>NC_136479.1:34840344-36188418 GCF_902686455.1 Sciurus vulgaris | reverse complement strand
GGAAGTGGGATGCATTTTCTGTCCCAAGTGTTTTTTTCTGAACAAAAACTTTACAGAACACACGCTGTCTGTGGGCATGCTCTCTGTGGGAGTGGGGACAGACATTTTTCCCAGTCCCTGGGTCATCCTGCTGAAACCTGGAGACTGACAGGCCCCTGGGTGGACACAGGCAGAATTCCAGTCTTCTCTTCCTGTCGTCTGTATCTATGAGCACAGAGACAGCAGGCATCCACCAGCATGCATGAAGCCAAAGCAAGAACAAAAGCTGGATTAGACAAGGGGACTTTGAGATGAGCGGGAGGTTAAGTGGGCATTTGGACAGCACAGATCAGGTGAGGTTTAAAGGATGCCCTTGCAATTTGAACTGCCACTTTAAAAGTAAAATCCTCGGGGCTCAGGTGGGGCTCTGAGCCGGGACACTTGCCTAACAGGCCTGAGACCCTGGGCACCCCACCCCCCAGCACTGAAATGAAAGGGAAAGACTGTCTTCTAATGAGGGCCAGTGCCCTGTCTCTTGGTGGAAAACCAGCATAACACAAAGGATCTTATTTGGAAATGGCATTCTATATTGTATTTGTCATACTGTCTTATTTTTAAATTTTCTTCTTATGATATGTCTGTGATTTGCTTTAAACCATTCCAGTCAAGAAAAGGGGGTGGAGGGATGTCATAGATGAAAAACTTGTCAAATGCTCCTCCCAGTATTTAAGCTGGATAACAGTCCATGGGGGTTCACTGGACTCCGCTCTCAACTTTTATGAATGTTTAAAAAAAATTGCTTCATCATAAAAAAATGTTTTGCCTGATGCAGTGGCAGGTGCCTGTAGTCCCAGCTATTAGGGAAACTGAGGCAGGAGAATATCTTGAGCCCAGAGGTTTAAGACCAGCCTGGGCAGCATAGTAAGATCCCAGTTCAAAAAAAAAAAAAGGAGGGGAGAGTATTTTTCTTTTTGTTTCACTAGAAAAGAAAAAGATGTTCGGTTTTCAATGTTAAAATGTATAAGTTACTTTGTTGCGTAGAACTAAATGTATACACAGATATCCTTATGGTTCTCTTTCAGAACATACACGGTCATCCCTCGGTGTCTGCTGGGGCTTAGTTCCAGGGATCCCATGAAGACCAAAGTCCAGGATGGGATACACTTCCTCCTGTATACTTTAATCTTCTCTAGCAGGCTAATAATACCTGATACAATGTAAATGCTATGTAAATAATTGTTGCACTGTATTGTTTAGGGAATAGACAAGCAAAGAAGTCTGTACATGTTCAATGCAGATACAAGTTGGTTTAAAAATGTTTTTGATCTGCAGTTGGTTGAATCCACAGCCACAGAACGTGCAGATGCGAACAACTGTACATCCGTCCTTCTTGGTTTGATGCACTGAATAAACATACAGTCGAACTTAGGGTCTCCAATTCTAGCACATTCCTGCCCCATGGACATTACCGGTGACCTCTGAGCCACTTAGATCTGATCTAACACAACTAAACTCTCAGAGGGTGTGATTCAACAGCAATGATGTCATCGATACACACAGCTCTGGGGACACCACATTGCTTGACGCTTAGTCTTTGTTTTTATATTAAATTTTTATCACACATTGGTTGCTTAAAAATGGGTCCTAGGAGCTCTAATGAAAAGATGGATAACAAATGCTGGTGAAGATGTGGAGAAAAGGAACCCTGGTTCACAGAGGGAATGTAGATCAGTTCAGCCTCCGGAAAAGAGCCCGGCAGGGCCTCAAAAACCGCAGAATCACCGTCAGATCCAGCATCCTACTTCTGGGTATGTGTCCCAAGGAAAAGATACCCGTATGTCAAGGAGCTATTCTGCATCCCCGAGTTTATCTCAGCGTTATTCACAGTAGCCGAGATTTGGCAGCAACCTGAGCGTCCATATGCGTAAGGCATAGAGAAAGAGAACAGGGTGGACACAGACAAGGGAACTCTCTCTGCCACGTGTGACGAGGTAGGGGAGGGTGGAGGACGCCCACTAGGTGAGATGAGGCAGGCCCAGGAGGGCAGCTGCGCCAGCTTAATGGCACAGGAGGCCAAAGAGCTGAGCTTGGAGGCAGAGAGTACCTACGGCACCCGAGTCCGGCCCAGGGCGGGGTGCACCCGGATGTCGGTCCAGGGGAACGGAGGTTCTGCTGGACAGGAGGAGTCAGCTCTGGTGGTCTTTTGCACAACACGGTAAATACAGTTAGCAGTGCAGGTTGCACGTTGCTAAGTCGCTGCAGGAGTACATGTCGGGCACTCTCCCCGCAGAGCGAACAGGGGCTGATGGCGTGCTAGTCCGTTTTCTTCACTCTTTCTGCTTTGCATACATCTATCAAAACAGCACATTGTGCCCCATAAATCTATACGATTATTACTTGTCAATTTAATTTCTTCATTCTAAGTTCTAGAGGTCTAGAGCTGAGGGTGCAGCTCCGTGTCCAGCCCTTTCCTGGCAAACAAGGCCCTGGGTTCCATCCCCAGCATCAGGGAAAAAGCCTGCAGCCCTGTCTTCCTTACAACAATGCACACACAGTTGAGAACTCTGCCGGACACTTAAAATTTTGTCATGTTATGTGATTTTTACCAGGATAAAAATCAATAAGTAAATAAGCAGGCCACCGTGCACGTGGAAATGGTAAATCCACCAGCACCCTCCAATGCTCTGATGCCCGGGGACAACTGGGCGGAGTGCTGGTAGCTCTTTTGCATCCAAGGAGATAAAGAGACTCTCAAGAACAGTGTGGGATGAGCAGACACCGTAGGTGTCCCCAGGAGGCATGGTCATGCAATCCCTGATGCACCTCTGCCAGGACTACCTGGTGAGGAGCTCCAGCCGCGGCTCCCAGCAGCCGGGCACCCTCGCAGTGATGGTCCCAAACCGTAGAAGGTAGCCCTCCGCCCACGCATCCCGACACCTACCCGGTCAGGCCAGCGTTGGAGGCGTTGGGAGCCGTGGTAAGCACAGGCTGGGCCCCACACTCCTGGGACAGGTCCGTGGGACCCGCAGGACCCGTACCTTCAAAGAAGGCTTCCCTGGAGAGGCCCCATGTGGCCGTGGCCACTTGGATTCTTCAGAGTCACTTCGTTCAGCCACAAGGGGATATTGAAGAAGCTAAGATTTGCTGGAACATCTGAAACTCCAAGGTGTCCATTTCTAAAAGCAAAATAATGAATGACCACTGATGAAAAGTTACCTGTTTCTTCATTTCACTGTTCATAATATGCTTGGCTTATATTTTTTTTAATTTATTTTTATTGTAAACAAATGGGATACCTGTTGTTTCTGTTTGTACATGGAGTAACAGCATACCATTTGCATGATCATACATTTACATAGGGTAATGGTGTTTGATTAATTCTGTTATTTTTCCATTCCCCCCACCCCTCCCAATAAGAAACTTATCTTTTTTTTTTTTTTTTTTTTTTTTTTTTTGCGGTACCAGGAATCGAACCCAGGGCCTTGTGCTTGCACAAGCAAGCACTCTACCAACTGACCTATCTCCCCAGCCCTAATAGTTATTTGTAAATTGCAGTTTATGTCTGTTTCAGTGTGGTTACTTTCTTTCTTTCTTTTTTTTTTTTTTTTTTTTTTTTTTTTTTTTTTTTGGCGGTGCTGGGGATTGAACCCAGGGCCTCATAGGCAAGCACTCTACCGACTGAGCCATTTCTCCAGTCCTATATTTTAAAAATCGAACATTTTCCTATCATGTCAAATTAGCTCAAACAGTACAGTGTAGTCACCCTATTATGCTTCAACTGGTCAACCCATCCTGTTAACCTACTAAAAAGAATCGTTCAAAAATCAGGGTGTTGGGCTGGGCTGGGGCTCAGTGATACAGTGCTTACCTAGCATGTGTGAGGACTACATTCAATTCTCAGTACCACATATAAATAAATGAATAAAAAAAAGGGCCATCAACATCCAAAAATATTTTTTTAAAAAGATGCTTTTGTAATATGTTGATTAAAATGAATCACTAGAAAGATTCAAAAAGAGGGGAGTCTCTCAAGAGCAAAGAACCAGTGTTTATGGAAGAATTGGAATAAAAAGTCCATTTTTTTTTCTTTTTTTAAGTGTCAGTTATCAAGCAAAAAGCAAAACCAGATGGGACTCACCCCCATGACTGGTTGAAACGACCCCTCTGCCCTGCAAAATACACTGTGCATCCGCAAAACCCTTCAGGACAGACATTACCACTCCCCATCATTGAAAGCTGCAAACCCAGTAGCTGAAGTTCAGTGTTGCTTAACTGGCTTTTAGAGTTATACACGGACACCCATTGGTTTAAGACTGTTAGGGGCTGAACTGCATCTCCCCAAAACTAATATTTTGAGGTACTAAGCCACAATACCTCAGCATGTGACTGTATTTGGAGTTAGGTTTTTATAGAGGTAATTAAGTGAAAATGAGTTCCTTAGGGTGACTGGTGTGCTTATAAGAAGAGAGTAGGCTAGCCGTGGTGGCCACACTTGCAATCCCAGCGAGTCAGGACACCAAGGCAGGAGGATCGCAAGTTGGAGGCCAGCCTCAGAAATTTAGCAAGACCGTTCACAACTCAGTGAGACCCTGTCTTAAAATGAGAACTAAAAAGGGCTGGGAGTGTTGCTCAGTGGTTAGGCACCCCCTGGGTTCCATCCCCTATATAGAAGGAGAAGGAAGAGGAAGACAGGAAGACAACAGAGGACCACAGGCCCAGAGGAAGGAGCATGAGAAGACAAGGAGGAAGTGACCCGCTGAGACAAGCCAAGGAGACAGGCACCAGGAGGTACCCAGCGGCCAACACCTTGACCTCAGACCCCTAGCCTCACAGGGCCGGGGCAGCTCTAGCAATCTAAACACAAAGGCAAAGCTTCTGGTGCACAAAGCTTAATAAACAGGGCTGGGCTGGGGGCTCAGGAGTAGAGCACTTGCCTGGCACACGGGAGGCCCTGGGTTCCATCCTCAGCACTGCACAAAAATTCAGTCAATCAAATGAAGGTTAAATTCTTTAAAAAAATAAAAATAAAAAACACTTAATAAATAGCCGATCCATCAGGAGGCAAAATGATATAACAAAATCTACTCGAGTGGACAGAACGGACTTTCTCTGCATGCATCAGGAATTTCTGAAAAACTGGGAAGTTTGGGAAATAAAGAAAAGGGAGTAATTTCCTTTCTTTCCAAGAAAGAAAGGGTGATTTTTTTTTAAATACTAGAAAGTTGTTCCCTCTTCTTAGGCCACTCTTCCTGAAGAACACTCTGCCCCTTTCACTCAGCTCTGAGCACCAATGTCTCCAATGAAGCTACCCCAACCCCCCAGGCCAGACTGTTCACCCCATCACTGAGACAGCTTGGAAGTGCTCGGACTCTTTATCTACAATTACCTATTTATTAATTTTATATTTTCTGTACCTGTGAGAGCAAGGGTCTTGCTGGTCTGGTCCTCTGCCCCAGTCCCAGCTCCCAAACAGGCAGCATAGAGTCAGCACTTAACAAGTGCTTATTTAATGAATGCACCGTGACAACATTCCTCAGTAAGGCTGCACCATCCAATTCAGTAGCCACTAGCCACGGGCAGCTACTTAAATTTAAGTTAATTAAAATCAAATACAATCAAAGTCCCTCTCCTCCATGTTGTGGACTGAATGCTGTGTTAGCCGGTTTTCCATCACTGTAACCAAATACCTGAGATGATCAACTTATAAGGAGGAAAGGTTTATGGGCTCACAGTTTCAGAGGGTTCAGTCCTGGTCACCTGGCCCCACTGTCTTTGGGATCATGGTGAGGCAGAACATCATAGTTTTTGTGTGGCCTGGAGCAAAGAGAAAGGAAGAGATGGGACTGGGGTCCCAGGATCCCCTTCAAAGGCCTGCCCCCAGTGACCTAAGACCTCCCACGAGGCCCCACCTCCAGAAGTTCCCAGCACCAAGCTGAGGACCAAGCCTAGAAGAGGTCATCAGGGGGGACTCCCCGGAGAGGATTAATGTCCAACAAGAACAGACTCTAGAGGGCTTGCTTCTTCTCGCTCCCCCACCATGTGAGGTCACAGAGAGAGGCTGGCCTCCTGCAAACCAGGAAGCAAAGCCCTCTCCAGACACTGGGCCTGCTGGTACCTGGACCCCGGACACCCCAGCCTCCAGAAAGGTAAGAACAAATGTGTGTCATTTCAGTCACCTGGCTAAGCTATTCTGTTACAGCAGCCCAAACTAAGACACCCGGTCAACCCGGCCTGAGGCCCAGGCCACCATAGGCTCAAGTGGCCAGCTACTGGACAGCAGGATACAGAACATTCCCGTCACTACAGAAAGTTCTGTGGGGCAGCCCTGCTCCAGGGGTCTACGTGTGGGGGCCACAACAGCAGAGGCCTCTGAGTCAGGGGAGCTAGGAAGACGGGGCGGGGGAGTCTGGGACTGAGTGGGGACAACTGCTGTCGCCTTTCACCGAGCACTGGCCACCCGCCAGGGACTGAGCC
Source organism: Sciurus vulgaris (assembly GCF_902686455.1). Taxonomy (NCBI): domain Eukaryota; kingdom Metazoa; phylum Chordata; class Mammalia; order Rodentia; family Sciuridae; genus Sciurus; species Sciurus vulgaris. The sequence goes on along the minus strand of NC_136479.1, from coordinate 36,181,965 downwards.
AGGTGCATCACCGGTAGCCCCTCCCACGGCTCTGCAGGGGCCACACCAGCATCAGATAAGCAGCTGGGCTGTGGTGGTGGAGGCTCTTCACAGGTGTCCCAGGAGAGGAGACGTTCTGCAAGGGCAGAACCAGGCCACCCAGACCCCCAAGGGGCGACAGCACAGTGGGGACCCAGCCACGAAAGGGCAAACTGAGGCAGGAGGTGCACCACAGGGTGCCAGGGGAAGGTGGCTCTCACAGGCGCCAGGGCACCCATGCCCACCGGCCGCTGCCCCTGAGGTCAGGAGACCAGAACCAGCGCCAGCTTCTCGAGGGGCTAAGGCTGCTCAGGCCAGGGCTGGTGCAGCACCCCAGCAGAAAGTCCTCGTGACCCCAGCTGCAAAGGACCCAGAGCACCAGGGACAGAGAGGGCCAGGTGGCAGAGACTGGGATAGCAACGCCTGAGCCTCCCCTGTCCCAGGCCACTCCTGGCCATCTGCCAAGTTCATGGTTTGCCTGTGGCGTGCCTGGGCCCTGCGTCCTTCTGGAAGGAGAGAAGGGAGCGTACCTGGTTTCCAGGGCCCCCGCATCCCTGGGCAACCTCACACAGATTCTGGTTTTCTCCTGAAACTGCCAGGGGGGTGAAAAGGGATGCGGCCACCCGCCTTCAGAGCCACCCAGATCTGTCACAAGAGCCCCAGGACAAACAGCTGTGACCCCAGGAGCCTGCTCTTCTGCAGGGTGTGGGGAAGCAGCCCTGTGGGGCGTGCCAGACGGCCACTGTCAAGAGACTGCAAATCTGCCCGAGGTGTTACGCGTCTGTTTTTAGAACCAGACGTCACATCAGCAGGAACAGTGGCCAGAGTTGGGAGGGCGGGGTGGGGTGGGGGTGGGGTTGCAAAGCCACGGATCTCCGGATCTCCGCTGTCAGACCTGAGCTCCCAGGTGTCTGGGCTCATTTGCATAGCGCCCAGGGCTCCCAGCCTCACCTCGACCAGGTCCCTATGCCCCTCCGATGCAGTGGGGCTCCTTAGCTGTGCTCCCCGGCGGGTGGCATGTCCCAGCTTTGTGAATGGAGCCCAGTGTCTGGGTTAGGCTGGGATGCCCGGTGGCCCTTGGGGTGGGCTCCACAGCCAGGCCGCAGCCTCGGCTGCTGTGCACCAGAGCAGAGCAGAGCAGGAGTGAATGCCCCAGAATTGAGACCTCTGGCTCCAGGGGCCACCCGCAGCCAAGACTGACGAGAATGGCAACTCTGAGCAGTGACCGAGCCACTTCACACCACAGGTGGGACAACCCTGGTCCCCTGCAACCTGCAGCACCTCACAAGTCCCCATGGGTTGAAGCTCAACCACCCATCACGACCCTTGCTGGACACTGGACCCTTACTGGCTGCCTTCCAACCCTGTCCTGCTTCTCCCCGCCCCAGCTGGGTCTCTAGGATGGCTCACTCTGGGTCCTGGGAGGGAACCCAAACCAGGCTGGGAGAAAGAAAAAGAGAAGGGAGAGCGGCTGGAGCCACCAGTGGCCACCTCACTGTCCAACCTGGGATGGGGGGTGCAGCGAGGCGGGAGCCCAGCTGAAGTGGGCTGGAGGCGACATCGAGGCAGCTGGGGGCTGCAGCCCAGCAGCCGTCTCCAGGGAGCTCCAGCCGCCTGTCCAGGCTAGAGTAGGACCTGGAGATGTGGAGTCAGGCCCAGCCCTGGGAGGAGGGTCTGGAGGGACCTGGACACCCGGGCCAGGGCTCAGAACTGAGGTATCACTGCAGCGTTCATCACAGCTGGACAAAAACCCAGAAGGATCGACTCAACTGTGGGTCAGAGGAGAGTTAGAGCTGAGGGTCACGGGATTCTCCAGGCCTCAGACTGAACAGATCTCCCAGGACACCCGGAATGGCCCAGGAGGGGACACCTGGGCAGAGCCGTCTCACCTGGACAAGGATAAGCAAGACCAGGACTGGCACCCACACCTTCCAGCCCTCCTGGTGGAGCTGAGCCCTGGACTCCGCCACCCCACGCCCATTCCTCAGATCTCAACGCTAACATCACTCTCAGAAAGAAACCCGTGGACCTCCGTTTAGATGGCTCCCTTCTATTGCCAGAGGGTTCCTGACCTTCAAGAGAAGCTCCAAGAGCTGAAGGAAAAAACATGCAAGAGAAAAGGGAGAGATGAGAGATCTCAACACGTCTAGTAGACGTTCCAGAACAAGAGGAAGGAGGAGGCGGGAAGCAACAAGGGAGGGGAAAATCAACACGTGTTTTCAAGAACTAGAGAGCTAGGAGTCCCCTCAAAAGTACCCAAGGACCAACGACCTAAGTTAATATGAATGCATATGGCTCTACCCTTATTCAACAAGGCAAAATCTAGCATAAAGAAGAAAGCTTGAGTTATCGAAAGTTAAGCATAACCACCAAATAAGAGAGAGAGGATTTAAATCTTCGAAAGATTAACTATGTTTCAAAATATGTGTGTAGCCTGACATGGTGGCCCAAGCCTGTAATCCCAGCAGCTCCAGAGGCTGGGGCAGGGGAATTGCAAGTTCAAAGCCAGCTCAGCAGTGAGGCCCTACAATAACTTAGCAACACTATGTCTCTAAATAAAATATAACTTAAAGCTGGGGGCCGGGTAGGGAGTGACTCAGTGGTAAAGCACCCCTGGGTTCAATCCCCAATACAAAAATAATAATAATAATAATAATAATAATAATAGTAAGTGTGTGTGAATGCATCCATCGCCAACAGAAGACAGAGAAGATAAAAAGGAGGGAAAAGAAAATGTAATGTTCAATGAGAGCATAGTAAGTCCAAACGCATTTCAAGAAGCAACCAGTCATGTGAACTACACAGCTCATATATTTGATCATATATATGACGTGCTCTCCTGCAAATTGAGAATACTCATCACCTTCACATACACATTAAAGGTCCATAAAATAAATGGTGCCTTAGGTCACAAAAGGAGTTTTGAAGAAGTTCACAAAGTGTGTGTCATCCAGACCACGTTCTCTGACAGTGATTCAATTAAAATGGGTCTCAGCAAGAGAAAGTTCTTTTTTTTTTTTTCAAACTTTGGAAATCTAACACTTCACCCTGAGGCGCTCCTGGGTAAAGAGGAAATGATGCTTGGAACGGCCAAGGTTGTGTCACTAAGTGAGAGTCGAGCAGCCCTTGGGCTGTGGCCATCGCCGTTGGGAGAGGCCCATGTGTAGCCTTTCATGTGTGGACTTACAAAGCAAGAGGGGGCTCCATGGACTAAGAATGAGCTCTATGATCAAATAGAGGAGCTGTAAAAAGGCGGCAGAATACTCAAAGATGGAAATCACAAAGATGGACCAGAATAACGAGTTAGAAAAGAAACAATAATAAAGGAATATTTTTTTAAAAAGCTCACAGTCACAGTTGCTCTTGTCTCCAGTTTTCTTTCTCTTCTTCCCCACAAAGTAACAGGACCCTGGGGTGGTGCCCCTGCCACCAGGCAGACGGGAGACACAGACACGAACGTGATCCTGCCTGTGACCTCGGGTTCAGGCCTTTAGAGTGAAGTCACAGGAGGGTCCCCTCCCTTCCTCGCTCCGCTGGCCAGAATGCAGGCAGGATGGCAGAGCAGGTCGACGGGGGTCAGAAAGAGACCGAGAGGACCCGGGTGACGAGCAACCTCAGCAGAAGTTTGCGCTTCTCCGAGAGGCAGGCCTGTCTGCTAGGCGGCCACCGTGAACTCCACAGACCAGGTGGCTTGAACATCAGGACCCTATGCTCTTGCCGTCTTAGCTCCAGGAAAAGCATTTGATGAAATTCTAGACTCATTCTCCCCATTAAAGGGAGAAAGAGTAATCTAGAAACAGAAAAGAATGTCCTCCACATGATAAAGGGTATGTGTTCAGAACTTACGGCAAATACTACATTTCAGAATAAAATTTTAGAGGCAACTCATTAAACACGGAACGACCAAGAGTATCCTCTCTTGCTACATCCTTTTAGCATTATACCAAAGCACCTCACCAATAAAATAAGGCAAATAGAAGAGACATCAAGTGCAGAGAAGATAAAATTGCCTGTATCTGAAGAAAGTAAGGGTGTGTTGTTTTTTCGTTGGGGGAAGTAATTGTTTGGTTATTTTGGTACCAGGGATTGAACCCACTTAACCACTGAGCCACATCCCTGTCCCTTTTTATTTTTTATCTTGAGACAGGGTCTCACTGAGTTGCCCAGGGCCTTGCTAGGTTGATGAGCTTGGCTTCTAATGAGGAATCCTCTGCCTCAGCCTCCTGAGCTGCTGGGATCACAGGCATGTGCCCCTGTGCCAATTGAAAGTATATCTGTCTACCCAGAAAATGTAAGAAAATCTACACACAAACTTGCAACCAGCAAGACTGCTGTACACAGACTGGTATGCAAAAATCAATAGCATCCCTAGGTACCACTAATAACTACAGCATGTCGTGTTTTTTAAAATTCCATTTGCCATAGCAAAAATAAAAATTAAATTTAAAACAATAAGGTGCCTAAAACAAAACCAGCAGAAGTTACATAAGACTTTTCCAATGCAATTGGCAAGATACTTTGAAAGACTCAGAAGACTCTCTGAGTCAATAAAGAGATACCAGGGACAGGAGAAGCCAACATAAGGAAGGCACCAATTCTATCAAGTTTATCTATAAATTAAGTAGAATTTTTTAAAATCCAAAGGACTCTTTTGGGAACTTGACAAACTGCCTCTAAAATTTATTTAGAAGAGCAAAGAGCCAAAAATAAACCCAGACAGATTTATTAGATAGAAAGATTTATTATAAAATTAAGAGGATATTTAATAGATGTAAGGAAAGACCAGCAGATCAATAAAATAGAACAGAGCCCAAAACAGATTTAAGCACATATAAATCAGTGGAGCAAAGATGGATGTGCAATAACTGATACAGGAATCCACATATGGAAAAAGAAAAATTTACATCATACAAAAAGATCCGTTCTGCATAGTCAAGTATTTGAAAAGCAAAATTTTTAAAGTTTAGAGGGAAACATACTTTATGACCTTATATATATTGTGAAACACAAACTAGGCTGGGTTTGCGTCCCCAGGACCACAGGGGGGGAAAAAGCGACAAAGAAGAGCAAATTGAAAGAAAAATATCTAATAAATTCAATCGCATTAAAGCTACAAATTTTTATCAAGAGGCCGTGTAATTCAGAAGCGGGGGGGGGGCTCATAGAAATCAAAGAAGAAAAGATATAATGCAAAAGGAGAAGAAAAAAATCAGGCAAGAATAGAAACAGGTGCTCCCCAGAGGAAGACCCAAATGACCAATAAACAGGAATAGGTGCTGCCCTTCCCTGATAACCAGGGAAATCACAAAATAAAATAGGCTTTTCCAGGGCTGGGGAGATAGCTCAGTTGGCAGAGTGCTTGCCTTGCAAGCACAAGACCCTGGGTTCAAATCCCCAGCACTGCAAAAAAAATAAAATAATAATAAGTAGGCTTTTCCATCCCTCTGCGAGGCAAAACTGCCTGGTGGTGCCCATGGTGGGTGGGATGTGCCACAGAGATGCTTGCAGGGGTGGCAGAGCAAAGCAAGATGCCCACGGTCTCTGGTCCAGCCTGCTAAATACCTAGCCCAGAAAGCCCAGCTCTCGGCTGCAGAACAGGTTGACAGTAATGTTCCTGCAGTCCTTGTTTAAAGCAAAAGAAAAGGAAATGCTCAGCAGGAGAGGGATAGACAGATTCAGACACAATGTATACAGTTGTAGCAGCTAATAAGGCACCTACAGGTGCCCCACAGGGAAGGATACATGTGGTCTACACAATATCCACTTGAACAGAATCTTAGAAAGCAGTTCATGGGGAGCCCAAAACCCCATAGCAGGAGGATGTGGTGATGTCAAACATACAAAACGTTGTGATTCAATTTTTTAAGGTCTGGCTTCTTGTGGTATGTATAATTTGCATAGAGTAAGATGTACCCAGTGTAGGACCCAGTTCTATGAGTTTTGGCAAATGTATATTGTCATCTTTACAATCCATGAGGCATGGTTCCATTACCCCCACAAGTCCCTGGTGCCTCTTTGTCGCCAATTCCTCCCTGACCTCCACCATAGCAAGTGCAATCAAAACACACTCATCTGCCACTTAGCACGGTGCCTTTGAAATTCATTCATTTTTAATGGCTGAATAGTACTCCCAGGTACGGAAATGCTAAGTCACCCATTCACTAGTTGTAATGTGTTCAAGTTGCTTCACATGCTGTGAGTATTTGTAGGCTGGTGTTTGCTTAAATATAAATTTTCATTTCTCCTGGGTAAACCTATAGAAGTGGAACTGCAAGGTCACGTGGTACATCTACGTTTGCTTTTATTAGAAATACCAAACCAGTTTCCAAATTGTTGGTGCCCTTGTGTTAGAGATTTTGGCTCTGTGTGTTCCCCAGCCCTCGATTTCATCGAGTTTGCTTTTTAAGTCACTGTGGAGGGTACCTAGTGGCATCTGACTGTGGTTCTGATTCACATTTCTCCAACAGGTCACCATGCTAAGCATCCTTTTGCGTGTTCATTGATCTTCCTTGCATCTTCTTAGTTACAGAGTTCTTTGAATCCTTTGGCCATTTCTAGTTCAGGATTATTTGTTGTCTTATTATTAAGTGTTCCGATTCTTTATATTTTGGATACAAACCCTTCATCACATATGTGTTTTGCAAATATTTTCTCCAGTCAGAGGCTTGTCTTTCTATTTTCACAAGATGTTTTCCATTTTGATGAAATCCGATGTAGCGTATTTTTTTGCATTTATAGCTCATGGATATAGATGATGCTATATATAAGAAACTCTTGCCTGATCTAAAGTCACAAGGATTCTCTCCTCTTTCCTTCAGGAAGTATTTTAATTTTAGGGTCTGCATTTAAGTCTGGGATCCATTTTGAGATAATTTTTTTTTTTATATGAATTGCCAGGATTCAGAGATCACCGTTCTTTTTTCTTTATTTGTTTCTCTTTTTCCCCCTTTTTTTAACTTTAGTGCCAGCACCACTTATTGCTTTTGCAATAAGTGCAAAATTTTGAATTGCTTTTGCACCTTTGACCATAGAGGTGTGAATCTATTTCTGGTTCATAAGGTTCCAAACCATAAGAACAGGATAAGACTTTGCCTGCTGGAGAAGAAAGAAAGGGAATCTAGATAGATAAAATTATTCCTTGTTTTCTTTTTTCAAAATTTCAGTCATTCTAAGTGCATGTAGTTGTCACAGGGCATGTCCCCAGAAATCAGAAATGGAGATGGTTTCAGCACACGGAATATTTGCCAAGAAGTGAAACAATCAACAGAATAAAGAGAAAATAGCAGAATGGGAGAAATTATTTGCAAACTACTCATCTGACAAGAGATTAATATCTAGAATACATAAGGAACCCAACAGCAAAAAAAGTAGAAATAACCATAATAATAATCTGATTTTTTAAATGGATAGAGAGAGGCTGGGAATGTAGCTCAATGGTAGAGCAATTGCCTAGCATACTCAAGACCTTGAGTTCAATTCCCAGCACCACCAAAAATAATAATAATGATAATACCAACAATAATTATAATAATTGATTTAAATGGGTGGTTGATCTGACTATAAATTGCTCAAAAGAAGACATACAAATAGCCAACAAATATATGGAAGAAGTGCTCAATGTTATTAGCCATGTACTATGCCAATTGAAACTACAATCTCATCCCACTTTGATTGGCAATTATCAAAAAGACAAAAAATAGCCAGTGCTGGTGAGGACAGAGAAGGGACATCAATGAGCTGTCGGCAGGCATGCGAATCAGGTTGGCCATTATGGTTATAAAAAAAGAATAAGCTAGGCACAGTGGTGCACACTTGTAATTCCAGCAGCTCAGGAGGCTGAGGGAGGAGGATCACAAGTTTGAGGCCAGCCTCAGCAACTTAGTGAGGCCCTAAGCAACTTAGTGACACTCTGTTTCAAAATAAAAATGGTGGAGGATGTGGCTCAATGGTAAAACGTTCCTGGGTTCAATTCCCAGTTCCAAAAAGAAAGAAAGAAAGATACCCTATCATTTAGACAACACAGATAGAATTTGAGGACATTAAGTGAAATAAGCGCAGCACAGAAAGACACCCGCTTCATGTTCTCACTTGTGGGGAGCTGAAAACGGTGATCTGACGGAGGCAGAGTGGAATCCCGGTCACCAGAGGCCGGGTGGGGAAGGGAAGCAGGCAGAGAGGGAGGTGGGGGGACGGGTCCCCAAATACAACCAGACCACAGGAACAGTGGTACAGGTCCACGGTGTGGCCACGGCCTACAGCAAGCTAGAAGAGTGGTGTTCAAAGGTCCCAACACACACACACACACTGGGAAGCGCTGGGAAAGGCTGATACCGCCCTTTCCATCACTGCGCGTTGCGCTCGCCTTGCGCACAGGAGGCATTACCAGGGTGCACCCCCGCGCGGGCCTGCGCACTGGACCAAGTACAATGAGTTTAATTAGAGAAGGAAGAGGAGGAAGAGCAGGAGGGGAGGAGGGAGGCAGGCTCTTGGGAGCAGCACCGGAGGAGGCGGGTGCCAGCGGCGGGTGCGACTCCGCTGACCTGGGAGCAGAACTAGAGCGGGCGGCCTTTCTGGGGCGTCCTGAGCCGGCCAGCGGGGTGGACCCGCACCCTTCCCTGGGCTGCTGCGGCCTTGGGGAGGAGCAATCTGCCCGGAGCCCAGGCCCCTTGTCCACTCTCCTGCTCCTGACAGGGGCCACCGTCCTTCGGGGAGGATGGCCAGTCCAAAGGTCGGTCCTCCACCTTCCAGAATGCTGTCCTGGGGACCCAGCCGCCCCATGGTGGGAGGACAAACCATAGCTGTGCCCTTCCCCCAATGGTGCTCATTTAAGGCTGAGGAGTGACTCGCGGTGCGGAGGGGGACTGGCCACTGGGGAGTGTCCTGGGGCGGGCAGTGACCCCAGATCAAAGCTGCCCCAGAGACGCCCCCAGCAGGTCTGCAGAGGGACCTGACTCAGGGCATCTTTTTGGACATTGAAACGATCTCTTTTTTTTTCTCTTGGAATTTCCTCTTCACTCCCTCCGGAGTGACGGCTGCTCGGGCCTCTTGTGCACTTACTGGGACGGTGACAGAGGTGGGTGAGAAGGAAGGGTGGGTGCCTGGCTTGAAGGTGCGCACTGAGGTCCAGAGGCTGGTGGGGCAAGAGCAGCCAGCCAGCCCAGGCCCTGACCAGGCCGCCTGAGCCTGATCCTGCCTGGTCTCCCTGGACCTGGGTCACACATGTCGCCTGACCAGCTCACTCGGTTCTGAAGTGAAACAGTCGTTAAAAGGCTTCAGGGGCTGTGGCTCAGCGGTAGAGCGCTTGCCGCGCAGGTGTGAGGCCCTGGGTTCGATCCTCAGCACCGCATAGAAATAAATAAATAAAGGTTCATCAACAACTAATAAAAACATTTTTTTTTAGATAAAGGTTTCAGGATCTCACTCAAGAGTAGAATAAGGGGCTTGGGGACGGCTGTGCATTGGCGGCCATCGTGTTTCCATGGCAGGAATGTCCCTGAGGAACTGCCCTCTTCCCTGCGATGTGGCCTTGTCCTGTGCAGTCCCAGCCATGCCAGGCAGATGTCACAAAGGATGCTGAGAGACTAGATTTCCTCCAAGAGGGAAAAAATCACCTTTCCAATATGAAAAAGATACCCTGAGTTGGATCCCTCCGCAGAGACCTGGGAAGAAGGGTCCCCTAGGTGCATTCATCTGGGGTCATTCTCCAGCCCCCAGACACCCCCCAGTGGCTGGCCACCATGCTGTCATAGCAAGTCACTCCACAGGCCTCCAGTGAACATACTTTTGGGCTGGGAATGTGGCTTGGTGGTATGGCACTTGCCAGAGGCCCTGGGGACAATCCCCAGCACGAAAGAAAGAAAGAAAGAAAGAAAGAAAGAAAGAAAGAAAGAAAGAAAGAAAGAAAGAAAGGAAGGAAGGAAGGAAGGAAGGAAGGAAGGAAGGAAGGAAGGAAGGAAGAAAGAAAGAAAGAAAGAAAGAAAGAAAGAAAGAAAGAAAGAAAGAAAGAGAAAAAGAAAGAATTTGGGGGAAGCCACAGCTTTGGTTTGAATGTTCTGCTCCCCCCAGAACAAAACTCATGTTGCAGCTTGCTCGCCAAAACAACAGTGAAAGAGCGAGTTCTAGACTAGTCCAGTTGAGGCCTAGACTGGGTGCTCTCAAGGTGAGTTGTCATGGTGAGTCCTCCGCACACCTGCCACTGGCTGAGGCCTCCAGTGCTGTTCCGTGTCATGGTGCAGCATGAAGTCTTCGCCAGATGTGGCGACCTGCCCTTGGACTCTTAAGCCTCCAAAACCATAAGCCAAAATAAACCTCTTTGGTTTATAAAGTACCAGACTCGTGCATTTTATTACAGTAACACAAAATGGACTAGGACAGTCATACATCATCCCGGGCCTGCTCTCCCTGGCTGACAAGTTCACAGGACTCCTTTCTGGTTTTCCCGTCCTAATGATTTCAATAGCCAGTGTCTTACCTCCTTCCTAATGAGCAGACATCCAGAGACCTGCATGTTAGGGACCACAAAATTGAGGCACAATTTACCCCAAACCACCCACTTGGAATCTAAGATCCTGCCCTTTCCAGGATTGGTTCCCAAGGCTCATTGGTTACGGTAAAGAGCTGTAGCTAGGTCAGCCTCAGGAACCAGCAAAATAACTACGACAGCAAGTCACCTCTGTGGGACTCTTCCCACGGGCCAGGCCTGTACTCAGCACAACACCTTGATCCTTACAACCCTAATTTACAGATGAGGAAACTGAGGCATGAAGGTCCCAGAAAGTGGTGTGGAGGCCCCACAGCCTCTGTCACCCACCATGCCAACATTTTGGTCCTTAAAGCTTTTGTAGGCTGGTCCTCAGTTGTAGACAAGGACCGAAAAGAAAGAGGAGAGTACAGAAGGTCACGGGCTGAGGAGCATGGGTGTGAGGGCGGCCACAAGCTGAGCGGTGAGCGAGGAGGGGAACGTGGTGGCCTCTTGTCCTGCTGCAGCCCAGCCCAGCGGGGTCACAAGAGCCTGGGGCTCCGGCTCTCACCGCAAAGTGGGCAGGGATCGGTTCCTCCCACGGTGTCCTTCAGTACTTCCACTGCCTGGCTCTGGAGAAGGCCTTTGGGAGACCCGAGAGAAGCTCTATGTCCACCGGCCCCTCTTTTTCTAATCCCCAGCCTCAGTTTCCACATCTGTAGAAAGGGCACATGAATCCCCACCTCTCCAGAGGATCAGAAGCCACATCGCACATGTGGGCACCAAGGAGAAACCGGGCACGCCCCTGTCCCTCTTGTCTCCTTCAGTGAGAAAGACCACAGCCAGGCAGGAGAAGAGGGCAGAAGCCACTGGAGGGCCAGCCCCCGAGACGACCGACAAAGAACTGCTCCCTCCAGCCTCCATTCCCTCGGGGGTGAGATCCTGCGTCTACTGAGGGCCAGAAGAGCACAGGCGCGCTCTCGAAGGCACGCACGCACGCGATCCCCACGCATGCACGCACGCAGGCGCATGTGTGCACACCCGGCAAGAAAGGAGCCACGATGCCCACTGCACAGAGAAGCAAACTGAGGCAGAAGAGCTGCCCAGCGCGGCCCGGGGGATGGAGACCTGACTCGGACCAGGCCTGTCTCTCCAGGATGCAGAGTTAATCCAGATCCTGTTCTTTCCACCACGGAGCAGTTAAGGGACGCCTGGTGTCTGCATCTACGTCTGAGGATCTGCAGTGGAGAGGGGGTCACCTGGCCTTTGGGGGCTCCTGACCAGGCTTGGAGAAGGGAGGCTCTGTCCCCGAGACCAGGCTAATGGCTGGTGTGGGTCAGGCGGGGCCTGTTTACATTAATGCAGTCCACTGCACTTGGAGAACAGGGATTCTTTCCTGAGGGGGAAGGGAAGGGGCCAGGAGGGGAGCGAGGTGGCCTCTCTAGCAAAAAAAAACCCAGAGGAGTGTCTTCGTGCTGCAGCCCCGCACGAAAGCGTGGGGCAGGGAGGGGGCGTGGCCGGGCTCCCTAGGGCGGGGCACCCGTTCAGCTGGTCCTTCCTCTGCTCAAGAACTTGCGGGGTTCCTGTGGCGCTCAGCATTACTCAGAAAAGGAGCTCACCTGAAGCCTAGAGAAGGATCCAGAAAAAATCTGAGCCCCAGAAAAAGACACCCCTTGGCCACAGAGTTCTTCAGACCCTCCTGTCCTCTCTGTGCCCCTGCCCCCAGGCAGCCTGGGCCTCTTCACCCTCCCAGGAGCCTGGGCAGCTGGGGTCTGCCACTCCAGGCAAAGCCCAAAGTGGACTTCAAGGACAGAACTCAGTCCCAGCCCCCTCCCACTGGAGACCCACCATGCTTCCTGGCCACCGTTCAGCTCTGTGGCCTCCTCCCAGCTCTGGGGAACTCACTGCTTCAGCCCCTCTGGGCCATGGCACCACTGTGCCTGCAGACTCTTCTTCCCCAAACCTCTGCAGGGGCTCTCAGCACAAATGGGCCTCCTCAGCCCACCTGATCCCACACCACCTGGCGACCATCTTCAGAGCACGCGTCTGTCTTCAGTGGCTTCAGGACCCTTCCCACCCATGACTGAGCGGTTAATGGCTCTCCCAGACCCCGCAGGACTGCTCGGCTCCAGCTGTCCACCTGCCTTCCAGAGCAGCTTCTCAGACAGGAGGGCAGACGGTGCAAAAGGTGTCCTCCTTCACTTGTGATTCACCGGGGTGGCCGCACACCTCTGCACTTACCTGGTGCCTCGTGGGTCCCTGCCAGTGACGAGTCCATGACTCCTACCACAGCTCTGTGGAGCGGCGTGACCCCCAGTTCACAGACGTGAAGGGTCATGTAAGTCTCATGAGGACAGTGAAATCCAGATGCACTGCCCAGCTCACTCCAGGATTCTCTCTTCCACACCAGCAGACCTACCTGTCCACTCTGCATGTCTGTTTTGCAAATTTGCACAAGAGGTATAGAAAAGTCAGAATGAAGTATTTCTGCCTCTAAAGGCAAATCCCCAAAATGGAGCTTAGACTGGTTTTGAGCAATGGTGACGTGAAACCATAGACCCGGATGGAGGGTTCAAGGTCATCCAGGGCACCCCTCTCCTTTAGATGGAGGAGATGAGTCCCAGAGAGGAGGGCTGCAGAGATGGGCACCCTTCCCCAGCCCCACCCTCCCAGCTCTGCTCCCACCTCCATTCATCTGTTCATTCCGTGACTGTTCCCTGAGGCTGTATCGTGAGCCAGGCCCTGGGGTACAGCCCCAGCCAGCAGACAAGCCCACTGCCCAGGGCGCTTCCGTGGCCATCTTGAAATCCTTATTACCCAGCCAGTACCATGGGTCAGGCCAAACCGACAGGAGGAAACCGGGCACAGAGCAGCAAATTCCCTACAAGTCCACGCAGCTTGCAAGCAATCGAGTTGGGATGGGAACCTAAAGCAGCAGCCTCCAGACACTAGGGCCTTCCCCAAACATGGCGGAACCACGTGGCCTCGGGAAAGAGACTCCTGGAGAGAGGATGCCCTACTGTCCACAGGAGAAAACAGCTCAGAGGGAGTGAAGCTTCCCTAGCACAGGACTCTAAAAGAAGACACACGGACCCAGGTGAACTTAGAAGGGACGGAGCGGCAATCCCTGTAGGAAACTTGAGCACGCATCTACTGTCAGGTCGACCTGGAGAACAGGATGAGAAGAGGAGATCCGCCTTCCTGGAGCGAGCCAGTGGATGCAGCTGAAGGGGCCACGTGCCTCCCCTGGAGCCCGCAACTTCAACCCCAGGGACGACGGCCAGGAGGGCTCGCGTGCATGGCCAGGTCTCAGCAGACGCGCCACAGGCCTACTCCACGTCCCGCATGGTGTGTGTGAGTCCCAGCATCATCTGCAGTCCCATCGACACCCATGAGCAAGGGACTCTTCCTGTCCCGTGGTGCACGGAAGGCAAAGGGCATCCACAGAGATCCCACAACGTGTCCAAGACCACACAGCGGGAAGGAGGCAGAGCCAGGACTGCGCTGAGTCTGACGTCGGAGACCACGTTCTTCCCGAGCGAGCACTTAGCCCTGGCTTGCACAGCCCGGCCGCACAGAGGAGGGGCGCACACCCCAGGCTGCCAGGAGGGCCAGGGGAGGCTTCCCAGAGGAGGGAAACTGGGTCTTCCAGCCTGTGCAAGGGGGCCGGAGGCAGAGGGGAGGGAGGCCTTCTCCCTGGAGGGTGGAGAACGAGGCTGGGAGAGGGGTGGCAGATGGACTGTGGGTAAACAGAGACCAGGCCACCGTGAGCACGGAATGCCAAGTGCTTCCATTATGGAGCTTAGTTACAAGCAACAGAATCCACTCTGGTCAGTTTACACAGAAAAGGAATTTATTTTTAAAATATTGAATGAACCGTCACAGCCAGAGGAGCCTAGGGAGGCATGACAACAAAATGAAACATGGTATCATGGAGGGGACCTGGGGACAGGACGAGGACAAGAGATAAAAACTAAGGAACATGAATGAAGCGGGCACTTCAGTTAATGACAAGGTGTCAGTTTTAGTTCTTCACGTGGAACGAAGGTACGACATGATGTAAGATGCAGTGGCAGGAGAACCCGGCGCAGGGTGTTTGGGAATCTTTCACGACTTTTCTCTAAATCGAAAACTTCTAAAATGAAGAGCGTATTTTAAAACGATGGAGGTAAATTGCACAGAACTAAACACATACCGACCCACAATCACACGCAAAATTGACAAAAGTCTGAAAACGCTCTGGGAACTGTGCCAGAGGGATCGTGGAGGCTGTGAGGCTGGACTCTGGTGTCCCAAGTCGTTACCTCGGGAAAACCAGAAGGATACAGGGACGACTGCATGTGAACCAACGATTATCTCAAGATGAAAGTTTGCATTTCAAAGCCTGAGCAGAGAGCAGCATCTCTGGGGAGGCTGGAGCAACAGGGTCCTGGCTTACGCTTCCGAGACCCTGCCCGGCACCACAGGGCAGCTCTGGGGTGACGAGGAAAGGAAGTTTCTCAGCTGTCACAAGCCCACCTTCTAACCCACCTTCCAAGGGGCAGCCCCTGACTAGGGAGCAGGCTGCATCTAACTAAGATGGCTACAGAGTAGCTGCACCCAGTATTCCACAGGTAGCTTGGCCACTCCTCTGTCCAGGGATGGAGGCCGTGACCCCACTCCTTGACACAAGCTGGGCTTGTGACTACTTCTACCAAGAGAACACCATGGAAGCAGGCCCTGGTGAGTTCTGGGAGGAGGTCATAAAAGGCCACGCGGCTTGCAGCTGACCCTCTGGGAGCCCTTGCTCTCTGGACCCTCCTTGCCATGTCCCCTCTGGAGACCTGTCACTGTGCCCTGAGAAGCCCAGGCTACGTGGAGAGGCACTCCAGTCCCAGTCCCAGCTCCCAACCCCACCAGGCTCTAGATACACAAGCAAAGAAGCCTCCAGATGATTCCAGTTCCCGTGTTCAAATCTCCCCCTGCATTCACATCTTCCCAGGCAAAGGCCAGACACCACAGGGCAACAATGAACTCTCCCCACACGACCTCTCTGAACTTATGACCGATAGAATTCATGAGTGAATCTTTTTGGGGGGGTTGAAGCTGGGGATTGAACCCAGGGTTTTGTGCATGAGTGAATTCTTTTTAAATATCCCTTTACGCACACATGGGCTGCATGTTGCATAGCAGTAGTTACCGGAAGAGAGTCTTGCTGCCTTCTGTGAAAGTCCAACACTTGGGCGCTATACATATGGTTGCCGTTCATTCTTGACCCTGAGTCCTGCATCTTAACTTGGGGAAGCTGAGGAAAGCTACCAGCAGACAAAGACGGGCCTCATACGTGGGAATCGTCACTAGAAGTGCTGGGTAACCACAGCAGACAGATGGGGGCCTCCTCGGTCCCAGGAAAACCGGGACATGTATTCACTCTCTTCCAATCACATTTGGACATTTTCTAGTACCTGAAATTTATATCAGGTTTTAAATTTAAGTTAATGAAAATGAAGTAAAGTTTAAATGTCAATCGTTCATGGCGCTAGCTATCTTGTACGTGCTCAGCAGCCGTATTTGTTTAATGGCTACCATATTGAAGTGGGTGGGTCTAGGAGCCAGGAGGCCCCTTCAGTTGACCCAACCAACCTTGGATGATCTGGGCTTGGTTTTAGTATGTGTTTGCTTGTGGTATTGGGGATTGAACCCTGTGGCACTCTACCACTGAGCAACATCCCCAGCATTTTTTAATAAAGTTTTGAGATAGGGTCTCACTAAGTTGTGCAGGCAGGCCTCGAAGCTGTGATCCTCCTGCCCCAGCCTCCTGAGTCAATGGGATTACAGGCGTGTGCCACTGTGCCAGACTTGAGCTTGGTTTTCTTGAGATGAGATTCTCTCTCCTGGGGAATAAGCAGAAGAGTTGGGGGTAGGGCCACAGTATTCAAAAGCTATCCTCGTGACAGAAGGAGATGGAGCAGGCATCAGGAGGCCACTGTAACCATCGAGGACAGGACAATCACGTCCTGACATGGGACCGTGGTGGTCAAAAGAGACAGACCAGCATACAGAGGTGTGCAATGTAGAAATCGTCAAGACCTGGAGACCGAGTGGGTATGGGGGCCCAGGAAGCAAGAGGGAGCAAGTGACTCCCTGGTCTACTTCGCCCCCCCAGACCTTTGCCACCATCAAGCTGATCTGAAGGTGTTCCAGCTATTTGCTGCTACTTAACTGAACACCCCAGAACGTGGTGGCAGGAAACAGCAGTAATTATCATTCTTCCTCATGGTTCTGGAGGTCGGCGAGTCTCAGGGGTTCCAGATGAGGTCTCCTCACTCCTGCCAGCTAGCATCTCATCTGGGTCATTGGCTAGAATGTTGTTATGGGCCAAACTGTCTCTCCTCCCCCAGATTCATATATTGAAATTCTAACTCCCAGTACCTCTGGAGATAGGGTCTTTAAAATGCTGATTACGTTAAAATGAGGTCATTTCAGCATGTACTAGAGACTTAGTCTCTAGTGAGATGCTGGAGACGTGGTAGAACTTTTAAGAGGTGACCTCAGCAGAACCTCAGCGGTTAACTCGCTGGGACACCAACCTCAGAAGGGATCGGATGATTCTTTCTGGACCTTGGTTAGCTCCTGCCAGATTGAGTTGTTATAAAAAGATCAAGACGGATCCTCCCTGTCTCTGGCTTCCTGCCTCACCATCTGATCTCTATACCTGCTCCTTCCATTCACCATGAGGCCCTCACCAGAGGCCAAACCAAGGGGCTGCTCAGTTTTGGACTTTCACCTTCCAAAACTGTGAGCTAAATAAACCTCTTTTCCTTATACATTACCTAGCTTCAGGTAATTTGATACAGCAGCAGAAAATGGACTAATACAACTGGATGCATTCATGTAGTTGCCAGCTGGAAAGTCCAAGATGGCCTCACTCACATGCTGGCAGTTGATGATAGCTGTTGGCAGGGGCTGGGTCCAGCTGGGTCCCTTGGACCTACTTCTCCATGCATCCTTTCATTCAGGCTTCTTTACAGCATGTGGGTCTCAGGACAGCATTTCAAGAGGGCACATTCCAATGCACAGGACTTCCAAGTACATAGTCTGATATTTCACTGGCCAAACCCATGAAAGCCACAATGTCAAAAGCAGAATCAGTGTGCAAGGATGGACCTGGAGGCATGATTTATTGCAGCCATGACTGTGTACTATTGGAGGGAATGCCAGGTGGGCCTCCGTTAGGAATCCAGAAACCAGAGAAGGACCAGAAGAGGGAACCACTCAGGAACCGAGAGAAGGGAATTCTGGGATGTCCCTACTCAGCATTGCATGACCATGAGAGCCGATATCTCCTTAAAGTCAGGGCCCAAGGTACCCCACATGCCTCACCCTAATCCCAGCCTGAAACCATCTTGGGACTTAGGAACCTGGAAGCCATTTCCTTTAACATCTGAATATTAATTTCAGTAACTAGTTTCAGAGAAATCTTCACCACCCAATACAACTCCATGAAAGCTATTCTGCAAGTCAAACCAGTACAGTCTCAATTTGCAAACTCTCTGATGCACTGAGTGGATATATATTGATCAATATAAAGTCAACAGAGTTTTAAAACATTTTTGACTCAGACTCATGAAACAACTTTATGTCAAGATTCAGTACACACAGGGATTCAGACATACACCCACACGCATGCACACACATACCCACATGGCCAAAAGAAAAGTCTCTTGATAATAGTAACATTTCCTCATATGCAATACTCTGTGCATTTCTGCATTTTTCTTAATGCTAGTCATGCCCTGCTAAACTGATTTCACCATCCACTCATGGGTCATAGCCTGCAGACTGGAAAATACTGACTCAGGCCATCCAGAGCAGAAGTCAGAAATTGGCCAAATTCTGCCTCTAGCCTTGTTTTGTTTCATCACCTGGGTTTGCTGTCTCCTCCCCCTCCCCCTCTTCTTTCCCCTCCTCCTCATCCTCCTCCTCCTTTTCCTCCTTTAGACCTCAAAAGTTCTGGCTTCAGGTGGGCTTCTTTTCTCTTATACCATTCTGACTGACTGATACCCAATTGCTTTGAACATCTAACTGTTATTGGTCCGGGGTTTCTATTTGGTCCTTCCAGAACCTGTAGATTCTAAAGCATGGATGGATGCATTCCCCAAATATTGAATGAGTGCCTCTCATTGCCAGTTGCTCTCTCTGATAATGAGAATACAGCAGACCAAAATCACTGCCTTTATGGAGTTGAGATCTGCAGGAGGCGGGAAGCCAGACAGCCAGTCAATAAACCAGTAAATAGATAAATAAATGAATCCTGCATTAGGGATTGATAAATTCTTTAGTAAAAACAAAGCAAGAGAGAGAGAGGCATGCCCTGAGATCCACCCTGAGATTACAGGCTTCGTTTCATATCCTTTGTGGAGTTGAAACGACCTAATATGTTCCTATCTAGCAGAGGAGGTTTGAGGTTGCGGGAGAGAACAGCCCAGATTTTCCACAGAAAGTTCCCAGCCTGCCAGCAGGTAGACCTGACCCATCATGTCCCCATTTACTCTGCCAAAGGGCAGAGCACCAGTAACTTTAACCTAGAAAATCTCAAAAGTCAGCCATGAACGGGGTAATGCTGCGGGAGAGGGTCTCGGCACACCGGCCCTGGGGTTGGAAGGGCTTCCCAGGCGTTTCAGACTTTTCCCCCTCTCAACCTTCGAGGTGCCCATCACCCGTTCTCCGCGGGATAAATGGCCACCTCATTAGCTCTGCACACATGACCCTCCCGACCCCAGTCCTGGTTACTGCGCCTGCCTTATCTCTCAACTCTCCGGCCTCAGATTTTCCGCTGCAACAGAGCCAAACACAGCGTCGTGAGGGCTTTCACGCTTCCGTGCCTTTGGACACGCGGTTCCTTCTGCCTGCGAGGCTGCTGCCCTCCACCCGCGCGCCCCCGCCCGCTTCCTGCGAGCTCCCATCCATCCTTCAAAACCCAGCCTGGATGTCCTCTGCCCGGGGCCGCCCTGAGACCCCTCGACCACCTCTCTGTCCCCGGCGCCCTCTTTCGGTGTGGCTTCTCTGCACTATAATTACCGATTTCTCTAAACCTCTCGCCTCCCAGACTCGGGCCTCCACCAGCGCTGGAATTGTTTGGGGGGCACTCGCTTGGTACCCCAAAGCGCTTCAGCCCCGAGCCTAAGTGAGTGGCAGGGCATGCACCCAGGCTCGGGGGGCTCCAAAGGCCGGGTCGCTCCCCTCGGCCTGCCCCGGGGGACCCCGCGCAGCTGCATTTCCCGTGCACCGGTGGCGCAGCAGCCCAGCCTCAGACAGCCGCAGCCGCGGCGCCCGGGCGGCGCGCAGACTACAAGTCCCGGCAGGCCGCGCGCGGCGGCGCATGCGCAGCGGGCCGGCGTTTGAGTGGCAAGTTGTTTGTTACAGCGAGCACCAGCTGCTGCCTGCGCCGGGCGCCGCGCGCCGCTGCTCCGCCGCTCGGCCGCTCCGCCGGCTCTGCCTCCTTCGCCCGCCGCCGCCGCCGCCCGCCCGCAGCCCCTCGCAACTTGGCGGGCCTCCCTGCCCGGGACCCAGCCGGGCTCGGCGCCGAGCTCGCGGTCCCCGGGCCGGCTGCCCGCGGCGGCTCGGTGCCGGCTGGGCGCGGAGGGGGCGGGGGCCGCGGCTCGCCCCCCGCCGATGAGCCGCCGCGGAGCGCGGGCGGACGATGGAACTCCACATCCTGGAGCACCGGCTGCAAGTTGCCAGCGTCGCCAAGGAGAGTCTGCCGCTCTTCACCTACGGCCTGATCAAACTTGCCTTCCTGTCCTCCAAGACCAGGTGAGCGCGCGGGGACGCGGCGCCGGCCGGGGACAGACAAAGAGGCGCACCCGGCGGCTGTCCTCGCGCCGCGCCTGCAAAACAACTTCGCCCCGAGCGCCCCCGCGCCGGCGGGCGGCGAGGGCCCAGCGCCCGGGGGTCCGCGGCCCCGCCGCCTCGTCCGGCCGCGGCCCCTCCCGACCCGGGCCCCCGGCGGCCGCGGCGATCTGCCCGCGAATGAATGAACGCGCCGGCGAGCGAACGAATGAATGGAAAACAGGTGTGGGGCCGCGGGGGGCCGCGGGCTCGCCCCTCCCCCAGCGCGGCGCCCCCGGCGCGGCCCCCGGAGCGCAGCACCGAAGCCCTCAGTGCACGTTGGTCCCCAGGTGCCGGCGAGGGTCGCGGGCGGGGGCCGGGCCGGCAGCGGCTGCCGGCGAGGGTCGCGGTGCTTCTGGCCCCTTGGGGTCCAGGGAAGAGGGGGGTCGAACTGTGAAGGGGGAGGAGCCGGCGTGTTTATGGATCGGCCGAGGCCGGCTTGGATGCTGCAGGGGAAGCGGTTGAAGGCCTCGGGAGGTGAAAGGGAGAAACGGGGGAAAAACCCAGATTCTCTAGTGCTAGGTCAGGGCTTGACTCGCTGAGCCCCTGTAGGGTTTGGGATTAGGGTTTTTGTTTTTCTGGTTTTTTTTCTAAGGAGCCCGAGCCCAGTGGAGTGTGAGCTAGCTGCTGTAACTTAAGTCCCTTGTTTGCCCACCATTGTGACAGTTAAAAGGGATAATGAAGTTGTTGCTGGTTTTTTTTGTTTTGTTTTGTTTTGTTTTTTCTTTTGTTTTGGAGGGAGGGGGTTGGGGGCAGAGGTGGTTCTCCCTCGCTGCAAAATGAATGAATACATTACAGGTCAAGGTTAAGTTAAAATGACAGCTTCCCCCCCCCCCCCACCACCCCAGCCGGTCCCCTTTGGCACTGAGCTCAGGGGACACAGGGAAATAATTCATTCCAAGCCTGTTATTTGCCTGTTAAAGTTCTTGCTTGAAAATCTCACTTGGATGTGACTGAGCTGGGAGCCCAGTCCGGCCATTGTTCGGGAGGTGGAGCCCAATCTGCCCGGGCTCTTGTTTACTTTCTTCGGCTCCCTCCGCGGTGGGCCTGGAGGTTTGGGAACCCTTTGCCTTTGGAGAGCCAGCACTTGCTTGTTTGATTGCAAAAGGTAATCATTAAACAGGTCATTTGAAAACAAAAGCCAGCAGCTCAGATTCCACACACACCCCCCAACACACAAAGCCCCCTGTAGCTGTTGACACCTCTGGATCCCGCATCTACCTGCCCTGCAAATCTACCTGCCCTGTGAATCTACCTGGCCCACTCCTGGCCGGTCTTGAAGGCCCAAGACTACCTTGTTTTTCCAACTCCTTCCCCAAACCTCTAGTCCCACTCCCACCCCCAAAAGCCTCCTGGCTGACTTCCTGCCCACCATTCTAAGGGGGAGACAGTGATCCAGGCCTGGGTGCTGGGAGGAGGGGGCATTTGGGGGCAACCAAAGGTGGACTCCCCCTGCCCTTTTCCCTTTGTGGAGGGACTGGCCCCATTCCAGCACTCCCCCACCCAGGGTCTAGTCTAGAGGACTCATAAGTAGGCCTGGCCCAGGGCGAACCCTCACTGGCCTGTCTGCCCACAAGGGGACCATCCCTTCCTGGGTCCCCCTTCTCCCTCTCCTTCCAGAGGCAGTCTGTCAGAGGAGGCCCAGGTGACCTATCTGGTCTCAGGATGACTCAGAGGTCAAAGGTCGTCTCCATGTCTCCAGGATCTGGCTCCAGAAGGTGCTGAGCACACTTGTCAAATGACCGAGGACCTGCCAACCATCGCACTCTGGACCCAGGCGTGGCTTCAGGTCGTGACCAGCCCTCTCATTGCCAGAGTAGCTGAGGCCAGGTCTTTCTCCTCTGGCTCTCGCTTTTTCTGTCTGTAAAATGGAGACAGCACAGCTGGACCCACTAGTTTGCACAGAGCTACTGTACAGGGTTCTTTAAATGGCTTTTAGTGACTGGCAACGGGTGCTGGGTGTGAACCTGTTGCTAGAGCTGTTTGCAGTGATCAACCCACAGGTAGTACTTAAGTTTCCCTGAGTCTTCCCACAGTGCCTGCCCCACAGAGTGGCCCAGAGCCCTGTCACCACCCTGCTCCCCAAAACCATTTTAATCCAAATTTAGTACAGTGGCCACTGGAGATCTCTGAGCTGCGTTTAAAATTTTTCGAGCTGGGCGAGTGGCCCACACCTGTAATCCAGCCACTGGAGGCTGAGGTGGGAGGATAGCAAGTTCAAGGCCAGCCCCAGCAACTTAGCAAAACCCCAACTCAGAATAAAAGATAAAAAGTGCTGTGAATGTGAGTCAGTGGTAGAGCACCCCTGGGTTCGATCCCCAGCACTGCTAAAAAGAAAAAAGAGAAAAGAAAAATTTTCCATCACTGTCTATAGGATCAAACCCTCTGCGTGGCTTTCAGGGCCTTTGGGAATCTGAATCTTGAATCCTTGACTTTAGCCATGCCCCAACAAATACTCCGGTGACCCAGAATTTGCCTCTCCCTTCACACCTCCATGCTTTACACCTGAACATCCTTCTTCCCTTCCTGGCATATCCCAGTCCTCTGGGAAATTCTGCTGCAGCCCTTAAGATCCAGCCCTGTCACCTTCCTGAGCCCTCTCCCCTCCACCTCCCAGCGGACTCCCTCCAGAGTCTGCCTGAGAGGAGGAAAATGGCATTAGGTGACCCCACTTTGTGCTGGGGTGCAGCAGGGTCCATGAGATGCCCAGCTATCCTGCCTCTTCTTCTCCAGGCCCAGAGCCTGGTTCAAGGAAGGAAACAGGCAAAGGCAGTAGTTGGAGTGGGGGGCGTGGCCTAGCAGGGTTGGGAGGAGCCGGATTGTAGGGCTTTCATCAGAGTTAGCCAGGTGGCCACGGGCTTGGTCCAGCGTACACGGGGCAGGACAGCTCAGTGAAAGAGGTGCCTGCTTTGCCAAGAAGGCACCCGAGGCTCAAAAGTTAGGTGACTTGCCCAGGGTCACACAAGAAGCGATGGAGCTTGGGATCTGAACCTGCGTCCTGGTGGCTTATGCGCAGACTTCTCGTGACTGCAGGTTGCGGGCAATGCCCACAGCAGCAGTGATGGCCAGGCCTTCTGTTTGCAGTGGTTTTGAAAGATTCAGGGCGCAGTCTTGGAGAGCTGGCCTTCCTGGGCTCCCTCACCCTGGCCCTGCCGGCCTTTTCTTGCAGAAAGGCTGGTCCCTCTTCGCCGCTGTGTAGATGCCCAGCTTCCCTCGGACCTGTCTCAGCTGCCCGGTTGCCTGGTTGTCTTATTCTCCCCCAATGATAAACCCCCTCCCAGAAAGGTCTGCGTGTTGTGTTCCCCACTCCCGTGGCGTGGCGCTGAGGGGAGCCACCCTGACTTTGCCGTGTGTCCACAGAGGCGAGGACACTGCTGCAGGTCGCAGGGCTGGGGAGGAGCAGAGGTGGGATTTGAACCCAGCCCTGTCTCCACCGGCTGGGCACCGGGCTCCGCAAGCACAGGGTGACTGCATGTGATGGATTCCGACTGGTGCGCACAGCGACCCAGATCTCAGCCAAGCATTTGCCGGAGGCCCTGATGAGCTTGGGGCTGGCAGAGCCCCGAGGCAGATTGGCACCTGCGGAAGCCGAGCCAGCAACCTGCCCTGCTCTTGCCGCCGGGCAGCTGTGCCTCGGTGGCCCCGGGGGTCAGATGCTGCGTGGCTCGCTCTGGGCCCCAAGTCAGAGTGGGGAGACCAGGCGGGGGACAGCAGAGCCGTCTTAGACGGCCCCTCGCCCTCAGTTACCCCGGGGCCCTCCCTGCCTGGCTCTCCAGCCCCGGATCCTTCCGCATCCCACCCAGGCCTTGGTCTGTGGCCCTTGGGCCTCTGTCCCACTCCACCTCTGCCCGCCTGTCCCCTCGGATCCAGGGTAGTGCCCCTCCTCCGGGAGGGCTCCCGGAGCACACCGCTGACCCCAGCGTCCTCTGTCGTCATGGGCTCAGTCTCCAGAAGATGAAAGGCAGCCAGTGGGAGGCCGTGGACTGCAGCAACTGACCTAAAAAATAAGAAGTCGAACCTCGTGCGACAGAAGAGGGCGGAGGGCCCGGCCGTCCTGTGGGCCCCCACTCCAGCCGACCTCAGCGGGGCAGCCCAGCTCTGGGGGAAGCCAAGTCCACCTAGAGAGGGCCGCTGCCCCTTCCAGGGGTGCCCCACTGCTGCCCAGGCTTCCTCCGCTCATTGGTCTGAGCCAGGTCATGTGAACTTGTCCTGGCCACTCACTGGCCCAGGGAGCGAGACCATGGGGGCCAGTCGGGATTCACCACTGAAGGTGGGCTGCCCCCTGGAAGCCTCTGGCTGCAGGGAGCTGGAGGCCCCTGGCTGTGGGTGAGTGGAGGCCGGTGTGTGCCTGGGGTGACGACCCATTCCGTTGGGGTGACACCAGGGGGGCCGATGTCAGCGTGCTGGCCTGGAAAAGCCTCCGCACTCGGCTGAGTGAGCTCCTGAGCCAGGCGGGGCCACAGTGCCGCCCTCTGCCCGCTTCCTGACCCCAGTGGAGGCCGTGGCCAGCCTCACCCAGGCCTGGGAGTCCATACACTGCCTGGAGGACCTCAGAACTCGGCTGGAGGGACTGGAGGTGTTCAGCCCAGACACCAGGCCCACCTGCTCTTCTGTGTGGATGGAGGCTCGTTGGTGTTTGGAGGTGTCTCCATGCTGTGAGGTCAGGGTGGGGACAGGTGACAGGACACAGCAGTGAAGGTGCTCAGTTTAGCTGAGTGCAAGTCTGTCAGCCCCTTAATCCTTTCGGCTCCCCAGGG
This sequence comes from Sciurus vulgaris, assembly GCF_902686455.1. Lineage (NCBI taxonomy): Eukaryota > Metazoa > Chordata > Mammalia > Rodentia > Sciuridae > Sciurus > Sciurus vulgaris. The sequence continues at coordinate 36,156,861 of NC_136479.1, read as the reverse complement.
TGTGGGACTTGTGTTGTCCCCGCTTGACAGGTGAGGAAACTGGGGGAGCCAGGGACACAGGAGTAGCAGGGCTGGGACCTGAACCCAGGACCCATGCAGCCCAGCGTCCGAGCAGACTGGTCTGGTCTCTGTCCAGGAGCCACCTGACGGAGTGTTGCGAGAGGCCCAGCAGCGAAGGCCGGGGCGCTGTCCTCTCTCAGTTCCATCCTAGAAGCCATCGCGTTTGATGGGCAGGAAGGGCAGGTGGGCGAGTGTGTGGAAGCTGTGTGTTCAGGAGCCCCTCGCGGGCCAGACCTGAGCCGCGGGCTCTGGTCTGCTGGGCCTGTGCCAAGTGGGCACTTGCACCCAAAGAGGGGAGAAAAGCCAGAAATCGCCAGCGTTGCCCAGGTCCTCCAAGCCTTCCAGGTGCGCTGGGCCGAGGCCACCGGCCACCGTTTGAGAACTGTTCAGGGAAAGAGGGGCCAGCAGGGAATCAGGCCCCGGGGAGGCTTCCGGGGCACCTGGCACTGCCACATCCTGGCCTTGTGGCCTTGAGCAAGTTACATGTCCTCTCTCTGTCCAGCTTCTTACCTGTAGGGATGGTGACCGTGCCCCAGGGACGTCATGAGGGGCAGCCCATCAAGTGTGGGGGGGGGGCGCCTGCCCACTGTGCACTCCAGTAAGCCATGGCCCAGCTCAGTGGCCAGTGCCAGTCTGGGGGCAGAGCTGATGCCCTGCACAGCCACGTTCTGGTTCTAGGAAGCAGAGATTCTGCCACTACCCTCAGAGGACGTAAGCGAGGGGCAGTCAGCGTGCCCCGAGGCCTCAGTGCTGCAAGCAGGAAAGGCTTCCTGGAGGAGGAGGCACCAGTTGAGCCGAGCTCGCTTTGGGACGGGAAGATGTCAGGGTGCTGGGCTGGAGGGAGACAGGTGGGCCGCCATGCTGTCAGGATGCTCAGGCGGCCCCGTGGAGAGGCCCCAGGGCCCCAGGATGGCAACTCCAGCTCCGGAAAGACCCTAGACCAGAACCACCCAACCGAGTCTCGCCCACATTCCTAACGCCTGGGCACCGAGGGAGAGGAAACACGTGCCGTTTCCAGCCCCTCAGCTTGAAGCAGTAGATCACAACACAGTCAGTGTGTCATTTGTCTTTCAAACGGGACATTTTTGAGAATAGCAGACAATAAAAATAACTGCCCCAGAGAGCGGGGCAAACCAGAAGGCGGGCTGGCCCCACCGCCGGTCCACCCAGGAGCTCCCTGGAGTCCTGAAACCTAACCTGTCACCTCCGCCGGGAAAGCCACCCTGGGGCCAGGACTGCCCGTGCTTTGGGATACAGTTGGGATGGCCGGGCCGTGCTCTCCCCCCAGTGTCCCGTCCAAGCCCCAGGATGTGTGTCCCCCTGGCAACGACTCATCTCCCAGGGGCGGGGAGAGGTCATCGTGGAAGGTTCCGGGGCGCTTGCGCTGGTTCCGTGGGGGCCGAGCAGTCGGCTTCTTCCGCCAGGGCCAGGCTTCCGTGGGGGCCCGACACCGCGCCTTGGCACGGCAGATGGACCCACTGAGGCGGGCGGCAGTGACCCTTCTCCCTCTGGCCGCTCGGTTTGCCGAGCGTAGGGAGAGGCGCGCTCCCGGAGGCCTGTGCTCCTTCCTCCTCGCCACCTGGGCTCGCTGGGCGGGTCTGAGCCCAGCCCGGGGCTCGCTGGGCAGCTCGGTTCCCGGCGGGCACCACAGCGTCAGCACCATCCACGGAAGCCGAGCGGAATGGCCCTCGCATCCCGCACACATCGCTGGACAAGCGGAGGGCACGGAGGAGGTCGGCTCTGGTGCGTGGGGGGCTCCGGGACACACCTTCCACGTCCAGCAGGCCGGGATCCAGAGCCCGGGGAGAGGGCAAGGGTGCAGGCACCGTGCAGCTGCCAGGGACGGACAGGGGAGGCCTGGGGACCGCGCCGGGGGCGGCTCCTCGCAGTGCGGATGCTGCAGGAGGATGAGGGGCCGGCTTTGCTGCATCTCGCCAGCAGCGTCTTAAAGGCGAGGAACTCGTGTTTCAAACGTGGGCTCTCCGCTCAACGCCGTGTCCACTGGCGCTCCCAGGTCCCAGGGTGCCGGGGTTGCCGCCGCCCGCCAGGGCCCGCGGGACGGCGGCGCCTGCATTTCCTTCCACCTGTCTGGTGGCGCCTGGATTCTGGCTCTGCCTGGAGATCCTGCGACTCGCTGTCGTTGACACCGCAAGACCCGCGGGACTTCTGCGTCCAGACGCAGAGCTGGAGCCCGGCCCTGCCCTTTGGCCCTTCCCCGACGTTTGCTGAGGCCCTGCTGTGGACTGGGCACTGTCCCGGCCCCAGGGGATGCCAAAAGGATCCAGCAGGGAGTCCCTGAGCTTGTGGGGCTTGTCCTCTGGTTGGCCAAGACAGCGGACAGACCAGGAAAATGTCAGACAGCGGCTGAGAGCCCCAAAGCCACTAAAGCAGAAGGGACCCCGTGGTGGGCGTGGCTGTGCCTGCTGGGCCCCAAGGCCCCCTGCAGTGGACTGTGAACTGAGGCCCAGGAGAGAAGCAGGGCGGCCATGAGGACACCGGTACGGGGCAGCGGCCAGCAGAGGTGGGTCCGCCTCACCCCGTCAGGGTGGCTGCCGCCTAGCACCCTGGCTCTCGGTGGTGAAGAGGCGAGACACGGCCGGCACGGGGCTGGTGGGCCCGGACTGGCACGTCCACGTGGAAACCAGGACGGTCCCCCAGAGCGTTAAAGGAAGGGAGACCATGAGGTCCAGCAGCGCTTCCGCAGGGGGTGTCCCCCAAACCAGGGGAGGCGGGCGTGAGGAACCTGTGCACCCCACACTCTTGGCAGCAGATGCCCCCAGATGTCCCTCAGCGGATGAGCAGATCCTCATGTGTGGCCCTCACGCACCGTGAAATATCACCCAGCCTCCAAATGGGAGGACGCACTGACCCTGGCTACATCGGCCAGCCAGGCGCCGAAGGACATGGCGTCTGGCGCCCCTGGCGTGCGTCCTCGGGAGGGCAGGGCCTGGTCTCCAGTCTTGCAGGACGGAGAGCTCTGGAGACGTGGCCGCCAGGGCTGCCCACAGGCGAAGCCACTTCCTGCCGCGGAGCCGCCCCTAGCGTGGTCACAATGGCGACGTCCTTGCGCTCCGCACACTTGACCTCGATATTGAAAACAGGGCAGAAGGGGGAGCCTGGCGGGCAGCAGGGCCTGATGGCTTGTGGCCACCGCGGGTGGGATGAATGGACGCGCGGGCACCTGGCGGGGCGGGTGCCCTGAGCACGCTGCACCCGGGCTCATCATCGAGCAGGCGCAGTGACCCACCCGTGCCTCAGTGAGGAAACTGAGGCACCGCGTGCTTCAGCAACTCGTGCCAGACCCCAGAACCCAGTGAGGGGGACGTTTCAGTGACGGCCAATTCCAGAAGGTTCTCGCCACTCAGAAAGAAATACCCAGGGAGCTGCCACGCCCATCTTCTCCCCACCCCAGCAACACCGATCCACTTCCTGTGTCTCTGGGTGCCCGTGCTGGACGTTTCACGTGGTGGGACTTCATCAGACGCGGTCTTCTGTGGCTGTCCTCTCTCCTTTGGCACTGCGTCCCCAAGGTCCATCCAGGTTGTAGCACGTGTCAGTACTTTTTATAGCTAAGTACCATTCCATTATGTGGATGTACCACGTTCTGTTTACCCACTAATGGACTTTCAGATTGTTTCCACCCGTGAGCTGTGTGCCATGAACAGCCATGTACAAGTGTGTGGACAGACTTTGTCATTTGTCTTGGGCACTTAGGTGGACGTGGCATTGCTGAGTCACATGGCAATTCTGTTTAGATTTTGAGGAACCCTCATGTCTTCCACAGAAGTCACATGCCAGAGGAGTGTGGATTCGAACTCAGCCCATCTTCTTAAGCCAGGGCCACCAAGCTGGCCAGGAATTTGGAAGCCTGCAGGGGCCTGGGGATCTTCCTAGCTGAGGGCCCACAGTCTGGGGGCTAACCATCTGTGAGACCCTTGGTCCCACCCTCCACACTCGGCCTCCCTGCCTCCTGGTTTCTGACTGTTCTCCCCCTGCACAGCCCCAGGCCCTCTTCTCTGATGAGGACAGTCTCGCCTCTGTCCCGTGTGCCGCCACCCCTGATGTTCCCGCCACATGAGTCTGATGCTCCAGGCCTGCTGGTGCATGCTGTGCAGTCCCAGCCAGGTTGCTTCCTGTCTCTGAGCTCTGCAGTCCTGCTCTGTAAGGCGGGCAGTGCAGTTTACACAGCTTAGAAGGTCCGGCTCAGGTGAGAACGGGATTGGTGGCAGGCTTACTGGAGTGCCGGGGAGGGGCTCATTCTGAGTCTGCTGGTCCCTTGAGGGCCAGACGTGGCTCTTCTCTGTAGCCTTCAGGGCACAGAGAGGTCCAGAGGTCCAGGCATCCTTCCCTTGGGGTAGTTCAGCCGTGCACTCAAAGGCCTCTGAACAGCCCAGCACAGAGGCGCACACCTGGGAGCCCAGCAACCTGAGGCTGAGGCAGGAGGATCGCAAGTTTGAGGCCAGCCTCAACAGCTTAGCAAGACCCTGTCTCAAAATAAAATGAAAAGGTCTGGGGACGTGGCTCGGTGGCAGAGCAGCCCTGGGTTCATCCCCAGTACTGCAAGAAGAAGGCTTCAGAAAGGTGCCGAAAACCAGCCCTCTCCCCGCGGGGCACAGTGCTCGGCTCTGGTGAAACTCCAGATGAGCCGCAGGCCTGGACGGATCCTGCACTCTGGGCGGGAGTCAGCCTGAGGGGCGGGGGCTTCCCAGACCCTCCCTCTTAACTCACCTGGAGCCGGGGCTGTGGAGGCCCTGCCCAGGTGCAGCTCTGAGGGCAGAGCACAGGGTGAACTGCCTGGGTGACCCATATTCCCACTCCCAGGCTGGACCCCGAGTTGGACGATCCTTTTGGGATGGGTCGGCCACGAGGAGCATCTTGGCAGGGAATAGGGTGCGGGCCGGGGGCCGGGAGGGTCGCCCACAGACGGGGACTGTCTCCCTCCAGGCACTGCCCAGGGCTGGCCTGTGGGACGGGTGACCTAGCCCTCATCCAGGACAGGTCTTCTCTGAGGACCAAGGAGAGGGACGGAAGGGGACGCAGAGCCTGCACACAGCGGCCCGCAGCAGCTGGGCCCTCACCACAGCCTGATAGAGACGCCCCACCCCGGGCAGGCGGGCAGCGCCTCACCAGGTGACCCTGGGGCTGGAGGGGGACACGGGCCGGCTCTGCAAGGTGGTGGGGCAGGGCTGGCGGAGGCCCTGCGGCTGGGGACAGAAGCCAGGTCACGTCGCTCCCCGGCCATCCCCATGGACTGGGCTCAGCCGGCACCCTAGGGAACAGAAGTGCTGGGTGCAGAGCAGGAGGCCCCCCAGTGCCGTTCCCCAGGAGGGGCCCCCGGCTGCGCCCACCTCCCACCCAGTCCTGGTGAGGTGGCTCGCCCCCTCTGGGCTGCCCCAGCCCAGCCTGCTCCCCGGCCTGGACGTGTCCTCAACTGAGTGCCACCTGGCCTCCCAATGCACCCAGCTGGGCCCAGAGGGGGCCTTGACCAAGGCCGAGCTGCCAGTCAGTGGAGAGCGGGTGTGGACCGGGCAGTCAGTGGAGACCGGTGTGGACCTGGCAGTCGGACTTGGAGCCACAGGCCCCTCGCCATGCGGGCAACAGGCCACTGCAGACTAGCTGCCCCTGAAAGTCCCAGGAACAACCGGCCGCTGTCACCTCCTGGTTATTGCCCCCAGAGAGCTTGCCCTCAGGACCAGGACCCTGACTCCTTGCTGGACGGAGGTCCCCACGTCCCTCAGACCTGCCACACACATCCCCATCCATCTTGTCCCCTCCAGTGGGGGCAGGTCAGGAGGGCCCATGGGTGCAGTCCAGGCCTGAGCGTGGCCTGGCCTCCTAGGCTGGCCCGACACCTGGACGGGTTGGTTCCATGGACAGTGGGCAGCTGGGCTGCGTGGGCAGGGTCTGTCTGTCTATCTGTCTGACGTCCCCCCGGCAACAGGGCCGCCTCCTTTCCCGCAGCTCCGGGCGTGTCTGGATGCCCCGGTGCTGGGCGCTGTGCCGTGGGGACGGGGCCTGCCTGCTGCCAGGGCCGCGGCTGCTCCCTTGGGTGTGCAGGGGGCGCCCGGGCTTCTGGGGGAGGCTGCGGGGCTTGGGGTCGGCCTCTGGGGCGGCGCCGGGATGGGAGGGCCGTGCCAGGAAGGAACGGGCAGGTGCAGTGGCCTGGGAGGCTGAGTGGAAGACACAGGCCCTGTGGCCGCCAGGTGCTGGGCACGGGGAGGGGACTAGCGACTGCGGGCGCGCGGCTCAGGCACCGCGGCCGGCGTGTGGCCTGGGCCTCCGCTGCCCCCGGCCACGCCTCCTCTTCAGTTTTATTCTCGAGTTTTTGAGGAGATGCTCACGTCACGTGGTTCTGAGCGTGAAGGGACCCAGGTCTCCCTCCTGCCTGTCCCTCGCCCCACAGCTCCTGGCCCCAGGGACAGCCGGGTCCCGGGACCCCTCGGAGCCGTCTCCTGTGGCACCTGGCGGCCCAACGTGCGACACGTCTGTGTCCCCCTTACACAGATGGCGTGGACTGTGCCCACCTGGCGCCAGGGCCTCGGCTGGCGCTCCCCTCACGGTGACACCTCATCCTTGTTTCAGGGGCTGCGCGGTGTCCCGAGGGCCAGGCCCCCTGGTGGACGTGGGTCCCAGCCCTCCTGGGGTGGAGTCCAGTGGACACCAGGCCGTCGCACTATGCCCTGCATGTGGGCACGGGTCAGGGGGTGCCAACCTGCAGGCAGGAGGGCGGCCTCCGTGGGGCCCAGCCTCCCCTCCCGCTGGGTCTCCTCAGGGCCTGAGGTGGTCAGGCCTACCATGTGTCCGTCCCCAGCACACCCGAGGCACTCGCCTGCCCCCAGTCCTGGGGCCACTTGCCACCGTTCCTCTGGCAGCCCCTGGGGCTCTGGGGCCCTGGCACCCAGCCGGGTGGCCCGGGTGGTCACTCTGGCCTCCCTGCTGTGCGGGCCGGTGCTCTCCCATCTCTGGCTCCTTCCTCGTCACCCTCTGTGTGCCCAGGGCGGAGGCCGCTGCAGCCCTGGCCCCGGAGCCGACCCACTCCACCACCCCAGTGTGCCTGGTCCCTGGGGCCCACCAGAGGCAGCCCTGGTCAGGTCTCTGCCAGGACTGCCGGAAATCTGCCCAGGGCCCGCGGGCACCTGGAGCTTGGCACCCATGCTGGCAGGAGCATGTGCCAGGCACCTCCCGCCCCCAGGGGGCAGTGGACACTTGCAGCCCCTTCGTCCCCTGGAGGGATCAGGTGAGGCTGCTGGCCACTGCCGAGGGTGCCTCGCCCCTGAGGTCACCCACCTCCTGAGAGGTAGAAAGCACCCAGGCAGCCTCGCAGGGCCAGGAGGTCGCTGACCCTCCCTGACCAGTCACATGAGGCCCCTTCTTTCTTTCTGCAGACCAGCTCGCAGCCTTTGGCAGTGTTCAGCCCTCCGAGCCTCCGTGTCTTCATCTGTGAAGGGGACGGCCACACCGCTGGCCAGGGTGGATGACTCGTGCCTGCGGCTCCACCCTGACACGCCACCCGCTTGCCCAGTGCCCGTCCCCGCATCTCCCCCTGGCCTTTCCCGTCTGGGGAACTTTGGGTGGCAGGTCGAGCCCGGGGATGTTGGTCACGGCCAGGGAGGCGGTTTCACAAGAGTGGAGTGCTGGACCCCGTCCCTGTGGGCAGGGCCGTGGGCCGCTGGAGCCGCCCCGGGCAGTTCTGGCCGCTCTGAGGTGATGGGCAGGTGTGCGCCAGCCAGGAGCCCTGGAGGGGACGCTCGTCTTGAGAAGTGGACCCAGCCTGCGGGCGGCTGTGGGGTTTGAGGCTTGAGTTACTCCAGGTGGCCGCTGCCACTGTGGCCAGGGCTGCTGGGCAGCGGGTCGGCCCAGCCCCAGCTTTCGCGGAAGCATGGTGACCTTCGTGTCACTGCAGGATGGCCAGCGACCTCCGCCGGGCTGCTGCTGCGGGAGCCGCCCCGGCCTAGGGAGTCGGGCAGTCAGGCAGTCGGGCATCGTGCGCAGCCCAGGGGTCGGGCAGCCTTGACCCTTGGGGACAAGCCTTGCCTGCCCCCTCGAGCGCTCGGGCTGGGTGTGCCCCACGCGGGCATGCTCGCGGGAGAGCGCGTGCCTGGTGTGCGCAAGGCCCTGGATCAGTCCCCAGTACCAGTACCTCAGAATTAAGTGGGTACCTAGCACACGACCACCCCGGGCTGGACTGAGCCAGAAGTTAAAATCAGGCCTTTTCTTTCATGGACGAGGAGCAGAAGCGGAAGGGACTGCGAGGCACCGGGCAGGCCCAGGGGTGCAGAGATCAGAGGGCCACCTGCGGTCCACTCGGGCCCAGGCCTGGCGGTGGTGCCCACCAGTAATGGTGTCTGTGAGGAGGGACCTGGGGAGCTGGTGCCGACTCGGGCGGGAGAGCAGCCAGGACTGGGCTTCTCTTGCACTGCGCTGTCCTGTCGCTGAGTGGTGGGGGTGAGGCGTCTGGCTCGAGCGATGGGTAGAAAGTTCTAGAACCGCACTGTCTACCTTGGTAGCCTCGGTCGCATGCAGCTATTCACACTCATATTAATCAAGATTTCAAGCCCACTTCCTCGGCCACCTGGCTGTTTCGGTGGCCAGCACCCGTACTGATGATATAAATGCAGAACTGTCCTTCGCTGTTCTAGAAGGTTCACTTCAGCTGGCCTGGCTCAGGGGTGGCAGGGGCAGGCTCGGCTGTTTGCCACCCCTGAGGACAGATGCCAGAGGCACTCGGTGCCCCTGGGGGCTCCGGCCAGAGCAGTCGTGTGTGGAGTGACCCCCAGCAAGCATACAGCTGGAGCCACAGTCCTGCACAGTGTGGCCCAGAGCACAGGACAGCCCAGGGCATGCCCAGGGTCCCCCAGCCTGCTGGGAGCCAGGTAGAGGGTAGAGACCCGCCTTTTTCCCAGGCGCCTGCCGCAAGCTGTTTCCAGGAAGGGCGACGGGAGGCCCGGCATGCCCAGGCATGGGGCAGTGCTGGGCAGGCCGCGTGCTGCTGCTCAGGCTCTGGGCTTGCGTGCTGGAGGATTCTGGAAGGAGGTGGGCAGGTCCCAGGCTGGCGCTGGCCTGCTCCACCTGCAGTGCAGACAGGTAGCCACTGGTATTTTCTCTGGTTTACACTTTGCTCCATCCTCCTGGCCCCGCCTGGCAGGCAGCACAGGGGTCTGGGGTCGCCTGGTGCTGCTCACCTGACCCCTGGGCAGTCAGCAGCTGCTCCCCTTCACCACCCAGGAAGTTGCTTCTGAAACCAAGACACAGAGCACCCTCGGGGTCCAGGAAAGGGGACAGCGTCCGTCGGCCAGCCTTGGCTTCTGGGTTCACCCGGCGTGGTTTTTAAAACCACATCAACACTTAAATGCCGAGAGACGTCACAGACCTCTGACTTTCCATTTTTAATGAAGAATCATTGGAGGGTCTTGTGGTCCAGGGCCCGTCCGGCCGCTGTCCTGGCTTGGGCAGGGGCTGCCCAGGCGCTTTAAGTCCCTTCCCCTCCCAGTGTCCCCAGCTGGGCCCATTTTCTGTGCTGGTGCAGAAAAGTGTGTCCCCACAACACTCCCCGGAAGTGCGGGGCAGAGAGGGAGAGGGCCGGCCAGCGTCCAGGTGGAAGGGAAGAGTCCTCCCGCTGTTGAAGGAGACGGTGCGTCTTGGCCTAGACTCCTGGCCCGTCTGTCCCTGCAGGCGAGCCGTGAGCCCTGCTCTGCACCTTTCCAGGTCCTTCCTGGTTGGGGTCCTTCCCCACCAGCTCCAGCAGACGCGGGGACTGCGCGTTAGTGGCACTACCAGCTCCTCGTTGGGCTCCTGATGTCCCTCCAGGAGAGGGCAGGGCTGGGGTTGCCTCCAGGGCAAACTTACCGCCGGTTCCTGGTCCTGCATCCAGTGGGCGGAGCCCGTGGTGGCTGTCGCGGGTGCCAGGTTGACCCCGTCCTTCCTGGGCATGTCTCTGAGGGCCGCACGGCGTCTGCATCAGTGGACCGAGCGACAAAGGTCCACTCTCAGCCCCGCCAGGCATCATCTGGTCGGCCAGGCCTGGAGGGCCAGGAGGCAGAGGAGAGGTGAAGTTCACCCCTTTCCTGGAGTGGAACGCTCCTCCGCCCTCCGTGTCAGAGCTCCAGGCGGCCTGGCCTTTGGACTCCAGGACTGACCCTGTGGTCCCCCAGGTCCTCAGACCTTCAGCCTGGGGCTGAAATCACACCATCTGCTTCCAAGACAGCTCGCCGTGCCGTCAGCCCGTGAGCCGGTGCCCCCAGCAAACCCTCTCAGGCGGCCAGGAAGGCAGCTCTGTCGATCTGTCCATCCTGCTGGTTCTGTCTCCGCAGAGCCCTGACCGATGCCCAGCCTGAGCTCAGCTCCCTGACCTGAGAGAAGATGGCCAGCGGGGCTGGAGAGGGGCTTCTGGAGATGACGGTGTGGGCCTCTGCAGCCAGGGCCGCTCCTCCACGCAGCCAGGACTCACAGCGCACAGAAATGGGTTGGGCTGGGCACAGAGGCCAAGCCCGAAGTGCCAGCACGCAGGAGGATGGCAAGTTAAAGGCCACTAGGGAGGCTTAGGCAGGAGGATGGCAAGTTAAAGGCCAGCCTCAGCAACTCAGGCAGTCCCTGTCTCGATACCATGAGGAGGACTGGGGACGTGGCTCTGTGGCTCAGCGCCCGGGTTCTGTCCCCTGAGAGCAGTTAGCATGATTGGTAAGATGCACATGTGTGTGCATGGGTGCACATACGCACACGTGGAGGCTGGGCGCAGCTCGGTGGTGCGGTGCCCGCCTGGCGCGTGAGACCACACTCCATCCCCATCCCCACAGAAACAAATATTAAAAAAGCGCAGACACACAAATGTGTGCACACGCACGCACGCGCACACACTGGGGCTGGAGCGGTCAGTGGCGGGGTGTTTGCCGGAAGCCTCGGGGCCCTGGTTCCGTCCCCAGAGCGCCAGCTGCACTGGTCCCGGCTCCAGCTCAGGCGCAGGTGATCCCACTTGCAGTCCGTGGCTCCTGGCCCTTGCGGACCCCGCCTTTGTTCTGTTTGTTGACGTGACTGTGCCCCGGTGGCCACCGTGACGTGGACAGTAACTGCCTGCCCCTGGACTCTGCGAGTGGTCTTGTCGCATGGCTTCACGTGGCATGGCGAGACGCTGTGCAGCCGACGTTCCCTTCCCCGGGGCCCGACGCCCGACACGCCATGGCAGAGCATTCCTGCTTCTTGGCTTGGGGACCCTCTTCCTCCAAGCGCCCGCCGGGTGGGGCTCTTGGTTCAGGCCCGGGCTTCACCGCCCTCCTCTGAGCCCTTCCCTGGACACCCTGACCCAGGGAGGCCTGCCGTTCTCCCCAGACCTGTCTTCACCGCCTCTGCTCTGTGACACGAGACCTCAGACTGGGGAATTTGCACACCATGAAAGTTTCTTTGGCTCTGGGTTAGAGGCTGGGAGGCCCGAGGGCAGGCATGGGCCTCTACAGAGGGCCTCCAAGCTGCCTGAGGATGAGGCAGAGGTGACGCTCTGCTGCAGAGGGGAGGCTGGGCTGCACTCACCCCCCTTGTCAGGAACCGCCTCCCGAGATAGAGGCACCGATCTGTGCGTGGGGCAGAGCCCTGGTGACCATCACCTCGGGTAGGGACCCTGGAAACCACAGCTGCCTCCCTGCTCCCCGGCCTCCAGCAGTCCCCTCGGGCCTCCTGAGCTTGCTTCTGCCCAGCCTGAGGCCTCTTCCCGCTCACCTGGAATCCAGCCTCTGCGCCAGAGGGACAGGGCGCAGGTGGCCAGCACGGCCCTGGGCAGCGCACAGTTCTGCAGGGTGAGCTTGAGCTACTCTCGTGGAATTATGGGGGTTGGGGCGTAGGAAGCAGCCGGGGGGAGTTCACAGTGGTTTTCCTCACGAGGATCCCAATCAGCACACGACCAAGTGTCCAGCTTCCAGAGAAGGAGCAGGAAATGCCTCTGCTCATCTCCAGAGTGAGGAGCGTGCTCAGCAGTCATGACGGCCGCGGGCTGCGCGAGATCCTGAGCGAGAGGAGCTGGGACCAAGCGGTGCACCGCGCCTGTCTTCCCGGCCTGAGTGTGAAGACAGGGACTCTGTGGAAACAGCGGAGCAGCGGTCGCCCGGTCAATGGGACAGGGAGGGAGGCCCTCCAACAGGGTGACACAGGGACGTGCCCGTGCCAGGACTGTCCACCCAGACCCCCTCTCTATTCTAGTAAGTGAAGGTACAATTTCTAAGAGTGAATTTTGGATTGAAAAACTGCAGCCGCCCTGGTGTCGTTGGAGGGTTGGTCCCAGGACCCCGCAGGACACCAGGTCCCCAGATGCCGAAGCCCCTGTGAGACGGCGTGGTGTCCACACTGCGCCCATCCACCTGAAGACGTCCTGGGTGGTTTCCAGTACCTGACGCAGCACCGGTCACACCAGGAGTCGCTGGGCCTGAGTGCGAGGTGTCGCGGGCCCGGCCCCCAGGCCAACCCGGTTCCCGGGCACCAGCACGCCTGGGTCGGCCTTCAGCATGTTCCCCCGACTGCTAGCCAGGCCTCACGGCGCCCGCCCGGTGGAAAGGAATGGAATCCGTAGGCCCCACGGCTGCCCGCCAAGTCCCCCGTGCCGCACCCCCACCACGTCCCTGGGGGACACGTCCCAGGACCCCCGTGGAGGCTTGAAACCGTGGACAGGACTGACTGAGATCTGCACTGTCTTCTTAGATACGACGCATTTTGATTCACGAGTTAGTGACAGGTCACGATGACCACTGATAAACTCCGAGGGCCGCAGCAACGTGCAGAGACAAAGTCGCTCGCGTCTCCCGCTGGTTCTCCAGAGCCGTCAGTGAGTGACGCAGGGGCTGCTTGACCTGTGACCTGGCGATGGCCTGCCGGGTGACAGACGGCTGCTGGGACGGGCCAGGTGCCCGACAGGCGGGCGGCATCCATGGCGTGGACCCGTGGGTGGGGCGATGCACGCCCAGGGAAGAACCCGGCGGCCCACGCGGCATGCTGAGTGGTGTGCCCGAGGACCTGGGGATTGCGTCCTGCCCGCGTGGCCTGGCGCTCAGTCCGAGGTTGCCGCAGCCGGCTGGGCACTTGGGGCCATGAGTGGTGGTCACAGGGACGAAGCAGCCTAGGTCCCCCCGCATCAGTGCCCGGCCTCGGGCAGGGGCACTGAACTCGGCGGACTGCCTCTGGCACTGCAGGGCTTCCCGTGAGTGGAGGGGGGCCCAGGGCAGTGACCCCCCAAGGTGAAATTTGAGGAGTGGAGGATGGGATGTCCCTGATGGGCAGCAGAGCGAGGCCTGAGGAGATGTGGCCCCGCCGGGCGCCGCTCCCACCTCCCCTGCTGTGACACCCCCATCCAGGTGAGTGTCGGGCCCCAGAGCCCGGGCGGCCACGCGCCAGGTGCTCTGTAGAAGGGGCCTCGTGGGTACAGCTTCTAGAATCGGCTGCCCCGGATGGAGGGCATCGCCCACAGAGGGGCATGCTCCCTCCTGGGGTCCACAGGCACCGCCGGACACAGGCCTCCAGGACTCGGGCGGCGCAGATGCCCCGCGGCCCTGCCCGCTGGCATGGTGGGGAGCCGACTGAGCCGAGTGGCACAGCGAACCCGGGGACCCTCTTCCCTCCGCTGATTATCTGGCTCATGACCCTGAGGTCCCGAGGAGCCCTGATGACCAGCTCGCTCCGCCTCCTGGCGGAAGGGGCTCCGCCGGCCGGGACTTGCCCGGGATGCCCGGGTCGGGAATCCAGCGTAAACAGATCAGGTTTCTGGTGCACCAGGGCCACAGGACTGGAGGTGAGGCTGCCCGCCACAGTGGTGACTCGGCTGCCCGCCTGCCCCTTGTGGGCTGCCCAGGCTCTGCTCTGCCCTGGCCATTGGCTCTGGACCGGCCCCGAGGGAGCAGAAGGGGTCCTGCAGTGCAGCCTATCGCACTAGCCACCCCTGGGCCTGCTGCCCTCGGACCTGTGTGGTCACTCAGTCCCCCCTGGGCCTCGGTGTCCTTGTCCAGGGAACAGGGAGAAGCAGTTCCCGTCTCGGTGGGGCCGTGAGGACGGCCAGCTGGGGCAGAAGGCTGGACACAGGTTGAGCCTGGGAGGAGGCTGGATGCTATGAGGCCAGAGGACCCCGGGCCTCCCCAGAGCTGCCTCCGCAGGGAGAGGTCCCTGCAGGAGGCCCAGGGGCAGCAGCAAGGACCTTGATGCCTGGCGGGCCCTGGACCAGGTCTGGCTGGTGGAGCTGGGCCAGGGGCAGCGTGGAGGGTGGCCGGAGGGTGTCGGGAGGGGGATGGAGGTGCGCCCTGTTGGGTGAGGACACTTGAGCCTGGGCGGGAGGCCATGGGCAGAGTGGCCTCAGAGGCTGGGGAGAGCGGGAGGGAGGGGCGGAGCTGCGAGCCCCACGGCCTCTGCAGACAGGCCATCAGGGCCAGCCCGGGTGCGGGCCAGCCAGCGGGGGCAGGAGAGTGGCCAGAGTCAGGGCTGGGACGTGGCCAGCCTGGAGGTCAGTTCTGGGGAGGGCAGCGTGGGGGGGCATCCAAGGATGGGGTCAGCCCCAGGGGCTGCCATGGACGCCCTGCTCGGCAGACGGGGAGGCAGGGTGGCCAGGACGGGACAGGCGGGCGGGTTCACGTGGAGCTGCCGGGCAGCAGGACAGCACCTCCCCAGCTGGGCCCAGAGGCTGCAGGACACCCTCTGGGGGCATCGGGGACTTGGGGTCTCGGGGGCTACAGACCAAGTGTCCCGGTGACAGAGCCTCGTGCCTCTCTGGAAAGGTGAGCGGCTGGGTCCTTGGCCGCGCAGGGACCTGGACAGCCGAGTGGACTTCCAGTCTCCCGAGGAAACGGGGCTGCAGCACCGTCGGCCCAACGCGGGGCGGGAAGGGGAGGCCACCCCGGCGCCAGGTGGTCCTGCCAGAAGGGCTCGACCCCCAGGGCAGGGCCGGCCCTCTTGGGAAGCGGGCGCAGGCACAGGGGCGCCACCAGGACAGAGGCCCGACGGGGGCCACGGCTGCCAACAGCGTCCAGCCAGTCCCCCGGCTCCGTCAGAGGCCAGGTCGGGGGTGGACGCCAGAGCAGGGAGCCGAGACAGGAGTGGGGACCCCCCGTGGAGCCGCAGTGACCCCACCCCCTCGCTGCCCACCCAGACGTGTGGGCCCCCCGCCTGCCCGGGATTCTCCCGACTGGGTCCCTCTGGCCACTTCCTCTGGGTGGCCGACGTCCTCGTGCCCTGTCCCCGGCTCTGTGGTTCAGTCCTCCCGCCCTCCTGCCAGGCCCCAGGGGACCGGGCAGGCCTCAGATCTGCTGGGGTCCTCACAGGCCCGGCCTCTGGGTCCTCCACCTAATGACACGTCAGCAACGAGACCAGCTCGTGCAGGGCCAGGGGGTCGTCGGATCCGCTCAGCGGCCTGCCTGTCACCGGCCGGCGTCCCAGGCCACGCATGCCCCCGCCCAGGGTCACCCGGCTTCTCCGTCCCTCAGGATCCGCAACTGGACAGAGTCCGCAGGTGGTTAAACTCAGCCGCTTTACACTCCGTGCAGGGTCCCGTGCACACGGGGACCCGTTTCCGTCCGCTGTGACGCCGCCGAGGTGCGTTCCCTCTTCTCGTCACGCTGGAGCGTTCCGCCGCCCGCTGGGTCCTGATGTTCTGCTGTCCTGTAGCCACTGTCCTGCCCACGGCCTCTGGGCTGCGGCCAGGCTTAGCTGCTGAGGACAGGCCGTCCTGGATCCTCCCTCCTGGGGTCCCCACATCCGTAAGGGGGCACCCCTGGTGGGAAGCTGATGCCCGCCTGCCTTCAGGATGCCCGCCAGAGGCAGCCCCCCAGGGACCAGGACGGCGGCCACCACGGCCACCTCCATGTGCCCGTCTGTGGGAGGGGAGTAGGCGCCCGGCAGGTCCTGTGGCCGCAGGTTCGGCCAGTGGAGAGTTGGTACTGGTGGGAGGCTGGGAGGGGACCCGGAGGTCCCCAAAGCAGGACTGAGCTGCCGAGCGCCTCGTTCCGCGAGGGAAGCCGCGCAGGCCTTCCGCTGGCCTCTGGGAAGCGGGTGCACACAGAGACCGCCTGGCTGCAGCGGCCGTGTGGGAGCCTCTCAGTGCCCGGGACTGGGTGCCCCTGGGGGTCCCAGACGGAGCTCCGTGGGTGCCAGGGGTCGGCTGTTCTATGCCTTCTTTCTGTAGTGGACCCTGGGCCGGGCGTCTGGGCACGGGGGCCTGGGGGACAGGCGAGGCGCCCTCCCAGGAGCGTCGGTGGACCTGGACGTGCGTGGGCATCCCGCCACCCAGGAGGTGGGCCAGCAGTGTGCACTCACAGGGAAGGAAGGACGGTGCAGGGCCTGGGAGCCCCCGTCGGCCAACACTGGACACGGTCGCCCCAGGCTCGTCCAGATCGTCCGACGACTCCTGCGTCCAGCGACCTGCTTCTGCACGGCTCCGGGCGTCCAGGTGCCTCAGCCGCACTGTGGAGTCCACGCTCCTGATCGCCTGACACGAGCAGGGGGTGTCCACCGTCTTACAGGAAAAGTAGTGCCCGTCCAGGGTCGCCCTGCAGCCTGTGGAGTGGGCAGGGCTTGGCTGAGGCTCGGGCGGTGGCCAGCACCCGGCTCTCAGGCCGAGACGCTGGGAACGAGGTGTCAGCAGCACGCGGGGCCGTGGGAGGCCCAGGGACCACCAGGAGAGGCTGCGCTGGCCCCTGCCCAGCTCAGGAGGCCCCGTGGTCAGGGCTGGTCATGCTGTTCTGCACCCCTGCAGGCCCGGCAGCCCGAGGTGGCCAGCAGGGCAGGCAGCCATCTCTGAAGCTGGCCTGACCTGTCCCTGCAAGGCTGCAGAGATGGCTGAAGTGCCCTCCTAGGCTGGAGCCGGCACTTTGCCCAAAACCCCCAGCTTCCTCAGAGGGGCGATGACCCCAGGGGCTGAGGGGCACTCGGGGGCCCCAGAGGACCTGCTCTAACAGGACCAAGAGCAGCCGGGGGCAGGAGCCATCCTGAGCCTGGCGGAGCTGCAGCTCTGGCTGCCACGGAGCCGCCTCCCAGGCCCTGGGCTCCTTGAGGCCGGCGGCTGGTCCCCTGCGGGCCTCCACGTACAGCCACCCCGAGCCCTGAGCGGGGGGATGCCCACCCAGCCCCGTGCAGAGTGGGGCTCTCTCAGTGCTGCTCCCGGGCCCCTGCCCAGCCCCCCCGTCTGGATGGTCCTGTGCTCGGTGCTCAGAGGCAGCCTGGGGGACCTCCTGAGGTCTTCGCAGCGGCTTGTCGGGAGCCGAGACCAGGAGCGGGTCTGGGCTGCGGGTTTGGCTCATGGTGCTCAGAGGCGCTCGGCGGCTCCGTCTCTTGTCCTGACCCGGCGTCCCCGTCCCTTGCTGGCCACCCGGGGGAGCCAGGCTGCAGGAGGGCGAACAAACTCTGCAGCTTGGGGCCAGCACCTGCGAGGCAGGTGACTGAAGAATCCGAGGGACAGTGGATGTGGCGGCCCTGGGCTCCGTCCCCAGCACCAGGGGCTGGGTGCCTGCTGGGCCTACTGTGGTCTAGCCCTTGGTCCTCCCTGGACCCCGCATCTGCAGCCCGCCTGCCTGGACGGCTCGCCTCCCGGCCAGCTCTGCAGGTCAACCTCCGTTGCTGTCACAAGGCACCTGAGGTGATCGGCCTTGGAAGAGAAAAGGTCTGCTGCAGTCTCAGAGGCTCCTGTCCATGCTCGGTTGAGCCTGTGGCGCGCAGCAGCCCCTGGCCCCACCGCCCAAAAGCTCCCCCAGCTCCCAGAGCACCCCAGGGCCTTTGGGGACACTAGACCCCAGCACAGCAGCCACCCATTGGCCTTCCTCATTACGACACCCCGTGAGGTAGGGACCGCCGCTGTCCCAGGGGGGAAGTGGGCACAGAGAGTAGGTAACTTGCCTGAAGTCACCCAGCCGAGTGCCGAACGGTCCTGCCTCCTGTGGTCCTCGACAGCCCTTCAGAGTCCAGGGTGTGACTGGATGGTGGGGACACAGCCTAGGGTCCCTTCAGCCCCCCGGGGAAGCTCCACGTTGATAGACGCCCTGAGCAGACCTGGCTTCCTCGAGCTCCCTGCCCTCGTCTGGGACCCGTGCTGTCCTCCCGGAGCCCGGGTGCTGTGGTGCTCCAGGGCAGGCGGCCCTGCTCTCAGGGTGGGCCCTGAACCGCAGCGAGCTGGAGCTGCCATCACCGACTCCCTCCTTCCTTGTGCCGAGCACTGGGGTTTTGTGCTTCCCTGACTCCTACAGAACCTGCCAAGTGACCACCGCACAGTTGCACAGGTCGTGTACTGCCCAACCCTTAGGACTCTCCACGTGGACTGAGAAATGGAAGTGCCCTCTGCTCAGGGTCGGATGTGTGGCTACAGATCCGTTGCCGGTCCAGTGTCTTGGGTTCTGATCTGCACTGGTCAGGGGGCTTTCCTGCTCTTGGAAGTTTTCCATACAGACTAGACGGTTCCGGGATGAGCTATCCGTGGCTCATCCCGGTGGTCAGGCCCCCAAGGTGGCCTGAGGCCTGTGCACTGCACGGCTGGAGCCCAACAGAGCGAGTCCACCCTGGCCTTGTCCCTCACGGTGCAGAGAGGGCGTGGGTTTCCTGAAGCACCGGGCCTGGCAGCTGGAGCTTTGCTCCCTCTGCAGCCCAGGGTGGTCAAGGAACAGAGAGGCCACCCCACGAGGCTGCATCTGGCCAGCGCACCAGCCGTGACCTGCTGGAGAAGGCGGAGTCGGGCCTGGAGACTGAGCGCCTCCGGAGGAGAGGGTCCGTCCAGTGCCACCTGAGGGGCAGAGCTGAGCTGACTGGGCTTCTCTAGTTGTGACGGGGGCGTGTGACCACGGTCCACCCTGGCCCAGCAGTCTTGGAGGGTGGATTTTATGTCCAGCCAGTGTTGGGCTCCAGAGATGCACAGGGAGGACCCACTGCCCTGGCCTTGAGAGCTTGTGGTCTCCTGGGAGAAGCGGACCCCTACCAGATTGTTGGTGATAGATCGTGGGAGGCACTCAGGACTGTTATGGGCAGCTGCCCAGGTTGCACACTGTCCCACTCTAAGGGCACATTTCGTTCTCAAGCTGAACAAACTTTACGTGAGGTGGGACACGACGCCAGCTCAGCCGTCCGCAGTGGCCTGGAAGTCCCCTCATAGAGCCTGAGGCCGCGGACTCCAGGAGGCCACCTTCTGGGTGGATGCGGGAGGTGGCTAGTGCTGAAGGAAGAGAGGGGGACAGGCCGGTCGGTGGAGAGAGCAGGCGCCACCTTGGGAGGCGTGAGGGATGGGGCAGCGGCCAGGCACAGGGGCAGGACAGGGCAGGAGGGCGGGGCAGAGCCCAGCGACCAACCGGGAGGTCACGGGGACGTGGCTGCAGCACAGCCAGAGCCTGGGAGTAAGTCTGGTCACCAGGGCTGCCTGTGCCAGGGCCTCATGGCCTTGAGATGGACGTCCAACAGCTGGCAGGCCGTGGGCGCTGGCCCCGGGGGACGGTCACTCCCGGGGCTCGTGTATTTATACCCCGGTGCAGGACGCGGTACCGGCAGCTGGTCATGTCCTCTGGGGATCCACGGGGTCTATTTCTGGACTGTCCCCACAGCCGCCAGCCTGGCAGGAGCAAGCGCCGGCCCCTCCGCCCTCCCGGGCAGCCCCTGCCCGTCCGCTGCCACCTGCCCAGTGCCCTCCAAGCACGTGGGGACCCAGAGAGGCGAAGGCGGGGCCCTGGTGCCACCTACTTGGCTGCCACCTGTCCGGGCAGCCGTGGCAGAGTGGCCCCACCAGGGAGGATGTGTCCCAGCCTCCACCGAGGTCAGGCCGCTGGCCTAACCCATGGGGAGGGGACTGGCCCTCTCGGGACCCGCCATGGCCACCCTGGAGCCTGCCCGCCAGCCCCTCTGGCCACCACTGGCCTGGCCTCCTCAGGTCATGCCAGCCAGCTCCCAGCCTGGGGTGGCAACGGGCAGGTCGGGAGAGGCGCTGTCCTCCAAGGGGACAGCAGCAGCCGCGCTGGACCTGGGCCTTCCCAGAGGCGGGGACCCGGGCCCCTGGCCCTGTGGGAAGCACGGCGCGGCCCAGGGAGGACGGCAGGGTCTGCGGCACCTCCGCCGGGTCAGAGGACGCGGGGCGAGATCCCCACAGCCTGGGGTTGGGGCTCTGGGAACGGAGCCAGCCCGCTGGGTCCTGGGGGGCAGTGGACCTGGGGCTGCCGGGACTGACGGTGCCCGTCTGTCCCCAGGGGAGACTAACGGTGCCCGTGTCCGTCTGTCCGCAGGTGCAAGTTCTTCAGCCTGACGGAGACGCCGGAGGACTACACCATCATCGTTGACGAGGAGGGCTTCCTGGGTGAGGCCCGCCCGCCTGGGCCAGCCGGACGGCCGCTCCTTCCCGCCGGTCCCTGCGGCCCCTTCCCCTCCTGCCCCTGAGCCCGCCTGCGATGGCACAAGAGGGGAGGGTCCCTGGGCCCAAGGGGATGGCGGGGACCCATGGGGACTCGGGCGGTGGGAGGGAGGGAGCGGTCACCAGGCCTGCGTGTCGGGGCCTCTCGCTGGAGGGAGCCCCCTTTCCGTCCCGTTTTTATTTCCCTTTTCCCATCTTTTAAAATCGGGCCCCTCCTGCAGCCCACCTGTGGGCATCCGCGCTCTGACTGCAGGGCACGCAGGACGCCCAGCCCCGGGTCCCACATCCAAGTCCAGCTCTGCCACCCAGGGCCCTGGGAGGTGCGGCCTGCGCTGGCGGTCTCCGCAGGCTGCAGGTGGGCGCTGACCGTCCACTGGGCGGTGGCAGGAGGGAGCCGTGCCTTCCCACAGGCAGAGACCCCGCTGGGCTCCCATCTTCCGAGGCCCTGGGTCCCCAGCCCCGACCGCCACAGAGAACGTGGCCAGTTAGTCGGAAAACCTCAGGCCCGGCCAGAGGACCGTGGGCCTCGCTGGGCACGTCCCGGCTCAGGTGCCGCTGGTGGCTTCCCGTGAGGGCCCCACGGCGACCTAGAGGCCCCGAGCCGCGGCCCCGGGCCCTGGCGGACAGTAGGACACAGCTGCCCCGCAGCCCGGGCCTCCACACGAGCCCAGCCGCCTCGGTGCTCCTAGTGAGCTCAGACCACTGTGCGCAGGGCAGACACCAGCCGGACCCTGCGTGGGCCCTGGGCAGCGGGTTCTGGGGGAACCAAGTGGCGGGTCTGGCCTGGGTTTCTGGGGCCGAGTCCCAGGACCCTCTGTACCAGTGAGGAGGTGGAGGTCGGGGGCAGGACTGGCGGCGTCACCCGCTGGACACTGGCCTCTGCGGTGCACATGTGCCCAAAGCCAGGGCAGGACACGGGCCCAGCTTCCCTGTCCAGAGGCAGCGTCCCTGCCCCTCCCAGGCAGCAGTGGCCAGAACAGGGCCAGGGCCTCCTGCTCCAGGGTGAGGGGATCGGCCGCGCGCAGGGCCTGCCCGCCCTCAGGCACCGTCTCCACGTCCGCCCGCCACCCACTCACGCAGTGGACACAGAGACAGGAGCTGGCCGGAGACCGCACAGCAGGCGCCCAGCGGCCCGACGGAGCTTTCCGTTTGTTCTGTCTGGTCACGCTGGCGGCGGGGTGTGGAGCAGGAGGAGGGAGGGTGGCTGTCTAACCAGGGCCCCGTCCTCGTGGTCGTTCAGTCTCCCAGCGCGCGACAGTGACGTCCCCGTCAGCCATGTCTTTCCCGCTCCCCTTCCCCCGCTCCTTAGTCTGGTGAACTTCTCTCCGTCCCTCCCGACCCTCCCTTGCTGTGTTAGCATCTGCATGTCAGAGAGGACGTTGGGCCTTCGCACTTGGAGGCTTGGCTTCTTCTACTCAGCACGATAGTCTCCAGATCCTTCCATTTACTGGCAAATGCCGTGATTCCGTTCTTCTTCATGGCTGAGTAATACTCCATTGTGTGTACATACCATGGCATTCTCGTTTCCTTCCGGGTGCTCACGGGCTCCTTTACTCAGGACTGCGGCTCGCAGCACCGCGGAGGCAGAGGGAACTGGCAGAGCCTCGGTTCTCTGGGAGCAGACAGTCTGTTTAATCTGCCCCCAGAACCATGCCAGCTCTCCAGCTCCCTGGGCAACAGGGGCGAGAGGCTGAGGGCAGGGAGGCAGGGAGGCTCCACCAGGGCCACATTTCAGGATCGTCTGTGAAGATGTCCTGCGGCCAGCGTGCTACTCACTCGGAGCCCCTGAGCCTCACAGGAGGCAGCGTCTACTGAGCTGCTGCTGTAGGCCAGCCCTGGACACAGACCTGTGTGAGCCCCAAGGCCACCGACCGGGGGGACCGTGAGTCACGGAAGGGCCTTCATGCGAGGAGCCACGCAAGGGGCCGCCGCAGAGGACGCGCCCTGTGCAGGAGGTCACGAGGAGAGGCCGTGACCTTGAAGAAGAAAGTCGAAGACCCAGGTGCCGTGTCACCTCCAGGGCTGCCTCTGAACCCCCGTCCTGCCAGACACACGCTCCCAGGCAGCCACGCGGCCTGCGATCTCGGCTCAGGACGCCTGCACAGCCTGCGTTTGGGCAGGATCCCCAACACAGCCCGGCCTGCGCTAAGCGTCCAGTGCCTCCTGTCGTTCATAGGATGCGGCACTGACCGTGGGAGACGGCGGAGGTGCTTCCCACCTTCAGGAAGTCAGGGCTTGGAGTGAGCAGCTCGGGAGGCTGAGGCAGGAGGCTCGCGAGTTCAAAGCCGGCCTCGGCAGAAGCGAGGCCCTAAGCAACTCAGGGAGACCCTGTCTCTAGATAAAACACAGAGCGGGGCTGGGACGTGGCGCAGTGGCCGAGTGTCCCTGTTTCAGTCCCTGGCACCTCAAAAGAACCTGGACCGACGCCCCCGAGAGGAGGGCCGAGTTCACAGGCGAGCCCGTCCACCTCCCCCCCAGCCCTGCCGTGCTGCCCTCTGCAGACACCTGCCAAGCGCCAGGACGGCTCTCGTCACCCCAGCTGCCTCGAGGACAATACCGAGGCCCAGGGACTCACAGCTGGTGTCCTGTCTGGATGCTTCCGCGGGCCAAGCCCTGGGCAGAGGAAGATGCAGGGGTCCAGCTCAGCCTGAGACGTATGCTTCCCAAGGACAGAAACGCACCAACTGGGTTACGGCGCCCCAGCCGGCAAGAGCGCAGTGGGAGGGCTTCCCAGAGGAGGCAGCTCGGACTGAGCCCTTGGGAGCCACTCAGGGCTCTCCACCCTGTGCACGGCCTGGGCTTCCGGAAACGGACCTCTCGGCAGTCCAGGGACCCCGGGTGGGAGAGGACGGCAGGAAGGAGAAATGGACAGCTGTAGCCAGGGAGGCCGGCAAGGCATAGGTGGGGGCGCCATCGGGGGATCCCCCAGCCCGTGCTGGGCGCTGACCCAGGGACGTCCTGACACTCAGCCTCGTCCAGCCACTTTGTTTTTTATTTTGAGACAGGGTTTTGCTAAGTTGCTTAGGGCCTCGCTAAGGTGCCGAGGCTGGCCTTGGACTTGAGGTCCTCCAGCCTCGGCCTCCGAGTAGCTGGGGTTACAGGTATAAAGGCAGGAGTGTCCGGGGAGGGGGTCATGTGAGTAGGTGGGAGACAACAGCAGGGGCCAGGAAATCCGCTGAGAATGGAAAAGACAGATCTAGGCGGAGTAGAGGTGCCGAGCAGATTTGGGCCTTGTTCTGGAGGCAGTGGGGGCCCCCGAAGCTGGCCTTGGGGGTGCACTTGCTGAGGCCCCTGGGGTGAGGATCCGGCCTGGGGTGAGGAGCGGGCTCTTTCCACACTGAAGACTTGAGCCCCACCTGAGGCCCCTCACTGCCCTGGGAGGGAACCACCCACGGTCCCTCCACCACGTCCTCTCCCCAGAGCCGTCAGGGATGACCTGGTGTCCCGGGGCTGCAGGTCACTGTGAGCACTGGCCTAGCTTGGGGGAAACCAGTGACCTCGTGACTCCCAAGTTGCCTGCCCGTCCCGTCCCTGAGCCCATCCCAGTGGCCCGAGCAGAGCCGGGGAGGACAAAGGGCCAGGCTCCATCCTCCCCCAGCAAAGGCAGGACAGGGCAGGCGGACTGCATGTGCCCTGCGCCCTCGACTCTGGGCAGTGTCTGCAGCCAGGCCACGGTGCTGGCTAGCCAGCCGGGCCACGTGGGTGTCCATCGCCACCCGAGGAGCAAAGCCGCACGTGTTGATTTAAGTGGTCAGTGTCTGGGCACCGCCGCCTGAGTCTCAGGTGGGAGGACAGGCAGGACACGCCTGTGGCCACTGCCTGGAGTGCTGTGAGGTGCCTGGACCCCATGGATGAGTGACAGCCGGGTGGCTGAGTGACAGCTGGCCCAGGTGAGCGGGCAGGGCTGCCATGGGCCAGCGGCACCCCCGGACCGGGGCTCTGGGACAGCTGGGGAAGGTGTGCTCCTGGGCAGGCTGGAAGGTTCTGGAAGGCCGGCAGGATTGTGGGTGGGAGTGTGGCTGCTGAGCTCAGCTCCGGACACCTGGGGAGGCCCCAGGGCAGGAGAGCCCACCTGGTGGCCACCCAGGGGCCGGGGGCTTGTGGCCCCGCCGTGCCGCACGAGGGCCGGAGCTGGCGCCTCCCAGCTCCGTGAACTTTGCTGGTCATCCAGGGGCTACCTCGGCCACTCCGCCACTGGTCAGGGCGCTTTGGTGACTCAGCGCTCACGTTAGAGGCCCCAGCCGTCCACAGGTCACGGTGTGCAGGATGCCGGCCTTGGGGAGGGAGGCCGCGGGGCACCAGGAGTCGCTAGGAGGCGCCTGCCCAGGTGGCTGCTATGGGCCAGAGTGACCAGCAGTGGGGTCCTGTGCCCGTCTCGATCCCCTCGTGCTGGCAAGCCGCAGCCAAGCGCTGTGCTGCGCATCCTCGGACCCGCCAGAGCAGAAGCAGGGCCCCAGTGCCGAGCTGGCCTTGCCCACCACCAAGGGAGTGGTGTCCTGGTGACCGTACCACAGGGGTCAGGGCATGGTCAGTGGGCTGGGGACAGGCCAGAGGTGGAGGAAGGAGGACGCTGAGCGCCAACTCCTGCTGGGCGCCGCTCCCGCCTCTAATCCCAGCATCTCGGGAGGCTGAGGCAGGAGGATCACAAGTTCCAGGCCAGTCTCAGCAGCTTAGCGAGACCCTGGCTCAGAAGTAAGAAATAAGGCAGGCTGGGGGCGCGCTCGGCGGTGCAGCACCTGGGTTCAGTCCAGTACCAAGAGGAAGAGGCGACTCCTGGTGCCTGGGTGCCCAGCTGCTCGAGGCTGGGGCAGAAGGACCGCTTGAGGCTCAAGGAGTTGGAGGCCAGCCTGGGTGACAGGGAGACCCGACTCTAAAGGAGAAGCAATCCGTGGCCCAGGGCACGGCTCCATGGTGGGCGCTGCTCAGCACGAGCGGACCTGCTTCCGTCCCCAACACCTCGGAAACAAACGGAAGCCCTGACTCCTGGTCTCCTGGCGGATGGCCCTGCTCGGCCATGCTGGGGACCTGGGGCAGGTGCCCAGCAACCTGGGGCCCGCCATCCTCCCCAGCCCGCCGTCCAAGGCTCCCGGGCGGCAATCTCGGCACCTGCTCAGTTAGCAGCGGGGATCCCAGGTCCCTCCTGCAGACAGCGCAGGACAGGGAGGGTGGACTTTGAGGACCTGTGTCCATGACTCCCTGGCTCCTGCCCACCGCTCCCCCTCAGCCTCTCCAGGTGGCTATCCCTGTGCTGTGCGGGCCTGGGTGGCATCACACGCCCCAGGGGACAGGGCTCAGAGCCCCAGAGCGGTCAGGCCTGTGTGGGAGGCAACCGCCCAGCCTCCCGGGGCGAGGCCCACTGTTCACCTTTGAGGACAGAGGCTCTCTCCCTCCGTCGCCAAGCACTCTTGTCATGGACCTGTGGACCTGAGACACCAGGCCACCCCCAAGTACCTGAGCCGGGGACGGGGCCTCCCCAAGCTGCCCAGCTCCCCACCCAGAGGCGGGTTCCGTCGCCTCCAAGAGAATTCCACCTGCATTTCCTTGATCTTCCGAGAACGTGCTTGGCGGTGGGGAAGTACCGTTTTTAAACCGACGTGTGGCTGTGTCGCGGGCGGACCGAAGTCTGCGGATCCTGTCGTGGACGTCGGGGGCTCCCAGGTCCTCGTGTGAAGCCCTGTGGGCGGAGCACTCCTGCCCGAGGACCTGCACCCCACACAGACCATCCCTTAAGGCACACCATCCCCGCAGCGTCCAGGCAGCGAGACCAGCAGGGCAGCCAGGAGCCGTGGACTCGCCAAGTTCTGTGGTGCTGGCTAAGCCCTGGGTGCCAGGAGGGTCCCCTCGCAGAACCTCCAAGCGTCCTCTGCTGTGGGATCGAGGGCCAGGACCTTGCTGTGGTCACACGCTGGAGTCGGCCCACCCACCTGCCCTGAGGGCCCACCCTGCACGTGGAGCCCGGGGTGCCCTGGCCAGTGACAAGGTGCTGTGGCCTTCTAACCGGGGAGCGTCCTCGGCTGAGAGGTCACGTTGGGGTCCTAGGCGGTGGGCAGGCCGGGGCGAGGCTGGGGGACGCCCACTCCCTCAGGCAGGCTGCCCAGATCCTTGGCCCCGGGGTGTCCAGACCGGGGCCCCTGTGGGCTGCCGAGGTTGCCCCTGTGCCCCCGTTTCCAGCCAGCCTCGGGCTCGGGCTTCCCCGAGAGACACCCAAGCTCATCCAGAGCTTCCAGAAACCAGTGGCAGAGCCTGGACCACCAGCAGCCACAGGTGTCCACGTCCTCCAGGGGCCTCTGCGGGGGGCACGCTAGGGCCTGTCCTTAGCCTGCCCACCGGCACCCCTGAGGGGTCCAGGAGACACACACGGGGTGTGGACGGGAGCCGGCTCCCCTCAGAGTTCTGGCGCTAGCCCCCCACGGCAGCTGGCGGCCACGATGGGCGGGAGGACCGTCCTCAGCGCCAGAACGAAGCCCCGCCTGCTGCTCGGGCGGGTCAGCCTGCCCTCCGTCCTGCCCCTCATCTGAAGGAGCGGTGACCATCGCTCTGCCCTCCCTGGGGGGCCTCAGGCATCACCCCTGCCTGACCTGACTCACCGGGCGGCTCCACAGAGAGTCCCCTGGGCAGGGCACCGGAGGACTTTGGTTTCCCTTTGGAAGGAGTTGGGAGCAGCAGGGGACACTGACGAGCATCCACGCAGCCCTGGTGTGGAGAGCCGCCCCAGGACCTGCCCAGGAAGGCGCTAGTGTGCGGTCCTCTTGAGGAGGGCCACTCTCGACGTCCTCAGATTCGTTGACGTGGCTTCCGCCCGGGGACTCGCCCCAGCAGATGGGCTGGAGTGGCAGGGGCAGAGGTGGCCAGCTTCGGGGCAGCGTCTGGGCAGCCCAGCTCCCGGGTCTTCTCCCACTGCACAGCTGAGCCATGGTGAGGGGGCGCTCCCTGCCCTCACCAAGCCCCCCCATTGCCAGGTAGTGGTCCCTCAGTCCCAGCTGAGATGAGACTCTGGTTCTGGGGCAGTTTCCCTGCTGGGCCTGGGGCTGGGCTTGGGCCTGGGCTTGGACCTGGGCTTGGACCTGGGCTTGCACCTGGGCTTGCGCCTGGGGCTGGACCTGGACCTAGGGCTGGACAGGACCAGGGCTTCTCCCTGGAGAGCAGGTGCTCACTGAGCTCGGGCTTGGGGCCCTTTCGGCCACTGCCAGCCTCCCAGACCCCCTCCCTTTTCTGCGAAGCCCCTCCCAGCCAGCAGGACCTGGGCTCACAGGGCTGCAGTCACCATGGCAACTGGAGCCAGGCTGGTGGCCTCCTGCCTGAGTGCAGCACAGTCCCCTCACTGGCCAGTCTCTGAGCCCATCTTCCTGGGTCCTGGGTCCTCCTTCCCATAGGTGCCCAGGGCAGAGACTGGGCTTCTGAGTCAGGCCGGAGTGCAAGTTCCGGTTCTGTTAGACCCCGACCCTTGCAGAGCATCTGCATTTGGGGATGTATAGTGAGAATGATCCCCCACTGCAGGGTCCTCGCAGGATGCAGAGCCCCCACCTGGGGCCTGTCCCCCCCCACCCCAGGCCTGTCCCCCCACCCGGACCTGGTGCAGGGCTTGTGGCTGCGTGTCCTGGCAGTGCCGAGCCCCCGGCCTGCACCTGTGTGGGGGCCCCTGGGTGCTGTGATGACGGGCGGGCAGCTCCGGCACTCGGATCCTGGGTCTTTGCAGGCCAGCCAAGCAGACTGGGTGGTATCTGCACTCCAGAGCCCACCTGCCCTCCTGTCCCTCCCGTCCCTCCCCCAGAGCCCGTCATGAGGCCCTCGGGAACCCGGTTTGAAACCTGGGACCGGCTACCCTAGGGACGGTGGAGACGTGACGGTACCTGACAGAGGACGAGAACTAGGAGAAAGCGAGGCGTCACTGACCACCTGCCCACAGCACCTGGCTGCCAGTGTCTCCCGCGGGGCTCCCTGCTCGTCCTCCCTGGAAGGGGCCTCAGGCGGATCCCGTCCTGTTGACCACTGGGGAAGCAGACCCGGAGGGACAGAGCTGGCCAAGGCCGCCCAGCAGGGGCCCAGGGCCTTGTCCTGCTTTCCACCGTGACCCGCCTGGCTGGCTGGGGAAAACCCGCCATCACAGGGCCGCCTTCTGTGTCCCCGCAGAGCTGCCCGCCTCCGAGCACCTGAGCGTGGCCGACGCCACCTGGCTGGCTCTGAACGTGGTGTCCGGCGGCGGTGGCTTCTCCAGCTCCCAGCCCATCGGAGTGACCAAGATCGCCAAGTCGGTCATCGCCCCGCTGGCCGACCAGAACATCTCGGTGTTCATGCTGTCCACCTACCAGACGGACTTCATCCTGGTGAGCCAGCCTCGCAGGCGCCCCTCGCCCTCACGCGCCCCCTGCCCTCTGGGAGCCAGCAGGGTCTTGGCTGGGCCCAGCCACCTGGCACTCAGGGCCCGGCTCCCACCCAGGTGCGCGAGCGAGACCTGCCCTTCGTCACCCACACCCTGTCCACGGAGTTCACCATCCTGCGGGTGGTCAATGGCGAGACGGTGGCCGCCGAGAACCTCGGCATCACCAACGGCTTCGTGAAGCCCAAGATGGGTGAGCCGGGCGGGGTCCTTGGAACAACCCAGTCCTGCTTCCCACCAGCCCCATCCAGCGCGGTCACTGGGCACCAGATGTGACATGGTGTGACGGCCGGGTCAGGGAGGTGGCCCTGGACTCAGGCAGAGGGGACCAGAGGGCACTCCCACCCCACCTTGGGTGGAGGGTGGACTGAGCCAGCAGGAGGAGAGGGGAGGACGTTGCAGGCAGCCGCCCACCCAGCATGTGCAAAGGTCCCTGGAGACCCAGAGTACACGGTGGGGGCTGGAGGGCGCTGGCCTCCCAAAGCATGGCCCCCAGCCCGCCTCAGCGCCGTGTCTCCGCGTCCTCAGTCCAGAGGCCCGTCATCCACCCGCTGTCCAGCCCCAGCAACAGGTTCTGTGTCACCAGCCTGGACCCCGACACGCTGCCCACCGTGGCCACGCTCCTCATGGACGTCATGTTCTACTCCAACGGGTATGGGCGCGGGGCGGGGCGCGGGAGGCCCGGGCTGCCTGGGAGGCCGTGGGCAGAACCCTCAGGCCCAGTGGGGTGGGGCAGGCCCTGGTGCATTGGGCAGTGGCCCCGGCCCGTGCCCTGGGCAGCCTGAGACATGGCAGGGAAGCCTGTGCAGGAAGGCCCCTCACCTGTGTTGAGGCCCAGCTCAGCCTCCGGCACTGTGAAGTCAGGTGCCCACCTCTGTGAATGCCCTGGAACCCTCCCCAGGCCCCTGGCGAGGATGCGAGGAAGGCTGGAAGCGGGGGCGTTTCCCAGGCTGAGCTCTTCCCAGCATCCTCTGCCAGGGCTGGGGGGTGCAGGGACCCACCCTCACCCTCCCGCCCCCAGTGTGAAGGACCCCATGGCTGCCAGTGACGACTGTGGCCACATCCGCTTCTTCTCCTTCTCCCTCATCGAGGGCTACATCTCCCTCGTGATGGACGTGCAGACCCAGCAGAGGTGAGCGGCCCAGGTGAACCCAGGGGCTGCCGAGGGGCTCCCGCCTGTGCCCCTCCGGCAGCCCTGTCCAGGTGCAGGGCAGGGCGCCAGAGCCAGATGGAGCGTGGACAGTGCCTTTGTCCACACATCACCCCACGAGGAGGAGGGTGCCCAGCAAGCGGGTCGAGGACCGAGGGAGGGCTGTCCCCGCCCTGACCTCTGCCCCTCCCAGGCCGCCGCCCCCTCCCCCGGCAGGGTGGGCCTGGGCCGCGGGTCAGCTGGGCTTCCTGTCGCCAGGTTCCCCAGCAACCTGCTGTTCACCAGCGCCTCAGGAGAGCTCTGGAAGATGGTGCGCATCGGAGGGCAGCCCCTGGGGTTCGGTGAGCCGCGGGCCCCGGGGGGCGCGAGTGGGGAGGCCGCACCCAGGGAGGCTGAAGTCCCCTTCCCGGGGGCCCGGCCTCCGAGGTGGGCGAGCGGCTGCCCCAGAGGCTCTTGTTTGTTCCCAGCCCAAAAACGAGCACGTTGTTGACGTTAGAGACTCGGGGTCGCGTGAGAACCGAGGAGGGCGGGCCAGGGCCCCTGCTGGAGGTGCCCAGGGTCACGTCCCACCTGCCTCCCCCACGCCAGGAGCGGCCCCCGGCCGCCGAGGCCCAGGGTCTAGGAACCGGGTGGCCATCGGGGCCCCCCTGAGCCACCCGTGCTAGAGGGACTGTGTCCAGCTGGGAGCGACTGCAGGGACCCATGGCTCGTGCAGCTTTGTCCCCCTGGAGCGTCTGCCTGCCAGACGTGCTGGCTCACAGGCCGCTGCCCAGCAGGGAAGCCTGCACCCCCGCGGCCCGCAGCAGGCACCCTGGGCTCAGCCCCACTTTGTCCGGAGAGCAGAACATTCCAGAAGGCTCAGACTGCCCCAGGGTCCATGGGGCAGCACCGGCCCTGCTCCTGGGTCTTGCGGGCAGCAGGCCATCTTGGCGCTGGCAGTGGGGGTCTCCAGTAGCGCAGGTCTGCTACCCACTTCAGCTCCTCTCGAAAAGCTTACATACCCCGCATGTCACTCACTTTGGGGCCAGAGCCGTCCTGAGGCAGGACGGGACAGTGGTCAGGAGCACTGGGGCGCATGCACTGAAGACTCCTGGTCTGGCCCTCGGGCCGCCTCCTCCACAGACCCCAGCATTTCTCCAGCCCACGTTCCCTACGTGGTGCAGGGTCCTGGGGAGTGGACACCAAGTAGCCTGAGGAGCCGGCCAGGGAAGGAGCAAGAGGAAGCCAACCTGGCCGGTTGCCTGGCCTGAGGCTGTCCCCATCAGTAAGCGAGGAGGCGTCCTGCGGGGCATCAGTGACCGGAGGCCGTGGGCAGGGCGAGAGCCGGCCCTCAGGAGCACTCAGCGGTCAGCGTCCCCTGTGAGGACAGGCGGCCTTGAGAAGGTTCTGGAAGGGAAGGCTTCCCTTCCCGGAGGAGGTGTTTCCACAGCTGATGGGCAGGTCCCACAGGAGCAGGGTGGGACAGGGGGCTGCAGGGCAGCTGCGGGGAGGTGAGACGGGAGGGGGCTGCCCAGCTGCAGAAGGGTGACCCCGGCTCCCAGGTGGCCCCAGGCAGCAGAGTCCAAGACCAGAAGCTGGGGGTCAGGTCTCGACACCAGACTGAGGGCCCCCTTACCTCTGTGCAGCGGGGACCAGCGCCACACACAGGGGCGGCAACAGCGCCCGGAGAAGCCTGGGAGGCAGGGCCGGGGCTGCGGCTCGCGGTCCGTCACTGCCCGGGTCTCCGAAGGTTGTTTTCTGAACCCTGCCCGCCCGAAGCCAGGAAGTGGGGTGGACGGTAGCAAGTGAGGCCCTGGCCATAGTGCTGTTCCATGGGGCGGCCTGTGGCAGGGCCAGGGCGAGAGCCACAGGGAAGGCCACGCTGGCCCTGCCTGAGGCGGGTTTGAGAGCCAGCTCGCAGCTGCGTGTGCTCCCGAGATCCTAGACGGGCCATCCCACGTGGCTCTGGCCCTGGTCTGGAGTAGCTATGTCACATCGTGACCAAGCAGCCACACCCGGGCAGCTCAGACCAAAGCTTCACAGAGCCACGCTCCTCCGGCCTCCAGAGCCACTCGGCTTTCTTTTTCTGGTCTGCGCCATTGTGTACGGCACTGGCCAACAGCCTCGCACGTTCACCTCCCAACCCACAGTACCAAAGAGCTGGGTGGCCCAGTGGCCACGCCTGTGGTCCCCGCAGCTCAGGAGGCTGAGGCAGGAGGATGGCAAGTTCAAGGCCAGCCTCAGCAACTTAGCGAGCCCCTGTCTCAACAAAAAGGGCTGGGGATGTGGCTTGGTGGTAAAGCACCCTGGGTTCAGTCCCCCGTACAAAAAAAGGAGAGGAACCACTCTAGACGTGACCTCCCTCTGGACAGAAAAGTCGTGAAGCTGAAAGTGTTCCAGGACCCAGGCAGGCTCTGCCACAGAGCAAGGGGATGTGCCCAGGCCCGCACGGCCGCCAGGGGCTCTGAGTCTAGCAGGAGCCCGCCCACCGCTAGAGCAAGCAGAGAGCAGGGCTGGAGGGACTCGCCAGCCCTTCCTGTCCAAGTCAGCTGAGGGCCGAGGAACACTGGGTGAGGGCTGTGACCAGCTTGAGAAGGGCAAAGCCCAGGTCCACTCCCAGACTGGGACTTCAGGATCCTGTGGGGACCTAGTGGCCAGACATGCACCCACCCTGCTGGGCAGGTGAAAGAGGCAGGAGTCATTGTTAGACCGCAGCAGGACCTTTAGGGACTGGTCAGGAAAAGTGGCCCTCAGATCCCAGAGGCCTTCCTGTAAGGGGAAGCCTGGGGCAGTACCTTTACACCATGGTAGAAGTGGGGTGAGGGGGGGCCCAGCAGCCCCAAAGCTGCCTATGGCTGAGGTTTGGGAGGGACAGGAGGTGCCTGCCTGAGGCTCGGGGGAAAAGGACATCACCTTGACCCCACCCAGATGCCTCTAGGACTCACTGGGGCTGTTACCTGGGGCAGCTCTGCTGGGGACACTGAGGCTCAGGGGACATGACTGCCCACCGTCATCTGGCAGCACAGAGTCAAGGAGGCAGACGAGGCCCAGTCGTCCAGTGGCGTCTGCAGAGAACTCACAGCCCAGCCAGAAGATGGAGGCTGCGGGCAGCACAGAGGGAGGCTGGGTGGTCAGAGCAGGACAGAACCGGGCGTGGGCAGGCCTCCCGTAGGCTGAGCACCACCCCTGTCCCCCAGATGAGTGCGGAATCGTGGCCCAGATCTCCGAGCCCCTGGCCGCGGCGGACATCCCTGCCTACTACATCAGCACCTTCAAATTCGACCACGCACTGGTGAGTGAGGGCCCGGGCAGCGCGGCAGCGGGGCCAGCCGGAGGCCCCGGCTCACAGCTTTGCTTGCGGCCTGCAGGTTCCAGAAGAGAACATCAGCGGGGTCATCAGCGCCCTGAAGGTCAGCCAGGCGGAGAAGCACTAGGAGGCCCTCCGCCGCCCCGCAGCGCCGGGCCTGGCCCGCCCTCCCCAAGACCGTTCTTGCAGTATTTCTCCAGAGTGGACAGCCGGCCGGCACCTGAGCGAGGGGCCTCTAGGACGCTCCCCCGTTGCCAGCCCCTCGGGACCCGGCCCAGGCCAAGGCCCCGCGCCCCCTCCAGCCCTTCCAAGAATGACCGGCCTCCTGGCCCCAGCCTCACCCCAGAAAATGGCTTCTGAGGCCCAGGGGGCCTGGACGTGGACTCACCCGCCCGTGTGGCCCCAGGCACGGCCTGGGGCAGGCGCCCCAGGAAGCTGGCACGTCCTAGGAGGTGTCCCGCCCCCGGCGTCGTCCTGGGGGGCTGGGGGAGCGCGACTGCGCATGCGCAGCTCGGGGAGGCCCCCGGAGGGCGGGGGCTGAGCGCCCGGCCGCTGGTCTCTGGTCCGTCAGCTCAGGGCTGGTTCCCTCAGATGGAGGCCAGCGGGCGGCCTGTGGCCGGAGGGGCCCAGGCAGGAGCAGTGGCCGCGGGGGAGGCCGCCCGGCACCGCCTGCCAACCCAGGGCCTGCGCCCGACGCCCAGCGCGACTGCCAAGAGGGGCCCCGCCCCCCACGCACTCCCTCCTGGGGAGGAGGGGTCCCCGAGACCACCAGCTGCTGCCCCTGCTGCCCTCCGGCCCGGGCAGACGGCGCCTGGGCTCCTGGGTCGCCCACCTCCCAGCAGCGACCCGACCAGCACAGGGCTCCCCGCCCGCCTGGGCCGCGCGGCGTCCCGGGTACTTGACCTGGCGGCGGCGTGACTGAGCCTTAAGAGAGAAACCCTCCGTTCAGCCTGCGTTCCGCGAATCCCGGCCGCGGCCGGCGGAGCCGGGTGAGCCCGGAGCAGGGCTCTGCGACAGGACACCGCTCCCGAGGCGCCTCGGCCACGTGCGGTTCTGTCCAGGCCTCGGAGGGGTGAAGGGACCCGAGGGCCCCGGGAGGTGGCAGGCCAGCAGGTGTGTGGAGCAGGACCTCGGCCGCGGAGGCTGCGCCGTCAGGGTGGCGCTGCCCACAGCAGGTCACAGGAGCAGGGTGGCGGCTGTCCTGGTGAAGGGCTGTGCACGTGCTGCCCCCTGCGAGCCCCAGACCCCGGATGGAGGAGCCCCTGGACCCTGTGGACGCTCGCGGCCAGCGCACCAGTCAGAACCCCCCCTTCCTGTGTGCGTTGAAGTTGGTTCGTTTTGCACAAAACTCCAAAACAACCAAATCTTGTAAACTGCTGGTCCCTGAAGGGCAGCAGGGCCGAGGTCGCAGCCCAGGCCCCTCTTGCCCCGGAAGGCCTGGCTCTCCCGCGGCACCCCCGCCCCCTGTCGCTTCCCAGGTCCCCTCTCCTCCGCCCTCCCGTGTGCAAGTGTGGCCCCAGGAAGTCCGTGGTACACCTGTGAGCCTGTGTTGTCGTGGCTAGAGCTGTCCTGTACATAGCACATGTACCTGAGCAATATAGACCTTAATATATTCCCCGCCGGCGCCGCAAGCCCGTCCGCACGCGGCGCGAGGGCCCGCCCTGCCCGCCGTCCCAGCGCACGGGCACGTCTGGAGCCTCCGTGTGTTTTAATTGGGGTACGTCAGCAATAGAACAGACGCCGACCCGAGGGGACGACCAGCAGCCGGGAGACGGCTGTGCCGGCGGCCGTGGCCCCCACACCCCGCGTCCACAGCCCAGGCCCCTGGGCACCTCGATTTGCTCACAGGGACATGGGTCCAGCGGTGGAGGGGGAGTTGGGACTTCTTGCTTTTGAACAGAACGGCCCCCTCCCCAGTGTCACCCTGAAGACCAAGGCAGTGGATAGGTCACTCCCTGCCTTTCCCCAGGGTCCCCTCTTCTCAGATGGCTTTCCTGCTGGTGGCTCACCTGAACTCTTAAAAAAAAAAAAAACCTGCAAGCTTAGCAATCTCAGGTTCTTTGCCCAGGGGTCCTCCTGGGAACGGGCCCTTTCTGAAGGACGTAGAACAGGTCCGGGATGGGGACCCTCCAGCTGCCTCCTCAGGAGCTGCCCCAGAAA
Source organism: Sciurus vulgaris (assembly GCF_902686455.1). Lineage (NCBI taxonomy): Eukaryota > Metazoa > Chordata > Mammalia > Rodentia > Sciuridae > Sciurus > Sciurus vulgaris. The sequence goes on along the minus strand of NC_136479.1, from coordinate 36,121,502 downwards.
CCCCTCCACCTGGCCACAGTGTCCCCCAACTCTCCCCACCATCCTGCTGTGTCCCTGCTGGTGTGGGCGGGGAGGGTCTCCACGCTCTGGGGTGGGAGCTGTTCCCAGGGGCTGTCTGCCCTCCTCCTCACCATGCCACCTTCCCCGGGTTTGCTGGTCTCTCCAGGCCCCACGTGGAGGGCCACATGTTTCTGTGGGGCCCAGATCACAGGCTCCCTGCCGGCCCTCCAGCCTCCTCTGGCCCAGCCTCGGGCAGCCTGAGGAGCCTGCGGGTGGGCACCAGGTCCTCTGAGCTCCAGCTGATGGGGCTATAGAACCACCAGGCCAGCTGGGCAAGGCTCTGTGTGGCAGGGGGACATTCAGGCCCAGAGCGGCCACCTGGGCTCTGGACTGTGGCTTTGCCCGTGAGGCTCTGTAGCAAGAGGCACCAGCCGCCCAGTGCCAACTCCCTCGCCCTATCCCTGAACTGCAGACCACTGGGGGGCAGCAGGGACCCCAGGGACCGAAGCCCCCTCCAATCAGCCCTCAACATGCGCTGCGCTGCTCCCCACGAAGCCCCCCACAGCCCGTCCTGGCCCAGCAGAGACAACAGGTGTGGCCGGCTCTGCACTGCTTCCTCCACGAGGGGCTCCAGAGCCCCCAAGAGGCACTGCCCAGCCACAGAACTGCCCTCTGCTGAACTGGAGAGGTGGCACCTGACCCTGTAACCTCTGTGGCACCCGGGGCTTCCCAAACCATCGACTCCAGGCAGGAGACCCTGGGTTGGAGGCAAGGAGCTGCCCCACACACCCACGGAGGCAGCGTGACCCTGATGGCGGTTGGTGACAACAGGGGACATTTGGCTCCTCTGAGGCAGAAGAGGACACTGGCGGTCAGGAGACAGGATACGGGGTGGGTGGGGAGGGCCAGGCCGCCAATCCAAGCCTAGGGCCCTGTCTGCCTGATGAACAATCTTCAGAGATGACCCTAGGCCACCTGCCTCCACTGACCATGTTCCCCAGGCAGTTCAGTCTTTAGATTGGACACAGGGACAAGGGCTCTTCCCAGCTTCAGCCAAGAGAATTTTGGGGGAGCACAGGCGAGGCCCGGGAATGGGGAGAGGAGCCACCCGCAGCAACGCCTGCACCGGCCAGCGGCCAGGAGGAGCAAGGACACTGGGGCTCCCATGGGGGAGCCCGCACTGTGGTTCAGAAGGTCAGGCCCGGAGGGCAGCCACAGAGGAGTGGACCCTGGCTGGCTGCGAGGCCTCCTGCACCTCCAAGCGCGTCCCGGCCTTTTTTCTTACACTTTCAAATTAGAAGTGGCTTCCCGTGCCCCTCTCTGTGACTGCAGGCAGGAGCTGAGGGGTGGGCTGTGGCCCCAGCTCCACCTCCACGCCCTCCTGTGAAGGCCACTGTCCCAGGGAAGGGGAAGGTGGAGCTGCTGGTTGAGGCAGTGTCTTGGGGGCAAGGGCACCAGGCTAGGGCCCCTGGGCAGGAATCCAGGAGGGCGGCTCTGGGTGTGGCTTGCTTCCTGCGTGGAGTGTGGGCGTGGGCCGTGAGCGTGTGCATGGAGCGTGGGCATGGGCCGTGAGCGTGTGCGTGGGGTGTGAGCGTGTGCGCACGGCGGCCAGGTCTGAGCAGAAGCTCTGCTGGTTGGATGATCGAGTCCTGGGGAGCAGCCTTGGCCGTGGCACGTGTGCAGGTCAGAGGGCCGCCCTGACCAGGCAGGGAGCGGAGGCAGGACCCTGATGTGGAGACTGCTCGGAGGGGACAGGCATCCTCAGGCTGGCCGTCCATGCGGCTGGCCTGACGGGAACCTTGAGGTCACCTGAACCCGGAGAGAGTCCTCGCAGGGAGCCGGGTGGTGCCCTCAACCTGTGGACTCCTCCAGAGAAAGGGTCAGCAAAGTCGGAGGCCCAGGCGGGGCCACACCGAGATCCCAGGACAGGCCGGCTCCGTGCGCGTCCCTTTCAACTGCCTCAGTTTACCTCCATCAGAAAACGTCCCGGAGCGGAGCGGTCAGCCCCCCAGCAGTGGGGCTGGTGGTGGCAGGACCCCAGGTCCCCCAGGCTCCTTGCGCGAGGCCAGATCATTTCCGTTACCCCGAGGTCGGGGAGCGGGGGCGGGGGTCTGCACCCCAGAGCCGCCTCCGGGGCGGCCGGGCATCCTGCCCACAGCCCCCTCTGGCCTGCCGTGCCCGGTCACCAGCAGCAGCAGTGGCACTTCACCCAGGCCTGGGTCCTGCCCCGGCCCCAGCGCCCTCGCGCCTACTTTCTTTGTCAAAGAAACAAACCCCTCGAGATTCACGTACTGTATGACGGAGAGAAAAAAGTACCTAATGTTCCCCAAAAAGACAGTATATTTTGTACTTTGTAAAGTGTTAATTAAATGAAGGGAAAGCGTGTTGGCCGCCGGCCGCCTGACTATCTGATTCATCCAGGGCCGCGATGCGTCTCTTACCCTTTCTCCATGTTATGGTCAGGGACACAGGTCAGGGGCCAGACGGAGCAGAACAACCCTTCAGGCATTATGCCGAGTCCGAGAAACCCCCAGAGTGTAACAAGCTTCCCCAAAACTTGGGTGGCTCAAAATGATAATTAGACATCACAGTTCCTGTGGGTCAGGAATCTGAAGCCACTTGGCTCAGCGGTGCTGGCTGAGAAATTTATGAGATTATCTCCAGTCTTGGTGTCTTAGTCTGTTTCTGTTGCTAGAACAAAATACCTGATGCTCAATGCTTAATAAATAAAAGGGGTTATCGCTCACAGTTTTGAGGACTGAAAGCCAAAGAATGGACAGCCCCATCTGCTTGGCTCTGGTGAGGGCCTTCTGGCTATGTCACCACATGGCAGGTGGCAGCATGTGCAAGAGGGAGCAATCATAGGGCAGGATAGGACAGAGGGGCTCAAGGGCCAGGCTCACTTTTTCTAACAACTTTGCAAGAGCAAAGTTAGCAAACCAACAAGGTCCTTGAGATACACATTAATCCTTTATAAGGAAAATGCCCTAAGCTGTCTTCTACAAGTCTCCACCTCCTAAAAACCCTCAATATCACCACCGTGGGGACAGCAGACTTCGGAGACCCACTGAAACCCAAACAGAGCGTGCAGCCGGGGAGGGAGGCGCCGCTTCCACCGCGGTGTATCCGGGCCTGGCTGTGGGCAGAGGCCTCGGCTCTGCGTGTGGGCTCCCAGGGACTGCTTGGGTGGCCTCACAATATGGTGCCCGGCTCTCTTCAGAGCGGGAGAATCGAGGGCCACGGGAGAAGTCAGCTGACCGATCACACACCCTTGCCTTCACCACACTCTGTGGACACCCCATCCAGCTGAGTCAAGGGAGGAAATGCCACAAGAGCGTGAGACCAGGGGCTGGAGATTCCTGGGGGCCATCCTGGAGGCCATCTGGGTGCCCACTGTCCCCTCCAGACTCTGGCAGAGGTGGACTTGCCAGCGGTGGGGGAGGACCAGGGGATTCCTGGCCACCGAGCGGCTCTGGCTCAGCCCTAGGAAGGGCTCCTTGGTGCTGAAGCCCAGGAGCTGATGCCCGCAGATGAGCTGCCCAGGACGGGGGCCCGCCTCTCCCTCAAGTGCTGGGGCCTGTGGCTCCTCCGTCTGTAGGTCAGCAAGCGCTGCCCAGGCAAGAGGGGCTTGAAGCCAGTGTGGTGGGCGGCACCTGCAGTCCCAGCTGCCCTGGAGGCTGAGGCAGAGGATCGAGGCCAGCCTGGCAACACAGCAAGATTTTGTCTCAAAAAAGAAAAACAAAAGGAAGAAAATGAGTTTGACTTCAGGCTCTGACCCTGAACGCCCTTCACCCTGCTCTGCTCTCCTCCGTGGGGCGCTCAGCCCCTCAGCCCCGATCTGCGGGAGACGGGAATGGACGGCTGGGTGAGCGCTAACCAGCCCCCATCAGTCACGTCAGGCATCACAAGGAGTCTTCCTTCTGGGGTCTGCAGACAGTCCTGCCCCACAGCCCTGGAGATGGCCCAGTGAGGACAGGTCATCCATGGGACTCGATCCCTTCAGAACCTTCCGGACAGCCAGAGGCCTCCAAAGCTGGGCTCCTGCTTCCCACCGCACACTCATGTCCACTGTGCTGGGTGCCAGGACCCCTGGGACCCACCACGGCCTCTGGGCCTGGGCCTGTAGCCATGGATGCCAGCCATTAGAGGGAGTGCAGAGCCAGGACACACCACAAGGGGGTGCTCTGCAGCTGTCCCACAGTGGGGACAGACCAAGGAATGAGGGCATGGGGTTGGAGTGTGGTAAGACTAGAGGGACCCAGGAAGATGGACCGAAGAGCAGAGCTCAGAGGGCAGAGGGAGCCAGGGCTGGGGCGAGAAGTGGGTGGGAGGAAACAGAGGCTGGTCAGGGCTGAGACTGAATCAAGGGGGGATCCAGCCAGCTGAGCCCAGACACGGCCTTCTGTTCAGGAGAACCACACTTAGCATCTGAACAGTGGGCTCCAGGCTACTGCAGCAGATGAGGAGGGCCATGAGAGTCCAGGGCCAGTGTCCTGCCTCACTTCCCAGGAGGCAGGGCCTGGCGGGCTCACGGTCATCTCCTGGCCCTTCCCAGTGCAGTCAGGGATGGCAGGGCCGGTGCTGTTTGCTGAAGACCAGCTGGTGTCCAGCCAGCCGCTCAGAACCGTTAACCTTGCTTCCCTCCCTTGATGGTGTACGACTCCTCCTGGGACGCGGCTTTGGCTGCTCCTTGGCGGGATCCCAACCACAGCTGCATGTGAGAATCCCTGGGGAGCTTTTATTCACGCCAGGACCCCATCCCGGACTCCGGATCAGCTGCCCTTGCATTCAGTGTCGTTTCTGTGGCTCCCAGCTTCTCTCACAAACAAAAGCCAAGGCCAGACGGAAGGCAGTGCCTGCATCTTTTGCTATAAAATGGTTTTGTTATGCGACCTACGTCTCAACACCTTCATAAAGGAGTGTGGTAGGAAAAGCAGCAGGTCTGGATGCACAAGGTGGGGGACAGTCTGGACAGTGGAGATTGTCCCAGCAGTACCAATGTTCACACACACACACGGCATAGGCAGCAGAGAAAGGAACAGGAAGACGGAGGGGAGACCCCGAGGCCTTGACTTACAGCACTTGGTAGAGGGACAGCACATCTCAGAGGGTCCCCAACAGATACCCCTGATCTGAACCCGCAGGAAACAAGCCATCAGCCATCCAGGAAACTCCACACACAGGAAGCCCTGCTGGGGGCTCCAAGGTATACCGGGCACCCTGGGGGCCCTAGTGCGGAGGCAGAATCAGAGAAAGCGCCTCTAGCCAGCCTGTCGGGATCAGCCAAGCTGCAGTCAGGGGCCTTGACACTCAGTGCTGTGGACTGCATGATGCCTGGTCAGAGGAAGCCACAATATCTGGGTTTATCCTTTTAATCTTGACTGTTGAGCTGGGTGCGGTGGCCACGCCTGTAGTCCCAGCATCTTGGGAGGCTGAGGCAGGAGAATCGCAAGTTCAAGGCCAGCCTCAGCAACTTAGCAAGGCCATGTCTCAAAATCTAAGAAAATAAAAAGGGCTGGGAATTGCTTGATGCTAAAGCACCCTGGGGCCCATCTCCAGTACCAAGACCATCCACTGAACAGGGCTGCCGTGCTGCGTGGGCAAGCCCCAGGCTGCCTGCAGCTCCCGTCACTTGGGCTGTCGCTGACTCCGGTGAACTCGGCGTGTAAGGAAGTCTGGACTGTTTCTGCAGGGGTGGGGACTGGGGCGTGAACCTGGCACTCAGCTACCTCCCAGCCCTTTCTAGCCGTCCCCCGTCCAGCCTCCTGAGTAGCAGGGACTACAGGCATGCGCCACGGTGCCCCGCCTGGAATGTCATGGGGCAGCAAGAGTCATCGAGGGGAGCTGGGAAATCACCCTGGGAGGCAGAAGGCAATGCTCGGCGGGCAAGCTCCCAGCGCTGAGGGCCAGGCCAGCGCCAGGCCCCTGAGGCCACCAGGGAGGTCTGTCACATGGGCTGCGAGGGGAAGCTGGGAGGCAGTTCGGTGCTGACGCCATTGGCTGCAGAGAGCACGGACGGGGGCTGCGGCTCAGTCAGTGCCCCTGGGTTTGATCCCCAGGACCCAGAAGAATACGGCCAACCACACGGGAAGCGCCTGGAGGGGGTCCGCTCCAGCTGGTGCGTGAGAGCAGGCTCTCCGGCTGATGGAAGCCGTCTCGTGGCAGCGGGCACTGTCCCCACCCAGAAGCCACCGTGGGGCAAGCTGCATAGCAGGGCCAAGGGCAGACCAGGCGCCCTGGGAGCCATGCCCAGGAGGGGACGGCGGCCCTGAGCAGCCGACATGGACACCGCAGCCCTTTCCAGCTCCTCTCCAGGGCTGTTGGCCAGGGAGGAAGGAGAGTCTGGCACAGGAATGGCCAGAGGGCGGGGGGCTGGCCCGGGGCTCGACCCCAGGCTGTCCTTCACACGCCCACTGCAGTGAGAGGAGACCAGGGCTCCCAAAGGCGTGGCCACAGGAACAAAATCCATCACAACCACGCTGGCCGGGGAGCGGGGGACACGCTGACCCCTGGCAGACGACGGGCCCCAGCAGCAGGGGCAGCGTCAGCCCGGTGGGTCCCTGCAGCTGCTCTGGGGCCACTCCCCAGAGCCCACCAGCCATGGGGCCAAGGGGTGGCGGGGCACGGGCTCTGCGTCTGCCTGCAGCCTCCCACCCCTCCTGCGCTGCTCCCGCGAGCACAGCACAGTCAGCGCCAGGTCCCCTGCTGTCCGCGTCCCTCCCAAGGCAGGCTTCCTGGGGCCACTGCCCAGAGCATGATGACCAGAGCCTTGCACGGGACACGCGGTCCCGCCTGGCCGGAGCCCCACGCCCTGCAGCAGAGCTGCTTCGGAAGGTTCCGGGCAGGGCCGAGTGGCTTCCACCGGCATCTGTCCACTTCTCCACCCAGCATCCGGGTGGCCCGAGCCACACCCCAGCCCTACCTCGTATTTCGTACAGAGGGCCTCACTGAGCTGCGGAGGCTGCACTTGAACTCCTGACCTCCTGCCTCAGCCCGGAAGCTCCTGTCATATCACTAGAACGTTCCCAAGGCCGCCTCAGTTCTCAAAAAGGCAGAAAATAGACTTTATTCCAAAAAACATTCGTAAATGTTGCTTTTAAAGGAAAAGCCCGGTTGTCACTAAGCAACTGTTCTCCGTGACTCTGACCCGCCTCTGGGCCGCCCAGTCCAGGTCTGTGGGCTGCTCCACAGTCCCGTCGGGACTCAGCGTGGCTGTGACCAGGGCAGGTGCGGGCACAGGGAGATCCAGCAGAAGCTTCGGGCCAGAGCCCACCTGCCTCCCTGGACAAGCTGCCCACGCCGAGGCTCACGCATGGTCACTCAGATACAAACCCAGAGCCCTGCTGGGCCCTGGGTCCTGGCAGGCCACCACCTGAGGCCAAACCCGTCCTGAGGGCTGAGCCTCCCTGGACAGCCGTCCTGAGCCTCCAGCGCCATCCAGAGCCCCGCCAGCCGCGGTGTCCGTGCCTCTGCTGAGCTGTGCCATGCTCCAGAAGGCAGGGCCAGCCTTGGGAGGGTCAAGCAGGTCAGATGAACGACTTGGCCAGGGTCACCATGTGATCCACGCCACAGGCCACATCCACGGGCTGGCCAGGCATTGTCACCTGCAGGAACAAGAGCGAGACACTCTTCACTGCAGGCCTGGGGCCACAGGGCCCAGCCAGACTGAGCGGCCTCTCGGAAGGTCATTACCTCTCTGCACCTGGCTCCCCGCAGGAGGGGGTGCCCACACCCACCCAGCAGGCCTCGAGCACAGTGAAGAGTGACCCGGGGTAAGGCACCAGCTCCTGCCCACGAGGGCAGCCACAGCGGCTCACACCACACCTGGGACACCCCTAGGCAAGCGCGAGATGTGTGTCCTGCACCGTGGTGTCCCGGGCTCCAGCCCTCGGGCCAGGTGTCATGACCATCCTCCCAGAGACGCTCCCAGGAGCCCAGTTAGGAGGCAGGCCCCGCTGGTCACGCTACCCAGCAAACCCACTGCAGACAAGGCTGTGGAGACGTGGTCCTAATTGGCGAGTCTGACTGAGCTCTGCCTCAGGAGACCCCTGGGCCTGAGGGTGGGTGTAGACGTGGACGAGCGGCAGAGGGCGTGGCCAGGGAGCGTCCAGAAGAGAGGCCTGAGCCAGGCGGCCCAGGTGCGGGGGCCTGAGGGCAGCCGGGTGGCACCGTGTCCCGCTGCAGTTTCTGGACGACCTCCAGGTGATGCCGTGCCCCCAGGAAGACCCGCCGCCACAGCCACTGCCCAGGTGAGCTTCCGTTTTGCCTCGGGCAGCTCCAGGCCTCCAACCCGGGCCTCACCCTGCCCGGCAGGCTGCATCTCCAGCCCCAGAAACAGCTTTTTCAAGACTGAAGGTCACTTGAGCGCATCTCAAAGCAGGAGCGGCGGGATAGCTGGAGGACAGTGAGGTCCAGCTTGCCACAGACCCGCCTGAGAGCAGGGACCCGTCCCGCGACCCCGCTGCCACTGTCCAGGGGGAGCCCTCGCCCCACACCTCCCTGCACAGAGCAGGAGGGTGGGAGGGCGAGGCCTGGGGCCCCACACCACCCTGCGGCTGCGGATGCAGCTGGATGTCCCCAGAGGCCCTGAAGGTTGGGCCACAGCCTGGACCACGTAGGAGACAGGGCCTGCGGGGTGGGCTTCGGTCACTGGGACGGCCCTCCGGTGACAGTGAGCCCTGCCCTGCCCCTGCTCTCCTCTGAGCTGACCGTGGGTGAGCAGCTCTGCTCTGCCACAGCTCCCCATGAGGACAAGCCCAAAGCCAACAGGCCGACTGTCCAAGGACTGCGACTCCTGAGACTGAGCGCGATGAACCCTCTTTAAAGTTGATTATCTCAGGTATTTTGTCACATCAACAGCTAACGTACCGTTGAACCCTGTCTACCTGGTCCAAAGGGGATAAGGGGACACAGCAGCCTGTGCAGGAACCCTAGGGCTCATCGAATGTACAAGAGAGGACAGTGGCTTGGCATCAAAGGCAGCAATCACCAGCGTCCCTTCCCTGAGGGCAAGCGCACAGGGAAGCACAGCTCCCAGGACAGCGGGCGGCGAGAGGCGGAGCCCGGGCACCACCGCAGCCTGACCCCAAGCCCTGCAGCACACAGCACGCAGGGCCAGCTGGGACGACCGCCCCCGGCTGGGGACAAGGCAGGCGCAGGCGCAGGCCCAGGCCCTTGCTGGCGACCACCATCCGAGAGCCAGGCGGCCACTCCTTCCTGACCTCAGGACCACCAGGGTCTGAGTGGCTGACCCAGCTCTGCTCTCCAGTCCCTCCAGCCTCTCCGGCCCCTGGGGCCCCGGGAGCAGCCCCACCTGGAGCAACCCTGCACTGACCCCCAAGCCTCCAGGCTCCCTCAATGCTCTCTGAAGGACGCCACCTGAAGTCCTCCACGAAGCCATGCGGCGCTCAAGGGCGCGGGAGGAACAGCGGCTGAGCGAGGCGCCCCAGAATCGGGCCGAAGTCCCAGCGCGGCAGGACGCCAGCAGCGGGCTGATGGACAGTCCTCGTTTCATCAACCGACATGGGGCTTTGCGTGTTTCTAAGAAACACCTTCCGTGACTTCAAAACATCAAAACCCAACCTTCCAGAGAACGCAGGTGCGCACAGCTGCAGGCTCCAGAAGGGACCTGCGGCCCGGCACTTCCGGTGCGCTGCCCGCATGAGCAGAGGTTCTGGATTCAGAGAGAACCAACACCTTTAGACACTTAAAGAACTGGCTCGGTAAGCAACGTGCCACAGACCCCGATTTGAGAGAGACCCTCCTTCCCCTGTAATCTTGAAGACGTCTGCCTGCCAACGGCGCCCGTCCTCAGCAAGCCTGGATGTCCCCCCTCTGCGCTGAGGACAGGCATCTCACTCCCTGGGTTCACCGTGAAGCACTCTGCCACCCGGGGCCGCTCCCAGCCTGCGGGTGTGAAGACCTGCAGCTCCAGGCCTGGCTGCGCCCACGTGCCCAAGGACAGCCTCTGCCGGGCTTCCTACAGGGACAGGAAACCCGCCGGGCCACCCCTGCCAGCCACACACTCGTCAGGCTCCAGGAGTGAGCTGACCCCACCCGAGCGAAGGGCAGCGGCCCCCGGACCCGAGAGTGGTGCCACCCGGCCCCACGCCACTCGGCCCTCAGTGTGGCTGGGCAGAGGGTGCATGGCAGGAGGGGCACCCCCCCCCCAAGGCCCTACCCCTGGCACATCCCCAGCCCGTGTGGCTTACCCTCCAGGGGAAGTACTGGTCTTCCAGGCGGCCGATCCCCAGACACCCGCGGAGGTTCTTGCCCCACACGAACAGCTGGCCTTTGTCTGCAAGGAGGACAGCAGCTGGGTCAGAGCAGGGCACAGAGCCGTCCCAGGGGCACAGGCCCTGAGGACAGGTGCAGATCCTCCTGGGACCTGGCAGTGGCGCCTTGCCCTCTCCATCTCCACCTGCGCCTCTTTTGACGGGAGGAGTAAGCGTCGTCGCAGGCACTGTCCCCACCTGCCGTCGACCTCACAGGAGGGGAATCCAAGCTGTGGCCTGGTCCTGCCCTGCCTGGCCTGGTGACCCTGCCATGTCCTGGCCACTCCTGGGCTTCCTAACTGACAGCGAGGCTCTTCCTGGGTCTCGCTGGGGGCCTGCTTGAGCCAGGTCTGTGGTGTGCTGCAAGCTGGGGACAGGGCAGTGACAGCACAGACCCAGAGACACTGCTGGGACCCCACCCAGCCAAAGAGCAGAAACCAACAGTCACCAGTGAGTGCGGTCGCCAACCGAGAGCGGTGCCAGAGGAAGGCAGCATGGCGCCCTGGAAAGAAACCCGGGCCCTGGCTCCCACAGGGACGGGACACCCGGCCCAGCGCCAGGGTGAGGAGTGGTGGACCCTGAGGCAGCAGGCAGTGGCCAAGGACGGGCAGAGCTCCCGCAGGCACTGCCAGAGCGGGCACAGCCTGGGCTCAGCCTGGGCCACGCCAGGGTCTCGAGGACATGCCTTCTGCCAAAAGCACTCAGGAGCCTCCTGGGGTCTGGCTGGCGAGTGGCGCCTGGAGCCAGCCACCTGTCCCACCCAGCACAGACCCCTCAGGGCCCCTTCCAGGCTGTCACTGCGAGCTGTGCAGATCTCTGGGAATCAGCTGAGCAGGCTGAAGCGACATGTTACAAAATTAACTGAGGCTCCTGGCGAAACAGAGGAAAAGGTAACTGCAGCCTGCGATCCCAGCGGCCCGGGAGGTGAGGCAGCAAGGCCAGGTGTGCACCCTGCACCTGGCTGAAAAGACTTCCTAAGTGTGAGGAAACAGTCCGTGTACCAGAGATCACGAAGTGGAACCCATCAGTACAGCTGCGCTGCTCGCAGGCGCTAAAGCCCCGCCTCCACGCAGACGTGACTGGGCAATGCAGAGGCCCGTGGAGCACCCTGCCTCCGAAGGCTCCCAGGCAGCCTCCGCCGGGCCGTCCCTGATAGCTCCCCAGCACCCCGGAGCCATCGGGAGCGTCACCTCCAGAAACCACAGGACAGTCTTCCAACCTGCCCCGGCCATCCACGTGCCTGGGTCAGATCAGCCTGCCGGGGAGCAGACCATGCCCGCCCCCCGCCGGCCCCCCAGCACCCTGCCAGGCCTTCTCGCCAACAACTGGGCCCTCTTGAAAAATTCGCAAGCATCAGCCTCACCACTAACCAAAGGAACCGGAGCGCAACTCCAGGATGAGGAAGAGTCGACATGCACCCCCAAACCCTGTGCCTCCGGGCCTGCTCCGGCTGCCTGGCCGCCCACTTACTGGAAAGGGCAGCAAAGTGGCCAAGTCCACAGCGGATGAGGGACACCTGGGTGTCCGGGCTGAACTCTGTGGAGCCGAAGAGTGTGGGCGGGATCCTCTCCGGAAGGGCGCTTTCCACCAGGTGTGGGCCTTTCCCCAGGATTCCATAGCCCCAGACAAAGACGTGGCCTTCCCCTGCAGCACGGTGGGCGGAGGTCAGAGGTCGCCCACCAAGGCGCCCTGAGCTCCAATCCGCCCACGTCACCGTGTCCTGGGATCAGGGCTCCTCCTTGCTCAGCAAGGACGGGTAAACCCTTCTCCTGCCCGCCTGCAGCGTCCATCTGCCCAGCTGGCCAACCTCAGCACAGAGCCCCCATGTCCCCCGTCACCCAGAAAACCCACGTGGACTGGTAAAGCTTGGACAGCTTTGCCCTGCTAACAGCGCGCAGGTCTGTGCTGAACAGGTCACACCAAACACAATTTTTGGTCAGGTTCTTAAAAGTTCTAGAAAAAAATTATTTTTGGTAGCAGGGCTCAAAGTCAGGGCGCCAGCCACTGAGCCCCAGCCCCAGCCCTTTTTGTTTATCTTTTTAAGTTACTTCTTGGTATTCCTTCTTCTTAGCTGTTGGCAGACCTTATTCATTTCTTCATACGCGGTTCTGAGGGTCGAACCCAGCGCCTGGCACAGGCGAGGCAGGCGCTCCACCCAGGCCCAGGCCAGGGCACGCTTGGCAGGCGAGGCCCGGGCTCCGGCCCTGACACCCGCCCGAGCCTCATGCTCCTGTGGCACCGGACACTTGATCTCAGGGCACAGGCCTTGATGTGCCAACCCTGCCCTTCACTCCTAGGCGGGAAAAGGGAATTCTGGTCGGGCTCTGGGGACGGTGGCCCTGCTGCGCTCTGGCCATGCACATCACAGCAACTGTCTCCATGTCCGCAATTCCACCCTAACCCTGTCATCGCTGACCAGTCCAGTGGACCTTCCCACAGCCCTCTTCTGGCCAAGGCCCGAGAACCAGTGGACACTGCCCACCACTCCCCAGTGACCTGCCTGGAGGAGGGTCTCACCATTCAATATGGCACAGCCCGTGCCACCGCATGCCGCCTGCTTCACAGTCCCCACGCCCGAGAAGGGCAGGCACCGCGGCACGTTCACCTGTAGCAGAGAAAGGGCCACGCAGTCAGGACAGGCGAGGGGACGAGGGCAGCAGGTGGGGCCACAGCCAGCTCTCTGTCCCCAGCACTTCGTCCACTCCGGTGCTCCCTCCTGGACATCTTGCAGGCAGCAGGGGACCTCGGGACCAGGATGCACAGGGCAACAGGGACTCCGTCCCACCCTCAGAGGGCTGGTCAGCTCAGGGTCAGGGCAGAAGTTGATGTTAACGTCAGTCCCACCGCGCAAAAGCCTACGGGGAGCCCAGGGGTCAGTGTCGGAGCCTGGGCAGGCCTGGGGAGCAGCGGTCAGCAAAGGCATCACTTGTCCTGAGCCTGAGGGCCAAGCAGGAGCCAACTAGGCCTGGGGGCAGGGCGTCCACCTGGCGCAGGAGAGGACAGCAGGGGAGTGAGGCCAGAGCACACCTCGCACTGCAGGCGTGGTCTGGTCCCCACCTCAGCCCAGCAGGGAGCCCGCAGGGCCAAGCGAGGCGGACATGGCTGCTGGCGCAGGGCAGGACATGGGTGGCCAAGGAAAGGCGCCACGCAAAGGCGCGGGGCTCCTCTGGAGGTGCTGGACGTGCGTGGGGGGGATGCTGGGGGGACCAGGGCAGAGCCGGGAACTGCGAGGAGAGGCGGGTGGAGGTGCCAGTGACTGTGGGCAGCAGGTGCAGGTGCGGAGCTTCTAAAGGGAGACACAGAAGGGGGGCGGCCACACTCAGAAGGCCAGCAGGGAGGAAGCAGGGACAGACCAGGAGGGCCGAGGAGGTCACAGGAAGAAGAGCGTCCCACCAGACGTGGCCTCACGGCCAATGTCCAGAGATGGTGGGAGAGGCTGTCCCGGGCCTTCCCAGAGCCTCTGGCCTAGGGAGGTCGCTAGTGGCCCTCACAAGAGCCACAGACAAACTGACGGGCAGAGGCGGAGTGCACTGAAGTGGCCACCAGCAGTGGACAAGGACATGGGGACAGGACGCGAGCTCAGCTCTGAGAGGCCAGCCGGGAAGGGCCAGTGGAGAGGGATGAGAGGAGGGGGCGATGGACGGGGGGCCAGCAGAGGCCCAGCAGGTGCCGGGAGCCCCCGGGGCAGAGGGGAGCCTGACCACAGGGAGAGGGTGGCTCTGTCGCGGCAGTGTCCCTGTTACAGGAGGCAAGACCTCCTGCCAAGAGCCAGCCAGGAGGGCCGCAGGCTTTGGTGCAGGTGGCCGACTCAGCCAGCTCCAGCAGGACTCGTCAGTGGACACTCAGAGAGAGGGTCAAGTGCTTCAGCAACAGCCAGGAACTCGGGGCTCAGGCAGGGAGGCACCAGAGGCAAGTCCCAGAGCTGCCTGGGCAGGAGGCGCTGCCGACAGAGCGCGGGCAGGCCAGGCCAGGCGGCCAGGGCAGGGCAGGGGCCGCGCTCTGCTGCGGGCTCTCAGGTCCGACACGACCCTGGACACCCGCCTCGGTGGTCACTGACAGGATGCAGCTCAGGCCACAGTGAAAATCAAGATGAGTCAATCAAAAAATAAATGGATTTCATTTCTAAAAAATTAGATTCAGGGCTGGGGCTCAGCGGTACAGCGCTTGCCTGGCACGTGTGAGGCCCCAGGTTCCATCCTCAGCACCGCATGCAAATGAGTTAATTAAATAAAGGTACTGGGCTGGGGAGAGCTCAGTCGGTAGAGTGCTTGCCTTGTAAGCACAAGGCCCTGGATTCAATCACCAGCACCCAAAAAAGTAAATAAATGAATAAAGGTACTGTGTCCATCTACAACTAAAAAAATTAAAATGTTACCAAAAAAAAGAGAGAGAGAGAGTCAGACATGACACATGCCTAGAACCCCAGCTGCTCAGAAGGCTGAGGCAAGAGATCACAAGTTTGAGGACGGCCTCAGCAACTTAGCGAGACCCTGCTTCAAAGTAAAAAGGGCTGGGCTGCAGCTCAGTGGCAGAGCCTTTGCTAGCATGTGTGAGGCCCTGGGTGCCATCCCCGATACCCAAAAATAAACATCGCGTCAGCCACTTCCAAGTCAGCTGCCAGTGACCCAGGCCTCCTGCTAGTCCAACTCGTGAGTGATCCCTAACCCGGGCGAGGCCAACCTACCTGGTGACCTGCTCCTAAAGAGCGAACTCCACCACCAGAAGGGGAGGCCACCTCCAGGGTAACTTCCAGAACATGGCGTCTGGCCAGCACCCTCCTGCCCTGCACTGGCTCTGAGGAGGCCTGCTGCCACGGCAGCCCCGGTGGAGCGACAGAGGATGGCCAGGCCTGCGTGCAGCAAGGGCCCGCCTGCTCCATGCACGCCAGGGGCCTGGCAGCAGATTCCCAGCCCAGCCTGAGACAGTGCAGCCCTGGGGACTCAAGGGAGCAGCGTGCTGCTTGGTTCTGCGTCTTGGGGCCACGTGCTAGACCGCTGCGGATAAAGACGACCCATGACACTGCTCTGCTCCTGCAGGAAGGCCAGGGAGACAGGCCTCGGCCTGGGCACCAGGAAGAAGCGCTTCCCGCGAGCACCTGTCTGTCGCCTTCTGGAGACGACAGGCTCCTCTGGGGTGGGGGCACCTCTCCCAGCCACTGGGCCAGATGCAGAGGCAGCTCCCCTGTCAGCTGACCTCCACGTGGCCCTGGCCTGCAGCCAGCAACTCAGCAAGACCTCCATCTCAAAACGCAGAATTAAAAAGGCCGGGGGTGTGGCTCGGGGCACCAAGCACGGCTCAATCCCTGGTGCCGCCAACAAAGGCAGAGCACCCGAGGCCTCCTGAGGGCTGCCCGCCGCGGGGCCGTGCGAGGGGACGGCTAGTGTCTGGGAGAAACGCTGAGGCTTCTGGATGAAACGTGGGATCCAGCACTTGCTTCCTCGTAGCCCAGGGTGGGGGCGTCGGCCCCTGGGCGGGCTTCCCGGGCAGCGAGGGCGCCCCGGAGTCAGACACAGTCCTGGGCACGCCCTAACCCACTGTGCTGCACTGTTTCTTGTTGTTTTGTTTTTTTTTTGGGGGGGGGGCTCGGGACTGAACCCAGGGCCTTGTGCTTGCGAGGCAGGCCCTCTACCAACAGGCTCTCCCCAGCCCCTGTGCTGCACTCCTAAAGGGCACGGCGGCGCCCGGTGCCACCCCCTCCTGAAGCCCCGCTGGCTGGACGGCCACACAGGGAGACGGAGGTGGGGCTGCGGTCACGCGGCCACTTCCGCTTTCTGCTCCCATGGACACTCTCCCTATGGATGCTCCTCTCAGAGGAGTGAGAGGTGGGGGCCAGGCAGGGCCCTGTGGGGCTGGACCTGGCGGACTCTGCGTCCTGGCGGACATGGCATGGGGCGCCACCACCCGGGCACAGGACACAACAGAGACTCGGGCAGACTGCTCAGGTCCCTCTGGGAAAGCGAGGTAAGGAAACACCGAAGGACGAAGGGCCCAGCAGGACTGGCCGCTGCCTCTGAACGCGCTCCCCAGGCTCCCGCAGGCCCGCAGCTCCCACACCCGCTCCCGGCCGCGCACCTGGGTGGACTCGGTCACGGAGGCCAGCTGCAGGTACTCGGAGTTCCCCCAGCCAAAGAGGCTGCCGTCCACGGACACGGCCAGGCAGCAGTCCCCGTAGGTGGCGACCTGCACAACCTTCACTCCGGCAAGGTCCCCTCCCAGCTTGGTGGGCACGCTGGTGATGTCATAGTGACCCAGACCTGGCAGGGGAATGCGCACATCAGGGACTTGCCCTCTCGCAAGGCACGCCCACACAGAGCGGCTCCCACGCTCCTGAGACCCAACTGGCATGTTCTCAAGACCGCGGGCTTTCTCAGTCTGAGTCAGGTCAGACACTGTCAGGTGAGCACCAGGCGCAGTGGCCACGCCTGCAATCCCAGGGACCCGGGAGGCTGCGACAGGAGGAGCTCAAGTTCAAGGTCAGCCTCAACGACTTAGTGAGGTCCAAGTGAAACCCTGTCTCAAAATAACAAATGAAAAGGGCTGGACTGTGCTCAGAGGTAAAGGAGGCCTGGGGTAGATCCCTAGCATCGCGAAAAAACAAAAATGACTTTCAGAAAAATTAAAATTGCTGAACACCTGAGGAAAGCAGCCTCCCTGCAGGAGAGACGGGGACCACACAAGCGAGTCACCCTGCAGGATGCCCAGCACAGCCGGGGTCACAGGCAGCGGGCAGGAGGGTGCAGGAGACAGCACTCCCCAGAGGGGAGGCCGGGAGCCCAGCTGAGGCGTCCTGACCACGGAGGCCACTGCGGGGCCTCACACACCCACCTGTCTGCCCATCGGCGCCCCATCCACAAGAGTAGACCTCTCCTCGATCCGTGAGGAACAGACTGTGGTCCTGACCGCAGGCCACCTGACGGGCACAGCAGGCTGATGAGAGGAAACCTCAGAGCAGAGCCACAGCACCTGGGACCAGGTGGGAGGGACCAGGAGAGAGGGACCAGGAGGGGGGACCAGGAGGGAGACCAGGAGGCGGGACCAGGAGAGGGGGGACCAGAAGAGAGGGGACCAGGAGAGAGGGAACCAGGAATGGGGACCAGGAGACGGGGAACCAGGAGAGGGAGGACCAGGAGGGGGACCAAGAGGGGACCAGGAGAGGGACCAGGAGAGGAGGAACCAGGAGATGGGGAACCAGAAGAGGGGGAACCAGGAGAGGGGGAACCAGGAGAGGAGGAACCAGGAGAGGGGGAACCAGGAGAGTGGGAACCAGGAGAGGAGGGACCAGGAGAGGAGGAACCAGGAGAGGAGGAACCAGGAGAGGGGGGACCAGGAGAGGGGGGACCAGGAGGGGGACCAGGAGGGGGGGACCAGGAGGGGGGGAACCAGGAGGGGGGGAACCAGGAGGGGGCGACCAGGAGAGGGGGGACCAGGAGGGGGGGGACCAGGAGAGGGGGGACCAGGAGAGGGGGGACCAGGAGGGGGGGGACCAGGAGAGGGGGGACCAGGAGGGGGGGGGACCAGGAGAGGAGGAACCAGGAGAGGGACCAGGAGAGGGGGGACCAGGAGGGGGACCAGGAGGGGGGGAACCAGGAGAGGGGGTACCAGGAGGGGGGGACCAGGAGGGGGGGACCAGGAGGGGGGGGAACAGGATGGGGGGGACCAGGAGGGGGGGAACAGGAGGGGGGAACCAGGAAGGGGGGACCAGGAGGAGGGGGACCAGGAGGAGGGGGAACCAGGAGGGAGGTGACCAGGAGAGGGGGGACCAGGAGAGGGGGGACCAGGAGAGGGGGGACCAGGAGGGGGGACCAGGAGGGGGAACCAGGAGGGGGACCAGGAGGGGGTACCAGGAGAGGGGGTACCAGGAGAGGGGGAACCAGGAGAGGAGGAACCAGGAGAGGGGGACCAGGAGAGGGGGACCAGGAGGGGGGGAACCAGGAGGGGGGGAACCAGGAGAGGGGGGACCAGTAGAGGAGGAACCAGGAGAGGGAGAACCAGGAGAGGGGGACCAGGAGAGGGGGGACCAGGAGAGGGGGGACCAGGAGAGGAGGAACCAGGAGAGGGGGAACCAGGAGAGGGGGAACCAGGAGGGGGCGACCAGGAGGGGGGGACCAGGAGAGGGGGGACCAGGAGAGGGGGGACCAGTAGAGGAGGAACCAGGAGAGGGAGAACCAGGAGAGGGGGACCAGGAGAGGGGGGACCAGAAGAGGAGGAACCAGGAGAGGGGGAACCAGGAGAGGGGGAACCAGGAGGGGGCGACCAGGAGGGGGGGACCAGGAGAGGGGGACCAGGAGAGGGGGACCAGGAGGGGGGGAACCAGGAGGGGGAACCAGGAGAGGGGGACCAGGAGAGGGGGACCAGGAGAGGGGGGACCAGGAGGGGGCGACCAGGAGGGGGCGACCAGGAGAGGGGGGACCAGGAGGGGGGAACCAGGAGGGGGGAACCAGGAGGGGCACCAGGAGGGGGACCAGGAGGGGGGACCAGGAGAGGGGGGACCAGGAGAGGGGGGACCAGGAGGGGGCGACCAGGAGAGGGGGGACCAGGAGGGGGGGAACCAGGAGGGGGAACCAGGAGAGGGGGACCAGGAGAGGGGGACCAGGAGAGGGGGGACCAGGAGGGGGCGACCAGGAGGGGGCGCGACCAGGAGGGGGCGACCAGGAGAGGGGGGACCAGGAGGGGGGGAACCAGGAGGGGGAACCAGGAGAGGGGGACCAGGAGAGGGGGACCAGGAGAGGGGGGACCAGGAGGGGGCGACCAGGAGGGGGCGACCAGGAGAGGGGGGACCAGGAGGGGGGGAACCAGGAGGGGGAACCAGGAGAGGGGGACCAGGAGAGGGGGACCAGGAGAGGGGGGACCAGGAGGGGGCGACCAGGAGAGGGGGGACCAGGAGGGGGGACCAGGAGGGGGGACCAGGAGGGGGGACCAGGAGGGGGACCAGGAGGCAGCCAGCCCAAGTGCTCAGCCTTCCAGCACCTCCCCCATCCCTCAACCCTGTCCAGCCTCTGCCTGGGCCTCCTGTCCCTCACTGTCCCAACTCCCCCGGGCTGCTCCATTCCCAGGTCCTCCGGTCACCCCACACGTTTCTCTCCAGTCTCAACCAGACCTGTTTCTCACTGCCTGATGAACAGCCCCACGCAGGACAGGTCCTGTGCCAGCCGCCGGCGAGGGCAACCCAAGACCGTCTGGGACAGACTCAGGAGGTCTGCTGACTTGCCAAAGCCGCTCGAGCAGCAGGTGGAGGACAGGTACCCGACCCCACAGGCACACCTGGGGCTGCGCAGGAAGCACCACCTCCGCCGCGGCCTCTGCCCCAAGCCCCTCGGGGCCCCTCCTCAAGGACACAGCCCACGGACACTGGACCCCACGGACACTGGACCCCACGGCACCTCCCTGCTCATCTGCTCAACCCTGAGGCCTGGTTCTTGGGTGCCTGTCCTCTGCCCTCTCTGAGCCTCCCCTCCAGGCCTCCATGCCTCCTCTCTACTTCAGTTCGTAACAAAGTTGGCTTTCTAAAAGGGTCAGCATGTAGTGGCCACTCTTCCTTCTTCGGTGATGCTGGACGTGGACGCAGGGCCGAGCTCACGCCACACACATGCTGACCACCAAGCTGCACCCCCTGCCCCTGCGGAGAACCTTCGACAGCCCAACTGCCAAAGGACGAAGGCCACAGGGCCTCATCTCCCAGCAGGCAGAGACCCTCCACTCCCGCCAGCCCTCCAGACTGCTGAGCGCGGGCGCGCACCATGGGCTCGGCAGGTACCGTGCCACGCACCTCAGGCCGTCCCCTCCCGTTGTCAGGCAGCGTCCCTGGCCTCCCTGTGGGGACCAGGAGGCCCCCCAACTGATACTATTAAGCTCTCATCCGGGGCCCAGGGGAGGCCTGGCCTGCAGCAGGGAGACCAGGGATTGTGCCAGATGATTCAGCAGTTCAGAAAATTCCAGAGAAATCTGCCCTCACCTTCCAGCGCCAACCTTTCCAAAGCGCCCTGGGGACAGGAGGGCTGGTTCTGGGCCATGTCTCTCACCTGGACCACCCGTCCATCGAAGTCCTGCATCCTGTGGATCTTGTGGCTTTCACTAGAGCCGAGAGCAGACGGGGAGGAGCAGGAGAGGCGGCCGTCAGCCCTGGGCAGCCCAGCCCCTCCCCACAGCTGCGGCCCAGCCCACGCGTGCAAAGCATCCTTCACGCACAGCCGGGCCAGGCGTGAACACCCCACAGAACGAGGCTGGGTCGGGGCCTGCACCAGGGGTGCCCTGCCACACGCAGCCCTTCTGGTTATTTATCTTGAGTCGGGGCATCGCTAGGTTGCCGAGGCTGGCCTCCAGCTTGTGCTCCTCCTGCCTCAGCCTCCTGCACGGCTGGGATTACAGGCACAGCCACCTCACCAGCTGGACGTGATTTCCATATGCAGCCTGAGACTGGCACTCAGGCCACCAACACCAAGCAAGGACTAACGGGGATTTTTTAAAAAACACCAAAATGAAAAAACTGAAATGAATGGGAACCTTTTAAGTTAACCAGTTAGAAAACGGGGTTCACCTTATTTTAAAAGTTCCCCTCACTTAAAATAAAAAAGTCCACAAAAATCATTTCAAAGAGGCTGTGCGCACCCCAGCAAGACTCTCACCCAGCTCACGGCGGCCCGGGGCAGAGCCGGACGCACCTGTAGGTCTCGTCCTCCACGACCTTCCGTCCACACTGGCCGTAGGCGTTGTTCCCCATGCTGAAGACTGAACAGCAGCAGCGCCAGCTCGAGCCGACTCACGGGAGGTCCCGCCAATACCCACCCGGCCGCCCAGCCTCGGGGGCACCACGGCTTCTGGGCCCCATGCACTGGTCCCGCCTCCTGGGAACCTCATCCCTGCACCTGTCACCAGGCTGCCCTGGACACCGAAGCCCCTGGAGAAAGGCTCCCAGGGCCGCCCGTGCCCTGTCAGGACCACAGGGCCGGAGGTGGAGGAGAATCGAGCGGCTATGCGGCCTTTGGAGAGCGGCTCGGGCGCAGGGACCCACTGAACAAGCCGGCCAAGGGCAAGGGTGGAGTCCGCAGTCCACGGCCACTGCCCACCCACCCCGGCCCGTGGCCGGGGACTCACCTCCCTCGCTGTCGGTCAGGACCAGGGAGTGGGCCCTGCCGCAGGACACCTGCAGCACCCGGGTCTCCTGAGGCCGGTCCAGCGGCAGCGGGATGGGCGAGGGCTCCAGAACGTACTCGTAGCCCCTGGCTGAGCAGGACCGCAGTCAGCCAGGCAGCCAGCCAGCCCGCGGCCCGCTGGCTGCGACAGCGGGACACAGCCCACCCCGGCTCCGCGGGTGGCAGAGGCAGGAAGCTCAGGCGCCTGCCCCCCAATCCCACTCTGCGTCTCCATGGCGAGGTGGTGACTGAGCAACACGTTTGGCTCCTTGAGGAGATCTTCTGGGGCTGGGAGGCTGGGGTAGGAGGCCTGCAGGCTGGTACGTTTGGACAAGGGCGGAGACCTGTCTCCATAAAGTTAAAGAAGGCCCAGCTCCCAGCACAGGGAAGAAACCAGGAGCCAAAGAGATGGAAGGCAGCCTCTTCCAGCGAGCAGAGACCCCATCCTGAACTACGGGCACTTCTGATACAAGGTTTAAAAAAAGCAGAAGACAAAATTTTTGCCATGACCTAAATTACGCAAAAGTATTTTTGTAAACCAACACGGGAACAGGAAAAAGAAAGGTTTCTCCAGCTGGTTTCCGGTTGCTTTCCTCCCGTTTTAAGTATAAAAACGTATTATCTCACTTAAACTTCACACTCCACTTATTTTAAGAAGCGCTTCCTACTGTCCTCATAACAATGCCTACTTTTAAAGTGGCTTATAAGTCATTTCTAACGTTTTTACAACCGAAGTTTAAGACATGCAGAAGGAAGCCTGTCTTACACCTGGGCCATGGGACAGCCAACCAGCAGACCCCGGCCGCTGCTCTTCCCCCGCAGGCCCCAGGCCGCACCAGCAGGTGAGCCCGGCCCCAGGTGGCGCCCACACCCACCTCCGAGCAGCTCACCTTTGTCTTTGTGGCTCCTCTGAAACCCCAGCTGGGAGTCCTTGTTGAGCCCCATGCCCCACACCTTGGTGACATCCTTGGTTCTGGAGGACAGCAGCGTGAATCCGTAGCCACAGGCCGCAGAGGAAATCTGAAAGAGCCATGAAGCGCTGGCGGGTGACAAGCCGCACCCACACAGCGACGGTCAGGAGACTCGCGGTGCCCCCAAGTTGCCCACGCGGCAGCGGGCACAGTGGCTTGCAGGTGGCTCCGCCCAGCCCTTGCCAACCACGTGCCTCTGGTGTCTCTGCAGCAGCGCGTCCCACCAGGTGGGGGAGACCAAGTAAGTCCAGGCAGCCCAGGCCCTGCGGGGACGGCGCCTGCCTCAGCCAAGAGACCAAGGACTGCAGCGTCCAGTGGCTGCCTCCTCACCATGCTGTGCTGTGACCTCCAAGGCCACCTCCCAGGCCACCTCCCTGTCCCCATGAGACGGTCACAGCACAGCTGACTGCACTTCCATACACAGCGACCAAGGCCCCAAACACGAAGCCAAGAGTCCAACTCCACCAATAAGCAAAGAAGCAAGTGCTCAGCAAACTTGGCCCAAGAGCCACAAGGCCATCACAGGACAACAAACAGCAGTGGCCATGCCTGTCATCCCAGGGCTCCGGAGGCTGAGGCAGGAGGATGCCTAGTTAAGGCCAGCCTCTGCAATGATGAGGCACTAAGCAACTCAGTGAGAGAGACCCTGTCTCTAAAAAAATACAAAACATGGCTGGGGCTGGGGCTCAGGGAGCAAGTGCCTCTGAGTTCAATCCCTGGTACAAAAAAAAGAGAAACAGAGATCTAAACAAATGGAGCGCGTCCCGGCCACTGACCAGGACTGAAAAGTCTCAGTGGCAACCCTGCACACACGGATCTACAGACTCCATGCGAACCCCATCAGAATCCCAGCCAGAAGGCTGGTGGGTGTGGCCCTGGGTTCCACCCCCAGCACTGCAAGCCAGCCAGCCAGCCAGGGGCTGGAACACCTGCCGAGGAGGCAGGAGGCCCTGGCTTCAACCCAGTCACAAAAGGTAAGTAAATAAGAATCCCAGGAAGGCTTTTTGCAGAAACAGATAAGCCAGCCCTAAAATTCATGTGGAAAAGCAAAGGACCCAGAGGAGAAAAGCACAAAAGCCAGGCATGGTGGCACTTGCCCATAATCTCAGCTACCCCGGAGGCTGAGGTAGGAGGATCCCAAGTTCGAGGCCAGCCTCAGGAACCTAGTGAGAACCTGCCTCAAAGAGGGCAGGGGAGTACTCAGGGGTAGAGCGTCCAGCTCCATCCCCACCCCGCACAAGGAAGGAGGAGGGCCGGGCTGGAGGACTGCTTCCTGGCTGCACAGCTCTCCGCGGGCGCCACTACCTACTACCTAGACGCCATTCTGACCTGGGAGGACGCGGCTCAATGTGTGCAGGTGGGCGTCACAAGCAGATGCCAGCACCTCGAGGTCCACCACCATGCGAAGGCAAGGCAGGGAAGGAGAGCCCTCCACGTGGGGACCTGCCTCACACCAAGGAGGCTCCAAGCGCTCAGACTACACACAGAGCCAAGCCGCCTGCGGGGGAGGAGAGAGGCCCGGCTCTGGCCGGTGTCTGAGCTATGCCACCAAAGCACGCGCTACCGCAGAAATACGGATGGAGAAGCTCCGTGGAGATCTAGACCTTGTGCCCAAGGCACTACGGAGAAATTAGACACTGCTCCCGAAAAGCCGGCCCTGGGGGACTCTGTGCAGGACTGGTGACACCCGGCCCAACAGGCCGACTCAGATTTGAGAAGTCGAACCAGTGGGTCACAGGGGGCCGCTGCGGAGGATCGCAGGCTCCAGCCACGCGGTGCAGCTCAGCTCGGGTTCCATCCTCAACTCCCGAAAAACAAAAGGCCCACCCAAGTTTCCCGGTGCGGAGCTGGAGTCCCGATCTCCCGTCCTCCCTTTTCAGTCCAAGCTCATCTGCGGACTTGGCAGAGAAGTCGGGAGCCCACGGCCCAGCGAGGCCCCACGGCCACACCAGGCAGGGAGCGGACCACGGGTCCGCTTTGCCCTCCCGGTGTTGGCCCCCAAGAGCGTCCTCTGGCTGCCACCTCTCCGGCGCTAGGACATGGGGAGGCTGCGCGCGCCCGGCCTGCCTCCTTCCCAGGTCCCAGTCACTGCGCCCACCCGACTGCCCCCCGCTTCCGAAAGCCCGGTCGTAAGGGAGTCCAGCCTGCCAGCAGCCCTGTTCTCCCGGGCCTCCCAGCCTCCCCTTCCTCCCTCCCCAGCCTCCCTCCCTGGCCTCCCTCTCCTCTCCCGCCTCCCTCCCCGGCCTCCCCTCCGACCTCCCCCCGACCCCGGGCGCCCGGCGCACCCTCTGCGGCAGCTCCAGGCGGTAGGGCACCGGCTGCACCCGGCGGCGCGGCGGGCGGGCGCGCGTGGCGGGCGCGACGCGGGGCAGCACGAAGCCGGGCACGCCCAGCGCCCCCGAGAAGCTGAAGCCCCACACGAAGACGCGGTCCACTCGGGCGGCGCGCTCGCCCACGTACTGCAGCACCGGCGCCGCCGCCTCGGCCTCGGCCGCCTCGCGCCGGCTCCGGGAGCGCCGGGCCGCTGTCCAGTGCCCGCGCTGCCCAGGGCCCGGCCCCGGCCCCGGCCCCGTCAGCCGTCGCCCCAGCCGAGTCAGCGCCGCCGCCGCCATGCTGCGCGTCACGCCTCAACGGCCGCCGGGCGCCGCCATCTCACGTAACCTTTGACCTCCCGTGCGGGCGGAAGCGGCCGCCGCCATGTTTGCTGCTGGCGGAAGGCGACGGAGCGGGGCCGCCGGGGCCGCCCGGCCTGTCCGAGTGCCGCCCCCGTCCCTCCTGGCCGGCCGCCTGCAGTCGCCTCCGCTCCCGTCTTCTCCCGATCTCACCTTAAAACCAGAGGCTTAGAAGGACGCACCATCCGCGGGCCGCGGCGGTCACCCAGAGTCCCCGCCACCCGGAGGCCGCGGAGGAGGAGGGTCGCGGGTCAGGGGTCTCGGCGTGGCCGCCCCGCCAGCTCCTGCGGCCTCGTGTCCATTGCTCGGTTCCTGCAGTGCATCCGGTTTTGATCTCTTTTCCCACGGCCGGTTCAGATGACTTCGTGGTCCCGGGTCCTGCCTTGTCTCCAGTCGGTGGAACTAGTGTCAACTGAGGGTCTGGGGTCGGACCTCGGGTGACGAGCCCATAAGTGAGGGCGACACTGGAGTCTCACTGCTGCTGCACGAAGCGAGCTCAGCCAGGCGCGACAGCCACGCTTGTGATCCCAGGGAGGCTGAGGCAGGAGGCTCGGGAGTTGGAGGCCAGCCTCAGCAACTTAGCGAGACCCTGTCTCAAAATAAAACATGGGGGGGAGGAAAAAAAGAAAAAGCCTGCGGAGGCGGCTCCGTAGTTAAGGGGCCCTGGGTTCAGTCACCCATGGGGGGGGCAGGCTCCTCTAGGACAGGCCCCAGAGTGTAATGGGGCTGAAAGTCCTTACTGCCCAGTGAGACCCTAAGCCGCAGCACAGCGGTGAGGCCGGCGCACACAAGCCTGCTGAGTGTGTCGCGGTTCCCCGCAGGGTCCAGCTCCGCAGCACAGCACGGGTTCCAGCCCGGGAGCTGCAGCCGGGAGGGCGGTGGGCCGCGCCCGCAATCTGTCCAAGCACCCGCTACGGGGCTGCCGCAGAATGGAAGCGTTTCCCAGAACGTACCCCACCTTCCGTTGCGTGGTTGAGGACTTTGTCCCCGCCTCTGGGTAAGGGAGGACTACGTCAGTATTGTTATGGAATACATATCTTTATCAAGTGTGCGCAATTTGTTTTCCAGTGCTGGGGATGGAACCCGGGGCCCCACCGACGCCAGGCGAGCCTCTGCCACTGAGCCACACCCCAGCCCCAAATGGGTGCAGTTTTGTTTTGTTTTGTTTTGCTTTGTTTTGTTTGTACCAGGGATTGAACCCAGGGGCCCAGGGGCACTTATGCCCTGAGCTACACCCCCAGTTCTTTTAATTTTTTAGTTTGAGACACGGCCTCACTAAGTTACTAAGGCTGACCTCGAACTTGTGATCCTCCTGCCTGAGCCTCCCAAGGTGCTGGGATTACAGACGTGCACCACCACGTGCCTGGCCCCGTGTGCAGTTCTTAACTGTCCCTCCATTGCAGGATGTCCTTTTGTCTAAGTGTATGTCTTTTCTGATTCTTTTGGTTTTAAACGTCTGTTCTTTCACAAAACAGGAAATAACAGAGAGTCAGCTTTTTGAAAATGTTTGCCAAAATTTAAAAATCGGCAGTCCTAGGCGAGTCTTCCAAATTTCTAAAAGGTTCTACTTTTAAGGAGCATCCAAAACTAAAAAGCCTTGGTTTAAGATTCTGGGGACCAAAGGACAAACTGCAATGCGACCTCTGCCACTGGGTGGCAGTGTGTGTCCAGTTCTGTGGCTCCTGCTGGGGACCATCCACAGCCTGGTGTGGGGGGCGCTGAGAGATGGCTTTGTAGTCACAGTTGGCCTTTTATATTTTACTGTCAGACCTGGTTGGTGGACCCTCCCCCAGGCACATCAAAACAAGTAAATAAATTCAAAACCCTGATTGGTGTTGTAGACATTCTGCAGGGACAGGGACGTCCATCTTTGTCTAAATTTCCCCTTGGAGAAGGTGGCCCCATAGCCCAACACCAGCTTTCCCAAAGTGCCAGCCTCTGCTAATGTGACCCACACCAAATCCCACCTCCCACACCTCAGCGACGTTTTCTCGTACATTTTCTACTTTTTAAATTCATTTATATTTATATTTAGTTTGTTTTGTTTTGCTTTGCTTGGTTGAGACGGGTCTCCCGAGGTTGCCGGGGCTGGTCTCCAACTCCTGGCCCCCAGGAATCCACCTGCCTCAGCCTCCCATGCAGCTGAGACCACAGGCTGTCCGATATTTTGAGGCAGCTGAAATTCTTTCGTCTTAATATGTTTAGCCTTATGTGTTGTATTTTGCATTTATTACTTTTAATTGTACAACTGATAAACCATGCAGTTCCTTTCTAAAAAAAATTAATCAAACATTAGACATGGGTAAGACTGAAGCCCCTTTGACGGTGTAACTCCATCTGCATATTACCTTGAAAAAATGTTACTTTTGTGGTGTATTTTAAAGAAAATGGCCTAATATGTATCCCTTGCTGCAATTCCTTTGAACTCAAAACCATCCTGGAGACACTTCCTGGAGTCCTCCAGGCCTGTCCCCACTCACTGCTGCACTTCAGTGTAAATTAACTGCTCTTGCTGGGGGTAGGGTACAGGGTCGGAGTCCAGGGCTCACAAGCGAGGCCGGTGAACCGCATCCTACCTTGTTGGACACTTGGTTTGCTTCTGAGGCCGGGCTGTATATGCATTGATATTTTTCCAGATGATATCTGATTGTCCTGGAGAAATTTATTGACTAGGACAAAGGTTGTCTGAACTTAAGATGAACGTCTTCTACAGCAGTTTTCTGTTTCTGGTTCTTGTTTTTGCTTTTTTGTTTTGTTTTTGCTGTGCTGGGAGTAAACCCAGGCCCTGTGTGCCAGGCAAGCCCCTGCATCCCCTGCCAAGCAAATACGCATGCACATGATTCCCTTTGCATCCGTGGGAGGATGTCTCAGGGGTTGATGCTGATGTGTAAAAATGCAGGTTGAGAGAAAAAGCTAGTTCAGAATATTCTTTATATAGAGATTTTCAATTCGTTTTACGTAAACTGCTCGAGGATACGGTAAGATTCGTTCCTCCGTATCCCCTGCAACCAACACCCATCTGTGCATGTGCGTGGGTGTTTTACTGGCCTCCAACCTGCAGTCCTCCAGCCTCCTGGTCCTCCAGCCTCCTGGGGTCACAGGGTGCACCCCGGTCCCTGGCAGTCTTCATCAGACATCTGTCGGGCCGTGTGTCTCATTGATCTGCAGGAGTGCTTGGTATATCTGCTTAGAGACCCTTGGTCATGTGTTCAAATGTCTTCTCCTTGCTTCTCACTGACTTTACTGGCGTCCTTCATCATACAAGATTTTATTTCAATGCAGCCTGTCTTATGAATCGAATCGATGAGAACCTGTTTTCTGTCTTGTTCAGGAAGACCGTCTTCACCCCAGGTGCAGTGTTTTATACATTGAATGTGACCCTTTTCTTTTTGTATTTGGGTTTTATAGTTAGGTTGATTTTTGTGAGTGGTGGAGGCCGGGCTACATATTTATTGGTATTTTTTTTCCCAGAGGAATAGCTGATTATCCTGAAATAACTTATTGACTAGTATGGACATCATCCGAAGATTTGAAATGCTGTTTTTAGAAAATTCTTTTTAGAACATACGCTAGGTCTCCATAAACTCAGGGGTCCACTTCTGGAAGCTGCACGTTCCTGTCATTCTCTTCTTGGGCCGAGGCGACACCGTTCCAGCCGCCGTGGCTTTGTGATCTACTCTGATTTCGGTTCGTTCAAGTCTCTCAGCTCTGTTCCTCCCTGTTCTTTTTACAAAATCGACTTTGCAATTCATAACATTTACTCCTATATGAATTTTAAAAACCACCTTGTCAAGGAGCATTTTTTAAAAAATCCCACTGGGATTTTGACTGAAACTGTATTAAATTAATGAGCTAATTGAGAGAAATCAAGGAGGAGAAGTGACAGTCACAATCTTGAGTCTTCCCATCCATGAACACGGTATTCTCTAGCATCCCAGTGGCTCCTGTCTCCCACCTGACTGGAGTCCGTATCTGATTGTGGATAAATACTGTGCATTTGCTCAGAACATAAACTCCCAGCTTTGCAGGGCTGGGGTCTCCAACAAATTATTTTGTTTATGTATCCCTTTGAGTGAAATTTGTGAGCATGAAAAATATGTATGCATTATTTACACACATTGATACAAATATGTACTTTATGAAAGTTCCAAAAAATTATATAATAATGTAAAAATTAACTAAACAATACTTTTTAGGCTGGGCACTGTGGTGCAGGCCTGTAATCCCATAGGCTCGGGAGGCTGAGGCAGGAGGATTGCCAAGTTCAAAGCCAGCCTCAGCAACAGCGTGAGGTGCTAAGCAACTCAGTGAGACCCTGTCTCTAAAAAAAACACAATATAGGGCTGGGGGTGTGGCTCAGTGTTCAGGGGCCCGCGAGTTTAATCCCCAGCACCCCACTCCCCAAAAAAAGTAAATAAACAATACTTTTTAGACAAATGTTTTGTTTTGTTACTTAAAAAAACATTTGCTCTCATTAAAAATAGCATTGGTCACTGGACGGGGGCGGGGGCTCACACCTGTGGTCCGAGGGACTCGGGAGGCTGAGGCAGGAGGACCACAAGTTCAAGACCAGTCTTGTCTACTTAGCAAGGCCCTAAGCAACTTGGCAAGACCCTGTTTTTTTTTTTTTTAAAAGGCAAGAGAGAGGAGGCAGAGAACTTGGTCTGACATGAAGTGTGGAGGTCAGCTCTGGGTGGGCAGGACAGGTGATGTCACCAAGGCAGAGCCCCATGGCTGCTGGTGGCTTCATAATGACAGAGAGCCCGGAAGAGAAACCCCCAGCTGCTGTCTCTTGCTACAGGATGACGTGTCCACCCTGGGGCTCCACCGTGAAGGAAGCCGTGGCAGATGTGGCCCTCCCTTGGACCAGGAAGGGGAGTCAGAGTAACTTTGTAATTTGGAGCGTGTGTGATGGGCTGGACGCGAGGCGTCCCGGAGCCCCTGGGTCAAGGAGATGTGCTCAGGTGAGACTGCCATCACAGAGCCCTAACCTGGTCAGCCACCCTGGTTTCCATGGACCTGCAGTGGTGACTGGGCAGGTGGGGGCTGCCCTGGAAGGGCGTCTTCACCGCTGCCCAGAGCAAGTGGCGCCCCTCCATAAGCCCACCCACCATGATGCTCCAGCGCCCCTTGGGCCCAACGCAAGGGGCTCAGGGAACGACCGGCTGAACGCCCCAACAGTGGGCCAAAATAAGTCTCCGCTCCACGTTGTTCTCCCCAGGTGTCCTGGTCACAGGGAAGCCGGCGAGCACAACGGCACCTGCTATCTGCAACAGAAGGTGGACAAGGCTCGCGTCCCTCCATGGGGCCTGGAGGGAGGGAGGTGGCCCCCTTCTGCCCCCACACCCCTTCCCTCTGTCCTCTGGAGGCATCCAGGAGTCACCGCCTTCAGAGGATCTGCAGCAGGGTGGCTAACGGAGGGTGGGATTCACTGCGGGTGCACCCTACCCTTTCTGGATCGACCAGCGGGACTTTCAAGCAGTCAGAAAATATATATTTTTACTAACGCAGGGGTTATCATGTAGATTTTAGAGACTGGGCCATCCTGTGCCTAAGTAGACAAATATGAGAGTTTTACACTGGTAATTTTTGGCAACAGAATACAATTAATCCTCACTATTCCTGAGTTTTGCATTCCTGTGTTTATTGGTTAACCCAAGAGAACACTCGAGGTGTTTTCCACGCATTCGCAGATGCGCCCAGAGCAGCAAAGAGTTGAGCCGCTCACCCTGCAGGTTTCCCGTCAGAGGGCAAAGCCCTGTCTCCTTTGAACTACAAACAAGCATTTTTCTCTGGACCCAGGGCCTCACACATGCTAGGCAAGCGCTCTACCCCTGAGCCACAGCCCCGGCCCCAAGGACAGCATCTTCAACAGCCCTTTTTTAAATGCTTAAAAAGTACTTTCCCAACTAATTGTTGAATCGTTATCTTTGCTTTGAAATAACTTCTTGGGGGGTGAGGAGCAGGGGTGGGGGGCATCTGCTAGTAAATATGTCCTTGGCAGTCACTACAGAAAAAGGTAAGCTGGAATACTTGTCCTTGCAAAATAAAAACGCGTATCAGAACGCATATATTAATATCTTGACCTCGGCAGTCACGGCTGGGGAGCATCGCCCGGTGGGGATCCCGTAGGGATCGCCTGCGCCCGCTACTCCTCAGCCCAGCAGGCCGAGGCAGGAAGATGGCATGAGCCCCGGGCCTGAGGGCAGCCTGGGCAAGGTAGGAAGACCCCATCCCTCATTTAGGGAAAAAACCCCTTCCACCGTGCCTGCAACGGGTAAAGGGCCCTGCCATGCCCTCGGCTCTCCTTGGCGCATTTTAAATGAACAAGGGACCACGGCGACGGTGACGTCGGGCGGCCTGCCGGGGGGCCTCCACCTGATGGGCAGGGGATTGGCCGGCCGTGCGCCGGCTCGTCCGGGATCCCCAACAACACCCGCCGGCCTTTTTCCCTCGAGTCCCGACCTAACCTCGCCGAAGCTACAACTGCAAGCTTGTAAAAAAAAAAAAAAAAAAAAATTAAAAAGCCACACGAAGCACCAGCCAGAAACGATCCCCGGCTACGGCGGGGCACGTGTGGGCCACGCACCAGGAGGCGGCCGGGCCAGGCCGGGCGCCAGGGCCGCGCACTGCGAGCGCCGAGCGCGGTCGGTGCGGCGCGGCGCGACGCGAGCACCGGAAGCGGCGCCGCCCACTTGGGGCGCTGCGGACACGCGCGCAAGGCCGCCTTCCCGGACGCAAACAAAAAGGGGGACGGGAAAGCGCGCCAAGAGGAGGGCGAGCGAGGGGCCTCGGCCGCCGCCGCCGCCGCCCTGCGCGCCCGCCGCCGTCCTCTGGCCCGGCCTGCGACCCGCGGCAGCGCGCAGCCCGCGTCCCCAGGTGCGTAGCCGGCCCCGCCGCCGAGCGGCGCGCGTCCGCCGCAGTCCCGCGCCCGAAGGCAGGGGAGGCCGGCGCACGGCGGCTGCGGGCTCTCGGTCGCCCCGGGCCCCGGACGCGCCCCGAATCCCTGTCCCCGCGGGCAGGCCCGGTGTGGGGGTGGGGCGGGAGCCCAGCGGCGGGGCCGCGGCCGCACGCACGCACGCACGCAGCGCGCAGGCCTCTCCCCTCTGATTGGCCGAGCGAGGGCGGGGGGATGGGGGCTCGCCGGCCGTGGTGCGCACGAGGTCACGCTCCGCCTGGCGTACGTGCGGCTCCTGCGCTGCGTGCGGACGCTCCTGATTGGTCGGATGGGGAGGCGGGGCCGCCGCTGTTGCTGGGCCTCCGCTCTGGCTCCGCCCCCCGGCGTCACGCGCTCCCGGGTGGTTGTGTCAGTCTGGTCTGCTGGGTGCGGGGCCTGCCGGGAGCTGATTGTGGTCCGAGAGCCAGTCCAGACCCAGGGAGGGAAGGGTTGAAGCCGGAATGCGGCCCGGGCGGTTCCGGCTTAGCGTTCGAGGGGAACAGTAGTCTCCGAGGCTGGAAGCCCAGGTTGCTGGTTTTTTTAATCGACACACAGTCGTCATGCTTAGGGGTACAGTGTGTAGCTGTCAGATCAGAGTGACTGACATCGCTCGGAGTACTCATGCTCCCTTTATTAGGAGCAGCCAGAACCCTGCAGTTTCAAAACGCACAGCTACTCGTCGTCAGCCGCAGCCAGGCTGCTGTGCTGCAGAGCATTAGGGGTTATTCCTCGCGTCCTCCTGCTCGCTGGCCGCCTCCGGCCTTCCTCTCCCACGCTCTTGCCAGCCTCTGCGCTCTGCCTGGCCTATTTCACTTAACCTCGTGCCTTCCAGTTCCACCCCGCTGCTGCAGGTGACTGCATATCAGTCCTTCTTATGACCGAGTAACCTTCCCGTGTGTATATGTGCCACATTTTCTTTATCCATCCTCTGTTTTTGGACGTCTCGGATGGTTCCTCATTTTGGTTATTGCGAGCGGTGCTGTAAAAGGCATCCAAGTGCAGATTCCGACCTTTCGGACAGACCCAGCAGTAGGATTGCTGGATCATATGGCGTTTCTGTTTTCAAATTCTTGGGGAAACTCAGTACTGTTTTCCATAATAGCTGTAGTACTTCACGTTTCCACCAACAATGTAGGAGAGTTCCCCCCTTTTGGCATTACCACCAGCGTTTGTTATTTTTTTTTTTTTTTTAAATATGTGTGGTGCTGGGTTGGAACCCAGTGCCTCCCACTTGGTAAACAAAGGCTCCACCACTGAGCTCCTCTCCCAGCCCTTTCTTTATAATTTTATTTTGGAAGAGCTTCTTCCTCCTTTGCCCAAGCTCACCTCCAACGTTCAGTCCTGAGCCTCCCAAATAGCTGGGATTACAGGCCTGGCTATTTTTGTCTTTTTGATAATAACCATTCTATAGAAGCATGTGAGTCAACCTATGTGTATTTGAAGAAAAAAAAAAAAACTGTTTTACTTTCGTACTGATAATTTTAAAGTAAGCAGATGTCTGGATGTGAAATTGGAAATTGGCCAGTTGGAGATGGCTCACAGCTGCAAATGAAGAACTGAGCAGCCTTTTTTTTTTTTCTTTTTTTTCTTCTGCCTGGTGGTAATTTACAGTGGCCAGCGATTCAGAGTGGATCCTGCCTGCCTGACCCCCCCCACCCCGGTGCTGGGGATCAAACCCAGGGCCTTGCACATGCCAAGCACGCTCCCCACCATTGAGCTGCACCCCAGCCCTGCCCTGGCCTGTCTGTGGCCTAGCCCCTGAGGTCTGCTGCCCTGAACTGGGGCTCTCAGCCTGCACAGTCCCTTCCCTCCTCCCTCGGCTGCAGCATTGGAAGGGGTGCCCACGGCCTGCATTTCCCTGGCCCTGCGGTTGCTTACTCTGTTCCATGTTCTCTGCTCCTGCTCAAGGGTGTCTGGCTGGCTTTTTTTCTGCTGCAAGCCCTTCTGCCTGGGTGTGCAGCCTCCTCACTCGAGAGCACGGGGTAGACTCTGTCCTCTGTCTCCTCGGTCCCCTCCCTGCCCTCAGCGTAAGTTGTCACCCATTAGGGACTTGGGACCCTTGAGTTTGTAGCTTTCATTCACTGTAGACCTGAGCTGAGCGGGAGACGGCGCCTCCAGAACTAGTTAAAACCAAGCCCTCAGAGACCAAAGAATCAACCTTGGGAAGGGAAACAAATCATTTATAACACTTCAACCAGGCCTCTCTTTGAAGATGTCGGCGCTTTAATAGATGGATCACCCTCCAGATGGTGGAAAGTCGTGAGTGATGGATGTAAATTCTCCGTCGGGGCAAGGCGAACTCTGCTTGTCTGAATAGTCAGTGTTCTGCGGTCCCTGACACGTGCTTGTGACCCTGCCCTGGCAGCAAGGCAGCTGTGGACGAGAGGAGGAGTGAGTGGCCGTCTCCCAGTAGCATCTGTTCACAACTTCACGCGGTGTCTGGATTCGACCCACCAGCTGCGGTGGGTGACCCTGTCCGCAGCTGGGGAGATTTTGTTGTTTCGTTTTCTTTCTAGTTTCCATTTCCATTTTTTTTAATATATATTTTTTTACTTGTCAATGGATCCTTTATTTATTTTTATGCAGTGCTGAGGATTGAGCCCAGGGCCTCACACATGCCAGGCAAGTGCTCTGTCACTGAGCCACAGCCCCATACACTTCCAGTTTTAAAAGAGCAGAATCTAATCACTATATAAAATCTGGGCTCTAAATGAACGAACGTGCTGTTACCTTAGATGTGAGTGGAAAAGGAGGTGATCGCTTTGGTCTGTGGTACAGACTCTTACTGGGGCATCTTTAGCCTTAGTAGAATGTGAATGTTTCTTGGGAAAACATTCTGGGGATGGGAAAGGCCGCGTTCGCTCACTTTTGATCAAGTGTCGTTATCTCCAGTGTTCTGCTAGTGCCTGATGTGTGCCACTGGATAAGAAAAGACAGGGCCCCTGCCTCCGTTTGCTTCTACGTGAAGAATGGAAGTAAAACCCTGAGAATCATACCACACTTGTGTGTATTTATTTACTTACTTACCTACTTATGTTTGCAGTGCTGGGTACTGAACCAGGGTCACGTTACCACCGAGCAACCAGTCCTTTTTAGTTTTTATTTTGAGATGGGATCTCCCTGAATTGCTGAGGGTCTTGCTGAGTTGTTGAGGCTGGCCTCCAATTTGAGATCCTGCTGCCTCAGCCTCCTGAGTACCCGGGGTAGGCTTGGGCCTCCTCCCTGCCTGACATTGCTTGTGGTGCTGGGGTTGGAACCCAGGGCCTGGCACATGCCAGGCAAGTGCCTTACACTGAGCCACGCCCCAGCCCCAGGCCAAAGTTTTGATGTCACAGTCCTCTTAGGGATCGCTGTGGTGTGATCAGCAGAAAATGGTGTCTTTGCTGCCAGCTCGTGTTCAGAGGAAGGCTTTGCGGAGAGCTTCTCCATGGAAAGAGTCTTCCAGAATAAGAGAGTGGAGCTTTTAACCTGGTCGCTCTGCAGAGGCGGCTGAGGACCGTCCTGTCCTCACTCTAGGACTCGCGCCTTCTGCCGCAGGCACCTCGGACTCAGGGGCAGGGGGATGGGACCTGGAGCGTGCCATTCCCTCGAGGGTCTCTGTCGCTCGGGCCCCCACCACCCCGCGTGTGACCCCGGCGTTTGCAGGAACATGGTTCTCCCACATGGTCGCCCCGACCACCTCCCCAGATGGGGAGGGGGAGAGGGAGGCCGCTGCGCTCACACCAGCAACCGCGGTCGCCAGGCGGTGGCACCCGCAGCCCAGGAGCTGCACGCCAGCAGCCGAGTGTGGGATAAGGTCTTAGGGAAAGTACCAAAGTCACGGCCGCGGAACTCAAAGGCCTCCGTCGGTGACAGCCTCTGAGAGGCTGGGCCGCGGCTCGGGTGGAGCGTGTGCCTAGCAGCACGAGGCCCGGCCTCCGTCCAGCACCTCAGACAGGCGAGACGTCAACCTCCAGACGGCGCCAAGCCAAGGGAGCCAGCGTGGACGTGGATGGTCCTCCAGAGAGGCAGGCTGGAGGCTGGGCCTGGCGTGCGGGGGTGAAGATGGGGAGCCTGGGAGGCACCCGGTGGGAGGTGGTCAGGTGGGGGTGCTGCCCGCAGAAGGGACTCCCATCATTGTCTCAGGAGCCCACTTGGTTCCTGCGTTACAGGTTGTTATAAAGGACCAGGCTGGCCTCCCCCTGCTGTCCACTTCCTGTCCCGCCATGCCGTGTCCTCCACCTGTGCTCCCACTGTGTGAGTGCCAGCCGCTGTGCGTCCTCCCCAGAGCCTGGACCCGGGGGGCCGCCTGACCTTGGACTTTCAACCTCCAAAACTGATCTAAATAAAAGAGGTTTTTAAAGAGGAAATACCCAGCCTCTGTTGTTTTGTTATAGCAACAGAAAACACCCTGACACAGGGGTTTAACCAATTTCGGAACTGGCGCTTCTGGAGAAGTGGACAGGGACAACAAAGTTGTGTCTGCCGACGAAGGGCTGGAAAAACCTCTCTGAACAAGGAAGGGATCACGTAGAAAAATGCGCTCCCTGGGGCAGGTGTCAGGCGCTTCCTGGGAGCGCGGCATTCGGGGTCTCAGGCCAGGCGTCACACGCCTCCAAGTTGAGCTCCTTCAGCACAGGACGGTCTGGACCACCTCTGTGGCCCTGGCAGCGCGGACGCAGGCCAGGACCCGGGTGTCTGTCACTCACGTCCACGTTGCTTCTCTTGCACAGGGATCATGGCCCAGGTCGCGATGTCCACCCTGCCCGTTGAGGATGAGGAGTCTTCGGAGAGCAGGATGGTGGTGACCTTCCTCATGTCTGCCCTCGAGTCCATGGTGAGGTGGTCTGTGGCTCTGCCACGTTCTCTGTCAGCTCTCGTTGGCATGGACGGTGGAGCACTTCCGTGTCCCTGTGGGTGTTGATGTGCTTCTGTGTCCCTGGCTGACGGGTGTGATCCAGGCGACTCACCCCAGCCCGGGGCTTGTTTTGTCTCCTCCTAGGGACAGGCCGGCTTGTCAGATGGTGACTTTTTAACATTATGGACGTAACATACACATTTGAGCTTTCCAGGTGGGAGATTTAATGAAGGAACCTTTGCTACCTTTCTTTTTTTAACCTGATATTGATGGACCTTTATTTTATTCATTGTTTATATGTGGTGCTGAGGATCGAACCCAGTGCCTCACACATGCCAGGCTAGCGTGCCACCCCTGAGCCCCGCCGCCCCAGCCCCCATGTTACCTTTTGAAAAATATTTTCCTGGTGCAGCTTCAGGGGAAGATCGATGCCGGGCACAGTGCCAATTATGCCAGTGATCCCAGTGACCCGAGAGGCTGAGGCAGGAGGATTGCAAGTTCAAAGCCAGCCTCAGCAACTCAGAGAGGCCCTGTCTCAAAATAAAAAGGTCTGGGGGTGTGGCTCAGTGGTGATGTGCCCTGGGTTCAGTCCCCTGTATTGAAAGATAAATAAATGAGACCTGACTTCACCTGGTGGGTGGAAATTGGCTGAGAAATTCACACAACCTCCAAGTGTCTGATCAGAAGACGCTTATTGATTTAAGCAGAATCAGGGGCTCCACGGGGGAGACACCTGGCAGCCACCGCCCCATGCAGTGGGTCAGAGGCCTCGTCTCCAGTCCAGGGAAATAGCGACAGTGACCCCCGTTTCCTGAGCTGGAGCACCTGAGGGATAGCAGCACCATGTCCTTCCTGCCCCAGAGGGAACCTGGATCTGGGGAGGAGGCCTCCACCAGCCAACCGAGGGTCAGTCTACCAAGTCCTGGGGTCTGGCAGGAACAGAGAGAGCCCGGCCAGGTCCACGGAGGCGGAAGGGAAAGGACAGCCAGACAGGAGGATGGCCCTGGATTGGACTTTGGGCCAAAATAAAGATCAATAAAACAGAATAAAAATTCTCACTTCAGTGTGTGCATATATTTTTTCCTTTCCTGTCAGGAACATCATTGGGTCAGCTGGCAAAATACCAAACAGGAGAGGACAGGCCAGCAGAATCCAAAGTGCCCCTTGAGGTGAAAAGCCGGGCGTCGGGCGTCCTCTGTGCGCCCTCCCGGTGGCTCTGTGTTCTCAGGAGAGCCCTGGGCGGCGCGGGGAGCGTCCCGAGACTTTCCACGGCGCGGCTGCAGGTCTTGCCTTGGGTTCTGTTCTTGGAAAGGAGTCGCTCAGCTTGGCCCACAGGACCAGCCTGGGTGCTAGTGACCAAGAGCCGAGGAGTCCTCAGAGGCTGTCATGGGAGACAGCGTAGGGATGTCCACGGGCCCCGGCTCAGTGGCGGAGCGCTGGCCTCGCAGTGTGAGGCCCTGGGTTCAAATCTCAGCATCCCGTGTAAATAAATAAATAAAGGTCCATCAACAACTAAAAAATATGAACCCAAAGACCGTCCAGAGGTGAAATGGTCAGGTTATGAGAGATGCAGCCATTCAGTGGTGAAGCCACTGGTATGCAGTCGTTGGGGTGGTACGTCGTTGGGGTGCTACGGTGGCCAGGTAGGGAGGAAGGGCGCCGAGGGTTCAGGGCGGCGTGACCCTGGGGCATGTACTTTGTCCTTGGTGAGCAGAACTCTCGGCCTCTGAGCCACGTCGCGAGCAGCTTTTGTCTGCCATAGCCTTCCGCTTGGTGTCCGGCCTCTGTTCAGGCCCAGAGCTGTGGCGTCCACCAGCCGCGGGCTGCACCTCCGAAACCGTGAGCCCAAGGACCTTCCCCTCCTCTCCGTTGCTCTCGGCAGTAATTTTGGTCACGGTGACCCAACAGTGACGACGGCCTCTGCCCCGGTGGTGGCAGGAGTGGACAAGACTTCCCAGGGTGCCGTCTGCATCGTGTCTCAAGAGCCTTCAAGGAATGCGGGGCTGGGCTGGGGGCACAGCAGCTGCCTGGCACGTGTGAGCAGGGGCTCAATCCTAGCACCACATAAAAACGGACAAAACGAAGGCACTCTGTCCGTCTGCAACCACGGAAAACAATTCACAAAAAGAATTTAGCTTCTTTGATTGGAGGTATGAGTCCGTCAGTAATCAAACATGCTCAGAAATATTTACATCCGTGCCCCTTGATTGTAGTGCTGTTATTTATGATAGGAAAAAGACCCTTCAGTGATGTCCCGGTTAAACCAGGTGTGTACACCGCGCAGCATCGTAGGTGCTCATTTAAAGGTTCTGTTTTTTGGGACCATGTCATTGCATTTTGAGAAATGCTCAAAAATGAATGCCAAGGAAATAAATCAGAAGACCAACCTGTGTTCAGTGGTATAATTCCAATTTTGTTTTTAAACATTTGTATGCCGCTCATGACCAACCTGGGCAACACGGTGTGGCCCTGTCCCCAGACAAACACACATCTACGCATGTGTAAGTGTGTTTCTGGACGTGTGTGGTGGTTATTCTTGGTAAAGGGTTTGTGGTGATTTTTCTTCTGTGTACTTTTCTGTATCTTGTGGGTTTTTTCTCCTTTCGTGGTACCAGGGAGTCAACCGAGGGGCACTCTACCACTGAGCTACATCCCCAGCCCTTTTAATTTTTTCTTTTGAGACACAGTTTCACTACGTTGCTGAGGCTGGCCTCCAACTTGAGATCCTCCTGCCTCAGCCTCCCAAGTAGCTGGGATTTCAGGTGTGCACCACCATGCCCAGCGACTACAGTTTTTATAATACACGTTTTACAATGAGAAGAAAATGCTTTGTTTGGGGCAGTGCTGGGGTTGGAACCCAGGGCCTCACGCATGCTAGGCAAGAGTTCTACCAAAGAGCTGCATCCCAGGCCCCAAAAGGGCTTTAAAAAAGAGGTTTTCTACTAATGAAGACCCTAAGTAAGGCTGAAAACCAGTGATCTCACTTGAGACCAGAGTCCTTATTTCAGAGAGATCAAGTATTGGATTTGGTTCATGTGACGTAAAAAAGCAGATTTGTCACAAACCCAGTGGGGCTTAAGCTCCCAGGCCTGCCCCTGCCGGGCCTCGCCCGTCCCAGAGACACCCAATGAGGGCTGTCAAGCAGGCCTGGAGGCCCTGTCTCCTTGGCTCTGGCGTCCTCTCCAACACAGCCCCGGGGGCCACTGTGACAAGCTGCCACAAACCCCGCGGCTTCAAGACGACATGGTCTATTCGCTGCTCGTTCTGGAGGCCAGAAGCCAGGCGGGGTTTCACGGGGCCAAAGGCGAGGGAGGTCTCCCTCCGAGACCCCCCCCCCGCCCTTCCAGCTGCGCTAGGCCACACTGGCCCTTCCCAGTAGCGGCATCGTGCTGACCTCCGAGTCCAACATCATGTCTCTGTCCTGGCGGTGACTCGGGGTCCCCTGGTCATCCAGGGCCCTCTGCTTCTCAAGATCCTCAGCGTCACCTCTGCGGCAAAGTCCCTTTTGCTTTGTGAGGTCCCGTGTCCACAGGAGCTGGGGCGGAGGTCACGGATTCTTGGGGATCTATCTTTCTGTCCCCACGGCCCCCGAGTCAGGTCGCATTGGAGAGGGCGTGGCACCTCGGGGTGTGTATCGGGGAAGGTGAGTTGAGGGACCTTGGTTTCCGCGAGCGCCTGGGCTGGGCGTTACCTCTGCGCCCAGGTGAGCCGCAGCCTGCGCCAGGTGGAAAGAGGAGGAGGGCGTCCTGGGCTTCTGCTGGCCGGGAGAGTCTTCCAGCCGCTGAGATGGCGCCTTTGCAAAGGAGGCTTTGCAGCGATTATCGGGCTGTGTCTGTGGGGACTTGAACCCGTGGCATCGCCCCAGACAGCAAGCGCGTCCCTTTGAATTTTGCCGCTCCCTGCGTCTCTGTCATGGACGACAGTGCGCCAACCGCGCTGGAATGTCAAACTCTGCCTTCCGCGGACGTGATGCTGTGAAATGGTCCAGAGGCAGAGTCTGCGTCCAGAGGGCAGGAGAGAGGCCGGCGGGGTGACGCCTGGCTCCTTAAGGTGCTCCTCGGGCCTCACCATCCTGGGGCTGGCAGATGCCCCTCCTCCCGCCCCATCTCCTGCTCCTCTCCCAGACTCCAGATCCGCCCGTGTCGGTCGACAGCATCTGCTGTTTCTCTTGCAGTGTAAAGAGCTGGCCAAGTCCAAGGCCGAAGTGGCCTGCATCGCGGTGTACGAGACAGACGTGTTCGTGGTGGGCAGCGAGCGGGGATGCGCCTTCGTCAACGCCAGGAAGGACCTGCAGAGGGACTTTGCCAGATACTGTAGGTGCTCGGCATTTCTCCGCGTCCCGCGCATCCCAAGAGGCTTGTGGGCCCGGCTCATGTCCTGGTGCCAAGATCCCTGCGTCACCCTGAGAATGTGTGCTGTGTGGTGTTGTGCACTGTGGCGTGGTGCTGTGTGCTGTGTGTTGTGTGGTGTGTGGTGTTGTGTGGTGCTGTGTGGTGTTTATGGTGCTGTGTGGTGTGGTGCTGTGTGGTGCTGTGTGGTTTTGTGTGGTGTTGTGTGTTGTGTGGTGTTGTGTGGTGTGTGCTGTGTGGTGTTGTGTGGTGTGGTGTTGTGTGCTGTGTGGTGTGTGGTACTGGGAGGGAACCCGGGCTCTTCCACGGAGCTGAGCCACATCCCCTGCCCTTTTTATTCACGTTGGGACAGGGTCTTGCGCAGTTGCCCCATCTGGCCCTGAGTTGGCGGCCCTCCTGCCTTGGCTTCCCGGGTCGCTAGGTTCACAGGTGTGCACTCTGCACCCGACTCTGTTCTTTGTGTGTTTGTTGTCATTGCTCCGGGACCTTCAGGGCCTTCAGCAGACCACCGTGTGTTCAGGTGCCTGGGGAACCAGGGAGCATTTGTACCTTATGTCAGGGACGCCTTCAGGTGTGGATGCTGACACCTGCCCAGTTACCCTCCCTACCGAGGATCCAGTTGGCGATTTAGGATTCCTCGGAATCAAAAAAGGAAAAAGCCAGGTACGATGGCACACGCCTGTGATCCCAGCGGCTTGGGAGGCTGGGGCAGGAGGATTGCCAGTTCAGAGCCAGCCTCAGCAACTTAGCGGGGCCCTAAACGACTCAGCCAAACCCCGTCTCTAAATAAAAAGTTAAAAAAGGGCTGGGATGTGACTGAGTGGTTAAGCACCCCTGGGTTCAACCCCTGGTACAAAAAAATGGGAAAAAAACCAGAAAGTTTTGTCAGAGGTCATAAGGGCGAGTGTGTATTTTTGCACACTATAGTTTACACAGATACCTCACAGGTTTGCAGGGTGTGTGTGTGTGTGTGTGTGTGTGTGTGTTTAATTTTACCCCAAAACACTCACCTTTTCGTCTGACACCCTGTCTGTGCTGTGTCCATGCTGCATGAGGCCTCTGCTTTCTTACTTTGATGCCGGTGTGTGCAAGACACGTATTGCTGTCTCCAGTTTTGTTTCCCATGTAAATAATTTGTGTTTTCTCTTTTATCCTAAATACCTCTTGGACAAGACGAGCCAACTTTTGGCTTTATTCTTCTCTCTTCTTTGTAATGTCTGTTCTCTTTATTACTGACCCACGTGTATTTTTAACTGGGTTTAATTTCTTTTCTGTCTTCTTGGTTCGATAGCTCAGGTCGTTGACTTTTTCCACTTTATGTGTTTAAAGTTAGGATTTTCCCCCTAGGTTACATGTTTGCCTTCCACTTTGGATAGGTGTTCGTGATCAGGTAGCTCAAAAGATTTTCTTAGTCCTAGTATGTTGCTTGCTTTCTGAATACATGGGGACTTTTTTGGGTTATCAATTTCTAATTAAATCCCATCGCAGTCTAAAAAAGAGCTCCAGGTGATTTCAGTCCTTTTGAGTTTATCAAAACCTGATGCGTGGCTTAATGTATCACTTGTATTGGTAAATACTTCACGTGCGATTTAAAGACTGCTGGGTTCTGCAGTTAATAGGCCAAACAGGTCAAGTTGTCGAGTCGTGTTATCCACCCATTGTCTCTACCCTTTCTGGTTTTTGTCTGCTTTTCTGTTAACATTTCTAAGCTGGGCGTGGTGGCACACACCTGTAATCCAGCTACCGGGGATTGAGTGAAACAGACCTCTAGAACTTTCACGTCTTGCAGATCTGAACGTTATCCTCAATGATCAGTATCTCCTCCCAGCACCCCCGCCCAGCCCTGCCACCTGCCGTCCTACCTTCTGCCTCTGTGCATTCTGCTGTTTTAAATATCTCACACAAACGGAACCAGACTCTACATATGACCCTAACTTTTGAAGGATAGCTTTTCCGAACATGGTATTCTTGGTGGAGAGTTTTATTTCTTCTTCTTCTTCTTTCAGCACTGTGAAAACATCACCCCATTCTTTTTGGCCTGCAGAATTTCTGCTGAGAACTCTGCCAGTCATCTTATGGAATCTTCTCCGTGGGTGATAAATCAGTTTTCTCTCGCTGCTTTCAAGGTTCTGTCTGTCTTTGAATTTAGACAGTGATTTTAATGTGTATCCATATGAGTCTCTTTGGACTTGATAGAGTTTCTTGAATTTTTTCTTTTTGGGGCAGGGGGACTGAGCATTGAACCCAGGGGCCCTTGACCACTGAGCCACATCCCCAGCCCTGTGTTGTATTTTATTTAGGCATGGGGTCTCACTGAGTTGCTTACCGCCTTACTTTTGCTGAGGCTGGCTTTGAACTTGCAATCTTCCTGCCTCAGCCTCCTGAGCTCCTGGGATTACAGGCTGTGCCATTGCACCTGGCTGAGCATCTTGAATTTGAAAAACCATGTCCACTTTCCCCCTCAGATTTGAGAAACTTGGGGCCATTATTTCTCTAAATAAACTCTGCTCTTTCTTCTCCTTTGGGAATTTCCCATAATGCATATGCTGGTCTGGTTAGTAGTATTTCATAATTCCCTAATCTCTCTTTTCTTTCCTTCTTTCTTTTGCTCTGTTGACTCAGTGACTTCAAATGACCTGTCTTCTTCATGCTCACTGTTCCTTCGGTCAGGTCAAGTCTGCTGTGGAATACGTCTAATAAATCATTCAGTTCAGTCACTATATTTTTTAAATATATTTTTTAGTTGTAGATGGATGCAGTACCATTGTTTTATTTATTTATCTTTATGTGGTGCTGAGGATGGAACCCAGTGCCTCACAGGTGCCAGGCCAGCCTCCACCACTCAGCCACAGTCCCTGCCCAGTTACTGTATTTTTTTAACTTGAGAGTTTATGTTTGATTCTTTTTTTTTTTTATTTTTTTTTAATTTTTATTTTATTTTTTTTAGTTGTAGATGGACGCAGTGTCTTTATTTTATTTATTTATGTGGTGCTGAGGATCAAACCCAGTAC
The DNA here is from genome assembly GCF_902686455.1 of Sciurus vulgaris. NCBI lineage: Eukaryota > Metazoa > Chordata > Mammalia > Rodentia > Sciuridae > Sciurus > Sciurus vulgaris. Next base: position 36,077,322 of record NC_136479.1, on the reverse strand, counting down.
CCCACCCATGTGAGGCAGGCACTCTACCACTGAGCCACAACCCCAGCCCTGATTCTTTCTTGATATTCTGTTTTGATATTTTGATATTTTGTTTTGTTCATGCGTCATTTACCTGTTTCATCTTTTATCTGTACTCACTTCTCATTTATTGAGCATCATTATGATACTGATTCAAATTTCTGCGTTGCGCAGCCCCTAGATCTGCATTTCTTTAAGATCTACTTCTGAAATTTTGTGTTGTTACTTTGGCTGGGCCACGTTTCCTTGTTTCTTCGGACACCTTGCTGCTCTGCTGTTCTGGCGTTTGGGCATTTGAAAAAAATGACTACTTCTCTCAGTCTTTGCTTATTGACTTTGCATAGGGAAGGCTTCACCAGTCAGCCTGGCCGGAGCTCCCAGGGCCTCTCAGACCTCGTCTGATCTTGCTCTCCCTGTCACCAGGCTGGGGAACTGCCACTTTAACATTCTGCTTGTTCTGCTTTCAGTGGCTTCCAGACTGGTGCAGATCTCATCAGCATTACGTCAGTGACCAAGAAACCAGAGCTTCAGGCAGACCCCAGACATGCCGGAACATGGCATGCACAATCCATTCTTTCATTTGTGTCCTAAGGAAGGAGCCTCCTCATGGGGCTGGGATCCTCTCAGTTGTACCTTACTGCACCACATAGAGGCAGGGACACAAACAGGTGCCAGATACTCTTAGTACCAAATACTGAGAGTTTTGCTACTTCTTGTACTAAAATACCTTCCTTTTTTTGTTGTTTGGTTTGGTTTGGTACCAGGGATGAAACCCAGGCGTACTGAACGGCTGAGCCACACCCCCGGCCCTTTTGATTTTTTATTTAGAGACAGGGTCTCACCAGGTCGCTTAGAGCTTTGCTAAGCTGCTAAGGCTGGCCTTGAACTGGGGCTCCTCCTGACATAGCCTCCCAGCAGCTGGGGTCACAGGGGTGGGCCACAGCGTCCAGCTTGGAATACCTTCCAGGTTCCTCGGTGGCCTGCGAGCCGTAGATCTCACTGGTCTGCTCTCACGGGGCATTATTACCAGTCTTCTCAGCACCTCTGTTGGGAAGAGGCCAGGTGCCCCCTGGTCTGCCGTCGCTGTGCATGCTGGGCGGTGGGTCTGCCCTGGCTTCCTCTTAGGGAATATTTTTACTTAACATGAAATGCTCGATTGACAGGTTTTTTTCTTTCAGCCCTTTAAAGATTTTATTCTACTGCCTCTGGCTTTCACTGTTCTAGCTACAAAGTCAGGTTAAAATTCTTATTTTCATTCCCTCTGGTCCCGGCGGGTATTCCCTGTTCCTTCTGAGCCTCCGCAGCTCCAGCGCCCTTCGCTCGTTGGTCTTCAGCTGTCTGCTCACTCCTCCCGCTCCTCCTCCTCATCCTCCTTCTCCCACTCCTCATCCTCCTGCTGCTCCTCCTCCTGCTCCTCGTCCTCCTGCTCCTCATCCTCCTCCTCCTCCTTCTGCTCCTCCTCCTGCTCCTTCCGCTTCTCTTCCTTCTCCTCTTGCTGCTCCTCCTCCTGCTCCTCCCACTCCTCCTGCTCCTCCTCCCATTCCTCCTCCTCCTCCTACACCTCCTCCCACTCCTCCCACTCCTCCTCCTCCTCCTCCTCCTCCTCCTCCTCCCACTCTTCCTCCTGTTCCTCCTCCTGCTCCTTCTGCCCTCTTCCTCCTCCTGCTCCTCCTCCTCCAACTCCTCCTCCCACTCCTCCTCCTGCTCCTTCTCCTCCCGCTCCTCCTCCTGCTTCTCCCGCTCCTCCTCCTGCTCCTCCTCCTCCTCCTGCTCCTCCTCTTGCTCTTCCTCCTCCTGCTTCTCCCACTCCTCCCACTCCTCCTCCTCCCGCTTCTCCTCCTCCTCCTGCGCCTCCTCCTGCTCCTCTTCCCACTCCTCCTGCTCCTCCTTATCCTCCTCCTCATCCTCCTCCTCCTCCTCCTCCTCCTCCTCCTCCTGCTTCTCCCGCTCCTCCTCCTCCTGCTCCTCCTCCTCCCACTCCTCCTCCTTCTGCTCCTCCTGCTCCTCCTGCTCTTCCTGCTCCTCCTCATGTTCACCTGCATCCTGTTTGGGGCTTCTGCAATCCGCAGGTCCACGTCCTCATCGATTCTGGATGTTTCTGCCACTATCTTGGTGTTTCTTCTGATCCACACTGTTCTTCAGTTGCACATGTGGAAGAAGATGTGTCCTTGTCCCCAGGTCCCTGAGGCTCTATCCCTCTTGCTTTGCTGGGGGGGCTACTGAGGATGGACCCCCTGGGGGCCTGCTGGGCATCTGCTTCACCACCAGCGGCCTGCTGCAGCTCCACCCCCATCCCTTCTGTCTGCTCCGAAATGCAGCATTCCTCACCCCTCCTGCTGTTTCCTGTGTGCTGTGAAGTCCATCCTGTAACCTGTTTCAGGCCTCAGATCGTTTTCCCTTTCTAGAATTCCAGTTCCCTTCCTCCCCTCCGCTGTCAGCTCTCCGCAGGGAGTCCCCGCCTGTCCTCTGACGCCACCCATTGCCGGTGCTCATGGCTTAAGTAGTCTCGGTATTGGGCCAGTCCTTTCCAATCACTGCCACATCTGAGTCGTTCGCGGTCTTCCCGCTAGACTGAAACGGGCTGGGTTAACTGAGATCTGGGCGACTTGACCAGGAGGCAGACTTTGCTGCCTCTTCACGTTGGTGCTGACTTTTGAATTTCACCCTGAGCATTGAGCATGCCAGGTGGGGAATCTGCCAGATCAAGTTGCACTTTGGTGGGTGGTTAAGTGACTGTTGGGTCACCTTGACCCTTGGGGACCCTGATAGGCCAGCTCTGTTCTGTTTATGCCCTTTTTCCCAGGGCACCATGCTCGGCGTAGGGAGGTAGCTCGTGCCCTTAGGGTGCCCCGTTGGCTTCACGGGGTGTTTAGAACTGCCACCTTGTGGGATGGGACTCTGTCTGCCAGCAGATCCCCGCTCGTGACTCCGTCTTCTCCCCTGAGTCTCACTTGGCCCCACGCGTCATCCCACACATCAGGAGCCGGCCAAGAGTGGGGGGAGCTGGCAGCAGCTCAGCTGTGGGTCTCGGTTGCAGTTACTCGTCTTGCAGTTTGGGTGTGAAAGCGACGTGACGATCAATGGCCAGTAGAACCGCGTTGGTGGACCCTGACACTTGAACTCACTTGACCGCTGTGTGCCAGGAGTAAATGTTTTTCTTCTGAACTTTTTTTAACCGTTTCAAAATGCAAAGACTGTTCTTGGCTCCCTGCTCTTAAAACCTGGGCAGTGGGGCAGGCCGCCACTTACTGGCCTTGGAGCGGACCCTGTGGGCAGCGTGGTCAGTATCCTTCCGCTTTAGCTACCACGCACTTTACCCGGAAGCCAGAATGGTTGGAATCACCAGACAGCTGGGATCCCACCTGCTGCCTTCTGCGGCCTGTTTTCTCGTCTGAAGCGTGGCGTGCCCAGAGAGCTCTGCAGAACCGCCTGCACCACGCTGTGCCCTGTGCTCTGGATCACAGGCTCGCCAGTGTGACCCGCCCATGGGCTGTTTGCCTTCCGTGTGACTTTAGGACAAAACTGCAGTGCACAGGCCTCTGTAGCTCCAGAAATTGCTGTGTGACGGTCACCAGGGTGACCCATATGTGACTGTCATCATGGTGAACATTTTGTGACGTTGTCAGGGTAGCTGTAAGGCGACGGTGGTCAGCGTGGCCGCCGTTCTTTGCCCGCTCTGTTGGATTGCAGCTGGACCCTGTGGATGCTTCTGCAGCGGGCACGATTTCCCCTTGGTCCCAAGCGGGCTGTGGCCCTGGATGAGGACAAGCTCCTCTCCTGCTGCCTGTGCCCTCTCCCCTGCCACGCCCGAGGCACTGCCTCCTGGTTCCCGTGGGCCTCCCTGCACGCAGCTTCCGCAGGTCCCCGGCCCATCCCCAGCACGTCAGAATTCCCAGCGAGCTCCAGAGCGGGCTTCCCAAGGTCCTCTCAGCGTCCTGCCCTGGTGGCTTCTGAAGAGTTCCACCGGCACCCGAGGACTGGGCCCTTCTGCGTCTGTGGTGAGCCGTGGGGTCTGCTCTCTGCAGAGGTCTGCTCAGCCGGATGCCCTCCTCTGATCCTGCCTGCTGGGGGCGCCCTGCCCTCCACCTTGGCTGCTCCGGACCCGTGAGCTGGCCCTGGCGCTTACCACCCGACAGGCTCATCCCTTGTCGCCAGGCGATCGGTCCTTCATTAAGCTTTCCCCGTTCAGTGGGCTTCGTGGTTTCCCTCCTGACTTCATCTCGATTAAAACAACCAGTTTCCAAGCCTTGGAGTGGCCGCTGGCTGTGGCCCGTGCTCGGCGGGCTGGGCTCGCTCACAGTACTGTCGCTCTTGTCCGCGGGTGGATGGGCCCTCGGCAGTGCTGTGATCTCCGTTAGACTACGCGCTCTTTCTAGGTTGGAGTGCGTATGTTCTTTTTGTCAGTGGGTTTCTTTCAGGGAACGTCAGCGTGCAGTTATTCTGTTCATAAATATCCAACTCTATTCTTTTTCAGTACCAGGGATTGAACCCTGGGCGCTTAACCCCAAGACACATCCCCAGCCCTTGTTATTTTGTATGTTGGGGCAGGGTCTCACTAAGTTGCTGAGGCCGGTCTTGAACTTGTGATGCTCCTGCCTCGGCCTCTGGAGTCCCTGAGTTCATAGGTGTGCACCACCACACCATCTCCTTAAAAAAAAATGAAGATTTTTTCATTTATTCCTTTTCCCCTTGTGCTTTGGTCACCAGTGGTGTGGACGCTAGGGAGGGTGCCTGCACGTTGACCTCACTCCCCCCGACCTCGCTCCCCCTGACCTCACTCCCCCCTGACCTCACTACCCTGACCTCGCTCCCCCCTGACCTCACCCCTGACCTCGCTCCCCCCGACCTCGCTCCCCCTGACCTCGCTCCCCCTGACCTCGCTCCCCCCTGACCTCGCTCCCCCTGACCTCGCTCCCCCCTGACCTCACTCCCCCCGACCTCGCTCCCCCTGACCTCACTCCCCCCGACCTCGCTCCCCCTGACCTCGCTCCCCCCTGACCTCGCTCCCCCCTGACCTCACTCCCCCCGACCTCGCTCCCCCTGACCTCACTCCCCCCGACCTCGCTCCCCCTGACCTCGCTCCCCCCTGACCTCGCTCCCCCCGACCTCGCTCCCCCTGACCTCGCTCCCCCTGACCTCGCTCCCCCTGACCTCGCTCCCCCCTGACCTCGCTCCCCCGACCTCGCTCCTGTCTTCTGCCGGCAGGCCTCGAGGAGGAGCTGAGCGAGGAGAAGCCCCCCTGCCCTGCCAATGGGACACAGGCACCCTCGCCCTCGGGAGAGGCAGAGGTTCTCCGGAAGGCGGTGGGGGACCACTTCTGCTCCTGTTACGGTAAGGCCTGCCTCGGGGGACCTCTGGTCGCCAAGGGATGGGATGGGACAGCCACCAGCAAGGCTGCACAGGGCCGCAGTGTCCTCCAGATGCTGGCCTCCGACCCAGCCCACCCTGTGCTGGGCAGGCTTCCTCCCAGTGCCCCATAGAGCCCAGGGCCTGGCCACCTGGGTGTGGACATGTCCGGCGTGGACTCGGACCCCTGTTCTCCTGGCCCTCTCCCACCTCCCTGTGCGTCCCCTGGACCCCTGGAGTGTGGCTCAGCTGTGGGGCACGTGCCCAGCGTGGCAAGGCCCGGGCACAGTCCTCAGCACCACAAAGAAAAAGAAGAGAAGACCTAGGAAGTCCTGTAGCTCTGCAGGTGTCCCTCCAGGTCAGCATGGCGACCTGGGCCGGCCGCTGGGGCCGCTTCTCCTTCTGGAGCCTCTGGGCGTTTCCAGCACCGCCAGTGTCTGGCTCCAACTTCCGGATCCTCCAGTGGTGTCTCGGGTCCCGGGCAGCAGCTCTCTGGGGGGCTCCCACCCAAACCACAGCTCCGAGAGGGCGCAGGCCGGGGTGCAGCGTCCTCAGGCCGTCCCCTTGCCTCTAGGGAAGGCGCTGGGGACCTCGGCCAGGGTGGCCGTCCCCTACGAGCACATGCTGCGCGACCCGGCGGCCGTGGCCGTGCGGGGCCTCCCGGAGGGACTCGCCTTCCAGCACCCCGAGAGCTACGACCTGGCCACCCTCAGGTGGATCCTGAAGCACAAGGCGGGCATCTCCTTCGTCATAAACAGGTGACCCGCCCGTCCCTCCTCGGCCCGCAGAGACGCGCGGACAGCTGCGCGGCAATCGGCCGTCCAGCCCGCCCATCGCCCTTGCGAGGTGCCCGCGGTGCCCGCGCTCCTGCCTGCAGCTGTCAGTAACCGGTCTTGGTTTCCTTGCAGACCTTTCCTAGGTCCCGAGAGCCAGCCGGGTAAGTGGCAGCGTCCCTCGCTGCGCCGGGCACCGGCTCCTTCCGCCTCTCCCCAGTAGAACATGCGCTGGGCATGTCTTGCTTCCTCCTCGACCGGGCGGGTCGGGCGCCATCTGGAGGGGACTGGACCCAGGGAGGACACACCGGCCAGGAGAGCTGTGACCGGCCACAGGCGTGTGCCGTGGGCGTCCCCGTGTGACCTGGCTTCGGGAGGGGATCTGGGCGCGCTCCCGTGCCTGTGACGCAGGTCCAGGAGGACGAGACCCCCTAGCAAGAGCAGAGCAGACCTGCCAGCCGCCTGGATGGCCGCAGGAGGTCCCGGCCCTGCGGCCAGGCAGGGCTGGAACGGTTCCCAGAAGGAGCCTCCAGATAAGTGAGCCTCCAGGTCGGCTGTCCAGGGAAGCCAGCCACAGTGGCCAGAGGCATGTGGACGTGCTCAGGGCCCCTGCCTCACACTGAGGAGGGAGCCCCCTGCTCAGGCGGCTCCACCGCAGCATCCGAGGGCCGCCGTGCCCACCCGACCTCCCCATGCCACCATTTGGGGATTTAGGTGGACCCTTGCCTGTAGCTGTCTATACAAGACCAGGTCCAGACAGGACGCCAAGCCGAGTCCACCCAGGTGGCCACTGGCCAGCCCCAGTGGGGCTGCAGAGCCCCAGGCACACTGCTGGGTCCGGGTGAGAGGCTCTCCTGAGCCAAGGACGGTGTCTCTGGGGCCATGGTGCGTCCCGCGTGCCCGTGTTAGAGCAGGGCTGGAGGGGCGGGCAGTGACCCTGCGACCTGCATCCAGGTAACCCCATCTCGCCCCAGGACTCCAGTCTCGAAGGGCAGCGGCTCGGTGCTCGGGGGGCTGGGCCAGTACTCATCACGTCAGATGCATGGTGATCCCTTGGGTCTGGGAGGGACGGGTTCCAGGACGCTCTGCAAAGGCAGGCTCTGCAGAAGCGGGTTCCCCCCGCGTGCCTGGGACCACCCTGGGTTGCCCTACCCGTGTGGGGGCTCTGCCGTCGCCCGTGCCCGCTTGTCTCGGGGACCGTGACACGAGTCTCTGCCTGTCTGCTGCAGACGTTCCTCAGGGGCCAAGTCTCTAGGAGCCCGTGGATCTCGAGAGCTGAATCATCTCCACAACCTCCATTTTCTTTCTTTTAAAATATTTTTTTAGCTGTAGGTGGACACGATGCCTTTATTTTATTTATTTATGTATATGTGGTGCTGAGACTCGAACCCAGGGCCGCACCATGCCAGGCAAGTGCCCTGCCCCTGAGCCACAGCCAGCCCAGCACCACCAGTGTCGTGAGGAGGCAGAGGCAGAGGCAGAGGCAGAGGGACAGTTAGCGCCTGTCCAAGGCTGTCCAGCGGGGGAGTGAAGCCAGCCCGCCTGCTCCTCACACCCCAGAGCCCCTGCCCACGCCCATGCCCAGGATGCGGGGTCTGACCGAGGGGCCTCGTGCCGGCCGCCACCCCTCGACACCCTGGCCGGCGTCCTCTCCCCGTTTGCTCTCGGCTGACAGAGGTCTCGGTAGTGTGCGTTTCTGGTTTAGATGGACGCAGAGGCTTTATCGTTTTCTGCGGTACCCGGGGTGGAGCCCAGCGCCCCCCGTGCTAGGCCAGCTCCGCCCGGCCCGGCCCAGCCGACGGAGCCCCCGAGGTCGGCCGCGGGTCCAGGTGCCCAGAGGTTCCAGCCAGTCTTTCTTTCTCGCACAGGTGCTCACGGGACGGTAGCCGACGCCGAGGGAGCAGCCCTGTCCCCAGGTGAAAGGTGAGGAGTAAAGAGCGTCCCCGTCAGCCACAGAGGGGTGACACTCAGAGCACAACACAAAGGCTGACGTCGCCACCTTCGTTTCGCTCGGTTCCCGTCCAGCAGGCCGCCTGCACTCGGCACCCTTAGTCTGGTAGCCCGTCCCTGAGCTCGTCAGCGGGGGGCAGTCCTGGCAGGGGGCTGGGGCGCGGGCTCTGCAGGTCCGGGTGTGGCCGCCCTCACGGGCCTGTCGTGACCGGGCTCTTCTCCCTGCAGCTGCGGTGCCGTCAGCGTGAAAGCCGAACCCGTGGACGACCCCGGTACGTACTCAGAGTGAGGTTGGGCAGGTGGCCCTGGACCCCCTTCTGTTTTACTGCCGGAGGCCGGACGGGGCGGAGGCACCCGGCAGCTTGACCGGGGCTCATTTGCACAATCCAGTGAGTGTCCCTCACCGGGAAAGCTCGGGACCACAGGAGTTTCAGATTTTGTTGGATTTTAGGGTATGTGTGTGTGAGAGAGATGGAGGGGGACCTCGTGGGACAGGAGCAAAGGCCAGACACGACGGGCGCTTCGTCCCGTGAGCAGCTCCGTGTGTGGCGGAGGCGTCCTCGGACGCCTGTTTCCCGCGTGGCCCGTCCTGTCGTCAGCTCCCCCCAGGCTCAGGACTTGGGAGGTCGGATTTCGGACACTCGGCCTGTGACACACGGGCATCTGGAAGGGAGCCTGTGGGCCCGTCAGCACCACCCCGTGTGGTCAGGGGACGTGATGGGGGCAGCTCTCGCCCGGTCGGTTTGGACGAAGCCCGAGTGTCGATGAGCGCCGTCCCGAGTGCTCCATTCACACGGGCAGGTCTTCGCACCTGGATGGATCTTACCTTGCTGCTCCCGCCTGGCACTTCTAAGTGTTCTGCGGTTTAGGTGCGTTCCTGTGTCAGTGCACAGTGCAAAGCCCCTTCCGATGGACCAGGAGAGGCCCTCACCCCGCCTCGCCCCACTCCTCAGGAAAAGGAAACCAAGCCAGGCGCAGCAGCTCAGGAGGCTGAGGCAGGAGGATCACGATTTCAAAGCCAGCCTCAGCAAAGCGAGGCCCTAAGCAATTCAGGGAGACCCTGTCTTTAAAAAAAATACAGAAAGAGGCTGGGGTGTGGCTCGGTGGTGAAGCGCCCCTGAGTTCCACCCCCAGTACCAAAAAAAGGAGGAGGAGGAGGAGAAAAGAGAGAAAGCAGGAGAACGCAGAGCTCAGCGGGAGTAAAGGAGGTCAGAGGCCAGCTTCCCCCAGGGGTGCAGGCGTGCCTCCAGCTCAGCCGCCATCCCCAGGAGGGACACAGGGAACCGTGTCCCTGGCCTGATGCCCCCACCATCGTCGAGCGTCCTTCCTCCGAGAGTAGGGCCCTCACCCTCACGTCCCTGTCCACACGCTGCCTGGGCTCTGCTCCCTCTTCACCTGAGTCTGGAGCAGGTGCGTCCCCCCAGGGACGTCACAAAACACCAGATATACTCGATTCCTAAGAAGAAGGGGTCTGTTCTGGTGCACGGTTCTGAAGATTTGGGTTCACAATCATCGGCCTTGGCAGGGCGACTGTCCCAGGGTGTGACGGGGAAACTGCTGGTCTCGCAGCAGGACGCAGGAGTGTGGAGGAGCACGGGCCACCCCCAGGGCACCCCGGGCCCTACAGGCCCCCAGCCGGCCCCGCTCCAGGCCTACCACCTCCAGGGGCTCCCCCGGGGCCATGCCTTGACACCTGGGCTTTGGAGGACCCTGGAGACCCAGACCACAGCCATGGCTCTGGTGGAATCAGTGGGGACGCAGGCCAAAGGCAGAACGCAGCCAGCCGACCTCCCGGCCGCACGGCCTCCAGCTCTGCCCTGGCCACTGGCCGCTGGCTTTGCAGAGCTCAGACATTCTGCCTGCGTCCAGGGCGGTCACAGAGAATAGCCCCAGCACAGACTCCCCGAGAACCAGAGGAGACAGAGGGGCCACGGGGCCTTGTCAGGTCCCCAGGCCCTGAGGGACCCTGGCCCACCTCTGCTGCCACCTCCCTTCCCACCTGCCTGGACTTGGGCCTCTCTTTGGAGATGTGCTTCTATTGAACAGAAACCTGTTCCCTGTTAATATCTAGAACTTTCCACCGTGGGTTCCGCAGGGCAGCAAGTTGCCCCAGGCCCTCAGGCTGCTGAGAGCCGGCCATCCGTCAGTCTTTCCTCCTGTGATGTTTGTGCTGGGTTATCGACAGCCTCCAGTCCTGAACCGCCCTCCCCGCCTCCTCTCTCGCTTTGACAGAGACTGAGGGGAACTCGGTTCTGTCAGCATCTCACAATTGTGACGGTCACATTGGGTCTCAGGTTCCTGGTTAATGAAAAAGGAATTCTTGACAGCACAGCTAGTTTATCAGCTGCTTTTATTAGAATTGTTAGTGTCTGATCAACTTGGAACTTACATGCTTAAATGAAAGTTTGTTATAAAATATCACAAATACTGTGCACGTTTGAAATGAAAGAGAATTCAGACCAGGATGTCGGGGAGGGAGGAAATACCTTTCTCATCACTAGTTTCATGGCTGAAGCATCAGTCACAAAAGACGGATTGACAAGGGAAAAGCACACCCATTTTCTCAGCGTGTTGTACGTGACTTAGGAGTCTTCAAAAATGAAGACCCAGCGGATTATACTGTGTGCGTGCACAAGGATTTCTGTTTTTTGATATTTTTTAGTTGTCAATGGATACTTATTTATTTATATGTGGTGCTGAGGATCAAACCCAGTGCCTCACATGTGCTAGGCAAGTGCTCTACCACTGAGCCACAGCCCAGCCCACAAGTGTTTGATGGTGAGTCTCACTAAAGTGTATGTATAGTTACAATGTGGCAATAAAATCTAAAAAAAAAAAAAAGATGGCTTTGACCTCCACCTAATTTTGTGACTTCTGTCGCATTCAAAGGGATTTCACTGCAGGCAGAAGCTGTGTCAATCAAGAAGGAATCGGAGGATGCGGAGGATCCCAGTTACGGTCAATATCACGTGCAAGGTATTGCTGCTTCGGGACTGCTTGCTTCTGCAGATGGTCTGCGCAGTGCTAAGCCACCATTGCCTCCCATCTGAAAGGCAGGCAGAAAGGAATAAAGATCCATGTTCATTGACCTAGGATCCAGCATGCTGCTGTGCAGGGTAGAAGAACTTAGTTAAGAGATAGGGTGAGCCAGGAGCTGCAGCACACGCCTATAATCCCAGCTACTCAGGAGGCTGAGGCAGGAGGATCATGAGTTCAAAGCCAGCCTCAGCAACTTGGTGAGGTCCTGAGCAACTCAGTGAGACCCTGTCTCAAAATCAAATATAAAAAGGGCTGGGGATGTGGCTCAGTGCTTAAGTGCCCCTGGGTTCAATCCCCGTTACCAAAAAGGAGATAGGTCTGATCTCACCTAAATCCATAAGGCAGCGGTATTACGGGGCGTATTTCACTTGATGTTCTGAAATATTCTTTTGTGTGTTCCAAAATACTTCCCACTTAACTGCTTAATCCACTCTCTCTCTTATTTTTTGGTACTGGGGACTGAACCCCAGGACACTTGACCACTGAGCCACATCCCCATCCCTTTCTATTTCTTAGTTTGGAGACAAGTATCTCACTAAGTTGTTGAGGCTGGCCTCAGACTTGCCATCCTCCTGCCTCGGCCTCCTGCGTCCTGGGGTGACCGGTGTGTGTCACTGCGTCTGGCTTCCATCCTCTGTTTAAGGCTGCCTCTCCTCCCTGGTCACGTTCTGCTTCTCTCTCCTTTCAGAAAGCCACTGTCCTTCCACAGGCAGTGAAGATATGGAGATGGACTCACCGACGGAAGGTCAGGAAGGTGAAGCGTTTTCTGCTTTTTAAGGTCCGCGGTATTCACAAACAGCGCGCTGGCTCTTTTTTGTTCCCGTCAGCACCCTTGTTCCAGGTGGCCGTTGGGTTCACCCTGGCAGCGTCCTGAGTGCAGGGCACCCGTCTCTCCTCCCGCCTCCCCACTCCCCCTCCCTGCTCAGCTTCCTTCGCTGCCCTGTTTCCACTGCTCCCTCTCCTCGTCCACCGGGCGACGGCCCCTCTGTTTGGGCTCAGTTCCCATCCGTCCTTCTGCTGCCCGTTCCCGGCCCACCCGCCTCCTTCCAGCCCCATCTTCCCTGTGTCTCTGCCACACCCGGTCCTCCTCCCGCTGCCTTGGATCCTCGCCTCGGCTCCGGGTGTTCCCGGGGCCACCGCCGGCCAGCCCAGCCTCCCTCCCGCCCCTCGGCCCAGCAGCCCGTCTCTGCCCGGTGACCTTGGCAGCCTTGTGATCACCCGGCACTTGCCTCTGCCCTCGGCTGCCGTGACCCTGGGGCGGTGCCCAGGCTGCTTTTCGGTTTCTCTGGGCGAGAGCCCCACAGACTAAGGGGTGGGCGCCCCGTCAGAGAGGCTCCACCTGGGGGAGGTCAGGAGCCGGCTCCTTTCAGCAAAACTGGCCGCAGGCCGCACCCGTCCTTTGGAGACAGACGGGTCAGCACCCAACCCTGTGGATCGGGGCTGTGATATAGGCAGGCGACCCGTCACCCCGGGACGCGGGTGAAACCTGGGACCTCTCTGTGCTGCTTTCTTTTCTTTTGTCTTTTTTTGTGGTGCTGGGGATCCAACCCAGGGTCCCCGCATGCGGGGCAGGAGCTCTACCACCGAGCTTCGTCCCAGCCCTTTCCACGCTGCATTTGTAGCTTCTTGTGATTCTGTGATTTTTTTTGTACTGGGGACTGACCCCAGGGGTGCTTTCCCACTGAGCACATCCCCAACCCTTTTTATCTTTAATTTTGAGAGGTGGGGGGTCTCACTAAGTTGCTGAGGTTGGCCTTCAACATGTGATCCTCCTGCCTCAGCCTCCCAAGTTGCTGGGGATTTTGTAACCATTTTGAAATAAAAAAATAAAAGGAAAAAGCCCAAACTGATTCAGTTCTGCTGTGAACGGACGCCCCAAGGCACTGGGCTAGTAACGATCTCTGCAGAACGGGAGTCTTTCAAAGCCGACATCCGTGAAGGAACTGACCCGCGGAACATCAGCCCCCCACTGACCCCTCGCGCTGCCTCTTCCTTCCAAACACTTCCTAACCACTCAAAGTGGGACGGAGCAGCGCCGCCATGGCCTCTGACAAAGGAGATACGGCAGTGGAGCCGAGGGGGGAGCCGGAGTGGACAGCTCGATGACCCTTGGGGACATGATGCCTGGGAACTGCCCAGGGTCACGGGCAGGACGGGAGGGGCCGCCCTCCAAAGCCCACGCTGGCCTTGTCCTGGTAGCTGCGTCTGACGCCCAGGACGCTCTGCGCGAAGCCCACTGCCCTGCGCAGAGGACCCGGCGTCCCTGCTCGTGGGGACGTGTGACCGTCCTGCACGTCCCCTCGCCCCTGTCAGAGCAGCCCCTCTGAAGCCCGCCGTGGGGACGGCTGTGCCTGCCCCTCACACAGCGGCCTTTCCCCGGTCATCAGGAGGCAGGGAGATCTTTGAGGTGCCCGGGAAGCCCCGCTGGCCAGGCTGCGGGCCGTCGGAAGGCCAGGAGGTCCCTAAATCAGGAATGTCACTTTAGAAATTTTCTTTTCAAGAGTCCACCTGGCCGGCCTGTGCGGACACAAACGGGGACCCTAAGGGTGACGTGAAGGTGGAAGGTGAGCTGCCAGAGCCCCGTCCTGTCCCCTCGCGCGTGTGGTCTCCTTCTGTCCAAGAGGGTCCACAGGGAGGGAGGGGGACGCTGAGACAGGCAGGTGCGGGGTGGCCACACCCGGGGACAGCAGTCAGGCCATGTGCCTTGGCACTGGCCCTGGACGGGGAGGCAGGCTGGAGGGCAGGCGGCGTGTGCCAGGATGCTGCCTCCCCAGGCAGGCGGCGGCCCCCCCCAGGTGCCCGCCGTGCGGACGGCTGTGCCTGCTCCTTGCGCCTGACGTCTGCGGGCCGGCTTCCATCCCGTCAGGGGGTCCCCGACCCGACCCTCCTGAGACCCATGATGCCTTGAGGCCTGCCGCCCTCTCACCCGAGGAGGACGCGTCCCCAGGAAGCAGGGGCCCTGTGCCCCTGCCGAGCCCCCAAGGCCTCCAGCCGGGTTCTCAGTCTAAATCTCACTACCCTAGATTTCCCGTGTGAGTGTAGCTGTGCAGTGTGTCTGTCTGCTGTCACTTAATGTCCTCAGAGCTCGTCCACCTGGTACCCTGTGTCCAGACTTCCTCCCTCCTGTTTTTTTTTTTTTTTTTACTTTATTCCTTTTTAAGGCTGAATAATATTCCACTGCGCAGATAAATCACAGTTGGTCCGCACACCTTCTGACGTGGGTATTTCCTTAACGTAATTTTAAGAATGTAAGGAAAAAATTGAATGTTAGAATCCAAGTCCTGCACTTGTTTGTTTATTCATCATTTTTCATTTCTTTGCAGTTGTTGGGGATGGAACCCAGGGCCTTGAGCTTGCTAAGCAAGGCCCTACCACTGAGCCATGTCTCAACTCCCAGCCCTGATTTAAATGGTGGCCCATAGGAAATATCCCTCAAGGCAGCCTGTGTGTTGCACTGTGTCCTTTGGGGGCATCACAGCTGTATAGCGAGCCCAGGCCTGAGCATCCTTCAGTTCTAGATCAGCCATGAGTTATTTGCTAGCTAACTCAGCCCCTGCTGGGCACGCGTCTTGCAGAGGGCTGAAGCACTGGACATTCCTTGTAGGTGCTCTGGCCTTTTGCCTGACAAGGGCTATTCTGATAACCTGTGGACTATAAGCCCACGAGGAGTTGTGAACCAGCCTCAAAGGCAGGTGAGCTGTCTGCTCAAAAAGAATCCCGTCGACATAAAGTGAGAGTTTTAGGGAGTCGCAGCATGGACCATTGAGGAAAGGTGTCCGCAGTCATTTGTAAGGTTAGGGTTGTTATTGGATTAACTGCCAACTTTTATGCACTCTTTATACTTCGATTTGGGCAATTTTAAAAGCAACACTGTAGCCAGGCATAGTGGCGCACACCTGTAATCCCAGCAACTCAGGAGGCTGAGGCAGGAGGATTGCGAGTCCAAGGCCAGCCTTAGCAAGACCCTGTCTCAAAAATAAAAGGGCCTTGGGTGTAGCTCAGTGGTAGATTTCAATCCCCATTACCACACACACAAAAATCAAGTTTGGACTTCTGATCGAAGCAACACTTTCATATTTTTGGAGGAGAAATGGCATTGTTTTCTGTGAATTCTAAACTTCAATTTCTGTTTTAAGGAAATGCAAATTCGTCCAGTATTACAAATTCTGCAGCTGGTGTTGAAGATCTTAAGATTGTGCAGGTGACAATTCCAGGTAGAGACATTTATTTAACTTTATCATGATTTGTATCGTATCCTCTGTTCTGTCCTCACTGCTTTATGACACAGGTTAGTCTTTTGGAGCTGTTGATTTCTGCTTATTAGTCCACCCTGACAACTATGGAATGACAGTTCAGGAACATAGAATCCACTGCGGGTTGCCACACACCAAGCATGTGCACATTATCATGGTTAGTGAGACTGTAGCCTCTCCCAGCCAAGCCGAGGCATCACCTGGAAAATCCATTCTCAGGGCAGGAACTTTAAGGACTCAGCTGTCATTGAATTGGAATTGGCCAAAGAAGTGTAATTGTCTTACTGCCCATTGTTAGTAATCTTCTGTTCTAAATGTGTTGTAAGATATATCTGGAAAATACCAAAGACTCTAACAACAGCTCCTCTAGGGTGGGAAACTGAGAACTGAGGAAGGGATTCCTATATGTTATTTTATGCCTCTTGAAGTTTAAACTATGCGATTGTTTTAGTTATTCAAAATCAAATAGAATGAAATGTTAAAATACTGAGAAATAGTCTCTTCTAGTCCTACTATCTCTTTTTCTTGTTGTATTGCTTTGGCTACAATTTCTATGACTTAAGATTTCTATTGCTGAAGACTGGTGTTGAAAGCTCACATCCTTGTCTTGTGTGACATTGAAAATATTCCCTAAAAGTAGTATGGAGTATGTTTACACAGGACTATAGTCTGGGAAATTCTCTGTTGTCTCTAATGGCTTTATTTACAAATTTCCAATATGCTTGATTAGTGGTGAAAGAAACTGAGCACTAAATCAGTTGAAGTGCTAACAGGCATTTTCTTTGCAGTTTTCTTGGGGAAAAATACTAACTCTGGCTTATTTCTTAATTATTTTTAGATAATGAGAAGGAAAAATTATCAAGCATTGAAAAGACCAAACAGTTACGAGAACAAGTCAATGACCTCTTTAGCCGAAAATTTGGTAAGTATTCATATCAACAATTTCTGTGCTTGAATACTTCTCTTTAAAAGAAAGTCTTATGAGAAATCAGTCTTTCTGTGAAAAAGCTATGATCAAATTAGTCAGGATTCTTTTCTTTTTCTTTTTTTTTTTAAAGGAGATGATGATTAATTTTGACTCAATTGTCCCTTGTTAGCCACAGGGGAATGGTTTCAGGATTCCCCAAGAATTCCAGAAACCAAGTATGCTGAAGGTCTTCTGTAAAATGATGTAATATTTGCGTATATCTTTCACACATCCTCCCATATACTTTAAGTCATCTCTAGATGACCACAATATCGAATACATTATAAAACCTGGGTAAATAGTCATTGCACTATATCGTTTAGAGAATAGTTACAAGAAAATAGAATCTGTCCATATTCAATCTTGATACAACCATCATAGACTTAACTGCATTTCATTTGTTCTGATACTAGGGATTGCATCCAAGGGCACTTTACCATGAGCTATACTGCCAGTTCTTCTTCTTTTTTTTTTTTTTTTTTTTTTTTTTAATACAGTCACAAACTCCAAGGTGAACTTTATTTCTTTTTCTTTTTTTTATTAATTTTTTTTAATTTTTACAGACTGCATTTTGATTCATTGTACACAAATGGGGTATACTTTTCATTCCTATGGTTGTACACGATGTAGATTCACACTATTCATGTAATCTTTGTGTTGTCGTGGATGGTGTTGTTTTCTTGTGCTGGGAATTGAGGACAGGGACCTTTGCACATTCTAAACCAAGCTATATCCCAGCCTGGGTGTATTTTCACCAAGCAGCTTTGACATGTACCACTGGAAAATAAAGTAGCAATAGCTGATCACCAAGGAGGATGAGTTTTAAATCCTGACATTAAAGATAAAGGATGGTGTGCCGGGTGATACACGCCTGTAATCCCAGCAACAGGAGAGGCTGAGGCAGGAGGATTGCAAGTTGGAGGCCAGCCTCAGCAATTTAGACCCTGTCTAAAAAATAATAAAGGGCTGGGGAGATAGCTCAGTTGGTAGAGTGCTTGCCTTGCAAGCACAAAGTCCTGGGTTCAATCCCCAGCACCACAAAAAAAAAAAAAAAAAAAAAAAGAAGAAGGACCGGGGGTGCAGCTCAGTGTTGGAGTGCCCCGTGTTCAGTCCCCAGTACCCACCCACTCCCACCCCCCGAGAAAGGTGGGACGTGGTTTGGGAAGAGTGAGGCCCCTCCGGTCTTACGGTGGTCTTTCACAGGTGAAGCGATCGGCGTGGACTTCCCTGTGAAAGTTCCCTACAGGAAGATCACCTTCAACCCAGGCTGCGTGGTCATCGACGGCATGCCCCCGGGCGTGGTGTTCAAAGCCCCCGGGTACCTGGAGATCACCTCCATGAGGCGGATCCTGGAGGCCGCAGACTTCATCAAATTCACAGTCATTAGGTGGGCGGAGGCCCCGCTGGGCAGGGGACCGCGGGGTTGCAGGGGCAGCCCGGAGCGCTGGGGTGGGCCAGGCCGGCACTTTGCCACCTGCTCGGCGTCCCCTTGGGCTGCGCCCCGCGTGCAGGCCCTGGGCAGGGGCGGGAGGGGCCCCGTGCTCCCGCCGCCCCTCACCGCCGTCTTCCCTCTCTCTCCAGACCGCTGCCCGGGCTGGAGCTCAGTAATGGTGAGTGTTCTGCACAGAGGAGGGGCTGGGGCACTGGCGGGGTCTCTGCTTGGCTGCCCGGCAGCCTGGGGTCCACTCTCCATCGTGCCTCCTGGTGCAGCCCCTGGAGCGCTGCTCCCTCCTTTGCTGCGCATCTGCCCTGCAGGCCAGCGATCACCCAGGTGAGCCAGGCCACCCGGCGCGACCTCTGGTGCTCCAGCAGGGATGGCCTCGCAAAGGGGCTGCCTGCCCGTCCACGGTCAAGTTGGACCCCTGTCCCGACAGCACCGTGGGCTGCTCTGCGGCGGTGTCTTTTACTTGCCCCTGTTCCAGGGATGGCGCTTGGGGCCTCCTTGCTGGACAAGGACAGCGCCATGGAGCCGCACCCCCGCCCGGCTTGCTAATTTTTTTTAAGGTACCAGAGATCGAACCCAGGGGCCCTCGACCATGAGCCCCACCCCAGCCCTGTTTCTACTTTGTTTAGAGACCGGGTCTCACTGAGCTGCTAAGGGCCTCGCCATTGCTGAGGCTGGCTCCAAACTCACCATCCTCCTGCCTCAGCCTTTGGGATGCAGGCCTGCGCCACCGGCCCTGCACTAAATATTTTAATGTCCCCTGTAACCCTGGCAGGGAAGTCAGTGACCTATAGGGTGGTCAAGCAGGAGATGCAGGGAGGCTCTGAAGAGTTCGAGTCCCCCAGGAGCCTCCTGATTTACACTTCGACAGCCAGAGCATGTTTAAACGTTCCTACTCCTCAAGGTCTTCTGGCTGCCCAGTGACCACCCAGCTTTACTGAGGGCCATTTACACACCATCCAGTCGACTCACGGTGGCTCAGTGGCTGAGCACCTGCCCAGCCTGTGCTGGGCCCTGGCTCCCGTCCCCAGCTCCACCCCAAAAAAATTTGC
This sequence comes from Sciurus vulgaris, assembly GCF_902686455.1. Lineage (NCBI taxonomy): Eukaryota > Metazoa > Chordata > Mammalia > Rodentia > Sciuridae > Sciurus > Sciurus vulgaris. The sequence continues at coordinate 36,058,480 of NC_136479.1, read as the reverse complement.
TCATGTTAAATGAGTTCACTGCAGTTTGGCAGCTTCAGAGGTGGGCTCCGTCACCTTGGTCACCTTCAGAGTGGACAGCTCTCACCGCATCTCACATCAGGACAACCCCACCACCCAGAACACCGTCCACCCCTCCTGTCCTGTCCTCTCCCCTCCCAGCCCTCAGCCCCCACCGCTTGCCTCGTGCCTCTAACTTGCACTCCCCGCAAGCACCTTGCTCACCTGCCTGAGCCGGGCTCCAGGATTTAAGCACTGACCCACACGGAGCACAGGCACTGCACAAGCCCCTCGGGTCTATGACCGTCACCTGCGTCCTCTGGTAAATCACCTGCCTCCTGCACTTGTTCCTGCCTCTGTTAGATCTGAGTTCTCTTGGGGCTCAGCTGAGAAAGCATATGTTAAAATGTAAACAGGCAGGCTCATTGGCACATGCCTCTGATGCCAGCTACTTGAGAGGCTGTGGTAGGAGGATCACAAGTCCAAGGCCAGCCTCAGAAATTTAGCAAGACTTTGTATTAAAAGAAAGAAAAAGAAAAGAAAAGAATCAGCCAGATGTGGTGGGGCACACCTATAATCCCAGCAATTTGGGAGACGGAGGCAGGAGGATTTCAAATTTGAGGCCAGCCTTAGCAATTTAGCAAGGCCCTGTCTCAAAATAAAAAGAACTAGAGATGCAGCTCAGTGGTAAATCATCCCTGGGTTCAATCCCAGCACCACAAACACACACACACACACACAATTTCACAGAAACCCGCCCCCAAGTTTTCTTAAGAGACTCGGGCTGGCACAGCGGCATCCACTCTGGCGGCTCGTGGCCCTCCGCAGGGGCGTGTCCTCCGGATCAGCGCCCGCCCACCGGGCCACGTTGCCCTCGTTGGTGATGGTGCCGTTTTGCTGTTTGTCTCCACTGTTGTCCGTCAAAAGTGGGGAAGCGGAAGATCGACCAGGAGGGCCGCGTGTTTCAAGAGAAGTGGGAGCGGGCCTACTTCTTCGTGGAGGAGCAGAACATCCCCACGTGCCTGATCTGCAAGCAGAGCATGTCGGTGTCCAAGGAGTACAACCTGCGGCGCCACTACCAGACCAACCACAGCAAGCACTACGACCAGTACACGGCGCACGTGCGCGACGAGAAGCTGCGCGAGCTCAAGCGCGGGCTGCGCAGGTACCTGCTGGGCTCGGCCGAGCCCGGGCCGCCCGCCGCCGCGGAGCCGCCCGCCGAGGACCTGGCCGGCGGCCTGTGGCAGAAGCTTCGCGAGAAGCTGCGCTCGCTGGTGGCCTACTCCATGGCGGTGGACGAGATCACGGACATCAACAACACCCCGCAGCTGGCCCTCTTCATCCGCGGCGTCGACGACAACTTCGACGTGTCCGAGGAGCTGCTGGACACGGTGCCCGTGACGGGCACCAGGTCGGGACACGAGGTGTTCTCGCGCGTGGAGAAGAGTCTGAGGAAGTTCAACATCGACTGGTCCAAGCTGGTGAGCGTGGCCTCCACCGGCACCCCCGCCATGGTGGACGCCAACCACGGACTGGTCACCAAACTGAAAGCCAAGGTGGCCATGGCCTGCAAGGGCGCCGACCTGAAATCCCTCCGTTGCATTATTCACCCCGAGTCCGTCTGCGCGCAGCAGCTGCAGATGGAGCACGTCATGGCGGTGGTGGTGACCTCGGTGAACTGGATATGCTCGCGGGGCCTGAACCGCAGCGAGTTCACCACGCTGCTCTACGAGCTGGACAGCCAGTACGGCAGCCTCCTCTACCACACCGAGATCAAGTGGCTGAGCCGCGGGCTGGTGCTGAAGCGGTTCTTCGACTCCTTGGAGGAAATCGCCTCCTTCATGTCCTCCCGGGGAAAACCCGTGCCCGAGCTCAGCTCCCCGGCCTGGATCAGAGACCTGGCCTTCCTGGTGGACGTGACCACGCACCTGAATGCGCTGGACAGCTCTCTCCAGGGCCATTCGCAGATGGTCACGCAGATGTACGACCTGATCCGGGCCTTCCTGGCCAAGCTGTGCCTCTGGGAGACGCACCTGGCGAGGAACAACCTGGCACACTTCCCCACGCTGCGGTCGGTGTCCGCAGACGGCAAGGACGGCCTCCGCTACGTCCCCAGGATCGCGCAGCTGAAGGCGGACTTCCAGGGCCGGCTGTCGGACTTCGAGCGCTGCGAGAGCGAGCTCAGCCTCTTCAGCCGCCCCTTCGCGGCCGCCATCGACAGCGTGCGCGAGGAGCTGCAGATGGAGGTCATCGACCTGCAGTGCAACAGCGCGCTCAAGGGCAAGTTCGACAAGGTGGGCGTCCCCGAGTTCTGCCGGCACCTCCGCAGCGGCTACCCCAGGTTCCGCAGCCACTGCGCCAGGGTCCTCTCCATGTTCGGCAGCACCTACATCTGCGAACAGCTCTTCTCCATCATGAAGCTGAGCAAGACCAAACCCTGCCCCGCGCTCAGGGGCGCGCCCTGGGACCCCGTGCTGCACGTGGCCTCCTGATGGAGCCCCGCGTAAGAGGAGGAAGCCAACAGCCGCGTATTTTGGTTATTCCGGGTTTTTTTTGATCCCCCACACTTTGAAATGGAAACGTACTTTGCAGCATCAGACCCGTTTGTACGACCTTTCATGCGTCCCTGTAGTTCAGTAAAAGCCAACAAGGGTTTACTGTATTGTGTTTGGTGACTCGTCCTGAGCCTGGCCTGCTGCCCTCACGTGCCTGCCCCCGGCCCAGCGCACTGTGGTTGGAGTCCGCAGGCAGACAGTGTGGGACCTGGCTGAGGCTATGTAGGCACCCGCGGTCATCCTGCCCGCCTGCCCGCTGTCCCCATGGCCTGCCGGCTGTCCCCAGCTTCAGGAGAACCTGCTGGAGACACAACCACAGAATCCTGTATGGTCTGTCTCCACCTGAAGCAGGAAAGGTCAGGCTTAAAATGGAAAATCTCCAGACAAGTAACACCTGATATAAAAGACAAAATAAGTTGAGGTTTGGAGGGTGTTGTTTTTTAGAAAAGAAAAGAAAAAGAACTTTATTTTTAAATGATTTCAAATTTATGGAGATGTTTTAAAAATAAAACTAGTGTGCATACTCCTCAGCCAGGGTTCCACAGCGAACCTCTTACCTGGTTTCCCGTTCCTCCTTCTCTCCTTCCCTCTCACCCACAGCCGGTGCCTGTAAGTGGGGATCAGTGGATCTAGGGTGCGCACAAACACGCATTTTTTACTAAGCCATTCGAGAGAAAGTCACATACACCATTTATCCCTAAATATTTCAGGGAATATTTTCTAAAAATAACAGGAGTCCGCTTACATGACGGTAACTTGGAGACCAAGCTCGGTCATTGAACCCTGGTGTGGTGTTTGATCCAGCTTGCCATTGGTCCTCTGGGTCCCTCTGTCACCCAATGACGCCCCTTCCTCGTCAGCACTTTTCTCCTGGAGTGGACATCTGAAGTCAGGTAGGTAGGCAGGTGTGTGTCTGGGTCCTTCGTCTCTGTTCATCACTGGACTTAGTGACCCCAAACTCAGAACTCTCCAGATTGGGAGGAGTTCACCTGAGTAAGCGGAAGGCCCCCAGCCATGGCCTGCCTCGGGAAGCAGTGAAAGGCAGGCTTTGACAGAGACGAAGACAATGCAGGGGGACAGCACCCTCCACGCCGAGGCCCCTGGCAGTGGAACCCAGTGCCTGTCCTCAGGTGATCCCACCTGGGCACTTGTTGTCTTAGGACAGCTGACAGCTGGCGTGGCTGGGTCTGCAGGCCCAGAGGCTGACTTCCTGGGGCCTTCCCAGGAAGGACTGGTCTCCACCGGGGCCCAGGGGAGGCCCAGCTTCTGGTGCAGCAGAGCAGATGTTAACACTGGACCAGGGTGTGGGCTTGGGGCAGGAAAAAGTCAACTAGCACTCATTTTATAGCTGGGCAGGAGGCCGAGAGTGGCTGAACGGCTTGCCGAGGTCACGGGCCTCATGAGAATCGTCAGGATTCAAACCCAGGTCCGTGTGAGTCCAGAGTCTGACTATGTCCTTCATTTCCAAGCAGCCACTGAGCCAGACGTGGAGACACAGCAAATGTCTGTCCTTCAGCCTCTGAGCTCCTTGTCATCTGTGTGGCTCTCTGGTGGCGAGCCCATCAGGAAACAAGGAGGGAACAGGAAGGCTCAGCCCAGAATGTCTTGTATTGACCCATCAAGGGGCCCCCTTCTGTCAATCAACCCCCAAGGCCCCGATTCCTCTTTACCCTGGAATGAGCTGGGACTAGGCTGGTTTGGGGTACAGGGGCTGGTGGTCAGCAGTGTCACCTGTGAGACTAAACCAAGACAGAGGAAACACTTGAAGGACAGGGCATGGTCTTCAGTAGCCATGGTGATGGCGTGTCGCCAGTGGGCGCATTGGAGTGGGGGGACCCGGATTTGGTACTCTCTCAGTTCCCAGGGTGACACGTGCTGCCTGTTTTGAAGCCCTGCCCTTCAATGGGCAGAGAAAAGAGCCAGTCACTCCTCCAACACGGAGTTCACAACACCCCAGAACTCGGGGTTCGCAGAGGGCCACAGAGGCCAGGCCCGCCTCCCCAGTGTCCCTGGCCAGGCACCACAAGGCCTGACTCGCCTGCCCGTTCCAGGCTTTGGTTTCCTCATCTGTGAAATACCTACCCACCAGGGTGTCCCCAGAACTAGACGCTGAGAGGAGCCCAGCACTTCATTCAGGGGCGAGGAAATCGTTGGCCGATAGGGCAGCTCAACTGGGAGCAGTGCCCTCCCTGGCCACCCCCAGCCCCCTCTCCCCCAACACAGGACGCTGCTGCTGACAGGTCACAGAGGAGGCGAGGTGAATGTTCGATCAGGATTTCAACTTAGGGGGTCAAACATGAAACTAAAGGGATGCAGATAAGTAATATATACTGTATTTAATAAAAATATGGTAAGAGAAAATGGACAGAGGGGCTGGGCTGGGCTAGTTCCTCCAGTGTGAGGGAGTGGTCAAAGTCATTTTTCCAGCAAATAAGGTCTGCAAAGTTCCTAACCAGTGAGGGCTTCTCTCCGTCCTTTGATGGTCAAATGGTTCTCCCCAGAAGCATGTGTCCCCTCGGGCACTCTCTTTTCTAAGGGGCCAGCCTCCGCCCATCCTCGAGTAGCCACTGCCCAGGCAAGAGGAGCAGCTCTCCACACACCCCTGGCTCCTCCGGACAAGCTGCATCTTCTGCAAGATTCACAGTTCCACTTGGCTCCAGGGTGGCTTTGCCTTGGGGGAAGGACCCACAGGAGACTTAGAGGCCACGGGCCAGCCACTGTGCTTGGGGAAGTGGTGAGGATGTGTGGCAAGGATGTGTTCATTAATGACGGACGCTTTCGGTTACACCCTCCTAACTGGGACAGGGTCTCAGTGAATCATCAGAGGATCCCCATTCCTAAATTACCTTTTCTTTTTTTTTCCTGTCCCAGCTCTGCATAGGCACACTTCACCCTGGACACTGCAACCTGCCTCCTGTCATGAGCCAGGGCTACATCCACCCACCTTCAGGACTGTCCTGCCATGTGACCAGAGTAGGGGCAGGCAGTTTCTGTACAGGCAGAAGGTCACGAGGGACCCGGAGTTCCTCTTGTGCTTGACCTTCTGCAGACCTGTTCTAGGCCGAGGCCAGGGCAAAGGGGCCCCTGGCTCTTGACGCTTCTCCCAGCAGAGCCGCTGCCCGCGGCCTCGTTCTAGAAACACCCTTGGGGCGGACACCCTATCTCTCCCCCGAGCCTCGGTCCACTCTAAGCAACATTCATGGAGGATGGCGGACTGCCACGTGGGGAACAGGCCTGGGGCTGCCCTCAGCGTCCAGACACCAAGCTATGTACACGTATATACAGGGGACCGGGATGGGCTGCCCAGACTCAGACGGCGGACGCCAGCTTCCGCTTGGTGCTCTCGCTGCAGCGGTGCAGGATGAGGTCAGCGCTGGGTCTCGGGGGCACCGCGGGCTGCGGCTTCGCACGCTGGGTCTGCAGATTGTCCTCTGCAGGAAAACCGCAAGGCGGGTGAGAGGCCCCCGCCCCGGCGTCCTCTGGCCCCGCCTCCCAGGCCTTGGCTCCGCCCACCCCTGCGCCGCAGCGCTCTCGGATCCCGCCTGCTCCGCCTCCCTCTCCGCCTGGCTCCGCCCCCCGAGCTCGCCCCGCCGGGGTCCGCGCTCACCCTGAGAGCTCCCTGCGCTCTGCGGCCCCGGCCGCGCCAGCCGGCGGCGCTGCTGCAGGAAACGGACGCTGTTGCGGCGATAGGCGTCCTGGCTGAGGCGCTTCCGCGACCGCTGGTGGATGCTGTGCGCATTGCGGATGGTCGACCTGGCCCAGCAGGAGGGGGCGACATTAGAACCCGGTCCCCCGCCGCACCCGCGTCCCTGCCACCAGGACTCGGGTGGCACACCCCAACCCCGGGGTCCAAAGACGGGCCGAGCGAGTGGGGAGCGGGCTGGAGGTCTCCTCGACCCGGGCGGGGCGAGATGCATCTGCTGCCGAGCCCCGGCCCGCCTCCCGCGCACCTTGCTGGCCTTCCCCTCCCCGGAAGCCCCCCGGGACTTCCCGGTATTCACCGCACACCCTAAGGGCCCTGAACATCCGCGGCCCGCCTCCGCCTCCAGTCCCGCGGTCCTCCACCCCGGCCTGCCCAGCCCGGCCCTGCGATCCTTGCGCACCTGCGGGGCGGAGCACCTCGGCTCTTGATCTGGCGCTGGGCCTGGGCGGGGTCCTGTCCCGACTTCTGCAGGTACATGGACGGAAAATAGCCAGTGACATCCTCCTTCCTGCAACAGAGCCAGCCCTTGAGGCCCGGGCAGAGGTGGGGGGCTTGGGCGCCTTCTCAACAGCTGGGGCGGAGGCAGGTCTAGAGGCTGCAGAGAACCAGGTGCCGCCCGCTGGGCCTCGATGTCCCCACCCGTGCCGGCGCAGCCCCCTCCCAGTTCTTCTTTGGACGTCTGGGAAGGGGAATGAAGTTAGAAGGATCCTACTCTCCCAGGGGTCATGTGCTGCTAAGGGACATCTGCAGAATTATTCTTGTCAGCCTTTTCTCTTATGGTGATTGCCTTTGTGTTTTTACGAAGGCACCACGTTCTTCTCTGCCTTCCAAACACTTTTTAGGTTTTACCCTTGGTGAGAACCTGTGATCCATTCAGAATACACGTTACAGTGTGAGGCCGGGCTCTGGGCTTTTCTGCTTTTTACTTTTTCTCCCCAAAGAACATGCAGCTGTTCCAGTACCATTCCTTGGTAGGATTTTCCTTTCCATTCTCAATACTGTACTTGGGGGTGAAAACGAAAATCGTTGCAAAGCACAGAAGTCACAAGGTGAAACCCCAATTCTTCTTGGCTGGTGAGAGAATCACAAAAAGGTTCCTGGTGTGCATGCCGGGGTGTGAACTGGATGTGGGTCTGAGGTGAGGAACACTGCCTCCAAATGAGCCCCAGCCCAGGGCCATGGTGGGGTGCGTGTTGTCACCCAGCGGTGAAGTAAGGGCATGGGTGACCAGGTGGCCTAGGGCTCTGAAAACACAGGCCCTGGGCGGTCCCCTGGCTGCAGAGATTGTTTTCCCAGAACCAGAAAAAAATAGCATTCTGACATTCATTAGGAGGAGTATCGACGGGCATTGCCACGTGAGCTTTCCAAGACGGGAGGTCGCCAGTGTGCCCTCATCACACGTGATACAACAGCTGTGCTGCTAGAGGAAGAAAAATTGGGGGACCAGCCCGAAGAGACCCTAAGTCTCAAAGGGGAAGTGCGCCCACTTGGACCAGAACGGTGAACCCCACAGGGCAGGCAGGTGGTGAACCCATCCTGTGAGGAAAGCTGAGCCCAGAGAGGGGCAGGGGCTCTCCAAGAGTCACACAGCCAAGCCAGCTCAGAGCCCACACAGGCTCTGCCCAGGCCAGTGCTGACTCAGGAGGCTCCGAGGGGGGAGGCACTCTCCTACCTGACCACCCACCAGCCGTCCAGGAGCTTATGAATGACCTCAATTGTTTCACCCTGGGCCAGGGACATCTCGTCCTCTTCCACGGCAGTGTAGGCTTTGATGGTGACATAGGGCTCACCTGGGCGGTGATGGGGGCACAGGGCAAGACGTGAGGGTCTGCCAGTGGGGACACCACCGGCTCTCCTCACTCCTGCCTCTGTAGGTGCCTCCTGCTACCCACTGCTGGGGTCCACTCTGGACCTCAGCCCTCTGCCCACTGTGCTCAGGGGAGTGGCCCCCCAACCCCCACCAGGCACACCAGGGGAGAGAGTCTCATCACTACCATGGCTGGCCAGGCGCCCAGATAGGAAAGGAGGGTGGGGAGCATGCAGGCCCAAAGCACCCGGGCCCCCCAGCGCTGGCCAGTGTCGGCCTTGTCTAGTTTTAAAAGGAGCCACAGACCCCTGACTCCCGCCTGCAATGCTGAAATCTCTGTTTGAAACATGGCCGACCAGCGGTTTCCAAGCCCTGCAGGCCCCGCCGGCCCTGGCTGCCCGCCTCCCCTTCTGGACAGCCCTCCACCCCAGCCGCAGGCCTTCCGCTGGGCCAGCCCTGATGGCCACTGCTGTGACCCAGCCTGACCTCCTCTTGCGCCCCTACCTCTGCTCCACTTCCTGGTTCCCGGTCTTGGCCATCCTGGGAGACAAGGGCCCGGAGCCTGCGATGCTGGGCCTCCACCTCTGCCTCCCCGGCAGCCAGGCCCCAACCCAACGCCATCACCTGGCTCCTCATCCCGGGCCCTCGTGCCCTGCCCCCGGCTCTCCCAGGGCCTGCGAGGGCCGGGTCACCTGCATAGTTGGGCTCCGGGTCCTCGGCCTCATCGGGACTGTCCAGGGGCTCCAGGAAGGACGCTGGGACCCAGCCGCGCTTGGCCTTCATTTGGCAGAACCACCAGCCTGTCAGGGAGCAGGGAGGTAAGTGAGCCGGGGACGCAGCCGCCCTCAGCCATCAGGCGAGGACACAGATGCACAGACTCCAAAGCCACATTCCGCAGTCACCGTCTCCACACCCACGGGCTCCGGTGACAGTGCCAACCCCCTTGTACCGCCCGTGACCACACAGTCCCACAGTCCCCTAGGTGTGGCCAGGCCACGGGCCCGGCCAGGAGGCCCGGGCTGCCCGAGCCCTGGCGGGTGTGGGAGTCGGGGCTGCGGTGGGTGGGGGCTGACCGCTCTCGCTCTTCTCCACGACCTCCACCACGTCCCCCGTGGCCACGGCCATCTCGGAAGCCGAGCTCTTCCCGTAGTCGGCGATGGCCCGGTAGCTCTGCAGGATGATGGGGCCCGTGATATCTGGGGGGAGGGGGTGGGCGAGCAGGGTGAGGGGTGGTCCTCTGAGCAGGTGGCCATCCCCGAGGCCCACAGTGGCGCCAGGGAGTGCCCGGCCTTGCTCAGCTGGGGAGGGTGCCCCCGGCCCGCGGCCTTCTCCAACGGGATCCGAGACCCCTTGCTGAGCTGCAGGTCCTGATGCGGCATCTGCAGGGACCTCCGTCTCGTCTCAAGAGCACACCGCTCCCACCTCCTGCCACCAGGTCGTGGCTCAGCCATGCTTTTTCTTTTTCCTTCTGGTACCAGAACCCAGGGGTGCCTACCCACTGAGTCCTTTCTTTTATTGAGACAGGGTCTCATCATATTGCCCAGGCTGGCCTTGAACTCCGAGCTCCATGCCCCCTGCCCCGGCTGCCCGCGTGCTGGGACTGCAGGCAGATGCCACCACACTGGCTTCAAGAGCCGACACATTTAAGACAGCTCCTGGCACAGAGTAAGTGCTCAATAAATGCTAGGGATTATATGACTAACTGCTGCGCAATCTGGACTAGAACCGTCACACCTGTGCCACCCCTGAGGCCACACTGGCTCCCCAAACCCGTCCATTCGCTCAGTCACAAACGTCCTCCAGGTTGCTGGGAGCCAGGGGCTGTGCGGGGCTCTGCAGCGACCTGCACAGTGACCCCCAAAGGCCCAAGTCTTCCATGGAGGACAGGAGCCTGCATAGTCCGCCCTCCCCAGCGGCTCTCTGCCCTGCATGCCCCACCTCTGGGTCCCTGACCATGGCGGCAGTGCCCGCGAGCCCCAGCCCTGCCCCGCCTCACCTGCCGCGTTACTCTTGCCATCTTTGGGCACCAGGTATGTCTCCGGCTTCTTCACCCTGGGAAGAGAACCGTCCAGCTCAGACCCTCTGCTTCCCACTGGGGAAGGGCTTCCCAAGAGCTAAAGAAATAAGGGAAATGGTCACTGCAGAGAAGAGCGGGGACTAGGTGGGGCAGGGAGGCCTTGGGGAATGACCAGGGCCTCCACTCGGTCCGCCCAAGGGAGGCGTGCAGGGGCCCCGTGGCCTCCTGCAGGCTCAGGGAGGCAGGCCCCTGTGAGTGGCAGCAGAGGCCCCTGTCCCGGCTGGGACACTAGCACCCGTCAGCTGTGGTGCCCCTTCCCCTGGGGCCTCAGAGCCTCCCCTACCCGCCACCGCCCACCCTGGGCGCGGCCCTCTCTAGGACCCAGCGTATTCAGGGCCAACCCGTGCAGCCAGGGTGACGCCATCGGGCTCTGCCACCGGCCGGGCAGACCTGTCCTCCAGGCCTGTCCCTGAGCTTTGGTGACCAGAAAGGGACTGGAAGAGGCCCCTCGCCCCGACTGCCTGCAGCTCGCTCAGCCTCTCGGTGCCTCCAGACAGCGCCCAGCAGAGCCCTGACCCCCACGTCCTCTGCAGCAGACACGGGAGGCGCGCGTCATTACGCCTGGCGTGGCGCCGTGTCTGCCTCTGGTCCTCGCCACCCGGGACAGGTCATCCAGCGGGTGGAGGGGCCGGCTCCAGGTCCGTGTGCGGAAGGGGGCCCGGGACTTGGGGCCTCCAGCCAGGGCGCTCCCCTCAGCACCAGGCGGCTCAGAGACTGTCCCCAGGCCCAATCACACCGGCCAGGTTGAAGCCCTGCCTCCTCCTCTCTGCGGCTGTGTGACTTCGGGCAGCTCCCTGGCTCTCTCTGAGCTTGGGTCTTCTGGTCTGGAAACGGGAAGGCCCCTGCCCTCCGGGCTGACTGCCCGCCGCCCGCTCCTGCCCGGCCACTCACTGGCTGTCCGTGGGGAGCTTGAGGTCTTCGGGGCGCACCTTGAAGAAGTCCAGGAGATGGGGGCAGCGCGAGATCTTGGAGGGCAGCCCCAGGAGCGCCCTGCAGTACTCGGTGAGCGTGCCCTGGCGGCTCTCCGCCGCGCGCTGCCCGTCAAACCACCTGGGAGCTGGGGAGAGGGGCGGGACGGGAGTGAGCTCTGCCCAAGGCCCAGGGCCATGGGCAGCGGGGCAGCGGGGCGGGCGGCCTCACCTGGGAGGTGGGGGATGATCCTGCTGGCTGGGCTGATTTCTCCGGCCTCGATGGGAAACATCTCCTTCAGCGTTTTCTAGCACAGGAGAGGGGACGTGAGGACAGGAGCTCAGGCCTTCGCCACAAGCCCCTTGGCTTCCTCGCCAGCCCCCGACCAGGTCTGTGCAGGGCCCCGGCCAGCACACTGCCAGGCCTGGACTGCTACGGCCTCTTCCATCTGCCCTTCCATCCACCCTGTCGGTCCTCCATCCAGAGGAATCCCTTTAAACCCACCGGGAGCCCATCCCTCCTCGGCTCAGGACCCTCCTGGGAGCAGAGGGTCCCCAAGCCCTCCCTGGCTGGGAGCTGAAGCCAAAGGCCTGGATGGTTCTGCAGGCCCCACATGGCCTGTCCCCACCTGCCTCACTCGCCTCTTCTGCTGTCCCTCGCCGTCCACCCTCTGTGCGCCTGCCCCAGGGCCTTGGGACCTGCTGGTCCCTGCTGCACTCACATGTTAAATCTCTCTCCTCTCTCTCTCTCTGTCCTCTCTCACTTTTTTTCTCTCTCCTCCCCCAAGTCTTTGCTCAACAGCGCCCCTCAGAGAGGCCTCTCCCTGATGGTGGTGTGGACAGCCGCCCTCCCACCTGGTTCTCCTTCCGACTGCCCTGTACTTCTGTCCAAGGGTCTGATGTGACCCATGTACCACTCAAGCGGCTTATTGTTTCCGTCTGTTCCCCGCCTCCTCCGCTGGATCCAGAGTCTGTGAGGAGGGCGGGGGCTCCACCGACTTCTCCTACCCTCGCCACCTTGGCCGTGTGTCCTGCCCGCTGACTACCTGCACGTGGCACTTAGTAGGTGCTCACTAAACCCTCGAGCCCACGAGTTAGCTGCAGGGGCTGACCTACAATGGAAAGAGCTAGGACTGCAGGGAGAGGACGTGGAGCCACCCGCGCGCCAGCCAGGGCAGGTCTCAAGCCCAGCCGGCAACAGCCACAGCAGGAAAGGCGGTGAGTCGACGCCATGTATATACGTTAGTGAAGGGTGCCGCCTGCTGTTGTGGACGCTGCGTGTGGGTGTGTGTTTGTGGGGTGAATGTGTGTGTGTGGGTGTGTGTGTTAGTGAGTGTGTATTAGGGTGTGTGTGTGTATGTGAGTTTGTGTATGACTGTGTGTGTGTATGTATTTGTGAGTGTGTGGGTGTGCGTGGGGTGTGTGTGTGGGTGTGCGTGGGGTGTGAGTGTGTGTGGGTGTGTGTGTTAGTGAGTGTGTATTAGGGTGTGTGTGTATGAGTGTGAGTTTGTGTATGACTGTGTGTGTGTATGTATTTGTGAGTGTGTGGGTGTGCGTGGGGTGTGTGTGTGGGTGTGCGTGGGGTGTGAGTGTGTGAACATGTGTATGTTTGAGAATGTGTGTGTTTGTGTGTGAGCATGTGTTTGTGTGTGTGAGTGTGTGTTTGTGTGACTGAGTGTGAGCGTGTGAATGAGCGTGTGTCTGCATGTTTGTGTGTGACTGTGTGTGTGTGCATGTGTATATGTGTTAGTATGTGTGTGTGTGAGCGTGTGTGTGTTAGTGTGTGAGTGTGTGTGCATCACCCAGAGGCAGGAGCCGGGCCAGGGGATGGGACGCAGACACCTTCGGCTTCCAGACAGTCCAGCCTCCCTTGTTCTGGAGACTTGCTGCGTTGCCCAGGCGGTGGCTGCGCGCAGTGGCTGGGGCTACAGGCACAGGCCGCGGCGTCCTGGGTTCTTTTACCAAAGCCTTCAAGGGGCGGGAGCCGGGGCTCAGTGGTAGCGGCTGGCCTAGCAGGCGCGAGGCCCTGGGTTCGATCCTCAGCACCCCATACAAATAAAGTAAAGGAACTGTGTCGCCTACAGCTAAAAAATGTACATAAAAAATGTTGAAAAAGAGAAATCCTCCAAGCAAACCAAGCGCCATGGTCGCCAAGTCTGGGGCTGGCGTGGAGCTCAACGCGTCTCCCTTGGAGTTTCTCACCTGGAGGACAGAGGACCCCGCGCGGCCGCAGGAAGCCTTCCAGCTTTACAGAGGCTTTGCAGGTACAGGTGAGTCTTGGGGGGCTCATCTGGCTTTCGTGACCTTTTTCAGTTTGATACCAGGGATTGAACCCAGGGGTGCTTAGCCGTTGAGCCACCCCCCAGCCCTTTTGATTTTTTACTTTGAGACAGGGTCTCACTGAGTTGCTTAGGGCCTCTCTAAGTTGCTGAGACTGGCCTCAACCTTGCGATCCTCTTGCCTCAGCCTCCCGAGTCTGTGGGATTACAGGTGCATGCCACCACTCTTGGCTTGTGTGGCCCCTTTATCCACCAGACCCGGTCTCAGACTAGAGCCCAACAGGCAAGCTCTGGACCCTTCGGCTCCCTGATGACCCCCTAGTACTGTCCAGCCATTTCTGGTGTCAGGAGCTGCTGTCCAGAGCCTACAGAGTCTCTCATGGGAGGCTTGGTGACAGAAGGCACAAAGCTAGAGGACCCTTATTCTGATACATGAGGGTCCAACTCCGGCCAGGGACCTTGAGTTAAAGATCAAACTCCTGAATGAGAACACTGTGGTGACACTGGCCGGGGACTCCTGTGGGCACGAGGGCACGTCCACCCTTAGGAATGCCTCCTGATGGGCTGGGGCTGCAGCTCAGTGGTGGAGCACTTGCCTGGCACGCGTGAGGCACTGGGTTCAAGTCTCAGCACCACACAAAAAAAATTAAAATAAAGATGTCATGTCCATCTACAAGTAAAAACATCCAAAAAAAAAAAAGAATGCCCCCTTGAGGCAGGTGCAGTGGCCCGCCTGTCACGCACACCTTTCATCCAAGTGGCTCAGGAGGCTGAGGCAGGAGGATCTCAGGTTTAAGGCCAGCCTCAGCAACTTAGTGAGACTCTGTCTCAGAATAAAAAATTAAAAGGCTGGGGTGTAGCTCGGTGGTTGAGCGCCCCAGGGGTCCATCCCCACTACCAAAAAAAAAGAGAAGCCGCCTGGGGGGGCTGGGGTGCGGCCAGGAGGAGGGTGCCTGCCCGGGTCCCCCCAGGGCTGCAAACGAAATCAATGAACAGGCGGAAGAGCCCTGGAGACAGTGCTGACCGCGGGCGGTGTTCTGCCCTGAGGAGGGGACGTTCTGGAGACCTGGGGGCAGAGGTGGGGCCACCGGACCTCCTGGCTCCACGGTGGGCAGGAGAGTCCTGCATGGCGGGAGGAGCGGGCAGCCTGGCGGCTCCTCCCCAGGACCGAGCTGGGTCCCCTGCGGCCCGACTCACGTGGAACTCGTAGATCTCGGTGAAGCGCCGGTACACCACCTTCTCGGACAGGTCCTGCCACTTCACCAGGAACAGGTACACCTGCCGGGAGGACAGGCTGAGCCCCGGGGCGGCCGGGGCCACAGGAGCGCCCGCGTGGGGACCCAGGGAGTGATAGCTTGGGTCTGGAATGTGGCCCAGATTCCCGGGCAGCGCTGTCCCGAGTGGAACCGTGGGGAGGGGCTGGACACCAGGGCTCTGAGGCCGGAGAGCTGAGCACACCCCTGGGAGTGGGGAACTGCTGGCTGGGGGTCCTGGGGCACCCGCCCTTAGGGACTCCAGCTTGTCCCTGGCCCCTCTCTCTGCGTCCCAGCCCCCAGGAGCAGCTCTGCCCTGCCACGTCCCTCGCCAGGATGGTCTGCCTGAGCTCGGGCCTGGAGGCCTGGGTCAGCTGGCCGTGGGCAGAACCTCTGGGACCATGAGCCCCAGATACCCCTTCCCTCCTCAGCTGTTACCGCCAGGTATCCTGGTCCCCGTGAGGGACAGCTGCTGACACACCGGGCGAGGTGGCAGGCTCCTGTCGTGGTCTGGATGTGGCTTGTCCCCAAGGGCTCAAATGTTGGGACCCGAGTCCCCAGGGTGACAACGGGAGCTGGTGGGGCCTCTAAGGGGTGGGCCCAGCAGGAAGCGTCGCCACCACTGGGGAAACTGCCCTCTAGAGGTGTTGCCGTGGTTCTGAGGGACCTTTCAGTTGATTCTTGTAAGACTGAGGTGGCTCTGTGTCTCCCTGTCCTGCCACATGATAGATCCCTGGCTCCCCTCTCTCGTGCTGTGACCATGCCATCCGCCACAACACCCTCCCCAGAGCCTACACCATGTTGTTTGGACCTCTACACCTGAGAGCTGAACCAACCCCTTTTCTTTATAAATACCCAGCCTCAGGTATTGTGTTATAGTAATGAAAAGGAACCCATATCGTTTCTGAAATTAGTTCAAATTCCTCATCTTATAAATTGGAGATAAAAGTAGGCCCTCACCCCACCCCTAAAGCTGACATTGGTGTCACACAAAGTTAGGAACAAAAAGGGGTGTGCCCCAGCAATAGAACTCAGCAAGATGGCATACAATTGCATTCCTAGGAAACGTCCCCACCAGGCAAATCTGGAGAGGTCACCAGGGGCTGGGGTGGGGTATGAGTGGCTGGGGACAGGCGCAGAGGCATTTCTGGAAGGAGACATGATGAGGAGGTTAAAATTGACCTCGGCAATGACTCTGAATATACTTGAAACTGGAATTGTGTGGAATGTGAGTTATGTCTCAATAAAGTCATTTTCAAAAAATAATTCAGTTTGAAAACACGACGCTCCCAACCTTAGGAGAATACTCTTCAGTGGAAAAAGAAGCAAATCACAAGCCATCCAAGTGGCTCGGGAGGCTGAGGCAGGAGGATCTCAGGTTTAAGGCCAGCCTCAGCAACTTAATGAGACCCTGTCTCAGAATAAAAAATTACAAGGGTGTGGGTCACAGCCCGGCAGGATCCGGAAGTCACCGTGCCAAACCCGAAAGGCCGCAGCTGTTGGATCCCACAGCTAGGACCTTGCGGGGCAGGCTGAGCCACTGCGAGTGGAGCGGATGAGGACACCACTGTCTCTGGTGGGGGAGAAACGGCCGGGCCTAAGGGGGCCTCGGGGCCACGATGCAGGTTCTGGTTACCGGGAGACAAGCCCCTCCAGACCCAGCAGATGCACCTCGAGGATTTGCAGATTTCCTTTCACATAAATTGATTTCACATCAAGGAAATACTGAGCCGTAGTTAAGGACACACAGGCTGACATATTTAGGACAGTCTACTGGTGTTTGCGATTTACTTTGAAATGCACCAAAAATAAAAAGCACGGAGAGGAATGAGGTGTAACTCAGCGGTAGGGCACTGGGTTAGCACGCAGGAAGCCAGGTTCCATCCCAGCACTAAAAAAGAAAAAAAAAAAAAAAAAAAATGGAAATATACGTGACAAAGCCAGTGCAGGAAAATGTTAACCGTGGTGTGTGAGTGTATTTGTGTGTGTGTTTATTTTTTGTACCAGAGATTGAACCTGGGGTTTTAACTTCTGAGCCACATCCCCAGCCTTTTTTATGTTTTCTTTAGGGCCTGCTAAATGGCTGAGGCTGGTTTTGAAGCCTTGCGATCCTCCTGCCTCAGCCTCCCAGCCGATGGGATGCGCAGGTGTGCGCCACAGTGCCCTGCACGATATTTGGGGTTTGGGGGTTGCTTTTTTTTTTTTTTTAATTTTTGAGCAGGGTCTTGCTACGTGGCCCAGGCTGGTCTTGAACTCCTGGACTCAAAAAAGCAATCCTCCTGCCTCCCTCTCCAAGTAGCCGGGACTGCAGATGCATGGCAATGTGCCCAGATTTCCGTGGCTATTTGTATATCGAGGTTCACAGGTCAACAGCCAAAAAGCAGAGCAAACCAAATGTCTCACACTATATAAGTGGGTAACAAGACGAGGTTCATATATAGCATGGAAAATTATCCAACCGTGAACAGAACGGAAATGCCAACACTGGTTACAACGCAGGTGAACCTGGGCCATGCCAGGCTAGAGCGGGGAGGACACCGCCAGGCGCCAAAGGACGCGGCCTGTGCACGCTCTCGCCCCAGAGGGGCCTGGCAGGAGTCAGATGCATGGAGCAAGTCCAGCTTGTGGCTGTGGGGCTGGGGAGGGGGACATGAGAAGGTGCTCCTTCCTGGGGAGCGAGGTTCAACCGAGATGGCACCTCAGGATGGTTAAAATGGCAGACTCCACCTTAGCCAGGCCCTGAGTGACTCGCGAGCTCTTGTCTCTCAATAAATATAAAACAGGGGTTGGGGTGCGGCTCAGTGGCTAGGTGCATATAGCCACACATATATATGCAAAAGTTTGCCTTCTTATTTTTTTTGGTGGTGGGGACTGAACCCGGGGTCACTCTACCACACATCCACATGCCCCCACACCTGGCTCTTTATTTTTATTTATTTATTTATTTTTGAGACAGGTTCTTGCTAAATTGCCAAAGGCTGGCCTCGAACTTGTGAGCCTCCTGTCTCAGCCTCTGGAGTTGCTGGGATTACAGTCGTGCACTGCGTCCCACCAACTGTTTTATCTTATTGCTAATCGTTGTCAATCTCTTACTGAGCCTAACTTATAAGTCAAACTTTGTCACAGCACACATAAGGTTCTGTGCTATCTGCCAAATTTCAGGCGTCCCCTGGGGGTCTTGGAACCCATCCCAAAGGATTAGAGGGGACTTGTTCAATGATTATAATGGTCTGTAACCCACTGGATAAAACAGGAACCCGAGTATCCACGCGGACATTAGTGAGCCATTGAGTGAGAGGATCTCCACAGTAAGTGCGCATCAAGTGAGTCTTAAAGGTCACTCTCCAGGACGCCAAAGTCAGGAGGACGAAGGCCAATTAAGAAGGACCCAGCTGGAAGCCAGGCATGGTGGCGCACCTGCAATCCCAGGGGCTCCCCGGGCCGAGGCAGGGGGACCCCAAGTCCAAAGCCGGCCTCAGTAAAGGAGCGAGACCCTGTCCCAGAATAAAGAATAAAAGGGGCTGGGGCGTGGCTCCGTGGCAAAGCACCCTGGGTCCACCCTAGCCCTGGCCCCTGCCCCGAAGAAAAGGCTGATCCTGACTAGAGAAGACGCAGCGGCGACTGGTCACAGCCGAGGCTGGATCTGAAGAAGCTCTCAACTCCCGAGGACCAGTGGGCCCACCGCCGTGGCTGGAGACTGGAGCCTGCACGTTCCATCCCTGGAGCTGGACTCGAGGGCATTGCAGTTACGTAACAGAAAGTCCGTGGTTTTAAGAAATGCAGGGCACTAGGGTCAAGAAGTAGTGTCCCAACTTCCTCTGAAGTCGTCTAGATAATTTGTACCCAGAGGTGGGGAAGCACAGGACAGGTGGAGAAGCATTCCTGGCATTGCTGCTGGTGGGGGATTTTCTGTGAATTCCAACTAGGTTACAGAGGGAGGGGGAGGGGAGGGGAGGAGGAGGGGAGAGGAGGGGAGGGGGAGGGGCGGGGAGGGGCCTGGCACCCAGTGTGAAATGTTTTGCACAAGAGTCACAATCTACTAAGTGGAGTTCCTCCCTGGCCTCCTCCTAGCTTGGGGACCCAGGGACCAGTGGCTTTCCAGGCAGGACGGGACATTTTTGCTCCCCATGTTGGTGCGGCCTGGAGACCCCAGTGTAACTGACACCCAGGGCCACTCGGCGAGCAGAGCTCGTCCCCAGGGTGGTGGCCGGGGAGTGCTGCAGCCACGGTCCAGGCGGCAGGGTGCACCTCCTGGGCACCTGACCCGCGGCCACCGCGATCCTGACTGGCAGACCTTGGCCCTCGGCCCAGGACCCCGCCCCCATCCTCACCAGTCCCGGTCACCCCTGGGCGGCAGGTGACATCAGGGTCCCCCACCAGGTGGCCACGCGCAGCGCTCCAGGGCTACTCACGTAGTGCTGGCTGGGGACGAAGCGCTTTTCAAAGCCCAGGAGGGCGATGTGGCGGATGAAGGTGTCCCCCATGGCTGGACGGCCTGTGACCAACCTCGACTTCTCCAGGAACCGCCCAGGCCGAGCCTTAAATGTGCTGAAAAGAGGAAGTCGGCGGCTACTGTCCCCGCCCGGCGGGGACCCAGGGAGGGTGCAGAAAGGACTTCGCTGCTTCTTCCAGTTTCTGGGGATTTCTGAAGCTCCAGCAGTGTGGGTGGGCAGCCAGCGGCAGGGGCCAGATGCCCGATTCCCACCTCCTCCTGACTGGCCCCATCTGGTCCAGCCCCAGGCCTCCCTACAGTGCCGGGCACACCAGCTGCTCCCGCCTCAGGGCCTTTGCACTTGCGGTGGCCCTTGTTCCGTCTCTGCCACATCTGTAACCCTCAGATGTCCCCTCCACCAAGGCCTTCCTGGACAGCATCGCGCAGGACAGCACGCTAGGCGCCACCTTCCCTCTGTCTTCTCCCGCACGCCCCCAGTACCACCGGTTCCATCTGTGGTCTCACTTTGGGCGCTGCCCCTGCTTACCGGAAGGCGCCCTGGAAGAGCGGGCCGACTGCTGTCAAGGGCTCCGGCCCCACGCGGGCTCTGCAGTGAGCCCGATCCTCTCAGGCGGGACCCTCCCTGCTGTGTCTCCTTGGAGTGCCTGTGTGCGCGAGGCATATGTCCCCAGGGGTGTGCCCGGGACAGGGACAGGGGGCCGGTGACGGCCCCTGCAGATCCTGATCAGCGGACTGTCCTGGGCGGTTTCCTCCTGCGCCCTCCTGCAGCGGTTCCCAGCTGTGCTGGGAGGCTGGCACTGAGGCGGGCAGTTCCGGGGGCAGCACTCGGCCACGAGGAACCGCCAGAGGAAGCACGTGGGGGGCACCCGCCTGGTGGAAACCGGGGAGCCGGGGGACCTCGGGCGGGGGCAGGGCAGCGGCCGGGCCCCACTGGAGGCATCCCGCCCCTCAGTGGGCTCCTTGTAGGAATCGCGGCTGCCTCCTGCGAGAGGTGGAAGACGGCGGGCGACCAAGCGGACTCCAGGCTGGTGGCTTTCCTCACGCAACCTCACGTTGCACCGTCCGCTGGTTCAGTCCCATGCCCCCTCTAGTCCCTGGTGTGGCCCGTAAGGCCCTGGCACTGCGAGCTGCAAGCAGGGGCCTGTGGCCTCTCCACTTCCTCCCCTCCCTCAGCCTTTCCACTCTTGCATAACCTCCTGGCTGGACCTCCGGTCCGAGGACACAGGCCTTGCCCTGAAGCCCCGAGTCACCTGCCCACCCTCCTGCAGCCTCCTGAGACCTGGCCCTGCGCCCACACCACCCCGGCACGTGGCCGGGTAGTGCCCAGCATCCACGTCTGACTTTGTAGTGACCCTGTGAGCAAGCTCACGGGCTTCGTGTCAGGATGACACGGATTTATCTCAACACACCATGAAGCACGTGAGCAACCCAAGGATTGAAAAAAAATTTTAAAGGCAACGAGGACTGGGGGTCTGGTCCAGGGGTCCGGTGTGCTCAGGACGAGCAGGCCCCGGGCTCCAGCCCCACAGAAGGAAGGAAAAGTGAGGGAAGGAGGAGATGAATGACATGTTTTGGGGAGGAGATAGAATTTTTTAAAAAATCGTGACAGGGCTGGTTGTGGCTCAGGGGCAGAGCGCTTGCCTGGCACGCGTGAGGCCCTAGGTTCGATCCTCAGCATCCCATATAAACACACAAACATAAAGGTCCACTGACAACTCAGAATATGTTTTAAGGATTCTGCGAGGCATGCAGAAGGCTGCAGGTTAGCTGTGTTGTTAATCACGACTATCGCAGACACCCAGGGAGCCAGCACGGGGTGATGAAGCAGAGTTCCCCAAGTCCCCTGGGTCCCCAACAGGAAGGAGGCCCCGTCAAGGGCTGGTGTCCACACTTGTGACCACAGCTTCTCAAGAGGCGGCCCTCGGGTGGCGGGGACCATTATTTTGCCCTTGGTAGAGGGGAGGACGGAGGCAGAGGGCTCCAGAGGTGGGCACAGCTGGGATCTGGCCCCGGGCCCCGCCTCGCCAGCCTGAGGAAGGGGAGCTGCTCACACCAGGCCAGAGAGAAGGGAGGCAGGAGGATTCTGGCCTCGCTCCCAATGTCACCTTCCCCACCCTCAGGCCACTCGGCTTTCCCCCAGTGGGCTGGGTCATTTCCTTACCTAGGAAATCCCCAAGACTGGGACAGTGGAGACAGCGGGAAAGCTTTGCGTCTGGCCACCAGGCCCAAGCAGGGCCCTCTGGGATCTGGCCAGTGGAGGGAGTCTAGGCTTCTTCCCCTTGTGGAGGGACAGTTCTCAGACCTAAGACCCTCCTGGTGCCCTTGTTGAGGGTCTTAACAGCCTCTTGTCAGGCCACTGTGACGCCCCTGGGCCAGGCCGCGGGACCTGCTCTAGCCAGGCCTAGAGCAGCGGTAGGAGCCCCTGGCCACCTGCCTGGGACACTGGCACTGTGGGGCCCAGGCCCAAAGGCACAGGGTTCCCAGCTCTCTGCCCCACAGGAACCCCAAGTCTTCCCTTCCCAGCAAAGTGGGAAGTGGGGCGAGCTGCTAGGTGCGTCGGCCTCCAGGCCTTGCCACAGGAGGCTGCCCGGACCTCTGCTCCAGACCCAGAGCCCAGAGGCCCTGGAGGGACAGTGCTGGGTGTGAGCCCTGGGGCCAGAGCCCGCTCTGTCCTCAGCTGGCCCGATCCAGCTCCCTCGGCCTCAGTTGCCAACTGCCACAGGGCACCGGCAACCGTGCCCACTTCGTGGGCTCCTGAGGACTCAGCAAGGTGAGGAGCCAGGGCCACCTCTGTGGTGCAGGGACACGGGGGAGGGACTTCCAGGTCAGGGCTCAGGGTGGTCTTCCTGTCCAAACTGGGTTTTGCAAGAGAAATCTGCCCAGACGGCAGGAGCTGCAGGCTGGGGGACGCCATCGCCTGGTGGGGCCACGGGGGCAGCTGGGCCCAGGCCTCCTTGACAGAAGGTCAGGCTGACAGAAGCGGTCAGTAGGCCACCCTGGAGACATTTGTCCCCCTGGGCCCCCTGGAAATACCTGCAGGGGAGACAGGGCGGCTCCCAGCCGAGGCTCCCCCTGCACTTCCAGCCTGCTCGGCGGCCAACCCCTGACCGCCAAGCTAGCTCCAGTGGCCCCGGGGCTCTGGGTGCTATTTCAGGTCCAGTCGCCAGGGAGGGGTGGCCACTTCTGCGGTCTGTTCCCGAGCGTGGAGCCAACAGCCAGCCGTGGGTGGGATGCAGGCTGCCGCTGCCCAGGGTGCAGCTGAGTGCAGGGCAGCTGTGGCTTTGAGGGACAAACCAGTGTGCCCTGCCAAACCCCACCTTCTGGAAACCCGCCCTTCCTTCTGCTGCACAGTCGTCCAGGGCGAGGGCTGAGCAGGTGGCCTGGGGCACGCCTAGGTGCTGAAGACCACACAGGAAGTGGACACGACAGTGCCCTCTTCCTCTGAGAAGCAACGGGGCAGGAAGCACCTTCACAAACAGGGGTTGTGTCACTGCTAGCTGGGGCGCTCAGCGTCCCTAAGCCGAACCTCCAGCAGGGTGTGGAGGCCGCAGGTCCAACAGGACGTACCATGGCCAGACGGCCCAGTTGGCAGAGGGAAGGAGCTGCTAGGCCGAGCAGGGCTGGACCCCAGGGCAGGCGGGCAGCAGCTGAGAGGGTCCAAGCAGCTGAGTCCTGCACCTGAAAGTGCAGGGTCCCTTCCTCCTCCTGGGAGGTACATGACGTCTCCAAAACACGTAATGCAAGTCCCCAGAAATGGGTTCTCTTTCGGAGGGGTAGGTGAGTACTGGACAAGGGGCATCCAAAAGAAGCACACTGATGACAATTATCTGCCCACTGAGTGAAGCCAACCAACACCAGGGCCGGGTGGCACGTGGACATGGAAAGCTGTCTTCCTCCCCAGCAGACCTTCCCCGGCGGGGGGCCAACGTCAGGGCTGGAGGAGGCTCAGAGGGGACACCCGACGTCAACAGGGAGGGCGGCCTCCTGCAGGAAGGAGCCCCGCCCAGGCACAGACGCTGGCCAAGCCCCAAACCCAGGTCTGTGGGGGGATTTATCCATAAAGCCCCAAACCTCACTCTGTGTGATTCAAACTAACTTTTTTTTTTTCTTAAAAAAGTGCTTATAGCGCACGGACTGCCCAAGATGCCCAACTTGTGTGCCAAGTGTCCAGGCTGGAGGCCCAGAAGGGGCCCTGCAGGCCATGGGCAAAGGCCACTCTGGGACAGACGGCCTCCGCCCCTCGCTTCTGCACACCCAGGGTTTGGAAAGGGGCCCTGCGGTGCAGAGGTGGGGTCTGCGTCTGGTCACGAAGCCTGCTTCTGCACCCCCGCCATGCGACCCGGGGAATACTCTTCACCTTGGGAACTACAGATCAAGAAGTCGCTCCGCAGACGGGAACACGTCAGATCCACCCACGAGACCCTGAAGGACACTGCCATCCAATCCGGACTCGACCAAAGACTAACGGGCAAATCCGTCCACCGCGCCGACCGCCGTCCTCACGCCTGCCCGCCTGAAGCGCGGCCTCAGCCCGCAGCCACGCTCCACTGCCGCCCTCCTGCCCCCTGTGCCCCTGGAGGCCGAGGTGCCACTGAGGTGCCCTGAAGGTGTGGGCCTGGAGTGCAGCTGCCCACTGGTGGGGTCCCTAAGGGGATCCTGGGGCCCCTGTGCTTCCCAGACTGCCCGAGAGCAGCTTCCTCCGCCAAGCCCACCCCCAGGCGCTGCCTCAGGCAGGACACCCACTGACCAGAGACAGGAACCTCTGGAAGTGCCAAGCAAGCCTTTCTCCCTCTAAGTCGATCATCTTCAGAAGCCCGCAGAGGCAGCCATCTAGAGCGGTGGCCACCCGTGGCCCGCAGGCTGCTGGGAAGCCGGCGCAAGTGGCTCCAGCTGGGAGGCTTCCTGGCCCCGCCCCGCCACCACCCGTCCAGGCTGGAGAACGCACAGGGACGAAGGGCACAACCCGAGTCTGGTGCTGCGCAGCGACAGACCCACTAGGAGACGCAGAACCTGCTAAGAAACCCTGGCGTGTGTGTGTGAGCGTGCGCATAAAGCACACCCCGCCATCACACGGAAGTCCTCCAGGGCAGGACCCTGGTCTCACGGGCCTGTTGGTGCTGTAGGAATGCGGGGGCTGCACCCTGAAGGTGGCCCTGGACCAGCCGCTCTCCGGGGCAGAGCGGGGCTGGTGTGCGAGCTGCCTCTGCAGAGAGCTGGGTGCACGGGGTGCAGAGGTGGGCAGCTCTGTCCCAAACCCCCCACTCGGCAGGCTGGGGCAGCAAGGTCTCCTGCCAGGGAGGCTACGGGAAGACCCTGCCTCAAAATCAAAGCAAAACAAAAATGAGGGGAACAGCTCGTCCACCTGAGTTCCGTCCCCAGGGCTGCGGGTCACAGAAGAAAGGGGGCGCCCCAGGGAGACGGCTGAGCAGCGGTCGCCAGGCCTCAGGAACCCAGGGACACCAGGGTCCACCCACCGGGCACCACAGGCGCCTCCCAGCGCCCACCTATCCCTCCTTCAGAGTCCACCTGCCACCACCCCACCCACTGGGCTCCCAGACACCCAGGAAGACACCTTAGAAAGAACTGAGTGAGTGTGTGAAAGGCATGGATGGACTTTATTTATTACCCTATATCTACAATTTAATTTGAGGTAAAATATAAGCAACACATAAAAATGCCTATTTTTGCTACCATGTATATAATTCTCCATTGTGAATATCGTGATAAAGCTAACGAGAACTCTATGCCGCCATGTACTCGAGCTTTTACAGCTGGTATTTTACAACTCCCACCCTCTGTGAACTCTCTGCACACGTGGACTCTCCTGCGGATGGCGCGGAATAGCAAGGGTGCAGAATCCATCAACCTGGAGACCCTGCTGCCCACTGGGGCCTCAGTGTCACACGCAGAATTAGAAAACATCCAAGGCTGTGACAGCCCGTGCCGCACAGGTCCCGAGGCGCAGCTCACCCCAACGCTCAGACCTGACCTCGCTGCCCGGGCTACACGATGCATTTTATTTAGACGGAAAGTACAAGTGAAGAAAGAGGCTTCTGCACACCGTCCACACCACACACTGGTGCGACCCCTTGCCGACCGTCAGGGTGTCCACACGGTAGTTAATTAGGATAAAAAACGTATGAACCATGATCGACAGCGTAGGAAAAGGTTTAGTCAGATATACAGACAACTAGCTGCTCACCCAGTCGTCAAGACAGCTGTGAACAGAGGATCGTTTAAGTGATTTTTCAAATAGAAAAACTAAAGAACTGACTATCACAGGAATTTCTTTGCTGCAGAAGCTGAGATGTTCCAGTAGCAGATATCTTCACTCACTGGGAAACGCACACCGCGCCGGAGGCTCTGCTGATACGCAAAACGTCTGCCGAGAGTCACCCTGTCATTTCCCTGTCGTGTTCCCAGCAGTGCTGAAATCCTCAATATACATTCCAAAGTAAGCCAGCCATTCCAAATCTACAGTCACTCTGCTCTTTAATTCAATTCACAGAACTGCTGAAAAAGTAGACATTTCTATCTAAAAGTAGAAAAAAAGGTTTGTATAGAAGGTATTTCTGTTATACAAGTATATTACACAGCTTGGGGCAGTAACAGGTCCAAAAAGCTCTTCTCAACCACTGATACTTTAAGCTAAAATGAGAAAGAACAAAGAAGAAAACAGGTTAATCGGATCACAGGAATTCAGAACAGAGAAGTGCAATTTTTGGTAACAGTTATTTGGACTGAATGCGCTCATGAAATGACATGACACCCCGAGTCTGGGAACCGGCAACAGAAGACAAATTACAATGAAGTGGCTGGACGGCACAGACCCACAGTAGAGGTCTGTTCACCTGAGCTGGCCACTGCCGAGCCGGTTCCTGTAACCCTCCATGCAAGGACGGAGGTGGCTCAGGAGTCAGGAGGACAGACTCATAATTCCTGACTCTTGGTCTGATCTACGTCTGGAACAGCAAGACTGGACTTGTAACCCAACAGATAGAGCTAGGAACATACCTAAGCCTCCATCAGACTCTGTAAAAACTGTTTCTGTTTGTTTGTTTTTTGCACCAGGATTGAACCCAGGGTACCTAACCACTGAGCCCCAGCCCCAGCTCTTTATACTACTTAGAGACAGGGTCTTGCTAAGGTGCTTGGGGCCTCATTAAGTGGCTGAGGCTGGCTACCAACCCGATATCCTCCTGCCTCGGCCCCTTGAGCCCAGCTGAACACTGTTATTCCTATGGGGGAAAGTCCAGTGACGTCCCCTGGAAGGAATGCCAGAGGCCAGGTAAGTTCCACTCACATTTTCACCTTGATGCAAAGTGCCTGTACCTCTTTGGGAGACAGATATTAATCCAAGGAAAACCTCTGCTTTAAGCTTCTAGCTCAAACAACCCTGCAGACCTTACATGTGGCCCTGTAGCCCTCAAGGTGGGGCCCCATCTCCTAGGGGAAGTAAGGACCCTGGTCAGCGGAAGGACACGCAGCTGGTCTGAATGGACGCGAATGGCAGTGCGGATGCAGCGGCGACTCACCTGGGAGGAGGGAGTCTACCACGTGGGGTCTGGTTCCTGCTTGATCTGAGAGCTCCCATCCGTCTCCTTAATTTCTATCAGGAAAAATAAAAGGACTCAGATTAATCGACACATTAGCGCCAGCCTGCCAATCACAGATCCATTTATACCCAGTGTGACCTCAATTCTACCGTTGATCACTTGTGTTTTCTTTACTTTCTGGGCAGGGCTTGGGACTGAACCCAGGGCCTTCTGCATGCTCAGCAAGCCCTCTACCACTGAGCTACACCCCCAAGGTCTTGTTACTTGTGTTTTCAAAGAAAAACATCTTATGTGTACGTCCTCAGTGACAACTATTAAGCACCACCAGGTTACACAGCAGTCGTCTGACTGCTCTAGAATCTACCAGAGTGTTCTATGAAAGCGAAGGTTAAGCAGCCATGGGTCAACTCTAGACACACATCTCCTGGCCCAAACTATGGAGATCCAAACCACTCACAAACAAAAGAACAAAACAACTA
The DNA here is from genome assembly GCF_902686455.1 of Sciurus vulgaris. NCBI lineage: Eukaryota > Metazoa > Chordata > Mammalia > Rodentia > Sciuridae > Sciurus > Sciurus vulgaris. Next base: position 36,031,413 of record NC_136479.1, on the reverse strand, counting down.
TACAGTTTTAAAGACACAATCCATCGTTTGTCCCAGCAAGAGCCTTTGGAATCTTGGGATTTTTCCCAGCTGGACTGCCCCCTTACCTTCCGTGGCTGGTGCTTCCAGCTGGCTCGGCTCAGCTGACTCTAAGGAGAAACACAGAAGACTTCTTTATTAGTGCCAAGGTGCTTGACCTTATTTAAGAATCTGGAAGGAGGATGAGGGAGAAACCCTCTAGGCTTTGTACACAAACCACAAGCCCAAAAAGAAACTGCAACCAGAGTCTACAGTTATGAGCTAAAATTATTCAACTATATTTTCCAATTCCTACTTCTCTGAGATGTGCTAAGTTAGAATACACAACCATACAAATGAAGTCTCTGAGAATGATTTTTGGGGGCGTGTGTGCTGGGAATGAGGCCAAGGACACACACATGCTAAGTGTGCACCTGAGCAAACCCTTGGCAGTAAAGAACAATTGTTTTTATTTTTTAAATTGTTTTGCACTACTGTGGACTGAACTCAGGGGTGCTCTACCACTGGGCTACATCCCCAGACCTTTCTACTTTTTGAGTTAAGGTTTCCCTAAAGTTGCTGACGCAGTCCTTGAACTTGCAGTCCTCCTGCCTCAGCCTCTGGAGTAGCTGGGATTTTAAAGAAGTACCACCACACCCAGCTCCAGGTTACGACCTTGATGTAGGTGTAACAAGAGAGCAAGCAGCTCCTTTTCTTCGTCTATTCTTCCCTGGGACGCCTTCGATAGAAGCTATTCAATCCTTTTAACAATCTCAATTGCAGCAGGTCAGTCCCCATTTTTTCTGTTTTACTTGTGAATGGATCTTTATTTTACTTATTTATATGTGGTGCTGAGAATCGAACCCAGTGCCTCACACATGCCAGGCAAGCGCTCTGCCACTGAGCCACAGCCCCAGCTGCCGGTCCCCATTTTTAAGGAAACTAAGAAGACAACACAGCCACTCCTACCCAACACGGCCTGGCTCAATGATTGGCAGTGAGCATCAGAAACTGACGGCTTAGGACAGATAGGTGGCACCCTCCTGTATGCCAGGGACTTGTGGACGAGGGAGGAGGACTGGGAGCTCCAGGCCAGCCCCAGAAAACTAAGAGCAGGGAAGTAAAGTGGCCTAAACAACAGCGCCAGTGCCGGGCTGTGGCCAGTGGGAGCGCCTGACAGCTCGCAGGCCCTGGGCCCACCCTCAGCACCACACAGAGGTAAGTACAATGAAGGCCCAGCAAAAAGACCACCTTCTCCCCAACTTGTTCCAGCCCACCACATCTGGGGTTCCTGACATCACACCTGACCTAGGACTGGGGTCCAAAGAGTTTGAGGCCCACAGTGTTCAGTCAGGACCTTGCAGCTCGAGTTAGTGTGATTATTATTATTTTTTTGGCGTTGGGAACAGAAGCCAGGGCTCCACACACGCTCAGCAGGCACTCTGCCCTGAGCTACATCTGCAGTGTGGGTCTATGTGAATGTTCTAGGCTTCTAAACATGGGTGTCAGGAAAACCAAGCCTGTGTGTGTGCACAGGGCAGAACAGAGTCCCCTAACAGCCACAGGGAGCGGGCCTGTGCCGGTGGAGACGCTCTGTTCCACGGTTTCTCTCACCTTGGATCACGGGGCCTTCTGACTCATTCTGATCCACCAACTCTGAAAATAAAGCAGAGAGTTTAGACACCAAGTGAGTAACACTGCCACATCTGACTGGTCTGCGGGCCCAAGTTGGCCGTAATAGCCTATTACCTTCCTTATGATGAGAAAGGAACAGTGATGAAGGGTTCTGGTATATTCCACCAAAACCACAAATTTCACGATAATTACCATAAAACTCTAGAGCATACGACTGCACCAGGAGAAGAGCAAAACCAAGCACTGCAACCGAGGCAGGGACGGGCAGCTTAAGACATGCTGGTCTGTGGCTCCTAAGAGTCACACCGTGGACAGGTGAATTGGGATCCAGAAAAAGAATCACAGGGAAAGTCACCGTGGGTTCCCTTAAATGGCAAGGGTCCTTAGTGTGATCGGAGCTGAACGCTGAGGACGCTGCAGCCTGTGAAGCAGGTGGCCTCTCCTAGCTGCTGACCCTTCCACACCGAGGGCACGGAAGGGAGCCTCGGCAGGAGGTGGGGGAGGGGTCCACTATGAGCAAGGAAGACAGCGAGGAGCCGGACTCAAACCCAGAAGGCACGGAGGGACGGGGGCCGAGAGGCCACTCTGCAACGCAGGTGCAACAGCCCCAGCTCCTCGGGCTGGGCGCTGGGGATGCAGAATAGGCCCCGGGCGCTCGCTTCCCCAGGAGTGAGCTTACGGGGCTCCTGGCCAGTGCAGGGGACCCTAGGTGAGGACAGCAACTCTGAGGAGAAGACGGAATCATGGAGGGCGTGAGGACAGGACGGTGTCACTTCCATAAAACCTGGTGACAGGTTAACAGGACAAACACACCAGAGAACCAAGGCTCGTTCAAAACACTACTCGTGACATGGCCTCAGGCTCTGGAAAGACGCTCACACTTCTAACAGCGCCACCCCATGTGGGTGGTGACACCTCACAGAAGGACCCACGCTATGGGTCACATAGTGGCACAGAGCCGTGTGCAGCACCACGCTGGGCCTGCACTGCTCTAGCTGGGTGCTGCCCACTGTGTCCGCAGCCTGGTCAGTGAGCACCTCAGGCTTCACAAGCCAGTAGTCTCTGCTCGGAGTCTCGATTCCGCCACAAACGAAGGTGGCGTGCCAACAGAGCTGTTCATGACACAGGCTTTCTGACCCGCTTCAGATGGCTCACGTATAATGGGTAAGGCGCTGGAATCTGAGACCCTCCAAAAGGGGTTCCACCAGTATCCCTTATGGCTGAGGCTGAGGGCTGGATGGAGGCCACAGCCCCATTTCTCTGTGGCGTTCGAGTGGCGTGGGGCCCACCCGCCACCGTGACTCACAGATCCCAGAACACCCAGCAAAACCACAGAATACTCACGGTTGTTAATCACAAGTCCTGGAAATGGTCTAAAAGAGAGAAGCAAATCATAACAGTTTATTTTTACAGTACAAGAATATCTGTATATTCAACTAATATTTAACCCATGTCACTTATTAACCACTACTTTATAATCTTATAGGAGAGATGTGTGTGACCAGGCGTGGTGGGGCATGCCTGTCATCCCAGGGACTCAGGAGGCTGAGGCAGGAGGATGGCAACTTCAAGGCCAGCCTTAGCAACTTGGTGAGACGGTCTCAAAATAAAAAATAAAAAGCACTGGAGGTGAAACTCACTGGCAAAGCACCCCTGGGTTCAATGCCCAGTTTGGAAAAAAAAAAAAAAAAAAAAAAAAAGGAATAAAGGGGTGTGTGTGTGCATGTGCACCACACAGACATGTAGGCACACGCACACACAAACACACACAACCACTGTTACAAACGCCACACCAAAGGGGGAGACAAAACAAAAATGTGAGCCACAGACAGGAGCAGAGCGATTCTAGTTAACTGGTCCACTGGGAAAGGCCTCTGCCTGATCTCAGGAATGACCGTGCTGCAGGGGGACAACATGCTGTGGTGTCCGGGAGGGTGGACAAGAGGCCCGCACGTGGCACACCAGAGACATCCGACAAGGCCCTAAACCACCTGTCTCCAGACGCGGGCCTTGGCAGGAAGCCCCTGGGCAGGGGTGGCTAATTTGGGCTGAGGCCGACACCTGCTGTGTCCAGCCGGTGCTCCGAAAAGCGTGCCGCTCGTGCTGCCGGCACACAGGGCACCTCTGCGGCCCAGGAGCTCGCACTCCCCACCCGCCTAGGTGAGGAAACGGAGTGGCATGACTTGGCATGGAGACACACCAAGAGGCGAGCCCCGCAGGCTTCCTAGGCCCCACTGTCTCCAATGCCCATTACTCAAATTTTCCACTGTCGTAGGAAAGCGGTCACAGAGGACACGCAACAGTCAGAGGTGACGTTGTTCAAGAAGACCCTGAGAGGCACTGCCAGGCTGGACTCGGCCCATAGGCCAGGACCTGCCAACACCTTGCTCAAAAACGAAAATGACAGTGGGCGTGGCAGCCACACCTGTCATCCCAGTGGCTCCGGAGGCCGAGGCAGGAGGATTGAGAGTTCACAACCAGCCTCGGCAACTCAGTGAGACCTTAAGCAACTCAGTGAGACCCTGTCTCTACATAAAATATAAAATAGGGCTGGGGGTGTGGCTCAGTGGTTGAGGGCCCTCATGTTCAATCCCCCGTACCAAAAAAAAAAAAAACAAAAAAAACCAAAAAGCCACTGGAGAATGAAGTCGGCTCAGACTCAGAGCACGTGTCTCCTGGGGCCCAGGCTCTGGTTTGATCCCAGCACCAAACAAAACACCCCCCTGAGGTAAGAGGGCCAAGGCCAGGTGGCTCTGCCATTCCACACTCACAACCACACTGGGGGACCCAGTGAAACTGGGTGACCTCGGGTGAGCTCCTCTGAGCAGGAGGCTCCCACTCACCTAATGACGGTGAACTTGATAAACTCAGCAGAATCTAGGATCCTTCTCATGGAGCTGATCTCCAGGTAGCTGGGGGCTTTGAAGGAGACCCCGGGGGGCATGCCATCGACCACCACGCACCCAGGGTTGATGGTGATTTTCCTGTAGGGCACCTTCACGGGGAAGCCCATGCCGATGGCCTCACCTGTAATGAGGCAGCACAGAAGCAGAGGGACCTGGTACCTACGGCCGACTTTGAAAGCACGAGGCCAGTAAGATGGCTTCGTCTGCTAGCTGGGTTCTCTGTACAGATCAACAAACACGAGCCACGGTTCTATTAACTTTGACACTGACCACTAATAGGATAACACACTTAGTGTTTTCTTATCAGATTTTAAAAATTTTGCTTCCCTTTCTACCAGGAGATCACAACCACACGACAATCACCTCCCAAAAAGACAGCATTAGAATAAAATCTCCAGGGGGGGAGGCCGGAGTGCGCAAGGCCTGGCCTGGATCCCAGCGCCTGCCGCAGACTGCACTTCACCAGCAGAACGTACCGAACTTGCGGCTGAAGAGGTCATTCACTTGCTCTCTTAGCTGTCTTGCCTTTTCAACTTTCGACAGTCTTTCATTATCATCATCTAAAAAGAGTTCAGAGAAAACCCAAAACTTAAAAATGCACTTTTAGACTCAAGTAGATTATGAGGAGCTCTGTGTATGTCTTTAGAGCCTTTTGGTCATGTGAACAAGTCACACTCCAAACTGGAAGTGCCACGCCCCTTCCCACCATGATAGGTGTCATGAGGACAGACAGACGTGGGGATGAACAGGCTGGGGCTGGAGCCTAGAGCCACACCACAGAGCACATGTGGCCAACAGGACATCCGACATCCCTGTGTGACAGAATGAGCCCCAGTACCGGGGCTCAGGGACCCAGAGGACAGAGAAAGGTACCTGGAATTGTCACTTGAATGATGTTAAGATCTTCTACACCTGATGCAGTCGTGTTAACACTGGGTGATGAATTTATTTTTCCTTCAGACAGAAATTTAAGATCGGAGATCAGGGAGAACGTTCAAGGTCAGAATCTACCCTAGCAACCCACTACGAGGAGCCCCAAGCAGGCTCTCGGGGGCTTCCAGCACGGGGCCGCAGGCCTCAGGGGGCTTCCTCTCCTGCCACGCTCTACGTTCCACTAGGGTCTGAAGCTTCGGGAAAACCGTTCTCACTGTGGCTTTCTCACGGTGAGTGTGCAACTTTGCATGCTCAGCTCTCAATCACTAAAGAACTGAAGAGGAGTGCCAAGCCCCTGCAGGGAGTGCGCTGCCCGGGACACTCACTGGGGGGGCTCTTGGAGGAGGAGGTGCTCTCCTTGATCGCCGTCTCAAACATTTCCGGCCTACAAATGAGAGAGAACATGTGCTAAGCCAGGTGGAACTCATCCCCCAAGATTCAGAAAGAAGGAATTAAAGCCCTGACCTGCAGGCACACACTCAGCTCTTCACAGAGGAAGGACAGAAACAACCCGGATCCACAAATATCCAAAAAAAGCCTAATCCACTGTGATTCTGGCACCCGCCCTGGCCCTCTGCTTGACCCCATTAGTGTGCTCGCTTGTCTGTAAGCTCTTCCATGGTTGGGGGTCATACCAGGAAGAATCAGCGCCAAACTTGAGAATGAAAACAGGAAAAGCCTGTGTGCAGCCTGGAGACACAGAGTCCCAGTCCTGGCCCTCCTGCCACCCTCTAGGATGGGTCCTCAGGTGCAAAGGGTGGTCACTGTGTGGCAACACGCTCTGATTCGAGGCAGCAACACCAAGGGGCTGAAGCACAGCTCGTATCCAGCAGAACCTGCCTTTAATTTACTTCAAGTGACTCTTGTATAAATACACACCAATAATTCCAATTATTCCCATCTATTGATGTTCAGGCAAATATAGGAGAGGTCAAAAATATTCCTTAAGTTGGAGAAATAAAAGACCTTTGGAAAACTGAACCACTGTTAAGTCGGCAGCACCAGCCCCTGGGACCCTGAGCGTGGTCGCAGAAGCCCCTCTCCCTGACACGCTGGAGCCCTCGGCTGCCTCTCTGACCCGCTAAGGAAACAAGCTGCGTGCGCAGAAGGGTGGCTGGAGGGCCCTTCTGACCCCAGTATCAGAGCCCTGCCACAGTGTGAAGCCGCATGTCTGCCTCCGCTTCACCTCATTTCCTTACTTCTTAATGATGAACTTGATCTTGGCCTTGTTTCGAAGTATCTTCTCCAGCCTTGGAATGCCAAAAGTAGACGGTCTCCGGAAGGGCACGCCCTCAGGTAAGCCTTCCACGTAGAAGTCCTCCGGGAAGGATTCGAATAACGCAAAGGGCACCTTCACCGCCTGCTTGAGGCCAAGAGCTTCCCCTGTGAGAAGGCACAAGACGGTTCTCACCTCTCCCTCCGAAAGCTGCTACAAGTTGCAGCTCTAAAAACACACTGTGACGCTTCCCAGCTCCTAAGACCAAACTGACTTAGGGACACCACTTAGGGTTAGAACACGCCCTCTGGGGGCTTGCCAGGTGCGAGACCGAGACCTGAGGCCCAGAGAGTCCGTGGGGAGAGTGGGGAGGACACTGCTCTGCTCCCCCTCTGCACTTCTGACAGGCTACCTCAGACCTCAGTAAGGCTTCAGGATCAACCCACCGCATTTTTCGTTGAAAAGATTTTCCACTTTCTGCTTCAAGTCCGTGATCTTGGCGTTCCAGGCCTCTGCAGGTAAACACAAGGTTAGCCTGCGGGGGGCTCCGCCGCAGACACTCAAGACGGCCCCTCGCTCTCGCGTACAGCTTCAGAGAGCACAGAGGAAGAACTAAGGCTCCACGCGGTCAGGGCTGGGCGGGCGCCAACCCTGGCAGGCTCTGAACTGTTTGCAACTCTGGCACCCTGGCTGAAATGGACACCCCGGGGGGTGGCCACCTGCACAGGCCAGGGGTCAACGCTCACGTTGGTCACGGTGACTAATGGGGAAAGGGGATGCCAGCGCCATTTTGCAAACGCACATGAGAAGCAGGCCCAGCAGCCCCTTGGGGCCCACGCCCTCCCGCCGCTCCACTTGAGTGGCTGAGGATGCGGGGACGCCAGGCCTCTGCCTTCAGGAGGGCCTCGACTGCTGCCGACACACCTCCGTCAAGCACAGACTGAACGCGTGGGGACCAGCACTGGGACCAGAGTACCACCCTGCAGGCTGGCTGGACGGTCTGCGGCCTTCTCCACGGCCTGCCCCACCTCACAGAGCAAGAAGCGAGGCATCGAGACAGGAAGGCACCACCGCCTTCTACTTAATATGGGGAGTGAAACACACAGGACACACTCACCAAAGGAAAACTCTCTCCCACGCGGCTTAAAGGGAACGTTGGAGCCATTAGTCTGGGTAGGAGTGCGAACGGTGGAGGTCTGAGGATTGTTGTTGTTAGAGCCTGAAGAAAAGTCAAGGAAAACCATAACTGGCACCTAATTAATTTCACTTACTTAATTAATTGTACTGCTTCAAGTCCAGCCTGTGCCAGAAAACAGCTGAGTCGGAAGAACAATGGCCGTCCCGCCGGTCCACAGACCCACGACTCTGCTCCCTCTCAAGATGATGCGCCTGACGTCTCCCGTGCCCAGGTGGAGCCAGCCACTCAGGAGGCGGAGGCAGAGCGACCGAAGCCCTGGAGGACAAGGCCAGCACGGCCAGCACGGGAAGGAAGTCGCCACCAGGCTGTGGTGGTATGCCATGGAGACGCCAGCCACCAACGGGAGGCAGGGCGCCTGACCTCGGTGCTGACGGTTTAAAGCACATCACGCACTCAGAGGGAGGCGCGCTGGAGGACGGGGGAGCCAGGGCCCCGCGCACTAGTGTGGAAGTACGAGAGGTGCAGCCGACAAGGAGGACAGAGACCGAGGTCCTGCAAGGACGCAGAGTCACCCGGCGACACCAGTCCCCCTCTGGCCACACGACCAAGAGGACCGAAAGCAGGAGCGGGGCAGCCTTGGCACCTCAGTTCATGGCAGCATCGTTTTTTAAATTTAGAAACTGTTTCTGGAACTTTCCAGTTAACATTTTTGGACTGTGGTTGACCACGGGTAACTGAAACTGAGGAAGGAAAAACCGCAGACAAGGGGGAACCCTGTGTAAGAGGCGGTGGGACTGCCACCAGTGCCCACGGGCCAGAGCGACCACCTCACTGCACAGGTTATTCCCGAGCTCTATGGAGCCAACACAACCCTCAAGTCCCTTTCCTCATCTATGAAACCAAAGTGCTGGGCACAAGGCCCGTGGGGACTCTTCCAGCCACATATCACATGGTCACAGAGCCAGGGCAGCTGGTTCCAGAGGACAAGGCCAGCAGAGCAGCACGGTGGTGCCACACATGGGGTGGGCCTCGCCACCTGTGAGAAGCCATCCTCCTCAGCAGAACCAGGCGAGGTTGAACCGTGGGACACAGAGGCCTGGCTCCTAGGAACTGCGGGGAAGTAGGTGGCGCTGTGTGGAAGTGGTTCCCTGTCTCCTTCTGGAATTTTCCCTCTAAGGGCATGCTCCCCTAGCTCCCCCCTATCCTGTCCATCACAGGAGAAGCTCCTCCCATTCCTTGCCCCTTTACCTGCATATTATAAATAAAGGAGAGTTGGGCCACTTGGTTATTGTAGAGGCCAGAGCTGGTATGGCCGGACCGTCAGGCCCCCTCTCATAAAGAGCGTTGGCTCTCGTGTGTTTACTGAGTAGGTAAGTTTTCTGGGTAAGAGACAGAAAAACTGCCAACACCCTCCTCGGGCAGCCAGCCCTTTCCTCCTCCATGCGGGACGGGGCAGAGGACCCGACAGCTACCGCCTGCCATTTCTCTTTTGCTAGGGTCACAACCTCTTAATTCCATAGTCTTACTTGTCCTGAAAAATACTCAAGTTATTCTGTCATTTGCTATTCTTTCTTAATTCTCCATTTCTTTTATTTTTTTAAATTTATTTTTATTGTAAACAAATGGGTTACTCGTTCTTTCTGTTTGTACGTGGAGTGACAGCATACCATCTGTGTAGTCATACGTTTACATAGGCTAATGGTGTTTGACTCATTCTGTTTTGACTCATTTTCCTTCCCCCAAACCCTCTTTTCCCTCTATACAGTCCCTCCTTCCTCCATTCTTGCCCCCCTCCCACCCCCACTATGTGTCATCCTCTGCTTATCAGTGAGATCATTGTCTTTTGGATTTTTGAGATTGGCTTATCTCACCTAGCAAGATATTCTCCAATTTCATCCATTTGCCTACAAATGCCATAATTTTATCATTCTTTATGGCTGAGTAATATTCCATTGTATATATATACCACAGTTTCTTTATCCATTCATCAATTGAAGGACATCTAGGTTGGTTCCACAGTCTGGCTATTGTGAATTGAGCAGCTATGAACATTGATGTGGCTGTATCTCTGTAGTACGCTGATTTTAAGTCCTTTGGGTATAGGCCGAGGAGTGGGATAGCTGGGTCAAATGGTGGGTCCATTCCAAGTTTTCTGAGGAATCTCCACACTGCTTTCCAGAGTGGCTGTACTAATTTGCAGTCCCACCAGCAATGTATGAGTGTACCTTTTTCCCCACATCCTCGCCAACACCTGTTGTTGCTTGTATTCCTGATAATCGCCATTCTAATTGGAGTGAGATGGAACCTTAGTGTAGTTTTGATTTGCATTTCTCTTATTACTAAAGACGGTGAACATTTTTTCATGTGTTTGTTGATTGCTTGCAGATCTTCTTCTGTGAAGTGTCTGTTCATATCCTTAGCCCATTTGTTGATTGGGTTATTTGTATTCTTGGTGTAGAGTTTTTTGAGTTCTTTATAGATTCTGGAGATTAATGCTCTATCTGAAGTATGATTGGCAAAGATTTTTCTCCCACTCTGTAGGCTCTCTCTTCGCATTGCTGATAGTTTCCTTTGCTGAGAGAAAGCTATTTAGTTTGATTCTATCCCAGTTATTGATTCTTGCTTTTATTTCTTGTGCTATGGGAGTCCTGTTAAGGACGTCTGATCCTAAGCCAACATGCTGAAGATTTGGACCTACTTTTTCTTCTATAAGATGCAGGGTCTCTGGTCTGATTACAAGGTCCTCGATCCATTGTGAGTTGAGTTTTGTGCAGGGTGAGAGATCGGGGTTTAGTTTCATTCTGTTGCATATGGATTTCCAGTTTTCCAAGCACCATTTGTTGAAGAGGCTATCTTTTCTTCATTGCATATTTTTGGCACCTTTGTCTAGTATGAGAAAATTGTATTTATTTGGGTTAGTGTCTGTGTCCTCTATTCTGTACCATTGATCTACCTGTCTATTTTGGTACCAATACCATGCTGTTTTGGTTACTATTGCTTTGTAGTATAGTTGAAGTTCTGGTATTGCGATACCCCGTTTCATTCTTCCTGCTAAGGATTGCTTTAGCTATTCTGGGTTTCTTATTCTTCCAGATGAATTTCATGATTGCTTGCTCTGTTTCTGTAAGGTACGTCATTGGGATTTTAATTGGAATTGCATTGAATCTGTATAGCACTTTTGGTAGCATGGCCATTTTGACAATATTAATTCTGCCTATCCAAGAACATGGGAGATCTTTATATCTTCTAAGGTCTTCCTCAATTCCTTTCTTCAATGTTTTGTAGTTTTCATTGTAGAGATCTTTTACCTCTTTGGTTAGATGGATTCCCAAGTATTTTATTTTTTTTGAGGCTATTGCAAATGGAGTTGTTTTCCTCATTTCCCTTTCAGATGTTTCGTCGCTTGCATATAAAAATGCTGTAAACTTATGCGTGTTGATTTTATAGCCTGCTATTTTGCTGAATTCATTGATGAGGTCTAGAAGTTTTCTGGAGGAGGTTTTTGAATCCTCTAAATATAGAATCATATCATCAGCAAATAGTGACAGTTTAAGTTCCTCTTTTCCTATTTGTATCCCTTTAATTTCTTTGGTCTGCCTAATTGCTCTGGCTAGAGTTTCGAGGACAATGTTGAAAAGAAGTGGTGAAAGAGGACATCCCTGTCTTGTTCCTGTTTTTAAAGGGAATGGTTTCAGTTTTTCTCCATTAAGAATGATGTTGGCCATGGGCTTAGCATAAATAGCCTTTACAATGTTCAGGTATGTTCCTACTATCCCTATTTTTTCTAGTGTTTTGAGCATGAAGAGGTGTTGTATTTTGTCAAACGCTTTTTTTGCGTCAACTGAAATAACCATATGATTCTTATCCTTAAGTCTATTGACATGATAGATTACATTTATTGATTTATGAATGGATGTTAAGCCATCCTTGCATTCCAGGGATGAACCCCACTTGATCGTGGTGCACAATTTTCTTAATATGTTTTTGGATACGGTTTGCCAATATTTTGTTAAGGATCTTTGCATCTATATTCATCAAGGATATTGGTCTAAAATTTTCTATCCTTGATGTGTCTTTTCCTGGTTTGGGTATGAGGGTGATATTAGCTTCATAGAATGAGTTCGGTAGGGTACCCTCCTTTTCTATTTCCTGGAATACTTTGAGAAGTACTGGAATGAGTTCTTCTTTGAAGGTCTTGTAGAACTTGGCTGAGAATCCATCTGGTCCTGGGCTTTTCTTGGATGGTAGGTTTTTAATGGCTTCTTCTATTTCATTGCTTGATACTGATCTGTTTAAATCGTGTATGTCCTCCTGGTTCAGTTTGGGAGGAGCATATGTCTCTAGAAATTTGTCAGTGTCTTTGTTAGCTTCTATTTTGTTGGAATACAGATTTTCTAAGTAGCTTCTCATTATGTTCTGTATCTCAGTGGCGTCTGTCGTGATATTTCCTTTTTCATCACGAATTTTAGTAATTTGAGTCTTCTCTCTCCTTCTCTTTGTTAGTGTGGTTAAGGGTTTGTCTATTTTGTTTACTTTCTCAAAGAACCAACTTTTTGTTATGTCAATCTTTTGAATAGTTTCTTTTGTTTCAATTTCATTGATTTCAGCTCTGATTTTAATTATTTCCTGTCTTCTACTACTTTTGCTGTTATTCTGTTCTTCTTTTTCTAGGGCTTTGAGCTGTAATGTTAGGTCATTTAGTTGTTGACTTTTCATTCTTTTCTGGAATGCCCTCCAAGGAACGAATTTTCCTCTTAGTACTGCTTTCATAGTGCCCCAGAGATTTTGATATGTTGTATTGTCGTTCTCATTGACCTCTAAGAATTTTTTATCTCCTCCCTGATGTTTTTTGTTATCCATGTTTCAATCAATAGCATATTATTTAGTCTCCAGGTATTGGAGTAATTTGTTTTTTATTTTGTCATTGATTTCTATTCTCAGTCCATTATGATCTGATAGAACACAAGGCAGTAACTCTATTTTTTTTGCATTTCCTAAGGGCTGCTTTGTGGCATAACATATGGTCTATTTTCGAGAAGGTTCCATGTGCTACTGAGAAGAAAGTGTATCCGCTCATTGATGGATGGAATATTTTATATATGTCTATTAAGTCTAGGTTATGGATTGTGTTATTGAGTTCTATCGTTTCTTTGGTTGGATTTTGTTTGGAAGATCTATCTAGTAGTGACAGTGGTGCGTTAAAGTCACCCAGAATTATTGTGCTGTGGTCTATGTGATTTCTGAAATTGAGAAGGATTTGTTTGATGTACAGGGATGCACCATTGTTTGGGGCATAAATATTTACTATAGTTATGTCTTCCTGCTTTATGGTTCCCTTAAGCAGTATGAAATGTCCTTCTTTATCCCTTCTGACTAACTTTGGCTTTAAGTCCACTTTATCTGATATAAGGATGGAAACCCCTGCTCTTTTACTGAGTCCATGTGCGTGGTAGGTTTTTTCCCATCCTTTCACCTTTAGTCTGTGGATGTCTTTTTCTATGAGATGAGTCTCTTGCAGGTAGCATATTGTTGGGTCTTTTTTTTAAATCCATTCTGCCAGCCTGTGTCTTTTGATTGAGGAGTTTAGGCCATTAACGTTCAGGGTTATTATTGAGATATGATTTGTATTCCAAGTCATTTGGCTTATTTTTGGTTTTTAAGTTGGCTTGGTTTCTCCTTTGACTGGTTTTTCTCTAAGGTAATTCCTCCCTTTGCTGACCTCCATTGTTGTTTTTCATTTCCTCCTCATGGAATATTTTGTTGAGAACATTCTGTAGTGCAGGCTTTCTATTTGTAAATTCTTTTAAACTTTTGTTTATCATGGAAGGATTTTAATTCATCTTCAAATCTGAAGGTTAGTTTTGCTGGGCATAGGATTCTTGGTTGGCAACCATGTTCTTTCAGAGCTTGAAATATGTTGTTCCAGGCCTTTCTAACTTTTAGAGTCTGGGCTGATAAGTTGGCTGCTATCCGTATTAGTCTCCCCCATATGTAATCTGATGCTTTTCCCTTGCGGCCTTCAAAATCCTATCTTTATATTCGAATGTTAGGCATTTTCATTATAATGTGCCTTGGTGTGGATCTGTTGTGATTCTGTGCATTTGGTGTTCTGTAAGCCTCTTGTATTTGATTTTCCATTTCATTCTTCAGGCTTGGGAAATTTTCTGATATTATTTCATTGAATAGGTTGTTCATTCCTTTGGTTTGTATCTCTGTGCCTTCCTCAATCCCAATAATTCTTAAATTTGGTCTTTTCATGATGTCCCATAGTTCTTGGAGAGTCTGTTCATGATTTCTTACCATCTTCTCTGTTTGGGTGACTTTATTTTCAAGATTAAATATTTTGTCTTCATTGTCTGAGGTTCTGTCTTCCAAGTGGTCTAGTCTTCTGGTGATGCTTTCCATTGCGTTTTTTATTTGGTTTATTGTCTCCTTCATTTCAAGGATTTCCGTTTTTTTTTTTTTGTTTGTTTGTTTTTTGAGAATCTCTATCTCTTTTTTGAAATGATCTTTTGCTTCCTGCAGGTGCTCTTTCAGCTTATTGGTATTATCATTCATTGCCTGCATTTACTCTCTTACCTCATCCTTTGCTTTGCGAATCATCTTAATCATGAATAATCTGAAGTCCTTTTCTGACATTTCTTCTAACATACTGTCCTTGGATTCTATTACTATAGAATCTAGATTTGTTTGGATCATTTTCTTCCCTTGTTTTTTCATGTTGTTCATGTATCTTCCCCTCTAGCGCTGCAGATCTGAGGTATTGCAGATTTCCCCCCATAGGCTTATAGTGGCCCTATAGGTTTCCAAAACCCTTTCTTTAAGGGGAGATCAATATTCAGACAATTCAGCCCAATTCAGACACTATGCAATCCTAGACCAAATAGTCCCTATGAGGACAATAACAAAATTGTCATAATAAACAGAATGAGTTTAAATACTATCTTCGGTGAAACAAACAGATTTGCAATAAGGTCTGGAGTTTCTAATGGAGGACAAAGAGGATGCAGAGGGATGTAGAATGTGGCTGTTAATGGGATAAGAAAAGAATATACAGAAGTTCTAGATAATGGAAAGGGTGAGAGTGTAATCAAAAGAAATTGGATGTTAGCATGCAAAAAAGGGAGAAAGAGACTCTGAGGAAACAGGTAAGCAAAAGGAAAAGAGAGCAAGAAAAGTACAGAAATAAAAACTTAAATGTTTTCAATAAGGAGAAAAAAGAAAATCTACAGTCATCTAGTAATGAAACCTCCCAGTCTTCAGTGACCTGATGCATGAGAGGTACCTGACAATGAGTTTCAAGCCTCCAGCAGGCGTCTTAGGATGGGATTTGCTCCACCTAAAGATGGGAGCTACGGCTTCCAGGAGTATCCAAGACGGCCGCTCTGACTTCGAAATGTGTTGGCAAATGGGGAGCTGCAGCTCAGGGGGGGTGGATGTGGTCAGCTGCAGGTCCTGTAGGTGGGATGCGGTTGGTCAGGCAAGAGTCCTGGAGGTCGGGTGTGTTTCGTGTGGTTGCGGGATCCTGGAGGCCGGGTGCAATCAGTCCGTCTGGGGTCCCGGTGATAGGGCACAGTCAGTTGGTCTGGGGGTCCTGGCAGCAAGGAGCAGTCAGTTGATGTGAGGGCCCCACAGGCAGGGAGTGATGGTTGGGCTGAGGGATGCTAGAGACGGGGCTCAGTCAGTCCGGCCAGGGGTCCTACAGGGCCTGGTTGTTATCTCAAAATGGCGGCAGCCACGTGTAATCAAACCTGCAGGTACTGTAACAGAGAACTTCCAGGCAACAGCAGGCAGCTGGTGCTCCACTGGCAGTTGGTGATCAGTTTCCTAATGTTTCCTTTACACTTGAAGGATCCGCAAGGCACATGCTCCCCTCCTGCCCAAGGTCAACAGCAACAGCTCCGACACTGGCTCTTCCAGACATGGGGAGACACGGAGGTGTGGAAGGCGAGGGGCCCTCTGCTCACCGCCACAGGCTGGGCTGGGCGTGGACTCCACCCTGGCCTACCTCCATTTCTTTTTAAAAAAAAATTTGTAGTTAGAGATGGATGCAATAACTTTATTTTTATTAATTTATTTTTTATGTGAACCCAGTGCCTCAAGTGCGAGGTGAGCGCTCTACAGAGCCACAACCCCAGCCATCAATTTCTTATTTTATGGGACTTCTTTGTCTTTTTTTTCTGCAACATAGTATTTGTGTATCTTTGTGGCGTACTTCGTGGTCATGTGACACTCGTAAACAACGTGTAAGAGCACATGGGGGTCACCAGTGCCTTCTGCTCTTCAACAGTGATCCTTTGATTGGGAATTGTGTACACTTCTTGTTTCTCGTCTTTAAAGTTGGTCTTGAGCTAAACCGTAGATTCCTTCCATCGGAGTTACCCCACCGGGCCAGGAGGTGCTCAGAGGCAGGGCTGCGCCCGGACTGCACAAAGCCACGGTCACACTGTGGTGCTGCAGAGTAGCTGAAGCGGGAGGACCACAAACTCAAAGCCAGCCTGGGCAACAGAGCAAGACCTAGTCTCTGAACACAGCAGGAGCTCAGAGCTGCAGCAGTCCGGGTGCCAGCACTGGCACTGCGCGCACGCCCACCAGAGCTTCTGGAGAGGCTTCCTGGGTGTTCTGACGGAGGGCATGGGCAGGGTCGATTCTGCCTCTCTGCCTCCCACAGAGGTCCTGCACACAGCGGGGAAAGGCCAAGCAAATCCCAGAGAGGACATCTTATCATCTTCCGCTGCTGAACCAACGTCAGGCAAGCCTGCTTCAGAAAAGCCTAGGGTGAGGAGAGCAAGCAGGGTCCGACTGGGGAAGCCAATGCTGATCGCAGAGGACACAAACCCGACCACCCGGGCGCCCGACTGGCACAGTCAGGACCCGGGCTCAACGTGCAAGCTCTGGGTTTCCTTCCCTATCTCGCTGGCCCAGAGTTCACACCAAGTGCCCTTTGTTTCAACAGGATCAACAAACAACAGTCAAAAAGCCACAAACAAAGCGACATCCAGAAGCCCGTCACCACCATGCACGGATCTGCCTTTGAGCAGTACGCTGCTCTTGCACCCAGCTGGCAGTGCCCGCAGACTGGGCAGTCAGCAGGCTGTTTCACCTCTTCCCTGACACACACAACAGCGCCATCACACTGGACGCAGGGCCGCAGCCCCAGGCTGTGAGCTGGAGAGCCCTAGAGGGCAGCCGTCCTCCTCCTCCAGAGCCTTGCTCAGTGTCCGCAGGGTTTCAAAACCAGACTCTGCAACTCCCCTGGGGCTCGTGGCCTCCACCCTCCTCTCCTGAGAACACATGGCTCTTCAGAGCCCGCGCCTGCGGCTCCGGGGCACACATCGCCTCGTCCGACGTGTCCCTCAACGCCAGGCGCAGCCGTGCCCCCACACTCACAGGCCCTCCTCCACTTGTTCTCTTTCCCCACTGTGCCCACTAATCTCGGCATCCTAGTGACATTGGGGCCACTGCTCCTTCAGTGGCCTTCGTCACCAGCACATCGCCTAGACATGACGTGGATCCGTGGCCTTCGGGGTCCCACTGGCCGACGGCTAAGGGCACGGTCCTCTGCAGATGTGGACCAACAGTTGGCACTTCCCTCCAGGGAGGGCCACCATGTGCCCTGCCCAGTGACAGTACCTCCTGCCCCCAAGGCACAGCCATGGCTCACAGAGCTCAAGCCGCTGTGACCAGGCCCAGGTCTGTCTGGTGGCGCACGTTGCCACTCGTCAAAGCAACACCACAGGTGCACCTCCGTCAGTCGGGCACTCCTGCAGGAAGAGAAGTCTGTGTGCAAGAGGGATCTTCCTAGATGGCTCCGGAGGGATAAAGTGGACTGGAATCTATTTGTGATTCTTAGCATTTGTGAAGAGGCATTTTTAATCTGGTAACAGTGAACATTAACTAATCATGCAGGGTGCCTGATGCGCTTTGTGGTTCTGAGCGTGCCCGACACCGACACAGGGATCAGCGCTGCCCTCGACAGCAGCGCTTTGCTAATGAGACACGGGAAACTCGGGCTTGGCGTGGTGGCGCACACCTGTAATCTCAGCGGCTTAAGGAGGCTGAGGCAGGAGGATCGCGAGTTCAAAGCCAGCCTCAGCAACTTAGCCAGGCCCTAAACAACTCAGTGAGACTGTCTCTAAATAAAATATTATAAAGGGCTAGGGATGAGGCTCAGTAGTTAAGTGACCCGGGGGTCAATCCCCAGTACCAAAAACCCAAAAGCTGGAAACCCAGGATAAAGAGAAGCATCCCAACGCGGTCACTTCCTTCAGAGGCGCAGGAAACTGCAGCGGGGCTGAGGAACACCTACGGTACTGTGTCACATATTTTAATACTGTGGAAATGAAAAGACAAGAGTCCCATATGTCAGTGATCAACCTACTGAGAGAAGTCAGGAGAACTACCCCATTCACATAATAGCCTCAAAAATAAAATACTGGAGAATCGATCTAAAAAGAAGTAAAAGGCCTCTAAAGTGAGAACTACAGAACACTAAAGAAAAAAACTGAAGACCTTAGAAGATGGAAAGACCTCCCACATGTCTGGACAGGCAGAATTACTACTGTCAAAATGGCCACACTACCAAAAGCACTATACAACCTTGATGCAATGCCTATTAAAATCTCAGTGACACTCTTCATAGAACTAGAAAAGCAATCATGAAATTCATTTGGAAAAATAAAAAACCCAGAAGAGCCAAGGCAATCCTTAGAAGAGAGGAGGAGGTTATCACAATACCAGACCTTAAACTATACCACAGAGGCAGAGTAACAAAAACGGCATGATATGGGCACCAAAACAGACACATAGACTAATCATATGAAAAAGGACCCAGAGACAAACCCACATAAATACGGTGATTTCATACTAGACAAAACACTCACTGGAGAAAAGACAGCCTCTTCAATAAATGGTGCTGGGAAAACTGGAAATCCACAGGTAACAAAATGAAATTAAACCCCTACCTCTCACCCTGCATGAAACTCAACTCAAAGTGAACCAAGGACTTGGGCACTAGAACAGAGACCCCGCACCTAATAGAAGAAAAAGTAGCCCCAAATCTTCACCATATTGGCTTAGGATCTGACTTTCTTAACAAGACTCTCAAAACGCAAGAAGTAAAGTCAAGAATCAATAAATGGGATGGATTCAAACTAAAAAGCTTCTTCTCAGCAAAGAAAACAATAACACGAAGAGAGAGCCTGCAGAGTGGGAGAAGATCTATCCCACATGTACTTCAGATACAGTACTAATCTCCAGGATATATAAAGAACTCAAAAAACTTAACACCAACAAACAAATAACCCAATCAATAAATGGGCTAAGGAACTTAACAGACGCTTCATAGAAGATATACAATCGATCAACGAATATATGAAAAAATGTTCAACAATTAGAGAAATGCAAATCAAAATACTCAAAGATTTATCTCACTCCAATCAGAATACAATTATCAAGCATACAAGCAACAACAAATGTTGGTGAGGATGTGAGGGAAAATGTACACTCGTACATTGTTGGTGGAAATGCAAATTGGTGCAGCCATCATGGAAAGCGGTATGCAGATTTATGAGAAGACTTGGAACGTAACCAGCTATCCGCTCCTCAGTTCACGACCATCGAATACGATAGAATATTACTCAACCTTAAAGAAGAATGAAATGATGGTAAGGATGAAGCCGAAGAATATCATGCTAAGCGAAATAAGTCAATCCCCAAAACCCAAAAGCCAAATGTTTTCTCCGATGTTAATTCACAATGGTGGGGGTGGGCTACAGAAGAATAGTGTTACTTTAGGTAGAGGGGACTGAGGGGGGGAGGGGACAGGAAGGACAGTAGAGCGAATCAGACATTATCACCCTGTGTACATACATAACTATGAGACGGGTGGGATTCTACACGATGTATAACCAGAAGAATGAGAAAGTATACTCTATTATATATGATGTATAGAAGTGCATTCTACCATCATATATAACTACTAAAAACAGACTAAAAAAAGAGAGTATCCTGGAAACCCAGTGGGAGCAGAGAGAAGAAAGTAAATTTGAAGATATATTAGGAACTACTTTAATCCAAAGCACTACTATTCAAACCATCCCTAAATTTCCCTGGGGAAAGAAAAAGAAAAAAGATGAGGAAAGAAACTCCACATGCTACTTTCTGCATTTTTTATTTAATTAGAAGCATTCAGAAATTGACCTTTATCAAAGGCAGCTACCAACACATAAAACCAGCTCTATAAAAATCCACTTGTATAAAACTACCCCGAGTACTAGGACTCGTAACTATTAACTGAAGAATCGACAGCATGCCAAGGAAAGGCCTTACCTTCCACGGTGACCTCGATCTCAGGCACCTTTGAGTTACTCCCGGGGCTTCGTGGTCTTTTGGGGGACTGCAACGCTGTGAACACCACATGATTACTTTTGCATATTGTTTTAAAAAGATTACACGTACAGAGGGAAAAGAGGGGTGGGAGGGGTGGGGGGAAGGAAAAAAAACAACAGAATGAATCAAACATTACCCTATGTAAATGTATGATTACACAAATGGTACGCCTTGACTCCATGTACAAACAGAAACAACATGTATCCCATTTGTTTACAATAAAAAAAAGGTCAAAAAAATAAAAACTATTCCAAAAAAAAAAAGATTACAGAAGGGGATGGTTTATAACAGCATCAAAGCGATAAAGGCGGAGTGAGGGAGGATCGCAAACACGTTCTCAATGAAATGTTACGAAAAAAGGGAGAGAGAAAGACCCTCTGCCCGTTAAATAAAATACCTTAAACAACAAATAAACAAAAAGCCCCCAAGATGATGGTCCGGGACTAAGCACCACCTGAGACCCGATGCAGGGCCAGAGCCCGAGGGTTGGAAGGGCACACGCCCCTCTTACCTTTAGTGTTTATTTTACTGGCCATCCCAGGAGGCAAGTAGGAAACGACTAGTTCAGGTCTAGAAAGAAAAGCCACAGTGTTACCACAGAGAGGACGACAGTGGTCCGGGCAGTATGAAGAACCATGGCCAGTGCTTTCGAAAAAGAAAGCTTAAAATAGTTTAGTTTCTTCATCCGCTGAAACTCTTCAAGAACGGAAAGAAGAAACTCAGTCCATGCTACTCAGCTATTCATAAGACACAGCATATGAAAAACAACAGCATAAAAACTGGCGTCCACTCCAGGCACGGTGGGGCACACCTATAACTCCCCAGCAACGTGGGAGCCTGAGGCAGGAGGATTGCTAACTGGAAGCCAGTCTCATCAACTTGGTGAGATCCTGTCTCAAAAGCAAATTAAAAGAACTGAGGGTGTAGCTCAGTGGTAGAGCACTTGCCTACTGTGCTCAAGGCGCTGGGTTCAACCCATTTATTTAAATAAATAAACACCACAATGGACCAGCATTTAAGGGCTGAGCACACTGCTCAGAAGTAGAGTGCCAGCGTGTACTGAGGCCCTGGGTTCAATCCCCGGGGCTACAAAATCCAAAAATCCGCATTTTAAAGTGCACTCAAGGGCCTGGGAATACAAAGTGGCAGGCAGTCATTACTGCTCTGCCTGTGCTGAGGAAGGAGAGCCAGAGAGAGGACAGGCTTTGCGGAGCAATTGCACCAGGCCAGGACTGCAGCCCAGAGCCAGGCTTTCCTAGCCAGGACATCGTCCACGTCACCCCTGTCATTCCAGAAAACAAAGTTGAGTAGAAACAGAACTTTACTAACTCCAGAGACAACCAAGGTGGCAAACAACTTACTTTTTAACAACAAACTTAATTTTATTGCTCCCACGGACAATCCTTTCAAGTCGTGGAATTCCAAACCAGGTGGGGCTCCGGAAGGGAATTCCTTCTGGCAAACCTTCCACATACAGGAACTCCGGGTTTGATTCGAACACAGGGTATGGTACTTTCACTGCCTCAGTGAGTCCAAGAGCTTGAGCTGAGAAGAGCAGGAGAACGTGATGTGTGGCAGATAAAAACCTCGCGTTTTTAAGTTTACGTCTGTATTCTTACATATGTCACGTGCAAGTGACCTACAATCTACCCGCATCCACTTAGGATTGAGATGATGTGCTTAGCACGCTGTGAAAATCTGAAGAAAAGGCCTAAACATTAGGTACCTTGAAGAGGAACACTTCAACACTCTAAATGAAAAGGCCAGTTACGCATCGGTCAGAATGACGTCTGTGCTCGGGCAATAGTGGCACCTCCCGCCTTGGGACTGTCCTCCAGGCGCAAGCTGCCACACAAGGATGGGAGCTGCCCAGGCCGCACCTCAGCAGCACTCATGGCTGAGTGGCCAGAGGCAGAGCATGCAAGCTCCTCCTCAGGGACACAGATGCCAGCACAGGTGCTGAGTGATGGACAGGCACGCCCGGGACACTAGCGCTCCCCACTCCTTACTTCCTTCTCCATGACAGACAGACCCAATCAACTGAACACCTTTCTTGCTGAGCCTCCTCAGAATCCTTCTCAAGACAGCGCGCCAGGAAACCGCTGTCAACCAATCTAAGTTGAAACAAACGATGAGACCTATGTGCCACACTGGTGTTAGCCAGATTAGAAGTAGAGACGGTGGGTCTGAGCTTACCCACTCCTCCCTTCCTCTCCCACTCTGAAATGCCAGACACTGAAGCCAAGAGAAATAATGTTTGCTTGGTTTATGTAGCAAGTTAGCAGGAGAAATAAACAGCCAATTTCTGGGACCTTCTTTCTATAGGTCCTGAACGTCTGTAATTCATTCAGAATGTGGCCTTCGTTTGTCTTTAAGCTAAGACATATCAAAGTGTTGTACTTACCAAATTTCAAATTAAAAATTTCTTCTACTTGCTTCCGTAGCTTGGTAATTCTAACATTCCAATCTTCTTTGACTGGAAAACAAAATTAGATCTAATTAATTAGATGAGATTTAGACACCAGAATGGAGATACCCTTGTGTCCACTGATTCACTTAATTCAATTTTGGTTTAAAAACAAAAACTCTGGGTACTAAGAAAAAGAGTGATTTCCTGTATTTGTCAAATATAAGAATTGCAGGAAGGGAGAATTAAAATTTAAATTTACGTTGTAAATGAAGAAAAACCTGTTCTTATGAGTGCTCAAAACTAGTGGTCTTCTTAAATCCCTCCTTGGCGGTCCACGAGGACACGGACAACGTTTCCCCGACCTACACACTGGGCCACCTTGGCATTCACAAGGATGACTACACCAATTCAGGGGCACCCAAGGCACACTTGAGATTTAAGTTCCCTTCCAACATTCCTTTCCTGTCAACATCGAACTCCATCTATGACTGGGCATAGCCTTTTACAGGACCTTGACAACTGATGCCCCCAAACAATAAAAGATCTACAGACTAGGGTCCCCTCTGCTGACATCGGCAATAGCAAGCAAACAGGTAGGAAGGGCAGACGCACTTCAGAGAAGCAGCAGAGAGTCCCACCCACCCGAGGTGGGCTGCACCTGGAGTGCCTGTCACTAACCACGGGGCCCAAGCAGACAGAACAGATGCTGCCTGTGCCCAATCCAACACCAAGTTACCCGTGGAACAGGCGCAGTTGGCCCGCTAGGACCAGACAGGCTCCAAGCGTCTGGCTCCAGACTGTCACGTGAAGAGTGCACACCATGTGTTCAGTGCAATGACTGCAGACTGAACACACCAATCTGACCACGGGACAGTGTAACACACATGCGTGGATGTGCTGTGGCATGTGTGTTTCCGCCAGCCGGATAGGTCTACGTGCAAAGCTCCAGCCGCCCACCAACTGCAGATGCCTGTCCTCGGCTTCCACAAGAGGTTTTGGCAGAGAGGCAGAAGGGGGACACCACGGCTCTAGGGGACTGGCTCTAAGGAGGGGAGAGGGAGAGAATCCGCGTCCCTCTTACCTGGCGTGTTTGTTCTGGGCTGAGTGACTTCAGCTGTACTGTGAGTCAGAAGTTCTGGTCTGTCAAAGTACAATTCATATTCATGACAGAGCTTTTAGGAACAATCTAAATACCTTTCTCATACAGCTGTACATTGTTAACTATTTAAAAATGTGGCCCCTTTGGTCTTTCTTTGCAGTGAAATAAAACCATTTGGGTGACTAGTTCTTTTATTTTTTTGGTACTGGGGATTAAACCCAGGGGTACTTAACCACCAAGCCATATCCCCGGTTCTTTTGTTCTTTTTTGTATTTTACTTGGAGACAAAGTCTCACTGGGTTGCTTAGTGCCTTGCTCAGTTGCTGAGGCTGACTTTGAACTCAAAATCCTCCTGGATGGGATTCAGGTGTGCGCCACTGTGCCTGGCTACTAGTTCACTTTGAAAATAGCAAGTTTCACACATTCCTGTGGGATTACACGGGTGTCTTCAAAGTCACTTTATGCTTAAATGTGCAAAATAATTGCTTTCCCCAAAAACCAAGCGAGCCTGCTATCTAACCCTTCCGGGGTGTGCACCACAGAGCAGCTAGGAGCAACTGGCTCAGTCACCTTAAACACTTTCTTCCTCGTAACGCTCAGTCCCAATAAATATGCACAAATACACAACTAGCAACCAGCAAGCCAGAGTCTACCTTTCCACATCCCTCCTGTGCATAAAGATAAGCCAAACCACCCCTTGGCTCTCCTTAGAATCAAATCAGAATACTCTTTCAAAGATGCAGACCCAAACGATGGCAAGAGGAATCTGTTTGGGACCTTTCGGTGACTGCCACTGTGTCTGTCAGCCTCCCTCTGCTTCTCTGCCTGAGTCTGAAACCCACAGCATGCCCTAGAAGGCAGGCTTCACTCCTAGCAGGCAGGACAGCCCCATCGTGGGACAGCAAGCACAGCGACTCCTCCCCTCTCCTGACGCTGTTGTCGGAAACCCCTTCTGTTCCATATGCACCTGAGGTGCTGCTGCCATCGCCGTCGCCCCTGACGTCGTTCACGAACACCGAGCAGTTCTGATGTCTGAATACGCCAGTCAAGGGCAGAAGTTAGCCCCAGTTCTGTACATCTGATGCTTGACTAACATCGGGTGAATACTGAAGCTAAATTGGATTCCCCGATTTAAAATATGGAGAGAAAGTTCAATTGAAAGGCCCATCCTCATCAAATGCATCTTAGGAGACACTTTAAAAGTCTTTTTCTGCAGATGATCATCTTACCTTTTAATGACAAATTTAATCCGACTGCCGACTTGAATGATTTTCTCCAGCCTCGGGATTCCATACCAGGAGGGACTTCTAAAAGGAATGTTCTCTGGTAGCCCTTCCACGTAGAGATCATTAGGATGCGCCTCAAACTTTTGGTACGGGACAGCCTTGGCTTCGGTGCTCCCCAAGGCCTCAGCTGCAGGAAATCAAAGCGATGCAGGAGACTAAGTCCACGTCCAATTCCGATTCACTACAGTCCACAAGTTCACGTCTTTTTAAATTCGTCTCACTAGGAATTGACACGAGGGCCTCACGTAACCTGAGCAAGTGCCCTACCGCTGGCTACGCCCGGCTCATCGTAACATCACTGTGATCATTTCTCAGCCTCCCCAGCAGCACAGCTGGGATTCGGTGTGCCCCACCTCGACCAGCAGTAAGGACAAGAGAGAGGGAGCTGAGTGGAAAGCGTGAGAGAGGGAAGGTGGAAGAAGAGGAGGAAGGAAGAAAGGGAGTGATGTTCTGCTAAGAACTGACGGGATGGAAACTGAACTGAACTGAGGGCGACTCAGATCGAGGCACCGCAGAAGTCCAAGCACGACCCTCGTTTAGCACCAAATACAAAACTACTTAAACTTTTTTTCAGCTACATGAAAAAACTCAATTAAAGGCTGCATCTGAGCCGATACCAGGAAACTGTTTTGATCCGGGGCGGGGGCAGGACTGGGTACCGGGCTGGGGACGGCACCGGGCTCGTCACAGTGAGCGACCTCCCCAGAGCTTCCCCTGCTGTTGCGGGGGGTGGCCTGCAACTGGCAGTTCTAATGCCTGAAGTGACTCTTGGTTGTGTCAGATGGGACAGTGACACCGCAGTCACATGAGGAAAGGTTCGTGCTGTGAAGGATTCACGCAGAACAGACAAAGGACGTGATGCTGCTGATCGCTTTATGATATTCTTGCAAAGAAGGAAGAGGAGGATGAGACAGAAGAAGGAAATGTGAGAGACTCTCAATGATCAGTGGTATTGGCCAATGGGAATCTGGGGGTCACTCTACAATTTTTCTCTACTTTTTTAAAAAAAATTATATATTATACACACACACACTTTTTTTTATAAATGTTGATGGACCTTTATTTTATTGTTTATATGTGGTGCTGAGAATCAAACCCAGGGCCTCACATACACTAGGCAAGCGCTCCACCACCGGGCCACAACCAGCCTTTACATATATTTTTGGATGTTTACAGATCTTTACTTTATCTATTTATGTACGTGTGATGCTGAGGGTCCAACCCAGTGCGCTACCACAGAGCCCCAGCCCCAGCCCTTTCTCTACATTTGAATAGCTTAAAAATTATAATTAAAAACCATAAAACTGGGCTGGGGAGACGGCTCAGCTGGTAGAGTGCTTGCCTTGCAAGCACAAGGCCCTGAGTTCGATCCCCAGTACTGCAAAAAAAACCAAAAAAACAAAAAAACATAAAACTGAATTTACTAATCCCTGCTCTGAAACCACATCTAAACAGAGCTCTAAAGATGCAAATAATTTACACAATACCAGTATACATGGTTCGCCCTGAACCTTCTGTATGCGATATTAAATATTCTGCACCTGATGGTTCACCAGTGTCTCACTGATGAACTAATTTGCATTTCTTTGTTCTTGGACTGACTTTCCTCTCACATTTAAAGGTCGTCTGTCTCAATTTCTTCCTTCAAATTATCGGCACCGATAGAGCAGTCGCTCGTGGCCGGGGTGCGCCTCCTGCGAGCCTTGTGGGCTCGAGACCTGGGTTTGTTCCTCCACACAACAAGCCAAACGACATCGTCAGGAAAAGGTACTTATGATCACTCTACTACCTCCCCTTAGAGCCTTAAGAAAATCCTCCTCAAATGATATTCTTTTAAAAATCCTTATTTAAAAAACAGTACTCATCTTACTTTCCTAAAACAAAAAAAAATATACAAAACATGGTGTGATGCGCGTGAGTCGGGGCGACGCAGACTCACCGAACTTCTTGCAGAAGAGCTGGTCCACCATCTTCCTCAGCTTGGTGATCCTGGCGTACCACTCCTCCTTCACTGTAAGAACAAGGACACCGGCTCTGACTTGAAGCCCACCTGAGGGCTCGCTTCTCCTGCCTGTGACCAAGGCACGCCTAAGATGCCGGATGCTTTGGGAGAGAATGAGCCAAACCAAGTCGAGGGAAGCGGGACGATGCGGTTTACTCACTGACAGCAAGCAGGTCACCGAGCAACCAGCATTCAGGGACGGGGAGCCCTTCCACGACCCCAGCCCCAGGCAGGGGACTCCGCCTGCCCTCCCTGCCCCCTCAACTCCAGAGCAAAGGCACCAGGAATGCAGAGACTGACATCGTGCCCCCTCGGAGCAGGCCTGCGCTGGGCGCCAGGTTCTCGCAGCCGCCTCCCCAGAAGGTGGACCTCCGCGGGCCCACCGACCAGCAGAGACTTACTCAACCGAAAAAACGGTGACGGAGGAAAATCCTACCTCTCAAAAGCAGAACATACATGGCTCTTTCAATTCCATCTGCCCGGTAACGGGGTATTTGCACTTATTTATAAGGGGTTACCATTAAGAAAATGAGCTCATGACTCTGGAGGACTCTGGCAATGTGTCTGCCAGTGATGGCAGCCACCGGAGGCCCAGGCACCACACTGCACTACGGGAAGTCCCAAGGAGAGAGCTACGCACACGGTGTCCCGCTGTTGCCCAGACCGGAGACCCACCTCCTGACGCAGGCTTGTCAAGCTGTAAGTCTTCCCGGGTGGAGTTGAGGAGTTCATGTCTGAAAGGCAGAGTGAGCAGTGAGTAGCAAGTAGCACCAGGCAGTGTGCGGTGACATGGGGACCCCTAGTACACACTGAGACCACAGAGAAGGCATCTGGACCTGGGAGCATAGCTGAGCTACGTTTCTGAGCCGTGTACACAGTGAGCCAAATAGTAACTGCAATGGTCTCCTAAGGTGCTCCATGGAGCTTGTGTCCTTAGTAAAGAAACAGGCAACTTCGCAACCCAAAGGTATTTTAAGAAAGTTACAAAAAATTTGGGTGAGATCCTGTATTTTATTTTGGGTAATGGGGATTAACTCGGGGTACTCAATCACTGAGCCACATCCCCAGCCCTCTTCTGTATTTTATTTAGAGACGGGGTCTCACTGAGTTGCTTGGGGCCGCGCTTTTATGAGGCTGGCTTTGAACCATCTATCCTCCTGCCTCAGCCTCCTGAGCTGCTGGGATTAGAGGTGTGTGCCTCCACACCCAGCAATGTCCCTTAATTTTATATTACTTTCTTTTCTTTTTTTTTGGGGGGGGTGCTGGGGATCAAACCCAGGGCCTTGTGCTTATAAGGCAAGCACTCTACCGACTGAGCTATCTCCCCAGCCCCTTATATTACTTTCAAGACTACCTATCTCCAAAGATCTATCAACTGGCAAATAAAATTCTAAATACATTTCAATACTCATATTCGTAGGACCAGACATGTTGTTTTTTATAATAACCAAATGATATTCAAAACACAATTTCTACATCACAGAATCTCTGCAATCTGACTTACATATCCCTATCACTCTTATTTTGTGGAAAAGACCTACCTTACGGGGTCAGGGTGGATATCACTAACTAGCCTAACTGCACCCATGGGAATGATCCTGGAGATGTCAGAACCTAATATAGAATGACGTCAGCAGAATTCATAGTATTCAAATCATATTAATAAACTGTGAAACAAAACATTTACTAAATTCTGAGATTTAAAAAACCTGTATTTTTAAAGCCAGTGCCAAGAAATTTGTAGGTATTCTTCTTGGTACTGAGGAGTGAAGCCAGGTGCTTCACCATGAGCTACACCCACAGCCCCCCCCACCCCCTTTTTTTGACTATTTGAGACAGGGTCTCACTGAGTTGCTTAGGGCCTCACTAAACTGCACAGGCTGGCCTCAAACTTGCAATCCTCCTGCCTCAGCCTCCTAAGCAGCTGAGATTACAGGTGTGCACCACCACACCAGGCCCTGGCTTTCCTTTGCATTCTTACTTCTACTGTTTTATTTTTAATTGTACACTCACATATTCACATGTTTTGAAATTTTCAGACCTAAAACGAAGACATACTTTAGCATGCCTAGCAGGAAACTGGAAGGAAAAGGACAGTTGCAGGCCCATCAGGTGGAGGGAGGTGTCTGCCGCAGCACACTGAGACCAAGTTCCACTCCACCAACTTAAAAGTGGAAGGTACAGTGACTTGTAATAACCCCAACTTTTATACAGCCCCACAGGCTGATGAGTGAGTGTCAACCACAAAAAGGAGATCCTAATGAGGACGGAGGCAAGAGCCTGGTAGAGTCCACGGGTCTTACTTCTTGATCACAAAACGAATCCTTTCCTTTGCAAGCAATATCCTCTCCAGGCGAGGAATTCCGTAGGTAGACGGCCTTCTAAAAGGAATTCCTTCAGGAAGTCCTTCTACATAAAGATCTTCAACATGAGACTGGAAAAGAGGGTATGGGATCGTCACCGGACCTTTGGCTTTTATTGCTTGAGCTTTAACGATAAAAAGAGAAAAGGGACCGTCGTCATTAGAAGACAGGGATCCAAGCACTCTGTAGAAGACAGTAATCAAATACACACTGCAACTGGTGCCTGTAATTTCATCTTTATTCCTGTTATTAAAACTGAATCAGAAAAAAAGTCCATGAGAACCAAAAGAACACGTAGGAACCCATACCCTGCTCACCCAACCTACAGGGACGGGTCCCTTAACCTAAGGCAACGCAGATGGAAGCCAGATTTCCTGTTGAAAACCGAACCCCATGCGAAGGAAAACGCTACCAGCTAACATGCATGCTACACAAAACGCGAGAGCAGCAGAGCCTTAGAAACACACGAGCACAACCGCTGTGGATCTGCAGAGGGTCTCTTCTATACAACAGGAGGGGGAATCTTTTCTGAAATAAAAACTCTCTGCTAACACTTATTTACTTAAGAGTAAAATAATACAATAGTTGTGAAATGTCCAAAGCCTGGGAAATAGGAATAATCAAATATACTAATTGCCCTTCCCAGTAAGCATTTCATTTTTCACTGGTTTTCTGTACAGAAACATATTTGTTAAACATTAATATTAGTTTCAAGTGTGCCATATCACATATCAATGCCCTTCCTTTGCTAATATGCTAAACCTGAAAATCATATTTACAGATCACAATGAAAATATCTGCCCTAAAGAAATTGTCATTAAGGTGGTTTTGAAATTATAAGAGGTAAAGAGTATGACTATAATTTCAGAAGACCTGGTAAACATTTATTTTCTTAACTCTATGCAAAATAATCAAATAAATCACATTCACAATGAAAGCTCACAGCATAACCTCTGCTACACTTTATGGGAAGCAGAGATCAACAAAGCTTTGTCAACGCCAAGCGTTCATTCAGAACGGGGCTAGAATTAAGACCGTGACAGTGTGCACAGTCAGCGCTGGCCGGACTTCCGAGCCAGTTGCTGTGGGACCCGCTTCACCACCTCACCAGACCTTCAGGGCAGGTGATCCTTCTCCTTTCACAAAAACTCAGAGGGCAGAGACACAGTCGGGCATTTCGTCCCCAGAGCCTGTGCTCTTCTCACTAGGTGGCACAGGCTTCCATGCAGGGTATATTATGTGTATATTGCTTTGAAACAGAGCAATTAAAAGCACATGTAAAAACAGGCTTGAAACTATCACAAAGTGGTAGGAAAACTAAAAGAAACTTAATGAAATAACTGAAAAATATTATGGAAAAGTTAGCAATTTACTCTAATTCTAGATTTTCACTGAGCAACCAGTTTAATGACCCTGGTAAAGAAACAAATGTTGAGCCAGGTGCAGTGGGGCACCCCCGTAACCCCAGGAGCTCAGGAGGCTGGGGCAGGGGGATCACAAGTTCAAGGCCAGTTCAGCAACTTGGCAAGACCCTGTCTCAAAATAAAAAATTAAAAGGGCTGGGTATATGGCTCAGTGGATAAGCACCACTGAGTTCAATCCCTGATTTTAAAAAAAAAGAAATATTCAAGTTTATTAAGATAAATAATGGCAAATTAGGTTATGAGGCCATAAAACTTCACTTAAAGATGTTCAATGGCAGCTGGACACCACAGTGCAGGCCTGTAATCCCAGCAACTAGGCAGGCTGAGGCAGGAGATCACAAGTTCGAAGTCAGTCTCAGCAATTTACAGAGACTCCGTCTCAAAAAAAAAAAGGGTTGGGGATGTAACTCCGTGGTAGATCACTCCTGGGTTCGATCCCCAGAAAAAAAGAAATTTAAAAAAGAGAACAAAGAAATTAAGAGACGCTGGATAACACCATCATGAGTCTGCAGGCTAGACCTTGGATACTGAGCTCGGTGCTGCACACCTGTACTCCCAGCTACTCGAGAGCCGGAGGCAGCAGGAGAGCTGGAGCCCAGAAGTCTGAGGTCAGCCCAGGCAACATAACAAGACCCCTACCTCAAAACAAACCAAAACCCCCCGTATTACAGAACTTTGCAGCCTGCCTCATGGGAGAGCCCTTGCCTCACAGGAACACCACCCTGGGTTCAATCCCCAGGACTAGGGAGGAAAGGGTCTTCAATGTTTGTTGCTATTTTTAGATGAACACTTGATATATACCATCAGGTGATGTTAACAAAATGCTTTTCTTTCACCATTATACAGGGGCAATTATAGGATAAAGCAGGAAAATAAAAGAGTAAAGGTTCTGAAATCTAACGAACTTATTTATACATCAACGACAAAAAATACAGGCATCTCAATGAATCATGATGTAACACAGCAGATCAGAAGCTCAGGAAAACAACCTTCGAGGAATCTTTAAGATCCATTGTATGTGAACTCATCCCCAAATGTGGATGCTCAATGTTTAAAAGAAATGCTGATAGACAATTAAGGAAATTAAGACTCAAAGTTTCTCATCTACAACGGCTGCAGGTGACCTGCAAGGGAGAGGGATGTGAGGGAGGCAGGACTCCCTCCTTGGCAGATCAGCCACGGGCCCCTCACCTGCATGGCGAATGAACACCAACGCCACCACCTGAATACTACGACGAAGAATTAAAGGAATTCTCCCATTTAGACGTACCGTATTTTCTTTCAAACAACTCTTCCACTTGTTTACGTAGATCAGTAATTCGAGCATTCCATTTCTCTGAAAATTGAGAGCAAGTTGATGGTCAATATCGAAGGCGTAGGCAGCTCTGCTGTGCTCCTCCTGCCCATTTCCTGCCTTGTGTCTGGGGTCAGAGTCTAACCAGGCCCTCTGATCTCACTGCTTTCCCAAGGGCTTTGCCCTTTTCTGTGGTTCTTAATGATTTTAAAGAGAGATTATTAGGACGTTGTAAAGTTTATTTTCAAAACCCTTCACAATGACTACCTCCCCTTTTTAAAACCTTTTAATTTCTGACAAGCAGGAGGTCAGAAAAAAACAGTCAAATTAAACGGCACAAAACAAAGGCAAGAGCAAGCCAGGTCTCCAGAGGCTGTCAGGAAGCCTCCCAGAACAGGTTCTGGTTGTGTGGAAATAAGACTTCACAGATATGCAGCTGCAACTTGTAACAGAATCCTAAAGAACAGAAACCTAAATAAATTTATGTAAACAAAAATTCAATTTACATCTAGTAGCTGTGACTTTAACAGGGTAGAATATTAAAGATACTATCTCCAGGGCTGGGGACACGGCTCAGTGGAACAGTGCTTGCCCAGCAAAGCCCAGGGCTCAATCCCCAGCACCATGAAGTTAAAAACAAATAACATTAATATGCTGTTTTCAAACATATATGAGATAAGTGTTCTCTTTATTTAAAATACGGCTCACACATATAATTCGCCACTAACATTTTATTTAGTCTCTTAGTCCACCAGCTGGGGGTTGGTATATTACCAGGTGGTAGTCACACAGAGCAAATATGAAAATCAAGAAGTGAAACAGTTCTTACATAAAGGAGGTTTTAATGCCAAGAGAAATAATCACCAAGTCGTCAGCACTAATTGAGTCTACTCCTTGTAATTAACACCAGAAGCTACCATGCCTGAGGCTTCGGTGAACCTGACTGGCTGGGCCCACTTTCCAGATGAGGCCACGTGCACTACTGCCCCTGCCGAGTCTCCTGACTGCCACTGGACACAGAGCAGGAGAGGTCCTGCTCCAGAGGGAACCTACCGAAGTTGAACTCCCTCACTTTCCGCTTCCCGGCGTTCGCAGGTTCCGTGACTGGTGGCTGTGGAGGCTCATTGCTCTTTGGTCTCTTGGTGGGTGGAGAATAATCATCATCTTGAGAAAGAAAACTGTCATTACTGGAGGAACAGGCCACCCAAGTGCCAGCCCAGGCTGTTCACCTCTCAGCATTCAGAGGCACCTGGGGCATCAAGGCCACTCCCACGCAGTCCCGCCAGCAGAGTTCCAGGACACATCTGCCACCACCCACTCTCAGCCTGTTGCGCGACTGCATCCTGCTCCTTGCCTTTGCCTGCTGTTATTTTTAATTTTCTCCATCTGAGATGTCATTATAAAATTCTCCTTCCTCAAATATTTT
Source organism: Sciurus vulgaris (assembly GCF_902686455.1). Taxonomy (NCBI): domain Eukaryota; kingdom Metazoa; phylum Chordata; class Mammalia; order Rodentia; family Sciuridae; genus Sciurus; species Sciurus vulgaris. Next base: position 35,997,894 of record NC_136479.1, on the reverse strand, counting down.
TCAAATGGTTGCCTAGAATTTTACTCTAAATTTTTCAAAAACAAGTTTTAACGGTGATAGTCACGTAAGATTGCACAAACACAGGAGGACGACAAAATAAAGCCTGAATAGAAAAATATTTACACTGAACTTATAGGAAACCCAAGCATATATCATCAAGGGAGGCTGGGTTAACTGCATCAAATACAGGGTGAAAGAAAAGGCTACGTCCCTTATGACAGATGCTTGTTCACACAAGGACCATGCATGAACGAGTCATGGGATCTGCACGTGCCCACAGCAGAAGGCACTTGCCAAGGCTCCGTGCTAATTTGCTCATGAGTGTATCTCAACACCAGAATCACCATGGTAACTCTGCCAAGTCCCCAAAAGCGCCAGGCAGCATGCTACTCAAGAGTTGTACTTAAACATCACCTGTAAATCACAGAAAAGACCATCTTAAAGAAACTTTATTTAAAAACAAATATAGTATAGAGCAGAAAATAATCACTGTTAAGGAGAAAACAGCATGGATGAGAGGCCTGCCTCAGAGCAGATGAACTCTGCTCACTCCATAACCACGCAGGCACGGACACTGCAGGGCGACCCAATCCTGTCACGTCGCTACCAGTGCAGCCAAGACCACACTCGGGTAACTGTTCACTGACCACGAGGTCAACTCTCAGGAATGCCAGGAGCGCGCATCTGAAGCAGGGCACAGCAGCTCATGCCTCAACCCTCACCAATTCTGGCTGAGGTCAAAAGAACTCCAAGTTTGAAGGCAGCCTGGACAACTGAGTGAGACCCGTCTCAAGATAAAAAGATGTCTGAAGGGCTAGGGGTGTATTTGGAGGCACAGTACCCCTGGGTTCAATCCCCAGTACTGCAAGGAAACACCTGCCCATTGGCTCAATGCTGCCTGGGCAGCACAGGCAAGCTTCAGGACTGTTTAAAAAAAAAAAAAAATCTCTTTCTTGCCATGGGAGAACCCCCAACCCCAGTGATGCCGGGGACTGAGCCCAGGGCCTTCTAACACTGAGTCACATTCCCCAGCTCTTTTTACCTATCACTTTGAGACAGGGTCTAACTAAGGTGCCCAGGCTGGCCTTGAACTTGGCTCTTCCTGCCTCAGTTTCTTGAATTGCCAGGATCACAGGCATGCACACCGTACAAACCAAGTGCTAGGTCTTAAGGGGACCTTGAGAGAAGCTGAAAACACTGGCACCTCCTTCCCTGTGGCATCAGGGCACACAGGAGACCACTACTGCCCTGGCTCACTGCTTCTAGTCCTTCCAGTAACGCCAAAAGGGACCTCAAAGTATTGCCAACTGTTTCAACCAATTGGAGAAAAATGGTACCAACCTAACAGGCACCAAATAAAATCCCACTGGAACCTACTTATGTGTTTGGCAAGATGAAATTGCTTTTTGAGGATGATACTTTTATTTCAGGAAAACATATTAACAAGTTCCAATATTATAAAAACTTTGACGTGGTGAGGCCACTTTAGAAACCTGTGTTTCCAGGAAAATCAAGGAACGAAATCTGACAAAAAAATAACTTAAAAATTACAAACTCCCAGTAAAGTAAGACTTGTCTAAGTCATTTGAGTTTATGAAACTAAGGTTTTAAAGTAGTCAAAGATCCTATAAATAGATTAAGTCAAAAACATTCTGGTAAATTCGTTGAGTATCATTTTTAAGTTTAATTCTCAAAATACACTTTTAAAAATCCCATTTACTTACTTCAAAATGGACTTTAAGATTCCTAACGATATTTTTATTCTGGTTTCCAAAAGGTTAACAATAAATGCTGTCACCCTATAAAATACTGTGAAGACCATAATTCTTTAGTAGTAGAATTCTTTTAAAAACCTAACACAATGAGTTCTAAAACAAGGTATTACCCCTTAGGCTAATATAGATTACCATTTTCAATGACCACTGATTTAATCACATAAAATGAAAAATGAAAGTCAAAGTATTAAAAAGAAAATACAGCTGTGTAACAGGTAATAAAAAATAGCAAAGGAGGTCTATGTTAATTTCGATCACAATCTAAACCACTTTAACCAGGCCCAAGGGAAAGGCTGGGTCTGACCCGCACACACACAAGCTGCAGGGAGGTCCGGATCTTAATGAAGGTAATGTGATCAGTCAAAAGAGAACTCTAGGGGCTGCGCTGGGGCTCAGTGGCAGAGAGCGCCTACCCTGCATGTGTGAGGTATATTCTCAGCACCACATAAAAATAAAGGGAAGGTATTGTGTACATCTACAACCAAAAACATTTTTAAAAAAAACTTAATTAAAAAAAAAAAAGAGAGAGAGAAATCTGGGAGTGCTTACAATAATTTAACAAAGACTGCAAACTATTACAAATGTAGTTGACATCACATTTGTTTCTGACTAATGAAATTCCATCAAGAGATGGATTTTGATTATGATAAAATACCACACCAAAGTCTACTGAAAAGATAGTCCATTTTATAAACTGGTTTATTAAATAATCTTTGGGTGTGTGGTCACAGTTCGTCAGTTATGAACTTACTCAGACCTTAGTTTTTGCTCCAAGGTAGGGGAAGGTAGGAGAAACATACTACTTGACCTAAAATCCTTTCTGAAAGGATCAAATTCTGCAGCATAAAACCCCACATAAATCTGCAGAGATTTGATCTAGGGATTGGTGCCGGCACCGAGCCACTGCCATTGGGCCAGAGGCTCAACATGATTAACGACCATTTCTATGTAACAGGGCACACACTCCAGACGCTTCCAATCCACACTCAAAAGTCCGACATCATCAAAACTAGAAGCTTCTAATATGAAGTTCCAAGTACGTTACCGCCTGAAAACAGCCTGTCGGAGATGTGCGGCGTCAAGGCTACCCCTACCAACAGTGCACGCCCCATGCCCCTGAAGCAACGCTGGCCACAGGATCCCTCACCCAAAACCTGTATTCAGAGAAAAACCTGTTTTCCTTTTTGCAATCCATTTACATGCCTAGACTTCAGAGTTAAAGTCTTGATGGCGGACGCACTGATGCACTCTCGGACAATATTTTGATGGACTTTTCCTCCCCCTACGAGGGATCTGACCCGGGATACTCTATCCCTGGACTGCACTCCCAGACCTTGTTATTTTGAGACAAGCTCTCCCTGCGCTACTGAGGCTGGCCTCAAGCTTGCCACCCAGCATAGACTTTCATCTTAATCAAATTGATAATTTTTTAACACACAAAGTGACATTCAAAGTTTAAAAAAAAAAATCAGGTATACTGTGTGTCTTGAAGTTAGAGACACCAATTACATTACACAATTCAAATAAATAGATCCCATTTTTTTCACACATGCATCCAATTTATGTCACCTAAAACTCACATTTTTACATAAAAAAATAGGTATTCATCGACTACTTAAAAGCTATAAAAGTTTACAACACAAACTTTAAAAATGCTAACCTACACAATTTACTACAGTAACATTCAAGAGAAACAACAGTAGCTGAAGTGGAAATAGCAAGGCCTGTCCACTTGACCTTTAACACACCCAACATCAATCACTTCTCATCTCCGCTGCCACTTACCTGCTCCAAGCTCTCTCTGTGCCCTGCTTGAGTGCAAGAGCCCCCAAACTAGTTTCCTCCCACTCCACATTGTTCTAAGTGTCTTCGACAGGGACTAATCTTGAAATAGCGGGCAGGTCGTCACTCCTCTTGTCAAAGCATGCCAACTGATTTGTCTACTTTGCCCTCTGTCAATCTCCAGCACCCAGAACAGTGCCTGGCACATTCAAGGCCCCCAGTATCCATGGAGAACTTGAGTGAATATGTCTACTATAGGGCTTACTTACATGCCCGAGCCAACTCTGACAGCCATCCTAAGCACGAATTCCACAAAAAGTCACCAGAGAATGCCACATACCCACCATGATCACCAAAACTCTAATGGGACATTAACCCAAATTGCTGGATGTAACTCCTCTAAAACTCTCATTTGTATATAAACAGTTGGCTCTTCATCAAGTGAGTGTCTAACAGGTATAAAAATAAAAAACAAAATTTTCAAACATTAAGCTCAGATTCTCTAAACACGATTGTAACAACTGTAAGACATGTAACCAAATATATACAGAAGGATTTATGTACACTTTTTTTTTTTGCAGTGCCAATATAATACCAGGGCCTTATGTATGCTAAGCTAGCATTTCACCAATGAGCCACATCCCACCCCTTTCAAAATAGACTAAAATAAAAATTTCGAAGATAGCTGACATAGGAAGATGAAAAATAAATAAGAAAATAAATTTACTTAAAATCAATTAAAGAAAACAATGCAAGAAAATAATGAACTGAGGATTAGGCCACAGCAGAATGAACACACGTGAATGACTCAGGTTACTGAAAACAAACTTTGCAATAAGGAAACTTGAAACCAAAAAGTCCCTGCATTAGTTGAAGTTAGCTCACACGATGACGAGCCCTAAAAATGCTAAGATTTTCTCTGCACATATCACAGATAACGTAACTTTAGCCCCAAAACGTCAAATTTAGCTCCCAAACCTAACGATGCCAATGACAGTGAGGCCTGTGGTGCCACTGCTGCCCGAGTCCCAGAGCGCCCAGGAGAGCCAGCAGCGCCATGGAACAGACCATGAGAGGGTGAGCAGGGAAACCTGAACATGCCAGCCTGCCTGTGACTAGCCAGCACCGCGGGGAGAGGTGACGGGAGGAAGTGACATCTCCCGGTAGGCAGGAGCGTCTGCCCCTTCAACTGGCTCAGCGCATGAGAGGCAGGCATTGTTTTCCTCTAAATGTGCCATCATATGGGGAATACTGTTTCCTATCACAGCCGTAAGAAAAATATATCGGCAATACAATTTTTCTATTATAAGGACAGACTAAAATTTAATTTTCTATCTGTGGATATTGAACAGTTTCTACCACTCTGCAGTCACCTTTCCAGAAAAGAACAAACAGTACCAAACAGACAAGCGCAGCAAGTTCTCATCTGACCTTCCCTGTTGAAATCAAAACTTGATGTTTACCTTCCTCAATGGCTGGAACGTGACTGATGACCTTCAGTCTACAGGTGAACTCCGCACAGGTGCCAAGGAAAATGAGGCCCTGACTGATCTTCCGCGGGTGTTCTGAATGTGAAGAATCAGTCTATATAATAAAATTCTACTCTCCAACCACAAATCTGGATGGTAAGTCAGATTTTACCATGTTTTAGTTTAAAAGAAATGAGAGTCATCACTCCCCCTTAAAGACTTAAAATTGAAAAGACTGATAAATGCTTTAGATCTGAGTCATTTATTTCTTGATTTTTGTAACATCTCATTAAGTCTTATAAAAGTGTTTACTTTCTAAATTTGTAACAACCTCTATCTGCTTTAATATTTGATATAAACTTGGTTATTAGTCTCATCCAAAAGTTCCATTTGTATAATTTTAATAATCACTCATTTTTCTTATTTCTGTAGAAAAGACAAAGTTTTGAGTGTTTTTTATACACTCCTATAAATGTTCTCCTCTGACAATTAATGAGGTCTTTAAAAAGCAATAAAACCTCAATTATTTAATGAAAGACTACAAACACTATAATGTACCTTTTAGGTTAGTAAAATTCTGTTAATGAGAAAAGGAATCTGTGCATTAATCAATTGAGATCAGCACACTAAGTGTGAAAGGATTTCTCACACTGGCAGAAGCGACCAGCCAGCGTACACTGCAGAGGCAAGAGAAGCAACCATCTGGAGCAGCTGGACTGGCTGAACTCCACCAATCACCACACACACTTGGGGACAGGGACAGCGAGAAAGAACACCCAAGTGCCTGAACCAAAGGTTATGCAGCAGTTAGGAAGAAAGAATTAAGGAATTAAGTACCAAAATGTGTGGTTATGCGGGGGTGGAGGGTGTCCACAGGATGCAAGATAAAAATCTGCTATAATGCATGCAGAACGCCTCTGCACTTTTACAAAAATACATCCACAGACCAGCACACGTGCATGTGGATGCACAGCACCCTGCGGCCAGGTTCCAGAGCCCAGGGTGAGGACAGAATGGGGTGAAGAGAATTCCTGTGCTGTGGGAAAGGATCACTCTGCCGGGGAGAACTTACAGGAGGATTGTGAGACATTAATTTAAAAGGAAAAAGATCCAATCCCCGTTTAATAATCATCTCATATGAAAAGAGATACTGTTTGCTTGCTCATCTCTCCTTCTGCCTACCTTTGAAGAAAAAAACTATAGAGATGATTTTCAAATATGCTTCAGCCATTGCTTCAATAAATCACATGTAAATCACTAAGCAGTACTGAGGGCAGGCGCAGCTTTAAAATTACCGACTAGCCAGAGGCACTGGCGTGGATCTGCAGGGTAGGCCAGGTGGGAGGCTGAGGAGGGATGCTCAGCTGAGCCAGGGAGTTCAAGATCAGCCTGGGAAAAGGGTGGAACTCTTCTCAGAAAATAGTCATCATCACTGACCAGCCAGGAATGGTGGGCATGCCTCAACTCCAGCTACTCAGGGATCACTGAATCCAGGAGTTCCAGGCCACCCTGGGCCACAGAGTGAGACCCCCCCACCTCAAAAAAAAAGCAAAACCTGACTAGAGGCTCATCGCTTTCTCCTACACTCTGGTTAAATGTAAAGGGCTCCAGCTCCAATTATGTCTCTCCTACCACAACCCAACAGGTCACAGAATCTGCTTTTGTAGGAATCAGTTCTGGTCATAATGATAATGCCCCTTTGTTCCCACTGAGAGAGGGTGTGCTCTGGCCCACTGTGGGCCAGTGCTGTCTTCTACAGCTCAACTCTCTGTCTCCAGCTCCCGGAGCACCAGGGTGCACTGCTGGGGAGTGGGCTGCTTGGTCACACCAACACACATTCATATATGTATATATGTCTCAACTCCTTCCACAGGTGTCCTTTAAGAATGAATGGAATGCATACTTAGCAATGTGAATGTGACACATTTTTATGACCAGAAGTCAACCTTTGGAATCAAGGCTTTTAGACAACTAACCTTCAATAGTCACCTCAACTTCAGGGTCCTCACTTGTTTCTGAAGGGACATGTTGAGTAGAATCTTGAAAAAAATAAAATTCTAAAATGACATTCATTATTAAGCATTTTCCATATGTTCCAACATTTTACTGATTTGATATCCAAAAGCAGCCTACAATAAAATGTAACTGGCATTTTAATTCATTTCATATTTGTTAAAAAAATATTCAACCCTGTTGATTATAAATAGGGATAAAAGAAACAAAACCAGAAAACCTCTGTAAAATTATTAGATAATACAGTTACCTACATTAATTAAGGATTCAAAAAAAAAAAAAAAACCATATTTCTTGCAGAAATAAGATCACAACAAACTCACAATTATTTTCCTGCTATAACTAGAAAACGCCAGGATAAAACAACGCTTCCCACTGGAGACCACGTATCCCCCTTGCAGGCATCCTGGCGGGTCTGGGACTGTTAAGTGAGACCACAATCAATGTTTTGATGGAGACGCCCTCAGATCAAGAAAATGACTATGACAGACATGTACATGGCTGTACCCTTTCAACTCTGTGGCAAGGTACTTTCAAACACTGTCTCATTATATTTTAGTCAATGTCTGTTGGAATGTTAGTGCCACAAGCTCAGCTACAGGGTTGTTTCAGTAGCTCTCCTTCATTTTGCACAGGCTGAGAGATTAATTGATTTGACAAAGATTATGTTTACTTGTTAGTACAGGAATAAAGACCAGAACCCAGGTTCAATTCAATTCTGTTAAGAGTGGATTATGACAATTAAAATTTCCTCAAAAACAAAGTCTTTCAAAGCCTAACATCTAAGGGCAGAGTTACACACCTGAAGCGACCTGTGCTGCCTGTGAACCCTTACACCTCACACGCCTGTGTCCAGGTCTGCTGCTGCCGGAAAGACCACCCATCCAAAACTCAAGTGTTTGAAGCAGAGAGATTATCAAATTACCTCCGACATCAAAACATGAAATGTCCCCCATACAACTGGCTAACGTGTTTGAAATTAGCACATCAACACTTCTGAGAAAAATGTATTCCAATTAGAAACCCCAAGTCTGTGCCTGAATTTGGAAAGACTGCCTACGTTTCAGAAACTTGAAGTTCTCTCCTTTCACTCCAAGAAGGTAAAAGGAAATTCATGATTTTTTTAAAAATAAATACAAGGAATATAAAACTACAGAACAGATTCCCTTTTTGAGAAAATCAAGGCAGGACATGAGCAGTTTATCTGAACTCTGACGCAGTCACCTTACCAGTCATTCTCCTTGACAATCTACAGCCTCTCGGAGGACTACTCGGTCTCAGCAGCAGGAAGCCATCGCACATGGTGACAGCATGACCGAGATCCTATAGCTAAAAGCTGCAGCACACTTCAGTATTGAGTCCCCAGACCAACGCCAGACGTCTGGGACACTGATAATGTGGTTCAGGGGCACTCATTGGTATAAAATAAGAGACCAACTCCTTCATTGATTTTATTTATGACATATCACACCATACTAAGATGTAAAGCATTGAACAGTATATTTCAAAATAAATATCAACATAGCCAGTTCTGACTTTATTTCTAAAACACTTGAAGCTATTTTCCCTTAAAAGGTTTTTAACATGGCACAGAAAAACCAGAAGGGAACAGCACCAACCCGGCACACGCCGGGCATGAGGATCGGTACTCACCCCAGGGCGGCCGGCCCGCCTGCTCTGACGGCCGTACTGAGAAGGCAACGGCCCGTCCTAGGTCTCTAAAAAGAAGACTGCTGGCCGAGAAGGCAGACTGAACAACCGTCTTTTTATCTCCAAAGACAGTATGTTAAGGATGGCATGATCTATAAAATATGACAACATAAAACTGTAGTAGAATGTAAACCCCTTTCCCTAACCTTCTGCGGGCACTTCCATTTCTGCTCCTTCGTTGCCTTCTGAAGAATGATGGCTTCCTAAAAAGAAAACAAATGAAATGTACTAAGCCAACAGACACCCACACGGGAAGAAGAATGGAGAACTAGGTAACAACACAAGCAACCTAACACAGAATGAGCGCACACAGACGATTCTTAACTTTTAGTGATTAATTCAAACCATGTTCTCTAATTCAGAAAAATATCTAACATTTCTACTTGGAAGCTAAATGCCTTTTAAAATACAACTCAGAGAACGAAGTTGGGGGCCTGGGGGTGTAACATCACTTGTTCCAGACTGCACACCGCGATCACCGGCAGGTGCTGGGGCTGAAAAGCACAGCAGCCTCAGGTACCGGGCCCCACCTATCAACAACCCACAACAGGAAGACAAACCAAGGAGACCCTGCTCTGCTCAGAGACTGGCAGGCACAGGGCTGGACACCTCCTCGCACTAAGATGGAGCTGCAGAAGCTCTTCCCCCACCACTTCATCACGGCTGCACTTAAGGAACCTCAGAAGGTGGAACCTCAGGTATTACCAATAGTCTCAAAAGCATCTAATTCAGGTAACATGATCTGCCTGTTTCTAAACACTGGAACATAAAGCAACACATCAGGTTAGGTAGGCACGAGGCAGACAGGCTCATGCTAGGGAAGAAATGACCTCAGACTCCACAGAGCCACAGGTGAGTGCTCGAGGTGCCCAGTCCACAGTCCCTGCTCCTAAACACCTACGCCACCAAAAAGGGACAGGTGCTGAAGCACTGCCTTCTAGTGAGGGCAAAAACACAAAGACACCAGCCCTGGGCAAGACTGAGCCGCTGAGGGCAATAAAGCAGGCCCATCCACCTGTCCCTTCTACTGGTGACTAAGTCCAGTCACAAGCTTCCTAGGCTAAGGCCTCAAGTAGAGGGACGTTTATCCTGATTAACTGCAGCCTCAAAATGGTGATTGAACTGACGAGCCGGGTCAGCCTGGGCTGGTTTCCAATCTCTGGCTTTATCAGGCCTTGATTATCTTGAGATTCTTTTCTACTTACTTTATACTGTGAACTCACCTGAACTCAAAACTATAGGCAAACGTATATTCGCGCAACTACTTGACTTTGATAAAATACTTTCTCTGTACACACGCCTTCCCTTTGTTCTTCACCCTAACTTTCGCAATTTTGGACTCTTAAGATCTTTGACTCCAAAGTCAAAGGAGACAAAGCTGTCAAGTCAAAAGGATGGGAGAGAATGGAGAAGAGTCCAGGAGTCAGAGGAAAGCCTGAGTCAAGGGCGAGCGAGGCCGGCCAAGGTGGTGGCTGTGGAGACCAGGCTGCGTCCTCCACGCTCTGTTAACCTGAAACAGACACTGGCGACAGGGCACATCTAAGAAAGTCGATCTCAGACTCCCGAAGCCCAGACAGAAGCAAAAGCCATCACTAACAGCCTACGATCGTCAATTTGGGAATGCTACACAGAAATTCCAAAAAGGCAATCAATTAATAAACTCAGGGGTAAGTGATAGTTTACAATCCTTTCAAAAACTAAGTATCAATATGACCTTATCAATAGTTACATCACTAACTTTATACAACAACAACCTTATTTCTGACTATTCTGATATAAGGTATAAATGTGTACTTTACCTTAAATAGGAAAGTGTGTCATGTACCCATTTCGAGATTCATTACTAGATTCACAAAAGGGAAAATTGATTTTGAAAAATTGTTGCTTGTGAAGTTCATTTATATGTTTAAAAAAAAGGCCATTACATTTTTTTTTCCTTTTCCATTTGGAAAAGTAATAATATAGTTATAAATAACAAAACAGTCTGTCCAATATAAAGCAACATTAAATACAAACAGGATGTGGGAGAACGGAAGAGAAAGAGTTATACCTTGCAAAGACTTCGAAAGGGGCAGTTTCTCATCAACATCATCAGTTTCAGAAGGGCCTGCTTTGGGATACAAAAGTAATACTTCAAAAGCAATGCCCAAAACATATTTTGGGTCACTTTGGTGAACAAGTTTGGTGAGATATGAGAAAGAATGGCCTCTTTACAAATAAAAAAAATGTTTAAAAAAAAAAAAAAAAAAAGACTGACAGAATGAGTGAGGTTTACTTATGGTCTCAGCGAATGGGAGCAAGCGCATCCAGGCAGATCCACGTATAAGCAGTCAGAAAACAAACTTGGAGAATGGCTAGACATATGGACCTAACGGGAATGGTGTGTCTGAAATGGTGGTGGGTATGGTTTTTTTAAAACAGCAAATGTTCAAAACAGTAAATTGTAACTTTTATTTCACACAGATTATGAATGCAGGTTTATCTTGTGGGTATATTTGTTTCTTTTTGAACAAATATTTGCTTTATTTTTTTCTATCAATGAAGAAAGACGCAAAGCAAACTAGTATACCTTCCTTAGAATCTCAACATGATGGAAACGATCAGTGCGCTTAAATCACCACTGAATAAATGAAGAACTAACAGGTATTAATTCAGACTCCCCCTTTCTATGGAATCATAAGCACTTCTTAATGAGTTGACAAGGTTCTTTCCGATTTTTAATAGATAACATTTTGGGTTAACCAAGACTTCACAAAGCACTACAGAGATTTTGACAATACATGTATTTGTCAACAAGTTTTTCAGTGATCAATTTAAAATAAACAAGATTGTAATTTCAGTCTTTTTTTTTTTGTGGTACTGGGGACTGAACCCAGGGGCACTTAACAAATGAGCCATATCTCCAGTCCTTTTCTGTATTCTATTTAGAGACAGAGGCTCACTAAGTTGCTGAGGCTGGCTTTGAACTTGCGGTCCTCCTATCTCAGCCTCCCAGTTGCTAGGATTACAGGTGTGACCACCGAGCACAACTCAATGTCCACTTCTTAACATAAAAAATGTTCTTTCATTAACTCGAACACAAACCAGTCACCTCTGAATTTCATTTGGAAAACAAGACATTTGAAAGGCTTTATTAATGCATAAAAACTTCACAAAGATGCACCAACTACGCATTACAAGCAATGGACATAGGGTGAAAGAAAAACAAGTGTCATGGTTTGGATGTAAGGGTCCCCAGAAGCTCATGCGAGACAATGCAGGAAGGTTCAGGGGAAATGGCTGGGTGATGACAGCCTTAATCATCAGAGTTAGACCTGCCATGGGATAAGCTCAGCGGAAACTGAAGGCAGGTGGGGCGCGACTGGAGGAGGTGGGTCACTGGGGCTGAGTCTTGGGATATATACACATTTGTAGCTGGCCAGTGGAGTCTCTCTGCCTTCTGACCATCACGTGAGCTGCTTCCCTCCACCACACTCTTCTGCCATGATGTTCAGCCTCACCTGGGGCCCTAAGGAAAGGAGCCGGCTGTCTGTGGACCAAGTCCGGAAACCATGAGTCCCTAAATAAACCTTTCTCCTTTACAATCGTTCTTGCCGTGTCTCTAGTCACTGCAGTGAAGAAGCTGCCTACAGCTGTGGGCTGAAGCTCCGCTGCAGGGGTGAGGCCCAGTGCAATCGGCAGCACAGCAAAGAACAGAGACGGGTCTGCATGTGGAACCTCAACCACGGTCAAGGCTCTGAACTCAGAGTCCCAGAATCAAATGCCACACTCACTTCTTCCTAGTCATGCAACCATGGATAAAATACACAGGGTTCTTGGAGAATGATGCACTACTTCTAAGTCTCACAGATGAAGCACTTGGGGTGGGTGTGGAGGGCAAGGCCTGGGTGCAGTCCCCAACACAGAAGAGACGGAGAAGGGAAGAGGAACAAGAGTCAGAGGTACTGAATGATGTCCAAGGACCTGCTATACCCCTGAGGACAACTTCGGCTCCATGGCTTTCTCGACATTCTGAAGTTCAGGGATTGGGGGCTGAGCCCAGGCTCCTGCACGCCAGGCCAGCGCTCCACACAGAGCAGCAAACTCAGCCCAGACCTAAATATTTTTAAGGAGGTCATCTTTAATTATAAACATATTTCTTATGATTCCCAGTGAACGAATTTTCTATTTAAAATAACATTGTGGGTTTCTAATTTAATGAATGACATTATGTTCAGGTAAGCTGTTAAAGCTATCTGTGAATAAGTACAAAGTATTTTTATAAATGATCCACATTTTAGAAATAATACTTATTTGCTGGGTACAGAATTTTCTATGAACATCAATTAGCTTATCTTTGTTAGCTATAAAGTTAAAATATTCTATAAGCATTCATCAACTTGATTTATTTTCCACATGATTACATGTAGACAGATGCATAATCTTATTTATTTTCTACTTTTACTTTGAGGTTACATTGTTAGATACCACATATCAGTGGTTTCAGTATCAGTGCAGAGACTCATTTCTTCATATGATTTGTCCCTTCGTATGTTATATGATCTCGCCCTGCATCCCCATCTTTTTGCCTCAGATTAATATTGCTAAACGAAGCCAAGCTCGGGGGCCACTCCTATAATCCCAGCAGCTAGGGAGACTGAGGCAGGAGGGTCACAAGCTTGAGGCCAGCCTGAGGAGCTAAGGGAGACCCTGTCTCAAAATGAAAAATTAAAAGGGTTGAGGATGTGGCTCAGTGGTAAAGCACTCCTGGGTTCCACCCCCAGTGCCCCCAAAAACAGGGAAAAAGTTTTGCTCAACTAGATTTTCTGTTTTGGTGACCACTTCCCATTATACCTTCATATATCACTACACCTTCGAATCTATGTCGTTCAACAGCATATTTTTAAACTTCTACTTGCCCTGAGCAGATTTCACTCTTATCCTCCCAAGGCTGGAGGTGCCCACCAAGCACTACAGAAATGGAAGCACCCCCAACCCTCTAGCTGGAGTGCTCTGCTTGCAGAACCTGCCAAGAGCATGGGTCACTGTGGCGAACACTGAAGGTTTGCAAAGAAAATGCAAAAGTCCTCCTTCCAAAGCACACACAGCCAGGTACAAGGGATGCAGGGCCTCACGTCTGTCATCCCAGAAGCTAGGGAGGCTGAGGCAGGACGATCTTGAGCTCAAACAGAAAAAAGGGCTGGGGATGTGATCCAGTGATTGAAACCCAGAACAACAACAACAAAACCTGCATGATGGAAAACTGATAAACCAAAATCAGAAATGCAAATCTACAGCCTGGCGAGGTGGCGCATGCCTGTAATCTCAGCAGCTTAGGAGACCAAGGACGAGGATGACAAGTTCAAGGCTCACCTCAGCAATTTAGCAAGATCCTGTCTTAAAATAAAAAAATAAAAAGCTGGGATGCAACTCAGTGATTGAGTGCCTGGCGTTCAATTTCAGGAAGGGGAGGGGAGGGAATCCACAGAGAAAACTAAAAACTCCAATATTCTTTTCTTAGTAAGTGACAGAAAAGAGCCGCTCACTCCACTGATCCAGTCGACCTGTCACTTGAGGGAAGCCCCAAGACTGGAAAGCATACCTTGGAGCACACGTGTTGTGCTCACCAAGGCTGACTGTATTCTGGGTCACAAATCAAAGGGAAAGTGAAATCACACAAATCATGTAAAAGAAACCCAAGACAGGAGTAACAGAACAATATCTGAAAAACACACAAGCATGTGGAAATTACTCCTAAATAACCCACATGACAAGGAGCAAACCACAAGGAAATTAGGTACTTTTAATAGGATGAAAATAACGACAAACCAAACGCTGTGGGGCTACAGTTCGTGCCAGTGGCTGAGCACTGGCCTAGCGAGCCCTGAGTTCAACCTCAGCACAGGTGCAGCTAAAGCGTGCTCTCAGGAAAATTTATGGCATTAGATGCTAATTCCAAAAAAGAGGTCGCAAATCAAGAGTTTAATCTCCCATCTTAAAAACGGCAAAACAGAAACAAAATTAAAGCTGCACAGGGAAAGAATAAAATCAATGAAAGTGAAAGCTGGTTCTCTAAGGAGAAGAGGAACATTTGAAGAACCTGTATCTGGGGCCAACGGTTCAAGGGCGACAGTTCAGAGAGGCACATGAGCAGCAGGCACACATGTGCAGAGGCCAGAAAGCGACCAAACATGAAACGCAGCTCCAGACAGACATGCCCAGGGCCCACTGCTCCAGGTGCAGGCATTCCTGATGCCAGGACCCAGCTAGGCACAAAGATGAAGAGACACAATCACAGAACTGGGACTCAGGGAGACAGTGGCACAGCCTCATAAGCACTGGAGGGAGAAGACGACAAAGGAATTCTTCGCAAAGCTCCGTGACCTAAAATTGGAATGCGTGGCTGAGCATGGCGGTGCACACACTCAAGCCCAGTTTCTGCAACACAGCGAAACCCTGTCTCAAAACAAAAGGCGGAAGGGGCTGTGGATGTGGCTCCGTGGGAGAGCACCTGCCTACCCTGCTCACAAGCCCGGCACGATCCCTGCACCGTCAGCACGATCACACAACAATACAGCCTAACCAAGCAGGCTAAGCCCAGGACGGGGCTCTCCACCATCCTTTTTACAGGCCGCACAGGAGAAACACCAAAGCACCTCAAAAAGACCGTTAACAAATCCAGCGTTTAAGCTTCATGAAAAACAAACTATAAACAGCAGGGACCTTTCCCAGCCTGACGAAGGCCCTACAAAGAACTCAGGTGTCAAGCTGAATGACTTGCTCCTCAAACTGCCAACAAGGTGACAGCACCTGTTCTCACCACCACTCAAACATGAGAGATGCTGGCCAGGACCACCGGAGAGAGAGAAGTCAAACAGGCGAAAAAGGAAGAAGTGAAATGATCTCGAGTTGCAGACAACTCAAGTGTCTACACAAGAAAATCCAAAGATCTACCATAAAGTTTCTAAAGTAAGTGAATTTAGCAAAGTCACAAGATAAAAATGTATGTAAAAGTAAACTGTAGGAGCATGTGCTAGCAATAAACAGAAGCTAAAATAAAAAATTTTGAAGTACCTTTCCTCGCACGTGGGAGGCACTGGGTTCCACTATCAATCCCAAGTACCACAAAAAATGAAAGAGACATCACCAGAAGTGCCTCAGTGTTGCTGTGTTGATTCCTAATGCCACAGCAGTAAACTACTCGGAACTGACTGCCAAACATAGACTTCAAGGAGGGGGAGCACCTGCCTGGCACGGGTGAGGCCCTGGGTTCAATCCTCAGCATCAGAAAAGGGGGCGGGGGGAGAGAAAAAAGAGAAAGAAGAAAAAGAAAGGAGAAAGAGAAAGGAAGAGAAAAAGAAAAGAAAAGCAAGACATTCACCAAGACACAATCTCCCCACAGGTCCCACACTGGGGACTGAACCCAGGGGCACTTTACCACTGAGCTTCATACCAGCCCTTTTTATTTATTTATTTTGAGGAAGGGTTTCTCCAAACTGCTGAGGCTGGCCTCAAACTCCTGAGCCTCCTGCCTCATAACCCAAGGAGCTGGGTTATAAGTATGTACCACTGAGCCTGCCGCCATGACATGATCTAATACAGATATACAGTTATTCATAGAATAAATGTATTCAAAACACTTTTTAAATGCTCCAGAACTAAGATGTATCATTTAAAGAAAATAAATACATTAGGCAAATACAAAGTAGAATCACACTGATGAATCCTAACACACCCACTTAAAGCAGATAAACTAATAACAAGCACATGTAAGTGCTGACCAGGATGTGGAGTAACTGGCTCCCTAAACTCCTGACAGACGTAAAACATCACAAAGCATGCGGAGAAGTCTGGCATTTGCTGCAAAACTTAAAATACCAGCTACCCCAGCTACCCAACTCCGAGAGCAGTGAAGGCCATGCAAAGACTGAGGACAAAGGCTCCCAGCAGCTGTCTCTGTAACAACTTCAAAGTGGAAAAACCAAGTGGACACCCAGAGACACAAGGATGACAAGCTGGTCCAGACACACGGACGGCAGTGTGACCTTCAGCAGTGCAGTGGCTCCAGGGGCTGACCACGCACTGCTGACCCTCAAGGCAGCCTGGGGGGGCATGAGGCCATGCTGCTGCCCTGCCGAGAGGGCGGAGTGTCTGAAGATTCCATTTCCATAACACTAAGAAGACACCAACCGGAGGTAAGGAAGCGCGGGAAAGGAGGAGCTGCAAGAGCACACAGCGAAACTCAGGGTGAGGCTGTCTCGCTGTGCTGGCCACAGTGGGCTGGGGAACGGTTTCTGAGCAGGCACATCACAACACAAACAAGAAGTTTACTCTGAATTTTTTTCACACATTTTTCAAATGACATTGGAATGGAAATTGAATTCTAACGTCCACCACGATTTCTGCTCACCCTTTCAAGAACGTTAATAGCTACTGTATTTTCCTTACAGATTATTTTTATCACCCATTTTCTACATGTCTTATTCCTGTGATGAATTATTACGAGGACATATGCCAATGAAGGACAAATCAATAAAAAAAATTAAGAAATTTCAGTAAAAAATAAATTGTGATCTGAACCAACAGGACGTTTAGAAAGCAACAGTGTTCAGCAGTGTCACCTTGGATGTTGTACTGGTAGTAGTCAGGGTCTTCTGACTCTTCCTTCACTGTCACAGCTGCCATTTCCAGAGAAATGCCTGTAAAAGCAAATAAAGCTGACGTCAGGGCATTTAGCTAGATTGTGCAGAATACATATTTAAAGATTTTGAAAGAACAAAAGCTTAATAATAGCAGAGTGGAAAAAAAAATCAAACCAAAGTTTTATTCTGAGATTCTTTCCTGTAGTTTTTTTCCCCACAAATTTTTAACTTTGAAATTAAAGAAAACTGGTCCACTTACAACTGTGACACATGATCCAAAGTACATCTTTGTGGCCAGACAAGATTACATATCTCGTCATTCCGCTGATATGAACATACAAAGCTGGCAAAAAAAAATCTGCTGTTGAGACAGCCGAGCGCTGCGCTGGCGCGGGGCACACCTGTGACCCCAGCACTCGGGGGTGGAGGCAGGAGGGTCGCAAGTCCAAGGACAGCCTGGCCCTCAGCAACTCAGCGAGACCTTGTCTCAAAATAAAAAATAACACGTGCTGGAATGTGGCTCAGTGGAAAAGCACCCTGGTTCAGTTCCTGGTGACCGGCAGCCTCTGAGTTGGGCAGTGGGGCTGGGTTCCCATGAGAACTGTCCTCATGTTCCCTGTTCTGCACGTGAGTTTTCAAGTTGCCACTCCACCTTGACCAAGAACAAACCCAGATGCTTCTGGGGTCTGCAACAAGGTGCAAACATGGCAACCGTGCCCGACGACAACAGGCAGGCCAGGAGCAGTCTCGCAGCAGGACGGACACTGGGCAAGAAACTACACCCGATGGCCCACTGGAGGCTGGCAGCAGGGACATCTCAGAGTGCACCCAGCTGGACCCAGGCAGGAGAGAGCCTCACCCCTGGGAGCTTCCCTGGGGGCTTGGTGGGTTCTCAGAGCACACACTGGACAAAAGGAACCACTTTCCAACAGGTGGAGCCCCTGCACGCATTCAAAGCCTTCCTCCAACCCCTGCAGCTCTCCACTGTGTGGGTGGGGACCACAGCATGAGGCTGTCTCAGCTCTGCAAAGGTGCCTGCTCCACCATGTCAGTCTCTGCCACAAGAGAACCCTACAGGGAGCCGACAGGGCCCAGGAGGGGGAAGGGACTTGAACATGCCTTCTGGCTTCTCGTCTGCTGCTGTTTCTGTCGAGCTCATTTCTCCACACACTGCTGCTACCCGGTCACAAGGAGGCCCATCTGGCTGCCAGGTTTCCGTCACTATCAGTGACGACTGTCAATGAGGCCTCAGAGCTGGGGCACAGCTCACAGGTGGAGTGCACCAAGCACAAGGCCTAGGTTCAGTTCCAGCACCACAAAAGACAAACAGGACCCTAGATATTGGTACCATAGAGAGATACAAACTTGGAAGTCAAGATTAAAGGCTGGGCCAGGCGTAGTGGCACACCTGCAATCCCTGAGCCTTGGGAGGCTGAGGCAGGAGGATCGAAAGTTCAAAGCCAGCCTCAGCAACATAGTGAGATCCTGTCTCAAAATAAAAAACATAAAGGGGTTGGGAAGTGACTCAGTGGTTAAACATCCTTAGGTTCAGTCCCCAGAACCAAAAAGAGTGGGGAGTAGCCAGGGTACTCTACCACTGAGCCACATCCCCAGCCCTTTTTATATTGAGACAGGGCCTTGCTAAGTTGCTGAGACTGGTCTGGAAGTGGGGATCCTCCTGCCTCAGCCTATGGAGCCACTATGTAAGATGTTTGTTGAACCATCTGAAAGCAGAATGAAAGGTCCCCAGGCGGGCTCTACAGCACTGGAGACTGAGAAAGACGTTAATGACAACCACTTCCCACCACCTGCAGGAGGACAACCCAAGATGTCACTACTGCGCCAAGATGTGAAAATGTGCTTTAGACAACTGGCATTCCTGCACCCCACCTGTAACCCATGGCGGTTTGTGCAATCTGTGCCTTCCTTAATAAGTAAACATCGTCCTTCCCAGTCCCGAAGGACAGTACCAACTATGCTGCAGTAATAACAGACTGTACTCTTTACATGACAAATTGTACTGCAAAGAATGAAGCTGCCATCACTGACTCTCAGCACAGACGTGGAGAATAAGAGGTGGTTCCAACAAAACTGTGATCAAAT
Source organism: Sciurus vulgaris (assembly GCF_902686455.1). Lineage (NCBI taxonomy): Eukaryota > Metazoa > Chordata > Mammalia > Rodentia > Sciuridae > Sciurus > Sciurus vulgaris. The sequence continues at coordinate 35,978,421 of NC_136479.1, read as the reverse complement.
CAGGAAGAGCTATCCTCTAACTCATCAAAACACCTGTGCCCTAGGAATGAACCAAGGCAAGAAGCAAGTAACAAAGTGACCACGATCGTGCTCAGATCCAACACAGCTTAAACAGCAGAACGCAACTCAGCCACGTGGAACAAGTGAGAGAGGTGCAGAAGCATCAGGAGAAAGGAGTAGATACTTACGTCTTGATTCTCCCTAGCACCAAAAGTAAGACTGAACCTTAAGCCCACGCGAAAGGCAGTCATGGGAGCGGAAATGTCGGCATCAGGGCTCTAGGAAAGGACGGAGTGTGCCAAAGAGAAAGGACGAGCCTGATTCATGGGGGTAGGAGGCCTTCCCAAGCGCTATTGGTCCTCCACGTGCAAAACCAAGAACTCACACTCACTTCACGGCCACCGAAATTCACAATGTATCCTAAGTCTTACGTGAAAACTAAAATGATAAAACTTCACGAAGAAACCAAGCTTAAGTATTTGTGGCCTTAGGTTGGGCAAACATTTTCTGCACACAGCGAAAGCATAAGCAATGAAAGAAAAACTTGAAAAACAGAATTTCATCAAAATGAAACGTGTGAGCCAGGCATGATGGCAAAAAAATGTAATCCCAGTTGACTTGGAGTCTGAAGCAGGAGGACCACAAATTTGATGTCAGCCCCAGCAACTCAACAAGAACCCATCTAAAATTAAAAGTGCTCACCGAACAAGCACGAAGCCCTGGGTTCCATCCCCAGCACCATCAAAAAAAAAAAAAAAAGAACTACAAAAATACTTGCAGAAGTTACTTCTGGCCAAGTGTGGTGGTGCATACCTGTAACCTCAGGGCTCGGCAGGGCTGAGGCAAGAAGGATAGCAAGTTCAAGGATAACCTCAGCAGTGCAAGGGCCAAAAATACTTAGCAAGGCCCTGTCTCAAAATAAAAAATAAAAAAACAGGAAGGGCTGGGGATGTGGCTCAATGGTGAAACACCCCTGGGTTCACTCCTCAATACCAAGAAAAAAAAAAAAAGCAGGTAAATTTTCGATATATAAATTATACCTCAATAACCTTATTTTAAAAACCTCACTAAAATAATGGTGAAAGCAAGGAATCTTAAATTAAGCAAGTAAATAAATAACCAAAAGTTTACAGCTGAAAATGGTTCTTTGGCAAGTACACATTGCTTGAGAACAAAGGAAAGAAAGTAAGAAGGGAATTATTGTCATTTTTATAAAAAGCACTGTGCCTGTGTCACTAAAAAATAAAATCTTTATCAACAAGCAAACGTGTAATGAATGTTGAACGTCTGGCTACCACTATTACCAAGTTCTTTCAGATCTTAGTATAGCATGATGACATTAACAAACATGGTCACGGGAAATACGTTTACAGGAAATGCTCATTTCACATCAAAATACAGTAATTTATGATTCAAAATATAACCTTGTAAATTAAAGGACATTCTTCTTTAACTCTGTAGTTGATTCTAAAAGCACTAGTACATACCAGAATCTTCTGTGGGCTCAGTTTTCACTTTGATGGGGCCACAACTGAAAGAAGGAAGAGACAGGGATCAAGCTGTGCAGTGGTGAGAGACACAGTACCCAAGTGGGTTCCCGGGGCTGACCATCACCAGTTCCCCAAGGACAGACACACCCTGAGTCACAACCTCCAGGCATTTTCACAAGCTCCCCAGGTGATCTGACTGCATATGAAACTTTGAGCTGCTTCAGTATTCTAATAACAGCACAAAGTGTAGCAATTTAATAGCACTGATGAAGGCATGTTTTACCTTCCACCTGGAGACAGTATGGGCCTTTCAGCATCTGTTACCATCACACGACCACCTATGAACAAGAAAGAAATTAAATTTAGGTCTTCCCAACACTGTAAACATGACTAATACTTCCAAAGACTTTTCGTACTGCATAATCTGGGGGCGGGGGCTGGATTAGAAGTAGTATATTAGCAACATAACAGCATTTTAGTTCTTCCATAAAGAATATGCAGAGCAAGGATCGTCTGACAGCCTTTCAACTGCAAAGCCACCAGCACCTTTCTTTTTACGAAAATGCTTTTATTTTTGTCAGTGAAATTCATATTAAAATATACCACTTAAAATAAAACAATTCAAAAGCAAAAAAAAAATAAATAAAATAAAAATAAAAATAAAATAAAATATACCACTTATTGAAGAAGCCAGAAAAAGACTGCTGGTGTATAAATGATGATATACATTGTTATTAAGAGTGGATCTAAGCTGGACATGGTGGTGCATGCCTATAATCCCAATAGCTAGGGAGGCTGAGGCAGGAGTACCATAAATTTGAGGCAAGCCTCCACAACCTAGTGAAGTCCTAAGTAAATCAGTGAGACCCTGTCTCTAAATAAAAAATGAAAAAGGGCTGGTAATATGGTTCAGTGGTTAAGCATCCCTGGGTTCAATCCCTGGTGTAAAAAGACAGAATGGCAGTTATCGAGAATACAAACAATAAATGCTGGCAAGGATGTGGGGGAAAAGGCACACTAATACATTGCTGGTGGGATGCAAATCAGTGCAACCAATCTGGAAAGCAGTATGGAGATTCCTCAGAAAACTTGGAATAGAAGCACCATTTGACCCAGCTATCCCACTACTGGTTTATACCCAAAGGACTTAAAATCAGCACACTGGGTTGGGGACATAGCTTAGTTGATAGAGTGCTTGCCTTGAATGCAAAAGATCCCGGATTCAATCCCCAGCACCACATCAAAAAACAAAAACAAAAACAAAAACAAAAAATCAGCATATTATCACTGATGCAGTCACATCAATGTTTATAGCAGCTCAATTCACAATAGCTAAACAATGGAACCAACTTAGGTGCCCTTCAACAAATGATCAGATTAAAAAAAAAAAAAAAATATATATATATACACATACACACACACACATATATGCATGATGGAATATTTCTCAGCCTTAAAGAAGAATGAAATTATAGCATTTGCCGGTAAATAGATGGAGCTGGAGAATATGCTAAGCGGAATAAGCCAATCCCCAAAAACCCAAGGCTAAATGTTTTCTCTGATATGTGTGTGTGGATGCTAATTCACAGTAAGAGGAGAGGGGGGCTACAGAAGAACAGAGCTGCTTTGGATTAGGCAGAGGGGAGTGAAGGGAAGGCAGGAGTATGGGGCAGGAGAGATAGTAGAATGAATCAGACATTATTACCCTATGTACATATATAATTATACAACTAGAGGAATTCTACATCATGTACGACCAGAATGAAAATTATACTCCATTCATATGTGATGTATCAAAGTGCATTCTACTGTCATGTATAACTAATTAGAACAAATTTTAAAAATTTTAAAAAATTAAAAAAAAAAAAAAAACCTGGCTGAGGACATGGCTTAATGGTATAGTACTTGCCTACCATTGCCAAGGCCCCAGGTTCAATTGCCAGTACTGCAAAACCAAAAAATTTTAAATCTGAATTTTTAACTGAAATATGACAAATAAATCTTCTTTCTCTTAAGATCAAGAGGGCATACAGAAAAAGAGAGGTCAGTTAATTACCAACCTAATGGTCCCACTGACACGAAGAACAAGATATCCACTATCACACTACTGTTTGATACTGATTCCAGCCAGGGCAATAAGCAAGAAATAAAGGCGCTCAGACTGCAAAGAAGACATGAACTGTCTTGATGCTCATACAACACAGTTCTCTACAGAAAGCCCAGAAATAGAGAGTCAGGGTCAGCTGACTTCCAACCAAGTTGCCAAGGCAACACAGGGAGAAAGGACAGTCTTTTCACTGACTTGTTCTGGAATAACTGGATATACACACACAAAAAAGACTGATTAACACCACCCCCTCATATAACACACACACACATTAAACCAAGAGGCTGCAGACGTGGGCTGGGGAGTAGCTCAATACGTGTACAAGGCCCTGATTTCAATGCCCAAAAAAAGGGAAAAAAATAGACTGATCTAAAGGTGAGACCAAACACCTTACAGGCACATGCCTATAATGTCAGTGGCTCGGGAGGCTGAGGCAGGAGGCTCTTGAGTTCAAAATCAGCCTCAGCAAATTAGCAAGGCCATAAGAAACTCAGCAAGAACCTGTCTCAAAATAAAATATAAAAAGGCTGAGGGTGTAGCACATTAGAAGAGAGTGTCTGGGTTCAACCACCACCACCACCATCATATCAAATGCAAATCAAAGCCAAGATGAGATACTACTTCACACCCATTAAAATGGCTAAAATAAAGACAAGCCAGTAGGGATACAGAGAAACTGGAACGGGTGTTGGTAGAAACAGAAAATAGTAGAGCCACATCAGTAAAAAATGTCTCATTTTCTTAGGGTAAACCCAGCAACTCCAGTCCTACAAATATGTACAAAAGAAACGAAGGTACATGTCCAGACTCAGACATGTTCAAGCACGGTCACAGCAGCATTACTGCTAACAGGGTAAACAACTGGCATGTTCTTCAAATGCAGAATGGATAAACAGGTGGTAAGTTGTTAAAAATCAAGGAACTATTGATATATTCAACAATCATTGCTGACTCTCAGTAAATCACTCAAAAAAAAAAAAAAAAAAAAAGGCTCATCTCAAACGGGTGGATGTTGATATTCTACTACTGTAATATTTACGCACACTAGGCCGCATTCTACCACCAAGCCTCATCCCCAGCCTTTGTATTTTTTATTTTGAGACAGGTTTGCACTAAGTTACCAGGCTAACCCTGAACTTGAGATCCTCCTGCCTGGGCCTCTTGAGTAGCTGGAATTACAGGTGTGAACACCACCTCATGTACACTCTTTTTGTTTGTCTGCTTTTCCTTTTCTGGTGGTGCTAGGGATCAAACCCAGGGTCCCACACATGGTAGCCAAGCATTCTCATCATTGAGCAACAGCCGCAGCCCTGTTTTAAAATTTTAAAGACTGCAAATTCACATCATGGAGTTTTCAATTACAGCTTAATAAAGATGGGAGCAATATTGTTCAGTCAGGCACAGTAGTACACACCTATAACCCCAGCTACCTGAGAGGCCGAGGTAGGGAGATCATAAGTTTAAGGCCAGCCTGGGCAATTTAGGAAGACATTGTCTCAAAGTAACAAATAAAAAGGGCTGGCTGTATACTCAGTGGTACAACGCACCAGGTTCAATCTCCAGGACTGTAAAATTAATAATTTTTTCACCGTTATAAAATTTTTTCTAAAAGACTGTTTAATAGAAAATAAAACACACGTGTAAGTGTGCATACATATAGGGCTCTTTCTTTTCATTCTTTTATGGTTAGAGGTTTCCAATGACACTGGTGATCCATTCTCCAAAAGTCTCAAGTAACTGGCCCCACAGCCCACGCCTATAATCCCAGAAACGCAAGAGGACTTTCTCTTCCAATGGAATCAATGTTCACACGCTGCTGAAGAAGTCCTGCTGAAATCCTTCTCCTTCTTTGAGGGTGCATCTATTGTTCTTCAGTGAAGCCCTTCCTGAGCCGGAGGGAGCCCTGCTTCTGCCGTGCTTCACAGCATGTCCTCTGACCTTCATCAGCCACCATCATCGGGCAGACAGCCGCCAGTGCCGTACACAGGAGTGTCTTCCCTGCTGTCCAGCAATACCTTGCCATTTCAGTGAACGTGAGGTAAATTAAAATCCCACTCAAATTCTGAGCAAGGGGGATAGATTCAGTGTATGATCTTATACCCTGCGAGCAAACCCTGGGTGCAGCAGAGGAGCTGGGCAGAGAACAGAACAGCAGCCTCCGCTTTCTCAGCTCGTGAATCTCTCATGGGCTTATCATAAGGCACCACTCCCAAACGTCCTAGATCACAGCCTCAAAGACTATGAAAAAGAAAGCATTATCGTGTGTTAAAATCTGGCAAAAAAGGCTTAGAAATCCAGTTGGCTGTCATGTAAACCAAGCAGTCACTTACCTAGGTGTTTCTTTGGCTCCAGGAAAGGTCTGCATTAAAACAAAACAAAAACTATGTATGAATACATAACATTCTTATAAAGCACAAATATAAACATCTGCAGTAAACAATTTAAAAAATATTAAAACAAGGTGAATATTCAACTTTATTGAATAAATAGCTGATGGGCCAGATGGGGGAAAGCACATCACCTTTTGATGATAAACGAAATCCCTGCTTTATTCTCCAGAATCCACTTCAGGGTTGCAAGGTCATAATTTTCAGGGTGTTTAAAGGCAACTCCCTCTGGAAGCCCCTGTACTACCACGGCCGACTGGTCTCGGAGCATCTTCTCATACGGTACGGGCACCACTGTGGACTTGCCTAAAGCTTTCCCTGCGGGAATACATGACCGAGAGTAAGGCAATCAACTGTCAGGAGCTTGTCACAGTCTGATGAACGGCACTCCTCGTGTGTTGCAGGACCTCAATTCAAAATTACTTTGAACTACTACAGGATCCTAGACCCATGTTAAAGTTCTAAACATGATACAAATCCAAAAAGGGTCCAAATGTAAAGTATATGATATATTTAACCCTAAAACTTACATAACAGGAGAACAAAAATGGCTGATTTCTCATCACATTCTGTCGTAAGATGTTCCACCCTGGTTTAACATATTCTGGTCAAACATAAGTCAGTCTCAGCACATAGAAACCTGACAAATCCCACTGTTACCATCAGATAACATGAAAAATTGAAGCTGATATTCTGACTGAAAACTTAACTGGGTAAATACAACTTTCACCCACAAGTTAAGTGTGTTCTGTCAGCCTGTCTGGTTTACCTGGCAATGAGCCCACAGATGCCAGAAAACACAATTTGTGGAGTACAGTTTTACCTGTATCCTCCCCTTTGACTATTTTCTTTGAAAGACTTTGCACAACACATGATTAACAAAGGGTAATTTTGCAAGAAATTGGGTAGATCACCACTCTGGTCAAAAAGGAACAACTCTAACAGCTACATTTGTTTCTGGTTTCCTTTAAAATGGAAACGGAGGTTCCAGTGGTGGCTCCAGAGGCACAGGCAAGAAGATTATGAGTTCAAAGCCAGCCTCAACAACTGAGTGAGGCCCTGAGTAACTTAGCAAGACTGTCTCAAAATATAAAGTAAAAAAGGCTGGGGATGCAGCTCAGTAGGTAAACGTCCCAAAGTTCATTCAATCCCCAGTACCAAAAAAGAAGAAAACTGAGGGCTGAGAGGTGGCCAGTGGTATAGCACTTGCCTAGCACACACAAGGCCCTGGATCCACTCCCAGCATCACACACACAGGAAAATGGAGATGGGAAGTAGGCTGTTCTACCTTCACCCCATATCTGGAAATTAATCTATTCAATCTGCCAGAATGCATCCTAAACCTGCTAAACCAACCACATAATCTGCCATTTAGAAAACTCCTACATGACGGATCGTCACAAAAATCAAAGTGCCTTCTTTTACCATAGCAAAAGCAGAAATAGTCCTCAACTGTTTTTCTAAGTGTTTCAATCTCTACAGCATCCACGCTCAGCCGGCCAGACTGGGTTGAAGATTTCATTTTATGCATCTCTGCAGCCTTTTCTTCTTCTTCAACACCTGTAAAATAATAAATGATGTAAAGGTCCATGACTCTCATCTCACTATCTGGCTGTTATTAAGAATATTTTTCCTATATTCTAACACTTATGATTTTATATGAAGAAGACAAGGATAAAGGGGAAACTTTTAAAAATCTAAAAGACTTGCATGAAATTTATATGAAATGGCAACCAACTGACATAAGTGTAAACTAAAAATATTACAAATTAGCTACCAGCGATTTTAAAAAGAAAAGATAATAATTTATCAGCTGAAAATTTAAATCATCACCAAAAAAATTCTAGATTTGCAAAGTCAAACAAAGGTACACTAGACCTAAGGCACGTGGATGGGTGGCGAGACTAGGGTGAGCACACAGCACCAGCCTCGGAGCAGGGCCGGGTACAGAGCAGAGGCAGGCTTGCAGAGCCCACACTCACCCTGGTTCAAGCCCTGCACACGAGAGTAAAACAGATGCAGAAGCACCTCATCAAGATGTTTACATTCCACTACATGTGGAAATAATGTGTTATATATTAAAATCACAAAAATGTGGTGCTGGAGCTGAATGGCAGAGCGCTTGACTGGCAAGTGTGAGGCACTGGGTTCAATCCTCAGCACCACCTAAAAATAAATAAAATAAAGGTATTGTGTCCACCTACTGCTAAAAATATTTTTAAAAAATCACTAAAATAGCCAGGCCTGGTGGCACATGCCTGTAATCCCAGCAGCTCAGAAGGCAGAGGCAGGAGGATCACAAGTTTAAAGCCAGCCTCAGCAATTCAGGGAGACTTTGTCTCTAAATAAAATATGAAATAGAACTGGGGATGTGGTTCAGTGGTCAAGTGCCCCTGAGTTCAAACCCTGGTACCACCCCCCACCCAAAAAAAAAAAATCACTAAAATCAATTTCAGTTCTTTTTCTATATTTTAATGTCACAATTAGAAAACTAAAATTATGTGAGTGACATATATTTATTGGACATCACTTCTCTAAATGCAAGGAGAGGGACTCAACTCTCTTGAAGACGTTCTGAAACTGACTCAGAGTCCTCCCAGTTACGTCTCAGGAGACCTCTGCCACTCCTTATCTGCAAAACCCATTTCTGAGAACAGACACAGCCACGCCGCTCCGCTCGTCCCAGCTCTCCAGGCGTAGAGGTGTGCCCCAACTGCTGCTCATTTCCAACACAGTGTTTAATAGATGACACCAGACAGTCAACACTTCGCGTGACACAGGCTTGGTGGGAGGTGATTCTGCCCGGCTGGGCAGCCTGGGCATACCAAGTGCCCTAGCCTAGAAAGACTGAGGTAGGTCAGACAAACCCGGTGCAGGGCGTCAAGTGTATCAGATGCAGTTTGGACTTACAGTACGTCCAATTCACCATGGAATTACTGGGACACAACTCCATCCTAGACTGAAGAAGACCACCTGTATTAGGAACTCAAGAGTAGCATCCAAAGACCATTCTCCATGCCAGCAAATACTGGGAAATGGGGGTGAGGGGTGTAGTGGGGCATGCCTGCAATCCCAGGCAGGAAGATCAAGTTCAAGGCCAGCCTCGAAAAACTAGCATGGCCCTAAGCAACTTAATGAGACTATCTCAAAATTTAAAAATCGCAAGGGCTGGGGATGTGCTCAGTGGTAGGACACCAAAGGGCTGCAGATAATCCCCGTAATGCTTCCTTCCAACCCCTGGAGCACCATCTGATTGACCAAGAACTCCAGAGAGAATATGAGCACAGCTGCCAGGGGGTCAGAGTGCTCACGGGACAGATGGCAGCTGATGCACACATAATCAAAGCAGCATTATTAGTATAAACTTAAATACATAAACACAATCAAGGCCTTAAAGTTTCTCTAAATATAAAAAATACTGACAATTTTTTTAAATGAATCACTACTATGAATCTCAGAGAAACACACCAGGAATGAAAAGGCACAGAGCGCTGGGGAGAGGTGAGTGCTTCTCCCCTAGTGTGTGCAGGGCCCAAACCCAAGGCCTCGCTCCTGCCGAGTCTCATCCCCAGCCCTAGATGTGCCCTAGATGTGTGTGTGTGTGATATTGGGGATTGACCCCGGGAGTGAGGCTTCACGGCTCCACCACTGGGCTACATCCCTCAGACACAGCTTTTAAAAGAAGTAAAAATGCAATTGAGCACCTAAGTTAAGGAGTTAGGCCTGTTTTATTTACTCCTGGTCTGCCACCGGGTCGTGACCTGGATCTCAGAGGCCTGTGCCGTGGCTGTAAAGACTCCCTCCTCCGTCTCCCTCCACGCTTAGCAACACGCTGCTCAGAGCGGCCGGGGCGTGCAGCCTCAGGCTGAACACGAGAACACCCGGCTGTGCAGGTCTGCGAGGGTCAGCACCTAGTGTTCTCGCTCCAAGCCCCTACTGCCCCTGAAGGAAGAAGACAAGCTCCAGAAGGCCTGGGCGAGGTACGCCCATGGGGGAGCACGCTTCGCTCTGCACGGAACTCAGGCGTAGCTCCATAGAGACACTTGTTTCCCACACACCAAGCAGCGACCAAGGCAGGAAGAGCCAAAGGGATGCACATCCTGACAGGCCTGAACCTCCTGAGCTGAGCTGAAGGAACCGCCTGCTCAGAGGTGGCAGTGGCCCAGTAGAAGAGCCTTGCCTGGCACAGGCAAGGCCAGGTCTCAAGGGAGGGAAGGCAGGAGGACAGTGGGTGCACCTGAGCGGGACCTGAGCAACTCAGAGCCTCTGTGCTCTCCTACCATGCTCCACTAGACCAGAGCACCCCGCACCTGGGACGAGGCGCACGACAGCTGCCCTTCCCTTGAACTCTCAGGATCTGCCCAGCGTCTCGCCAGGTCAGCGACTCACTCTGAGCACCTGGAACCGTTTCCACAACACTATCAGGGAGTGATTTTTTTTTTTAGTACAAATCTCTCTACATAAGAAAGAAAATATGACGTCTTACTTATAAGTATGTTTAAAATTTACAAGATACTAAAGAAAAAAAGACATTGCTTACAGTATTTTACAAAATCTTTCTGGAAATCCTTTCTGGAGTTGACGAAAGCGCGGCCCCTCTCGGTGCCCACCACGAACACGTCTGTCTCGTACACCGCGATGCAGGCCACTTCCGCCTTGGACTTGGCCAGCTCTTTACACTGCAACACAAGCAGCCAACGCTGTGCATCAAGAGCTGTTGGAACACAGTTCTGCAGGCTCAACACAAAAAGCTCACACCTGAACTGTCCTCTGTCGCTGCTGCAGATGGATCCTGGGCCCCAATCACTGCCCTGCATCCCCAGGCTTCTTTTCTACTTTTCATTTAGAGATAGGGCCTTGCCAAGTTGCCCAGGTTGGCTTTGAACTTGCAATCCTCCTGCCTCAGCCTCCTGAATTGCTGAGATTACAGGTATGTACCACCGTAACCATCTTAAAACTTAAAACTCTTATTTTTTTGGTACGGGGGATTGAATTCAGGGGCACTCAACCACTAAGCCACACGCTTAGCCTTGTTTTGTATTTTATTTAGAGACAGGGTCTCACTGAGCTGCTTAGGGCCTTGCCATTGCTGAGGCCAGCTTTGAACTTGCAACCTTCCTGCCTCAGCCTCTCAAGCCGCTGGGATTACAGGCGTGCACCACCATACGTAATACATAATCAAGACTCAGGGGAAGTTCCTGTCTAAATATTGTATACAGAAGTATCTGCATTTTGTGTATCTATCTTTCTAAGTAGTTTTTGTAACTAGTTCTAAGCAGAAGAAAACACAGAATTTTTAAAGAAAAAAGCAGAAATATTCTGCTAGAACTGTTAGAGATAAGATTCTTTAATAAAGTCAGATTTGCATAGATTCTTGCTGGGGAATGCTCCCAATCACAGCTGAGCAGGAATGGGCAGAGCTGTGTGGGATGGAGTAACCCTGGAGGGGTCTGAGAGCGAGGGTCCCCACCAATGGCTAGGCTAAATCCCACCCATAACACCACTACGCAACTCCCCCTCCCAGAAGTATTCAGGAGTGCATACTCAACAGAAGCCACATAGAGTGGGTACGCTACCCACTGACTTCACATGCACCCTTTAGACACAGGGTCTGGTGGTGGCACGTGTAGTCATTGCTATTTGGGAGGCTAAAACAGGAGGATCACTTGAGGCCAGGTGATCGAGGCCCGTTTGGGCAAAACAGCAAGACCCACCTCAAAAAGCAAACAAAAAGCACATTTTATGGATGTACCATGATTCATTTAGTGCTAACATACTGAAATAGCAGGTAGATTCCATTTTCCTTCCTAAAAATAATACTGCAAAAATAATCTGGTAATAGTACATTCAAGTGCAACTTGAAAGACTTTCTCTCAAAGAGTCAGTGCCATGTACTCATACACTGCTGGTGGAGTTGCAAACTGGTGCAGCTGCTCTGGAAAACAGTACGGAGATTCCTCAGAAAACTTGGAATGGACCCACCATTTGACCCAGCTGTCCCACTCCTCAGTTTATACCCAAAGGACTTAAAATCAGCATACTACAGTGATGCAGCCACATCAACGTTCATAGCAGCTCAATTCACAATAGCTAGATGGTGGAACCAACCTAGATGCCCTTCAATTGGCGAATGGATAAAGAAACTGTGGTATATATACACAATAGAATATTACTCAGCCATAAAGAATAAAATTATGGCATTTGCTGGTAAATGGGTGAAGTTGGAAAATATGCTAAGTGAAATAGGCCAAGTCCAAAAAACGAAAGGCCAAATGTTTTCTCTGCATGACAATATATATCGAGGGAAGAAGAGAAGAATGAAGGAACTTTGGATGATGTAGAGGAAAATGGGGTGGGAGAGGGTGGGGCTCAGAAAGAGTAGAATGATACAGACAGTTTTACCCTATGTATATGTACAATTACATGAATGGTGTGAATCTACATGGTGCACAACCACAGAAATGAAAAGTCATACCCTATTTATGTACAATGAATCAAAATGCAGTCTGTAAAAATGAAAAAGACAAAAAAAAAAAAAAAAAGTCAGTGCCATGAAAGTGAGTAAGAACTAATACTGGAAGTAAACAGGATTCTCAACATCTACTGAAATTTGCTTTCTAAAAAGGTTCACCTCATTCTACCAAATGCTACTATGCAACTATGCTAAAAACTTTTAAAAGGTAGCCTCGTATCATAACCAATACTGTAAATTATCATATCCTTTGCCCATCTTTCTACAGTATTAGGTCTTTAAATTTGTCTTAAAGTAATTGCTTTTTAATCTAGAATTTACTTTGGAACATGATGAATTCCAAACACAAGCCTTCTTTCCCTCACAGCCCATTGTCTCAGTATCATTTATTGAAACCTAGCTTTCTTCTGCTTTTGATTTATACAATAATAACTCTCTAATTTTCGAAGTGGAAATTAGTTCTATATAATATTGCCTTAAAATCCTGAATAAATAATAATGATAATAAATAAATAAATTTATAGCTATTAAAACATCAGAAATATTCTGGAGACTAGGATGTAACTCAATGTATAGCTACCAAGTTGAGGCCCTAGGTTTGATCCCCAAGACTGAAAAAACAAAAACAAAAACAAAAACAAAAAAACAAGAGACAGAACTCCTGATATAGAGGTGAGCCAACAGCTTTCTCCAGCACAAAAGTCATGTTGCTTGCTGAGGCTGGGAGGGTGAGGGTACATCCCTACTGTGCTATCCACACCCAGACAACAACCCTGTCACCAAAACTAGTACTCACTCAACAGCAAAGCAAGATCCACGTACTCACTATCTAAGGGTTAGAACAAAGAAACACAGGGGCCAAGAGAAGGATGAAGTTGGCCTGGTCTCTTTAGCACTCAGACAAGTCAGTCGAGAACTTAGTTCAGCCAGGCGCAGTGGTGCACACCTGTAATCCTGGCTGCTTGGGAGGCTGAGGCAGGAGGAACACAAGTTAAAAGCTAGCTTCAGCAACTTAGCAAGACCCTAAGCAACTTAGTGAGGACTATGTCTCAAAGTAAAAATTAAAAAGGGATAGGGATGTGGCTCAGTGATATAGTGCCCCTGGGTTCAATCCCCACCACCCCCAAAAAAACAGAACTTAGTACAACAACTGGGTGTAAAGAACTAAGAGCTTTAGCTGTGGATAAAGCGAAGGGACTTGATAAATAGGTTAAAAGTCCAAAATAAACGTTACCAAAACAAAAAAAAAAATTAGGGGAGATGGTTATATGATCACAAAGCCAAAGTCAGTGATGTTCATAAAGTTACAGCATATAACCATGAACTGTTCTGAATTTTCTTTCTCTTTTTTTTTTTTTTTTGCGCAGTGCTGGGGATCGAACCCAGGGCCTTGTGCTTGCAAGGCAAGCACTCTACCAAGTGAGCTATCTCCCCAGCCCACTTAATTTTCTTTCTTTAAAGAGTTAACTTTGTTAATGTTTTTCCTTGTGGTGCTGGGGATCAACCCTAGGGTGTCACGGATGCTAGGCAAGCACTCTACCACTGAACTACACTCCAGCCCAATTTTTTATAATTCTTAAAAGAATAAAAAGAATGGGCTACGGATTTGGCTCAGTGGTAAAATGCTTGCCTGGCACACATAAGACTCTGGGTTAAATGCCAAATACCACCAAACACACAGAAACACACACACATCCCAAAACAATAAAGGAAGAAAACAACACCCTAATAAGAAGCAAAAGAGAATCTACCAGTCGGACTCAATGGCGCACGCTTGTAATCCCAGCAGCTCAGGAGGCTGAGGCAGGAGGATCACAAGTTCAAAGCCAGCCCCAGCAACTTAGCAACTCAGTGAGACCCTATCTCTAAATAAAATATTTTAAAAAGAGTGGGGATGTGGCTCAGTGGCTAGGCACACAAGTTTAATCCCCAATACCAAAAAAAAAAAAAAAAAAAAAAAAGAGAGAGACAAGAGAGAAAGAGAATCTACCAACACTACTATACTGAGCCCAAGGTTAAGTACAATCTGGTCAGCCACATAGTGTCTTAAGACAGGGAAAATGGACAACTTGCTCCAACTTGGAGCAATTCTAGTTCATCAGAAATACCTAAGTCTGCCAGGCACGGTGGTGCACACCTGTAATCCCAGCAACTCAGGAGGCTAAGGCAGGAGGATCTTGAGTTGAAAGCCAGCCTCAGCAACTTAGTGAGGCCCTAAGCAACTCAGGGAGTCCCTGTCTAAATGAAATAGAAAATAGAGCTGGGGATGTGGCTCAGTGGTCAAGTGCCCCTGAGTTCAATCCCCAGTACTCCCCCCAACCCCCCAAAAAACAGAAATACCTAAGTCTGATCCTTTTTAAAACAAATATTGTATCTCTAGCTATATGCCTATAAAACCATAATAAACGAATTGTACATGTACAACAACTGTTGTAGAAATATAAAAATACAGCAAGAATAGTACTTAAAATTTCATTATAGTTGTGTACGGTAGTTCTTTTTGTTTGCTTTTGTCTTTTGAAGTAAAGAGTTAACACATGAACTGGGAATGTGGCTCAGTGGTAGAATGCTTGCCTAGCATGAATGAGGCCCTGGGTTTAGTCCCCTGCACCACCACCACAAAAAAAAAATTACACAGCTTAATCAACAGTAGCAGAACAGAAACAATCGTACAAATGCATAAACAAGATAAGAGGGGCTAGGTTTGTGACTCAGTGGCAGAGCTAGCATGTGTGAGGCACTGGGTTCAATTCTCAGCATCACATAAAAATAAACAAAGGTTCATCAACGACTAATAAAATATTTTTTAAAAAAGATAAGATAAAGAAGAGATAGGAACCTTATATCCAAAATTTGAGTAACCTTCTTCATACAGATACAATAAAACACCAGCAGCATACTCAAATATATAAACTTATTTGGAGTAATTTCAAATACTATGAAATTCAAAGTTAACACAAAAACAAAACAATTATTCATGAATAACTGGCAACAAATGTAAATACTTAAATATTCAAGAACATTCTGAAGCACAGTAATAAAATGTAGTTTGAAAAGCTTAAATCTATAACAATTAAAACCCTATTCTTATTAAAAGTAAAAATCAAATTTAATGTTTTATAATAAACAAATCCACCTTATCCAACAGACCAATCTATCCAACTATGGCAGAACCACAGACCACCTCACCATGGACTCGAGGGCAGACATGAGGAAGGTCACCACCATCCTGCTCTCCGAAGACTCCTCATCTTCAACAGGCAGGGTGGACATCGCGACCTGGGCCATGATCCCTGTGCAAGAGAAGCAATGCGGACGTGAGTGACAGAAACCTGGGTCCCGGCCTATGTCGGCACTGTGAGGGCCACAGACTACCAAGCTGGCTTGCTTGCTTAGTCATCTGCTTCCCCAAAACCTTTATCCCAGGGACCCCGTCCATTAACAGTCCATCTACCATTACTTCTGTGAACTAACTTAGTCCAGCACCACACCCAAACTAAACCCAAAGGACACACAGGTGGCTGGGTGCAGCTCAGTGGTAGAGCACCTGCCAGCACCTGCAAGGCTCTGGGTCCAATCCCCGGGGCCCACCCAAAATTCTAGATGAAACAAAGGGCACCCAGAACTAGTCCAAATTCTCCCAGCAGGAGAAGGAAGAGGAGATGCACTTCATATGCCAGGGAGACTATGCCAATTCAGCACAGCGAGAGACACAAAGTTCTGTTTCTCCCCGGCACATGCTGACACAGAAAAGAGTGGGTGAAGTTACAAAGTCTGGGTGAACAGTTTCTTCTCACTAGGGAAGAAAGAATCTGCAAGGCCTCAAGTAACTCTAAGATTCTTCTATCATAAAGCATATTATTCTCATTAGGGAACATTTTCTGATACTCTGGTATCAACAAAGTATTGATGAATTTCAAACACTATAAAACAACGCATAAAAAGAAAATATTAACTGTTGCAAAGATGTACAGGAATTGGAATCTTCATGCATGGTGCTTGGAATGCAAAATGATGCACAGCTGCTGGGGAAAACAACTTAGCAGGTCCTAAAAACAGTAAACAGAATCATCACATATCCAGCAATTTCACTTCTGGATATACGTCCAAAGAAATGAGTGTAGGAGTTCCAGCAAATCCCTGTGTACCTAATTCACAGCAGCATAATTCATCAGAAGGTGAAACAACCCGAGGGTCCATCTGTAAGTGAGTGGACAATGTGCTGGGCAGGCACAAAGCACTGCTGGCCTTCCACACAGGGACTCCTGGCAACACTGTGCTAGTAAGTGAATGAAGTCAGACACCAGGACAGACCGCACGTGTGGTACCTGGAAGACTCCAAGTCCAAGAAGGGTGGCTGCAAGCAGGTGGGGAGAGGCAGCCAAGGGGAATGATCGGCAGGTGCAGAATTCCAATGTGGAATGATGCTAAGTTTTCGAGATAGGACAGTGGTGATAGTGGTGATAGTCGCCCAACAAAGTGGACACATTTGATGCCCCTGAACTGTGCGGTCACTAATAGTGAACTTACTGAAGGGTCACTAATAGTGAACTTACAGACTTCACAACACCTACGTGTAACCAAAGTACAATTAAAAACCAAGAAAACAAAACCCACATAAACACACTCAAAGGCAAAATCTGAAACAAAGTTTTAAAATCTGGTTTCCTATAAACTGTAAGCAAATAAGACAGTTGTTAAAAAAATACCCCTTTCAATTTAGTTGAATTAACCAATTTAGCAGAGCAAGTGATAAAATGAACTTAATATATAAGGATGATGGAAAAATTTTAGAAACATAAATGGGAATCTAAAAACATCTCTGCAAGTACACTGGCTCACTGAAAACACCTGAATACCCTAAACCAAAAAACCAGCATTCAGAGCACTTGCCGGGCTCCAAGCATGCATACTCCTTTGCCTGCACACATGCAAATGCCCCCTGCTGTTCAAGAGGATGAGTTGTTTTCCTGACTCTGCAATCTAGATTTAACAGCTGCTACCAAAAGAATTAACTGCCAAGCCAGACTTAGGCCTGAACAAGTCCTGAAGAACACATACTTAGGAAATACAGCTTTATAATAAAAATCAGGTGCGATGGTGCACACATGTAATCCCAGGGACTTGGAAGGCTGAGACAGGAAGATCTTGAGTTCAAGGCCAGCCCTGGCAACATAACAAGACTTGAGAAAAAATAAGAACTGTGGATGTGTCTTGGCAGTGGAGTCCTCCTGGGTTTAATCCCCAATACTGCAAATAAACAAGAAATAAAAATCAACTTACACTTATTCTCCCATATCTGTGAACTAACAGAAGTAATTTTGTTTTTCAAAACAAGATTCTGCTTTCTGGAAATGGGTGCACTGGATGACTGGAGGCAGAATCAGAAAATGCTTTACCAAACAGGCGAGTGGCTAGATTGCGGAGAGGCACCTTCCCTGAGAGCCGAGGCTGCGTTCTTCTCTTGGATAAACAAGTCTAAGGGGGCTGGGGAGGTAGCTCAGCTGGTAGAGTGCTTGCCTTGCAAGGCCCTGAGTTTGATCCCCAGTACCGCAAAAAAAGAAAACAAAAAAAAAACAAGTCTAAGGAAATCTGTATTAAAATATGGTTCAGTCAAAACAGACAACAAAGGCCTGTTGCTTTTCCATAAGACATTTGCTTAGAATATACTGCCATCATTGCTAAAAACATATTTATTCATGATCTCACTTCTTCAATCTCCCAGCAGGAGAAAAGGGCGATGTGTCCTCGTTTTACAAACACGATGATTCTCCGAGTCACACAGCCACCACCAGTCAGGACGTAAAATCAGGACGATCTTCCACCTACTGCTGTCCCCCTTCTCTCTTAAACTGCCACATAGCTGTCATGGTGTCACTGCAGTGCGACAGGAAGGGGACAAAGCCACACCAATAGCCAACAGGCAGTCCAGTTTCATCACTGGAGCCTTTCAGGCAAGATGGCAAAGCCACACTTAAGAGGGAAAGTGCCAACTCCAGTGGGCTGCTCCTGGCCCATGCCAAGAGGTGGACAAGGGTCAGGGGAGACCGTTCATGGAACGTTCCAACACTCCTCACCTGGCAACTATATTTCCCCTTCTCCCTTTCCAGAAAGAATCTGCCAGCAGACAGCATTCCCCAGAGGGCACAGCAGCAGGCACATGCTCTGGTCCTCCTAGAGCCAAAGCCAGAAGGGCCGGCATGCTGCTCAGCCCCTTGTGCAGACAGAAGCCAGGTCAGTCACTTACCAGGGAATTTCCTTCACCTCTGACCTTTATGAATGCACTCTCAACGTAAAATACAAGAGGTCCGCCTCAAGGTGGCTCGCACGTGTAAGATCACCAGTTTGAGGCCAGCCTGGGTAACTTAGCAACTCTATCTCAAAACAAAAAGGACTGCGTTGAGTGGTTTGAGAAGCTGAGGCAGGAGGATCACAAATTCAAAGCCAGCCTCAGCAAAAATGAGGTGCTAAGCAACTCAGTGAGACCGTCTCTAAATAAAATATAAAAAAGAGCTGGGGGTGTGGCCCAGTGGTGGAGTGCCCCAGAGTTCAATCCCCAGTACCACCCCCGCACCAAAAAAAAAAAAAGAAAAGGTCTGAGCTGGGAATGCAGCTCGCTGGTAGAAAACAAGAGGCTGGCCAGGCCAGGTGGCACACTCCTGTAGTCCCAGCAATTCAGGAGACTGAGGCAGGCTCTGCAAACTGGAGTCCAGGCTGGACAATTCAGTGAGGCCGTCTCAAAATAAAATAAATAAAAAGGGCTGAGGATGTAGCACAGTGGCAGAGCACTTGCCTAGCATGTGCGAGGCTCTGGGTTTGCCAAAAATAAGAGAAGAGCCAATGAAACAAAAATTTAAAGCAAGAAAAATGGGGCATTTATTTTGCATTCACAAGGAATGCATCTACCATGACTTAACTTCTGAACTCCATCAGTAGTGACTCCTTGGAACAAAAAGGAAAAATGAATGAAATTGTTTGTGTATTCTATAAAATCTTAAAAACAAAAAGATGAATCCTAGTCAGGCACAGTGGTCTCTAATTTGTGATCCCAGCTACTAGCGAGACTGAGGCAGGAGTACTGCAAGTTCCAGGCCAGCCTGGGCAAGTCTGTGTTTTCAATATAGAAAGGGGCCTGTAACCCCAGCAGCTGGGGAGACTGAGGCAGAAAGATCTCAAGTTCAAAGTCAGCCTCAGCAACTTAGCGGGGCCCTCAGCAACTTAGTGACAACCTGTCTCTAAATAAAAAATAAAGAGGTCTGAGGATGTGGCTCAGTGGTTAAGCACACCGGAGTTCAATTCCTGGTACCAAAAACGTAAATGAATAAATAAACAAATACAGAAAGGGAACAAAGGGCTGGGGGTGGCGATCAGTGGTAGCACTCTTGCCTAGCATGTGTGAGGCACTGGGTCTGATCCTCGGCAAAACATAAAAATAAATAATAAAGGTATTGTGTCCATGTACAACCTGAACTGAGACAATTCAGTCAGCACAGCGTCAGGCTTTCAGCTCCTGAGTGTCTAACGCAAGGTACTCGTCGCCTCACTGTGCAGCTTGCAAGAGTCTCACTCTGTAAGGCAGAAAATCAGTCCTCAAAACACAACCCGAAAGAGACGAGTGACCAGATTTGTCTGCTGACCGCCACTTCAGTTAGTCAGGTTTAAATTAAGATTCAGTAACAGTACCATTGCTCAGTAGCACCGGCCACGTGTAAGTGTTCAGAAGCCACATGTACCTACACATGGAACACTTTCACCAACACAGGACGCTCTATTAGACAGATTACTACTGAGATTTAACTTTATCTAATACATTTATAAAAATCCTCATGACCCCTAGAGCCATCTGGTGGCAGCTGTTGTGAAATGATCCATTAACAAGGGCCCACAGGCCAGCAGAGTCCAGCCCAGTTCCAGGTGACCTCTTCATGGTCAACCCCAGGATTCCTGGTCCAAGAGGACCCCTAAAGAAAACGACCAAATGGACAGACTCCTGAGAAAAGAACAAATGTTTTATGGCATGCTAAAGGGGAAAGTCCACATGCAACACCAGCAACACGGATTCTCTGTATCAATTAAAATCCCAAAGGCCAAAGCCACTCAGGGTACAGAGCTTGCCTCCGGGAGCAGTCTGCACCTTCTCCCCACCGCACACAGGGAGTGCCACTTCACAGCCCACAGCAGCCCAGCAGAACGGTATGCCCAAGGCCCCACATCTCAGGGAGGCCACCTGGGCCTTTTTATTGCCACATTCTTAAATTCTCTATACTGAAATAACATGAACATCTTCATAGTTCCTGAGATGCCAAAAATTTTGTATTGCCGGCAGAAATGATCGTTTTTGTTTTTAGAAATGATCGTTTAAACATATGAAGTATCAGTCCCATGAACATTCTGGAGACTATGACCCTAGTCACTAAAAATGCCTCATGACTACTACACACACGAATCTCTTCTTCACATTTGTATTTCTCCTTGGACATCTCAACTGCTACTTAGGTCCTAAGCCCCGTACCAAACTGGTGCTGATGACAACTAAATTATTTATACAAACTGTCAGTTAATTGTCAGTAATTTCCAATCCTTATTTCTTCTTTTAGTTCTGACAATTATTAGTAGATACAACTTATTAATTACTCAGTTTTGTGTATCTATATTTTAATGCAACACTTTTTCTTTAAACAATTTAATTTTCATTTCAGATTTTAAAACATATTTATGACATTCTTTGCTTGTTCTTTCTTGTACCTCAAATTTCATTCTGCCTGAAGCTTATTCTTTGGAATTCCTCCTGGTAAAAAACTCTATTTTTGTTTGCTAAAAATTCTTTTCCTGAATAGAAACCTGGTGAAGGATTATTTCCTTTTAGCCCATGGAGGTGACCGAGTCCATCATCTTTTGGCTTGGTTGTATCCTGGCGTCCATTGCAGCCACCAACAAGTCATTACAGTCTCTCTGGAAGACACTCCCCACACTCACTGTATTATTTTTAAAATACACTGTCTTTGGTTTTATATAGCTGCACTGTGTGTCAAGGGTGTGAATTTCTCTTCATTCATTATATGACCTTCTTCAGATATGAGAAACTCAAATATTCTCTCTCAGAGACTTGCTATTTTCTACTTCTTGACCTACTGAGACTCAGATTAAATGTTAGTTCTCACTTTGTCCTGTTAAGTCTCTTACCCTCTTCTGTCTTTTCGCATGTTTTCCTCTCTATACTGAACCATATTTCTTCTGATTTAATTTCCATTTCACTAATTCTTTCTTCATCTGTGTTACTCTGTTGTTAAAACAAACCATCAGGTTGTTAATTTTGCTTGTGATTTTCATTTCTAGGATTTCTATTTGTTGCCACATCATATATTATAGTTTGCTATTTCCTAAAGATTTTCAAACCTGTCCTATTTTTCCAAACATAAATAAGGGTAATTATAGTCTCTGGTAATTCCAAAATCTCAAGTCTCTACACATCTATTGCTGCTGCTTCAGGTGATTCCTGTACACACCTCAATATTTATTCCCATGTATGCCTGTATCTTTATTTCCATGTGGTCATTTTAAGCTAAAAAAAAAAAAAATGTATATATATATACACACACACACACACACACACGTGTGAGTGCATATGCATGCATGTACTGTGTGCACATACACATAGCCCTATATACATACACATACACGTGGGGAGGAGGTACCTGCCTGGTACACACATGAGGCCCTGGGTTTGGTCCCCAGCACAGGGGGGAAAAAAAAATGTCTAGAATGAAAGCAAGTCCTCCAAGTGTCTGGGAACACTACCAGCCTAGAATCACCAAAATCCAAGGACATGTTGTCCCACACCACAAACACTAAAGCAGGTTGACATGTTTATTTGGGGTCTTACCTTCTTGCAGAGAAGAGTCTTCTCCCTGACCCAAGAATTTTGTGCAGGCTCTAATCCTTGACTTCTGTGCCTCTCACCCCACAAAGCTTTCAAAATGAGTTGGTGTGGTAAAAATAATTCCCATTTCCGTTACCCGAGTTCCCACTTTCTCCTGCGGGTGTGGGTGTATGCACACAGCACTGGGGACTGAGGTAGAGTCCCATACATGCTAAGCACATGCTCACCACTGAGCCACAACTCCACTTTTTCTTTCATTTATTTTTATTCTTTTTTAAAATTATTTTTTGGTAGTGGGGATTGGACCCCGGGACACTCAACCAATAAGTCACGTTCCCAGTTCTTTTATTTTTATTTTGTGACACTGTCTCACAGTTGTTCTGGGCCTTGCTAAGCTGCTAAGGCTGGTTTTGCAATCCTCCTGCCTCGGTTTCTTCCCAAGTCGCTGGTATTATAGGCATACGCCATGGCGCCTGGCTCATTTTCCTCTTAGTATCAGTCTTCCCTTAAAAATTCCTGTCTTGGTGATTTCTTGGTATTTTCATGCAAGTTTTGTTTTATAATTTTAGAACATTCTTGGTTATTTCAGTAAGAATGACTGACCCCATCAATTGAGAACCTCCATATTCTTTATATCTTAGATTTCAGGATAATATATTCCCATTTCAAGCCAACTCAAGTGAAAAAGGGAAAATCTATGACTTCATGTAACTATATCTCAAGGCTGCCCAGACCCACCTAGTGCCATCCAAGAGCACAAAACACATCATCAGACCCTTCTCCATTGCTTCCCTATAGGACCGCACTTCTGCAGACAGAGTTCCTCCCCAAGACAGACACAACAGCTGCGTGCATCTTTAAGCTTACCGCACTCCTTCCTGTACTGTGATCCCAAGCAAGACTATTGCATCTTCCTGCTACTTTTTTCTACAACAGATCTGAACATGTGTCTCCAGTCTACCTAAAGCCCAATTATTACCACTCATAACAAGACTGCACAGGATACGCTGTGATTGACAGGCTACCTGGAGCCCTGTGGACTAGAGGGCAGAGCAGGGCACTGCCATCATGAGGAAAGTGATGAAAAACCAAGACGGGCACACAAAAAACATAGTAGTCCCCCCTTATCAACAGGGGAGGTGTCCCAGGACCCCAGCGCACGCCTGCAACTCCCCATGGTCCAAACCCGACACGTCCTCTTCTTTCGTCCTCTCGCATACTCATGGTAAAGCAGGACCCGGGCACGGTGGAGGTCAACGCTCAGTCCCCCGCCGTGGGCTACGGGACCCTGGCCGCTCTCGGCACATCACCCAGCACCGTACTCACCCCTCTCCTGCCTCTCGCATCACAACGCACGCCCGGCTTTGGACGCATCTTCATCCTTAACCCACTGCCTCCCCTCGCCCGCCGGACACGCGGCGGCCCCCTCCTCGGGGGCAGGCGCGGCCTCTCCCGCACCCTGGCTGCCCTGCAGACCGAACCTGCTCCTGAACCTGTGCAGCCATCCCTTGCTGGCCTTGAAGGGCCTCCTCTCGGGCCCCGCGCCGCCGAGCTCGCGGTACAGGCTCAGAGCCTTGCGGCGCTGCCGTCCAGGGGGACAAGCTGGCCGCGCACGGCCTCCACCCACACGCTCGGCGCCTTCTCCACCTTCACCAGGCGCTTGTCCCGCACCGTGGCCGCGACCTTGACGTTGGGGGGGGGGGGGGGCCGACGGCGACACAGGGGCGGATTTCCTTTTCCTTCTTCACGATCTCACGGACGGAGGACTCGTTCTTCCCGTAGATCTTGGCCTCCTGCGCGTAGGACTTCTGCTCTTTCCTGATCAGGTCCAGGACCTTCACCCTTTCGCTCAACCGAAGCTTTACTTCTGCTTTACTGATCCTTGCTGTTACTACTGAACGGCTTCGCTGCTTCAGTGCACCCAGACTGCCCCCGTCGGTGCTCTTGAGCTTGCGGGCCATGGTTCAGGTAAAGCAAGAGTCACCTGGACACAGCACCAACACCTGCCGGTGGCCCAGGCAGCGCTGCGCAGCGGGATGGGTCCCCGGGCGCGGGAGGCGGCCTCGCAACACCCAGTACTGCACCAAACTTCAAGCGTAACAACTTTTGTTTCTGAAATTTTCCATTTAATGACTCCAGACCACAGCTGACCGCGGGGACGGAAACTCCAGAAAGCAAGACGGGGACAAGGAGGGGCTGCTGGAGTCACCCCTGGGTCTGCAGCGTCTGTCCCTTCACGCAGCGGCCTCCACTTTTCCATAGGAACGTTTGCACTTCGGGCTTCATCTCCCTGCTCTTTCATTCTCCTGTGAGTTCCGCCGTGAGCCTAACTGACTGCCGTCCGTTTCCATCTTACTCTGGTCCGCGCTGTTCGATGGATGCAGGGACTTCTTGTGTCTCTGAAACAGACCCCAGCCACCCCTCAAAATGCTGCTGTTTCTTGTTGGAGATCAAATTCAGGGTTAGGGTTATCTGTGTCCTTGCTGTTCTGATCTGCTGTACCTCAAAACAAGCCAATAAGTAATTCCGTATAAGTTTTCTTGTCTGTCTATACTTCTGCTTTACTGATCCTTGCTGTTACTACTGAACGCATCAAAAAAAAAAGTATTTTATGAGTGAAAGGAAAAGAGCTCTTGAAGATCTTCACACACCATCATCACTAACAACAGCTGAGGTTCTTAATATTTGTGAACATGCTGTTCTCTAAAATTCTTCTAATTTTCAATATATTTCTTCCTCAAAACAAGTTTCACATGACCCTGATCTTCTTTTAATCCCTGATCTTCTTTTAATTCATTAAACTTTCATGCTCTATTTCTTTGGCATATATTATTTTCAAACAGCATTTTTCCAATTCAAATTTACAACAATCTAAATCTACCTCTTTGTTCTAGTATTTTATAAACAAGTAAGCCCACTCCAGAAAGATGAGCAGTCTTGCTATGTTACATATCATTTTTACAAAATGAATTAGAATCCACATCTCCATTTCCAAATTGCCTATTTCATGCAAAATAATAAAAGGCAGATTTAAAAAAAAAAAAGAATGAACCCGAGGTAAATAATTTAGTGATTAGAAATGTATACTAAGCAATCCTTAAGTAATAAATTAATGGCAGCTCATCACAGCTGCAACCAAGTACATTTCCTTTTTGTTCATAAGGCAAACATTACAGTGGACACTGAAAAGTACTTTAATATATCAACATAAATTATATTCTATAAAGATATACTCCATATATGTATAATGTCCAAATACACTACTGTCATGTCATGTACATCTAAAAAGAATTTTTTTTTTTTAAGGTGGACATGATCCTTTATTTATTTATTTTTTTTTAGATTTTTATCTTTGTTTTTGTTAATTTATTTTTTTCTCTATTTTTTTTTATTGTAAACAAATGGGATACATGTTGTTTCTCTGTTTGTACATGGCATAAAGGCATACCATTTGTGTAATCATAAATTTACATAGAGTAATGTTTGATTCATTCTGTTATTTTTCCCTTCCCCCCACCCCTCCCACCCCTCTTTACCCTCTATACAGTACTTCCTTCCTCCATACTTGCCCCCCTCCCTAACCCTAACTCTAACCCTAACACTAACCCTTCCCTCCCCCCCATTATGTGTCATCCTCCACTTATTAGCGATATCATTCGTCCTTTGGCTTTTTGAGATTGGCTAAAAAGAATTTTTGAAAAAGGAATTTGGTTCAAGGAAAAAATTATGAATGTCAGACCAATCACATAGATGAACACATCACATATGTCGCAAAACACAGCTGACAGGCAACTGTCAAAGTTATGCCCATTAATAATGAGAGACAGCCATGAGTTTCAACAGCAATTCCAGTTAGTAAAATCTTGTACTCACCACCTAAAGCTGAAGACCCACTGCAACTAGAAGAAAACTCATTCAAATGGTCCAGACATCATGACTATATTTTCTTCTGCACGAAGTTCTGCAGATTGCTAAGTTTTGTTATTTTTACTCATAATAAGCAATTAAGATCTATTTGCCTACTTACTTAAATATGGAGATAAACTTCAACACTATAAAAATCATAAATATCTAATTTTTTTCACTATAACACTATCAGAACTTGATACTTTTCTCAATTAACAATGACAATATCTTCAAAATTAAGATAAGATACCTATCATTGAGATACCTATCACTAAGATACTGTCCACACAGAGAAGACAACAGATACTATTTAAGACAGGTAACAATATTCAAAATTCCATAAATATTCAACCGGTTTAAGGGTTTAAAAAATGGGGAGAGGAAATTTTTGCTAGAAAAATCTCATTCAAATTTAAGGTTCTGATTTCTATTCCCTAAAAAAGTAGATTACATTCCTGCGCTGGTGACATTCCTTTTCCTGGATCGACGTAGAAGGCAGGCCATCACTGCCTTGGTTCTCTGGTGTCTTCGAGTTGTCTTCATTCTTCAAGATCTAGTGTCTAGTCACTTTTTGCAAAACTATAAAACTTAAATTTTACCCCAAATCAATTTATTAAGCATCACTAAATCCAAGTTTCAACAAAAATATTCTTGAATGTCTCCACTAACTGAAACATCACTAGTGAGAATAAAATAACTTATGGTATCAGTTAATTCTATGAGAAAGTTAAATGCAACTTAAGAGTTTTAAAAAATTTAAACCTTTTATTAAATAATGTAGTTTCTTCAAAATGATGAGCACCAAAAGAAAAACTTAAAATTCATCATCTATAGGGCTGGGGAGATAGCTCAGTTGGTAGAGTGCTTGCCCTGCAAGCACAAGGCCCTGGGTTCGATCCCCAGCAGGGCAAAAAAAAAAAAAATTCATCATCTACAATGCTCCATATTTTTTCCTAAAATGAAAAGGATCTAACTCTAGTCAGCAGATGTTATCCTAAAAAGTTCTAGTATCATTAAGATTAGTTGTTTTGTTTTTTTTTTTTTTTTTGGGGGGGGGTTGTTTTTTGGTACCAGGGATTGAACCCAGGGTGCTTAACCTGAGCCATATCCTTGGCCTCTATATTTTGTTTAGAGACAGCGTCTCACTGAGTTGCTGAGGCTGGCTTTGAACTCGTGATCCTTCTCCTGCCTCAGCCTCCAGAGCAGCTGGTATTATAGACATGCGCCACTGTGCCTGGCTCATTAAAATTAGTTTAGGTTATCACATGTAACACTATATTCTAGCAATTTTTTAGGCTGCTGAAAATATTTTTCCCTCTGGAATTAATGGTATTTAATAGCCAGCTCTTGGTTCTACCTATAATTACTAATTACTAAAAGAAGGAAACAGTCATCCCTCACATGTTGGTACACATTACATTTAACAGGTTTTTTGTTCTTTTGTTTTTTTTTTGTTTTTTTTTTTTTTTTTTTTTTTAACATACTTCCATCCCTTCCCTTCTATGTCCCTTCGGGAACTTTTGTAGAATGTTTTTGAATAATTTTTTTAAATTTTAAAATATGCTTAAGGTAGTTCATTGATCCTACTGGTTTGTCTTTTGAGTGACAGGAAAGAAATTAACTTGCTATCTTAAAGTTTATTATAAAAAGCTGACATCTGCGGGACAATTTACAAAACTAGACTTCTCACCCCCTCCCCCTAAGAACAGCCAAAAGGAGGCGCCCTGGCTCTGCTGGAGTCTTGCCTAGCACCCGGCCCCAAGTTCCACCGCGAGGAACTTGTTAACGTCAATTGTCCAAAATCTTTTTTGTGGTGCTAGGATGGTACGCTGGGCCTGCTGCATGCTAGGCAAGGGCTCTACCACAGAGTTACTTCACAGCCCCTTAATCCTTTAGAATCCATCATCTACCAATTCTGGAAGTTGCCACCTGAGGTGATGTGCTGGCTGGTGTGGTCTTCAAGACTGCACCATGGCGTATGGTGGCTGAGGCCAGAAAGTGCAGAAAGTGATGGTGCAGCCCATCAACCTCATCTTTAGATACTTCCAAAACAGATGCCGGATGCAGGTGTGGCTCTATGAGCAAGTGAACATTCGGACAGAGGGCTGTGTTATTGGTTTTGATGACTACGCGAACCTTGTATTAGAAGATGCAGAAGAGATGCATTCTTTTTTTTAACATGTTTTAGTTGTTAATGAAATTTATTTAGTTTATATGTGGTGCTGAGACTCCAACCCAGTGCTTCACACATGCCAGGCAAGCGCTCCACCACTGAGCTACAGCCCTAGTCCAAGATGCATTCTTAAACAAAGTCAAGAAAACAACCTTGTGGGGCGGGCGGGTGGGCGGGGGGGGGGGGGTAGTGGGGAATCATGATAAAGGGAAATAATACTACTTTGCTACGAAGTGTCTCAAATGATCAATGAAGTGAGCAATTACAAAGAAAGCTAGATTTTTTTTTTTAAGGTGTCCTTGCTGGGAATATATTTCTAAAGCATTTGTTTGTATTGTTTTGATTACCCTTATGATACTGCTACCAGATGAAAATAAATGCTGGAGGACTCTTTTTATTAAAAAAAAAAAAAAAAAAAAAAAATCCAGATCTTCCAGATGCTCAATTCCTCAAGTTCTCAAGGTCAAACCATGGAAAACTCAATCCCATTTTAGACATTTTGTCAAACCTCGTTATGTACAATACTTAAGTTTTAGAAACACAGCAGTTCCAGGACTCAGACTGTAACACAATGGGATTTAAGTCCATGCACTGACCTTCACCACCACCCCCCAAAATTCCCTGCTCTCAGAGAAAAAGAAGTAGGATTCCTCAAGTCTAATGAGGAAAAAGACAAGACAAATGTGGTCATTACAATCCAACACCACACGAAATACTCATTAACCAAGGGAAACAGGACACATACTATCTCAACCAAGGAGCTAACTCGAGTCTCTATCTCACAGAACAAAAGGAAAACACTAACAATCCCATCCCAAAATGCTGAGGGGAGTCTAATCATGAGAAAGAAGTGGACGCCCTCAAGGTCAGGGCCGTTCTATAAACTGCCTGCCCTACAGCCCTCAGAGGTCCGGAGGGTAACACAAAAGCACATGAGCCAGGCCCCAAAGGCGGCTCCTTGGGAGGCTGATGCAGGAGGATCCCAAATTCAAAGTCACGCAGGGCAACTTAGCAAAACCCTGTCTCAAAATTTAAAACAAATAAAAAAGGACTGAGGACATAGGGCAGCAGCTGAGTGCCCCTGGCTCAGTACCCAGTACTGCTAAATAAATGCACGAATAATAAAGCAAACTGCAGAACAAGAAAGTGGGTGGAAACGCCAGCCTGGACTGGCTCCACGGCTTCCAGAACATTCACCACCGAGACACCTGGCAAAGCCTGAATGAGAACCTCTAAAGGACACATGGCAATTTTTGTTCCTTCGCTGTTCTGGTCCCTGTTTTGCAAGTTTAAAAAAGTTTCAAAATAATTTTGAAAGAATGGGGATGTAGCTCAGTGGGACAGCAAGAGCTTGTATACTAGGCTCCCAGTTCCACAAAAAAAATCACTTTTTAAAACACTAAGTACCTAAGTGCCAAGCTAATTAAAATTTTCTCCAAGGGTTGCACTATAGCGCAATGGTACTGCACTTGCCTCACACGTGCGTGGCCCTGGGTGACTCTTCCAGGTGCTGGGACCCAAAGCCAGGGCCTTGAGCGTGCTCGGCAAGCACCCTACCACTCACCTCATCCCAGTCAGCATCCTGCACCTGTGACCACAGGTAGGCTGCCAGAACCGGGAGGAAGGGAGACACTGGTTGCAATCTGTCTGTATGAGCTAAGCAGAGAAGCTGGAAATGGGCTGGGATTTTTTCTTGGATTTTAAGAAAAGACGAAAGCCAAGCATGGTAGCCCATGCCTGTAATTCTCAGTGACGTGGAGGGCTGCAAGTTCAAAGCCAGCCTCAGCAACTCAGTGAAGCCCTGTCTCAAAATAAAAAACAACAAGGATTGGGGATGTGCTCAGGGGTAAAGCACCCTGGGTTCAATCCCCAGTAACACCCCCCTGCCAAAAAAAAAAAGCACAGGAATTGGACCTGCAGGCCTAGTTCTGGGTCAGAACTGTGACGGCTGTTTTCAGGTGGGCCAGCACTGCTCTCCTCGACCCTGAGATGCCATCCTCACAGAGCTTCACCACAGGACTGCTGGGGCCTGGGAACAGCAACCTCACAAACCCCCAAAACATGACTAGCTGTGTGGGTGTTCCAACTCAACTGCCCTCTGCAGCTCTGACGACCTCCCACAGAGACCCGGTTACTTTTAAAGTAGCATTTTTCTATTCTTGGACTAGTTTAAAATGAATCAAAATCTGTCACTTCTGCCTCTGAGAAGGAGACTTCTAAAAAAGTTCTTTAAATGCATTGTGCTCTGTGCCAAGATTCACCTGTGACTCGATTCCCAAGCACTTGCAGGCCTCCCCACCCTCTCCGCACTCTGAGACAGTCTCAGCAACGTCTGATTGGGGACAACAAATATGCTGGGTAAGCTCAGGTCACCAGAGACCAGATCTGGACCTGTAGCTCCCAGGATTTCTACAGCCCTTGCTTATATAACACAGGAACATTTCAATTTGCATTCCTAAGAGCTTATCTCCACAGGTTCAACAGGTATTTCCCACACGGAATTACATCAGGCTGGTATTCATTCAGAGGCTCTCTTTTACCAATACTTAACAGGAAGGTATGAAGTATCACAACTCAGATAACGTATTCACTTCCCTGGACAGAAGAAGTTGAATAACAGAATCCATTTTAGTTCATGTAATCTTCAGAAAATAAACATGCAATGGCAAGTGCTAAGAAATAAAATTAGAAATTCCCAAGACAAACTCTTTGATGGGACTGGCGTTGCGGCTCAGTAGTAGAGCGCCTGCCTAGCACACATGAGGCACTGGGTTCGATCCTCAGCACTGCATGATAGTAAACAAATAAAATAAAGGCATCTGCCCATCTACAACTATAAAAAATTCTTTGAAAAACTCTGATAAAGACAAATTTTTTTAAATCAAGATTCTGAAATTTTTAGTGGGGCCTGATGGGACATCCCTGTAATTTCACATACTTTTTGAGAGGTGGAGGCAGGAGACTCACAAGTACAAGGCCCTAAGCAACTTAAGTAAGACCCTATCTGAAAATTAAAAGGGCTGGGGGTGTAGCTCACAGTAAAGCACTCCTGGGTTAAAATCCCCAGCACTAATAATAATAATAATAATGATAATAATAATATAGGATAGGTAGATATAGACAGATAGATACATGCAGACCCATGTTTACAGCATCACAATTAATAATAGTCAAACTATGGAACCAGCCTCGGTGTCCATAAATAGGTGAATGGATAAAGATGTGGTATGGGCTGGGGATATGTCTCAGTTGATAGAGTGTTTGCCTCGCAAGCTCAAGGCCCTGGGTTCAATCCCCAGTACCGCAAAAAAAAAAAAAAAAAGTGAGGTATGATTCAGTCATTAAAAAAAAAAAATTAAATTAAGCCAGGCACATGGCACACGCCTGTAATCCCAGTAACTCAGGAGGCTGAGGCAGGAGAATTGCAAGTTCAAGGCCAGCCTCTGCAACTCTGTGAGAACCTAAGCAACTTAGTGAGACTGTGTCAAAATAAAAAAATAGAAAGGGTTGGGGATTTGGCTCAGGGGCCAAGGACCCCAGGGTTCAACCCCTCCCGCCCCCACAAAGAAAAAGAATGAAAGTGTATCATTTGCAAGACAGTGGCTGGAATGGAGACCAGTATGTTAAGTGAAATGTCATGTTTTCTCTCTGTGGAAGTTTGGAAGTTAGAGGGGAAAGAGAAATAGGAAGGTGTGTGGCAGGGGTGTGTCATGAAAAATCAAAGGGAGATCAACAGAGGAAAGGGACTGGGGCAGGGAGACGGGAAGGGGAGAGAAGGGCTGGGAATGTGGATCACTGGTAAAGCGCGTGCCTCGCACATAGGAGGCCTGGGTTGGGTTCCATCACCAGTACCATAAATAAGTAAAAACAAAATACAAACAAAAATCAAATCAACTATTCAGGAGAACCTACAGCTTTTTCTGGCACAACAGTTTAAGAGAAAATGTGTCTATGTATTTATTCAACTTTTAAATTGACAGTCCAGAATTTCAAGCACAGCAGCTTGCTCTGCCAACACACGAAGAACGTGTCCCTTTGACCTTACTCCAGATTGTAAAATCATTTGGATGTAAAAGTTCACTTTATTTTTTGTTAATGTATTCTTCACAGAAGGCAAGTGGTAGGGCAAAGGTGTTTTGTCAGCTCTAAGTCAGGCATGAGTTCAGAACTGGTGTCCCGTCTGCAAATACTATGTATTTCAATCCCAAATTTACTAAAAATGACCATAACCTGTGTCCTTAACCCCATAAGGGTGTTACCAGAGGGAAGATAAGTACTTGATAAAGTGCTTCATAAAACACTCAACAAGCCGGGCGCAGTGACACACACCTGTAACACCAGCAGCTCGGGAGGCTGAGGCAGGAGGATCACAAGTTCTAAGCCAGCCTCAGCAACTTAGCAAGGCCCTAAGCAACTCAGCGAGACTCTGTCTCAAAATTTTAAAAATTATAAAAAGGGCCAGCGGGGGCTGGGGAGATAGCTCAGTCAGTAGAGTGCTTGCCTTATAAGCACAAGACACTGGGTTCGATCCCCAGCACCCAAAAAAAAAAAAAAAAAAGGGCCAGCGATGTAGCTCAGTGGTTATGCATCCCTGGTACCAAAATTAAAAATTAGAAATAAATAAAAAGGGCCAAGGGATGTAGCTCAACAGTTGAGCTCTGGCTTACCATGTATGAGACCCTGGTTCAACCCCCAACACCCAAAACAAACAAAAAAAAAAATTTTTATACTATGTATGTTTTACCAGTTTTTGTATAAAAAAGAAAAGAAAAAAGAAATCACTCCAAGACACCAAGTATGCATGAAGGCCTGGGTTCAATTCCCAGCACTGCAAAAAGGAGGCCAGAGACCACGTGGAAAAAGATAAACTGAAAGTCGGTGTCCCTGACGGAGTGGCGGACACACTCTTCTTACAGGTATTGCTTTTTTCCATGGTTCCCACTATTTACTGGACGTTTTTATTGTCTACCTTCTTACAGGTGTTTCTGTGCTGGCCAGAGAGGCATTTACAGCCATCCAGATTCTTCTGCCACAGCAAAAGGGTTTAAAACACACAGGTGTGCATGTGCACACACGCTGACAGATTCCTGCTCAAGGTCTATAAAAAAATTGTGATGAGGACACCAATAACACTTGCATGCAACGCTCACAACTCTTGTACACAGTTGCCGGAAGGCGGAAACGATCCAGTGTCCATCCACAGATGGCACAGACAGATGACAGAACATTATTCAGCCTTCAAAAGGACTGATGTTCCAGAACATTCTACAACTTATAGCAACAAAAACATTATGTTAAGTGAAAAAAGATGCAAAAGCATAATTACTATTATTCCACTTATGTGAAATATCTAAGCCAGGTCAGCTGCAATCCCAGCTACTCAGGAGACTGAGGTAGGAGGATGGCAAGTTCCACACCCACCTGGGTAACTTAGTAAGAACACATCTCAAAATAAAAATTAATGGGCTAAGGATATAGCTCAGTTGGTAGAGTGCTTGCCTCACATGCACAAAGCCCTGGGTTCAATTCCCAAAACCACCAAAAAAAAAAAAGACTGGGGATGTTGCTCAGCAGTAGAGCACCCCTGGGTTCAATCCCTATGACCAAAAAAAAAAAAAAAAAAAAAAAAAAATATATATATATATATAGAACAGGCAGTGCTGGGGGTATAGCTCAGTGGTAGAGCACTTGCCTAGCATCATGAGGCCCTGGGCTGGACAGACAGCATGGCAAAAAGAGAAAAATAAAATAAAATAAGCAAACTCATAAAGACAGAAGTTCTCCAGGGACTGAAAAAGGAATGAGGCATTCTTGTCACATGGGTATAGGGAGTTTTCTGTTTGGGGTGATAAAAAAGTTCTAGAAATAGAGATGTGAATGGAATTAACACCACTAAACTGCATACTTTAAAATGCTTATGAGGAAAGAAGAAAAAGAGAATGAATGAAAGAACAGGAGGAAGGAATGAAGCCAATAAATCTCCTCGTAAGATCAATTCCTCTGCCAGTTCCCCATGCAGACATAATACATGCCCATCTGTCATCCTCCTCTGTCAAATTATCATTTCACAAATGATATAATGTAATGTAACTTAGGGTCTTAAAGTCGAAGACCAGATTGGGGTGTAGCTCAGAGGTAGAGCACTTGCCCAGCATGTGCAAAGACCTGGGTTCCATTACCAGCACTGCAAAAAATAAAGTAAAAAAGTCTAAGGCAGCATGGTGATGCACACCTGTAACCCCAGCAGCTCAGGAGGCCGAGTCAGGAGGATCACTAGTTCAAAGCCAGCCTCAGCAACAGCAAGGCGCTAAGCAACTCAGTGAGACACTGTTTCTAAATAAAATACAAAATAGGGCTGGGGATGTGGTTCAGTGGTCAAGTGCCAGAGCTCAATCCCCTGTGAAAAGAAACCACCCCAACAAAAAAAAAAAAAAAAAAAAAAGAGTATCACAAGTTCAAGGTCAGTCTCAACAACTTCAGTGATCTCAGCAACTTAGTGAGACCTTTTCTCAAAATTTTAAAAAAGGGCTGGGGATGTAGCTCAGTGGATCAATCCTCAGAGCTAATAAAAAAAATCTAAGACCAAGAGCAGTTATTCATTTTATTTCAGTTACAATACTGCATTTTCTTGAAACCAATTTTTGATCTGAAAACAATCTATAGATAAACTCTATTCACATTTAGGTGACAGTCAATAGTAATACCTGTACATACAGCAAATTATTTAAAACAAACAATATATTCGGCAACATTTTCTCAGTTTCACCAATAAAACTGTCAAATTCCTAATAAAAAACACTTAATGGGGCCTGACCACAAGTAATATAACTTTTCTTACTTCCTTAATTAGGACAAAAAAAAACTTCAATTATTCCTAACTCCCTCACTCTAATTTCTATCCCAAATATACCAACATTCCCAGAGGAGAAAGAAGGCACTACCTCTAAAATTTATTACAGCATTAAGATAGAAAATAGGAGTCAACTTAATTTTGAGCAACCAGCTCCAGAGAGCTACTTTTCAATTGTAAATTCACTATTTACAAGGTAGACATGATTGATCTCCATCCATTGTACAAATGCATCAGCTCTTACCAGAGACCATTTCAAGTAGTTCCCCTAAAAGGTCCCCAATTACAACATGGTGTAGTCACATACGGTGCTTCTTTAAAACACGAGTTCAGGATTGAGGATACGGTGAGTGGTAGAGCCCGTGCCTACCACCTGTGAGGACCTGGTTCGATCCCCACCACGACACATGTCTTCTCCTAGTCACGGGACAAGATATCCTCAAGTGGACAACCCATGAAGACGGATGCCCTTGGCTTCAGAGTTCAACATCATACTCGGTATTATGAGTTATCACTGCCTACTCTTTGTACTGCCCCCCCAAAATTTAATTTCCCAAAGTATTTGGCACAGTATTTTCACAGCTACTGTACAAGGGATGCTTACCATACGCCACAAACCTCCTGTGCACTTCAGCTCACTCAGTCCCCACCACCACCCTCGAAGAGGAACAGGCGGGGCTAGGCTGTGCCTCAGTGGCAGAGCACTCGCCGAGCCTGAGTGAGGCACTGGGGTCGATTCTCAGCACCGCATATAAATACAAAAATAAAAATAAAAAGATTCATCAACTAATAAAAATATTAAAAGAAAAAAGAGGGAGAGGTTGTCTGCACACCTGTAATCCTGAGACTTGGGAGCGAGGCGGGAGGGTCACAAGCTCAAGGCCAGCCTGAGCTTGCCTCAAAATAGAAAATGAAAAGAGCTGTGGATGCAGCTCAGGGGAGCACCCTGGGTTCAATCCCCAATGCAGAAAAAGAAAAAGAAAAAAAAGGTTCTTATTACCAGTTATAATGATCAGGTCATGGTCATAACTCCCAGTGGGGAAACTGAGGCACAAGGTGTGAACAGCCCAAGGTCCCCAGCCAGGAAGTGGCAAGAGCCAGGGGTAGAATTCAGGCAGTCTCATTTCAGAACCTTCATCTACACTCACTAAGCAATAAACCCTTTCTCAATGATACGTTTGTTTTGCCTCCCATAATTTACAGTTTGAGTGAACAAATTCTTTGAAAGTCGCATAGATACACACAAATACAAGTCTATCTGGGTGCGGTGGCCCACACCTGTAATCCAGCAACTCGGGGGCTGAGGCCAGCCTGGGCACTAGGCAAGTCCCTGTTGAAAATAAATAAAGGACTGGGACCAGGCATGGGGGCACATCTGTAATCCAAGTAATTTGGGAGGCGAGGTAGGATGATTACAAGTTTGAGATCAGCCTCAGCCAGTTAGTGAGCCCCTCCCTCAGCAACTCAGGCAGATCCTGCCTCAAAATTCTAAAAAAAATAATTTAAACCCTGAGGATTTAACCCAGGGATAAAGAGCCCCTGGGTTCAATCCCCAGTACCAAAAAATAATTTTAAAAAACAATATTAAAGGGCTGTGGTGGAGCACAATGGGGTCTAGTCCCAAGTGCCTCAAAAAAAAAAAAAAAAAAAAAAAAAAAAAAAAAGAAAAAAAAGAAAAGAAAGCCTATATAGTTTTTAATGACATCACAATCCAGGTACAAGGAAGCCAATCCGCCAGCAACTCTGACATTCTCAGGCTGCATCAAACTTCCTTCTACTTACTCACCAGGGGAAAAGCAGATACGGAGTGCCAGAAACAGACTGCAGGAAGAGCCAGGAAAACTGCTGCGATGGAGAAGAGAAAGTGGGGAAGAGGAGGAGCAAAAAAGTGGAGAAGAAGATCAAAAGGGTACTCCGAGCACTTCCAGGGTGAGTGCCAAGCTCTTCAAGACCCTAGACTCGGAGGAGGGTGAAGGAGAAAATAAGTAAGCGTCTTAGCGGGGAGCTCAGGTCCCCCCCCGTAAAAAGGAAAAAAAAAAAAAAAAAGCTGTATCATGGATAAATTAACAAGAGTTGGTGGAAAACATAACCAACTATTTAGATCTCCAATTTAATTCTGCACTGAAATCCATGACCCCCTTTTAAACTGGAGGTTAATTAGTTTAATTCCGCACTTAAATCCATGGCCCCCTCTTTAAACCACAGATTAATACTGTAATCATGACTAAAACAAAATGTCAACTCTGAACCAGTTTTCCAAGCAATCTACAGTACGCCGTTCGATTTATTTTTGGTCAAGATCTAAGGAAGAGCAAATGTCTCGCCCAGATTTGCCTCACCCACTGCCCCGCGGAGAAGGGCTCCCACAGCGCCACCTGCTAACTAACAGAAATGCAAATTCCTGGGCCCCGCCCGGACCGCCGAGCCCCGCACGCCGCTCCCACCAGCCAGCCTCCCTCCGCCGCGGGACTGCCCGTCGCACTGCCCGCGGGCACCTGCAGGGTAGGCAGGCGCGAATCACCCACTTCTCCAGGCCTGCTCCTCATCCAGAGTGGAATTCCGGGGTGGCTGGGAAATAACACATCTGGCACAGGAAACGCACGAAGTCCTCCGCGGTAGTTGTCACCCGGCGCCTAGGGCACTCGTTAGGAGCGGGGAGGAGAGGGCCGGCCAGGGCTCGGCCCCGTCTCTGCGGGCGGGTCACACCTGGCCACCAGGCGGGACTCGAGCTCAGAGGCAGAACCCGCACCCTGGGAGGAGGGCCAGCCGGCGGACTCTGCAGGAGGCTGACGGAGGGGGCTGCGCAGCCTCAGGAGGGGTGAGAGGGGTGCAGTCCACCCAGAGCGACGGGCAGCGGGCGACGCGAGCGCCCAAGGCAATGCACTCCGCAAAAAAATGTAAAAAGGAAGCGAAAAAATGTGCACTGATAGGCCTGGCCTGGGGGCAGGCCCGGCCCCGCGGCCTCTACCTGCGCTCCGGTCTGCAAACCAACTTCCCCTCACTCCCGCGGCGCCGGGCGCCCCGGGCCGCCCTGGCCATTGTCCGCGCCCGCGGCCCTGAGCACAGGCCCACCTCGAGGGCGCGGGGGCCGCCTCCTTACGGGCAGAACTTTCCGAAGAAAAAGTGCAGGGCCGAGAGGACGAGCGTGTCCTCGCCCCTCCGCGTTCGGCCCCGCCGTCGGTGCCGGCCGAGGTCAGACGGCGCTACGCTCGGGGCCGCGCGGCCGCGGCCTTCCTTCCGGCCATTGTGTGTACTTCCACCAACACCCCAAAACAGAACGGGTCCCCCGGGGCGAGCGCGCCCGGCGCACAAAGCCCACGGCCCGCTGCACCTGGGCGCCCGGCGCGGCGCGCGGGGCCACCACTCGGGAACCCGCCCGCGGCGCCCGCCCCCCGCCGCAGTTGCCAGGCAGCGCGTCGCCGCCCCCGCGCCCGCCGGCCAATCCCGCGCGCCGGCCGCCCGGCGCAGGAGCCCCAGCTACACCCGGCGGGCGCGACCCCACGGCTCGGGCCTGGCACCGCGCGCGCCCCCGCACCGCCGGCCGGCCAATCAGCGCCGCCGGGCCCGCGCGCTCGCTCACGCGCGGGCCGCACGCGCGAGGCGCCCCCCCACGCCGGCGGGCGCGCGCCCCTCCCCCACGGCGGCCGGCGCGCGCGAGCAACGGCCGTCCCCCGCGACCGCGGCCGCCCCACCCCCACGCGCGGCGGCCGGGGCCGGGGTCGCCGCGCCGGGGGGCGGCCGTCCGCCCCGAGGGCCGTCGGGCCGCGCGCCCCAGGCGCCCCAGCCGCGGGCCCCGGCGGGGCAAAGTCTCGAATAAAGGCCCCGCTCGCCATGGCACCCGGGGCGGGGGCGGGGGACCGGGCGTGCGGCGAGAGGGACTCACCCGAGTGCAGCCTCCGGGCAGCGCGGGGCCCGGGTGCGAAGGAAGCGAGTGGGGGCCGCGCGCGCTGCGGCCGCCGCGGAGCAGCCTCGGCTGAGGGAGTGGGAGCGGGCGGGAGGTGAGGGCGAGGGGCCCGTGCGTCTCGGCCGCGCTCCTGTCACCGCCGCATGGCCGCCCCGGCAGGGCCTCACTCAGCGCCTCGTTCCGCTCACTGGGGACTGAGGAGAGAGGCCGGGGTAACCGCGGCAGGCGGGCGGCCCGGCTGGAGAGCGCGTGCGGGGAAGCGGGGGGGCGACCGGTGGCCCCTTTTCTCTGCTCTCCGAGCTTCTCTCTCACCCTCCCCCACCCCCTCCTCCTCCCTTTTTTTTTTTTTTTTTTTTTTGTTCCTCGAAGGCTCGCTGCGCGTGCGCACCTGCAGCACCGCCCAGTGGGAGTTGTAGTTCCTGATTGGTCCCCGACAGCGCGGCGGAGGGCGCTGTGGACTACAACTCCCAGAAGGCGCCGCGCCGGGGAGCCCCGAACCCGAGGACGAGGCGAGCGCCTCGGCGCCCGGCCCTCTCCGGCAAGGACTGTCAATGGAGGCGCGGGTGGTGGGAGCAAGAACATGGCTGCACCTGGGGCCTGCTCGGCCGCCGGGTGGGGGAGGGGAGCTGGGGCGAAGGAACCGAAATGCAGACGGGCTGTGGCCCCGGCGTCCGCACTGCCACCGCTCGAGGTTCGAGCCTCGCTCTTGCACCCGCGGTTCCCTGCAGATTGCGAGCCCGGCACTCGGAGAAAGCCGGGGAGCCCCGGGGTGGCCTGCGCCCTCTCCGCTCCGCAAAGGGAGCTCCTCCGCCCTGCACCACCCTCCGGGACACAAAGGAGTCCTGTTAGCGTTTTCAAAACTTGCTTCAAAGGAGGCTAGGAGTGACTTGCCCCAACTTGGGGCAGGCAAGGGGAGGACACTCTGGGCTTTTAGCCGCCCCCTCCCCAGCCTTTTCCTCTGCCTCGCTCAGCGTTTGGAAGGAAAGTCGAAAAGCCAGAGTGGGAGCCGAAAATCCGACTCCGGGGGCCCGTTTGTTCTTTCGACAGCCAAGCAAATTAGCTCAAATCCCATGGTCCACCCCCCGCATTATATTTTGTTTCTCAACTTTTCTAAGCTCAGCGTATTTTGAGAATGTGAGACCTTACTGTTCACCCAAGTTAAACTCCGAAGTTAAAAAAAAAAAAAAAAAACTCGAGTTGGCCGCCTGGACGTTCACGGGCAGCTCTAGGTGCAGGGATTTTCGCGATGTCTCCGCGCCCCCCATGCGCCCACCGCCGGAGGCTGGGCCTCGCCGCCGCGCTCCAGCCCGCTCCTCGGTAGGGGGCGACCGGAGGCCCCTGCCACTCTCCCAGCCTCTTTGTCGCTCGCTGGAAAACTTTCCGAGCCGCCAGTCTTTTGATGTCGGTCCAAACCCTGCCTTTGAATTCGGGTCTGCGATTGCCGGTCCCCGTCCACTCCTGCACGGACCGCACCCAGGGAGCCGCCTCCGGGATCTCCATGTTGGATTTCTGTGAAATATGAAGAATTTAAAGATCCCTGGGAAGCACCGCGATTGCAGCGGCTGTCCACATGCTTACCACCACCCCCCGGCAGTCACTTGCAGTCATGTTGTCCTTGCCTAATTCATTCGCGGCTAATTTTGTTACTCTATTCAGAGACTTTCAACAAGTTTTCATAAAAAGAACTTTATTTTTGCACTCATACTTCACATGCATTTTGTCATATTAAGTTCGATTCCTTATTTGCATTACAGGAGTCCCCCCTTATCAACAGGGGAGGTGCCCCGGGACCCCAGCGCACGCCTGCAACTCCCCATGGTCCAAACCCGACACGTCCTCTTCTTTCGTCCTCTCGCATACTCATGGTAAAGCAGGACCCGGGCACGGTGGAGGTCAACGCTCAGTCCCCCGCCGTGGGCTACGGGACCCTGGCCGCTCTCGGCACATCACCCAGCACCGTACTCACCCCTCTCCTGCCTCTCGCATCACAACGCACGCCCGGCTTTGGACGCATCTTCATCCTTAACCCACTGCCTCCCCTCGCCCGACACGCGGCGGCCCCCTCCTCGGGGGCAGGCGCGGCCTCTCCCGCACCCTGGCTGCCCTGCAGACCGAACCTGCTCCTGAACCTGTGCAGCCATCCCTTGCTGGCCTTGAAGGGCCTCCTCTCGGGCCCCGCGCCGCCGAGCTCGCGGTACAGGCTCAGAGCCTTGCGGCGCTGCCGTCCAGGGGGACAAGCTGGCCGCGCACGGCCTCCACCCACACGCTCGGCGCCTTCTCCACCTTCACCAGGCGCTTGTCCCGCACCGTGGCCGCGACCTTGGCGTTCCGGGGGACGACGGCGACGCAGGGGCGGAATTCCTTTTCCTTCTTCACGATTTCGCGGATGGAGGACTCGTTCTTCCCGTCGATCTTGGCCTCCTGCGCGTAGGACTTCTGCTCTTTCCTGATCAGGTCCAGGACCTTCACCCTTTCGCTCAACCGAAGCACGTTGCGGCTTCTCTTTGGTGCATTCAAATTGCTAGGGTCGGGATTCTCGAGCTTGGGGGCATTGTTAAAAGTAAAATAAGGCCTGGTGCAGTGGCCCATCTCTGTAATCCTAGCCTCTTGAGAGACCGAGACAGGAGGATTGCAAGTTCAAGGTCAGGCTTGACCTCTTAGAGAGAACCTGCCCTGAAATAACAGGAAAAGACCCGGGAGTGTAGCTCGGTCGAAGACAACTTCCTCACAAGCTCAAAACCCTTACTGAAGTACTCAATCCTCGGTACTGAAGGGAAAAAAAAAAAAAAATTAAGAGTTATTTGAATGTAGCTACTGTGAAACCATGACTCCCAAGGAAAGATGGGATTCCTGAGACAACTACTGCCTGACCAAAGGGCAGGTAGCATATACAGGGTGGATACACCGAACAGAGGAATGGTTTATGTCAGGGTGGGGTGGAGCTAGACAGTATCAAGCCATCCAAAACCATGCACAGTTAGAACCGTGGAACACCTCCAAAATGG
Source organism: Sciurus vulgaris (assembly GCF_902686455.1). Classification (NCBI taxonomy): domain Eukaryota; kingdom Metazoa; phylum Chordata; class Mammalia; order Rodentia; family Sciuridae; genus Sciurus; species Sciurus vulgaris. The sequence continues at coordinate 35,936,247 of NC_136479.1, read as the reverse complement.
GGGCGGCTCCTGGACCACGTGCAGCTGACATGTCTAGGAAAAACAACCTTTGAGAAGCCCAGAGCCCCCCTTGTTGGAGCACCCAACCTATTGGAGGCGAACATTCAGCTGCTGTGGATGTCAGTCAGTGAGGATATTTTACAGAGAGGATCAGCTGAGGGTTGGCGTCTTCAGGTTGAGGTCATGGGAAGGGAGAGTTCCCTGAGGATGGTGGAGTCAGAGTCGCATTCGGAAGTGTGTGGAAAGTTAGGCCAAAGTCCATCTAGTCAAAATGAACTCCTCCATGGTGAAAACTTACTTGGAAGATAGTCTCTTTCTTCCACGAATTAATTTGCTTAATGGTTCCGAGTGGACTTTTGCTGGCTCTTCATAAACAGCTCCAACTTCTTTATTTATTATTGTATGTACTTTTTGGTACTAGGAACTGAACCCAGAGGCACTTTATCACTGAGCCACATCCTCAGCCCTTTTTTATTTTGCATTTTGAGACAGGGTCTCACTGAGTTGCTGAGGCTGGATTTGAACTTGCAATTCCCCTGCCCCAACCCCTGGCGTCGCTGAGATTACAGGCGTGCATCCCTACACCTGGCTTCCAACTTCTTTAAGGTTGAAGCAGTTCCAAAAACTGTTAAATGAGCATTGGCAGGTTTAAAATCACTTGTAATCAAAAAGCTGCCCTTTGGGGGCCATGCTTGTTGACTCTGTAGAAAGGGAGGTCTTTCTCCAAGTACTGCCATGCAGCTTGTGACCCTCAAAGTCATGTCCCATGGTCGTCCATTCCGTGCTTTTCAGTCTTCACTAAGGCCCGGCTCCCTGGGGCAGTTGCTGGCGTATTTGTAGCTGCTCCTGGACCCTGTCTCCCTCACCTTACTGGTGCCACGTTCTCAGGACCGTGCTATAAACCTCTCTGGAAAACATCTCTCTGCACATCCAGCTTTTTTTCAAAGTAGAGTTAGATTGCTGTGTTTTGGTTTAAACAACCGATGAAAAATGATGGTTGAAGCCGGGCACGGTGGCACTCCAGCTGCTGTCATTCCAGCAGCTCGGGAGGCTGACGCAGGAGGATCACGAGTTCAAAGCCAGCCTCAGCAAAAGCAAGGCTGGAAGCTACTCAGTGAGACCCTGTCTCTAAATAAAATACAAAATAGGGCTAGGGAGGTGGTTCAGTGGTTGAGTGTCCCTGAGTTCAATCCCCAGTACCAGGAAAAAAAAAAAAAGATAGTTGATTTGTGTCTAGGAGTGATGTGATACGGAGTCTTCCTTAAACACTAGTCACGCAGGATGCAGGTACCAAGACAGGCACACCCAACTGAGGAAGCAGGAAAAGCAGGGTCGGTGCTGGGGAGCAAACCGGAGCCCAGCACACAGTGGGCCAGAATCTACCACTGAGCCACGCCCAGCCTGGCCTCTTTTTTTTTTTTTCCTGGACCAGGAATTGAACTCAGGGGTGCTTTACCACTGAGCCACATCCCCAGCCTTTTTGGTTTTTCAGTTTGAGAACAAGTTGCTCAGGACCTTGCTAAGTTGCTGAGGCTGGCCTCAAACATTGCATCTTTCTGCCTCAGCCTCCAGAGTCCTCGGGATTAGAGGCAGCATTGCTACACCTAGCCTCTTTTTTTTTTTTTTTAAGTTTAGTGTACAGTTTGCCGGGAAGGGTCCCTGTGATGTGACAACTCCATTCTCCTGTGCGAGTGAGGCAACTCCAAGCCAGACAGGCCATGGCCGAACTGGAGGTGGTCCAATCGTGACCTCCTCCACCAGCTCGCACGCATCTTCACAGACTCAGCTTCTGGCCTAGGCGACTGTTTTCAAATAGCAAGTGACCGTGGGCACTGGGGATGGGAAACCCCAAGTACCTGCGCTGGCACCACTTCATCAAGCTCAGTTGTTAGAAGCGCATTGTGGGCCAACTTTTTAAAGACTCTTTTGGCCCCAAGCTGAATAAATTTTCTGTTATATATTGTAGGCTATTGAAACTTTCGACATAATTCTGCCCCAAAATTACTCTTTTTGTAGTGCTGAGGATCTTTTTGTAGTGCCACTGAGCCCCACCCTCCGTCCCAGTGAAGCGTTATGGGGCATTTGATAATATTAATTATATTATCGGTCATTTGAAACATTACTGTAAATATGATAGGAAGCCAGGCATGGTGGTGCACACCTGTAAGCTCAGTGACTGGGGAGGCTAATGCAGGAGGATTACGAATTCAAAGCCAGCCCCAGCAATTTAGGGAGGCCCTAAGCAATTCAGTAAGACCCTGTCTCAAAATAAAAAAATTAAAAAAAAAAAAAAAGGCTAGGGATGTGACTCAGGGTTAAGTGCCCCTGAATTTGATTCCCCAGTATCAATAAGTAAAGAAGTTATGAATAAAATGCTCATGAGGGGCCGGGGCCAGGGCTCAGGGGCAGAGCACTCGCCTAGCACATGGGAGGCACTGGGCTCCATCCTCAGCACCACGTAAGAAAATAAACAAAGTTATTTCTCCTCGGAGGCAGCGGGGACTCGAACCAACGCCCATGTGCATGCTAGGTGAGCGTTCTCCAACAGGAGCTCCCAAAATAAAGTTATTAAAAAATAAATTAAACAAATGAAATAAAGGTATTGTGTCCATTTACAACTAAAAATATTGCTCACGATTCTTTTGTCACTATAGGATAACAGTTCTGCTTTAAAGGAAATAAGAAAAGAGCTTATTATGAAGGCCAGCGTGGTGACACATGCCTGTCATCCCAGTGACTCTGGAGGCTGAGGTAGGAGAAAGGTTAATTTGAGGTCACTTAGCAAAACCCTGTCTCAATTTTTTTTTTTTTTTTAAAGTGGGGGGCCGGGGATGTGGCTCAGTGGTAAAGTGCCCTGGGTTCAATCCCCAGTTGCAAAAAGAAAGAAAGGAAAGAAGGAAGAAAATAGTTTATTATTCTGAGCCAAATATGGGTGACCCGGAAACACAGATCCCATTACCCTGAATGGCTGGTTCACTGTGGAAGAGGTTATGTGGACTTTCACGTCACAGAACCAAGGAGTCTCCAGTCCACCTATTCACCAGTTCCATCGATGGGAGCATCAGATGGGCAAGACAGGGACACCTCCTGGGCAGGTTTCGGATGTCCTGGACTTCTTGGCTTTGGGCTTGGTGGAGGCTAGAGGTCTCCTGAGCTTAGAGGTACATTCCCTGAGTTTTATCTCTTCGACATGAGAATGTCGGGCCAGATACAAGGTAAGGTAATTGGCTCTTAAGGGGCCTGAGATAGCCCAAGATAATTCTGGTTCATGCCCGCAGCTTCCCTGGCTCCGCCATTCAGATGCTGCTGTCTGGCAAGATCAAACAGAGCCTGCAAGATCCTCAGTGCAGATACAGCTTCTTTCAAAGAATTTCAGTTCCCAGACTGATACTTATCATGGGTGAAGGTTGGGCTTGTTGTATCTGATCAAGAATGCCACTTAATAAGACAACTAATAGTGAATCTGAGCAGCGTGCCTTTTAGAGTACACCTCTGTCAGGAACATCCGACGGGATTCTTTGAGGGAAACATTTTCATCTTCATAGATCGGAAAAGTTGAGTCAAGAAAAACTTTCCAAATAAAACACTTGACCTCTACTCTTGCAAGATATCATTCCTAAGATCAAGAGAAGGAAACTCAGTTGAGAACCGAAAACAAATATCCTCCTTCCTCCCCCACCTTCCTCCAGTGCCGGCGGGCTCGGCGTCCAGCTTGCTCATTCTCTTTTCCTCTAGCCTCCCCACCTTAGTTATTTACTAAACCTCTCCTTTTTTTTCTCATGAATCATAGCAAGCTTCAATTTTTATTTTACTCACCCATTTATTGGTCCTGGGGATTGAACCAGGGGCTCTGTACCACTGAGCTACATCCCTAGATAGCTCTTTTTTATTTTTTGAAACAGGGTCTTGTTAAGTTGTCTAGGACCTTGCTAAATTGCTGAGGATGGCCTCAAACTTATGATCCTCCTGTCTCAGCCTCCCAAGATGCTGGGATTGCAGGCATGCGCCACTGTCCCTGGCTCCATAGCAACCTTTTGAAACCCCTTTCACCTTGTATTTATTAATATTTTTATTATCTTATTATTTATTTATTTATTTATTTATTGCAGTACTGGGGATTGAAGCCGGGGTTCTCTCCACTGAGCTACATCCCCAGCCCTTTTGATTTATTTTGACACGGGGCCTTGCTCCCGGTCCAGGCTGGTCCTGAACTTGGGATCCTCCAGGCGCAAGGGATCAAAGGTGTACATCACCCGCCCTGCTTGTGTTTATTACTCTTAGGGTAGATACACTGGGCAAAGTTTTCAGGTGAGAAAAAAGGGAATCCTTAAACAAGGGATTGGGGGTGGGGAAGAAGACAACAGGGAGAGGTTGTACACAGGCGTAATGAGCCCTCTGTCATTGTTTGGAACAATCTCGGTTGTTTTCCAGGCAATGGGAAAGTGTTGAATCAGCCACCCCTGGGGAGGGCCCTGGTCAGGTCCGGGTTCACAGCAGCCAAGGCAGATTGGCCCCCAGGTAATGGAGGAAGGGAGCCTTCCTTCCCAGCCTGCACCTGGCTCACCTCAGTGGATTATCTCTGGCGTGGCTGACAATCCCTGGTGGGCCTGGAAACCAAGCCACAGGCTACAGGGCTGGGAGGGGTTAGGTGGCTTCACCCCAGAAACACCAAGGGCAAAACCAGATCCTAATCTACATCTGCCTGTATTCACAGCCCGCAGGTTTTTTTGTTTTGCTTTGTTTTTGTTTTTGTTGTCTTTGTGGTGTTTTCTTTCTTTGGAAGCTAGGGGCTGCTCCCTTGGGACCAGCCAGCCCCAGAGACGTATTAGGCCCCAGCACACTAGGCAAGAGCTCTACCTCTGAGCTACACCGTGGCCCTAAAGCCTGAATGTCACCATCTCACTATCGCCACGTGGAGACTACATCCCAGCCCACGGGACCCGATATGCGAATCAGATATGATGTGTACTCAGGTGGAAGGATGAGATGACCCAAGAAAGTGTAGAGACAAGGGGCAGGAAGATAAGACTGCAGATGTGACTAGCGATAAGTTCCTGCCTAGCAAGGCCTGGGGTCATCAGCACTGAAACAATAGTTACAAAAATGAGACCATACCATGCATCTTTGTTTTTTGTTTTTGTTTTTGTTTTTGTAACAGGAATTGAAATCAGGGTCACTTAACCACTGAGCCACATCCCCAGCCCTTTTCATACTTTTATCTTTTGAGACTGGGTCTCACCAAATTGCTTAGGGCCTCACTAAATTGCTGAGGCTGACCTTGAACTTGTGATCCTCCTACCTCAGCCTCCTGAGTGGCTGGGATTATAGGCCTGCCTGTGCCACCAGGCCTGGCTAAAGCAAATTCTTAGTAGCGAAATTATCACTTCCAAAGATCTGCGTACCAGAAACTGGGACCCGCCTGCCAATTTGCCCTGGGGAGCGATGCACTTCTACACACCCAGACTCTGCATTAGCCCTGGGAGCAGGTAGGAAGGCCGGGTTCCTCCACCCCTGCCGGCTCCTGGTGGACAGCAGAGCACGGGAATTACAGCACAGCAACTTCCCTCGTTTGCATTTGCCGCTTGCGTTTCTGCTTCTACAGTCAATCTCGTCCTTCGCCTTTTCAGTTAGTTCCGTGGCCTGTCCCCTTCTTCTCCCGTCGGAGCACTTTACGTGGGCGTGTAATCTGCCTTTTCTTAGTTTTATGTATTACAAATATTTCCCTGGTTTGCTTCGACTCTGGCTTTTCCTTTTCGTGCTATTATTGTTATATTGAAGTTTTAGATCTGCAGAGTCAACTTTGTGAACTGCTTTTTCTCCGTGGCTTGGACGTGCAGTAAATCACGGCTGGGAAAGCCTCCCCCACCCCACGAGTTAGTTACACCCGCACAGGGCTCCCCGGGGCCGCCTCCGGGGCTGGCCCGTCCCGAGGGAGCAGCCCCTAGCTCGCTCGTCACTTCCTCGCAGCCCCGGCCTCCGGCTTCCAGGCGGCGGAAGTCCTCTCCGGCCGCGCCTGGCCCTGCGCCCGGGTCCAGCCGCAGGGGCGCAGGGAGCGCGGGTGCGCGCATCCCCGCAGCACGCAGGGGACGCGCGCTCCCCAGCCCTCAGGCAGCGAGGGTTTCCGCACAATCCGCGGACAGAGGACCTCGCGAGGCCCGCCTGGCAATTCTGTTTCCTTCCAAACTGCGAGGAGGTGTGCTGGGTTTAGACCCCAGTCTAGGTGAGCTTGGGTAGCATGAGCTGGCCTCCCCAGTCCTGATGCCAGTCCTGCTGAGCCCACCGCAAGCCACGCACCTGTCACTGAAGACTGAAAAGGGTTTCCAATTGACATGCTCTTTCCAACTTTCTAGCCAGTTGGAGAGAAAGTCTCAGTTTGGTATGAATTGTTTTTTGTTTTCCTGCAGTAAAACGTAACAAAATTTACCATGGTGACCTTTTTACCGGGGTGAGGGGTGTGTGATTGAACCTAGGAGCGCTTTAGCACTGAGCCGCATCCCCAGTCCATCTTATTTTTTATTTTGAGACATGGTCTAGCTAAATTGTTGAGGCTGACCTCCAACTTTCAATCCTCCTGCCTCAGCCTCCCAGCGGCTGGAATCACAGACGTGCACACCACACCTTGCCCCACTGTGACCATTTTTAACTATGATTTAATGGCATTAAAACATTCATTAGGCTGTGCAGGCATCACTGTTAAATCCAGAACATTTTCATTAACTGGAACAAAAACTCTACCTATTAAGCAAGAATTCCCTATCCTGCTCCTGGTAACTCTATTCTATTTTGTGTCTCTGTGAAGTTGTGGACTGACAACAGAATCAGACAATAAAAATTTATTCGTCCTTTGGTGTCTGGCTTGTTTCGCTTAGCTTATGTTTTACTTTGTTTGGTTTGGTTTGGTTTTTTATGATTAAGGTCAGAGGTGCTCTACCACTGAGCTCCATCCCCAACCCCTTTCAGTTTTTATTCTGAAACAACATTAAGTTGCCCAGGCTAGCCTGGAACTTGCGATCCTCCTGCCTCAGCCTCCAGAGTTGCCAAGACCATGGCGTGAGCCACTAAACCCAGTTGGCTTTATGTTTTTAATGCTATGTTTTGGCACGTGTCAGAATTCCATTCCTTTTTAGGGGTGAATAATATTTCACCGTGTGTACCTACGGGATTTTATTTCCCACTCATCCACAGATGGACACTTCAGGTGTTTCTACCTGTTGCCTGTTGTGAACAGTCTGCTTTGAAAGTTGGCATATAAGCATCAGAGTCCCTGTGTACCTAAGTGTGGTATTGTGAAGCCATGTAGTAATTCTGTATTTCTCTTTTTTGGGGAAACCACCAAGAAGCTGCACTATTCCACATCCTCACCGGCAGTGCGAGAGGGTTCCAAAGTCCCACATCCTTGACACACGGGTTACTTTCCCAGTAGATTTTTCTTTTCTCCTCCACGGTAGCTGTCCCGCACAGAATGAATGAATGGTGTCTCGTGGTGGTTCTGATTCACCGTCTCCCAGTGACTAATAGTGCTGAACTTCTTCTTATGTGCTTATTGGTCTTTTTTTCTCTTTGGGGGAAATGTCTACTCAAATTCATGGCCCATTTTTAAAATCGAGTTCTCCTTTTCTCAGAGACTTGCTCTTTATACATTTAGTATATGAACTCTTTACTGGAAATCCGATTAGCAAATATTTTCTTCCAATTCGTGACTTTTTTTCCTTTCTTTTTTTCTCTTGCAGGGTAGGTATTGAACTCAGGGTCACACTACCACTGAGTGACATCCCCAAGCCCTATCTTTGGAATTTTTTTATGTTTTATTTTTTGAATACCAGCGATTGGACCCAAGGATGCTTAACCACTGAGCCACATCCCCAGCCCTTTTTTATATTTTATTTAGAGACAGGGTCTCACTGAGTTGCTTAGGGCCTCACTAAGTTGCTGAGGCTGCCTTTGAACTGGCGATCTTCCTGCCTCAGCCCCCCAAGCCACCGTGATTTCAGGTGTGAGCCACCACACCCGGCAATCATTGAGAATTTGATAGAGATTGTGCTGAATCTATGTATCACTTTTGGTAGTAATGACATTGTAGAGGGGAAAAAAAATTAATGGTTCCTCTGAGTTCTTAACTGGGACCCCCAACACAAGACAAATTAATAAGAGAAAAACAAGCTTATTAACTTGTCTACGTCGGGGAATACTCAAGGAGGTAGCTTAGAACTCCGCCTTGTACAGCATCTTTCACAAAAAGAAAGAAAGAAAGAAATCTGAGTAAGTAGATTTTCAGAGAAGTGACAGGAGAAAGGACTTTGAGCTCCTCGGGCAGCAGACTGTGGGAAGGCGGATCCGGGAACCTGAGGGCAGATAAAGGTTAGTTCCTCGGCTCATGTGGATGCCTCTCGCACTCTCCAGGCTGATAAGGGCCCAAGTCACATCTGGCAACAAACCTTTGTCCTTCCTGGTGGGGGGAGGGGAGCAGACAGGTTCATAAATTTATGTCCTGCTTCCAGGCAAATAGAGGCGGGGCAGAGAGCTTCCTCTGTGTTTGCTGCTCTTCCATTACCTTTAGCTCAAGCTGATCCCCATGCCCAGGTGGCAAGTTTGGGGGTAGCACATTCTGACCTCTTTAGGGTCCCGGGGTTTTGGGAACTGGTTACTTTAACACTGAGCCCCATGCCCAGCCCTTTTTTATTTTTTAATTTATTATTATTATTATTATTTTGGTATCAGGGATTGAACCCAGGGGTGCTTAACCACTGAGCCACATCCCCAGCTCTTTTTATGTTTTATTTTGAGACAGCGTCTCCCTAAATTGCTTAGGGCCTCACTAAGTTGCTGAGGCTGGCCTCAAAATTGGGATTCTCCAGTCTCAGCCTCCTGAGGTGCTAGGATTAGAGGTATGTGCCACTGTGTCCAGCAGGTATTTATTTGTCTTTTAAACAAGAATATCAGATCAAATTGAAATAATCAGGGCTGGGAGATAGCTCAGTTGGTAGAGTGCTTGCCTTGCAAGCACAGGGCCCTGGGTTCGATCCCCAGCACTGAAAAAAAAAAAAAAAAAAAAAAATTTGAAATAATCATACTGGGAAAAGGCCTAAGAAATCAATTTTCAATTAAAACAGATGCAGGTAATTTTGTGGATTACTTTAAAAGGACAACAGTTCTAAATCATTAACTAAATTAAATGAAACCTCTCATTCAACAATATAGAATTTTTTTTTTTTTGGCTGACTGGGGATCGAACCCAGGGCCTTGTGCTTATGAAAGAATGGACATTTTTTTTAAGCTGTCTGTTTTATCTCAACTCCCTAAGGTCTCCCTCCCAGTGATGGGAACAAAGCCCTTAAAGCTGTTCCAGGAAACAGCCCCAAACAGAGAGTAAAAGGGTAAATTGAGCAAGATAGTGCTCAGACAGTTAAGATATATAGGATGTTATCAGCAAACCCAGACCCCCCTTTGGAATTTCCCCAGGCTTTGTTCCCCTTTTCCCTTCCGTGTGCGACCCCTCCCGATGTGTGGTCTCTGCCTTTATAAACTTGTAAGATTTTCTGCTAGGGATTCGACTCCTCGACTCCTGCGTGAGTCATGAGTTGGGTCCCAGCGCGCTGGAATAGAAGCCTCTTGCGGTTTGCATCAAGTGACACCTCCTGCGGTTGATTGGGGTTGCTGTCGACACGTGGGACAGAGTTGGGGTCTCCTTTTTGGGGGTCTTACAGTTACAAGGCAAGCACTCTACCGACTGAGCTATCTCCACAGCCCCAACAACATAGAATTAAAAACTAAAAACTCACTTTATCCCAGTGTTACTACTTGCTGGCTTGCCTAAGATGAAGGGCAAAGGAATAAAAATCCCTAATTGTCTCTGGAAAAGATACTAAAAATTTTTTTTCATTGTTTTTTTGTTTGTTTATTTTTGGGGTGTGTGTGTGTTATTTATCATGCATGAAAGAAAGAGTGCAAATAGTGAATAGTTCTATGAATTTTCAAAGTGGTTGGGCATGGTGGTGCACACCTGTGACCCCAGTGGTTCAGGAGGCTGAGGCAGGAGGATCACATGTTCAAAGTCAGCCTTAGCACTTGATAGAGGCCATAAGCAATGTAGCCAGGCCCTGTCTCTAAATAAAGTATAACAAGGGTTGGGGATGTGGCTCTGTGGGTAAGCGTCCCTGGGTTCAATCCCCAGTACTGCCAAAAAAATTTTTTTTTTCCTTTTTCAAAGCAAATATTCTTCTGCTTCCAGCCCAGTTCCAGAAGATAAACAATGACAACCTCTCAGAAGCCCCTGACCCCTGGTGGTCTACCCCGCAGAGATACCTGAATACTGACTTCCTTCAGCACAGATCCACTGAATCTTTCTGAACTCAAGGTTTTGCTTTTTGGTTTGTTTTATTTATTTTTTTTGCGTTCAACCTTGTTTATGTTTGAGATTTATCTTTATTGTTACAAGTAGCAATGATTGGATTCATCTCGTTTAGATGTTAGGTCTGATTCTTCTAAATACTTAAAGTAAAAAAAAAATAGTGATACTAAATTGTACTGTTCCAGGTGGCACGATGAAATAAAATATATGGCCTCATTTTGTCAGATCTACCAATGAATTGAAAAGCAAGAGAAAATAAGGATTATTTGGGCCCAGATAAAAGGTTATATTTTGTTTCCAGGTAAAGTGAAATGATCAGTGAGGTATATCCTACAGACACAGGAAATTAAAAAAAAAAAAAATTAAATCGAATTAGGGAAGTTCATTGTCTCAAAATCAAGTTTCCCTTCAGGCAGGGTGGCGAACACCTGTGATCCCAGCAACTCAGGAGGCTGAGGCAGGGGGATCACAAGTTCAAGGCCAGCTTCGTTCATTTATGGAGACCCTGTTTCAAAATTAGAAAAATAAAAAGCTTTGGGATGTAGTTCAGTAGGAAAGCTCCCCTGGGTTCAATCTCCAGAACCAAGAAGAAAAGAACCTTTTAAAAAGGTGTGGGGTGTAGCTCAGTGTTAGAGCACTTGCCTAGCATATGTGAAGCTCTGGGTCCTGGCCCCAGTACTGGGGCGGGGGGATGTTTCCTAAAACAAAATGGACAAAAGTTATTCTGAACTTTTACCCAGTTCCAACATTGTTCAAGGCCCCTGAGCCAGCAAAGTCATTCTATTTACCAATGACAGGGACGCATATCTGACTCACTACATATATGCAGCCATGTTACTCCAAACTGAGATTCAAGCAACAAAATTAATTATTTTTAATTAATTTTTATTGTAAGCAAAATGGGATACATGTTGTTTCTCCGTTTGTACATGGAGTAACAGCATACCATTTGTGTAATCATACATTTACATAGGGTAATGTTGTTTGATTCATTGTTATTTTTTCCCTCCCCCACCCCTCCCACCCCTCTTTTCCTTCTACACAGTCCCTCCTTTCTCCACTCTTGACCCCTCCCACCCCCATTATGTGTCATCATCTACTTATCAGTGAGATCTTTCTTCCTTTGGTTTTTTTGAGATTGGCTTATCTCACTTAGCATGATATTCTCCAATTTCATCTATTTGCCTGCAAATGCCATAATTTTATCATTCTTTATGGCTGAGTAATATTCCATTATATATATATATATATATATATATATATATATATGTATATATATCTCACAGTTTCTTTATCCATTCATCAATTGAAGGGCATCTAGGTTGGTTCCACAATCTGGCTATTGTGAATTGAGCAGCTATGAACATTGATGTGGCTGCATCTCTGTAGTATGCTGATTTTAAGTCCTTTGAGTAGAGGCTGAGGGTCAAATGGTGGTTCCATTCCAAGTTTTCTAAGGAATCTCCACACTGCTTTCCAGAGTGGCTGCACTAATTACAACCCCACCAACAATGTATTAGTGTACCTTTTTCCCTACATCCTCTCCAACACCTATTGTTGCTTGTATTCTTGATAATCGGCATTCTAATTGGGGTGAGATTAAATCTTAGGGTAGTTTTGATTTGCATTTCTCTTATTACTAAAGATGGTGAACATTTTTTCATATATCTGTTGATTGCTTGTAGATCTTCTGTGAAGTGTCTGTTCATTTCCTTAGCCCATTTGTTGATTGGGTTATTTGTATTCTTGGTGTAGAGTTTTTTGAGTTCTTTATATATTCTGGAAATCAGTGCTCTATCTGAAGTATGAGTGGCAAAGATTTTCTCCCACTCTGTAGGCTCTTTCTTCGCATTGCTGATAGTTTCCTTCACTGAGAGAAAGCTTTTTAGTTTGAATCTATCACAGTTATTGATTCTTGCTTTTATTTCTTGTGCTATGGGAGTCCTGTTAAGGAAGTCTATGGCCATACTACCAAAAGTGCTATACAGATTCAATGCAATTCCAATCAAAATCCCAATGACATACCTCACAGAAATAGAGCAAGCAATCATGAAATTCATCTGGAAGAATAAGAAACCAAGAATAGCTAAAGCAATCCTTAGCAGGAAGAATGAAGCAGGGGGTATCACAATACCAGAACTTCAACTATACTACAAAGCAATAGTAACAAAAACAGCATGGTATTGGTACCAAAATAGACAGGTAGATCAATGGTACAGAATAGAGAACACGGACACAAACCCAAATAAATACAATTTTCTCGTACTAGACAAAGGAGCCAAAAATATGCAATGGAGAAAAGATAGCCTCTTCAACAAATGGTGCTGGGAAAACTGGAAATCCATATGCAACAGAATGAAACTAAACCCCTATCTCTCACCCTTCGCATAACAACTCAAAATGGATCAAGGACCTCAGAATCAGACCAGAGACCCTTCATCTTATAGAAGAAAATGTAGGTCCAAATCTTCAACATGTCGGCCCAGGATCAGACTTCCCTTTTTTATTAATGAGAAGGTTCTGTGATTTCAAGTCTCCATGGGACACCATTCTTCTGTGGTGATAAGTTAATCCACGTAGAATTTGGTATAGAAACATCTCCTCGGGGATGGCCAGATCCGCAGTCGAAGAGGCCGCAGCTCCAGCCTCCGACTCCATGTCCCCGTTGAACAGAGCCTGGACCTGCTCCATGCCCAAGAAGATTAACTATTGCCAACATAGGCCTCCTGAATAAAATTAACCAGATTTCTACAATAAAATACAAAGCCCAGCTGGGACTTTAAGTCCACCATAGGAGTCCAGATCCGGTGGCCAAGCTCATCTCTTAGACCGGAGCCGACCTCCTCGGGGTGGGGGTGAGCTGTGCTAAGCTTCCCAGGTCGGGTCCCTGCAGGGTGGCAGGGGTGGCCGCTGCTGCCCAAACTGGAACATGGCCATGCGACAGCGGAGGGCAGGCCGGGTAGCGGGTTCCTCCACCCAGGCAATCAGCTGGCTTCCGTCCCGAGGCCCAGGTGAGTCCTGGGCAGGCAGCGGCCGTGCCTGGCTCGCTCTCAGAGCCGTGCCCAGGGTGGGCGCGTGGGATCCGAGGGCGCAACCGGGAAAGCCCAGCTCAGGCCGGCCTCCCGCACATCCTGAGACCAGAGCACCACGGACTAAGCGCTCGGAGCCGCATTTGCCTCACCCGAAAACTGGGAAGATTTCTGGGGGCAGCGGGTGGGCGCCACTGGCAGCCAGCACGGCCTTGCGGGCATGGAGGAGCAGGTCACCGCGAGCTTTCCAGGAGTGTGCCAGGTGCCCTGGGCTTGCAGAGACGAAAGGGCCTGTCCTTGGCCCCAGGGCGTTACGGACTCGTTGGGGGGCCGGTGGGTCAGGAGTATGGTACGGTGCCACAGGGCCAGGGTGACCATCGGCCAGGGCTGGGGCGACTGCTTGAGGCCGGGGTTCCCCCAGCGGCGCAGAGCCTAAAGAGCTGCCGGGAGCCGGGGACGGGGCGCTCGAGCAGCCCCCCGAGTGCGCAGAACTCTCCCGGCGAGAAGGTGGGGTGGAGGGCCTGCACCCAGGGCGCACCGCGCAGGACACCCGCGCGTCTCAGCGCCCACGCGCAGAGCGACCGGCGCGTCGCCGTGCGGGCTGGGGCTCCGCGGCCAGCGCGGGGGTCTGCGGAATCTGCGGCTGGATGACAGTGGCCTTCGCGGCCTGCGCAGTGGTTTGTGCTGGACACGCGGCCAGAGTGCCTGCAGCGCCAGCGTCCCGCTCCTGCTGAAGTCGTGGCACCTCTATGGCAGGGGGACTAGGCGGTTCTATTTTATAAACAGGTTTGTTCGAGTATTTTATTGACACAATAAAATGCATTTATTTCCATGGGTCTAGTTAGACGAGCACATCAACCTGATGCACCAGGTAGCCCCGCAGTCAAGAGGGAGAACTCCAGTTCCCGGGCCCTCCCTCAGGCAATCCTCTCTGTCCCTCAGGCCCTGGCCATCTCTGATCAGCTTTCTGTCCCTATTTGGCCTCTTCTAGAATTTTATAAAGGGTTTATTTCACTCCATTCAATGTGACTTTTATTTATTTAGTTGGTTTTTTTGGTACCTGGATTTGAATCCAGAGGAGCTTAACCACGGATCCACATCCCCAGCCCTTTTTGTATTTTATTTAGAGACAGGGTCCTGCTGAGCTGCTTAGCGCCTCCCTAAATTGCTGAGTCCCAAGTCACTGGGATTACAGGCGTGCACCACCATGCCCAACTAGTTTGAGAATTTTGTGGCTAAAGCTGCTATGAATGTTTTCTTGTCAGTCTCTGTGTGGATGGTTTTCACTGTCTTGGTAGCTGGGCGTGGAGTTGGTGGGTCTTCATGTTTAACTTTTTTAAAACAGGCAGGCTGGGTGTGTAGCTCAGTAGTAGCACTCTTGCCTGGCCTTTGTGAGACACTGGGTTTGTCCCCCAGCAACGAGAGAGAGAGAGAGAGAGAGAGAGAGAGAGAGAGAGAGAGAGAGAGAGAGAGAGAGAGAGAGAGAGAGAGAGCGCTGGATTGATTCAGCACAGGGATTCAGTTTCCTTTGGCCAGTGGAGAAATTAGGTAGGAGAGGGCAGCCAGCCGGGTCCCTGAAGCTGGGAGGAGGCACATAGACGTGTGCAGGGCCCCCACATTGCTTATCCACCCACGCATATCTCTGTCCCAGTCCAAGGCTAGATACAACATTACAGGGACCCAAGGAGCTCTGTAAACAAATAGAAAAAACAACCGCAGGGGTGCCGCCAGTCCAGGAGGCCTGAGGCTGCCTGCAGGTTGGTCAGGGTGATCTGAGTTCTCCCGCCCGAGCCTCTGGGGAAGACTGTCACCCAGGGAGTGAGGTGGGGCCCGCAAAGACCTGCTGATCCCACGGGCGCCATTCCCGGCAGGCTCCCGTGGTGTAGGAGGGCTCCCTGGGTCCCAGGTCAGCAGCGCAGCCCCGGGGAGAGCCTGCACCCTCTCGCCTGCATTCCTGACCACCTGCCCCCACGTGCAGAGTGGCCGGTCCTGGGAGAAACCATAGGCAGCCATGGCTGTACTGCATCCCCAGGCATACTGCACGCCCAGGCTTCTGGCCCTGTCCCAGCTGCCAGCCAGACTCCTCCCTGCAAAGCTTCCAGAACAGAGCACAGTGGCTTCCAGGGGAGACTAGGAGCTGCTGCTGATTGGCTTCCTGCCCTGGCCCTCAGGGCACCTGCTCTCCCTCCTCCCTCCTGCCCTGAGCCTCGGCCAAGCCCAGGGGAGGTGCACATAACACTGGGGAAGCGCAGACAGGACAACCCTCCGCCCAAACCTGCAGAACCAGCCCAGCCTCCGAAGGTCCCAGGCTGGCCAGGCTTTGGTCTCAGAGGTGGCTGCTGCACCTTCTGCAAGGTCCAAGTCCCGCCTGGGCTGCACGCCGCATCCCTCCCTGTAACCCCAGGACTGGGCCTTTCCCACCAGCCTGACCCTTTCTGCTCATCCAGAGCATACCTGGTGGCAGGCTGTCAAGACAGGCCAAGGGGCCAGGCTCGGCTCTGAAAAATGCGTGGGTGCGCGTGCGCGTGAGAATGTGTGCGTGTGTGCCTGCATGTCTGCACACATGGCATAAGAATGCGAGTGTGCACCTTGCGCATGTCCACCATGGTATGTATGTGTGTGCTAAGTGTAAATTTGTATTGTTGTGTGTGTGTGGGTATGTGTATGTATGTTTGTGAGTACATACATGAGCATGTTGTGAGTTCGCATGTATGTGAGCAGGTGTGTATGCACATCTGTATGTGTGTGTGTATGAATTTGTGTGTGTGTGTGAGTAGGTGTGTATGATAGAGTGTGAGCATGCGTGTGTTTATGGGTGTGCATGAGTGAGAGTGTGTATGTGTGTGTGTGTGATGGTGTTTGTATGAAACTGAGCGTGTGTATGTGTGTGACTATTATGTGTATCTACAAGCATGGCATGTGTGCGAGTGTGCACGTGTGTGGGAGCGTGTGTATACCCATGTGATGTGGAGAGCCTGTCTATGCATTAGCATGTCTGTGAACATGTGTGCACCTGTGTGCGTGTATGAGTGTGCATGATTTGTGAGATACATATGGATATGTGCTTGTGTGTATTTGTGTGTATGTCAGCATGCATTTATGTGTGTTTGTGTACATGTGTCATGTAAGCACAAGTGTGTTATTGTATGTATACATGCATGCGGGTATTTTTGCATGTGTATGAGCATTTATGTGCCTTGTGAGAGCCTTGTGTATGTTTTCACATGTGTGTGTCTTGTGTGTGTGTGCACATGTGAATATGGCTATGCGTGTCCATGTGAGAAGGTGTATGTGTGTGTGTGTGTGTGTGAACGTGTGTATGCATGTGTGTGGATCTGCGTGTGTGGCCATGTCTGCGTGTCTTTGTGTGTGTAGGTCTGTGCGTGTATGGGTCTGAGTGTGTGGCCATATCTGCGTGTCTGTGTGTGTGTGTAGTTTGTGAGCATGTGTATGTGTGGATGTCTGTATGCATGTGTGTGGGTCTGTGTGTGTATGTGTGAATGTGTGTATGCATGTGTGTGTGTGTATGGGTGGATGTATGTGTATGGGTCTGTGTATGTATGTGTGTGGGTCTGTGTGTGGATGTATGTGTGTGGGTCTGTGTCTGTGTGTATGTGTGGATGCATGTGTGTGATCTGTGTGTGTATGTGTGTATGCATGTGTGTGGGTCTGTGTCTGTGTGGATGTATGTGTGTGGGTCTGTGTGTGTGGATGTATGTGTGTGGGTCTGTGTGTATGCATGTGTGTGAATCTGTGTGTGTGTATGCATGTGTGTGGGTCTGTGTGTATGTGTGTGCATGTGTGTGGGTCTGTGTGTGTGTGTGTATGCATGTGTGTGGGTCTGTGTGTGGATGCATGTGTGTGGGTCTGTGAGTGTGTGTATGCATGTGTGTGGGTCTGTGTGTGTGTGTATGTATGTGTGTGGTCTGCGTGTGGCCACGTCTGTCTGTGTGGGTGTAGTGTGTGAGTGTGTGTCTTGTGCAGGGCCTAAGCGTGCCTGTGTCGGGGGCATGCTGTGAGTCGACACGAGGGCGTGTCTCTGTGTGTGTGTGTGTGTGTGAGCATCGTCTACACTCACCTGTTTCTGTGTGTGGACACTGTGTGAGTGTGGGGCGTGTGTGTGCATGTGTGAGTGCATCGTATGCACTCATGTGTAACGTGTAGAGTTCAAGTTTCCAGGTCTGCTTTCTGGCCATGAATTTCCTGTGACATAACTGGGGTTAAAACTGTGCTTGCAGAGAGTCAGACACGCTCTGTGGCTGTCCCCTGCAGCGCCTGGAGCAGCTTAGCTCACACTGTGCTGCCGGGCGAGGGTCTGAGCCGCAGCCTGGGAGCACTCGCTCCAGGGGTGGGCTGCGCTGGCGCGGAAGGGTGCCCAGCGCGACCCATTTGTTGGCGCTGGGGATTGAGCCCGGACGCTGACCACTGAACCTCAGCCCTGCCTCTTTATTTATTTGATATATTTTTTATTTTGGGTAGGGGGGTACTGGGTCCTCAACCACTGAGCCCCATCCCCAGTCCTATTTTGTATCTTATTTAGAGACAGGGTCTTGCTGAGTTGCTTAGGGTCTACCTTTTGCTGAGGCTGGCCTTGAACTCAAGATCCTCCTGCCTCAGCCTCCCAAGCTGCTGGGATTGCAGGCGTGCCACTTCCTGCCCCAATCCTCCCTTTTTTCTTTTTCACATGCGGGGTTGGAACCCAAGGCCTCCCACGTGCCAGGCACGGCTGCCCCTGAGCCACATCCCCAGCCCCTGGACTTGGCACTATTGAACTGTACAGGCCAGAAGGGTGAGATGACTAGAGGTCAGCTCGGGTGGGGGGCGCGCTGGGAGGCCTGGCTGCTCTCTCCAGCGTGCACATGGAAACAAGAAAAGGAAAAAAATGGCAAACGTTGTGTGTATTTTCCCACAATATGAATCCTTTATTTTATTTTATTTTTTCACTTTTGGGGATTGAACCAGGTCTTGACTTGCTCATCAAGTGCCCTGCAGCTCAGCTATGCCCTTGGCAGAGAAAACTATTCTTTTTTTTTAAATATTTTTTTAGTTGTAGATGGACACAATACCTGTATTTATCGATTGGTTTTCATGTGGTGCTGAGGTTTGAACCCAGTGCTTGCCCTGAGCCACGGCCCCAGCCCTTCTTTTATTCCCTTCAATTCTATTTACTTAGAAGCGTTCTGAATGTCAACAAAACAGCTGCGACTTTTTTTTTTTTTTTGCAATTACAGAGTGGTATTCGTTAACAGAACAATTATTTTGTTTAAGCTGCATCAGAGGCAAATGAAGATGAAACACTCCTGTCCCGTATGTAACTAATTTGTGCTGTGCACCAACAAGGACCTGCTTCAAATTCCTGTGCCAATTCATAACCCCCATACGGTACCAGGCAAGTTCAGTGACTGTTGAAAATACCGCCAGGTCAGGGCTCTCTAAAGACATATTTGGTAGTGTGTTAACTATACCAAAAAGTCACTGTAGAGTTTAAAAACAAATCTTATGCAATTTGTTTTTAAACTGTACGGTGTCTTTTTTTTTTATTGTGGTGCTGGGGATTGAACCCAGGGCTTTGTGCTTGCAAGGCAAGCACTCAACTTGCCTACTGAGCTATCTCCCAATTGAGCTATCTCCCCAGCCCAATTTTTTTCTTTAAAAGGAGTTGTGCTGGACGTGGTGGCTCATGCCTCTAAATCCAGGACTCGGAAGGCTGGGGCAGAAGGATCACAAGTTCAGAGCCAGCCTCAGCAATTTAGTGAGGCCCTGTCTCAAAATAAAAAAATAAAAAGGGCTGGGATGTGGCTCCAAGCTCCCCCGGGTTCAATCCCCTGCAGGAGGACAACAACAACAAACCAAGTACCTGAGGCAGGTTAACTGCATAAAGAGAAGAGGTTTGTTTAGCATGCAGTTCTGGAGGTTCAAGGGCATGGTGAGGTCATTTGCTTGGAGACATCCTCCTTGCTGTCAGAATCCCGAGGTGTCAGGGAGCATCACAGGGCAAGAGACTGGGACCACACCACCCGTGCCATCTGTGGGTCTGGTCTCTGTCCCTCCTGCAAGCCACTCGAGGTGGGGGCTGCCCCCTGCAGACCCTGTCTTAACCTGGTCACTCCCAAAGGCCCCGCCTCTAAACCCCAGGGCCCTGGATTCCTCCCTCAATGCCATCACCACGTGACTTTGGGGCCTAATTCCTGCATGAGTTCAGGGGGAGGAGGATGGGCAGTGCCCTCAGGCAAAACGTATTCAAATTCAGACCCTAGTGGATGCCAAGGGGAAGTCTTGAAATGTGCCCATTCGAAGGTTCCGTACCCTCGAGGTAACCCTGACCGAAACCTCCTGAGGTGTTCACTGTGGAGGCTTCAGAAGCTCCATGGCAACAGGTACATCAGCAAGAGCAGAAGCATGTGTGAGGCCCTGGCTTCCACCCTCAGCACCACTTATAAATAAATAAAATAAAGGTCCATCAACAACAACAAAATAAATTTTTATGTTGGTTTAAAAAAAAGTAAGAACAAAACAAACAGAAAAACCCAACAACAACAAAAAACACTTCTGGGCTGGGGCGTAGCTCAGTGGTAGAACACTTGCCTAGCAAGCCTTGGGCTGGATCCCAAGCAGTGCCAAAAATAAAGTGTGTGTGTGTGTGTGTGAATTAGGGAAAAAATGTCTGGATTTCAGCGTCATTTAGGGGAAGAGACACAAAAGAGGAAAAGAGGAGGAAGTGATGGATTCGAGCCTCCTCTGGTGCCTTCAGTTATTTGGACATGAATTTCGGGAGTGGCCTTTATAATTATATTAAATTAAAGATCTCACAAATTATGGGTCCCAGATAACCACTTGCCATGTGGTGCCCTTGTACAAAGGGGTAGTTAAGCCGGGCATGGTGACACATGCCTATAATCCCGGTGACTCAGGAGGCGGAGGCAGGAGGATTTCAAGTTCAAAGCCAGCCTCAGCAATTTAGTGAGGCCCTAAGCAACTTAGCAAGACCTTGTCTCAAAATAAAAGATAAAAACGTAGCAAGGGCTGGGCTGGGGCTCAGCGGTGGAGTTCCCTGAGTTCCATCCCTGGTACCAAAACTAGAAACCAAAAAATAAAGTAAAATACAGAGGGGCAGGAAGAACGCTGCCTCAGCACCACAGTGAGCGCAAGCTCGGTTCGCTCCACAGAGACAGGCGGCCTCACACCCTGGGGATCTGCTGGGTCGAATTTGAAGTTGCTGTTTAACAGACCAAAGCCAAAGCTTTGGTTTCTCGGCTGGCAGTGTCCCCAGCAAGAAGGCCACGTGACCACTCTGGGAATGGCAGAGTCCCTTCAAGGGCAGTCAGAGGGCTGATGCAGTGGCCGCTTCAAGTTCACGCCCCCACCCCAGAGCGACCACGGCAATGGCCCCAGGGTGGGGGGAGGGCTCCCTGGGGATGCGGAGCCAATGTCCTGGGCAAGAACCACCGAGGGGCTGATGGAGGAAAGGAGAAGGACTTTGCTTTTACTTTCTTTGTTCTTCAGGTATGAAAGGCAGGCAACTGGGGGAAAAAGTGATGATCTGATCGAAATGGCAAATGCTGTGCTGCAGAGCATAGAAGGCCTTCAGGCCAGATGTGGTGGTGCACGCTGCTCACCCAGCTCTTCGGGAGGCTAAGGCAGGAGGATCAGAGGGTGAGGCCGACCTGGGCGACTTAGCAAGACCCTGTTTTGTTGTTTTTTTTTTTTTTTAAGTTTTTCAAGAGTCTCCACCAGCAGTTCTTCCCTTTGCACTCCTGTGAGCAGGTATTGTCCCGTGTTTATGGCTGAAAACACAGGCTTGGGGAGAGCAGGTGAGGGCAGGACTGGGGCTTAGTCTGGCCTAATCCGTCCAGGTCCAGCCCTTCCTTCCCAGGCGGAACAATTCCATCCCGGAAGAGCCCACGAGGCTGCATTTTGTTCTCACTCTCGGTTAGGTCCTCATTCTTCTCCTGACTCACGCTGGACATGGAGATCGGTGTGATTCTGGAGAAAATAGAAATTAACCGGGCGGCCAGTCTGGGAGCAGAGAAGGAGGGCGGAGCCACTCGGGGAGAAACACTTCCAGATGCCAAAATCACTTACCGCTGGCTTCATTTTACTTGGCAGCGCTAAAATTAAATACTGCTTTCCAGTAGCTGCGGTGGGAATTGAATTTTGCATCTTTTATGAGATCCTTTGGAAATGACCTTGAAAGAGAGGAGAAGCTCCGCGGTAGAAAACGTTGTCAAGAAAACAGCGACTCTTGAAAACAGTGTCAACATTTTTTTTTTTCCTGCCTCTGGATTTATTTAGACAAACAACACAGGAGGACACCAGTCCCCAGAGACAGGGGCTCAGGGGCCACACCAGTCCTCTGTCCTCACGTTCACACAGGTTTCTATTATAGAGCCTTCGCAGGGACCTGGGCACCCTTGGGGGCAGGAGCCAGAGCCGGAGCCGAGGCGGATACTGGAGCTGGAGTTGGAGCCTGAGTCTTGGCTTGGGCTGTGGCCTTTGGCCAGCAGAGCCTGCGTTCCCTGGCCATGTGGGCCCAGCACGCTTCCCATGCTTGGGATGGGCAAGCAAGGCAAGGCGGTCGAGCTTGCGGCTGGCACCCTGTAGCATCTTGGGCTTAACCTCCTCAGGCTTCACCAGGGCCTTGACGGCCTCAGCACGTGCACTCGTGGCCTTGGCCTTGTTTGCCTGCATCTTTTTCAGGCCCTTCTTGTTGTGCATATTTCTCGGGAACTTGGGGTCTAAGAGATTCATATCTCTGTGATCAGGGTTTCTTGATGCCATTTCTGTGCCATTTTCGGGATTGGTTGTGCATGGTGTGGTTCTTGGACTTGGCCGTGTCTGCACCGTCAGCTGCTGCTCCCAGAGCGGTCGAGACCGGAAGAAGAGTGGCTTCAATATTTTTAAATTGTGGGTTTTATGTAAAGTCAGGCAAAGTTCAAGTGCACGAGAAAGGTCCCTATAGTAGCCAAAATAAATAAATAAATAAATAAACTTTCAAGCAAGATCATGTTGCACGACTTGAAGAACTTCATAAACTTCCAGCTTAGGCAGGAATCCATGTTTGCTCTCTTCCTGGGTCTGTCTTGGACCTGAACCCCTGGGAATCTCTGGCCTGCAAACTGCAGTTTTATGTGATTGTAGGACAGTTTGAAAATGTCTAGAAAATCATTGGGACCATGTGTTTAGAAATCAAGAGATGGGGCTGGGGATACGGCTCAACTGGTAGAGTGCTCGCCTCGCGAGCACAAGGCCCTGGGTTCAAATCCCCAGCACTGCAAAAAAAAAAAAAAAAAAAAAAAGAAATCAAGAGATGAACCTGGCACAGGGCATATGCCTCTAATCCCAGCTACTCCAGAGGCTGAGGCAGAAGGACTGCAAGTTCACAGCCAGCCTCAGCGATTTAGAAAGGCCCTAAGTAACTTAGCGAGACCCTGTTTTGAAATAAAAAATAAGGGGCTGGGGAGATAGCTCAGTCGGTAGAGTGCTTGCTTTGTAAGCAGAAGGCCCTGGGTCAAACCCCCACCACCAAAAAAAAAAAAAAAAAAAACAAAAAAAGAAATAAAATCAGGCTAGGGATGTGCCTCAGTGGTTAAGCGCCCTTGGGTTCAACCTGTGATACAAAAAAAAAAAAAAAAAAAAAAAAAAAGAAAGAAAGAAAAGTAAAAAATCAAGGAATGCACCAGGGGTGGTAGTGAATACCCTCAATCCCAGCTACTCTGGAGGCTGAGGCAGGAGGACAGCAAGTTCAAAGCCAGCCTCAGCAAAAGCAACTCAGTGAGACCCTGTCTCTAAATAAAATACAAAATAGGGCTGGGGATGTGCTCAGTGGTTGAGTGTCCCTGAGATCAATCCCCAGTTCAAAAAAAATAAAGGACTGGCAGTGTGAGTCAGTGGCAGAGGGCCCCGATCCTCAGCACCAAAGAAGGAAGGAAGTCAGAGAGCATCGATGATTGAAATCTGCAGAGGATCTATCGGTTAAGAAAGCGTCTTCTGGGGCTGGGGTTGTGGCTCAATGGTAGAGCGCTTGCCTCACACATGTGGGGCCCTGGGTTCAATCCTCAGCACCACATGAAAAGATAAATAAATAAAAATAAAGGAATTGTGTCCATCTAAAACTAAAAAAAAATTAAAAAAAAAAAAAGAAAGTGTCTTCTGTCAAATGTCAAGCCTATTATGTAAGGGGAACCCCTGTGACAACAGACCAATGTCACCTACATGTGCTTCATACCTGTCTGCTTTCACACAACCCTGAGAGGACTTTCCTCCAACTGGGTTCAGGGGGTTCTTTTTTCCAGACTTGGGAGGAAGGCATCCTGCATGGCAATGTCTGCCTGCTCAGCTGCTCCTCTCCTCGTCTGCTCAGGACTTCCTGCTTGCTTGGGCCGCTGTAGCTCTCCTTCCCTTCCTCCCTCCCTCCTCCCTCCCTCCCTCCCTCTTTCCTCCCTCCCTCCCTCCTTCCTTCCTTGGCACTGGTGGGGATAGAGCCCAGGGCCGCCCACATGCCAGGCAAGTGCTCCTGCTCTGAGCTACACCCCAACCCCACTGCATTCACCTGAAGGCAGCTGCTGCCTGGAGGGCATATACAGGGTGCTAACCCCTCCACCCCATCCCATCCTTCCACTGCCTGTTACTAGCTGTGCAGCCTCAGGTGAATTTTCTCAACTGCAAAAGGGAGATAATAATAGTGCAGCGGTTTGGATTGGTTGGTCCCTCTGGAACTCGTGTTGAAATTTGATTGCCGTTGTGGCGATATAGGGATGTGGGGGCCTTTCAGAATTGATTTGGCGCCGGACATGGTGGCATACGCCTGTAATCCCAGCAGCTCGTGAGGCTGAGGCAGAAGGATCACAAGCAAGCTCAAAGCCAGCCTCAGGAACTTAGCGAGGACCTAAGCAACTCTGTCTCTAAGTAAAATATAAAAAAGGGACTGGGGATGTGGCTTAGTGGCTAAGCACCCTAGGTTCAATCTCTGGTCAGCACAAGACTGGGCTAGTTCTCACAAGGGTGGGTTATTATAAAATGGGTTGTTCCCTTTGTACCCCCCTCTCTTCTGCACACGCCACTTTCCCTTCCACTTTTCCACCATGAGTTGAAGCACCACAAAGCTCACCAGAAACTAAACAGATGCTGGTGCCATTCTCTTGAATTTTCATCTCCAGAACCATGAACCAAAATAAATCTCTAGTCTTTATATATTATTCAGCCTCAGGGTATTCTGTTATAGCAACTGAAAATGGACTAAGGCAAATAGTATCACCTCAAAGGGGTCTGCTGCACATCAAATGAGTTTATACCCATCAGGCATGTAGCACAGCACCAGGCCCAGAGGAGGCACAACGGACCTGAGAGTGCACGCTGCCTCTTTCCAATTCGTAACTACCCATGCACAGTCACGCTGACCCGACAGGCTTCTTGAGGGCAGGCCTGGGTTGATTCTTCTTCAGTTCTCAGGTGCAAACACATGGTAGTGCTCATTCATGAAGAAAACATTTGGAGACTCACTTGCCACGTAAATGTTGACACGTAATGATCTCAGATGAGTGTGGGCGCCCGAGCCCGCGGCCTGGTGCAGCGCCAAGACCCCAGCATGTTCTACCTTGGCGGGTCCAGTCCAGCCCCAACATGACCAGCCTGCCCTAGGCATAGTGGGTGCAGGCTCTGGGAATCCTCACGTGGGCACTGTGGACAGGGCGAGACTACGGCCTGGAACAGAGCCCGCAACTTGCCGTGGACAGTAACCTGTCTGCCGGAGCCCAGCACCTGGACTAAGTTTCTGGGGATTTACATTTATATGACATTTAAATATTCTTTAATTTTTAATCCACACGTAAGTGTACCCTATTTACGGCATGCAGTGTGATTTTTCAAAACATTCATGCCACATGGAAAGATCAGATCAGGATAACTGGTGCATTCACCACCTAAAATATGTATTGCTTCTTTGTATTGGGGACACTTAACATCCTCCCTACCAGCTATTTTGAAAAGTGTAATTAACTATTGTCACCATAGTTATTCTATTGTTCTCTAAAGCATTAGAGATTATTTCTTCTGCCAGGCCCCACTGGTAATCCCAGGGATTTGGGAGGCTGAGGCAGGAGGATGGCAGGTTCAAGGCCAGCCTCAGCAACTTAGTGAAGCCCTGTCTCAAAATAAAAAATAAACAGGGCTGGGGATGTGGCTCAGTGGCAAAGCACCCCTGGGATCAATCCCTGGTACCAAAATAAATAAGTAAATAATTAAAGAGAGAGGTAGCATGTGCTAGAGCTGTCGCGGCTGCCGGCACCACCTGACCCTGAACTTCTCGTCATCTGAGAAGAGTGAGACTCATTTCTTATTTAAGGCGCTTCTCGTAGGTGCTGAATGCGATCCTTCCTGAGTAACCTATGCTCCGTTTTCATTTAAAATAAAGGTCAAAAAATGTACGTGTGGGCACACATTTGTGATTAATTATAAGAGCATGAAGACTTTGAGGAAGACGGTCTTCCCAGGAACACGGAGGGCTCACGCCAAGGGCAAGGACCGCAAGCAGCAGATGAGGCCATTCGCATCTGTGCCTTGTGTTATGTCGAACATCTACCATGTTGCGATCAAATAATGCCTAAAAGCTTTGTAAAACAGCCAGGCGAGATGGTGCG
Organism: Sciurus vulgaris; assembly: GCF_902686455.1. NCBI lineage: Eukaryota > Metazoa > Chordata > Mammalia > Rodentia > Sciuridae > Sciurus > Sciurus vulgaris. Next base: position 35,910,235 of record NC_136479.1, on the reverse strand, counting down.
CACTACTCAAGAGGCCGAGGCAGGAGGACTGCCAAGGTCAAGGCCAGCCTGGGCAACTTAGCAAGACCTTGTCTCAAAATAAAAAATTAAAAGGGTTGGGAAGGTAGCTCAGTGGTAGAGTGCCCAGGGTCCAATCCCCAGGGACTGAGAGAGACAGAGAGAGCGCGAGAGTGCTAGGGTTTAGCGCGGTGTCAAGTGTCAGAACTCACCCAGCTGTGTGAGACCCTGGATTTGAGATCCAGCACGTAAAAAAAAAAGTGGGGGCTGGGCTGGGGCTCAGTGGCACAGCGCTTGCCTGGCATGTGTGAGGCCCTGGGTTCGATCCTCAGCACCACATCTAAATCAATCAATCAATCAATAAAATAAAAGATCCATTGACAACTAAAAAATATTTTTAAAAAATGGGGAAGAAAGAACAAGGTTCCAAGGTGGAGCCTGGCATGGCCCAGCCGGCAGGTCCATGGCAGGCTGTGCTGCCCCGGGCGAGGGCAGAGGGCAGGGAACCAGGCGTGGAGGCGGAGGGGAGGAGGGAGGGGAAGCCAGCAGCTGTGTGGTGCGGGACCACGCCCGTTGGGTCGCTCTGGCATTGGTGCCCCGGCTCAGGCCAGCCTGTCCGCCCAGCACAACAGCCTGCAGGGCTCCGGGCCGGGCTGGGGACGTGAGGCCCAGGGCGGCAGGTGCAGCCTAGCAGAGCAGGGAAGCGGCCGGGTCAGGGGGAGGCAGGGTAGACCCATGTCCCAGGCTGAGGCCTGTGAGGTCAGGAAGGACAGCAGTGGCCAGTGGCACAGCTCAAGCTCCCAGAGACGTCCCCGTAGAGCGGGTCCCAGGCTCCCTGCTCTGGGGCTGGATCCCAGCCGATGTGGAGCCACACGGGACAGGAGCCCAGGTCACAAGCACAGTGAGGCTGCGGCCTGGGCCAGGACCAGGGCCGCTCAGGGACGGGCCTTGGCGCCAGCCCTCTGCAGCCACACTGGGGCGGGCACGTGACCAGCCTCCCTGCCGCCTCTGCTCCCGGGCTGTCCTGCCTCTCCACTGTCTGGGTGGCTTCCTCCAGATGGCTTGTCTCCCTGCAGGTGCCTGGTCCTTTCTGCTTTCGGAAACTCAGCCTGGGACTTCGCAGCCGGGATCCTGCAAAGGGGGCTGGGGGCCCAGGGGAGGGAGGACTGCTTCTCCTCTCCCGCCCTCCTCCCCCTGTGCGGCCGGTTTGACAACCTCTTTTTCACTGGTGCATTATAATCGATACAATGGAGGGATTCCTTACACTGGACACAAACATAATCCGATCCATCTCATTTCTCAGTACCTCTCCCCCGCCATCCCTATGGCCTCCTGGTTCTGATCTCCTGGGTCTTCCTCCTATTTTTAGTGTTTTAAATTTTTATTTACTTTTTACTTTTGGTACTAGGGACTGAACCCAGGGACGCTTAACCAGTGAGCCACATCCCCAGCCCGTTTTGGTTTTTGAGACAAGGTCTTACTGAGTTTCTAGGGCCTCACTAAGTTGCTGAGGCTGGCCTTGAACGTGGGATCCTCCTGCCTCAGCCTCCTGAGTCTCTGGGACTACAGGTGTGTGTCACCATGACTGGCCCAGTTTTTATTTTTGCTCTTTATTTATTTACACATATTTTTTGGTACTGGAATTGAATTCAGGGGATTAACCACTGAGCCACATCAAACCTTTTTATATTTTATTTAGAGACAGGAGCTCATGAAGTTGCTCAGGGCTTCATTAAATTGCTGAGACTGGCTTTGAACTTGAAATCCTCCTGTCTCAGTCTCCCAACCTGCTGGGATTACAGGAATGCTCGACCCTGCCTGGTTTATTTTTTATTTTATTTTAAAAAATATCTTCAGTTGTAGATGGACACAATACCTTTATTTTGTTTATTTAGTTTTTTTAATGTGGGGCTGGGGATCAAACCCAGTGCCTCACACATGCTAGGCAAGCACTCTACCTCTGAGACACAATAATGCTCTATGTTTAATTAGAGCATTATAATTATATAGAAAAGTGGGCTCCATTCCTGCCTAGACTTAGTTTATTTCATTCCTCAGTATTTCTCAACGCAGTTTCTGTCCATGGAACTGATAAGAGCTGTGGCCATGAACTGGGCACAGTGACACACGGCTGTAATCCCAGCGACTCAGGAGGCTGAAGCAGGAGGATTGTGAGTTCGAGGCCAGTCTGGACAACTTAGTGAGACTCTTTCAAAATGAAAAAAATAGAAAGGCCTGGGATGTAGCTGGGTGGTAGCATTACCAAAGCTTGGTCCTTGTCCCTAATGCCAATCCAACAATGAGGACACGGATTTGAGAAAAAGAAAGAAGAGGTTAATGGCTTTTCTAGCAAAGGAGAAGCACAGGGATTCCTGTCCCAGAGGCTGAGATCCCACCCCTCAGCAAGAACAGGGGCTTTAAAGAGATGACTCAAAGGTTTCAGTCCAGGTGTCCTCTGTCTGGAGCGTAATTCACTTGTTAATTTGGGAGAGTCGTTTCTGAATCTTCTGGAGCCATCCCCAAAGTCTGGATGACGTCCTTCCTGTGCTGGGCGTGAGCTCAGGACAGATCACTCTGCCTGGGATGGGGAGGAGGGTGATCCTGTTTCCCGAGGTGAGGGAGGAGCAGGAGGAGAGGAGGGAGGATGGGGAGGAAGAGGAAGAAACCCGTCCATTTTAAACAGGTCACAGTGGCAGAGCAGCAAGGGCTGTGCCCACAGCCTAACGTGGAGCTGGTTACAGTGGAGTGGCCCTGGGTTCAACCCCCAGTACGGAGGAAGAAAGGTACTCTGGGCCCCTAAGATAGGGTTCCCAGATAAGCCACAGGAAGCCCAGTCCACGTGATCCCGCATGGACAACAAGTCACTTGATTTTTCAGGCTAAATTACATTCCAGACATCTCAGGGAGCACGCCTCCACCGAAGAAGGGTTTGTTGTTCAGAGACGCCGAGCATCCTCTGTTTTCTTTTGCTAAATCTGGCAATAGGATCCCAAAATGGCTCAGCTTTCAAAGTCCTGATCAGATTTCCCAGAAAGGAAAGAGGGAGGGGGAGAGGAAACAAAGGAAAAGAACCCCACGCCCTCCAGGAGGCCAGGCAGGGCGGGCCAGAGGCTGCTCCCTGGGGAGAGAGGGCCGGGCAGGGAGGGCCACCCAGGTGCCCGCTTCCTGGTCACCTGAGCCCCTGGCAGAGCCTCCCGGGGGGGTCTTGGGGGCTTCAGGCTCTTGTCAGCTCATGGCACTTACTCCCAGCACCGCCTCTGGGATGAGGGGCCTAGACCCTGGGAGAGGACGGGACCCCCTGGCCCCCCTGGCCCCCCGCGGGTGGCTGCAGCGGCAGGTGGGGACCCGGGCCGGGGAGCCCAGGGTTCCACTTCCTCCTCCCGCCGCTGTTCCTCTGCCCCACGGCCGCGCCGGCCTCTTCGCCCAGCCCGGAGCTGCCCGGGATCTGCAGGGCGGCCGGCAGGTGGCACTGCGGGGACGGCCTCCAGCCGCGGTGCTGTCCCTGTTGGCACACAAAGCCCTCGTCTGCGGCGGGTTCCAAGATGGAGAAGCGGGTCGTGGTGAGCAGAGCTGTGGACCCGGGACCCGCCCGGCGGGGGAATCCGCGGGGGCTTGGGACCACCTGGGTGGGCCAGCGAGGCGGCCGAGGGGCCTTTGCACGGCAGGCTGCGGGCAGCAAGGACGGCACTGCAGGCTTGCCGCGTGGATGTTGGATTTGATGACCGCGACAACCTGGATCCACCCTTCTCCACGCCCCACCTGCGGACTGACTTTTTTTTTTTTTTTTTTTTTTTTAATTGAAGTAAAATACTTATAATGTTTGCATTTTATTTCCTGATGCTGAGGACTGAACCCAGGGGTGCTCTACCACTGAGCCACATCCCCGGCCCTTTGTATTTTTTTTTTTTTTTTAATTTTGAGACAGGGTTTAAACTTTCAATTCTCCTGTCTCAGCCTCCTGGGCTGCTGGGATTACAGGTGTGCACAGTGCATCCAGCAATAAAGGGCCTTGTGCTTGCAAGGCAAGCATTCTACCAACTGAGCTATCTCTCCAGCCCCATAATGTGATTTTTAAAAGGAGCTGAAATCTAAAAGTTATAAAGCAGGGCTGGGGATGTGGCTCAGGGGTAGAGAACTTGTCAGACTGCACGAGACTCCTGCACAGTAGTGTAAAAACCATTTTGAGGTGGGAGACGCCTTCTCTAGACCAAGGGTCTACACAGGCCTCTTTGAGGAGGGGAGACTTCTGCAAAGGGTAAAACCAGAAGAGCTGCAGTGAGAGGCAATGAGAAAAGGTGCCCACTCCTGAGACAGACAGGAAGTGCTGCAGAGACCCCCTAAAGACAAGGTCAGGGCCCGGGCGGGGTTCACAGCACGCCTGTGACCCCAGGGATCCTGGAGGCTGAGGCAGGAGGATTGCAAGTTCAGGCCAGCCTCAGCTACTTAGTGAGGCCCTAAGCCACTTGGTGAGACCCTGTCTCAAAAATAAATAAATAAATAAAATAAAAATAAAAAGAGGTCTGGGGATGTGGCTCAGTGGTAAAGTGCCCCTGGGTTCAAATCCCCAGTACCAAAAAACAATAACAACAACAACAACAAAAACAACCATGAGATCACAGAATCCTGTGATAGCAGCCATATCATACACAGAGACTCAGAGTCCTTCATTATTTTTTAATACAATTTTTAAAACTTTACTTATTTATTTATTTATGTGCCGTGCTGAGAATCAAAACCAGTGCCTCACACATGCCAGGCAAGTGCTCTACCACCAAGCCACAGCCCAACCAATCTTTTTAAAATTTATTTTTAATGCTTTTGCAGTGCTGGGGATCAAACCGAGCCCTCATGAACACAAGGCAGGTGCTCTCCCGCTGAGTTACAGCCCAGCCCTGGGGCTTGTTTCCATCTACACCTCAACTTCTACCCATGTCCTCACTTCTGCACCCTAAACCGCCCCCAGCCCCAGGTCACCTGGAATTTTGGTAACACGAAAGGTGAGTCCAGGGAGTCACCTGCTCTGTACCTGCCAGACTCTAGCCTGGCTCCTCACTGACGTTGATTCCTACAGGTCTCTTATCTCCAAGTCTCACGATTCCCCACTGAAAAAGCACGAATATTGTTTTCCTAAGGATCATTTTGCTTTCATGGAGCTACTACATGAATGCCTTAAAAGAGGGGTTCCCCTTCTCCACCTGAGCTAGGTGGGAGGTAGGAGACATGCTCCCACTCCTATAGCATTAATCGACTTTTTTTTTTGGGGGGGGGGAGAAGGGAGTACTGGGGGTTGAATCCAGGGGTACTAAACCACTGAGCCACATCCCCAGCCCTTTTTATATTTAGAGACAGGGTCTCACTGAGTTGCTTAGGACCTTGCTAAGTTGCTGAGGCTGGCTTTGAACTCCAGAGCCTCCTGCCTCAGCCTTCCCAGCCGCTGGGATACAGGCGAGCACCGCCACCCCAGCACCATTAATAAAGCTTTAATTCCTTAAAGAATGAGATCTGGAGGGCTGGGGTCGTGGCTCAGTGGTGGCAGCTTGCCTAGCTGGGTTCCATCCTCAGCACCACATAAAAATAAATAAACAAAATAAAGGTATTGTGTCCATTCACAACTAAAAAAAGAATGAGATCTTGCAGGTTTTGGGGAAGCTCACCCTCCTCTGGCACCCGGGAGCCACCTGGGCAGTGAGGGAGGCGCCCAGGGGGAAGGCACCCCAGGCCCGGGTGTGAGCTCTGCTCCGCTTCTCTCCTTTCCCACCCCCAGCTTTGTCCCTGGGCTGATTATTGCTTTATTACTGTTTTCAGTCAGATATAATTCCAGCATTTTCTATAATCTTGATCTTTTCATTGATACCAGATTTTTGTACAAAGAATTTGTATATAAAATGATTACGTACCCAGCAGAATACATCCCGGCAATTAGGATATTTAAGATGCAGCTCCGCACATCTCTCATTTATTACTTTTGAAAATGTTTTGTGGGGTTTTTTTTTGGGGGGGGGGATGTGTTTACAAATCCAATAACAATTCTCATTTAGAGCTGCAAAACACGAAGCCATTTCGAACGGAGACAGATGGCAGCTAAATGAAGTTTAATTAAAGAATGAGCGCTTTGAATCAAATCACTTTAGAAAGTACAGTGCGCCGCGATTCTGGAGCGGGAGCAGCAGCAGCAGCAGCAGCTGGGCGCTCCAGCGAGGGAGCCAGGCTATGCCCGGGACGCAGGCGCGCGGCGGGCCCCTGGCGCTGGCCTCAGCCGGGTCTCGCCTCCCAGATCACGGGACTCGGGGACGGGAAAGCCCCCGCGGCAGCTCTCGGTTCCTGAGCTTTGGCTGGCGGGGAGGGGCGTGTCTCCTCGGCTTCTCTGTAACCCGATAGCCCTGCCATCGACCCGCTTAATTGCATGCACCTGCCCAGAGGACGCGACAGGGACCAGAGGGAGGCCTTGCAGGCCGCGGCCCGTGCAACGGGTTGCCCAGCCTCCGGCTGCGCCCACCGCCTCGCCCCTCCGCGCCAGGCCGGGCAGGGGCCACTTCCGGCTCTGGCTGCATATCTGAGCGCGCCGGGCCGGGCGCGGGCGGGTGTAGACGCCGCTGCGCAGGCTCCCGCCGTGGCAAAAGGAAGGCCTGAAGGGTGGCCCGGGAGCCCGGATCGCCGCGCAGGTGTGGGCGCAGCGCTCTGCGAAGGAGGAGCCCGGGAGGGTTCTTCTTTCTGGCCCAGCGCTGGGGTGGAAGCCGGGGCCCCGCAGCTGCACCGCCGGGCCGCACCCGGGCCCCAGGTGGATTTGGTGTTCTTTAATCCAGAGCCACAGGGCCAGATGGGGGCAGGGGACTGGTCGCTGCTGTAGGGGCTGAAGGCAAGGCGACTGCAGCCAGCCTTGCCTCCCGGGTTTTACAGGCAGTTTCTGCAGCAAGCGGGTGGCCCCTGAAGGAGGTCACCCTTTTCTGGTCCTGGAGGGAAAAAGGAGGCCAGGCCCAGGGCAGGACTGGAGGTTCTGAAGGCCACCGGGCCGGATGTGGAAGGGAGGAAACACTGCTGGCCACTGACTGGGCGGGGGTGGCACCAGCAGAGAGGATCAGTCTGGCTGGGGTGAGCCCTTTGTGGGTTTTCAAGTCTTCTCGGGAGGAATCCCAGACCGGAAGCTGGGACCCGACCTTTCCTCCCAGCTCTGGGCTGGCAGAGCCGCCTGGCTGTCCCCATCCCGTACTTGGGACTCAGCTCCTCCAAGCCCGAAGCCTCACTCTGGCCAGATGGTTAGAGCCAGATCCCAGGGTCACCTTGACCCCTGCTCTCCAGCAGCCCCTTCCCATGGTCCCCTGAAGGCTGCTGGCCAGCTCCAAACCACTGCCCTCCCCTACAGGGACCAGGAAGGGGCACCTCCCATGTGCTCTTCCAGCCCCACCCCACCTCTACTCCCTTCAGGCACCCTTCCAAATGGCAGCCCTCCCTGTTGCCCTGGACAGGCCACTGGAGCTGGGCGGGAAAGGGTACAGGCAGAACCCAGGCTGAGTTTTGTCCCTCTCACCCCTCATATCACCTCTGGCCACTGCCCCTTGTTCCTGCAACTCCTTATTCCTGGACAGCACCGGTGTCCCCACCGGGGCCCGCCGGGTCTCCTTTGTTTCAACTCCTGGCTTGGCCTCAGCCTCTACCGTCCTGGCTGCGGCACCAGGTGACGTCACCCTGCTTTGTGCCTTGGGCCCTCTGCCCTCTCCATGGGACACTCAGCCAGGTACCTGTCCTCCCCACCCTGAGGGCAGGGCTGTTGATGTGAGTGGAGTGAGAGGACCTGGTGCTGCAGGCTCTGGTGACCACCTGCAGTCCTGTCCCCTCCTTAGCTTTTCACCTGTCACCAGAATGGCGTGAGACACAGCTGTGACCGGTCTTAAGAGATCCACCCCATCTGAAGGTCCATCCAAAAGCCTCTCCATTCAGCCAGGCCACCCCGCAGGGCAGGGCTCCTGTCCCCAACACCAGGATCATGGTGACTAACACTTTCCCCCTGAGCTTGCCTCTACCAGAGCCACATCCCCAGCCCGGGCTGGTCTTGAACTTCCAAGCAGCTGGGATTATGGCCCCGACACCCAGACTTCACCTAGTTCCTGGGGTCTTGAAGGTCCCTGCTATCACCCTGGGTGCTCCCTGAGGCCACTCCTGCCTGCGCTGGCTCAGCCCCGCCCAGGAAGGATGAGAGACTGTCCGTCCCTATCCCCCACAGGTGGGCAGAATATAGGGTGGACAGGTGGCTTCATGTAACTCGTAGATAACAGGACCGTGGCTCAGGCCACTGCCTGGGGGAGGCTTGTCGGTGGCTCTTCTGCCTCCAGTGGCTTCTTGTCCTGATGTCACATGCCCCTGGTGGCAAAGAAATGAGCAGTGTCTGTCCCCAGACAGCAGGGACACTGCTTCTGTCTGGCAAGGAAGGAGTGTCTGAGCAGCCACCTGAATTGGGTTTCCTGCTGCTCTGTCCCCAGCTGCAGCCACAACTCCAGAAGAGAACATACACAGTGAAGAGCAAAGGTGACTTTTTTTTTTTTTTTTTTTTTTTTACTTATTTAAAAAGGCCTTTGCGGCAGGAATATAGTGTAAAAATCATTGGAAAAACTAAAAGGCATCGATACATATCCGAATATACACTTTGTACATAAATTACATTTCCTTTAGTCTTTCTGAGTGAGGTCCTGGTTCAGCTCTGAGGTCTAGTAATTAAGAGGTCCCGGGAGCTGCGTGTTCAGGCCGGCATAGTCCACCATGTACATTGGCCATTGCTAGAGAGAGGGGACAAATGTACCGGGTTAGGACTCGGGGTGACGCGGAAAGAACACCAGAACGCTCAGCTCGGCTCCGTCAAGGGCTTCCTCGCACCCTATTTATTTGGGGGCTGCTGAAGCCCAGAGAGGGATGTGACCTCCCCAAGGTCACACAGTTCAGCAGGAGCCGAGCAGGATGGGCTGGGAGTCTTCTGATGGACCCCACCCGGGTGTCCCCGAGACTCCTCGTGTGGACAGCCAGGGGCAGGGGTGGCCGGGGGCTGAGGTCAGGCGTGTACTCTCCACAACTCGCTTCTCGTTCCAGAGAAGCTGTCCTGTCCCAGGGTGAGCACGGAGGTAGGAATCCTCTATGGACATCCGAGCACTCGGGTAGGGACAAAGTCAAAGCTTGGACTTTGGGGAGCTCCAGTAAAGGGCTGAGGGAGACTCAGTCATGGGATCAAGAAATCCTGGTCATTTCCAATTGTGCTCAAATATCCCCCCCATTAGGACTCAGGATTGATTTCCCCCTGGAACCGGGGACTTGCTGTACCACTGAGCCGCATCCCGGCCCTTTTTATTTTATATGTTGAGACAGGATCTGGCCAAGTTGCCAAAGCTGGCCTCCAACTTGTGATCCTCCTGCCTCAGCCTCCCGAGTCGCTGGGACTATAGGCCTGCGCCACTGCGCACGGCAGGACTAGGTGTGGCCCTAGTGGGGTTTCCTCTTGGACAGGAGAACCGGTCCAGGCAAGGCGGTGGCGCTGATGGGACTTTGGAGGTGGGCTCTCCATCCAACACGGGTCGGTCCAGCCTCCGAATCCGGCTGTCCTCTTCTACACAGCGGGGCTGACTGCCCCAGCTCAAGGAGCCCAGACCCTGGGTCCTGCTGTGAGCACCGGCAGGAGGGGCTGTCTCAGGGGCAGGACAGGCCGAGGCAGCTGCACCCCAGAGGCCGGAGGGCCTCCCTCAGAGCCCAGTGTCTCCCTGAGCCCCCACCCCACCTCCTGGAGCAGACAGCCCCGCCCGAGCGAGGGGCAAAGGCCAAAGAGAAGCTTGGTGGAGTCCGGATCTGTGCAACTTTACCACGAGTGAAATCTGGTTGGCGGGGGCCACAGGCTCCGGGTTGGAGGAGGAGGACGAGGAGGAGGAAGAGGAGGAGACGGAGTTGCCTTCCGAGACTCGCTTTCTCTTGCGCTTGGGGATGCTGCTGTCTTTGGCTGCGGGGAGAAGGGGCTGCTGAGCTGGATGCTGGGGGAGGGGCAGAGGGTGGGCTTCTTTCCAGCCTCCAGACCTCCCCACGGAGGCCTTTGCTTTCAGGTTCAAAGTCTCCTTATCGGCCCTGCAGATGTCAGCCTCTACCCCCAGTGGCCAAGGCTGCCTCGCTGGCCTCCTCTAACCAGCCCAAGGGCCACTCCTCCAGCTGCACCACCTGCCTGCCTTGCTGACAGAATCTCCATCCCCCAGGTCCACGTGCCCAGCAGGCTCAGCGGGGGCCTGGCTCCTCCTCCACCTCTGCCTCCCAGAAGGCCCAGCGCCCTTCCAGGGGCCAGTATCCAGCCTCCACACAGCCTTGGAAGTGAAGTGTGAGTAAGCTCTTGCAGGCAGCTGGGCTTAGTGACAAGTGCCTGTATTCCCAGCTGTCTGGGAGACAGGCAGGAGGATGGCTTGAGCCCAAGAGTTCAAGGTCACAAATGCAGCCTTGTTTAAAAAAAAAAAAAAAAAAAAGAGGAGAAAACAAATTTTGCATGACCACTGTGTGATCCGTGAGATGCTGCACGAAGCTCTGTCTCCCTATTTTTTTTTTTGGTTATTGGGGGACAGAACCCAGGGGCGTTCTCCCACTGAGCTAGATCACCAGTCCTTTTTAATTTTGAGACAAGGTCTTACTCGCTTGCTGGGGTTGGCCTTGAACTTGTGATCCTCCTGCCTCAGCCTCCTGGACAGCCGTGATGACAGGTGTGCTCCACCGTGCCTGGCACCCAGCCAATGCTCAAGAGACTGGGACACACTGCTATCGTGTCATTACTGACAGTTCCGAGGCACAGCAGGTGCATCCCAGGGGAAAGAAACCAGCATACAGAAGTCCTAAGTTCAAATATTGCCACTGCCACTTACTAGCTGTGCAACCCTGGGAAAATGTATTAGCTTCTCTTGAGTCCAAATGGAGAGAGCAGGATGTGAGACTCAGATTGTGTATATCCAAGAGTCAGCACAGAGTAGGACTCCAGGTATTTTGCTTTGCTGGATAAGTGGATATGCATGTGTGACTTATGATAAAATTTGCACCTATATGCTCTTGAATTCCTTTTTTTTTCTTGAAGCCAGGGCTGGACAGGGCTCTACCTCTGAGCTTTGCCTGTGGCCTGTGTGCTACAGACTTGGTGCTTGGGGCTTCACTGAGTGGAAACCCAACACTGCTCACTTAGAAGGTTCTTCTTTTGTACTGGGGACTAAACCCTGGGGTGCTTAACCACTGAGCCAGCCCTTTTTTGAGACAGGGCCTCGATAAATTGTGGAGGATGGCTTTGCATTTTCGATCCTCCTGCCTCAGCCTCCCAGATTGCTGGGATTACAGATGTGACCACTATGCCCGGCTAGGAGGGTCTTAATGACATGGCATGAGGGCAGGCTGGGCCCATGAGACAACTGTCCCTCGAGGCACTGCAGAGGCCTTGGACGGCAGGAGGAGCCCAGTTAGGAGCCAGAGACAGGTTTTGGAGAGAGGGCCCATGTGAAGGGAATTTGGGCACCGGCTGCCACCTTGGGGCACAGTGGCCCCAAAGATCCCTCCCCAGGCCACCACGTGCGTTCCTATGGCGCCGCCTTTGGCTTGAGAGCAGCTGCCAGCCGTCACCTCCTGAAACACTGCCAGATGTGTCTCTTCCTCTGTGTTTCCTGGCAGACAACTCCTAAATTCTCTGGGTTTCAAGTCGTCTGTCTTTTGTGGCATTAGGAGGGGGCTCGTGGAGGGCTGGGACTTTCTGGTTGGTGGCCCAGCCTCTGGGAGGGGAGAGGGCCGAAGGTGACGCTGGTCACCAATGGCCAGTCAGTGACCAGTCACCCCCACGTGATGAAGCAACCGTGAGAACCCAAAGGACACGGCTCGGGGGGTGACCCGAGGCGGTTCCTGAAGGTGTGTGCCCTCTGGAGAGGCACGTGTCCCTCCCCACCTCCACAACAGCCCTCATAATAAGCCAGCAAAGGCTGGGACGTGGCCCAGTGGCAGAGCGCTTGCCTGGGATGCACAGGGCCCTGGGTTCAAGCCCCTGCCCGCTGGCATGTCCACGGCACGCCAACACAACCCGGGGCTGTGGGACCCCCGTTCACAGCTGGCTGGTCGGAAGCACAGGGTGGGGCTGCATCTGAAGCTGGGGTGCAGCTCCGGGGTTGGGGGCTTGCTTAGCCTGTGCAGGGACCTGGGGTCCGTTCCCAGCACCTCCCAACAGAGCTGAGGGCGGACTTGGCACCGTCTCCGGGTAGAGTGTCAGAGCTGAACTGGGTCAGAACGCGCCCAGCTGGTGCTGCTGCCGAGCTGCGCGCTCCAGTGGGGAGAGAGCCCAGGCCTCCGGGCTGAGGCTGGGCGGGGAGAGGCCGTCTGCTCTTCTGCCTCGTCCCCCAGCGCCTGCGGCCAGCCTGGGGATGGGCTCCTGAGGGGAGCGGCCATGGGGCTCCAGGGCAACCTGGGCCCCGGCTCTGTGGCCACATCGAGTCCTCGTGATTCAGAGGGTCCAGCAGCCTCTGCTTCGGCAGGTGGCCTCGGCCAGTCCCTGGCCCCCAGGGCTCTGTGTGTGTTAAACGGCCACCCACGCATGCTACCCACGAGGCTTGGAGCCTTGCAGGTCAGGGGCCCAGTCGCCAGCACCCGGGGGTCCTCCCAGTCCTCTGCATACCTCCCTGCAGGCCAGGTTGGGGTCCCGGTCACCTGGAGCTGCACTGCCTGCTTCTCCTGCTCCCGTGGAACATGCCGCCTCTCCCCCACCTGCGTGGCCTGCATGCCAGCCTGAGGCCCTGCCTTGCCTCGGCCGTGCCTGCTCTCTGGCTCATCTGGGACCCACCTCTGAGCTGGCCAGGGCCTCCCTTGACAGGCAGGTGCAGGCTTCCTGGGGCCTTTGGTGACCTGGGCTCTGCTAAATGAAACTCGGGCTCCTGGGAAGGTACACAGGGTGCGGAGGGTTCTGCTTCCTCCATCGTGTGCCCACCTGGACCCAGGTGTCTAAGCCTTTTTGTGTGCGTGTCTGGGGATTGAACCCGGGGCCTTGTGACTTGTCTGTACCCCTTTGGAGGCCACGGACTCTAGTGCCCACGAGGCAGAAGGATGGACTCTCCAGCCTCCCACTCACCTGGCACCTTGGCATCATTACAGATTTCTGCAAAAGGTCTGAAAGAGAAAGAAATGAGGTGGTGGTCAGAGAGCGTGAGGCTCCCTCCTCCTCATCTGCCCCCTGAACATGAGTCATGGCTCTCGTGACAGGAGAGCCTGCTGGGATGTCTTGTGCTGCCAGAGGCTCAAAGCAACAGGACCAAATGACCAGGAACTGGAATCTCTGAAACCCTGAGCCAGCTGGGCATGCTGGTGCACACCTGTCACCCCAGTGGTCTCGGGAGGCTGAGGCAGGAGGATTGAAAATTAGAGGTCAGCCTCAGCAACTTACCAAGACCCTGTCTCCAAGTGAAAAGCAAAGAGGGGCTGGGGCTCAGGGGTGGAGTGCTTGCCTAGCATGTGTGAGGCACTGGGTTAGATTTTCCACACCATGTAAAAATAAATGAATAAAATAAAGGTCTATCAACATCTAAAAAAATATTAAAATAAAAGGGCTGGGGATGTGGCTCAGCAGCAGAGCACCCCAAAATCAATTCCCAGTACCACAAACACCAAAACCCAAACACAGTTCCCCGCAGAATGCACCCCAGCACTGCCTGTGCCTCGGAAAGCTGAGGTCACCCTACCTTCCGCGATTGTCACTTTGCCGCCCGCAGGCACGGACGTGTTTACTCTTGGTGCTGGGGTTGACGCCGGGCTCTCTACCGCTGAGCCACACCCTCAACCCCTCTATTTTTTATTTTGAGGCAAGGTCTCACTGGGTTGCTTAGGGCCTTGCTAAGTTGCTGAGGCTGGCCTCGAACATGTGATCCTCCTGCCTCGGCCTCTCGGGTCGTTGGCTTTACGGGTGTGCACCACTGCACCTGGTTGTATGTGCTGTTTTTTTAAATCTGAAAACTGTCAGATCAACTATAGGTTGAGCATCCCTCATCCCAAACCCCAAGATCTGAAAGACTCCAAACCCTACGACCTTTGATGTTTTCGTGGTGCTGGTGACAGAACCCAGGGCTGACCAGGCACACGCTCCACCAATGGAACTTCCGGAGCGCACAGGCCATGCTCATGGGGGATGTGGCTCGGTGGCAGAGCACCCGCCTTGCACGCCCAGCCCCGGGTTCCAGCCCCTCACCACACATGCAAAAAGAACAAAAGAAAATCCACAGAAGTTCTGGCTTCTGGACTCTGGGGTCAGGGACCCCGACCCCTGGGGCTGGTCTCCTGCGGCCTCGCCCGTCGGGCGCTGGTCACTCACTGGAGCTGGTTGATGATGACCATGCGCACGTGCTCCCGGGCCTTCAGGATCTTCTCCAGCCGGTGGATGTCATAGGTGTTGGGGTTCCGGAAAGGGATGTCGTCCGGCAGGCCCGTGACCTCCACGGCGTCGGGGCTGTCCCGGATCAGTTTGTAAGGGACCAGCACCGGGCGGTTCAGGCCCAGGGCCTCACCTGGAGGCAGAGCAGGACAGCAGTCCCCTGGTCACGTCTCCAGGGGGAGGGCTCGGCTCAGCTGCCATGCCACCCAGGAGGGGCCAAGAACCGCGCGGGGTCAGTGGAGGGAGGGCGGCCATGTCCCGGGGTGGCCCGAGGGGACACTGACCGTACTTCTCGTTGAAGAGCTCCTTCACCTGCTCCCGCAGGATCACCTTCTCCCCCAGCCTGTTGGCGTCGTCCTCATCTGTTGAAGAAGACCAGGGCTGAGGGCCCGCGAGGTGTCCCCCGGCCTGTCTCTGGGCGCCACGCTCGCGCCCCGCGCTCCCTGAGCAGCACCCGCAGGGAAGGAACTCGGGGCCCAGGGTGGCACCAGGAGACCTCAGGAGGGTCGGGAATCGGGGTGACCACCCCTACCTGGAACGGACGCTCGAGTGGGCTGGGGACAGTCAGCAGGAGCCAGGGTCGGAGGGGTGGGGCGGGGAAGGCCTGGAGGGCCAGCCTCTGCCGACACCCAGGCTGCACCTGGAGCGGCCCCGGGAGGGGATGCTGAGCCCAGCGTGAGCCAGCACGCTGGTGACGTCCGCAAACACGCAGAGCTGGCCTGGGTACCGGGCGCCCTGCTGCCCTGTCCCCCTGCCCAGGCCCGAGGGAAACTGCCTCTGGGGTCTCTGCCTGCTCCTTGCTTTGTGCCCGGGTGGCCCCTCCTGGCCACCTGCCGCTTGGGCCTGGACGCTTCCCTGGCGGGTTCCTCGGCCGCTCTGGAGACAGGGCCTGGGTGGCTGGCTGCTGAGGGTCCCAGGGAGAGCCAGGCAGCAGCCCCAGGGCTTCCGGCCAACAGGAAGCCACTGGAAGGGGGCACTGGTCTCAGTGCCAGGCTCCAGGGCAGGGAGGGTGGAGATGGAAGGGGGCCAGGGCCTGGGCCTCGGGGACAGAGACAGAAGGGGCCTTGGGAAGGAAACAGTTCCTACTTCGATTCTGCAAACAGTTCTCGGGAGGCCAGATCCGGGCTGCACGACCCAGGGGGGTGGGTTCTGCGCGGCTCAGACCCCACCTGGGGTCCCAGTCCTGCCACATGTACCCGCCCCCACGAGGGGGCGCTTCCCACAGGGCGCTGGGTACCTGCTCGGCTGACCCCTCTCCCCAGAGCTCCTTCAGCGGCTGCTGAGTCCCGGGGCCTGTTGTAAACGTCAGGCGTCCCAGACAACCTCTCGTCCTCTGTCCCCATCACAGGGGACTACGTCCTACTGAGGTGCCCTGGATTTCCAGAAATCCTCATTTCCCCATCTACAGAAAAAGGACTGATCTTTACATTCTTGGTTCTGGGAATTGAACCCAGGGCCTTGCACATGCTAAGATGGCTCTACCACCGAGCCACCCCCAGCTCCCGGGAGTGACCTTCGAGGTGGTCTGTGAGCCTCTTGCCCTACCAGCCCCCTGTGCTGCCTCTGCTGCAGCCTCCTCTTGGGCCTGGAGCAGATGAGGGCTTCTGGGATGCTGGACAAGACCAGCTGCATTGGAAGGAAGTGAACGGGAACCCCACAGTCCAGGGCCCAGAGCTGAGGCCTCTGTGGTCACCGACCGAGCACAGTGTGGCTGTCTCTGCACACAGGGTGCCGCAGGCCTGGCTGGCCCCTGGCTGGCACTTGTAGCCCGAGGGTAGCGTGGACAAAGAGGGACTCAGGAGAGACTGGGCCCCACGCTGTCCTGGGCCAGGACTCCAGGCTGCAGAGGGGTCACGGGACTTCACGTGCGAAGGGCTCACGTCATCCCTCTACAACAGCACTCCAGCTGGACACCGTGCTGTCCCTGGGGACCCAGCAGGGTACGCGCCTACGGTGTAGAGGAGAGGTGTCCCCAAAAGCTCGTGTGTGAGACTGCACCGAAGTTCAGGGGGACACGACTGGGTGGCGACAGCCTGAACCCAGTCAGTGACTGAATCCCCCCCAGGGATCAGCGGGGTGGGGACTGCGGGCAGGTGGGTGTGGCCGCCAGCTGCCTTGGGCTTACACTGTGTCCGTGGTGAGGGCAGCGGCCTCTCTCTCTCTCTGCTTCCTGGTGCCACGGCCCCAGCCGCTGCCCTCTGCCATGACGCTCTGCCTCACCCAGGGGACAGGCACTGCGGCCAGTCCTGTGTCCCCACCACGACCTCGGGAGCCGTGAGCCCCAAGTTACTTTTCCTCCTCCAAAATGGTTCTGGTCAGGCGTTTGGTCACAGGGATGGAAAAGCCGACCAAAGCCCCCGCCCCGCAGGCCGCAGGACACCTGGTCCTCCTCAGGGGACGGCGATCGGCTCCGCCAACGGCCACGCCGCCGTGGCCAACAGGACCCGGTTCCCAGAGGTGACAGCCACAGGGGACCAAGGGACTGAGCTGCAGCCTCACCCACGTGCTGAGGCTCCTCACTCAGACCTTCGAGGTGGGCCCGAGGGGCGAGAGGCACCCGGACCTGGGGTCCTGCAGGCGCTCAGCTCAAGCCACCTGTGAGGAAACCCCTCTGCTTCCCAGGGGCGCCCGGCCATGGGCTGGGATGTGGCTCAGCTGTGGAGCACTTGCCGAGCATGCAGGAGGCCCTGGCTGGCCTCGAACCTGCGACCGTCCCGCCTCGGCCTCCTGAGTAGCTGGGATGGCAGGCGTGCACCACCGCGCGCGGCAGCACTTAAGGGAGGAGTTCTGGAGTGGAACGGGGCAGGGTGGGCTCTGGGGTGGGGAGCGGGTGGAGGGGAAGAGTCCCTGTCCTCTGGGAACTTGAGGCCACTCCCTGGGCAGGGCAGGCAAGGGAGGGACCAGCTGGGGAGGAGATCCTGACCCCGGTGGACGCCCTCTCCAGCTCCGGGGCCTGCTGGCCGGCCCCCGCTGCTCCTCGTGGGGAAGGACGCTGCAGGGGCTGGGAGGGGCACAGGCAGCGGGGCCTTCCCCGACGTCGCCGGGGCCCTGACTGCGACCGAGGTGGCTTGCCACACCCCTGGTCAGCCTGAAGGAGGGGCCGAGACCCCTGCTGACCCAGTCAGTGGGCTGTGTGGCCAGGAGTGGCCATTCCCCACAACCAGCCCTGGCCACCGCGGTCACACACCCACGTCTGGACTGTGGCCATCACCAGGGAGCTCCCGGGGGCTGCTGTGGGCAGCGGTGGCACAAAGCCTGCCTTGTCCTCGGCTGTGACCTGGGCCAGTCCCCCACTCAGTCCTATCTGAAGCAGCGATGAGGACAGAGAAGACCCCGGGGCTGCGGGCAGTGATGCCTGCTCTTCAGGCCACGTCAGCAAGCCTCTTCCAGGGACCCGTCCAGCGCCCTGAGCCCAGGAGGCTGGAAAGGACGGCACGAGCCACAGACACCAAGAAGGCCCTCAGCCAGCCGTGGTGGCGCATGCCCGTAATCCCGGCAGCTCAGGAGGCTGAGGCAGGAGGATCCAGAGTTCAAAGTCAGCCTCAGCAACTTAGCGAGGCCCTAAATAATTTAGTAAGACCCCGTCTCTAAATAAAACATAAAAAGGGGGGTAGGTGCAGGGTGTGTCCTACCTGAAGGGGTCTTCTGGACCAGGGGTGAGGAAGGTCCCCAGCCCGGTAGACAGCAAGACAATCTTGATTCTAACACCTAATGCTGAGTGGTATTGGGAAAGTCACTCAACCTCTCTGGGCCTCAGTGCCCATATCCCTCCAGTGGGAATATTGGCTGTTGAAGGACCTAGTGTCACCTGTCAAAGAGCACTACAAAAAGTGCCAGATCTCCTGCCACCCTGGTCAGGTTGTCCCTCCTGTGATCCTTCTTCCCAAGCTCCATCTTCCTGTAGTCTCAGGAAATTAAATTTTACAAACGAAAACTGAAGTTCCCCCGGGTCGTTTCCCGCGCTTCGGACAGGACATTTCTAAGGGGCACGGTGCACCCCTTCTCATCGAGCACGTAGGGTGGAGAGCCTCCCACCAAGTCCTGCTGAAGCCGGCCCCCAGCAGTGACCTGCTCCCTGCTGCCCGGGCACTTCCCGCTGACCGCAGGGGTCATCTGCCCAGCTCTCTCATCCGTCCGGTGAGGCGTGGGAGCCGCTGGACTCTGCCTGAGGGAAGGACAAGCCCACTTGCTAATCACAGCTACCCACGCAATTTAAGGCAACTGGCTCGGGTGGAGCTCAGGGGGCCCCGGAGCTGCCCCAGGGGCCAAGTTCAAAGAAGCAGGAATGGCCTTGGCCTTCCCGCCCCGGCCTGAGGTCTGCCAGACCGACTTCCGAGGGCGGGCAGGGAAGCCGAGGCCGAGGAGGCAGCGAGCGAGGAGGGCCAGGCTGAGAGGGGAGGCGGGAAGAGCGATGGGCCCCTGCCCCGCTGGCAGCTGTTCCTTTCTGCCAGGCCCGAGCCCAGGACCCAGGAGACCCCCAGGGAGAACCCTGGCTGTTTTAGCACAGGAGAGGCCAGGTTCCACTCCAGCTCCAAGAAAAAACAAGGAAGGAGGCTGGGGCTCAGAAGGAAGGCCCACGGCTGCGGGGGAGCCCTGCAGGACCCTGTGGTCTCCTGCCATCCCAGGCCGGGGTGCACTCGGGCCCTGCCGGGATCCAGGAGGGCTGCTGCAGCCTGGCTCCCAAGGTGGGGGAGCTTGCCGGCCTCCTCTCTGGGTCCCGGGGCCTTCCCAATCCCTCAGGGCCCAGACATGCCAGAGCCATTGACCCCCAGGCTGCAGAGGGGGCGGGCAGTGGGTAGCCCCTGTGCCAGCCCCCGCCAGCCTGCGGCCCATGCTCTCCTGGGGCCTCTTGCTGGGGACTGGTGCGAATGAGGGGAGGCCCTATGGGCTGGGTGCCTCGGGCCTGGGCCCCCCTCTCCTGGGGCTCCTCGGTTCTCCCAGGAGGGAGGGCAAGTGTGAGCATCTGCCCCGTGCGTCCTGGCTGCCTGGCAGTGCCCACCTCCTCAGGGCAACCCAGGGCAGCCGTGCGCACTGTCACCTGTGGAGCGGAGGCCCAGCCAGCCGGGAGGACCAGGTCAGTTCTGATTTTCTGGACTGCTTCCTTCCTGCGAGGCAGGGACAGGAGGGAACCCAGATCGCAGGGCGGCTGCGTAAGAACCCGGCCGGGGGCCAAGCATCAGGTGGAGCCCCTGGCACTCGGAATGGGCTCAGTAGCGCCTGCTGGGCCCCACTGCCCTTGGGGTACCAGGGGATCTGCCACCTGACTCCAGGGGTGGGTGGTGCTGGGCATGAGCAGGGGCACCACCAGGGGGCGCTGCTGCCCCCAGCCCCTGGGAAGTCCAGGGCCCCACACCCCAGAGGTCATGTCTGCAAACCAGGTCCACACAACACGCCTTCAGGCTCCTAACCACCTGGCAGGGTGGGCTGCCCAGCGCCCCTGGACAGATGAAGAAAACAAGGCACAGAATGGTTGGTGACTTGCCTAAGGACAACCAGAGGGCAGGATCCCCGTGACTTAAGCGCCTGCTCATTCACCCCACGCTTACTTGGCTTTGGTACGGGGCACTGACTCAGGGGTGCTTTACCACTGAGCTACAGCCCCAGTCCTTTTTATTTATTGATTTTTATTTTGATTTGGTCTCACTAAGCTGCTGAGGCTGGCCTCGAACTTGCTATCCTCCTGCCTCGGCCACCTGAGTTGCTGGGATGACAGGTGTGTGCCATCTGCTAAGTTAAAAGAGGCTAGGAATTGGGGCGCAATGTCCAGCTGGGAGGTGGGTCAGTACACTGGCACATACCTTCCAGCAGAACCCAGGCACCAAGGTGGGGAGCCTGGGCAGGTCACTGAGGGGTGAGGGGCCAGGCCCAGGCACGGGTGGGCTGGAGCCAGCACTGTGTACTGCTCCCCGGGACCAGGAGCAGGGTGTGTGCACAGGTGCCGGGCTCCTGGGCGTGGGGGCCGTCCTGCTCGGACCGTGCGTCTGTGCACACGCACGCTGCCAGCCTTGACAGGACCCGCCACCTGCCCTTCCTCCCTGCCCTTCTCTTAGGTCCCTGCTCCTGTCCTCACCTGGTCACTCCAGAGACCTCAGCTGTCCCCATTCCTGTGGGAGGCTGAACAGGGTCCCCAGAGTGACCACATCCAAGTCCCAGGGTCAGAGTGCAGGGTTCTACTGCCGAGCCACACCCCAGCACTGGGTTAAGGACCCTGAAAGGGGAGGTGGGCCTGGGTTATTCCAGCGGGCCCTGAATGAAACCTGTCCCTCACGGGGGGAGGCGAGAGGGAGAAGCAGCAGAGGGTGGAGGGAGCTACTTCCAAGAAGGAGGCCAGAAGGAGGCAGCCTCTAAACCCGGACAAGAAAAGGACAGGGACTCCCCCTCTGGTCTGCCAAAAGGAGTCTGACTTTGGCCTCCTGAGACTCACGCTGGGCTTCAGACCTCTGGAACCAGAAGGCGGCACAGAGGGTTTAAGCCACCAAGTCCAGCTGGCCACCACACTGGGCTGCTTCTGCAGAGCAAGTCCCGAAGGTCCAGCCTACAGCCCTGGGAGGCCTCGGGAGGCTAGAACTTCCTGCCCAGCCTCCCCTTTCCAAATATCTGCCCGACTCATCCTTCCTGTGGAAAGCCACCGAGGGCTTCCTGCTGGTCCAGGAAACCCACCCTCCTTCCCTGCCCAAGCCCCGCTCCCCACCGTCCCCGAGGCAGGTCTCTGTGCCACCCAGGCTGGCCACTCTCCTCCTCGGCCTCCTGCAGGACTGGGCTCAAAGGCGGGAGTGAAGGCCACACATTTTGCCCGGCAAAGTCCTTCTCACCCGTCCCTGTCACATCCCAGGTCCCTGCAGAAAGGTCACGGAAAACCTGCTCAGCTTCACGGAGCCAGTGCTGGGGACTCGGGGTTCCGACTACACGGGGCACAGTGTCTCCGTCCCCTGCTCCACCTGCACTCTAGGCAAGGGAACTGTGCCTGTCTTTGTCACCAAGGAGCCTGAGCCCAAGGACCCGAAGACATCCCGCCGAGTCCCATTCATGCCCCGTCAGGGTTTAATGTGAGGTGCTTCCGACAGGCCAGGTGGTGCCTGCGGGCGGGTGTGTGTGTGTGTCCTGTGTGTGCGCGCGTCTGTCTGCAGGCAGGGGTGTGTGTGTGTGTCCGGCTGGAGGAGGAGGGTCCCTGGGTGTGTGTGTGTGTCCATGTCTATGTCTGCAGGCGGGTGTGTGTGTGTATGGGCGCACGCACGTGTGTGTCTACAGGTGTGTGTGTGTGGGTGGCTGTATGTGGTTGTGTCCCTGGCTGGAGGAGGAGGGTCCCCGGGTGTGTGTGTGTGTCTGGCTGGAGGAGGGTCCCCGGGTGTGTATGTGTGTCTGTCTGTCTGCAGGCGGGGGTGTGTGTGTGTGTGTGTCCTCCTGGAGGAGGAGGGTCCCCTGGACACGACTTTGGGGTTCACACTTCGTCCCTGGTGAGCAGAGCCCTCTGCTCCCTGACGGCTGGGTCCTGCCTCGCGCTGGGCCCAGAGCGCCAGAGTCGCACGTGGGCCAAGACCCTCCCCCAGCCCCAGACCAGCCTCCTCTCCTCCAAGGCTCTGCGAGGCTTTTGGTCACAGTGTGAGGCCTTCCAGGTGACCTCACTGTCCAGGGCTCCACACACCAGGCAGGCGCTCACAGCCTCTAGGTCACACCACCAACCCGACTGCTGCCCATACTGCTGACAGCCGCACCCACAGCCTGGGATTCCGCCACCGGCTCGGTCAACAGCACCTCCTCCAGCAGGGAGCTGGCCCAACTGCGAGGCCACGCCTGGCCCGGCTCTCTGGCGGCTGCATCAGCAAATTCTTCCGGCTTTAGCTACAAAATCCAGCTGGAGGCGGAGAGCCCAGCAGGCCTCACCTGCCTTGCCTGTTCCTGGCCCAACAGCCAGAAGGCTCCTCGCAGTCTGAGTGGGTCCTGCTCCTCCCCTGTCCAGAGCTGCGCTGGCTCATGTCACAGGCCGGCATCTTTCTCTGGCCACATGCCATCTTCCCTCCCCATTTCTGCCCCATCTCCTACAACTTCCCCTGATCTGCCTCCAACACCTTGGCAGGCGACCCCAGGGCCTTTGCCCTGGGGCTCTCTGCCTGCAGTGCTCTTCCGTGCTCCTGGGTCAGTGCTGCCCCCTCAGGCCTCTACTCACGGGCCTCTCCTTGTCCATCACCTATCATACGTTACCTAGGGCTGGGGTGCAGCACCCTGGACCAGCACTTGCCCGGCAAGCAAGAGGCCCCAGGTTCAACCGGGCTGCCAACAGACACCACCTCAAACCTGCATCCTCAGCTCGGCAGCCTCTACAGTACTTGAGGCTTTGCAAATTGTCTGTTTCTACGTCCCCATCAGGACGTGAGCCCCACGAAGCAGGTTTCTACCTTTTTAAAATTGGCGTTGATCAAAGCCCAGCACCTGAAGACAGGACCTGCCTCAGGTGTCTGTCACTCCAGTGTCACTCCGTGCCTGCGCTCATGAAGCCCAGGTGGGGTCTTCGCCGCCCCCTGCTGTCCCAGGCCCCACGGCACTCAGAGAGACTGGGCCATGTGTCCCCATCCCGACCTCTGTTTTGCCACAGGAGCCCCCTGCCCCCTGCACGGCTGGAAAGATCCAGCCCATCCAGGAAACCAGAGGGCCGAGCCCGGCTGGCGTCCTCCAGCCCGAACTCTACCTCTGTGGCTCAAGGACACGCTGATCATTTAATAAGACCTGCTCAGCGCCAGGTGCCTGGCCAGCCCCCAGCGCTGGCCTCAGTACAGCCCACAGGAAAGGACCTGGCTGTCCCTGGCAGCTTGGGTGGGTCAGCTGGGGCTTTCTGGAATGTCGGGACAGAAGCCCCCGATGGCTCCCTTTCGGGAACCTGGGACTACCCACCCACCCAGGGGCAGGACGGGGCTGGCTGAGCACCCACAGGCCAGGGTCTCCCCAGCAACCCCTGCCCATTATGCAGGGCAGGGCGTTTGCCCACAAAGGCCGCTCAGCCCCACCCGGCAGATGCCAGCTCTTCCCGGGAAGGCAGAAGGGAGATCATTACTGGAGCCTAATTAACAAAGAAAAGCAGAGATAATTAAGTAGGGAAATGTGGCTGGCACTGTGATATCTTTAGAAACCCAAGAAAGGACAGTTTTATTTTGAGCTCTCAAGATGACAGAGTTGCAAGGGTGGGGGGATGGGGAAGGTGGGAAAAGGGAGGCAAGGCCAGAGGAGTGAGGGCCTGGGGGACCAGGGACACCTCAGGTCTCGAAGGACAGGAGGGAGAAGAGCAGGAGGAATCAGGGTGCTCCTGTTCCATGGGACCCCGAGGAAACAGAGGCCCAGATATTAACTTATCCAAGATGAGAGATGGCAGGTTAACTTGTCTAAGAAGAGAGACAGTAAGTTAACTTGTCCAAGATTGGAAACAGTAAAGTTAACTTATCCAAGATCAGAGACAGTTGACTTATCCAAGATCAGAGACAGTTAACTTATCCAGGATCAGAGACAGTTAACTTATTCAAGATCACAGAGAGTTAACTTATCTAAGATCAGAGATGGTAAGTTAACTTGTCCAAGCTCATAGGCAGTAAGTCAACTTATCCAAGATCACACAGGTCAGAAATGGCAGAAAATGTTCCTGAGGGGGCAAAAGTGATCTGCTCCTGCTCCTGACACTGTACAACCCCTCGCTCTGTCCCCAAGGCCTCTGCCGACATGGATCCCACCATGGCACCCAGGCCCAGCTCTGGCCCTCTGTTCGAGGAGGTCCTCCCTACCCGGCATCTGCTGACAGGCGACCCCACAGAGAGAAGTCTAGCCCTTTCCACCCGAGTCCCAGGACCAGGTGGCTTTTCGCCACAGCTGAGCTGCTCAAGCAGCCTCAGCCTTGCTGGGGCGAGCTGAGCAGCATGGAGCCGACCTTCCCAGCAGCCCAGGACCTGACCTTCCCTCAAGTGGAGACTGAAGTGGAGAGTCCACAGCATGGGGCACGGGGACGTCCTAGCTCACGCTGGGGCCCGCGGGATGCTCAGGCTCCGGGGGGCTGCGGGGACGTCAGCGCAAGAGCTTGCCAAGGCCGGGTCTGCAGGGTCCAGTCCACACTGCAAAGCCAGGCCTTCCAGGCCCTCCACGCTCAGGCCTGGCCAGCCTCTCGCCCCGCTCCTGAGCGCCGTGGCCCCTCCCCGCTCCTGGCCTTGTCTGGGCACCCAGGGAGGCCCAGGTGGGCCCGCGGGGCCGCGGGCTGCTGCCACGCTCTGAGGAGGACGCTGAGGCCCAGGCAGGCAAACTTACTTGCTGGAGTCACACAGCAAGTCGGCAGCTCTGCTCTGCCTCTGGGGTCCCCTGTGCTCTGGGCGGGGTTTCCCTGCGACGGTCACTCGAGCTGGCCACTGCAGCCGAGGGAAGTGGCTCCTCCTGCCCGTCCTCCCTGCCTTTCATGATGGCTTGGTGACAAAGTATATTTTCAAGTAAAAACAATTCTTTGGACTTTGGTCGCCGAACCCCAGGATGCTCTACCACCTGGCCACATCCCAGCCCTTTTTCACCTTGAGACAGGGTCTCCCTGAGTTGCTCAGGACCTCCCTGCGGGGCCGAGGCTGGCTGTGAACCTGCGACCCTCCTGCCTCAGCCTCCCGGGCTGCTGGGACCTCAGCCTGCCTCAGCTCTCCCCACCCGGGCTCTGGGCCTCCATTCCTCCGCCCCTGCCCAGCCTCCTTTCCTCCAGGGCCTGCTCTGCTGGCCCATGTTCTCCAGGGCTGGTGACCGCCCCCACCCCACGGCCACCCCACCTGCATCGAGCTGCACTTGGCCCAGATGTCCCCGAGGCCTGCGGACCTCGCCCTGTGAACTACCACCCCCTTCGCCTGCTGGAAGCCTCCACCCTCCTCGCGCCCTGCTGCCCACTGCCCGCAATGCTCCTTTGGCACCGTGCCCGGCTCTTCCGCCTCCAGCCCACCCTGGGTGGGTGGAAGTGTGGTTGCCATGGTGACCACGAGACAACACAGACCTCTTGATATCATCTGAGTGGAAAAGCCTCAAAACAAGGCCTGAGTGGCCAGCCTTCCGGCCGAGGCCCTTGATGACCCCGGCAGCCGGGCTTGCTGACCTGGTTCCGCACTGCCCAATCCCTGCCAGCCTCGGGCCAACTGGGAGACTCGGCCTCAGCTGCAAAATGGAACCCGTGACAGCATCTGCCTCCTTCCCTGTGAGGCAGCGGAGGCTGGGGGCGAGGCTGGCGGCCCCGGGCCCGGCCCACCGGCGCTCAGTGATGCTGGACAGGACGGGCTCCCGCCGGATGCGGTGGCCAGTCTTGGGAGCTGGAGCATGCAGGCGCCACCACCCCAGCCCTGCCAGGCTCCGGGCGGAGGGCAGACCAGCCGCTCTTTGCACTGGGCAGTGCTGAACTTGCCGGTGGCCTCACCTGGCTGCCGCGCTCCTCCCTGGGGATTTCAGCTGCAGGGGGACACGGGGTGCCCGCCGAGCCTCTCCTCTCCCTCATGACCGACAGCCATCCTTCTCTGTCCCCTTTTGTCTTTCCAGCCCTCTGTCCACTGTCCGGCCCCTCCTGCCACCCCTGGCCTCTCTTACCCCACCCGCAGTGGCTGCCCAGGGCACCCTGAGCTCAGTGGCTCCTCTCCCTCTCCCTACTGGGCACGACGCTGCTGGACAGGAGCCCAGGCCTCCTCCATCTCTGGGTCCAGGGTCATGGCCCCGCCCTGGGCAGCCCTGGCCCCGCCCACTGTCCCCAGTTCCCCTGGGCCCCGCCCTCTGGCCTGCGAGCTCCCCTCTTCTCCAGCACCCAGATGATGGAGGTCTTGGGGCTCAGGCTGGGACCTCTGCTCACACATCCCTGCTGTCTGTCACACAGTGTCACGAGCTGAGGTCACACAATACAGGACAGACATGGGACAGTGGCCCGTCAGAGCTATGTGTCTCTGGCGGGCGGTCCCTGGTGTGCAGGTCTAACCGCCTGTCCAATCTGCCTGCCACTCAGATCTGCTCCCAGTTGTCCCCAGCATATGGGGACTCTGTTCCTCCAGTGTCCAGGATGATTCTTTTTCAGTACTGGCGATTGAACCCAGCGTGCTCTGCCACCGAGCCACACCCCCAGCCCTTTTAAAATTGCTGAGGCTGGCCTCCAACTTGTGATCCTCCTGCTTCAGCCTCCCAAATCCCTGGGGTTAAGATCATGCACCACCATGCCCAGCTCAGGAGCAGGCAACACATTTCTTTATACAAATAAACAAACCCAAAGAATCAACTGTGAGCCTCTAGGGCTCCCGACAGGATCCATGTTATTATTACAGCTGGCAGCCAGGAGGGGGTGGCAAAGAGCCACCCAGTGTGCATGAAAGATTCAGTGTGATGGGGGCTGAGGGCGAGGTACCAGTCACAGTGGGAGGACCGGGAGGCCCAGGCCAGGGCTATAGTCAGCCCCAGTTTCCACAGTGGAACAGGAAAGACATCATTCAAATCTGAATCACACTGTATAGATGCTGTGTGACTTTGAGAAAGCTCCTTAACCTCTCTGAGCCTTAGTTTCCTCTAGTAAGACTGATCACTGGGGGAGATGACATGTGACAACAGGAAGGGTTCTGTAATCAGTAAATTCCAAGTGTGATGTGAATGTCAGGTGTCCCCTGTGTGAAGGGCGGCCCAAACTTCCACAGTCTGGGGACAAGGCGGCTACATAACTGTGGTGCGGCCCACTGAGGGCTGGCTGGCTATAAGGCATCCTGCAGACACTGGACCAGTGTCCCTTTGGAAGTCAGGTGTGCACATTTACAGGAAGAACAGGGAGCCTTGAGATCAGTAACACAGGGAGCATTCTGGAAGAGACGTACCACCGTGAACATCACCACATCGCCTGCCGACTGCGCTTCCCAAACTGCTGTCACGGACCTACACTCGGAGTTCCCTCTGCGACTTACTAGAACGTTCCGCGACTCCTACTGCACCAGGCACCCGAGCAGAGGACCTCTCCCTCCCTCAGCTGCCCCTCTCTCGAGGCAGAAGCACCCTGGAGGCCCCCTTTGTGGCCGGGCCCCTCTGGGATTCGGGGATCACCACTTTGCCCTGGGGCACCCCCCACGTGGGTGGCCATGCCGGCTCTCCTGCAGAAGGCCCCGCAGTGCCCTCCTGGCCCTGTGGGTACCTGATGGCCTGTGGCCTCGGGTGCATGGCTGTTCCTGGAGCCAAACACCTGGAGCTGGGGAGCAGACGCTGTGTGCTGTGCCCAGCCACCTGCCTCCCCGGTTAACTCGGTGCCACGGCAGGAGGGCACGCGGCCCCGCCAGGCACCAGAGAACTGCCAGGGGTGGTCGGGCCCTGGGCTCCAGCCTGGGCCCCTGCAGGCAGGTCTCCCCTGGTGAGCAGGGCCCTCCAAGTGCACCCTGTGACTGTCACGATCCCTGTTTGCTCCCCCGCCCCGTCCTGCCATCCCCAGCCTGCTTCCTGGGGAAGCGCTCATTTCCGCCATGGCCGCCTGAGTCTGCAGCCAGCCCTGTTCGGGCTCCGCCTCTGGCCTGCCCAGGCCTCTGGGCTCCACTCAGGGCAGCCTGGAGCCCAGCACAGCCCCTGCTGTGACACGGGCGCTCACCGGGACGGAGCCCATTTCTCCTCTGCAACCAGACTCCAGACTGAGGATCTGCGAGAGATCCCCTCTCTGCTCACCGTGGTCACCCCAGCACCCAGAGCATGGCTGGGCCCTCCCAGACCTCCGGAAGGGGCGTAAGAGTCACCTGCAGTGAAGGGTCAGGCGGGCCAGCGCCAGGGAGTCTGCACCCAGCACTCGGGTGCAGCCACACAAGCTCTGCCACCCACTGCCACCGACCTCACCCTTCTGCACCTCCGAGGGCTCTGGAAACAGCCCTGGCTCCCGTGAGCTCCGGAGCCCCTGGGGCCGGCTCCCCACTCTGGGGCTCCCTCTCTCCTTGTGGTCCCTGCACCGTCACACCACTGCCCCGCAGGGAGCTCTGCCACCAGGCACTCTGGCCCCTTCCCAGAAGCCCAGAGCCAGGCCCGGGCCAGGGAAGCGAGCAGCTCCAGGGAGCAGAGGGGCCAGCGGCCAGGGCTGACCTGTGCCTCTGAGAGGGGACTCTGGGGCTGCCCAGCGCCTGGTGACTGCACCCCACCCCAGCCAGGGCGCCGATGCCCAAGGCCGTGGCTCTGGCAGTGCCTGGGGTGGGTGGGGCACGGGCAAGGGGCAGCTCCCGTCTCCACACAGGCTCTGGGGGCTGACGGTGCAGCCCCGCCTGGAGGCCTGGGGCCCCAGTGCTCACCAGGCCTGTCACCAGCTCAGGGACGGGAGGCCTGGGGACAGTGACGCCTGCGGGGGCTGGAGGGCGTGGATGTGTTGGAGGGTCAGCAGGGGCCTCATCGTCCAGGCCGCTGGGTCCCCTCACGTCTTACCACGAGCTCGGGTCCCCACACAGACTCCCCTCCTCTGTGGCTGCAGCCGCCTGCCACCGGGGTCTGGGGCTGGACTCCAGCCTCCTCCCTCCTCTGGGCAGCAGTCAGGGCCACTGCCTGCTCTGCTCCAGAGTCCCAGAGCCCACGACCCACAGTGGACTTGGCTCGACCTCCGGCCGCAGGACCGGGGCCGGCCCCCCACGCCAAGCGGCCTCACCGCCAGCGCCCCTTACCAGGCTTGGGGATGAGTCCTTGGAAGGGCCTGGAAGAGAGAGAGAAGGGGGCTTCAGGGGGAGGACGGGGGCCACTCCTGGGTACTGCCCGTGCCCGGGGCCACCCCGGCCTCCCGCAGCACAGCTGCACCTTAACAGGATGCCCAGGTGATCATGTGCACGGGGTGAAGGGCTCTCTAGGGGCTGGGGTGCACGAAGTGGGTGATGCTGGGTGGGCAGAAGGTGCCCAAAGGCCACCCCTGCTTCGGAGGCCGTGGTGAGGTGGCCAATCTGACCAAAGGCCTGTAGTCCACCTCCGACCCCCAGGACGGTGCAGGGAAGGCCCCCAATGGCGGGGAGGCAGGACTTAGGGAAAGGCCCGCCCTGGCCCATCCGCCTCCTCGCCCGTCCCCTCCCCCGCACCTGGTGACCGTGAACTTGATCTTGTCAGCCACGGCCAGGATCCTCTCCAGGTTCTGGGAGCCGAAGGTGCAGGGCTTCCGGAAGGGGATTCCCGGGGGCAGCCCCTCGATTATCACCGAGCCGGGGTTGCTCTTGATCCGCTTGTAGGGCACCTGGACCGGGTACTTGATGCCCAAGGCCTCCCCTGTGGGCGAGAGGACGGGCCTGAGGTCAGGAATGAGGTGGTGCCAGGTGGCGGGCAGGGATGCGCAGCTCCCGCTGGACCGGGAGGTCGGGAGCCCCACTCGAGGAACACCGAGGGCCCAGCCGCCCTTCCCTATGAAGGGGCCCTGTCAGCCCCTGAGCCTGGCGCCAGGGGGCAGATTTCACCTGGGAGCAAGGACGCCAGGCCCAGCCAGCGGGCTGCAGACTGCAGGGCCCGTGCACCAGGGCTTTGGCCTTGCTTCTGCCACCAAGCCTGTTGGGGCCGGGGCACTTGTACCAGGCAGCCTTTTATCAAGCCATTCTGGGGGCGGTCACTGCCGGCTCACTGGGGACCGGGGTGCTGCCTGCAGGAGGCAGTGTGGGTTGGGCAGTCCGGACGCTACTCAGCCACCCTGCATGTCCAGAGCTCAGCCCCAGCCCGGCCAGCACGGGCGCCCCTCCCAGAGGGCCGGAGCTCACGGGAAGCACCATCCCCAGCACGGCAGGGTGCCACAGGACAAGGACACACGGCGGGCAGCTCCACAGGCCTCAGTGACAGGGACAGCTGAGTTTTTTGGTGCAATGAGCTAATTTTCCTCTCACGGACACTGGGAACTGCAGAACTGCCCGTTTCCCTTTTCGCTCTGGCCTCCAGGCACCCCGGAGCCCGAGGCGTGCGTTGCACGTAGCAAGTGCACAGTCCCCGAGTCACCCGGGCTCCACGCCGTGGCTCCACTCTGGGTTGAGGTGTGACTCATAGGCCACACAACCCACCAAGTTAAAGTGCACCATTCCGTGGTTTAGGACAGTCACCAGGTTTCGGGACTGTTTCTACCCTCGATCCAGAACATTCTGTTTCCAAAGTGAAGCCCTATGTTCTTCGGCAGTTCCCCCGTCCTCCCCAGTGGCCGCAAGTCCTCGTCCTGCCGCCAGGACCTCCAGGCTGCTGGGAACTCAGTATTCTGCCTTTGTGGCCAGTTGGTTCACACGCCAGTACAAACAGGATGAGAAACAAGGGGAGGGCTTTCAGGGAATTCTGGGAAATAAATGACCAGGCTCTCTGAGGAGCCTGCCCCTTCCAAGCAGTTAGAGGAGACAGACGTCTGGAGCGGCTGCAGCCATTCTGCCAGCAAGTGGGATGCCAGCCTGAGGCTATGTCGACACCACAGGAACAGACAGCAAGGACCTGCCTGGGCTGCTGAATCCAGCTGATCCTGAAGGCCACCCTCCTGCTGGACTTCCCATGGCATGACCCATGGCCAGCTCTCCTGTCCAAAGATAGCTGCACCCATGCTTCCCATGCCCTCCCCCAGCTCATGCGCCTCTTAGTGTTGCACTGATACTTCTCCACAGGGAACTGCAGCCCGTGGCCTCCACTTGCACTGGGGTGGGCCTTTGTGTGCGCGCACGCGTGTGCGGTGCTGGGAATGGAATAGGCCCAGGCCTCCTGCGCCCAGGCGAGCGGCCTCTCCACTGAGCCACACCCCAGCGCACGGCTCCCTCCCGAGCAGCCTGCTGAGCTGTGCGTGGTCTGTCCTCTCGGGCCCCTACGTGTGGCCAGGCCGGCACCTGCCGGGCGCGGGCGGCGCTCACCGTACTTCTTGTTGAACAGGTCCTGCACCTGCTCCCTGAGCGTGTTGGCGATGTCGATCCGCGACAGCCTGGCGTCGTAATTTTCTGCAAAGCAAGAACAGTTAGGGGGATGAGCAGGCACTTGGCGACTTTGAAGGAATGCGATTTTCTAATTAGGGGAGCTCCTTCTCCCGCAATTAACAGGTCCCCGGCGGCCGCAGAGTCCTTCACCGCGACATCTCGCGGGATGTGCGCTTTCTGAAGGACGCCCGCTGTTGTGCCAACAGCAGACTTGGAGATTAATTGTTGACATTTGAAAAACCAAACTCATAAACATGCCTGGAGGCGGGGACACCCTGAGAGGGGCAGTCCTGTGCGGACGGCCGGGAGGGGACTCGGGTTCAGCTGACCCCTGGATGGTGTGGAATGGGCTCCGGAGACAGAGGCTGGCCTGGCCAGCTTGGTGGCCACCCGCCCCCAGCAGTGCTTCTGGAGGACCTCCCGGTGCCAGCCGGGCAGCAGGCAGGGGTGCAGAGGTGACCGAGGAGTGACCTCAGTGCCTGGGCAGTCCTAGCTGGGCTTGATGAGGGGCCATGAAGTGAGGCAAGATGCCCTGGTAGGACGGCCACCGGAGGCAGCGAGCAGCGTCCCCGGGGTTTGTTCCTCCCGCTCCCCTACCCCAGGGCTGGCCTCGCTGACCACTGTCTCCTCAGAGGCACAGTGACCACACAGGGCCACCCCAGGAACACCCACACTTGGGGACTCACTCACAGCCACTTCCTTGGAGTTGCCCCAACAAGGGGCGGGGACAGTGGTTCTCAGCCACACTCCCGACTGTGGCAGGGAAGGGACCCCCTCTCCCCAGGACCCTGGCCCCTTCCTGCTCCTGCAGCCCCACCTGGGTCTCCCTGCCAGCCTTCCCTGCTGCCACCCTGCCTCCTTCCTCACCCGCTTCAAGGCCAGCGGCCCTGCCCTCCTCCTCCAGGGAGCCTCCCTGCCTTCGGTCTCTCCCTGACCTCAAAGCTCTGAGGACCCGGCTGAGTGCGGAATCTGGGCCTGGCACCTCCTCCTGCGCCTGTGCCTGGCCTTCCCCAGACCTGCCTGCTGGAGTCCTCTGGCTCATTGGTCCCCCAGCCTAGCCACCCCCACCACCCGGTCAAGGTCATGGTGCTGGAACAGCTGACCTCAACCTTACCTTGAAAGCCCTGTCTCTTCAGGCTCTCGTCCACAAGAGGGTCCCCGGAATCCCTCTCTGGGGCGGGGGAGAGAAGCCAGGTTGAGGAGGAGGCTCCCGGGACCCGAGGTGGCCCTGCCATCAGGGGCAAGCCGGAGGGAAGGGCAATGTGCTGGGTCCCCAGGAAGGAGACGGGACACAGGCCTGGAGGCCGCCCAGCCCACCCACGCCAGGTACCTTGACTGTCCACGATGGGCTCCTTGACGCCCTCGGTGAGCAGCTCGGGCCTGGAAAACAAGCAGAGCCGTCACCGCGGTCTCTCCAGTGCCCAGGGTGGCCCCGCCGCGGGCCTCGGTCCCTCCAGTGCCTAGGGTGGCCCCGCCGCGGGCCTCGGTCTGCACATCATGCCTCCTGGGGGCCTCCTGGCTGCACCTGGGCAGGCTGGGCAGATGTTCTGCTGACCTGTGGGGGCCACGCTGGGCTCTGAGGGTCCGGTGGGGAGCAAGGCCCTCTGGGGTCCTGGACTGGCAGGCTGACACCCTCACCTTGGGGACACCACGTCATCGTCACTGCCCACGGTTGCAGCAAGCGGCCTGGCAGGGAGGTTCTGGCGCTCGGTGCCCAAGTCTGGGCAAAGCCCAACCCCAGCTCAGCAGGCAGGGCCTGCAGGCTACGGGCATCATGGGGCTGAGGGGCAGCAGGTGGCCACAGGACAGGCACACCTCTCAGCTCAGCGGGAGGCCATCGTGGGGCAGGGCTGGGGCAGGAGGTGGCCAGTGGGGGAGGTTTGGTATCTTGGGCAGTGGGCGCCTCCTGGGCGTCAGCCAGTGTCCAGTGCGCCACTGAGGGAAGGTGGCTCAGCTCGAGAACCACAGCTCAGGAGCAGGAGGCCCGCACTGCATTGGGACCTCTCCTCTATGGGGAGGTGGGGGCGGGGGTCCAGGCACCCAGGGAGCTGGCAGCTGAGCAGGGCTCCCAGGCCAGAGCCCTTTCTGGCCCCACAGAGCAGCAAGCCACCAACAGAGGCCGGGGGGACTGAGGGCAGGACTGGCCTGGACTCCAGCAGGTGGCCTCCCTTCCACACAGGGTGGGGAGACCCTCGGGTCTTCATTTTTTATTTTTTGCTCTGCTGGGGACACCCAGGGGCCTCACACGTTACACAGGGCTCCATCCCCAGCCCTTTTTATCCTGAGACAAGCTGCTAAGCTGCCCAGGCTGTCCTCGAACTTGGCGATCCTCCTGCCTCAGCCTCCCACGCCGCTGGGGTCACAGGCATGCACCAGCTCCCCCATCGGGGTCTTTCTTTTTAATTTTCTCCCTATTTATTTTTATTTTGTGCAGCGCTGGCAGCAGAACCCAGGGCATGCCACCACTGGGCCACACGGCCAGCTCTCCTGCCTGCATGGGGCCTGGAGTCGCCACCCTCTCCCTCCCCGAAGGCCCCGCCTCCAGCAGCACGCCAGTCTCTGCTCCCGCACTGCCTCCTGGACAGGTCCCCGGGTCCCCTGCCTCACCCTGCCCCATCCTTCTCAGCATTCAGCTCTGCCTGGCAGGAGTTGGTGGCCGTCCCCCTTGGGTTGTGGCTGCCCGAGGGTGCTCAGGACAGTGGCTGAAGGTCAGAACGCTGTGTCTGCTACTTGTATCTCTCCAGCACCCCCCTCCAGTGGATGCCAGGTCCCACAGGACCGTGCCTGGTGGGCCTTGTCCCAGCTGAGGCTCCCTGGGCCACCTGCTCCCCTGGGGACACGGTCAGGACTCTCCTTCTCACCACTTCCTGCCAAACGAAGCCTGAACCAACAAACAGGAGGAACAAGCACACAGGCGACCCTGGTCCTCCCTCCCCCTCACTCTGCAGTGGCCACTGTCCCTTCCCAAGGGACGCTGACCCCGCCGGGCCACAGGCTGGATTCGCGGACAGTGATGGGAGGCCTGAGGAATGGGACCCAGGGGTCAGCGCCACATTCCAGCCCTGGCACACGGCGATGCCCTTGTCCCCTGGCCCAGGACAGTAGCACCGCTCCCCAGAGAGCAGGCAAGCCGGTGGGCACAGTCCCGGTCCCGACTGGGCAGACCCCTTAACGCCCTGCTGTTAGACAACAAGGAGAAGAGAAGGCTCTGCCAACAGAAGAGGGAGGGGTCAGTCTGGTCCTGCCGCTGGCGCCTGGGTGTCCCCTTACCTCTTGATGACGAACTGGATGCTGTTGCTGGCTTCCAGGATCTTCCGGAGCTTGGCGATCCCAAAGCAGTTGGGCCTGCGGAGGGAGATGCCTTCGGGCAGCCCCACCACGAACAGCTCCTCGGGGTGCATCAGAAACTTGGAGTAGGGCACCTTGACGGGCTCCGGGATGCCGATGGCCTTGGCTGTGGAGACACGGCTGCTGTAGGGGCACCCGCAGCTGCGGCCACCAGCCTCCACCCGTCCCTCGCCTGTGCGGGGAGCCCCGGGGCCTTCCCGGAGGAGAGGTATCACCCCTCGTCTGCAGGTGAGGGGCCTGGAGCTGCAGGGGCCACGACCTGTCTGAGGTCAGCGCCACAGAGCAGCAGGGACAGCGACATGAGCCCCTGCCGGGGCAGCTCTACAGCACCAGAGGCCTCCAGGCCCTGCAGAGAGGCTTGCTGGTTTCTAAGACCTGGTGTCGCACGCACCCAAGTCCACTGGTCCTGTGCTTCCAGTGGGGCCCTCCTCAGGTTTCTGTGATGCCCCAGACCTGGTGGCCAAACATCAGGTCTCGAGAATGAGCTAGAGCCAGCATGGTGGCCACACCTGCGATCCCAGTGGCTCGGAGGCTGAGGCCGGAGGATCAAGGTCAGCCTCAGCAACTTAGTGAGGCCCTAAGCAACTCAGATTCTGTCTCAAAATTTAAAAAAAACTCAAAACACGAAAAAGGGCTGGGTGGTGGCTCAGTGGTAGAGCACCCCTGGGTCCAGGCCCCAGTTCCAAAAAAAAAAAGGAGCCAGACCCAAGGCCCAAGCCACACTCTGCCTCAAGCGGCACGGAGCCTGGGCCAAGGCGGGCCACCTGTCTGTAGTGGTCTCGGGATGGAGGGCAGCTGCGCATATGCAAAGCCCACCAGCAGCCCAGTGCCCGGCAGACCCCAGGAGCCGAGTGGAGAGGCAGAGGGGCAGGTTCTTGCTGTGAGCCCCTGGGGACCCGACGAGGCCTGTCCATGAGGACAGGGGCCAGGCAGCATCCCGGAGGGCACGATACCTGGAGCTGGGGACATGGCAGGTGGCCCCCGGAGCCGTCCGCACGCTATCCCAGCCCTGGCGCCCTCGCTCACCGTATCGAGAGTTGAAGAGCAGTTCCACCTGCTTCCGCAGCGGCCGGATCACGTCCCCAGGGCTGTCTGCAGAGGAGAGGGCAGCTCAGTGGGCCTCCCTGCTTACCACACCCAGCTCTGCAGCCACCAGGAATGACCCCTGGGGACCTTGGGATGGGGAAGTGGGGGCGGGGACGGGTAACCTACGTCCTCAGAAACAGCCACTCCAGATGGAATATTACTCAGCCTTAAAGAAGAATGAAATGATGGCAGTTACAGGTAAATGGATGGACGTAGACCCCACTGTGCTAAGTGAAGTACACCAATCCCAAAGAACCGAAAGCTGAACGTTTTCTCCGAAAAGCGGCCGCTGATCCATAGCGGGGGAGGGGCAGGGAGGAATGAAGGAACTTTGGATTGTGGAGGGGAGTGAGGGGAGAGTGGGGTGGCGGGGATGGGAAGGACGGGATGAGGGGGTCGTTATTACCCCGTGCACATGTGCGGTTACTACGGTGTGACTCAGCACCGTGCACGGAAAGGGAAAAAGTAAGTACTTATGACACTGATACTCAGTCCACTTTCAGTTTCCTTCATAACTTCAAAATTTTTCTAAGAGTTTGTCTGGGTATCCACAGTGTTTATATTGCATTTGCTTTATATATATATTCTTATTTTTGTAGATGGACGCTATGCCTTTATTTTATTTATTTTTATGTGGTGCTGAGGATCGAACCTCTGCCTCACACGTGCCAGGCAAGCACTCTGACCTGGTTTTTATAGTCTTAAGTCAATCTGCAGTTCTCTCCTTTTTAAAGCTTTTGTTAAAGAATGTCAACTCCGGGCTGGCGAGATAGCTCAGTTGGTAGAGTGCTTGCTTTGCAAGCACGTAGGCCCTGGGTTCTGAGCCCCAGTACTACCAAGTTAAAAAAATAATAATAATAATGTCAATCCTTTTGTGATTAAACCAAACTTCTTGTGGACGCTCCGGGCGGGTCCATTCCTGGGCACCTGAGTGCGAAATCAGCCTGAGTGCACGAGGCACGCACTGGGCCCTCCTAGGGAGGCAACAGATCAGCTGGGCCGTGGCTTCCCTAGGCCTGAAGCAAGCCTGCAAATCCAGTGTGCCGCCACCAGGGGGCAGTGGCTTCGGCTGGTACTCAGGGTTCCCTTGCCAGGCTGGGCTCGGGGAGTGATGCTCTGTCTCCTCCCGTGCCAGAGGCAGGCGCCCCAGAGAGAGGCCAGAGCCACCCTCGCCATGTCCCTTCCTGTCCTGCGCCCGCTCTCAGCAGGAGGGAACTGGCTGCCTTCCCGTGAATGTCCACTAGCCCCAAAGCTGGCTGGGTGTTTTCAGGCCCAAGTCCTGCTCCCTGTGGAGACCAGGCTCACAGCCCAGCCTCAATCCCTTCGTGGAAAGTGACACCCAGAACAGCGTGGTGGCGGTCCCCGCGGGAAGGAGCGGCCGGCCTCTGAGCAGGGCCCCCTGGTCCAGAAGGAGCTCTGAGCTCCCCCAAAAGCAGGAGTCAGAGAGACGGGGTGCACAGCAGAGCCAGGGAGAAAGGGTGGGTGGGGCCGCGAGGGGAGGCAGCGGGGCAGGGGCCTCACCCTCCATGGGCCTCTCCTCTGGCCGCGGGTCCTCGCTGGGGCCTTTCTCTGGAAGAGAACAGGGAATCAATAAAATACCACTACTACGAAGAAATCAGAGAGAGAGACAAGACCACAGAGGACGTGGGGACGGACGCCAGGGCTGTCATCCCCCGACCCTGCACTGCCCGAGGGAGGCCACGGCACCCCCGAGGGGACCATGCAGGCAGCCGCAGGGCAGGCCGAGATGGCCGCGTTTGCACCCCAGGGGGCCATCCCTGAGCCACTGCGTCCCGGGGGTTGAGGACATGCAGGAATAAAACATCCCATCCTTCTGGTGACAGGGGACAGTGAGGGGACAGAGCAAGAGACAAGGCGGCCCTGGCCTGGCCCTGCAGCTGCTGGGGCTCAGAAAATGACCCCCAGGTCTGGTGCCTGACCTGCCCAGCACTCTGAGCCCAAGAAGCCACCTCAAGGTCCCTGTCCTCCCGTGCCTGCGTCCAGACCCTCCCTCCCCGAAGGCAGGGACAGCTTCCTTCTGTCCTCCCCCCGAAGGGTCGTCTCCCGATACCCTCGCCCAATGGGGCAGATCTGCAGGCAGGAGGGAAGGCGGCACCCGGGCCCCAGAGGCTCGCTGCCGGCCGTCCACCTCCCTGGACACCACTCGCTCCTCCTCTGGGTGAAGAGGGCCTCCCTGTCCCCTCTGAAGAGGCCTGCCAACCGCCAGTGCCACCACCCCCTGGCTCTCCCCTGATGCCCGTGCAGCTGACCGGCTCCGGGGCTTCCGTTCGCCTGCCTGTCCTCAGTCTGCCTGGGGAACTGCTGCCCCGAGCCGCCCAGGGCGGAAGGGACATTCCCTCACCCTGCGCAGCGCGGGGCCCACCCTCGTCCCCAGATGCTGCAGGAGGGGACCCCTGGGGCGCAGCCGGGTGCGGGAGGAGGGGTGGGTGGG
Organism: Sciurus vulgaris; assembly: GCF_902686455.1. Taxonomy (NCBI): domain Eukaryota; kingdom Metazoa; phylum Chordata; class Mammalia; order Rodentia; family Sciuridae; genus Sciurus; species Sciurus vulgaris. The sequence continues at coordinate 35,872,098 of NC_136479.1, read as the reverse complement.
GTGAGCAGAGGGGGCCGGCTCAGAGGCCGTTGGGGACCTGGTCTCCAGGGCTGAGGAGGGCGCAGGGGCTCTCAATCGCGGGCGAGCCGTGTGGGTAGCCGTGTCCACCCTCAGTGGACCCCGACTCGCATCCGAGCTGGGGAGCAGTGGGCTGGGTTGTGAGGAGGAGGAGGGACCTGGGAGCGCCGGCATGTTGAGGCCTGCTGACCCCTGACCACAGGAGCTGGGGCCCAGCAGGCGGCCTGGATCAGCAGGCAAATCTGAGCCTGTTGGCTCAGCCTAGAATGTGCTGGAAGGTTTGGGAGGGTCTGGTCTACCCCAGGCAGCAGCCCCCAGAGGTGGAAGGGCCAGCCTTACGGCTGAGGCCTACACCTTCCTCCCAGCAGGTGGGCTGTGCCCAGCTGCCCTGCCTCAGCTGTCCCGGCTGCAGGAGTCACCGTCCTGGGCAGAGCTCCCAAGGAGCGGCCGGGGGACCAGCGGAGCAGTACCCGCTCCCACCTGCTCGGCTGCTCTCACTGGGAGGCCAGTGACACCTGCCAGTCCCAGGCCCGCCCCACAGTTCTGCTGCCGCTGCCTGGAGACCCCAGAACAAAGAGACGCACCCAGGGCCTCAGCTCAGGGTCAGCTTCTGGGACCCCAGGTGGACACACCTAGAGGTGGCATTCACCACTGCTAGGACAGAGGCAGACAGGAGAGGTAGGCATGGTGGGGACAGAAGGGACAAGGCAGGACACCATGACGTATGGTTCCAGGTGGTTCCTGGTGAAGGAAGCCGCTGCCACGGTTTGGATATGGTTCCCCCTAAACCCAGGCAGGACTCAGATCCTCAGGGTCCTACATTCATGGTATTAAGAGGGTGAGACTGTCCCACTATGTGCACAGAGGTGGGGCTCGGGAAGTGACTAGACTAGCCATCAGGTGGCACCCCCATGACTGTATCCTGGATAAGGAGATGGAGAGGGACCACATGGAGGTACACACAAGCTCCCACCAGGATGTGCTGCAGTCCGGGGACCCTTGCCAGAAGCTGTGCCAGCCACCATGCTATTTGGACCTTTTACCTCTAAAACCATGAATGAAAGTTAAAACTGTTTTCTTTATAAAGCAGCCTGCCTCGGGTATTTCATTATAGTAACTGAAAAAGCTATGTCACACACGGAACACCTATTTAAGTTCACAAGGTGGCCTGAGGCCCAGGAGAGGGGATCGTTAGTCTGGAGTGTGTCCCTACTGTGAGTTGACCATGTGGGCAGCAGCCACTGCCCCAGGTAGTAACAACAATCTAGGGAGAGCTGGGAGGAGGTGATCAGACCCTGCCGTTACCCAGAGGGCCCCACTCAGGGGTCTAAGGACCTGGCCAGCGCTGCGGTCGGGCCCCTGAAACAAGCTGGCTGCGTCCACGCTGGGGTGTTTTCTTTAGGTACTGGAAATTGAACCCAGGGGCACTTAACTACTGAGCTGCCTCCTCAGCCTTTTATGATTTTTATTTTGAGACAGAGCCTCTGTAAGTTGCCCAGGCTGGCCTTGAACTTGTGATCCTCTTGACGGCCTCCCAACTAGCTGGGAGTTGGGGCGTGCACACCCGTCCCTGCAACCTCGTGTGTCTGTTACAGCGACGGAAAGCGGACCAGGGCAGTCGGTTTTGAGGGGGCACCTTGGAAGGAGCCCTGGAAACCGAGGGGCCAGCCAACCTGAGTCCCGGCCCGAGGCTGAGGCTGGCCTTGCTGAGGCCGCCTCCTGCTCTGTCGAGCCGAAGGGAGCTGCGGGCCTCGGCCATGCGGGTGGGGCCCCCACTGCTCCTCCTGACCTCAGCCAGGTGTCCTGCCAGCTCTCAGTGGTGACGCCACGCTGGCAGCTCCTCCTGATGTCCCCACCTGGTTCCACCATGGACAGCTGTGGAGCCTGGTCATGCCCGGCCCGCGCCTGGACAAACCCTGCCGCCTTTGTCCCCAGGGTATTCCAAAGCTTCCCGGCTGGCGGGAGACGCACAGCAGGCCGGTGTCCAGCACAGCTGCCCTTCAGTACTTCCTGCTTTCCCGTGCCTCTGTTCCTCCGGAGTCTTCCTCCCCAGGAGGGCACACCGCAGCTCCCCAGGGACCTGTGTCCAGTGCCGCGTCAGAGGGCAGCAGGAGGACTGCTCACGGTCCCTCACGGCCGGACGGGCTGTCCCCCACATCACTGTCACCATCCACACTGCCACCGTCACCTCTGCAGGAAGAGACTGCCCGTGGCTACAGACGTCACCTCCTGGGTCTGGATTCCTGGAGCCACCAGAGGTGCTCATTGTCACGGCTCCCCAAGTTGACGGATTTCCCTCAAAGCCACCTTGCTGAACGTGCCCGCTGCCCCGCGGTGCCGGGAGGCCCGGGGCCGCGCCCGCCTTGGCGTGGGTTTGCTTGCCCACCCTTCCCCGCCGGCACCTGGTTCATGCTGTGCTGGGACCTCAGAAGCAGCTCCAGGTTGCTGAGCAAGGCCGTGGCTGGGCTGCTTCTTGGCCGGGCTTCTCCCGGCCCTGGCTCACTCGGCGTCAAGGTCAAGCGCAGCCCCTACTGTGTACCCACCGCAGAGCCCGCCGTCCCGGAACGCACCTCTGACCCTCACCCTCCCACAGCCGGCCTCGCGGATCTCCGCCGCACTTCCGGAGCCGGATCCTGGCACACAGGCCCTCCTGGGGGCTCCGCACCAGCCTCGCGGCCTGACGCGCACGGATCCCAGGGATGATCGGGTCCCGTCCCCAAGGTGTGGGAACCTTTCCTGGGGAGCTGGGGTCCTGCCAGCTGTTGCCCAGAGTCCACTGACTCCCCAGAATGACACCTCCTGGGGTCCCTTCGAAACGCTTTCTGGGATCTGCTCCAGACCCAAGTGGAGAAAGGCTGAGCCCACCTGTGGGTGACTCGGATCTACCCTCCTGAGGTCAGCCCTCGGCCACCAGCTGTGACTTCTGCAGGTCGCTGGACAGGACCACCTGCCCAGATGCAAGTCCTCCAGAGCAGGCTCTTCCTCTGCAGACGCGCCGACCCTCGTCTCTGCTCTGAACCTGGGCTTCCGCATCCTCCCGACTCCTCCTGTTCCTGGCCCTCCATCCGGATGCTCCGCCGGTGGCCAGCGAGGAGCAGAGACCTCCCACCCTTACTCTGCCACCAGCACGCACGGCGCCACCTGCCTGCGTGAGCAGCTGATGCTCCCCTTTCTTTTTCAAGGTATTTGTTGATTTTTGGTAGAGGAGAAATAAAAAGCTGTGTCCACCCCCACGCACCCCCCGCCCTACAAATGCGCGGAGCAGGCTGCACCCTGCGCCAGAGTGTTTCACAAAACCCTGGGATCAGAGCCCTGGTGCTGGTGCCGTTTCCTTCCCCGTTCCGCCTCAGGGCCTTTGCACTGGCTAGTCCCGCTAGGAGGCTGGTTCCTGATATCCACAGGGACCTCCTTTGGGCCTTGCTCTGATGCTGCTTTCTCAGTGAGGTCCACTCTGACCTCCCTGATCCTAATCTGAGAGCAACTGCCGCCTCCTGCCCCCTGACACATCCCTGCCTGGCTCTCCCCCGGCACCTCTGCCTTGCTTGTCAACCTGCTGTCTATTTTGGCCCTGGATGCCAGCCCTAGGACAGGGCTTCTGTCTGTCTGGTGCACTGGCCTGTCCCCTGTACTCTGCACAGAATCGTTTACAGTAGGTACTCAATAAGTAACAGTGAATAAACAAGCAGAATCGTCCATAGATGGCTTCCAGAGAAAGGTAAGAACTTGTTATAAATCACACTTACATCCAGTTTTGTAGAAGGAGCCCGGCCCAGGCCAGAGCTTCAGACGTATGCAGGATTGGACTCTCCTAACCCCAAAAGCTTCAAAACCCAAAACTGTGAGCCCCAACATGATGCCACAGGGGGACTCCACACCATGAAACTTTGTTTCAAACACAAAATCATTTAAAGTATAAATAAAGCTGGGCAGGTTGGCACACACCTGTAGGCCCAGTAACTTGGGAGGCTGAGGCAGGAGGATCACAGTTTTGAAGCCAGCCTCAGCAACTTGGTGACACCTTGCCTCAAAGTCAAAAATAAAAAGGGGCTGGGGGTGCAGCTCAGCTGAGCACCCCTGGGTTCGTTACCAGGACCGCAAAATGAATGGACAAGTACAACACAACACGAGAGCTGTAGAAAGCCCTCCAGGCGCGGCACAGAGGGGTTCTGTCCTTAGACTCAGGTCCTCTAAGTCACCTCCGCATCGTGCCAAGTAGTTCAAAATTAAAACAAGGTCCTGATGAGGGTGCTCAGCGTGGACGGGGCTCCTCTAACAGGCGCCCACCTCTGGGACAGCCTGGGCCTCCCGCGGGTGCCCCTGCCCGCCTCTTACCGGTCAGCATCTCCATCCCATAACCAGAGTCCTCGGAAGGCAGATGCCCAGGCATGGAGTCCGTCATCTCCTCAGAGGTGGGTGAAGGGTCTGCAGAAAGAATTCCCGATGACGGGGCATCTGCTGCCGATTCCACCTGCCAGGGTCCCCCAGGTCCCCGTGGGCCAGCACACCCACAGACTAGGACGCTCAGAAGAAGCCGCGCCCTGGGGTGCTAAGGGCCAGCGGTGCCACGGCTGGGCAGGTCCGGACGGTCGGCCCCATGCCAAGCCCCCAGGGCACCCCGTTCACAAATGGGGAGGCGAGGCTTGGGGACTCTGGGACTGAGGTCCTCTTGCCTCCCGGTATCGTGTTCCTTCTCCAGCCTCCCAAGTGCAGGGGAAGCCAAGCCAGCCTGGTGAGGGTCGGGGAGACCTTCAGGAAAGTCCGAGGTGAGCTGGCAAAGCTTCCCCAGAACCCTGACAGCTGTCAGGATGGACGCGGAGGAAGCGGCCTGGGGACCCAATCACACCAGCCGCTCAACTCTTGCAGGTCCAGGAGGGACAGCAGGATCAGCATGACCTTGGGCCTCACCTGGGACAGTGACCTGAATGATGTCCAGGTCCTCTGGCTCAATTTTGATCGGCCTCAGTATGCCCAGCTCCCCAGAGGTGCCTGCGAGGAGGGAACGAGGGGTCCGGTCACGTCTGGATCTGAGCTTGGCCAGGCAGGGCCAGTCATTCCAGAACATTCTCAAACCCCTAGGAAAAGGTCTGTCAGTGCCCTGGCTCCTGCCCAAGACCGGAATGGAGGGCCAGGCAGGACCTCAGGCCTGACGAGGTGTCCCCAGTTCACAGGGCTGGCAACGGAGGTCCCAGGGCAAAGCTGCTGTCCACAGCCGGGCGGGGGGAGGATGCAGGTCCTGCCCCTCCCTGGGAGCTCCCAGCATGCCCTGCTCCTGCGGCGTGGGCACAGTGTGGGCACATTTGGGCTTCTCCCCAGGGCTGCCTGTGGGGCTGGCCACCCTCCATCCCTCGACCCAGGGTACACGGGCCCTGCCCCTCTCACCTGGCCCACAGTCTTCGGAGACACTGCCCTTGTCCGACCTGGGGAAAGCCAGGGAATGACCTGGTGTTGGCCTCCTGCAGGGCCACCCTGCCTGGCTAAGCTCACGCAGCCTGGAGCCCACTGTGGACACCACTTCTAACATGGCCAGCCACATCCCTTCGAACTCCCTGCCCGGTGAAACGCCTCCCTGTGCCTTGCTCGGGCGGCCACGGTCCTGCTCCTCGTCCCCCCACTAACCTCCAGGCCCTGGGACTGGCCAGTCTGGAAGCCTCAGGCCTAGCTGAGTGGGGGCTGGGCGGCCTGGGGGACTGAGCCTGAGGTGAGGGAGTCGGGCAGGGCCCAGGCAGGGCGCTGGACGGTGACTCCTCAGGCGGTGGTCTGGGCTGGACATGGGGATTGCAGTCCCCTCGTTTCCCCCAGCACTCAGGGCCTGGGCAGCGGGTCCTGGGGGTGAGGACCAGGCCATGCAGAGTGCAGACTGGCCTTGGCACTCAGGACAGGTGGCCGACCAGGGTGGTGTTCAGGGGAGACGGGTGACACCTTTGTCCTGAGGGGATGTGCAGCCTCCAGGTGGAAGGGAGCGGGGGTCTCTGTCTCCCAGGCCTCTCCGTGGAGCCTCCCTGGCCCGGGGGTGTGTGTGCGGGTGCCCAGGGCCTGTGATGGCCTGTGAGCCTGCGGGGCCTCGGCCAGAGCCAGGGTAGGGCCTCACCGGACAGTCCCAGCCAGGTCGAGGACGGCGGCCCTCGAGCCTTCTGCAGAGGGGTCCTCAGGGGGGCTGGCAGGCTCCACCTTGGTGGGATCTTTGGTAAACTTGTTCCCTGGAGGGAGTCAGGGAGGTCAGGATGAAGGCCGAGGGTCGCCTGGCAGAGCGTCGGTAGAAGCTCCTGAGGGCACCCTGGTGGGGGGGGGGTCTGGCCTCTGTCCCTCCCCATGGACTTTGAGTCCAGTCAATAGCCAGGAAGGGGTCCTGGGAAGACACGTCTCCCCTGGGAGAAGGAACAGAGGCCCCGGTGCCATGGGAGGCCAGAGGGCAGGAGAGAGCTGCCCAGAGAGCTTCAGGCTGGAGAGCCCTGGCCCTTTCTGGACGGGCCAATCAGGAACCCCAGAGAAAGGGCCCAGCTCGCCGGGGCCGTGCCGTGGGCCCATGCTGTCCTCTGACTACGCCAGGACCGGAAGGGAGGAGGGGGCGCACATCATCCCTGTTCTCAGGAGAAGCCTGGCCAGAGACCTGCCCAGGCCACGAGCTGGCGAGGCAGGCGAAGCAGCTGCGTCTGACACAGGGCTCCTGCTGCCCCGGGGGAGGCACCCCCTGCTGCAAGGCCCGGCTCTGAGCCACGCTGCCTGCGGGTGCTGCGTGGCCCTCTGCCCAGGCCGGGCTTCAGTCCCCTCATCTGAACACGGGACGGGAACAGAACTGCCCCCTAGGACGCTGAGGGGGAACTGCTTGCTGGTGTCCAGCAAATGATGTCGGCAGCCCTGGTCCAGGCGTCCCAAGCAAAAGGGGTTTCAGGGGTTGGCACCGGAGAGCCTGGGCCCACGTCTGTCCCAGGATGCAGAAGCCACAGCCCGGGAGGACGGGTCACGGGACACGGTCAGCTCAGGGAGGGACTCAGAGGCTCTAGGAGGGTCCCGACGGTGTTGCTTACCTGTGAAAATCCGCTCGTCAAACATCCTGGGGAGAGAGGAGAGGGCGTGAGGGTGGGGAGGGGCTCTCAGGCGTGGGAGGAGCCTGCGGGCCGTCCCTGGGTCCCTCCTTCCCCAGGGCACAGGCTGGGGCCCCAGGGGCGGCGAGGGCAGCGTTGTGACCTCAGAAGCCCCTCACAGTCCGTCCACGGCCAGAGTCCGCTGGGCCAGCGGGGAGGTCCTGGAGGGCTCATGCAGGGCCAGGGCCTCTTCCAGCCCCCAGCTCCCCTCGGCCATGGGTGGACGGCTCAAAGCCCTTCCTGGACCCGATCCTGACCCCGTGCTCATCTTCCCTGAGAGTTTTTGCACTGTGATGCCACCTGGGCCCTCAGGGACGGGGAGGCCGCAGCGCAGACCAGACCTGTCTGTGGACCAGTCACACTGGGGGACCCACAGGGGCCTCGGCTGGCGTCTCAGAAGCCAACGGGGCCCAAGCAGGGGGCGGAGGATGCTCCCCTCCGGGAGGGGAAGGAAAGGCTTCTGGGAGGGCGGCCTGAGCTTAGGCGGGAGGGCCGAGGCCGGGCTGTGGCAGGAGGCTGGCTGGCTGGGCTGCAGATGGAGCCGCTGCAGGGCAAGGCCCAGGCCAGGCCTCCGCCTCGGGGCAGTGGCCGCAGAGGGGCACCACAGGGTCAGACGCGTTGCAGGGAGGACCAGCGCCAGGGGCTGGCTAGGTCACGCAGATAGGCGCCCGGACGCCAGCCAAGTGGAGCGAAGGTCAGAGGGCGCGGCGGGCTCCTGCCACCTGCCACACACCTCAGGGCCACACCTCCGGGCCTGGGCTCTGGCCTTCTGCCCTCAGCCTCACCAGGGGGGCGCGGCTGGCAGAGGGAGGCTTCCGGCAGAGCCTATGAGCGGCGGAGTGGCTGGACTTGGGGAAAGGGCCTTCCTGATCATGCAGGCTCCAGGTGACATGGGACAAACGAAGGATGTCCAAGCTGAGCACTGGAGGGCCCAGCAGGATGGTAACGGGTAAAAATAAGTCAGTCCCAGAGCCAGGGTGGCAGGGAGGCCAGCGGGCGCCCAGGTGAGGCTTCCTGCTCCCCTGTGGGGCCCAGGCCAGTCCCTGCGACTCCCAGAGGACACACTGCACCCCCCGAGGCCCTGCGGCAGCCACAGGCAATAAGCCCGGGCTTCCTCTCTGAGGCCGCCTGTCCTCCTTGGCCACACCCAGCCGGGAGTGGCCACGGTGCACAGGGGCTTCGTCATCTAAGGGGTTATTTATTAATCAGGAGCACAGGGCGGGGCCGGAGGGGGACACAGAGCAGCTCCAGGTCCCGGGGTCGGGGCGGCCTGGACTGCAGGGCCTGCTCAGAGGGTCCTGAGTCCTAGAATCCTCTCCCAGGTCCTGCCGGGCTGGGAACCTGGGTGCTGGCTCTGGGTTGGTCCTGGTGGAGACGCGACCTGGGCCTCGGGAGGCCAGGGCCTGGCACCAGGGTCCAGGGGAGACTCCCAGCCACGGTCAGTTCAGGGCAATTCTCCAGAGGGGCCTGTGCCGGGTCAGGGCCCCCACTGGCTGCTTCCCAAGCGCCTTCCCCGGCTGGCCTCAGCCAGGACCATCTCGACTGCTGAATCGGAGAGTCGGGTCGGGGGACAAGAGCACAGTGTACCGGGGGCTTGGGACGCAGCAGCACCTGCCTGCGCCAGTCACCAGGGGCTTAGACGGCTGCCGGGCTGGTTTTAGTCCTCTTTCCTCTGCTATTCTGAGGACTGAGCCCAGGGGGCTCTACCACGGAGCGACATTCCTGGGCTCCCTAAGTTGCCCAGGGTGGCCTTGAACTCGGGATCCTCCTGCCTTAGCCTCCCGAGTCACAAGAATCACAAGTGTGGGCCTGCGGCTGGCTCACACCCCTTTCATGAGGAAGGAAGCTGCCGGATGAGGTCACACTGCGCTCAGGTGGCTTCAAGTCTCCTCCAGGAGGCCTCGTCGGCTTCCCAGGCAGAAGCCACTCCAGGGCCTGTGACGTTGACGCACCCTTGACTCAGCCCCTCAGTGTCGGCCCACCGGGGTGTAGGGGGGCGGGAAGGGACGTGCCTGCTGCCTGTGATGTCCTCAGCAGAGCCCAGGAAGGGCTGTGGCTTCAGGAGGGGCACAGACTGGTGAAGAACTGCATAGGCTGCAGTTTGTATCAAACAACAGGGCCTCAAGATCAGACCCGGCCAGGGCCTAACCCCACGGAGAGGCACATGGAGGGACACAGGGCTGCTCTGGCTGCCTTCCTCTCCCTGAACCTCCTGGTAGGAGTCAACCAAGGGAAAAGACTCAGGTGGCAGCAAGAGGAGACTTAAGCCAGACCTAAGGAAGCACTGCCTGACAGAAAGGCTACAGAATACAATTCACCTCCAGATCATTTCTTCAGTGGGGCGCCAGAGTATGCGCTGGGAGGGCCCAACAAGAGAAGGCTGAGATGTGTCCTACCCACCTGGCAGCAGGTGAGAAGGAGGAGGAGTTTGCTAAGGTGTGGGGGACCACCTGCTGACAGACAGGGATGGAGATGGAGGGAAGGCCCAGAAGGCCCGAAGACGTGGGCGACCAGCCACGCTATACCCCAGGACCAGGGAGGAGGCGCGGGCAGGGGGCCGCGGCCCCACTGGACAGCACTGCTCCTGGGCTGGAGCAGGGCTGATCTGAGCCAGGCTGGGCAAAGCTGGCCCGCTGGCCTCCTCGGCCACTGGCTGCCTCCTCGACTGCTGGCTGCTCTCACCCTCCGGGGCCTGATGGTGCCTGGACTCCCCTTTGATCTGAAGAGGCAGATTTTCTTCTCTGCCCCGGCTTCCGTCCAGAGCCCCCGGCACCTCCACCCGGGAGCCCGAGCGCGGGACCACGTGGGAGGGGCGCCCCACTGGGCCTGGTCCACGTGCCCGCACGTCCTGACTCAGATGGCGGCCTCGTCCTGACCAACCCTCCGTGGACAAAATACCGCGTGCAGGGCCGGGTGGGGCTGCGGGTGGGGCACTTGTCCAGCACGCGGCCCGGGGTCAACCCCAGCCGCCACAGGCAGAAGAGGAAGGGGAGGACGCATGTCACCCCGCTCGGGGCTCAGCCTGGCCGTGGCTCGGAGCACAGCAGGCATCAGCTCCCAGCTGGGCAGAGCGCCTGGCAGGGGCCAGCCGTGTACTAAGCAAGGAGCATCCCGTGTCCCCTACTGAACACCCAGGACGGGGCAGGGGTCTGGCCGGGTGAGCGGAAGCGAGGGGGCTGCGGGACCCAGAAACACGCCTGCTCCCTGCCACCCCCACGTGCCACCCGCAGGAAACCCGGCCGCTAGCCCCACTCCTGCTCCTGGTCCCCAGGACCTTGGGTTGGCCGGCCCCGGCCCTGGCCCCTGTGGCCCCCTCCCCGAGGCCCCGGGAAGCCCACCCTGCAGCCACCTGCTGCCGCACACCCACTCCTCCGCTCTGCAGCGACCCTCCCCAGCCCCCGGCCCAGGCCGACACCCGGGACCTTCTCTGGAGGTGCCCAGCACCCTGCGCGTCCCCCACTGTGATCGGTTGGCTTCTGCTCTTTCCTTCGGTACAGGGGACAACGCCAGCAGGCACCCCAGGCAAGTCCCGGAGCGCCCCCAGCCCCGCCCTGCCTATTCCTTAAGCACCGAGGAAAAGTTCTTGAAGGCCAGAGCCTGGGTCTGGACAGCAGCCGCTCAGTCACCTCCCCGCTTCATTCATTCACCCCACTGGGCACCTGCTGTGCGCTGGGACCATGCTGGGCACTAGGGATTCAGCCAGGAGCTCCACGTAATGACCAGGCAGCGGGTGGGTAGGTGTCCAGCCCCCACCCTCAGATGCTGGGAAGTGGCAGGGGCAGGGGGCTGGCTGCCATCTCTAGCCACGTAGGAGAAAGTGTCCCAGGAAGGCAGGCTCCGCCTGGGCGGGCAGCAGCTCTGGGAGGGGCACCTGGGGCCGCAGCTCTGAGTCCCTCCTGCTTTGCCCTCTCCCACCCACCCGCACCTACACCATGGGAGATGGGCAAGCCGGGAGGGCAGGATGAGGGCCAGCTCCCGGCAGGCGGGGCTGCCCAAGGCGGGAGTGGAAGGGGAGGCTGGCTCAGCCAGGTGGGGCGCAGGTAAGCCAGGTAAGGGCAGGGTCTCGGGTCTCCTCCAGGGCACAAAGTTCCCCGAGGTGGGGTGGGTCGGGCACTGCCTCTACTCCATCCTCAAAGAGGCCCAGAAAGGGAGGCCGCCCAGCAAGGAGCAGAATGCCCTCCAGGCCCGCCTGACCCCTGGTCAGCAGAGACCCCTCGTTCCTCCTGCCGCACTACTGGCTCCCCAGGGCCTGTCCAGCTGGACACCCCAACACACTGAGCCCAGAGCCCAGAGCAGGCTGGCCCCTGGCCATACCTCTTGATGATGAAGTGGATGCTGTGTCTCTCCTCCAGGATCCGCTTTCAGCTTGGGGACCCCGTAAGTGCAGGGGCGCTTGAAGGGGATCTTGTCGGGGATTGCCCACGATTTCCACGGCCTCAGGGTCACAGGCGATCTTCCTGTAGGGGACGGGGACCATGTGGTCCAGGCCCAGGGCTTCCGCTGCAAGGACAATGGCAAGGCTGAGCGCCAGACGGAGGCTGAGGGAGGCGCGGGCCCCGGGCCAAGTTCACGACATCCTCCCTTCCCCCCGCCCAGGTCGGTGTGGTGGCAGGACCTCCTCATGTCCAGGGCTCCCATCCCGGCGACTCCCGAGGTCCTGCCGTGTGCTGCCACCACCTCTAACCTCTTCTGCCCCTCCTAGCCCCGGCTTCCTTGGCCTGGCTCTCTGGCCCACTGCGTGCTTCCCAGCCCTCCAGGCACCTCAGGACCTTGGCACTGGCTCTTCTGTCTGCCCTGGCCTCCTCCCTCCTCTCAGGTGTCACTTTCTGGGATCTAGACGAGGCTGGCAGCATGTGCTCCCGCACCTCGGTTGAATGAATGAGAGAACGGCGGGAGGAAGCACCAGGCTGGGTCAGCTCCTGTGGGAGCCGCCACACAGGTGGCTGGCGGGTGCGTGTGGGGCAGGTGTGCGCGGGTTGTAGGCAGATGAGTGCACATGGCTGTGTCTGGGTATGTGCGGGCGCATGCAGGTGTGTGTGTGCAGGTGCGTGCGGGCACATGCTCTCCTTTCACTCATCAGCGCGCACGCACGACCCAGGTGCGCAGGGCTGGCTTTGTGAGCCGCTGCCTGTGCTGTTCTCCCGGTCAATAGGTCTGGCCTGGTGCCCTCGGGGCCACTCGGTGCGGCTGTTCTCATTCACTCGTTCACACACACGCTTCTTGGCCCCACGCAGGGCCTGGCACGGGCAGGCCCTCCCCGGGCCCCGTGCTCTCCCCAGGCTGGAGGCCCACTCCCTCTCGTCTGCCCCACGTGCTGTGGACAGGCTAGTCACACTGTGCTCCACTGTCCCGTCAGGGGGCTGTCTGTGTCCCGCAGGCGCACAGCAGAGTGTCGCGGGGGCCGGGCAGAGCTGTCTGTCCCCCCCCCCAGCATTGTTTCTCTGTTGATGGCGCTCAGGTCCGCGTGGGTGGCTTTGGCAGCCAGTTCTCGCTGCGAAGTTCACACTTAGCTCGTTGTCAAATTAAACCCCTGAAGTCTCGACAGCTGTCACACGGCGCCTCCCCGCTGCCCCCCGCCTCCTGCCTGGAGACATGTCTGGGTTGGGGCTCTGTTTTCTGGGCCTGTCGGGTCAGGGACAGGCGATTCGGTGGATGGAGGCGCGACCCCGCCTGCCACTGCTGCTGGGAAGTGTCTGTGTGCAGGCCACACACGTCCCTGGCCCTTCTAGTCTCATTGCCGTCCCCAATGACGTCCTTGCTGTCCTTGGGATTTCCCGAACGCTGGGGACATACCCCTTACACTCTTCCTGCTTCTCCCCCTTATGCGCCCGCCCTGACTCTGGCCCTAGTTCCCCAGATTTGCTGAAAGGGCAGAGCCAGAGGGAGAGCCTGTCACCGGGTCTGTGACGCGAGCCTCGCCTGCCAGGCAACATGCCCTCTGGGCCAACATGGCGCGTCCTTCTCCCCAGGGGCCTGGACCCCCGGTGCGACACGCCTCCGGGGTCTGGCCCAAGTGCCGGCGTCTGAGAAGGCTGCGCGTCCTGCAAAGTCCCAGCAGTCAGGCCTGGTGGCGCCTGGGTCTCACCGCGGCCTCCGGGGCCAGCCTGGCAGGACAGAGCTGCCCAGGCAGTCAGGCCGCTGCGCCCCTCCCCTGCTCTCCCGCGCCAGCCGGTGGGGCGCACACCTGCCTGGGTGGGGCCGGCTCGGGCAGATGTGCCCTGGCAGCAGGAGCCCTGAGGGCGAGGGAGGAGTGGTGGGCCAGGGTGGCCACATCAAAGGCGCAGGGCCACCCAAACACGCCTGCTCCCGGCCAGCTGCCCGGCGCAGCCCAGATCAAAGGGCACTGGGTCCACCCTGCGTCTGCGCCTGTCCCACCTCAGCTTCCTCAGCTGCTCTTCCCTCCTGACCAAGCACTTCGTGCTGGCCGAGCAACCACTGCATACCCCGAGCACCACTGCATACCACTGAGCACCACTGTATACCACCGAGCACCATTGCGTACAACTGAGCATCACTGCTACCACTAAGCACCACATAGCACTGAGCGCCACTGCATACCTCTGAGCACCACTGCATACCACTGAGCAGCACCGTATACCGCCAAGCACCACTGCGTACAACTGAGCACCACTGCATACCACTGAGCACACCCAGCCACTTGCTGGAGCCCCTGAGACCATGGTCACCCTGCATCGCCTGTTGGCACCTGGCCCAGGGTGCAGGCTCCAGTACAGGACTGGCCAGCGAGGGGTCAGCAAACGTGTGGGAGGACTGGAGGAGGAGGAAGGCAGGAGGGGACTAGGAAGCAGGGCGGAGGCAGGAAGGGTTGAAGCTCCTGGTGAAGCTGCCGGCGGGGGAGGCAGAGGCCCGACGGAGGCCACGGCAGCGCCTGCTGGATCCCGGGCCCGTGGCCTCGGCTCTGGGTGTCCCTCCCTCTGCTCTCTAAGCACTGTGTCACGCGCAGGGACAACCCTGCAGCTGGGGTCAGCACCATGCAGGTGGAGCTCGGTGACGTCCCACCTGTCAGGGAGTGATCCTGGGCCTCTAGTCGCCCCCAGGGCCGGAGAGCCACCCGCCCAGGCAGGGGACACACCGCACGTGGCTGTGGAGCGGGGCTCACAGACAGCCCAGTAAAGGCCGAGCAAGCAGGCGGGGAGGTGGTGAGGCCCGAGGAGGCCCAGCAGGCACGTCCTGGCTCAGAGCGAGCGGCTGGCACCTGCTCCGGCCTGTCCTGTGTTGGGGACCAGGGCCCAGTCTTGACCCACGCGGCAATGACAGGCACAACTTGCACGGGACGGGGACCTTCAGGGCTGGGCACCTAGGAGGAGGTGGAGGAGGCCCCCAGGCTGAGCCGTGGCGAATACCGAGGTGCCCAGGCCCTAGTGCCAAGGGGGGTGGCAGGGGGGGTGCGGCGAGGCGCCGGGGACCTGGGCGCACAGCACTCTCCCCTCAGGGGACATGGGCCCAGGGCTCGCCCCCAGCTCCGCCCCCAGGAGCCGAAGGAAAATATTGACACAGCCGCCCCCGCCCAGGCGGCTGGCAGCAGGCTGGCATACGGCTCCCGCCTGGCGAGCTGGGCGCCCACTCACCGTATCTGCTGTTGAACAGGATCTGCACACACTCGCGCAGCGTGTTGATGTCCTCCGTCTCCTTGATGAAGGCGTCCCACTTCTCTATCAGAACACAGGGGGCCCCGTCAGGGCCGGCGCTGTCCCACCACGTGGACCCCTGGCCTCGGCGTCCTCCCACCTGCTCTCGCCTCTGTCCCCGTGTGCCCTGTGCGCTGCACAGGCTCAGGTCTGCCACCCCAGCCTCCCTGGCCTTGGGCAAGCAGGGGGTTGGAGGGATCTCCCTGCGGAAACTTTTCTCCCAAGTACTGGGGTTGAACCCGGGGCGCTTGACCACGAAGCCTTGTCCCCGGCTCTTTTGTTTCTCATTCTGAGACCGGGTCTTGCCAAGTTGCCGAGGCCGGCCTCAAACGTTCCATCCTCCTGCCTCAGCCTCCCAAGGTGCTAGATTTACAGGTATGCACCAGCATGCCTGGCCCCTGGGAACTTCTGAACGCTGCTCTGACTTCCATTTTGCAGTCAGGAAGACTGGCACTCAGAACCCTGCTGGAGACACCACGAGGGGTCCCCAGCAGCACTGTCCCGTGTTCTGCCTCCCACCAGGCTCCTCCATCTGGACGGCCAATTTCCTTCGCTTCTTCACAAGGGCTTGACCTTGTTTGGGCAGAAGGTGGTCCCAATTCTGGTGCCAGGGGACTGGGTTTTCTTAAAGAGCCTCTGACTAGAGGTAAAGACCCTCAGAGCCAAACTGCCAGAGAGCCTCAGTTCACTCCGTCTTGGTACGACCACGGCCCGTTTCCCTGTCCTCACTCCCTCTGTGCAGTTCTTCTGAAATCTGCCTACATATGTGTTTGGGCTTCTGTTTATTTGTAGTGCTGCAAATGTAGCCAGGGCCTTGAGCATGCTAGGCGAGTGCCTGCCACTGAGCCGCACAGCCCTGCATTTCTTTCTCCTTTTTAAAATTTAATTTTATCTTTTGTAGTACCGGGGATTGAACTTGGGGGCCCTCAACCACTGAGCCACATCCCCAGCCCTATTTTGTATTTTATTTAGAGACAGGGTCTCACTGAGTTGCTTAGCGCCTTGCTTTTGCTGAGGCTGGCCTTGGACTCGCCATCCTCCTGCCTCAGCCTCCTGAGCCACTGGGATGACAGGCCTGCACCACCTCGCTCGGCTTCTTTTTTTTACTAGTCCTTCTTCAAGAGGTGGAGCGTAATCCTTCTCTGAGTGCTGGCTGATCAAATTTCAGGCTCTCGTGATAAGATGTGGTGAAAGTGACCAGCAATTTCTGAGGCAGGGCCTCTCCCCTCCCTCTCAGATCACTAACTCGGGGGGGAACCAGCTGCCACGTGGGGAGGAAGCTCAAGCAGTCCTGGAAGGACCAGCCCACATGTGAGGCACTGAGGCCCCCTGCCCACAGCCACAGGAGTGGGGCTGGAGGATCAGCCAAGTCTCTGGACGAGACGGCAGCCCCGGCTAAGACCCCGAGCCAGCACCACCCTGTCAAGCCGCTCCTGAGCTCCTGACCCCCAGAGACCGTGAGGCCCCCAGGGCTTCTCGGGAGTACATTGTGGGGTGCTCTGCTAACCCATGCCGACTCGGCCCCTTTGGCGGGGGCTCCCTCCTTCTCTCACGAAGAGCTGGTGGACGCAGTTCCGTTTCAGCCAGCCAACCACCCAGCACCCGCTCTGCCTGGGCGCCGTGGGCACTGCCTACCTGACTTGTCGTGGACGATGGAGAAGAGGATGCGCTTGGAGGCGTGGACGTTCTGGATGAGCGGCCCTCCCGGCCCTGGGGGCTTCTGTCCTGGACAAGGGAGAGAAGGGTACGGGTTCCAGGGGCTTTCACACCCAGCCCCGGGCACACGGCCTATGACAGGAACGCGAGGCCGTCCCCTGAGCAGGGTCCCGCGTCATCCTGTACCAGAATCTCCTATCCAGATGCCAGAGCCACCAGAGTGGGTGTGGACGGTCCCCTTTCCAGGTGGGGACAGTCAGCCTGCACGCTGGGGAGGGACTCTGACTTAATAGCAATATCACTTAAAAGCACCTACTCTGCGCTTTGAACTTGAGCACCGGCACCCCCTGCAGCTCAGCCTGCTGCCCTTCCCAGAGCGGTCACTCGGCCTGACTAGTCCAGGGCCTCTCCCGGCAGGTGAGCTCGCTGCCCCGAGCGGCACCCCAGCCCGGGAAGCAACTTCTGCTGGAGCCGCTGCTCTGTCACTCAGTCACGGCAACAGCCCTGGCCAGAGCCAACCCTGTTACAAGTGGAAAATTCCACACCTGGCCTCAGGGATGGGTCCAAGTCACAGCAGGTGTGCTAAAAAATTGTTCAAAGCCAGGCACGGAGGAGCACACCTGGAATCCCAGCAGCTCAGGAGGCTGAGGCAGGAGGATGGCACGTTAGAGGTCAGCCTCAGCAGCCTCGCAAGGCCCCAAGCAACAGTGAGACCCTGTCTCAAAATAAAAAGGCTGGGGATATGGCTCAGCGGTCCAAAGAACCCCAACACCAAAAAAAAAAAAAAAAAAAAAAAAAAGCATAAAATGACATCTAGGCTGCCTACATGAGGCAATCGAGGGAAGAGAAGGGATTTTGTGTTTAGACGTCCCCAAATACCTCATTACGCATATGCCACACCTTCCAAAATCAGGGAAAACTCTAACCTCTGGTTTGTTCTGGCCCCAAGCATTCTGGAGAAGGGATATTCAATCTGAATCTGTACAAGCAACCCCATGTCACAGGTGAGGAAACCGAGGCTCAGACATACACAGCTACTAGGCAGAAGAGCCAGGAAAGGAGCCAAGCCCTCCTCACACTGCTCTGCTCTTCTGCCCCAGGCCGGGCCGGGCTGGTAAGTACTAGGTGCTCATTAAATGTACACGGGCTGACGGGGCACGCCTCCCTTTGGACTCCTTGAGGACGCCCCTCAGGCACCACCTGGTGCAGGGGGCTGAGCAAAGGCCAGGTCCAACAAGGCCTCAGCCAGGACGCCCTCCTCCCAGACGTGCCTGGGACGATGACCCGCACCCGCAACCACGCCCCGGCCCCAGACTCAGGGCCCAGCAGCAGGGTTACCACAGCAGTCGAAGTCCTGGGCGCCGGGGGCCTTGGGCTCAGGCCCGGGCCGGCCCAGGCCCAGGTCACCGGGGGCCAGCGGGCAGGCGGGCGGCTCCTGCTTGAGCTCGCGGAGGGCGTGCGCCGGGAGCGCGGCGCTGTACAGGAAGCTGGCCACGGAGGAGGCGGCGGCGGTGGGGGGCAGGTCCTGGGGGCGGCCTGGGGACCTGGCCGTGCAGGCTGCAGTCCCGAGACCCTTAGGCAGCAGGGAGACGCCGCTCAGCTCCACCAGGGCCTTCGAGTCCCGCCCGCCTTCGTCGAGGGGCCTGGGGAAGCAGAGGGCACGGGAGGTTCGTGCATGTCCTGCCCCGTGCCGCTCTGCCTGGGTGGGGGGCGGCAGGGGCGTGGTGTGCCCAGAGCCCCGGCTGGGCACTGAGGCCGTGGCCCTGCTCCTTGGCCTCCGCTGGCTGCCTCCCTTCCTCTGCCCGCCTACTGTGGGGGTGCCCCGGCACTCAGGTCCGATGTGAAGCCCGCCTGCCTTTCCGGCCGAGCCTGAACCACCCCACCTCCTGGGAGCTGCTAACTCATCAACCCCAGCCTCCAAACCCAGCTCAGCCTCCCGTGGAGGCCCCGACCTCCACTCCCACACACGCTGTCCCTGGCACCTGGAGCGCCTCGCGGGCAGTAAAGGTCACTTTGCAACACGCGTATCCCGGGAGAGCTCCACGCTCAGGCTCCGCCCCTGCTCTGAGACTGGCCATCCGCCTGGCCTCATGGGCCACACCTGGGTCCCCTGCGCTCTGGCTGGGCAGTGCGCTGGGCGGGCCAGCCGCCTCCTCACCTCTTGAGCTTGAAGCGGATGCGGTGGCTGTGCTCCAGGATGGCCATGAGGGCCTCGGGGTCGTACTCGGCCGGCCTCCGGAAGGCCAGGCCCTCGGGCAAGCCCTGCACGGCCAGCAGCCCCGGCTCCCTGAGCAGCCTCTCGTAGGGTAGGGGCACCACACTGGCCCTGCCCAGGGCCTCACCTGTCGGGGAAGCAGGAGGGGCTCAGCACTGGGCCGCCAGGCCGGCCGGGAGGTGTGGAGGGACCCCCTGCTGCAGGGCCTGGAGGCAGATAGGCCGGGGAAACCTTGCTGGCTGAGGACAGACCCCGTGGGCACCGAGGGCTGGGGTGCCCTGGCAGAGCCCCTGCTCCCCTGGACAGTTATCCTCTCCATTCGAGCTCTGGGAGGGGAAGGGGCTCCAGGCGGGGGGGCCGGGATGAGGAGAAGAGAGGGCAGGGACGGAGGAGGGGCCAGCAGGCCAGAGAGCCTGGCATGAAGGGAGAGGATGAGGGAAAGTAAGAGGACAGAGGAGGAACAAAGAGGGGACTTGGCAGTGGCCACACCTGTAATCCCAGCTACTCAGGAGGCTGAGGCAGGAGGATCGCAAGTTTGAGGCCAGCCTCAGCAACTTAGCAAGACGCTCTCTCAAAATAACAAATAGAAGGTCTGGGATGCGGCTCATGGGGAAGCGCCCTGGGTCCCCCCTGCGCCCACACACACACACATCCATGTGGCCAGAGGAGGGGACGCTGAGAAATGGGGAGGAGAGGAAGAGGAAACGGACAGGAGGAGTGTGGGGGGGGACAGAGGGAGGGAGGGCGGGGACAGAGGGCCAGGGCTTGGGGACGCCTTTGGTCACCCCATACTGCTGTCCCCACCCAGAGCTAGAAAGAGGTCTGGACCCTTCAGCCACTGGCCCCCCAAGGTGAGCAAGGGAGACCCAGGCCAGATGGGCAGGGGTGCAGCAGGGCTCACGAGGCCCTGTGGCTGGCAAAGTGACCAAGCAGCACAGCCAGTGCGTGTGACCAGCCTTCCACCCTGGTGGCCAGCAGGGTACCCAGGGCCTCTGGGCCTCCACCCTCGGCCTTCTTCTGATCCCAAGCCAGCAAGTTTCCTCCCAGATCTCTATTCCACACAACCAAAGCCTGCGGTAAGGAACGAATACGTAAAACGACTTCGTGACAAATGAGGCGGGGGTCCCCAGGGACCTGCCCAAGGTCCTCCAGGGAGTGTGAAGGTCACTGCTGGGGCCCTGAGACTTCCTGTAATCTCTTCCCAAGAGAGGTCAGCCAGGCCTTCTCTCCGCCCCCTGCAGGACGGGCCAGGCTGAGTGGCACTCACTCAGTCATTCAACAAACACGCTCCAAGCACCTGCCGGAGCTGGGCCCTGAACCTGCAGGCTGGGGACAGCCAGAAAGGGCAAGCGTCACCCTAGAGGGGACAGTGGGAGCCAGAGGGGCCCCATCCCAGGAGGAGAGGCTCCCTGAGGCTAAGCCTCAGAGCGTGACACAGGTGTCCCCCAGACAGGGACGGAGAGGGCAGCTGCCCAGGACACAGCAGGGCCAGAGCATGCTGGAGAACAGGACGGGGTTCTGGGAGGTGGGTCAGGACGCCCATGGAGCTGAGCGTGCAGATGAGGCTGGAGGGACCAGACAGCCAGGGAGGGTCCCACACAGGCTGAGGTGACGGAGCCCCCAAGGCGAGGAGGACTGAGCTCGGAGAAGACACCTTGGCACCTGGGCAGGGGTGTGGCAGGGGTGGCCGGGAGCCGGCCTCGGGGCCTTGGAGGCAGGGCCTTTCTCGTCTTGCAGCCCTGGGGACGAAGCCAGGGGCTCCCCCACCACGGGGCTCGGCCACCAGCCCCGAGGCCGTTTCCAATGCAGAGCTGGCACTGACCGGAGGGGACGGGGTGGCAGTTCAGGAAGGGGACTGGGTGGGACACCGGCTGGGCCAGCAGCCCCAGGCCGGGGAGTCTGACTGCAGGGCCCCCTCAGGCGCGGGGCGCCCACCCCGGGGCCCCGAGTGCAGCGAGGAGGATCTTACTATAAAGAACATCAAACACCTCCTCTACCATCTTCCGCAGCAGGTACACGTCGGAGCCGTGCTCCAGGGAGGACCGCGGGACGCTCCGGCAGCCCCCGTCGCCCCGAGGCATCTTCTTGGGGTGTTCTCCCTCCGGATCCTTCCACAGGGGCCCTCCTGGGGGACACAGAGCACACCGGGTCACCGTGAGCACTTGTCTCAAAATGCAGCCTCGGGCTGGGAGGCGTCGGCCCGCTGTCTGGCAGCCAGGAGCTGCACCGGCGAATGATGATGGGTGACGAGGACCCGCCCCGGCCGCCCCGCGAGGGCCAGGCCTGGCCACCTCCACCTTGCTGTGTGACCTCAGCAAGGCCCCGCCCTCTCTGAGCCTCAGTCTGAACACCCATGGTAGCTCAAGAGACGTCCGTGCCACCCACTCCACCGTCCCCAGGCTAATGCTCTCCACCTTCAGCAACCTGGTCCCCTGTTCTCTACGCTGCCGGAGGCGGAGACGACGGGACCCCATCAGGAGGCCATCAGCTACAAGGAGGCAGGTTCCGGCCAGGCTGGGGGCCTGGGTGCATGCCTGGACCCTTGTGGAACATGCTAGAAGTGGCCCCAGGAAGTGGGTGGGAGGGCCCTGCGGCAGCCCCCTCCCACCCCAGCCTGCTCCCCTCTGGGATCCGCGAGGCTGGAAATAAACCGGCTGCGTCCCTGGGGCTATAAATAGTGGCTCTTTCTGGCTCTGGGCACCAGGTGCGCCCTCCCCGCCCCGCAGGCTGGTGGCGGTGTGTGTGGCCAGCCCAGCAGCCCCCGACCCCAGAGAAGGTCGGGCTGTGGGGCACGGGCGGGGGAAGCAGCTGCCCCCACTGACCAGCCTGCGGAGGGGCTGAGGCCAGGTGCTGAGTGCTGGCCCCGAGGACCCGCGTCCCTGCAGACCAGCAGCTTGAGGCTGGGGGTCCGGCCGAGCACCCTCACCCCACGCCTGGGGCGGGGCGCGGGGCATCGGGGCTTCCGCACCTCGAGATCTTCACTCACACAGGACACGGGGGACCCAGGCTACACCCGAGCTCCGGCCGCCGCGTCCACGCCGCGCAGCATGTCTCGGGTCTCAGGCTCTGTGACCGGGACCTGCTGGGGCGTGAGGAGCTTCCCACCCGAGCGCAGGAGCTCACAGGCCGGGGTTCGGAGCGCTCGGTGGTTTCCGGATCACAGTGCCCGGCGGCAGCGGGCGCTCCTGGCCTGTGCTCGGGCCGGGGCTGGGCCCTGGTCCTGAGGGGCCCTGCAGGAAGGTGACACTGCCCTCCTCAGGAGGAGGCACCAGGCCCCTGGAGGGGTCGAGGGCACAGGGTGCAGATGTGGGGGGGCCAGAGGGCGCAGGGCGCGAGCGTGGGGTGCCAGGGAGGGCGGAAGGACGTGGCTCTGGAGGCTGGGAAGGCCTTCCAGGTCCTTCCAGCTGGGCGGAGGCAGCGGCCAAGGCTGAGGAGAGGGAGGACCGGGGACCCGGGTCCAGAGGGGCCGCAGAGGCTCACTGGGCTACGAGGGGCCCAGAGGCCCAGCAACAGGAGGCTCGGGGCGGCAGAGGCCCCTCTGCTCTGGAGGGCGGCCTGGGCCCCGGCAGGGCCCCTGGGTGCCAGCTGTGCACCCACCTGACTTTCATGGGGAGCAGCGGGGAGAGCGGCAGCCTCAGGACCCCAGACCCACTCGCCACCCCCTCGCCATGAGTCACAGGGGCGGCACGTGCCCCCTAGGCCTTGCCTGGCCACCAAGGGCCACCCCTGCCGAGCGCGCCCCACTGGGCAGTGCCTGGCCTGGACCTGGGCTCAGGCTGTCCCCAGGAGCCCCAAGAGGCAGCTCTGAGATGACACACTGTGGCAGTTACAGTGCCCACCCCCAGGGCCGAAGTGGGGACAGAGGGACTCGCTGGGTGAGCCTGTGGCACGCGCGCCCACCCACCATAGCCGGACCAGTGCCTGTGGCCCTGACTCAGGGACGCACGGCTGAGGGGAAGACCTGGGCACAGACACCAGGCCTGGGTCCCCACCGGCCTCAGGCAGCCAGCCACGATGGACCAGGGCACTGGACGGGCTGCAGGGGCGGGCGGGCACCGAGGGACGCGGTACTCACGGCAGAACCTGAGGAAGTCCGTCTGCAGCTCCTTGCGGGCGTTCAGGAACACCCGGCCCTTCTCGGTGCCCACCACGAAGGCACTCTCATCGTGCACGGCCACGCAAGCCACCTCGGCGTTCAGCTTGGACAGCGCCGAGCACTGTGGGCGCAGGGGAGTGAGCGGAAGGGCCTCGCGGCCCCTGGGACCCAGCCGCACCGGGAGCGGCCGCCCTCCCCTGTCCTGGTCTTAGGATGGGAGAGGGACAGTGAGGGACAGCCCTGGCTGGAAGGGGGACATGCCCTCCACTTCTGCCTCTGAGGCCCTCCTTGCTCTGGGGGGTCTTCCACCTCGGCCCGGCCCAGGGACAGTCCTGCCTGCCCTGGGCTGTCCTCAGACCCTGGAGGAGGAGGGATGGGCCCCAGCAGAAGCTGGACTCAGGCAGAGGGGCTTCCCCTGCGGCTGGGCACCTCCTGCGTTGCCCGGGCTCTGGCTTCCCCTTCTGCAGAGCGGGGGACAAGGAGCCCGCACCCAGAGCTCGGGAGGCTTTTGATGGAGACTGCTGGCGGGAAGCCACCTCTGAACTGGGCCACCTCTGTGGGTCCGCCAGCCCCGAGTCAAGGCTGGCAGCTCCAGAGCACAAAGGGTCCCTCAGATGCCAGCATCTGGGCTGAGCGTCTGCCTCAGCAGGAAAACCCTGCCTGCAAAACCTGTGGTATACAGTTGGCGCCTGATAAATGCTACTTTCTATCTTTCTGTAAGTGCTCACTGACGGCTGCCAAGTCTGGCTTCTGATTAGAAGTTCTGTGCTGTGTGACTGCGGATGGCTCCTCAACCTCTCTGAACCAGGATCCTGTCTCCTAGGGATGGCGTGGGGCCAGCAGGCCCGTCCCCCAGGGTCTCCTGTTGGGGTGCTCACTTCCTGCTCTCTAAGATGGAGCACAGCCCCGTCCCCGCTCCTGCGTAACTGCAGAACACGGACCCAACACCAAACAGGCCGCCGGCTCTGCCAGGGAGGAGCGGCCAGCAGGGCTGGAGAGGCCCCTCGCCTGAAGGCCCCCGAGCACAAGGCCATCAGGAAACGTGGGAGCCCCCCGGGCCCCTGCAGGCTGTCTGAGGACCTGTCCTGAGCTCTGGAGGACACCGGACGTCACTGTCACCATGAGGGTCGCCCGGGAAATCCTTAAAGGGCCCAGAGGCGGCCGGGGCTGCCTCGTTCAGTCGCTGGGCAGCTATGGGGTCACTGGCTCCTCATCCCAGGCTCTGAAACACCCGGCGCTGCCCGGGGCCTCTTTCTGCAGCTAAGGCCACGCTCTCTGTCTGCACCGTCCAGCACGTAGCCCCTGGCCACCTGTGGCTACGTAGCCCTTGGGGTGAGTCGCCTGTGACTGAACAGCTGGACGTCTCCTTTGTTTCATTTTAACTGATCCCAGTCCAACTACCAAAAGCCACTGTGGCCAGGGGCCTTAAAACTAGTTATGCTGTGTGACACCAGGCCAAGTTCTGCCCTCTCTGAGCGTCAACTACATCATCCTAAAACAGAGGCAGAGAGATTTTTTTGGCCCCTGCCTGCTCCCAGCACAGAACCTCCCAGGAGAGGGATACCGTTACATCCTAACCGGCCGGGAGAGCCCGGCGGCCCACCCGGGGACGGGACGTGACAGGACGTGAACAGGTGGGCGCTCTCACCATGGAGTCCAGGGCCGACACCAGGCTGGTGATGATCTCCTCTTTGCGGGCGAAGGCGGAGTTCCAGCGGTCAGGCCCGCAGCCGTTGGCGGGGATGTCACAGCGCTTCCCCAGCAAGGCCATGGTCACCTGGAGAGGGAGGGAGACGGAGGGCGGTGGGCGGTAGGCACTCGGCCCCAAGGGAGGGCTCGTGGTGCCGGCCGCCCCACCCCCAGGCCCCGGACTCTGAGGCTCGGCAGATGGAGGCCGCGTGCCTCATGGAATCCGAGCCCTCGAGAGCCTGTGGTGGTCCGCATGCAGACCCCCTCGGTGTGGACTCAGGGGACAGCATAACTGGCAGAGGGGTCTCTTGGCGCGACCTCCCAAATCTGAACCCCCACCCCCTGGCCACACCCAGCGCCAGCGCCAGGACTAGCCTCCAGATAGGCCCCAATCCCACCTTTGCCCCGCTCGGCGGCCCTCCCCTGCTCACACACCCTCCATGGCTCCCTACTGCCCCTGGAGTTCCGGACTCTGGAACTAGTTCCCTGCCTGCCTCCCCTCGCGCCTCCGCCCCCAAAAGACACCAGGGTCCTCCCGGCTGAGTCCCTTGCCTCAGCCCATCACAGGCATCGACAGCCAGCCTGGTCGGGGGGCCCTCGCTGGCCTCTCCAGAGCAAGCCGCGTGTCCCCAGGGCAAGGCCACTGACCTGGCCTCCCAGCCTCGATCTACTGCCTGCTGTGGGGCTCAGTGTGGGGTGTAGATGGCGCAGGGCAGAGGCCGCCTCCCCTGACTGGTGCGTCCCCAAGGCAGGACTTTGTCCCGTCGTTAAGGGGCTCCTGCAGGGCAGAGGTGCCTGTCGGCGTCCTGGGGCACCTGTGGACTAGGAAGGCCTCCCCCCAGGCCCTGGCCTCCCTCGGCGGGCTCTGTCCTGCTCCCGATCTCCTGACCCCGGAGTGAGCAGGGCCCACCAGCTGCCCCAGGGCAGTGCTGCCCATCCCCAGTGCAACCAGAAACAGCCCAGGGGGGCCCGTTTCCCTCCCTGGACTCAGTCCAGGGCTGAGCTGCTCCCTGCTGGGTGTCAGTGGCCAGGTCAGGGGGACGGGCGGGGCAGGGCTGCAGGCCTGGAAGGCGCCCAGGGATGTGGACTCTGGATGCCACTGGGCAGATGGGGAACCAGCGGGCAGAGGTCCGCAAGGCCTGGCGCCTGGAGGGCACAAGCCCAGGGCGTCTTGAGGCCACACTGTCCTCTAGACAATAAGCTCTGCAAGGCACAGCCAGGTCTGACTGCACTTCTGCCCCAGGGCCACCTCAGGGCCCCACGTATGCCATGGGCCGAGGCGTATGGTCCCCGTCACAGAATGGTGCTAGGCAACCAGCGACGGCCCAGGCGACAGAAACACCCAGAGAAGCCAGGTGGGCGCGGGCGGCAGCGGGCAGGGCTGGCTCCGGCCTCGGCTCTGCTTCACTCTGCTCGTTGGCTGGGGCTGAAGACTGAGCCACGCCGGTCAGCTGGCGCTTGGTCAAAATGTACATTGGAGCCAGCACCGCGGCGCACGCATGTTATCCCAGCAGCTGGGGAGGCTGAGGCAGGAGGACCGTGAGTTCAAGACCAGCCTCAGCAACTCAGAGAGGCCCTAAGCAACTCAGCGACACCCTGTCTCAAAAATCAAAACACAACAAAGGGCTGGGGATGTGGCTCAGAGGTCGAGCACCCCTAGATTCACTCCCCAGCACCCCCCCAAAAAAATCTATAGCCTGCTACTAAACGTTTCTGGAGGCACTTCACCTGCTGGTCCCAGTGTTCTGAAACTTGGAAATCCCGGGACTGGAGGGAGGCGGAGGGAATGACGGGCCGTGGGAGGTGGGCGGATCCCGGATGACACCGCTCAAGGGCCAGGAGGCAGGCCCTGCCGTGGCCCCGGGCCATTTGGTGGCAAAAAGTCCACCAGGACCCTTGCGGAGGCAGCTGGGAGCTCTAGAGTAGAGGCCCTGATGCTGCACCCCCCACCCCCACCCCTGCCACCCCGGGTCCATTCCCAGCAGGAGCCCCAGGCACTCGCACCAGCTCCTTCGGGCTCCTTCTGGCAGGGTCCTAATCAGGTTAGGAAGGAGCCCGGCTGGGAGAGGGGTACAGCTGGGTGGGGGCGGCAGGGAGGAGCCACTGCCCCAGGTGCCCGGAGGAGACCCAGGCCCGGGGCCACACCAGCCGCTGCTGTTCCTCGTCGGTCAAGGGGCCCAGGGGGACAGGGCACACCAAGTACCGCGAGCAGCCAACCATGAAGCCAGGGAGACGGGCCGTCAGAGGGGAGCCCCAGCCCGGCAACCACGGGGGGACATCGGGACAGACGTCAGACGAGGCTCTGGCTCCCGAGAGGCACAGCGGTCAGCACGCGCTCGGTGCCGAGGGTCACTGGCTCAGGCTGGACGCGGACACCGTCCTGCTCCTTTCTCCTGCCTGCTTCTAGGACCATCCCGGCCCTGCCAGCTCAGCACCAGATGCACCAGATATCCGCCTCTGGCCACCTGCAGTCCAGGCCACTGGCCTCGCACGTGCCATGGCCGCCCCGCTGGGTGCTCTCAGCAAGGCCCCCTGCACGGAGGCCCTGTGGGCACCGTCCTTTGCCTCTGCCTTCTGCACTGGCTCCAGGCCTGGCCAGGTCTGGGGCCACCTCCTGCCAGGGCCAGCCAGCCTGTGGCCCGGCCACTCACTGCCCACCCCTCCTAGAACTTTCCTCACGGAAGCTGCCGCATCTGGACCACCTGCTTCCTGCCCACGAGGCCAGAGGCTTGTCTGCCCCGTTCCCCGGCTGCAGCCCTGCCCGTGCTCCCGGGCTCCAAGATACACACGGGAGTGACTGGTGCTCAGGTCCACCACCCCTGGAGCGGAGGCGCCCTGCAGGCAGGGCCTGGCGACCCCTGGCCAGGAGCCACACGGAGCCCACAGCTGCTCGCACGGGTCCACGGCGGAGCCGAAGGGGATGGAGGACGGAGGCTGGCCGCGTGTCCACGGGTGGGCGGCCCCGTTGGCACACGGGTGTCCCAGACAGGTACTCCAGGTGCGCCCGCATCACCTGCCGCCCGTCAGAACTGTCTGGAGTGAGCGTCCTTGCTACGGCGTCCCTCTCTAAGACAAGAGGGGACTTCCCCAGGGCCCAGCCCGTGTGCATGTGGGGACGCGGCCTGTCTGCCTCCAAGTCTGAGGCGGGAGGGCTGTGATCCCACAGCGACCTGGACAGAGACCAGAGGGCCGAGGGCAGCGCTGACCTGCAGCCTGCATGACCGCTGGCCCTCGGATGCCCAGGAACTGCCTGGATTTAGCACAGAGTCCTCGGTCCCAGGCAACCGTGGAGAGTTGGTCACCGGCCCCCCGTCCTGATACAGGGCCCTGTTGGCCAGGGGCCCACACTTCTCCCTCAGCAGCAAAGAACATGGACGGACACGAAGTAGGAAGGTGCACGTCCATCCTCTGGGTCCCAAAATATCACGTCGCTTACTGAGGTGAGAGACGGGCCTGGGGACGCAGGCAGGGGGCCAGGGAGCAAGGCGAGGAGGACGAGGGGCCGCTTCACCTGCGGGGGGGAGACCAGGACGACACCTCCTTCAGGGGTCGGTGGGTCTGTGTGTGAACCCAAAGGGCAGAGCCAGGGCAGGTGGAGGGGTGCCACCTGGAAGGTGCTGGGTTCCAGGCCCGGGCTCTGGAGCATCCCGTGACACCTGCCCCTCGCTCCGTGTCCCAACCCACCCTGCCCACCTGCGCCCAGCAGACTGCCAATCACCCGCCTGGTGAACTCTGGGGCCTGCACCCCCTGCCCCGGGCCCAGAGTTGGCAGCCCCGGGACAGCAGGGCCCAGGAGGCCGTGCTGTTAAGTTCGCGGGGACTCTGACGTGCAGCAGGGCCTGGGCCAGGGTATCCCTGGGGATGTCCCTGCTCCCCAGGTTCCAAGGCCTCTGCGTCCTGCC
Organism: Sciurus vulgaris; assembly: GCF_902686455.1. NCBI lineage: Eukaryota > Metazoa > Chordata > Mammalia > Rodentia > Sciuridae > Sciurus > Sciurus vulgaris. The sequence continues at coordinate 35,843,791 of NC_136479.1, read as the reverse complement.
TGCCACGTGGGCCACCCAGGGCTGGAGGCCAGCAGGTGCAGCACAGCCAAGAGCTGCATCCCTGGCTGAGCAGGTGCTGCCCAGGCCAGAGGCAGGCCTGCCACCAGGCAAGACCGCAGTCAGGAGGTGCCCAGGCAGGGACCTGAGATAACCAGGTTGGGCCCTCGACCCCACAGACCACATGGCCCCGAGGCCCTCGCTCGGAAGGCTGCGCGCAGGTCAGGGTGCTCCGTGCTGCCCGCCCCTTGGCCCCAGGGCCACGGCCGGCAGGGAGACTCCCCGGCAGGGCCTGTTTCTCCGCTGGGTCTGGGGGAGGCCCCGTGTCCTCCAGGCACCAGCAGGGCCAGTGCAGGGGTGCCCAGGGAGGGCCTCACTCCTGTCACACCGGCAGTCACCCAGTCGCTGTGCTCATCAGCTACTCGCCAAGGGACAGAACCCAGTGGCCCCTTCGCCTGGCCATCAGCCGGGTGGGTCTCAGGCAGTGAGCTCAGGGAGGGCCAGCGGCCGCGGTGGCTCTGCCAAGCTGGAGGGTGGGCGCCCCTGGGAGGCTGGGGAAGCAGGGGCAGCCTGGGCGCCTTCCCTGCTTGGAACCCCCACGCGTGCAGCTTGCTCTGGGCCGGGTCCCTTCTGCCCCCGGGCACTCCCAGGTCAGTGTTTCCAGAGAATTAAGGGCCTTGGCAGGAGGCCAGGGCAGCCTGCCCGGGCAGCTCCACATGGAGAGAGAAAGGGTCGCCCGGGTTCCATCCATACGTTTCATCCACCTCTTTCTGGGGGGAGTGAGGGCTTGTCACACCGGCTTCCGGGTTGACGGCAGCTGAAATGTTTTGTTTTGTTTTTTTCCTGGTGGGGCTGAACCCAGGGCCTTGGGCATGCGAGGCAAGCGCTCTGCCCACTGAGCCCCAGCCCCAGCCCCTAAAGGGGTTTTGAAGGGGCAGACAGGCGTTCTCTGGTACACGGTGGAGGATGACGCCATCACGTCCCTGGACAGCAGCAAAGGGAGAAGCACGACTTGGATCCAGGGGTGAAGGGGAAGGAGAAGTTTGGGGAAATCAACAGGAAAAAGGCAACTCCAGGAGCACAGCCGATCCAGGAACGGGGAATATCTGCAGACTGTACATCTGATGAGGGAGTGACAACCCGGAAAAATACAGGATCCCCAAATATAACAGCAACAGCCGCCTCCCGACGACGCCTCTCCAAGACCTTCGACAGACACAAGAGGACACCCGACGTCACTGACCACCGATGAGATGCAAATCCCAACAACTGCGAGACACCCTCTGGTGCCTGCTAGGATGGTCACTATAAAAAACAAACAAACAAGCAAACACGCAAACAAAAACCAGAACGTGACCAGTGCTGTGGGACACGGCTGGTGGGACACGGCTGGCGGGGACGTGGCTGGAGGGACACAGAGGAGCGGGGCGGGTGCCACGGCAGGAAGGCAAAGGGCCCCGTGGGAACAGCTGGCTGCCCACCCCCCCAGGACAGGACCACGGGACCAGCAGCTCCACCCCCACCGTCCAGCCAGGACCCGGTCAGGATCTCCAGAGGCCTGCACTGGCGGGCACGGTGGCCCCTGAGCAAGAGCCGGGCATCGAGGCAGGTGAGCACCTCTGCAAACCCTGCAGAAGGGCAGGTGGGACACTGACTCAGGAAGGGAATCCCGCCACCAGGAGGACCTTGAAGGCCACCTGCCAGGGGACCCGGGCGCGAGGACCCCCGAGGACTGCCTACCAGGGGACCCGGGCGCGAGGACCCCCAAGGACTGCCTGCCAGGGGACCCGGGCACGAGGACCCCCGAGGACTGCCTGCCAGGGGACCCAGGCGCGAGGACCCCCGAGGACTGCCTGCCAGGGGACCCGCCGCACAGGCTGCAGTTGGACTCTGGAACCCGCCAGAGGAAACGCTCCTGCTGGCCCCCCACCAGCCCCCGGTTCTAGACCAGGCTGTGCTCCAGGGACCCTGCTCGGGGTCCTCCAGAGGAGCAGCCGGAGCCTGAGGGGACACAGCGCCAGGAGCCTGCACCCCAGACATCTTCTGGGTACCGAGGACCCTCGAATCCACCCGCAAGCGAACCGCCACCCAGTCACTGGCAGGGGTTTAAAGATTCCCTGGCGCTCGGCCCACCGAGGTGACAACTCACGCCCCTACTCTGGAGTGTGGACCTCACTGCTCTGAACTGGCCAGGGTCCTGGAAGAGCTCTGTGGGAACTCCACAGCCCGGTCCCCAAAGGCACAACATCCCCTGGCGTCCCACTTACTCTGAGACAGTGGCCACGAGACTCCAGCTGTCCTGACTGGACCACGCTGGAAATGCCAAGAAAGCCGGAGATGCCCCAGAGCCCTGGCTGTTTCCCCAGCCCAGGCACCAGGCCAGCAAGGGAGGACACTTCTCACAGGACCCCAACCCTGGTCACCTTTCAACTGCAATTACGGGACAGAACTTGAGCAAGGCCCGCCTGGCTGAGCCCAGCCAACCCCCAACTGTGAGAGGTTGAAATAAGTCCGGACTGTGGTTTGCTGTCACCAGGTCCAGGGCTACTTGTTACGCAGCCAGGGATAATCACACGCCCAAGCACAGACCCTGGGATGCTGGTGCGCGAGGGGCATGCTGGGGAAGGGGCGAGCGGTGGCAGATGTCTTGGTGTGCGTGCATATGCAGGAGGGTCGGGTGGGTGGGGGGACAGCAGAGGCGGGGAAGGAAGAGAGGTCAGTGGGAATCTCCGCCTGCCCTCCTTCACCAGTCTCTCTCCCAGCAGAGCCAGGCAGCAAGAAGGGCCACTCAATTTGCCCCTAGGGACTCCCCGTAGGCTCAGAAACGACCTCTGAAAAGACAGCCACGTCCTTGTTCCTGGAGTGTGAATGTCACCTTCTGTGGGTGAGCCATGCTGAGGGGAGGCACACTGGGCCACCACGGAGGCCTGGAGGCTGCCGCCCGTCCTCGCAGCGGGGACTGACAGACAAGAAGGCCAAGTGCAGACAGACCTTGGCTGTGCTGGCCTTGAACCCTCAGGGACGCAGTCACTTGCCCAGGAGAGCCACGGCCACCAGAGGCTGGAGAGCGAGGCTGGAGCCTGCAGAGGGCGCGGGCCCGCCCACACCCTGCTCTGAGTGAGACGGTGCTGACTTAGGGCTTCTGACCTCCAGACACGGCAGGATACACATGGGGCTGCTCAAGGCACCATGTTAGTGGAACAGGTTGAACTTTCCTGACCTGAAAATCCAAAACCCGAACTGCTCTAAGAGCCACGGTGTTCTGAGCAGGGACCTAAAGCCATAGCCAGGTCCCCAGGTCCCCAGGTTCCCCCAGCTTCCCACCCCTGAGCTCACGGGACGGGTCCCAGTCAAAACACAGACATGCCGAAAGTACTGTGTAGAATTACCTTGTGGTCGGGTGCAGTGGCGCACACCTGTAACCCCCAGTAGCTCTGGAGGCTGAGGCCGGAGGATCACGAGTTCAAAGCCAGCCTCAGCAACCTAGCGAGGCCCTAGCTCAAAATAAAATATAAAAAGGGCTGGGGATGCAGCTCAGTGGTGGAGCACCCCTGGGTTCACTTCCTGGTACAAAATACAACAAAAAAATCACCTTCAGGCCACGTACGCATGAGGTGTGGACGAGACAGGAGTGAACTGCAACTTTAGACTCGGGTCCCAACTCCACGATACGTCACGATGCACAGGCAAACATTCCAAAATCCAACCAGCTCTGAAGTCCAAGACGCCCGGTCCTGAGCTTGGTGGCTGAGGGGCAATCTGCCTACACTTGTTACAGCAGCCTCGGGAAACTCATACGGGCCCCCAGACACACCGTCCTCTCCTCAAACTCTGAGAAGCTCAAGGCTGGCTTTGCTGGAAAGTTCCCCAACCTTCCCCATGGACACCCCAGAAGTGCCGCGGGAGAAGCGGATTTTTGCAGACACCCAGGAAGCGTCTCTGACTCGAGTCTCACTGCCCCCTGGGCCAGCTGGGGTGCTGGAGCCAATGGAAAAAATAAACCCAACCATGCAAAAGGCAAAAGCAGGCTCACACTCCACCCAAACACGCCCCCGCACCACGCTCAGCCATATGCCTGTGTTTCTCCAAAAAGCAGCTTGAGAGAACAAACAAAGAGAGATTTCTCCCTTCCTGGCTGGGGGGGACAATCCTTCCTCCCTGGCAGCCCCACCTCCCTCTGGATACTCATCTCTTGCTCCAGGGACTCCCCAGTGGGGATGGTATCCTGGGGGGCCTGGATTCTGGTCACACCCACTGGCCACCCATTATTGTAGCCAGGGGAGGACATGGCAGGCCACAGCCCTGCCTCTACTCCTTGTGAGGCCAGGCTCTGGACTGAGCTGGAGGGGGTCTCACACCTGGCTACAGTGCAGTGGAAGGCAATCTGGAGTTGTGGTCATGATACCTGTGTCCCAACCCTGGCCCAGACCCCAAAGGTCCTTCTCTTCCTGCTAAGCAAGCTCACCCACCATGTCCTGGCATCTAAATGCAGATACTTGGGGCAGCAGGGCCTTCCCAAAGTATTATCAATCAGCTTTTCATTACTATAACAAAACACCTGAGACAGACCACTCTAAAAGAAAAGAGGTTTATAGTCCAAACAGCATGATCCAGGCTCTGGTGAGGGTCCCACTGGCTGCAGCACACTGGGGGAGAGGGCTCATCTGTGTGGTCTCTCCTCCTTCTAACGTCACCAGAATTCAAACATGGGGGCCCATCCTAGTGGCCAAATCTAATTTAACGTCTTCCCCAAACCCACCCCAAACTCCCTAGTTGGTTTGTTTCCATACTCAAAAGCCACTAACATAAGACTTTGGGGACTGAACACTTGCATGAGCGGGGAGAGGGACATATCATGTCCAAGGCCCATAGGTGAGGCTGGGTCTCTGGCTGGGATCAGGGCCCTCCAGTCCCCATGGCAGGGACTGGGATAAGAAGCCACCAGTCCAATCCCAGCCGTGGAGTTGTGAGGGCTACTGGCGAGCTTGGTGCTTGGAGAGAGCCTTGGGTGGCCTCCTTCTGCACGGACACCCCAACAATGGCCCTCAGAAGAGCAGCCAGGAGGTGGGTCTCAGGCAGAGCACAGCAGAGCAGACTGGAAGACCTGGCCTTCAAGACTTGACCCACCACCTCCGGGCTTCACACTGACACTGGAGATCCATGCTGCTCAGGGCACCTGCTGTGTGGGCTTCCTCCACCTGCAGCCAGAAGCAGCCTATCTGAGTCTTCCCTGACCGGCTGTGTGGAGCTGCCTGCTGGGCTTTGACTTCTGGTCTACCTTACAACAGAACAAGACTTCCTTTCCGCCTGGTGGCACAGAGCTGATATCCTGGATTGTGACCCACCCACAAGAGTCTAGGGCCCTGAGTGTGCGTGGATCCAGAGTGTGTGTGAACCCCAAGCGTGCACGGTCCCAAGTGTGCATAGCTCCCGAGTGTGCATGGACCCCGAGTGTGCACGGTCCCAAGTGTGCATGGACCCCAAGCGTGTACGCCGAGGTAGACACTGTGGCTGCTTCACTCAGTGCTCACAAGCCACCTTCTCCTCCGCCCTCCACTCCCGAAGAGGCTGGAACACAAACAAAGCCAGTCCCTGTGTCCACAGGTTCCGTGTCACAGATTTTTACCAACTTTTGGGTTGAAAATATTTGAGAAACAGACCAAACACATACAGATTTTTCTCTTGTCAGGATTCCCTGAACTGTGTGTTGCAGCAACTACTGACATGCTATGACAGGGCCAGGATGTCACAAGTCAGCTACAGACAATTTAAGGTGCAGCAGGGAGGGACACGGGTCCTGTGCAAATTCCACGCCATTTTACATATGTGGCCTGAGCATCCTTGGATTTTGGATGTGGAACCCATTCCCACGGATTCCAAGGGCTCCTCTGCAGCTAGGCATGGCTGCCAGGCAGCTTCTGCCAGTCAGCCAGTCCCAAACAGAAGGGCAGAACATTCCAGAGAGCAAGCAGTGGCTGCTCTCCCCTCCCATCTCCTGCCTGGAGGATGCAGCCCCCCTAGATCAGGATGATCAAAGCCACTGCCAGGACAGAGGGGACAGAAGCGGGGCCTGGTGCAGGTTAGCAAGCGCCTGCCCTGGAGCTACGTCCCCAGTCCCATCTTACCATGTTGCTTGATGAATCTTTCAAATAACTTCTGCAATAGTGTGGGATATAAACGAACTGGAACTTATTGATCCCACAAGCTTTCAAAGCTCCGATTCCAGGTATAGTTCAAGAATGAGAGCACAGTGGCCCACGCCTGTGATCCCAGCGGCTCAGGAGGCTGAGGCAGGAGGATGAGAGTTCAAAGCCAGCCTCAGCATCTAAGCGAGGCCCTAAGCAACTCGGTGAGATCCTGTTTCTAATACAAAAAAGGGTCGGGATGTGGCTCAGTGGTGGAGTGCCCCTGAGTCCAGCTAGTCTAATGAGCACCTGATCTCCTTCCCCAAACCTCACCCTGCTCATCTGTAGAATGGGCACCTGCCCTGTTGGGAAGCTTGAACGGGATCCGCTGTCCCAAGCCTCCGCTGCACGGCTGCCCGGTAAGCTGCACTGTCCGCCACTCCTCACTGCGGGGGCCAGCCGGGGTCTTGCGTCTGCACCTGCTCCTCCCCCGGGGGCGTCCGGCAGGACCCCACCCACAAAGCCTCCTCCCTCCCCCCTTAGCCCCCAGCTCCTGGTTCCGAGTCCGAGGTGGCCAGCCTCCCACCCGGCACACGTCTGAGGCTGGACAGAGCCTCAGCAGATGCTGGAGGATGGCCACAAGCAGTGGATCAGGGGCTCAAAGAGGAGATGGTCGGGCCCACCCAGGATGCAGCAGCAGCCACAGGCCTCTAGGCCCCTTCCTCATGGCCACCCCACCCACAGCAGCCCCCAGTCAGCGAACGGGTAGGCTAAGTGCCCTTGACCCTCGGTCTGGACCCCGAGGACACATACGTGAACGAAGCCACTCCCAGAGGCCAAACAGCGGATGCACCCGCAAGGAACCCAGAGCAGTCAGCCTCCGGCAGACAGGAGGGCACTGCCAGCATCCTGGACCCTGGACTGCCCACGGCCCACCAGAGGGGAGCAGGACCCCGGGTCACCTCCCCCAACTTCACCCCCTCTCGGAAGGGAAGGCAGAAACCCTCGGGAAAGGCTCTGGCTCCACTCCAGGGTTCAGAGGCAGCCCTGCCCTCGGGGCTGGGCCTGTGTTTAGATGGACGTGTCCTCTGCCCCTCCCGCTCCCCCTGCTCCTCCCTCACCTCGGGAAACAGGATCACCCTCCTCCCCATCCCAGGCAGAGTGATCTGTCCTGAGCTCACGCCCAGCACAGGAAGGACGTCATCCAGACTTTGGGGATGGCTCCAGAAGATTCAGAAACGACTCTCCCAAATTAACAAGTGAATTACGCTCCAGACAGAGGACACCTGGACTGTCACCCTTGAGTCATCTCTTTAAAGCCCCTGTTCCTGCTAAGGAGCAGGATCTCAGCCTCTGGGACAGGAGTCCCTCTGCTTCTCCTTTGCTAGCAAAGCAATAAACCTTCTTTTTCCTTTAGCCAAAAAAAAAGCACCTGAAGACTGGGTGCTTGATAACGTGACCGCAGGTAGCTGGCCACTGAGCCTCGCAGCTAGAAATGACTGGCTGGGCTGTCGGTGGCCACTGTTTAGTGAGTATGTACCCATCCTGCGACGCCAGCCTGCTGATGCTCACCCAGAGCCAGGATGCTGGCTCCAGAGGCCCCGCATGGAGGCCAGGCTCACTCATGCCAGCCTCAAAGAAGTTTGAGGGTCAAAGGGCACAGTGGCACTTGCCTGTGATCCCAGCAGCTCAGGAGGCTGAGGCAGGAGGATCACAAGTTCAAGGTCAGCCTCAGCAACTTAGCAAGGCCCTAAGCAACTCAGTGAGACTCTGTCTCTAAATAAATACAAAACAGGGCTGGGGATGTGGCTCCGTGGTTAGGCACCCTGGGTCCAATACCCGGAAGCAAAAAAACCAAAAAACAAAAATAACAAAAAGGCCAGTTTGAAGGTCCAAACACAAAGAAGCAGTGCCCCACTGGGGTGACGGTCCAGGATGGAGGGATGAACTACCATCCCCTCCCTGGGTGGGGCCGGTTGCTGTCTCCCACTTGCCCAGGCCTGTTGAAGGGCTCTCCAGGTGACCTGCCTGGGGTCAAGCAGCGGGGGCTGGACAGCTGACTTCTGTCACCTGGGGGGCTGATCTGGCAAAGGATCCCGCGAGCACACCCTTGGTCGGAGCCTCATGCCACCACCCCTCGTCCATCCGGGGAACCCGAGGCAGGGGGGAACAAGGCCAGTGAGATGGACTGCCTCGCGGTCTGCCCAGGGACCCAGGCCCACACCAACACAGCGCGCTCTCCCGGGGCCCACGCAAGGCCACTTGGGATTTTGGGGGGGCGGGTGCTGGGGACCCAGGGACTCGCAGGTTGCAGGCGAGCCTCCACCACAGGCTGCAGCCCAGCCTGGATCTCCTGCGCACCAGAGGGCTTTCAGGGACACTGACGTTATTTCTTGGAAAACGAGCAATAATTGAGATGGGATCCCAATTTCAGTAGCTGCGGGGCGTCTGCCTCCACTGCATCCCCCCCTGGCGCCTGGGCTGCTGGAAGACATCAGATGGAGGGATGAGCCTCTTGCCCACGCAAGAGCCCGGCAGAGTGTCGCAAGGACGAGGAAGGCCTCGGGGCGCGAGGGCACACCGCAGAGTTCAAAGCCAGGCCAGGCCCCGTCAGAGGCACGGCCAGCTCTCAGTGGGACAGGGACGGGGGCTTCCAGGGGCTTCCGGGAGCCGGGCGCTGGGTCTGCAGGTCACCTGGGGAGGGGCCCCTCACGGGTAATCAAAGGATGCAGAAGGCTCAGGTCCTGGGACCCTGCGTCAGGCGCCCAACACAGCCAAGCTGCCCCTCCCCACCTCTGCTCTGCAGAGCCAGGCCCGTGGGGCCCAGAGGCTGGCCAGGCTCACCTGGCCCCAGGCCTTGGGCCAACACGGCCCACTGTGCAAAGGAATTTGGTGATTTGGTGACCTGGTGACGCATCAAATTTTTCTTTTTTCCCCAGGTACCGGGAATTGAACCCGGGGTGCTCTACCACTGAGCCACATCCCCAGCCCGTTCAACATTTTGCGACAGGGTTTTGCGAAGTTGCCCAGGCTGGCCTTGAACTTGAGATCCAGATGCTCCTGCCTCGGGCTCCCGAGCTGCTGTCCAGGGGTTGACACTGAACCACGCTGGACTCTGGTTCTGAGTGTGTCCTAGAAATTCATCCAAAATGCAAAGACTGGTAGGCAACCTCTCACAGAGGCTTTCTGGACACACACACGCAGGCCCGGCCCGAGCAGGCCTCCCGAGGCCCTGCCCCACAGATAACCTCAGGGACACACGGAGGGGCCCCGGGGGAAACGGCAGGCGTCCTAAATGGCCAGGGCTGCGGGTGGGCTTCCTCCCCTGCTGTTCATAAGCTCACTGGGTACACCTTTTACGACTGGGAACCACAGGACAGCAACCTCACGCTTTTAGAAAAAAAAACCCAGCCCAGCACGGCAAAGGGTCCCCAGGCCTGGCAGAGGGCAGGGCAGAAGGCAGGCCCAGGAGCTTTCCAGGGACCCACGTGGACTGCAGGGGCGGCAGGCCCGGCCGCGCTGAGGACGGACGAGCCAGTGTTCCCAGGGGCAGGGGGGACCCGGCTCCCCCAGAGGACCCTCCGCTGCCCCGCCCAGGCACAGCCCGGAGGGGCCCTGGGGCAGCAGGGGCGCGGCTGCCCTGGGCCTACCCCCAGGAGGGGAGGCGGCCCGGCTGGGTCTTGTTTCCACCCGTTATTTAGAGGCCCTGGCGGGGAGGGGCTGCCACTGGGAGACCAGGATGAGCCGCAGCCGCCCTGCCTGGGGCCCGCGTGCCCATGGCAACTGGCGTCCTGGCCTTGGAGACCAGCTCCCGGTTGCTGGCGGTAGGGCCGGGCGGGTGTGGCTCCCAGCAGGGGCCCTGGCAAGGGACAGGACCAGCGGAGGGGCTGATGGGCCAGGCCCAGACTCACAAGTCCCCAGGGCCACCACCTCTGCCACACACACGTGTGGCCACCAGCTCACAGGACCCTGCTCCACCTGGTCCCACGCAGCCTGGGACCAAAGGCAGGTGCTCCCGCCCCCAAGGGGCCCCCAGGCTGGGAGGGGCCAGGACAGTGACAACTGATGACTGGAATTTAAAACGACGTGGTATGGTGGTCACTGAGCCCTTCACGCCCCTCGACCCCGCACACGGCACTTCCTCCAGAGATGACAAGCGGTGACATGTGAGCTCCAGGCGGCAGGAGGGCAGCCAGGCAGGCGGTGCGGAGGGGACGTCCCGTGGCCGTCTCCTCCAGGGACGCCACCCGCCTGCAGCACCCACCTCTCCTGGACACCAATGCTGAGCCAGGGCTTTGAAGGGGTGCCAGGTGACCGGCTGCCCAGGAAACCCGAGCGCCAGCCAGGGCCGCCCACGTGTCGCGGCCAGCCCGAGCAGGGCAGTGGCCTTGGCCAGGGGCTCGGGAGTGGGCGAGCTGGGGACAAGCCCAGCTCTGCGTGGCGGCGGCGTCCAGGGCGGGGCCGGGCTGGGCTGGGCAGGGCCGGAAGTGGTGGGTGCAGAGGTCGCCTGGCTGCAGAGGTCAGGCCTGGGCCCTCGAGAGGCACTCGGGGCAGGGGCAACGCAGGGCGGGCAGGGGCTGGCATGTGAGCCTGAGGGCACAGGTGGGCCCAGCCTAGACCCGGGGCAGGGCAGGCTGGGGAAGGGGCAGAGCTGAGACCAGAGGGCGGAGGCCAGAGAGGAGGCCTGGAGGGAGCCTCTGCCCTGAACAGAGGGAGGCCGAGCCACAGAGCATGGGACTCCCGGGGCCGCTGTGACCTGTGCAAATGGCTGGAGGCCTGGGGGGCGGTTCTGGGCGGAAGGGACGTGTTCGGAGGTGTGGGGTACAGCGAGGGCCCCGTGGGTGACACTGCCTGGGGAGGCTGGAGATGGAGAAATCGGAGGGATCTGAGGCCCAGAAGACAGGAGCCCACAGGGAGGTGGGGGCCCCGGCTCTGACTGCGGGTCAGGCTCCCGGGTCCTGCCAGGGGGTCCCCCAACCCGAGTGCAGGACTCCAGGTATCCCTCCCTTCCCACGGGCCCGGACACCGAGCCCTCTGCCAATCCAGGGGGATAATAAAGGGCCCCCGCCCTACAGGGAGTCCAGGCTCATCCCGTCCACTGGGGAGGTTAGGGTCGCTCTGGAATGTCCCCCACAGGCTCGTGGGCTGAAGGCTTTTCCCCCAATACAGCAACGCTCAGAGATGGGGCTTCTGGACTGTCTGTCCCCTGGCTCGGGCGCCCTGGGGACTATGTCAATCTCCTGGCTCCTTCCTAGCTTTCTTCTTCACAGCTGCCACCAGCGGACAGCCTTGTTCCATCCCTCGCCCTTCCGCCATGTTCTGCTGCACCTCAGCCCAGAGCAGAGAAGCCAGCCGATGGTGGACGGGACTCTGAAAGAGTTGGCCGAAGGAAATCTCCCCCCTTTCAGCTGTTCAGGTCGGGTATTGTCAGGGATGAAAGGCTGACACGGAAGGTGACATGGCGGTCAGACCCAAAGGCGTGGTCAAACCCAAAGGCCCCGTCAGGGTGGTGACCTCCCCAGCCTCCCCAGCCTCCCCAGCCCTGGGAGCCCACAATAGTGCCTGGGCCACTTCAGTGATTCTGCGGTTGTGCCAACATCACCAATGGACAGACAGACATCTGTGACATCACTAGGCAACATGACCCCACGGGCCACCACGATACGTACAGTCGGCCAACCAAATGTCACGCACGTGGTGCGTGGCTGAGCTGCTGAGCGAACTGCAGAGTGGATAAGAGAAAGCGGGGTCAAGACCCACCTCCCCTGGATCGAGGGGTCCCAGCCCACACCTCAAGTCCCCAGCTCCCGTCTCCCCGTCCGTCCCCCAACGGCTGGACTAGGAGAGATACCTGGGGATCTGGTCCAAGGCCCCACCTGGTCAGGAGCTGGTCAGCCCAGGGAGAGGCTCAAACCCTGCCTCACTGCCCAGGAGCCGAAGGGGGCCAGGGGCTCAGCAACGCCCACACGGGAGGTCCCAGGGCAGGGAGAACAAGTGCCCCTTCAGAGGCAGCAGGGACAACTGCCTCACCTGACGTCACCTGCTGAGCTGCAGCACCCCAGGGATCCCCTGGACATGGGCTCTCCTGCCCCTGGCAATGACACGTCTGTCCCCTAGGTGTGGCGGGGCTGGGTGGGAGCCCTGGTGCCTGGCCCTGTGTGGAAGGGACACGTATTTGCTTTTAGTTTCTATGGTGCTGGGGACAGAAGCCGGGGTCTCCAGGGTGCCGGGTTAGCTCTGCCACCGAGCCCAGGCCCTGGCTGCCACAGCGCAGGCAGGGGACAGGCACGGGACAGGCCGGGACCAGGAGGGCAGCGGGGAGGGGCCGGAAGGGCAGCACGGGGGCAGAGCCAGCCGGGGGCCAGGCGGGGGCCCCGAGGCCTCACTCGAGACCCCACGCTTGGGCCAGATGGCGACACTCCTTCTCCGAAGAACCAGGCTGAGGCGCATCAGCCCTTCCTGCCGGGAAACGCGGGGCAGCGGACACGGCGCTGGGTGATCTAATCCGGGGCGCCAGCTCCTGCCCGCCCGCCCCGGCTGGCTCCCGCCCAAGCCGCCCTGCTCTCCACCCACCGCAGCCTCCAGCCTCCAGCAGACGCGGTGGGGGCAGCGGTGCCAGCAAAGGCCAGGCCTGGGCTGGGCTCCAGCTGCGGACGCCACCCTCCGGCGCAGCCAGACGCCGCCCCCGCCGGGCCTCAGTTTCCCCAGGTGTGCACTGAGAACCTGGGCTGGAAGTGGCCCCAAGGCTTCTCACCGTGCCCAGGCGGCAGGACCCCCCCCCCGCACTCAGACTCACGCGGTCACCCTGGGCCTCCAGCCCCTCCTGCAGCCGTCAGGAGGTCCGGCCTCAGTCTGGTGCCGTGGTGCCCACCTGGAATCCCAGCAGTATTAGAGGCTGAGGCAGGAGGATCACGAGTTCAAAGCCAGCCTCAGAAACACAACGAGGCCCCAAGCAACTCAGGGAGACCCTGCCTCTAAAAAAGCATAAGCCAGGCTCAGGACGAGACTCAGTGGTCAAGCGCCCCGGGTTCAACCCCTGGTGCCGGAAAATAAATAAACAACCTGGTGCAGCTTCCACCCAATGCCCTGCAGACCCCGCCCTCGTTTCCATCCCAGGGGCTCCTTCAGCCCCCGAGCCGCCCACCCGGCCTCGCTCCCCAGCGCAGGCTGGGACCCTAACCAAGTACACACCCCTTTGGCTGCCTCTGCTGCAACCCGGGGCCTAGAGGTGGGGGAACCGGGCCGGTGGCTGCCCTGCAGCCCCTGGGGAAGAAGCTGAGCTACACCTGGTCACCCACAGCGTCACCGGCTGCTCACGGGACCAGAGCGCGAGAGGCAGGGAGGACCAGCTCCAAAGGCAGGTGGAGGGAGACCAGGAGCAGAGCTGCTTGGGATGGGCAGGGAGCCGGGCGTGGTGAGAAGGCATCGGAGGCTCGCAAGCTTCCGGCAGGTTCCCCAGGCCAGGCTGGGCCCAGCTGGGTTGGGCCGGGCGCTGACAGAGGCATAAGTCACTGCTACAGTCCACGAGGGGCGTGACCCAGAGTCTCCAGTGCTGGATGGAGGCCTGGTCCCCAGTGTGGCGCTTGTCCTGAGGCCCCTGGGGGCATGCCCTGGGCGGGATTTACGCTGGTCTCCTGTGGTGAGTGAGCTCTTAGGAGGGCAGGTTGTCATGAAGGAAGCCAGGCTGGCCCTCCCCTGCTCCCATGGGCTCTCTCCCTCTCACACACGCTCCTGCCATGATGCCAGCTGCCACAGTGACACAGCCGAGGGGCCCTCACCAGAACACCAGCCCTATGCCCTTGAACCTCCAAAACTGTGAACTAAGTGAACCTATTTTGTTTATACATCACCCAGTCTCAGGCATTTTGTTACAGCAACAGAAAATGAATTAAAACAGTTTCCTATCATCCACCCCTTCTCTGAGGCCTGGGCAGGACTCTCACCAGCCCACACATTCACACACACACTTGACAGTCGGGAACACCAAAGCCGAGGGAGTCAGTAACCTGCATCTGTGCTGACCAACTCCAAAGCAGGCTCTCCTCCCACGCACTGGAGTGGAGACAGGTTTGGGCAGATGTCCATCCACTGGGTACCTGCCCATCTTGCCTGCACACAAACATGGCAGCCAATGCCCAACAGGGCCCCAAGCCCGTGCGTTCCTTTCACAAACACCAAGCATCTGTTGCAGACCCACTGAGTGCCCCAGGTCAGGCGGCGTGCATGGGAGGGTAGCTCACGTTTGTGGCCAGACCCTGAGATGACAGGCCTGGTTTTATGGCTGGACATGCCTGCCCACACAGGCTTGGGTGTGTCCCTCCCCTGACACCTCTCTCTTGCCCAGGCACCTGGAAAGGACGGGGGCAGGTACTGAAAGGTAGCCCACAGCCAGATGGCTGAGGCCCAGCAGCAGGTGATCAACTCACAAGGACCGGGAAGTTGGGAGCTGGCCCTGATGCTGATGGCAGGCAGCCCCTCCCCAGTGGTCTGTGGGTTCAGGCCTCTGAGACTTGGTGTGAACCTGCCCTCCCTCTTCCAGGGCTGTGTGAGGCCAGGCAACTTGCTTCCCCTCTCTGGACCCCAGTCTCCTCCTCTGAGGAAAACATTCACAAGGCTCTGCCCTCCTTCCTCAAGGAGCAGACGTGGGGAGGTGGGAGCCAGGCCCTGGCGCAGGGGGGCTGACTGTCGTCTGTCTGTCCTCTGTCTGTCCACCCCACCTAGCTGGGGTAGAGGCCCAGCCCCTGGATGCCAGAGTCACATCCAGCCATTATGGTCAGCATCAGCAGGTGCTTGCTTGGACACGGGCATGAGTGGAGGTGTGGAAGCTCAGAGAGGCTGAGTAGTCTGCCCAAGGTCACACAGCAGGAAGAGTCGGGGTAGCTTCAAACCAAGTCCGCTGGGATCTGGAGCAGGCATGTGCCCACCCCGCACAGCGTCCCCTAAATAGAGCCCTGGCAGGGTACCGTCGGCCCCTCTGTCCAGCCCCACTGTCCAGATGGGCCTGGCTGCACACCCTGCGCAATGCCCAGGTGGCTCTCCCCTGGGCTGGAGGCGAGGCCCCTGAGCACCAGAAGGGACCCCACGGGTACGGAGCTGACACTCAGTCTCACAGGGCCGTGGAGCCAAGGTCACGGGCTTCCCAGGACCTGGGGTGGGTGACCGAGGTTGGGGGGTGGGGTCCTGGCACGGGGTCAGCCGCCACCGAGAGCCCAGACTCTGGGTGGCTCAGTGCGTGCCTGTGTCACCAGCCCTGAGCAGGAAGGGAGCGAGGGGTCTCCGCACCCACCCAGCAGGGAGCCCTGCATGAGCCACGCCCACGTGCTCCCCCGGCGCCCTCGGCAGCCCCGTGGTGGACGTGACCCATGGGGGCGGGTGGAGACACAGGACACCTCCTGAGAGGGGACAGCACCCGAGGCGCCCACCACCCTGCCCGCACCCCCGGGTCCCCCCTCTGGGAAGCTCTTCTAGTGGGCAGCCTCCGCTGACCCAGGACTTGCCTGCTGGGCTCCAATGGACACAGGACCAGGCTGGAGGGGCCCAGGGCTCCCTGGGGACACACACTGGCCACACTCCATGGGGGTCCGCCACCCTCGCTCTCCCCTCCCTCAGTGACCTGGCTGCACCCCATCCAGTCACCGAGGTCTGCTCCACAGCCTCCCAGCCCAGGGGTGCCTGCAGGGCAAGGAGCACCAAGAGCCAGGCAGGCGGTTGGGCCGAGATTCTTAGAACTCTGCAAGCTCAATCCCAAGCTGGGCCCTGGGTTTCCCCATCAGAAAAGGAGAAGAGACCAACACATCCCGAGTTCCTTCCAACTCGACCAGATCCTGGCTCCAAAGCACACAGCAAGCTGGGCACAAGGACATGCCCGAGAGTCTCCGCTATCCAGGAGGCTGAGGCAGGAGGATCGCAAAATTGAGGCCAGCCTCAGAAACTTAGGGAGACCCTGTCTCAAAATAAAAGATAAAAAGGGCTGAGGATGTGGCTCAGTGGGTAAGCATCCCTGGGTTCAATCCCCTGTACCAAAAAGGAAAGAAGTGAGTAAGAAACTTGAGAACATACTATCCTACTCTGAAAATGCATGTAGTTGGGTGTGGTGGCGCACACCTGTGATTCCAAGACTCAGGAGACTGAGGCAGGAGGATCATAGGTTTCAGGCTGGCCGGGGCCACTTAACAAGACCCTGTCTCAAAAGAAAATTGATTTTTGGTAACATGGATTGAACCCAGGGATGATCAACCACTGAGCCGCATCCCCAATCCTTTTTATTTTGAGACAGAGTCTCCCTAAATTGTTAGGGCCTGACTAAATTGTTGAGGCTGGCCTTGAACTTGTGATCCTCTTGCCTCAGCCTCCTGAGTCACTGGGATTATAGGCAAGCACCACCATGCCCACTGACCCTGTCTCAAACCAAGAGTCTACAAAAAGGGGGTAGGGAGGCTGTAGCTCAGTGGCAAGGCACCCCCGGGTTCAAATCCCAGCACTGCACACACATACAGTGTGACGGGGAAGGGCCTCAAGTTCCTGAAGACACTGCTGAGCCCCAGCCCAGCCCGGCCTGCCCACCCTGGGCGTTTCCTGCAAGGCATAAACAACCGCTTAGAGCAGGCTGCCATTACCTGTGGCCAACGCACCCCTCCCGACGGCAAGTCGTCCCTGGGCCACCCGCCAGGCTGGGGGGTGCTCTGAAAACCAGGGAGGAGTTGGCCGGGCCGCTGACAGGGATTCAGCTGAAGGTCAAGTTTCCAGGCACCATGGCCTGGTGGCCCGGTGGCCCCTGGGTGGGCACACGCCTGTGCCCCTCAGGCCCAGCTTCCCACACTCACCAGGTGCTCCTCAGTGGGACCCTGAGGTGGGCCGGGCCTGGCTCAGGGGGTCCCCGTGCTGCCACCCCACCTGAGTGCCCCGCCGGGCTGGCAGAGGCAGCCCCAGGGAGGCAGGGGCGAGACCGCGAGAGCAGGTGTGGAGGGCAGGCAAACCTCCTTGGAGACCCCCACCCAAAGGCTCCCGAGCTTGCGGCTGGCCCTGGACGCCCCTTCAGAGCCAGGCAGGGATGAGGAGGGACGGCATGGCGAGCCTGATCCACGGAAGGCCACAGCCCTGCCTGGAAAGGTAACCAAGAGGCACAGGGGTAACGGGCACGCCGGGGACACCTGTGATAGGGCAGCTTGGGGCACGGCCTGGGGCAGGGATGGGCTGGGGACACTGTCCAGGGGCAAGGGACGGCCAGGCTGAGGTCTGCAAGGCAGAGCTGGCCCAGCTCTGGCACAGGGCCCTCGCACCCACGCTGAGCAGGGCCACGGGGCCCGGAGGCCCGGCTCCACGTGCCCGCGGGAGCCCAGCAGAGGCTGCAGCGGGGCCCAGGCTGGCTGCGCAGAGGGAGGGCGGCCGGCCACCCACCCGCCCAGGTTCTCCAGAGCTGGAGCCCGAGCCGCCCGCCACTGCCCAGCTGGCTCCACAGAACCTCCCGTCACTTCTCCCGTCACCGTGCTCACTGGCCACTGGCTCCGTCCCCACCGTCGCCCCCCCACAGTGCCCCCGCCTGCCCCCGCTCCCTAAGCTGCCCACCCCCAGGGCCCCATAGACAGCAGCCACCTCTCAGCCACGTCCCCATCGACACAGAGATGCGGGCGGGCTCCCCAACACCCGGCCAGGGGCGGTGCGGCCCACGGGGACACCAGCCTGCGCAAGGCCCCAGAGCCATCCCTGCCCCAAGAACCAGAGCAAAACAAAAGTAAAACCCAGCCTCGGCTCACCCTGGGCGGTGCCAGCCCTGGACAGGCACAGCACCCAAGTCCAGCGACAGGCGAGGGGGGACAGGCGGGAACTGACCAGCTCCACCCCCCCACAGAGGCAGAAATGGAGGCCCAGCATAGCCCAGGCCTGGGAGCGGAGGGCAGGTGTGGAGCAGGGATCAGGGGTGGCCAGCTTCTTTCTGGGCCGGAATAGAAGGCTCCTGAAGGGCTGGCCTCTGGGGTCATCATGTGACAAGTTTAGAAAATGCTCTTAGCTGGGATGGTGGCCAGCTTCCCCCAGTTGAACACAGTGATCCTCCCAAGTCACCTGCCATCCAGAAAAACTCTGAGATTGCTCCTTCGAGGCTCAGAGAGGTGAAGTCACTTGCCTGAGGCCACACAGCAGGTCAGTGGTCAAGCTGGGACTTGTACTCCCATAGGCCTGGCTTCAAAGGCGCTGATGGTTCTACTGCACCCCACTGTGAAGTGGGGGAGCCCTGCGTCGCTGCCAGGTAGAGTGCTGGCCTCTGACCAGGGCAACCAGGGCCATCTCTCCCTCGCAGATGCCAAGAGCAGAGCGTCTCACACACGGTCTGCCCGGGGCGGGCGGGCCGTGGACCAGGATCAAAGAGGGAGGATGTGGTTTGCCCACCTGCCCGGGCCGCGCCCCCGCTGGAAACCAGGGTGCTGGTGGGGAACAGGGCGCCTCCTTCCCGGAGGCCCTCCTCTTTCCCAGCCTGGGCCTCGCCGCCAGGAGCCGCCACACCTGAAAAACCAGCTCCTGGATAAACACGAGACAGACGGGCCGCCACGGGACCCTCAGGAGCCGCCAGGACCACCCTGGAGCTGGGTGGGTGGGCAGGCGGGGGTCCTGCCTGCCCCAGGCCCACCCAAGAGCACCCCCGGGCCTCCCGCCGTGCCGGTCCCAGGGTGGGACCTGGGAGGCCGGGCTCTGCGGAGACACAGGAGCCTGGGGGGGACGGTGGGGTGGGGGCAGTGCGGCTGGGGCCATCCCGACTCATCAGACCCCAAGTTCAACCCCAGACTCAAGACGGGCTGGGGACTCAGCTCGGTGGACCACGAGCAACCCACCCTGAACCCCTGGCCACCAGGCCACCCCCCAGCGCCCAGGGAGCTGCCTTCTCACGAAGCCAAGGGGCTTGAAACCCAGTCTGCCAACGGGATACCGACGCGCTCTCAGTGCCCACCCCAGGGACAGCGCCCAGCAGCCCTGCCGGGTCCCCAGACCCCGCCACCTCTGTTTTCTAGATGGAGACACAGGACCCACGGGGTAGGCCGGCGCCACGTTACAGGCAGCAGCCAAGTGCAGCCGCGGTGGCCCGGCAAGGGGCTCCTGGGAGCTGGGCACAACCGCAGTCACAGGGCCAGCCGCGTGGGGCCAGCCACTGCTCCTGCAGAGCCCACCTCGGGCAGCAGCAGATCCAACTGTTTCTTTGACCAAAATTTGATCTAAAGTCCTATCAGGTGACTCCCATGAACACTGGCACAAAGGAACACGGGAAGCTAGAGTCCCACGTGGCTCTCTGGAAACCCACGGGCTTGTATTCTCCCTGCCGGGGCTCACGGTAGCCCCATAAACCAAGTACTCTCTTGCCCTGTTTAAAGGCGCACAAACCAGGGCCACGCCTGTAATCCCAGCAGCTCAGGAGGCTGAGACTGGAGGATCATGAGTTCAAAGCCTGCCTCAGCAACACAGTGACGCCCTAGCAACTCAGCAAGACCCTGTTTCTAAATAGAATATAAAAAGGGGCTGGGGATGCAGCTCAGTGGTTAAGCAACCCTGGGTTTAATCCCTGGTACCAAAAAACAAAACAAAAAAGCCCACGAATGGAAGCCAGGAGTGAAGACCCTAGCCCACCCAAGGTGATCATGTTCCTCCAGCCAGGGCCTCCCAGCCTCCTAGCCTCCTCCCTACCCCTGGAAGCAGCACAGAATCCTGCCCCAAGCTAAACAGCTGCAGGTGCAAGGACCGGACATGTGCCAAGGACCCCCTGCCTGGGGCAGGGGTCCACAGTGGTGGGCAAGACTTCACAGGGCCCGACAGCTCCCTGCCTGGCGCCGCCTCCACCCTCCAGCTGTCCCGGCCCCACGGCAATTGTTCCAGAGCCCACCTGGACTTCGGAGGATCCGTGGGGCCACAGGCCCCGAGGCGGCAGCAGGAAGCTGAAATTTCATCGCCAGGTTCACTGTATGAGTCACCAGAAACGCGGGATGAAATTCCAGCTCTGAGGACAGAGGTGTGCAGCCCTCCTGGCTCAGGGTCAGCTCCCCAAGGGGGCTGAGGGCAGGTGTGGGCCGAGGGCCCCACCACCCAGATGGCTCCTTGGTGGAAACGAGGAAAAGGCACCCTTTGCTGGGTGGTCCCAGGGGCACAGGGCTCAGCGGGCCTGTCCGCTGGATCCCCACCGGGAGGGCAGCGGGGCGGGCACACCAGGAAACAGGAGCAGAACCAGGACCACCAGGCTCACCCCGCTGAGCACAGGGTGTCTCCGAGGCCACATGCCAGGTCCCATCTATGGATGCTCTGGAAATGCAGGACCGCAGATGGGCAGCTGCAGGGCTGGGCCAAGAGGGTCCTGGCCGCAGAGATGGGACCGTTCTGTATCCTGACAGGGGCTGAGGGGCAGAAGCGGTGGACCAGGCGGTCCTTTCGCTGGGCGCCCAGGGCGGGCTGTCCCTCAGACCTCCCCAGATCTTCCCGAGGGACACGGCGCCCTGCCCGGGCTCACTGGCTGTAGGAATGCCAAGCCGGGGGTGGACAGACAACTCCCTTTCACTGTGGCTCTGACAACCAATAGTCTGACCCCGGCGAGCAAAGAGGCCTCGCCTCATCCTGCCCTCTAGAAGTGTCCAGAGGGGGCCCTGCAACAGGGCACCCCAGCTCCTGGCTCCCCACAGCTACTCAGCTCCCCAGCCCCCCGCCATGGCCTGCCCCCTCTGGTTCCCGGTCCTGGCTGCATTCCAGCCCTGCACCGAGGTGACCCACACACCCAGGCTGGGCAGCTCCTCGGAGAGACCCCAGAAGCGGCCACCCGGAGCCTGGGCAGGTCGGGAGGCAC
Organism: Sciurus vulgaris; assembly: GCF_902686455.1. NCBI lineage: Eukaryota > Metazoa > Chordata > Mammalia > Rodentia > Sciuridae > Sciurus > Sciurus vulgaris. Next base: position 35,822,857 of record NC_136479.1, on the reverse strand, counting down.
CATCTCCAATTTTTATTCAAGCAAACAGCCCAGATTGGGGGTTGGGGGCTGACAGGTGACAGGTGACATGAACCTGGAGGGATGCTGGCTGATTCCAGGAGACCACCGTGCAGCGGTTTGAAAGTTCCACCAAAACTCAGGTCGAAAGGTAGCTGGCTGTGAGTCCTCGGAGGCGGGACCTGCGGCACCTTTCAGAGGTGAGCAGCAGAGGTCATGAGGGCAGGCCCTGTGAGGCGTTAGTGGCTTTGTAAGAGGAGGAGCTCACCTGAGGGAGCACGCTTGCTACCCGGCCACGCGAGGTGCAGGGCCACCTCTGGATTCTGTAAAGTCCCCATTAAAGGCAACCCTGACCCTGGCCCCTGTGCCTGGAGTGAGTGAACCTTTATTCTTCAATAACGACGTTGTCTGGAGCATTCTGCTACGGCAACAAGCCATGGGCTAAGACACCTCAAACCCAGCCAAGGGGCCGGCCCCAAGCTCAGATCACCCGAGGCAGGATCACCCTGTCTTCGAATGGCGGGTGTCAGAAAAATCACCTCCTAGTACTTGGACCTCAGCTTTTGCAAATCTTGATGGAAAGTCATAATTTGGTATTTCTGGAAACTTCCCTCTTCCCAGTATCTCTCTCTCTCTCTCTCTCTCTCTTTTGGTATTAGGAGTTGAATCCAGAAGGGCACTACCACTGAGCTATATCCCCCAGCGCTTCTAACTTTTTAAGACAAGCTCTAAGTTACTGAACCTGCCGTCCTCCTGCCTCAGACTCCCAAATCACTGGGATTACTGGTGAGTGCCACTGTGCCCAGCCCAGCATTTCTTAATATGTTGTTAGGACCACACAGACACAGAAACCCCGGAAACAAGGGATTCCCGGGCTGGGGATCCCCAAGAGCACCAGAGACCACCCCAACTACACCCTTCACGTCACCCAGGTCTAACCTGGTCCCTCAGGTCACAGACTGGAGAAAACTCCAAGGAAGTCAGGTGGACCACAAATCAGGCAAATTGTGGCTAACTGTCCCCAGAACCTCGGGGGTGGGGGAGGCCTGACCCCAAGTCCAGGCCCAGCTACACCTCAGGGGCAAAAGACCCCCGCTCAGTGAGAACTATGATGACAAGTTCTTGGTCACGACCGGCCCCGATCTGGCATTATCTGATGCCTGCCTGAAATCCAAATTTAACACACGTCCTTATTTTTGTCTGCTAAGTCAGGCAACACGAGGCAGGTGGTCCTGAAGGAGGGCGACAGGTGGGCACAGAAATAGCTGCAGGTCAGTGGCCCCAGTCAGGGCCAGGAGGAAGGGCGCTGGAAGAAGACCCTGCTGGGGACATGCCGCGCATCGCCAAGCCGGGTGCAGGGACGGCACAACCTCAGCCCGCTCATGCACCAGGGTCCACTCGATGCTTCGGGCATGGCCCTCGATGCTCTGCCACTGCGACTTGTTTAAACTGGACCTGTTTCTTCCTCCTCCTCTCCCCCTGCTCCTCCCTCATCTCAGGAAACAGGATCACCCTCCTCCCCATCCCAGGCAGAGTGATCTGTCCTGAGCTCACACCTAGCACGGGACTTTGGGGATGGCTCCAGAAGATTCAGAAATGACTCTCCCAAATTAACAAGTGAGTTACGCTCCAGACAGAGGACACCTGGACTGTCACCCTTGAGTCACCTCTTTAAAGTCCCTGTTCCTGCTGAGGGGCGGGAGCTCAGCCTCTGGGACAGGAGTCCCTGTGCTTCTTCTTTGCTAGAAAAGCAATAAACCTTTTTCCTTTTTCTCAAAACTGTGTCCTGGTTATTGGACTGGCAACAGGGACAAGAACCAAGCTTTGGGCAACACACGGAGCTGGCGCGGAGCCCCTGGCTTGTCCTCAGCCAGGTATGAAATGACCGAGTGGCCACCCCCATGAGCATCAAAATAGCAAACCCAGTCAGACAGCCCTGAGCTCGAAGACCTGGGCACCGGCGAGGGGCTAGGCGGAGCAGAGTCCCCCAGCCCTGGCTCAGGTCTGCGCCTCTTCCACATCCACGAAGCCAGGGACCTGAGGGCTCATGGGAAGAGAGGGGGCTGAGGCCAGGGAAGTCCTGCAGGAGGGCCAGGTACAGAGCAGGCCAGGGAGGGCGTGGGGGAGCCCTACTGCAGGACCCTCTGTCCCCCAGATAACCAGGCCACGAAAGCAGCGGGGTCCAGACCAGTGGGGCGTGGCCAGGGAGCAACCTCGATGCCTATACACGAAGCCTCCAATGTCCCCTGCCACCAACCACTGGCCACACCCCACTTTCTCCTGGCCAGGTGCATTCATGTCCTCCCCTCCCCCTCAGAAAGCCGTCCTTGCCACCTGAGCTCCAAGTTCCTTCGGGGGATTTCCTTCAGTTCCCAGAAGGGCCCCCATCCTGCAGGTCCTGTTCCCTCCCAGAAGCCCCTCAGTCAAACCAGAGTCCCGGTCAGCATGGGGCCCACAGTCCAGTGAGGCACACTCTGCTTCTTGGGGTTTGTGAATTAACCCTGCAGGTCTTGCCCCCCGAGGGCCCCTGAGGTCTCCACAGGTCCTGTGGAGCTGGCTTGTCCCAAAGAATTAGGTTATGTCCGGGGGCAGAGCCTCGGGCTTAGGTTCTGGGCAAGACAGGCCCAGGTGGCGGGGAGAGAGAGTGGGCCCCAGAACCCCGGGGCAGGAAGCTCGGAAAGACACAGACTCAGAACGTGGTAGGGACCCCGCCGCAGGGATGAGGACCCAGGAACAGTGGCAGTCAGTGGACCAGGATGTCGCTCACTAGACCCTCCCGCTGTCCAGCAGTTGTCTGGGCAGAGTCCTCCAGCCCCGCCCGCTCCGGGCCACTGGAACAGGTGTGAACACCTGAGTGAGCTCGATGTGGGGACAGCCTTCCCCCGGCCCCAGCCAGGGGGACGTTAAAGGAAGCCCTCCAGGCCCCTTGAAGGGTGGGCGAACCCCGAGGTAAGGAGACTGGGCAAGAGTGGCAGCGTGCAGAGGCCGGGCTGAGAGGAAGCATGGCCGGCAGGGTCCCAGGAGCAGGCCCAAGATGGAGCGGTGGGCACAGAGAGCCACCAGGATGAGGACGGCTGGGAGGTGCAGTGTGCGGCCCCAAGGTCACGCTCAAGACAGGAATACCCTGAGCTGTCACCCACCACATCACCGAGACACAGCTGGGGCCTCCAACAACGGGGCTGTCACCAAACCTGTTACCTAGCAGAGCCTGCAAGCCCCGGCCTCTGCAGAGACCGCAGGACGGCCACCTCCACGACCCCAGCCTGGCGTGCCTTTCCCACGGCCTCCCCCGCACTAACAGATAAAATTATTTGTGATGAACAACAACGGCAAATAAATGGCCCTTCTCCCGAGCGCAGACAACAGTCCTACTAAGTAGGTTAAGCTCGCCCACAGAGCCACCGTCCGCGCGAGACCACCCCTGCCATCTTCGTCCCTAAGTTCTCCCGTATTTCAAATGAGCTGGCGAGGAGCGCTGCCGAGTTCCAGCCCTTCTCGCTTTCTCCGGTGGGGTCCTCTGGGACCCTCGGAGTTGGAGCTGATTTCTAGGTCATCCTCAGGGCAGATACGGAATGAGCTACGGGCTCAAAGCTCCCACGACCCAGAAGCAGTTCAGGGTTCTAGCACTCTGTCACCTCTGGGCCAGGCGGGCCCCTGTTCAGAAGAGGCCAAAGTCAACCTCACACCCTCCCGGGCCCCAAACAGGTGATTCATGATGGCCACCTGATGGCCCCCATGGTGGCTGCCCGGTGCCCAGCCCCCCGCCCCAGCCATGGCCTCCCACCACTTCCTCCAGCTCCAGATAAAGAATCGATGCCGGTGCCCTTTCCCGGTGGGAATGACGCTGCTGAATTAAATGGGCTACTGCAAGGCACCTCCCAAGCCCCGAGGCCCCAGGCCACTGCCAGCAGCCCTGGCCACAGGGCACCCGAACACACAGAGGCAGGCGATAGCCAGGGGGGGCCAGAGGGGGCTCGGCCACCCTTCCCCCCTGCTCTGAGCAGTGAGAGAAGTGCCCACAAAATGCCCACTCCTCTGGAAGCTGCCAGGGCCTGCCCTCCAGGCCCAGGGCATCCCATAGCCTGCACACACTGCAGCCGAGCGGCGCCTGCGGCGGGCAGGAAGACCCCTACACGGCAGCGCCCTCACTTCGGCTGTGAGAGGGCACGGGAGCCAACGGGGAAGTCTAGTCCTGGGCGCCCAGGTCACCGGGCCAGCTGCCCAAACCCGGGCCCCCTCCAGCTCTGCAGGAGAGGAGAAGTCTCAGCCGCACGACCCCCACTCGCCCTGGGCCGAGGCCAGGGCCCGGTCCTGGTCCCTGGCTGCCAGCCGCTATCAGGCCCACCAATCCCAGGGACTCGGGTGGGGGGCATCAAGCACCCCGCGGCCCCTCCTCCCCTCCCCTCCCCGCCCATGTGCAAGAACTCGGAGACCACCCACAGACCGGGCTCCCCCAACTTGCTGCACTGGGCCCTTTGTGCCCCCCCACGCGTCCTCTAAGTCTCCCCCCGCCCCTGCCGGGGGTTCGGTGCCACCGCTCGGCCGGCCCCTCCCCGGGGACCCCCGAGGAACCCCCATGCCGGGCGGCGCGCGCGGGGCGGGCCTGGGCGCGAGCGGGGGGCGCGGGCCGGGGCGGCGGGGACGGGGGGCGGGCCGCGGCCTTCCCAGCCCCCTCCCGCCCCGCGCGCCCGCCCCGCGCCCGCCGCCGCGGGCAGCCCGACTGACCTCCTCGGCCCCCCGCAGGCGCCCCCGCCGCCGCGAGGCCCGGGGGTGACAGCTCGGGGCTCCCGCCGCGGCCGGCAGGTGGGGGCGGCCGCGCCTCCCTCCGGGGCCCGAGTTCTAATCCGGGTCACGTGCGCGCGCCCCCCGCCGGCCCCCGGCCCGGGGCACCTGGCGGGGGAGGGGCGGGGGCGCGATCGGGGGCGCCCGCCCCCCGCCAAACTTTCTCCTACCTTGGAGGATCCCCAAGCGCTCCTGCCCGCGGCGCCCCGGCCCCGGCCCGCGGCCAGGACGCAGCCTCCTGCCGCTGCCTCCCGACTGCTCCGGAGCGCGGGCGGGCGCGGCGCGGAGGGCGCGGGGCGGCCGGCCGGGGGCTGCGCGGGCCCCCACCCCCGGCGGGCTGCGGCGGAGGGCGGGGCGGCGCGGCGGAGCCGAGAGCGGGAGCGCAGGGAGGCTCTTTGTTCTGTAATCCCAGTAAGATTGCCAGCCATTCGCCCCGGCCCTAATCCCAGCCCCGCGCAACACCACCCTCCATTGGCTGCCATTTACATACGGGATTAGCCCGCCCCGCGCCCGCGCCGCGCCGCGCCGCCCGGCACCGCGGCCAGCCCGCCGCCCGGCCCGGGATTAGGACGCGCCGGCGCCGGGGGCCGCGGGCCGGGCCGGGGCGGGGTCGGCGGTCAAGGTCGCCCGGCGGGCGCCCCGGCTCCCCGGGGAGTACCCTGGCCCGCGTGCCGGCCGGCGGCCACTCCAGCCTCGCCCCGGTCCTGTTCCCATGGCCTGGCCCTGGGCCTTCGATCGGGTGTTGTCCCCTGCGATGTGCAGGAAGGCAGTGACATGCCCAAGGTCGCCGCGGATCCCAGTGGACCCCGGGTCCCATCTTGCCCTCGGATCCCCGGCCCCTTCCCTCCCGACCTCATGCCCATCGCCCCAAGCCTGGCTCCTAACTGAGCGAAAGCCAGAGCCAGGGCCACGCAGTGCCCCGCGTCCTGCGCTAGGCCTTTGCTGGGGTAGGCCCCAGTGGGTCCCCAACCCCAGGGACTCCTGGCCTAGATGGAGTGGCCCTAGGTAAGCTGAGCGTCTGCCAGGTCCTGTCAGACCCGCGCAGTGCCGTGAGCGCAGGCCCCTAGGTCAACCTTGGCTCCCCAGGTCTCCCCTGGCCAGCCCACAGGCCGCCACTCGAAGAACTCCTCCGGACAGCGCAAGGCCAGCCCACAGGGCCCGTGGGCCCACGCGAGCATCCGGTGGGGAGTAAGGCCACAGGTGCCAGGCCCCTGAGGACAACTCTTGGTAGTGCTGCCTAGTTCCCCTGGGCCCCCACTCTGACCCACATTCACGCTTGCACACCACAATGGTGCAGGGCCTGAGTGAATCTAAATCCTGGCTCTTCCTCCTACCGCCCCTGTGACCTTGGACAAGTGAGTTCCCCTCTCTGAGTCTCCACTTCCCCCTTCCCACAGCCTCTGGGTCAACCACAGTGTGACCCCCACGGTAATAAGGCTTGCTGACCGTGGCCACCGTGTATTAGGGTTCTGCCAGGTACTAGGCACTTAAGATTCTCTGTGCCTCACAGGAAGCCTGCAGGGTGGCCGTGGTTGGCCCTGCTTTATGATGCAGACAGCACACCAGGGGCCCCCCCGGGCGGGTGCTGCCCTCCTCTTGCCCACTGACCTGTGGTGTCCCCATTACATCTATTCTGACCCTTGAGGAATCAGGTCTCTGGCATGGCTTCAGTGGGCATGACTAGAGGAAGCTGGTCCCAGGAAGGGCTGGCGGGACCCTTCTTGGCAGAGTGCTTCCCAGACTCCAAGTCCTGGACCCCAGGGCCTGGAGGAGATGAGGCCTAGAAGGGGGGCGCACCGCGATGTGCTCGGTGCTGCCCTCTGCAGGCAGAATCCAGAGCGGCAGCTATAAATGCCGAGTGAGAGGATGTCACCTTCCCCAGTCTCTGGACTGCTCTAGTATTCCAGAAAGGCCGAGCAGCCGCTGTGCTCCTCCGCGCTCAAGTACAGACCAGGGAGCAGTTGGTACAACAGAAGCCCCAGCCGGTCAAGTCTGGGCCCCACCCAGCCACCTGCGAACTGGGTTTCACATCAGGAAGCTCTTGGGCTGTGTGCCCCGAGCCAAGTCAACTGGCCTTTTTGGGTCTCAGCTTCTTCATTGTTCCTGTAAAGCGGAGCTAAGTAAATTTGCTTCATAAATTTGCTTTGCAGATTAAATGACATAATACAGGGCACACACCGATAATCCCAGCTACCCAGGAGGCTGAGGCAGGAGGATTACAAGTTCGAGGCCAGGCTAAGTAATTCAGTGAAGCAGGAGGATTACAAATTTGAGACCAGGCTTAGCAACTTAGTGAGACTTTGTCTCAAAATAAAAAATAAAAAGGATGGGGGTGTAGCTTAGTGGTAAAGCACCCCTGTGTTCCATCTCTAGTAGCAAATGATAGTAATACAGAAAAAATGTTTAGCACAGTACACATAGTAGATGCTCAATAAAGGGTAGTTCTCCATTTATTTTTTATTTATTTATTTATTTTTGGTGATGGTGCTGGGGATTGAACCCAGGGCCTTGTGCATGTGAGGCAAGCACTCGACCAACTGAGCTATGTCCCCAGGCCCCCATTATTTATTTGTTGTTTTTTTTGGGGGGGGTACCAGGGATTGGACTGAACTCCCAGGGTTGAGCCACATCCCCAGCCCTTTTTATATTTTATTTTGAGATAGGATCTTGCTAAGTTGCTTAGGGTCACGCTAAGTTGCTGAAGCTGGCTTTGAACTTGGAATCCTCCTGCCTCGGCCTCTCCAGTCACTAGAATCCCAGGCCTGCGCCACCGAGCCCAGCTCCCTGGTTTCATGTGTTGGTTTCCTCTAGTGAGTAAACTAGGCTCAGAGTCTTTGCTTCAATGGCTTTTCCTGAAGAGGAGGGAGTTTTAAGTTCAAGGTCGTGAACATTCACATTTTTATCAAGTTCCCATTCTTCTCCTGAGCAGGGTGCCAAGGGCTGCCTCCACAGAAGGGAGTTCGGATAAGAAGTCCTCACCAGTGACTCCTCTCCACCAGACCCGAAGAGCCCTAAATCCCTAGTTTCAATCACCTGGTCCCCTCGCCGGCCCGGGCTCCTTCCTCCCCAGGCCCGGCCCACCGACGGGAAACTGGGGCTCCTGTCTCTGCCCTCCTGCTCACTGCCACCTGCCATGGGGCTCTGCGTGCCCTGGTTCACCTGAGAGGCACCCAACTGCCTGAGGACCCCAGGGCACAGAAGGGGTGCAGGGCGCGGGTCCTGTGGGAAGGGCCAGCCTGCGCCTGAGCGCCCTGCTGCCCCTCAAGCCAGGAACTTTCTCCCTCCAACCCCTGCAGAACTGGCCTCCAGGGAGGGCTGCCCGAGGGGACCCAGCCTTGATGCCCTGGGTTTGGGTCCCTGCTTCCTGCACACGTCACTTCCTTTCTCACCATTCCGGACGCATCTCCTGACTCCTCCGAGGTAAGATCCCAAGGGGAAGTGGGAACCGGCAGAGGGACGGGCCAGTCACCCCTGACCAAGTCGCCCTTCTCTGAACCGGGGAAGAGCTGGGCTTTGCCGCCTCGGATGTGACCAGAAGGGTCAGCGGTGAGGGTGGCGACCCCGGGCCTCAGCCTTGAAGGAGGCAAGCTGCGGGACTGGGGCCACCTCGGGGCCCCGGCTCGGCACCTGCCTCTCTCCTCCCGTCTCCGTGGCGTCCCTTGTATTTTCAGGCTTACGATCGTGTCTGATCATGACGGCTCGACCCTCAAAAACGAGACTTGAAACTTTGGGGTGCAGCTCAGCGGTGGCTCTGGCATGGGCGCGACCCTGGGTTCAACCCTGGCACCAAAACACCCAAACCCTCAACGCCTTCCGGAACCCACGCTCGCCCCTCAGGGCTGGCCCCCGACCTGGAGGCCGAAGGGAGGAGAAGGTGCAGGACCAGGAAAGTTCTCAACGGGACGCAGAAGCTCAAGATGGGACCACCCAGGGGCCCCCTGGCCTTCTGCCAGCCTGTGGGGCCACCAGGGCCAGGTGTGCTGCTGCGGCCGTCCACCTCGGGTTCCAGCGTGGCTCTGGCCCCCGAGGAGTTTCTCAGGGAGGTTCTTTCTCCTCCCCTCCCCGTCCCTAATCTCTCCCCCCACAGGACGGAGGTCATTCAGACTAGGGACGACACCTGGAGGGCTGGGAAGTGACCAGCTCCCAGAGTCACAAGAACCCCTGCCACCTGCCATGTGGCCTTTGAGTCATGTCTTTAAAGCCCCCGTTCCTGCCAAGGGGCAGAATCTCAACCCCTGGGGCAGGAGTCCTGTGCTTCTCCTCTTCTAGCAAAGTCATAGAAACTCCTTTTTTCCCCAAAAAAACCTTGTCTTCCTTACTGGATTGGCCTTGGGGACCAGGAGCCAGCTTTCCATAACACGGGGAGCCAGCCCGCTGTGTCTGGGCCCCACACGTCCAACCCCAGAAGTGCCGTCCCCCAGTCTCAGGGCAGCCTCTTGCACCTCGTGCTGGGCTACGTCCTGCTGCCTCTCGGCCTCCGTGGCTCCTCCAGGCTGCACAAACAGGGCATTTGAGGTGGTGAGGTGGCTCATGGTCATAAACCCAGCAGCTTGGGAGGCTGAGGCAGGAGGATCACGAGTTCGAAACCAGCCTCCACAACTCAGGGAGATGGTGTCTCTGAATAAAAATACCAAAAAGGGCTGGGACTGTGACTCCGTGGTTAAGCGTCCCTGGGTTTAATACCTGGTACCAAAAGTACTTTTTTTAGATATTTCACATTGTTTTTCTTGTACCAAGTCCTTGAACTCCACATCCACGTTACACGCACTGCATCTCTTTTCGATCGGGCAGACTCCGAAGCGCTCCTGAGCCTCTGATGAGCAGCGGCTGCATTTCGGACACTGTTAAGTCAGGCGATCATTTATGTATATAAATACATCTTTTTTAGATATTGCTGGACCTTTGTTTTATTCATTTATTTTTATACGATGCAGAGAACGGAACCCAGTGCTTCACACATGCTAGGCAAGCGCTCCACCCCTGATCCCCAGCCCAGCCCATTTCATTTCATGACCCTTTTTAAGCCGCAGACCTTTTATTTCCCAGCAGATTGTCACGTGGAAGCCCAGATGATAGGAAGAGAGAAGCCTCCTGCCGTGCCGTGCCGTGCCGTGCGGGAGCCCAAGTGGGGCTGCCCTGGGATTCTTCACCCCCTCCTTCCTCCGAAGGGCCCTGTAGACACACAGGTGACACACACACACGCTCACACACACACACACAGGCCCTCAAATTCCCAGCCACCCCCATTCCTGACTCAGCTGAGCAACCACCAAAGACACAAAAGCCATGCTTCTGTGATCCCAGCTCCTTGGGAGGCTGAGGCCGGAGGATCTCTGGAGCCCAGGGATTGGAGGCCAGCCTGGGCAACCGTCTCAGAAACAACCACCAAAAACCACCAATAATAATAACTAGTACCATTTATTGAGTGTTCAACCCAGACATGGTGCTAAGTGTCTTAGGTGTATTATCTCAATTAATCCCCAATAAGGGAGTGTGCTAGTCGGTTTTCTGTCATTTTTTTTTCATTGTAAATGGACCAATGCCTTTATTTTATTTATTTACTTTTATGTGGTGCTGAGGATGGAACCCAGTTCCTCACACGTGCGAGGCAAGCACTTTACCCCTGAGCTACAGCCCCAGCCCCGTGGCACTTTAATGAAATACCTGAGGTAATGAACTTATAAAGCAGAAAGGTTTATCTTGGAGGTCAGTCCATGGCCAACTGGCCCTGTTGCTCTAGAGCACAGGACATCATGAGGGGCACCCCCTGTGACATACAGCCCTCCCAGGAGACCCACCTCCTAAGTCCCACCACCTTTCAGCACCCCATGTGCAGACCCAGCCTTCAACACACAGTAAGATCCAAACCATAGCAGAGGGTGACAGTCGTGTCCACCTGATGTCCAGCAGGCTCAGGGCTGAGTTTCCTTTTCTTTTTGCAGTGCTGGGGATGGAACCCAGGGCCTCTGTCCTGTCTCGACCACGGGGACACGTCCCAGCCCCCTGGGGTCTGAGATGACATCAGTGTTGCAAATCCAACCCTCCCTGGGAGGAGGGGCTGGGGTTACCAGGAAGGCCCTGTGCCCCCGCCGGGAGGACCCAGGACCAGCAGGTAACGGCACCGGTGCCCTCACTTCTACACCAGCCCCTCGAGGGACGGTTGGCTGAATCCTGGCTCCCAGCCTCTCCTCGGGCACAGCAAGCCACATCTCCCCAGCACCCCTGGGAACTCACATGCTCGGCTTCCGAGCAAATACCAGCAGCTGCTCCACCAGCAACTTTAGTTAGGAACCGGTGGAGATTCAGAACCCTATCTGGGCCCGCAAGGAAAACATCTGGAAGCAACCTCCTCAGACACTAGGGGCGGACCTGGAAGCTTTGGGGGATTTGTGCTCCGTGCCCCCGGCCCTTTGCACGGCCTGGAGCAGAGTCCCACCCCTCCAGCTCCTCAGGCAGTGGGAGGTGCTGGGGAGACAGGACACCAAGCACAGCACAGCAAGGAGGGTGTCGATCTGGCGGGGTCGCCCCGGCCAGTGCTCGGCCCAGGGCAGGGGCCAGGTGTGGCAGGTGGAAGGGCCAGCACCAGGGCTCAGGCGAGGCCTCCTCCAGCTCCATCTCTGATGTCGGGGAACCAGGCCCGTCTCCTTTCCCTGGTGTGGCTGTGTAAGGTCCAGACCCTCAGGGGAGGTGGTGGCTGGGAACCAGGGGTCGGGGATGCCCGGGGACTTCTGTTTTAGAACACACCCCTGGTTTCTCGGCGGCACGTTCAACCTTGGGACACAAGGGTTTCCTCGACCTCGGAGGAACCTGTAAGCCGTCACGTCTGTGGTTTAACCACACCCAGCCGCGTCGGCTGGGGCCGTGGACCCTGTGCCACCAGGCTCCAGGCGCCAAAGGTGCAGACAGGGCTAGGCCACTCACAGACGTGCCCTCCCTGTGCCAGGCATCGCATAGTCCAGGCAGTCCCTCCCGGGACTCTGGGCCAGCAGCTAGGAGGAGGAGGACCCCGAACTCCGGAGGTGCACGGGGAGCCAGCTGCCTGGGGACAGGGGACTGGCCCAAGGAATGGGTGCGCTGGGCCCGTGTCACCCTCCCTGCCAAAGACTCCGGGGCCAGGAGGCCCGCATGTGCTAGATGGCTTCTGTCTTGCTCCAGAATTTTCTGGAAGCCCACTGCACCCCACTGCTCCCCAGCCCCAGGGGAGGGCTCCCCCAGAGCCCCCTCCGGCCCCACCGGCCTTCCACACCCGGGAGGGTCTGCCCGGGCCTTGACCCAGGTCTGCCTTTCCGCTTGCTGGTCCGGGTCTCCGAGTCCTCCGCCAGGCTGGCCCCTGGCTGTCCAGCGCTCCGCCTTCCTCTGGGCCCAGCCAGGCCGCCTACGCCCCCACCACAGCTCGCAGCCCAGAAGCGATTTCACGTTGCCTGAGTTCTTATTTGATCTGTGTCTGACTCACCCATCGCGGCGGCTTGATGTGGCCTGCGTGTCCCCAGGGGCTCATGTGTTGACAGTCCCTGCTGTGATGTGTTACGAGGGGGGAGCTGAATCCAGCTGGAGTGTTGAGAAGGGGGCCTTTGAGAAGGTCATCGGAGTGGAGTCCCCTTGAGGGAATCCTGGTGGCTTTATGAGAAGAGGGCGGAAGGCCAGAAGATCCACGCACGCACTCCTGGGGGCTCTCGCCACAGGGTGCTCCTCACTGCCTTGGGACTCTGCCAGCAAGAAGCCATCACCAGCCGCAGGTCCCTGAACCTACAGAGCTGGGTGCTCAATAAACCTCTTTTCTTTATCACACATGAGCCTCAGGTATTCTGTTATAGCAACACCAGGTGGACTAAACCACGCATTAACTCTAAACTCCACGTGAGGGTCGGGTAAGTGCTCCACAAACACCTGCATGTTTCCAGTGTCTGGCACTGAGCCTGGCACACAGTAGGACTGCCTGGATGGATGGATGGGTGGGTGGATAAAAGCAGGCCTTCTCTGCCTGCTGTCTGGCATGCCCTGCCCTCTTATTTACCTCTGTCTGTGGCTGTCTTGACGCAGCTCTCCCCAGCAAAGTGTGTGTGGGGCAGGGGGACTTTCTATTTCCTCTGGGTCGGAATCTAATGACCCGGGCTCTCTCTGACTCTGTCTAAACCAGCTGTCCGCAACCTGTCTCTGGCCCTGGGTCTCTGGCTCTATGGGGTTTCTCTCTCCATCTCAGTCGCTCCCTCCCTCTCTCTCTGGGGCCTCCGTGTCCCTTGCACCTCCGTCTGAGTCCTCTCTGCCCCGCCAGCTCGCTCTCCTCCCGTTCTCCTCCGCTGGAATCTTTCAAGAGCAGAGCGAGGCCTGTAACCGAGCCGGCCGTCTCCATGGCTGCAGCTGTGGAGAAGCTGAACGATCACGTTGGAAGGAGGGTCTCAGCGGTAATTGCACCTTAATAGTTCGTGGGAGGCAGAGCGGGGCTCCAGGAGAGGTGGTCAGGACAGCTGGGACTGCGCTGGGACAAGCCACTTGGAGTCACAGTAGTCATGGGCCAGGCTTAGGAGGGGACACGTGGCCTTGGCCAGACACGGGAGGCGGTGGGAGGGGCGAAGCGAGGCAGGGAGGCCAGCCTCACCCGCTCTCCCTCCCAGAGCCGTCTCTGCCTCCTGCTCTACCCGCTGTGCCCCGCGCCTGTTTATAATTTATGCTTATGATCAGAATTATCAGCAATAATGATAACATGATTATAATTGCTGAGCTGCCGGGCTCAATTGTGGCGCTGTTGGTAAATATTATGATAGAGAGTAGCGTGAGACCGTGCCTCCCAGAGCCCAGGGCAGGGTGGGGGTGGTAGTGCCGAACATGGGGGGCAGGGGCTGTCCCTCCCTGCTCCCAGCCAGGGCCCCTCACGAGGCTAAGACTCGCAGCTCCGCAGTTGGGGCATCTGTTTTAACACCCAACAGTCCTGCCTATATCTAACCTAAGTCATTCCTGCTTCAAGCTCAGGGGGGCATGAACAAGTCTGATGGCACCTGTCGCCCCCATGACAGGGCACCCCGACTGCATTAGAGGGAGGCATCCCAGGGGCCTGGGCAGGGGGCCAGGGGGGCCCAGGGTAGGAGCAGCATAAAAACGGCCCCCCAGGAGAGCCCCACCAAGGAAACCAGGGCTTGGGACAACCTGGGGACCCTCTGGAACCAAGAAGCAGTTCAGGTCCACAGGCACCGTCTGGCCGGGCGGACGAGCTCTTCGCTGCTGACTTGGTGACGTGGGGGGGTCCCCACACTCCCCCGGGGCTGCCTCCACTGTCCCCTTGGCCACGCGGGGTTGAGGACACTCCTGAGAAGGAAGAGGGCTTCTCTGTGGGAGGTGTCGGGACACCAGGGCAGAAGACCAGGGCCCTTCCCCGGGCGGCGAAGTGGATGCTTCCGATGGACCGAGATCTAAACGGCGGTGCTCTGGAGCGCTCTGCCCGAGGTCAGGACCCCAGTGAGAGGCGAGAGGCGAGTGGAGAACTGGCAGCGGGACCTGGGGAGGGGAGGCGGGTGGGGCTCGGGGCTGGGAGGGGCTGTGCCCAGGAGGGAGGAGGGGGCAAGCCCGGGGAAATGCGCGGCACTCGCTAGGGCACACAGCTGGGCCCCGCGGAGGACCCAGGGAGCCAGCACGTGCCCTCCCATGAGTCCCACCCGACCCCACCCGGCTCCGTGAGTCAGGTGGGCCGCTGTCAGCACCCTGTCCCATAGCACAACAGCCTGGTCACAGGGGCCTCCCCAGGCACGTCCCCCCAGGCTGAAGGCAGGGACCCTTGGAGATCAGAGCTGGACGCTGTGGCACATGCCTAGAATTGCAGCAGCTCAGGAGGCTGAGGCAGGAGGATCGCGAGTTCAAAGCCAGCCTCAGCAACTTAGTGAGGCCCGAAGAAACTGGGGGAGTCTCTGTCTCCAGAAAAAAATTATTAGAAAGTCTGGGGACATGGCTCAGTGGTGAAGCACCCCTGGGTTCAACCCTCAGAACCAAAAGAAGAGAACTTCCCCAGGCGACAAATTGAGACTTGGCCCCACTCCAGAGCAGGGAGTCCGAGTTGCTTCTCAACACCTGGCAAGTCTGGTCTTCTCTGAACCTCGGTTTTTTTCATTTGTTAAAAAACAGACGGGCTGGGGAGATGGCTCAGCTGGTAGAGTGCTCGCCTCGCGAGCACAAGGCCCTGAGTTCGATCCCCAGCACCGCAAAAAAAAAAAAAAAAACCGGAAAATCCTGACTGACTCCCAGTGAATTTTCCTCAGCTTGATCCTACGTCATGGCTTAAAGGTTCACCTAAGTCAGAACCAAAGGGAACCAGGGGATCAGGAGCGTGTCCCCCTCGCGGGCGGTGTGTCTTTGGGTAAACAGCCCCACCCCTAGCTGATCAGGTGGGGGGCAGAGGTCGCCCGCGCAGGGAAGCCGTAGGGAATCGAGTGCCCGCGTGCCTGGGGACCAGAACCGGGTGTGGCACTGTAAGGCCGGAGACATTAGGCTGCCCTGGCCCAGCCCTGGTCACCTCAGGGCCCGGGGAGCACTCAGCGGGACCTTGGGCCTGGGGCCTGCAGGCTCGGGTGAGCTGGGCAGAAGTCCCAGGGCTCAGAGGCTCCGGGCCGCCTCCCTGGGCAGCTCTTCACTCTGCCCCAGGACGGGCTCTGCCACACTTTTGAAAGGTCATCTGGGTCTCCTTGCCCAGCTCCCTGAGAGCGACATCCGACCCCGGCTGCGCCTGGGGCTCTGGGGCCTCTGACAGCTCAGCCTGGGGCTCCCGCTCCACCTCAGAGCCACGGCCCAGCCCTTTTTATACTTTAACCTGAGACAGGGCTCGCTGAGTAGTAGCCGAGGCTGGCCTCAGATCCTCCTGCCTCAGCCTCCGGAGCCGCTGGGATCATAGGCGCGTGCTACCCCACCTGGCTCTGCTTTCCTCCTGCCTTTGAAGCAAGTTTTGTCTGAAGGGCAAGCAGGGCTTCCGAAGGTCCCTCGACGTGACGGTGGCCTGGTACAGCTGTCCCTTTGCAGCCACAGGGGATTGCTTCCAGGACCCCCAGGGATGCCAACCCAGAGACGCTCAGTCCCTCACGCAAACAACACAGTATTTGCATAGGACCTGCGGACATCCCCAGGAGGACCAGTCCTTTCCTGGGGACTTCCAGCCCCTGATGTGACCTCGATGCCACCTGAGTCGTCACTACCCTGCATGGCTCAGGGGATGCTGCCCAGGAACGAGCTGGGGTCCCCTCGCTACAGACGCGACGACTTCTCCAGTGTTTCAGTCCACGCTTGGCTGGACCCCAGAGGCAGAGCCCGTGGGAACCGAGGCCCCCAGCTCTGGCCCCGGGTCCCCCGCCCGCCACAAGCCTGGGGAGACAGCCCACCAGGCAGGCGTCGCTGTCAGGGGCGCGTGCGGAGCACGACGTCGGCCTCCAGGACTCCAGGCCTGCTCCACCTGCTCACGCCGCGCGTGCCCTGGACACACTCGCAGGCAGCCATTAAGGCTGGCGAGACGCAGCAGCGACCGCCAAGTGCAGAGTTTCCCTGGGCAGAGTCCTGGGTGGCCCCAGGAGGTGGCCACCACAGGGGCTCAGCTGGCTCCCCTCCCGGTGCGCGTCCTGCAGTCGGCCTGCACCTCGGGCCTGGCCCAGACCCGCCTGGGCGCCCACCCCAGCCACGAAGGCCGTCAGCCCAGCACCAGGCCACCGGCCTCGGCGTCCACCCAGGGGCTGCTGCCCTGGCCCTCAGCCCTCAGCTCCTTTCCCACTCAGACACCAGAGGCTCCTGGGCTGCCGCCCGCTGCCCAGGAGCCGTGCCAGCCTGGGGGCCCCCCCCACCGTCTCCGCTTCCCAGGGTGGCGGGTGCTGGGCGGCTGTCGGCCAGGCGACAGAAACACTGTCCTTCCTCTCCTCGGCCTGCCTGCTGGGGACACTCAGGGAGCCACTGCGCTCCGCCGTGGCCCTGGCCCTGGCCCTGGCCCGGGACAGCCCGCCCAGAGCTCCCTCTCCTCCTGCCGCGGCCTTTCTGCTGACACAGCCGGATCCGCAGGCCTGGCACTGAGCTGTATTTAGGTCAGGCCTGTTTTAATTCCGCCGGGGACCGCGCTGGGCTGGACGGCCTTCCCGGCTGACATGGGCAAGGCTTGCTTTGGCTCTGCCCCACGGGGCTGCCCAGGGTTATTGGGGGACGATGGTGGAGGCAGGAAGGGGCAGGTGGCCTGGTCCCCAGGTCCTGGCCCGTCTGGGGCCCCCCACCCTCCCGCTTTCTGGGGAGGATCCCCCTACACAGAGCTTAGTCTGGTGAGGAGAGACTCTTGGGCTGAGTTTCAGGGGACGGTGGTGACGTTCCTCCAAAGCGGGGGTCATTTTGGCACATGACGCCTCCTGGCCTCTGCTTCCCTCTCTGTACGTGGACCGCGTCCTCCACAAGGACCGGCATGGCTGGTCCTTGTGCCTCCCTCTGGTTAAGAGCCCAGGCTGGCCACCACACTGCTGTCTGCTCACGGCGGTGTTGCCCAAAGCTCGGTCCTCGTCCCCAATGCCCATCCAGTGACCAGGACGCGGCGGCTTTGAGAAAAAGAAAAAAGAGGTTTATCACCTTGCGAGCAGGCCGGGGTTTAAGCCCCAACGCCAAATAGAATAAAATCCAAAACATCAGGACCTGCAGGGTAGGATGCTGGCTTTAGGGTTACCAAAAGCTCGTCCTTGTCCCCGATGCCAGTCCAATAAGGAGGACACGGTTTTGAGAAAAAAGAAAAAGAAGGTTTATTGCTTTGTTAGCAAAGAAGCACAGGGACTCCTGTCCCAGAGGCTGAGCTCCCGCCCCTCAGCAGGAACAGGAACTTTAAAGAGGTGACTCAAAGGTGACATTCCAGGTGGCCTCTGTCTGGAGCGTAATTCACTTGTTAATTTGGAAGACAGGTCATTTCTGAATCTTCTGGAGCCATCCCCAAAGTCTGGATGACGTCCTTCCCGTGCTGGGCGTGAGCTCAGGACAGATCACTCTGCCCGGGATGGGGAGGAGGGTGATCCTGTTTCCCGAGGTGAGGGAGGAGCAGGGGGAGGGGAGGGAGGATGGGGAGGAAGAGGAAGAAACACGTCCATTTAAAAAATAAGTCAGGCTGGGATTGTGGCTCAGTGGTAGAGCGCTTGCCTGGCATGTGTGAGGCCCTGGGTTCGATTCTCAGCACTGCATATAAATAAATAAAATAAAGGTCCATCGGCAACTTAAAAAATATTTACAGAAAAGTCAGTGGCTGAGCAGCAAGGGCTGTTTTCAGAGCATCAGGTGGACCCTGGGTCCGCCCAGACAGGGCTTGTGGTTCACCTGATAATTCGGGAGTTTGCTGAGATCTTCTGGTGCCCAAAGTCTCAATTACTTCATTCCTGTGGTGGGTGTGTGCCTGGGACGGAAGGTGAGCCTGCTTCCCCTGAGATTAGGGAGAGGGAGAGGAAAGGGGACAAACATGGCTGTCTTACGTTTTCCTCTGAACGAGGGATCGAACCCAGGGGCTCCTAACCACTGAACAACCTCCCCAGCCCTTATTTACTTATTTTTTATTTAGAGACAGGGTCTTGCTGAGTTGCTTAGGGCCTCACTAAGGGGTTGAGGCTGGCTTTGAACTCCTGATCCTCCTGCCTCAGCCTCCCTCTGAGGCACAGGGATCACAGGCCTGTGCCACTGCGCCCGGCAACATGTCTGTCTTAAAAACAAGTCTCAGGGCAGAGCAGCAAGGACCGCCATCTGCAAAGCGTTAAGTGGACCCTGTTACAGTGTGACTCTATCAAGTCCCACACTCTCTGCCTGAATGTTCTCAGCTGCAAAATGGGCACAAACACCGGCAGGTCCCACGGGCCTGTGGGGTGAGAGGAGGCTCGGCAGCGAGCAGAACCACCCCTGCCGGTCTCCTCAGTGGGGACGAGTGGCCTCCAGGGGCTGACGTCATGCCCCTGGCTAGCCGTCCTCCCAGGGTGCTCCATGCCTCCCAGCCCCCTCCGCCCAGGGCCTCGGCAGAGGCTGGCGCTCATTGATATTCTGACCACTGGGATCCTTAAACCCTAACCCATGTCTGTCGCCAGACCTGGTAATTAGCACCCTGGACGGTTTCCGCTGGAGTCAAGCAGGACCAGCACCTGACTGGCTTCCTAATTAGACACCAGCCTTGCTGTCCTTGAGGACAGGATGGGGGGGGGGGGCGGGGCCCAGTCCCCAGGGCCCTGTGCAGCTCTCTCTGAAGGCCAGTGGTCACGGCCATCAAACACCCGGAGCGGCCTCTGTGCTGGCCAGGCCCCTGCCCTCAGGGAGCAGGCAGTCGAGGAGGCCAGACCCAGGACACATTAGTGCCAAGAGTGGCCGCTGCAGACTCTCTGCGGGGCCTGGGCAGGAGCAGAGCCAGGAGGAGCCGGCCTGGCTGGAGGCGCGGAGGCTGCCCTGGGCTGGTGCTTGAACTCCTGAGGTCGCGCTCCTGGGAAGGGCAATGGGGAGCCTCGGCAGGCTCTATACAGAGGAGCGTCATGGTCAGATCTGATTCCGAGAGTCACCTCTGGGGTGTCCGGTCTATGACAGGGTTACGCTCAGGGACTAGAGGCAGCAGGGCTGGGTGGGCTCCCAGGGCCACTTGCAGGCTGGACTCCCACCTCCGCCCCGCCCCAGAGGCCCAGGAGCCTGGATCTTCTCCCTTCGACATCCACATTCCGCTCCTTCCTCTTGCGCCCCAGCCTGGGCGCCTTTGCATTTCCCCAGTTACCATTTCCAAGGTGCCAAAGAGCACAGCAACCCCCGGCCAGGGGAGCTGCCCGGGGCAGGGACTTCTGGGCCTGAGGGAGACTCTGGGAGGCCCAGGCCTCTCCGCCTCCCAGTTTCCCCACCTGTGGGCCAGAGGGGGTCGTGACTTCTATGAAGTCTTGCTGACTTCTGGCCCCGAGGCCCCGCAGGGTTTCCTCTCCTCCTCTGGGAGGCAGATGAGTGTGATGAGCCCATTCAGCAGATGAGGAAGCTGAGTCTCGAGTCTGGCAGGGACTGGGCTTCAGCGGGGAAATCAGACCTGATGCCCACGTCTCCGTCACACGCAGGGTCTCCTGTGCTCCCTGAGCTCCCGGGACATTTGTGGGGCAGTAGGACGAGGGGAGAGGAGAGGCCCTGCCACCGGGAGGCCCTTCTCCTGTGCCCAGGGCTCAGTACACAGGGCAGGTCCCTCTTCTTCCTGGATCGCCTCCTTCCTCTCCGTTCCTGCCCACCATGCTTGGACCCTACAGGAGGGTCTGTCCTCCCAGATGCTGGCCTCCTCTGCTGGGCTGTGGCCTCCGCAGGGCAAGGGTGGACACTCCTCAGTGCCAGCCTTGCTCTCTCCCAGTCCCTCGTGCTGCCCGCCAGGACCTGGGCCACAGAACTGGCTGCCCCTGGGTGCCCACATCTGAACGCATGGCAGGACGGTGCTCAGTCCCTGTGCACTGGACAGGAGGCCGGCCACCCTCCTGGCTGTGCTGGACTCTCAAGGGCAGGGCCCTGTTGTTTCCTGGAGGAGCCTGCAGCGTCCGCCCCAAATTTCTTATTCGTTTTTCCTCCAGGACTGGGGTCCAGCCCTCCACCCAGGGGTGCTGGATCGCTGAGCCACATCCTCGGCCCATTTTATTTGGACAGTCTTGCTCAATTACCCAACCTCCAGTTGGGCCTCCAACCTGAGATCCTCCTGCCTCAGCCTCCAGAACAGCCAGGATTACGGGTTGCACCACTGTGCCGGGTCCTGCTCCAGGATTTCCTGGGTGGGTGGAGGGTGCGGTTGGTGCTCCGGAAGGCATTTGGGGATGTTTCGCTTCCCAGTCCATGTTCCCTGGAGCATCTGCCATATGTTCAGGGCACAGAGGGACCTGGAGGGAGCAGAGCCGAGGGTCCCTCTTGGAGTCCAGGTCTAGCTGGGGAGACTGACACATCCAGGAATAAGTGTCGGTCAGGAATGGATGCTGGGGGCCAAGGTCAGGACGCAGAGGGAAAAGAGAGAGAGACCAGGGAGGGAGGGGGGAGCCCCTGCTGAGGAGCCAGCCGGCCCAGGAGGAGGCCACCGGGGCAGACCCAGGTTCCAGGAGGCTGTGTGGCCACGGAGGGGCTGGGGCTAGCTTGACCCGGGTGGCAGGCAGCGCCACACTGGAGCCCTCAGGTGCCTGAGGTTCTGCCCACAGCCCAGGTGTCAGCGCCCGGCCCTGCCCTGTCCCTGGAGTCACCTGCAGATAGTGTCCTGAAACGCTGGCTCCAGGCCCCAGGCTGAGCACCTACAGGGGACCCTGACCATGGAGGGCTGCAAGTGGGTGTCGGAACACCCCTACCCACCTCCTTGGCCCATGGGATGAGCCCGAGGCGCCACATCCCCAGCCTCTCCCAGGGCCCCTCGCAAGACCCGTCCCCAGCGCCCCCCAAAGTCGGCTGCTCAGGAACACTTCTGCAGCCCTCGTCCTGCCCACCCCTCACAGGGGTTCTGAGGACACCTCCCAAGTCACTTGCACCCAAATCCTCAGGCCCTGCTCTGGGGTGTCCACACAAAGCCAGAAGGTCCTGTTTCTCTGAGCCCCGGGGGCCCTGGGTAGGGCAGCGGGGGGTGAGCAGGGCCCACTGCAGGCTCTGAGGGAGCCCGGGCTGCGCGGCCTCACTCGTTCCTAAAAGGGACAGGTTTCCTCCTCCTCCCCCTCTCCAATCTTGGGGAGACAGGGTCACCTCCCCTCCTAGGAGGGGGTCGGTCCTGAGCACCCCCACCCCAGAAGGATTCAGACTTGGGGACAGCACCCCAAGATCTCAGAAAGCTCTGGAATTAACAGGTGAGTCACAGCTCTGAGGTGCACCCCCGGAATGTGGCCTCGGGTCCCTCTCTAATGGACAGGAGTCCCAGGTGGCTCTCCTGCGCAAGCAAAGCACTAAAACTTCTTTTTCCTTTTTCTCCAAACCGGGTCCTCGTTATTGGACTGGCACTGGGGACAAGGACCCAGCTTTCGGTGACACTGAGAAGGAGCTGTGGAGCCTGGGCGCCAGCCGGCATGCCCGGCCCTCCTCTCTGCCACCTTCCTTCCTTCTCAGGTGCCCTCCCTCCTCCCCGGCCGGCCCGGCCTCGCCTCGGGGCTGGAGTTCTCTGCCCAGAACGTGCCCGCCCACCAGGCGGCGCCTTAAAACACACAGCTGGCCCGCTTCCTGCAGTGGAACCTCCTTCCTGCCTCCAGGGCGGGCATGTGACCCAAGGCAGCCAATTACAGCTCTTGTACCTGCCCGACCATGATGATGGATGCAGAGACGGGCCAATCAGAGCCCAAGGCTGCTATAGCCGGCTCCCACCTCCTGGAGGAGGCTCGGTGGCTCCCGAGGAGAGTGGGAGAGGAGGAGGGAGGAGGGAGGAGGGCTTGGGGGCCCTAAACGCTGCCGGCCTCTGTCCAGCCCTGAATGGGGATGCACTTCCCTGTTTGCCTGCCTGCAGTTCCTCTTGGAGTGGGTCACACTGAAGTCAGACTCCCTAACAACCTCAGCCATTCCAACTTCCACATGGGCCTCCCATGGTATGCGCTGATGTTCAAGGTCAGCACTACTGGCGTATCTTGAACTCCCTTGCTGGGCGCCCTAGTCATGCCCTCTGGTGTCTGTAGGGTGCGTGAAGGTAGGCTTCATGTTAGATTTTTAACTTTTTCTTATTGATTTGGATGAGTTCTTTATATATGATAACCCCCCCATCCTTTGTCAGTTATAGGCACTACAAATCTTTTTTCCAAACCAAGATTTATCTTTCACCTCCTTTAAAATTTTTATTTATCAAAGCAATAAAATTTCTTTATTACATGATTCAGATTTGATTTAATCATATTTGTCCACCCCCCGCCCCCATTTTACAGTCACACTTTTTGTGTCTTAAGAACAACTTTCTTTTTTTATGTACTGGGGATTGAACTTCCACCACTGAGCTACATCCCCGGCCCTTTTTAGTTTTTCTTTTGAGACAGGATCTGGCCTCAAACTTGCAGTCCTCCTGTCTCAGCCTCCAAGTCACTGGGATTACAAGCCTGTGCCCCTGTGCCCAGTTTAATAACAACTTTATATGGCTGACTCTGTTGGTGGCCTCTGATATCCATTCTATTCTTCTTCCTTAGTTTGCCAGTTTGTAGCTGGGCAGAGTGTCACTAGCAAAAAAAATTATGTTTTAGCCTCTTTTCCAACTGGATCAATGAAATATGAGTCAAAGTATTTGGGGAGACTTCTGGGACATTCCTCTTACTCATCTCTTATTCTGCCCACTGGAATACAGATGGGATAGCTGGAGCTCCAGCAGTCACTTTGGACTTTGAGGTGGCCTCAGCATGGTGATGATACGATTCATATGCGAGGGCAGAACGGTAAAAGCCTAATTCTGGACCTCACTGTGAATCAGTCACAAGTTTTGCTGGTTAGGTTTGTTTTCTTCCTACTTCTGGAGCAATTATACCTGAAGCAGAGCCTTCAATACGAGAAAAGTTTATCTCAGCCACTTGTTTGTGGTTTTTCCAATCAGATACACTTCCCTGTTCTACATTTTCTTTCGAAAGTTGTACAACTTTACTTTTCACACGTAGTCACTTAATTCATCCGGAGTTGATGCCTGCTTATGTGGGAGGTGGGAATCTATTTTTATTCTTTTTCCATATGGACAGCTAATTGTCCTAGCACCATGTATTGAATAGTCCAATACAAAATATAGGGTATTTTGGAATAAATTTACTAAAAGTTGCTCAAGACCTTTATGGTGAACATTGTAAAATTAATTTAGGTGCATTACATTTTAAAACACTTAGTACACCTGCAATCCCAGCAGCTGGGGAGGCTGAGGCAGGAGGATAGCAAGTTCAACGCCAGCCTCAGCAAAAGCGAGGCGCTAAGCAACTCAGTGAGACCCTGTCTCTAAATAAAATACAAAATAGGGCTGGGGGTGTGGCTCACTGCCTCTGGGCTCAATCCCCAAGAAAGAAAAGAAAGAGCCTGTGTCAGGTCCCCCCAGTCTTCTCACACTTGAGCACTCAGGGGAAGAGTTCTAGAACTCCCCAGCCTCTTCCCGCCCCCAGGCACAGCTCGCTATCCTCTGTTTTATTCTTTATGTAAATGGAATTCTACCAGGATGAGCGCCTCTCGCGGAGGGATCTACCACTTACGAAGAAAAAAGGAAGAAAGTGCTGTTCTGCCCCTCATAGGTGGCGTGAGGGTGGCACGGAGGTGGGACAGGCGGCAGGATGCACCCTCCAGGGGCGGCTGGGTGCAGGAGGAGCTTGCTGCCCCGGAGGTGATGCTGCGTGGCCTTTCTGCTCTGGAGATCCCTTCGCGTAGGGTCGTGGGCCTGCGCCCCTGGAGTGTGGGACCTGGCAGACCCGCGTCCTTGCTGACCACAGGACCTGGCCACCTGGCAAGTGGCAGGTTGGGGCCTGGCGTGCGCCCTCCCGCCCCCCAGGGCTGCAGCGCTCAGCCTCCCACCCCCAGCCCAGCGCCCCGGGTCTTTGCGGGCTCCAGCGTGATCCTCCCTCCAGTGGCCCAGGGCGTCAGAGCAGCGGTCCCCAGAGGCCCCGGGGCTGGTGGGCAGGGGCAGCAGTGGCCTCCGCGCCTCTTGGAGTTGGGTGTCAGAGGCACCTGGCCGGCAGGACGTGCCCGGGGCTCTGCGGAGAGACCGGGAGGCAGGGGAGGGAGCCGCCCTCCCTCCGGTCCCGCCACCCTGCAGCTGCCCTGGCCGTGTGGCCTGGGGCGAGCCAGCGGCCATCTGCAGACCCAGGATGCAGCCGGAGCCCTGGCCGCACGGCCGGGAGAAGGGAATGCTGGGAGAGCGAGGTGGGCACAGAGGAAAGAGTCCGGAGGAGGAGCGTAAGCAGGGCAAAAGCCGAGAGGCGGAGACGAGGATCCAGAACGTTCTCTACACCATGAAGAGTAGTTGAGGTGAAAGAGCAGAAACCAGAGGCCAGAGAGCGCCGCAGCTTCAACATGCGACAAAGGGACCAAGGACTGTGACCAGGGAGACAGAGGACCACAGCCTCCAGTGGGGCTCATGGATTAAAAATAGGAACGTTAAAGACGGTGGGGTCCAACTGGATGCGACGGCACCGAGATGCGGCCGACCTGCTGACGCTGAGGCTGAAGCCCGCACGCGTCCTTGCTTTTCTCTTTTCCGTACGAGAATTGATCCCGGGGCGCTTAACCGCTGAGCCAATCCCCAGCCTGTTTTATTTTTTATTTTGAGACAGGGTCGTACTAGGTTGCTTAGGGCCTCGCTAAGGCTGAGGCTGGCCTCGAACTTGGCAATCCTCCTGCCTCAGCCTCCTGAGTCAATGGCATTAGAGGTGTGTGATGCAGCCCCGCCTGTGTGTGTCTGTGTCTGTGTGCCTGTGTGGGAGTGTGTGTTTGTGTGTATGCATGTGTGTGTGCAGGGGTGTGTTATCTGTGTATATGTGATGTGTGTGCACGTGTTTCCTAGCTGTGTAGATATGTGTTCAGGAGTGTGTAGGCATGTGGATGTTTGTGTGCACATGTGTGTGAGTGTGCGTGTGGTCACCTGGGAAGGCTCTTCTGAGGAGTGCCCAGGGCTGTGGGCCGGGCCCAGGGGCAGAGGCATGGGCGGGGTCCCTGGGTTCGTCCCCAGTCCTGCCAAATAAAGGAATAAGCGCGGCAGCGGTGAGCAGGAGACCCAGGGACGCTGCCCCGAGAGGGCAAGCGAAGCCGCCGCGGTCACTCCTCGGATCCTTCGGGCTTCTGAGAAATGCCACGCTAGGTCGTCGCGCGGTGGGCTGAGGGGACAGCCCTGCCCTCTGCGGGTTGCAGAGGAGCCTCCAGAAGGGAGTGTGGGGCTCGCCCCGCAGACGTCGCCCCCGATCGAGGCGCACGCCCGAAGCCTCCGCTCCGGACGTTCCCTGCGGTCCCCGAGGCGGAGGCCGTAGGGGACACGCGCGGGGCGGGCACGGGAGGAGGGAGGGTCCGGTCCTGGCCAGGGTGGCCCTGGAGCCGGAGCCGGTGTCCTCTCCCAGCGGCCTCCGCCCCGGGGAAGGCGATGGACCCGGATGGACGCGCCCGCCGCGCCCGCGCCGAGCCCGGGGAGCCGAGGCAGAGGGGACCGCTGGGTCCCGGCCGGGTCCTGGCTGTGGACCCGGCCACCTGCCTTGCTCGGCGCCCGCATCCCTGGGACCCTGGGCCCGCGGGCGGACCGCGCGGAGAGGGCGACACCTGGCGGCGGGACGGGGGCATCACGCCCAGCTCGCCGCGCCCCGAGCCCGAGCCCCTCCAAGGCCCCGAGGACAGGACCAGCGGCCCCGGCCGGACCGGGACCGGAAGCCGGGGAGAAGCCCGGGCCGGTCGCCGTGCCAGGGTGCGCGGCCGCACCCCGTTGTCCAGCAGTCCCGGCAGCGCTCCTCGCTGTCCCCACTGCGCTGGAGATGGTACAGCGGCCAGCCGGCCTGGGGACTGGAAGCCACAGGCGACAGGCTGAGCCCGAACACCGCCTCCCCCACCGCCGAGTCGGGCTCAGCCTCCCAGGGAGCCGCTCGCCAAGGGTGCTGCTGTGCTGGCGGGTTCGCCGGTGTCATGGGGACACCCCTCCCTGCTTGGGACCTGTAGCCCACCACCCCAAACTCTGGGCTCAAGTCCCATTTGTTTATTGTTTATTTATCTCCAACACCGGGCGCTTTCCCTGTCCACACTGCCCAGGGGTGGTGGTCCTGCAGTTTGACTTTTGGCTGCCATCTTGGTTCCAATTTGCCACCTTGCCAAGGCCACATTCTGTGAGCCCCCGTGTGGCCATGAAGTCCCAAACCTTCGGGCGTGTGACACTAGCAGATACCGGAGCTGGGGCAGTGGCTTGAAGGCAGGTTACCACTCTGACCTCCTGATTGTCTGTCCTTCTGCTCTTTGGGGGATTTCCTCTACTTCAAACTCAGCTGTGTGCTTAAAAGCTGTTTGTCTGTCCCTGTGTCAGCAGGGACTGGTTCCCTGCTTCCCATTGTGGATAACAAAATGGAAGGATGTAAGTTCCTTGTATAAAATGGGGTAGCCCTACCCCGCTTCCCTCCTTCTCTCCCTCTTTCTTTCTTTCTTCCCCAGTCCTTTTAGATTTTTGAGACAGGGTCTCACTGAGTTGCTTAGGACGTTACTAAGTTGCTGAGGCTGGCTTCACATTTTTGATCCTCCTGCCTCAGCCTCTCCAGTTGCTGGGGTCACAGCCGCGCTCCAAGCCCAGCCGTATTGATACTCAATGACACAGAGAACAATGGCACCGAGCTCCTGGGGTCCCACGTCTAGAGTAGTTGGGACAAGGGGCACATGTTGCTGTGTCCAGTTCTAGGAGTCTGTATTGATATAAGTAACTGGATAAATACATAAATGAGTGCACAGAGACGAATCTCCCTCACAGAGTTCTAGCTGGTCGGTGTAAGCCAGACACGGTGGTGCACACCCACCACCCCAGAGACTCAGGGAGCTGAGGCAGGAGGATCTCCAGTTTGAGACCAGCCTGGATGACTTGTCAGGACCCTATCTCTCTCAAAATAAAAAAATGAAAGGGTCTGGGCCTGGTGCGGTGGCGCAAGACTGTAATCCCAGTGGCTCGGGAGGCAGGAGGATCACAAGTTCAAGGCCAGCCTCAGCATCTTAGCAAGGTCCTGTCTCAAAATAAAATCTAAAACGGCTGGGGATGTGGCTCAGTGGTTAAGCGCCCCTGGACTCAATCCCCAGGACCAATCAATCGCTCAATCAGTACAGCTGGGGCGTGGCTCAGTGGCAGAACACTTGCAAAGCCCCGGGCTCCATCCCTAGCATGGGGAAAAAATCCGATTAGCACAGCACTGGTTGCTTGCTGCGGGCACGCTGCAGCCAGCGGAGAACATCCAAGGAAAGGCAGGCTGCGTGCACGACCTCGAAGTCCCACCCAGGGCATGATGATTACCAAGCAGAAAGGAGACTCTCTCTCATTTTGATTTTTGCAGTACTGGGGTTCAGACTCAGGGCTCCCACATACTAGGCAAGTGCTCCGCCAGTCACACCCCAGCCCCCATCTGATGTGGAGCGAGGGTCTGGTACACAGTAACACATCCAGCCTCTGTCCTCCTGGATGACCTCAAGAAAGTGCCAGACAAACCCCAAGGGAGGGCATTTGGTAGAACAGCTCTTCAGGGGTCATCAATGTGTCAAGGTGCTCGCCTGTAATCCCAGTGATCGGGAGGCTGAGTCAGGAGAGTCTCAGAGCCAGCCTCAGCAAAAGCGAGTCGTTAAGCAACCCAGTGACCCCGTCTCTAAATAAAATATAAAAAAGGGCTGTGGATGTGGCTCAGTGGTTGAGTGCCCCTGAGTTCAGTCCCCGGTTCCAAAAAGAAAAAAGAAAAAAAGAAAAGTTGCTGGGTGCAGTGGTACATGTCTATGATCCCAGCTACTGGGGAGGCTGAGGCAGGAGGATGGCAAGTTGAAGGCCAGCCTCAGTACCGTACTAAGACCCCATCTCAAAATGAAAACTAACGAGGCAGAGTGGGTACAGCTCCGTGGTAGAGAGAGAAGAGCCATCACCCCAGGTGGTGTGGAGGTGCCCTTTGAACCCAGACCTGACCCTGGGGGATGCTCGCCCACCACTGAGCCTCAGAGCAGGGACTCCCATGGCAGGAGAGGGGCGCTAAGCTCGTGGCGCTCCTCCTGCACCAGAGTCTCAACCCCCCTGACCTGACCCCTAAGTGGGGCCCTCAAGTGTCCCCAAGATGAGGTGGCATCTCAAGGGGACCTGCCGATTCCCCTTTGCCTGCTACTGTGCAGAGAAGAGGAGCCTCCCCGCTAAGCTGAGGAGGCAGGGAGGCTGGGCAGAGCCGGGGGAGGACTCCCGCAGGGACCCGCCCAGCCCCACAGGGCACCAGCCAGTTCCCTTCTGTCGTGTCAGGTGAGCAGACCGAGGCCAGGAAGCAGGGCGATGGGTCTGAGCCCAGGATGCCCGGGCCGGAGCTCTCTGCAGGCCAGCGTGGTGTGAGACATGGCCCCAGCCCCAGGTCACCCCAGGGCCTCTGAAGGGAGCGCCTGGCATGCCGTCCCAGGACAAGGGCTCCACGCTGCCGCCATCGCACGCCCCCGGTCTTCATCCCTCAGGTTCCTTCCGGGCCAAGCGCTGGGCGGATGTGCTCAGGATGCTCCCTCAGGAGACTCGGGCCCCGTGCCACCTGGCCGCAAGGCCAGTGCCCAGCCCTGGGCAGCCGCCGGCCTGTGCTCCAGCCACCAACCACTTCCTCTCGCACCACAGGCTCGTCCAGCCCTGCTTCTCCTCTTCCTCACAGCCAGGGGAGCCACGTGCCTGTCCTCCCAAACGCGGGTGAGTGGGATCAGCTGCTCCTCTGACCCCACGCCCTGGCCAGGGCTTCCCACTGAAAGTCAAACCGAGCGGCCAAGGAAACCCCTTACCCGGGACGCGGGACCGCTTAGCCTCCTGTGCCCGGGGTCAGGTAAGGAGGAGCCAGGGGTCCCGGTGTTGGTAAGTCAGGAGGGAAGGGTGCTGTCGCCAGATCTCTGGGTTCAGGGAGCGGGGCTGGTGGCTAAGTTCCGGACACGGTCTGGGCCGCGGAAGCTCAGGGGACAGGGCGGTGCTCAGATCTCTCTCGGATCGTCTGGTGAGAGGTGGTGACTGTTCTCCACTGGGTGCCACCCAGAAGCCTTGCACCCTTGCCTGAGGGCTGACCTCGGCCTCTCCAGCAGCCTCCCTTGCCCGGGCTTCTGGTCGGGGTCTGTCGCCCAGCTCCTTTGCTTTGCCCTTTGGGGTACCAACAGCTCCCCAGCGACTGTTGTGACTCCCCCGCCCCTTCCTCCAGGACCCGCTTCCCGCCCTGGGGCCCTGGGCCCTGTGAGGCCGGCAGGAGCTGGTGCTCTTCCGGCCCCTGGAAGGTCAGTGTCAGGCAGAATGACCTCCCTGAGCTGCCACCGTCCTCGCTGGGCTCGCCTAGGCCGCCAGTAGTGCTGTGCTAGGGGGTCGCTCTCCCCTGCCCCCAGCTGAAGCCAGGGGCCGTCCCTGGTGTCTCACCCTCTCTGGAGGCCTCGGAGGTCCCGCCCTGGCTGTCCTGTCTGGGCCCCTCCACCGGTTCCTGCCGAGGTCCCCCTCTCCCCGCGTCATCCCAGGACCCCTGAACCCCAGCTCCGAGGCCCTTGCCAAACCTGAGCAGGACCGCACGGAGCCGAGGCTGGGGGGGCCTAACTCCTCGCCCACGGTGCCCGAGCTGCAGGGACGCTCCCTCGCGGAGCCCGGGAAGCGGCGGAGAGAAGCAGAGCGCCCAGGGGTCCTGCACCTCGGTCACGAGCTTTATTGTCCCGAGCGCGGACTCGCCACACTGCCACGATTCCACCGGGAGCGCGCGGGGCGGGGGAAGGCTGGGGGGATGGCCGGGCCACACCGGGGCCACCGGGAGGCCGACGCTGGGGACGCTGCTGGCACGGGCGTGCTCCTGCGAGCCCCCGGCCTGGCCCCTGTGGGCCCTGCGGGGCGGGGCGGCCCGACCTTGCTGCCAGGCGGCCCTGGCTCTGGGTTAGCGCGGAAGCGTCGTGGGGCTGCCGTTAGGGCGGCGGCGGGGACCTCAGGGGGACCTGCTCCAGCAGGGCTGCGACTGGCCTGCTCCTGGCCTGGCACACCTGCCCCGTGTGTGCGGCTCCAAAGCGGGCGGATTGAGCGGGTCTCTGCCCAGGGCTGGGGCACAGACCGGAGCCGCCAGCCTGGACCGGGAGGCGCTGCGGCCGAGGGTGGTTCGGCCGCACACGGGGCAGCAAAGCAGAAGACCGGACGGGACAGCTGTGAACGCGCCCCGAGGCGCATGCGTCTTGGACCCAGGCGTGTGGCCAACGCCCCAGACACACAGCCGCGGGTGTGCACCTGCTGCTCTGCGTGTGCGTGCGCGCCGGGGCACATGGGCGCATAGGCCCGGCGGGAGACCGGGTCTGAAGCACCCAGTAAACTATGACCTTTGTCAAAACAGGCCAGGGCTTACCCGAGGCCCCTGCGCAGACAGGAGCCCAGCCTTCTTAATACTGCGGCCCGGCCTGGCGGAGGCAGGCCAGCAGCTGGGGGCAGGTTGGTCTGTCTTGGGGAGGAAGGACCCCGCCCCACACTTGCACCTGGGCAGAGGCGGGGAACTTGTACCACTGTTTGCAGTTTGCAGGAGGCTCGGCCCATGGGGACAAGAAGTCCCGGGGCCTGGGCCTAGAAGCAGCTGCAGAAAAGAGGCCTGCACTGCCCGCGACACCAGGTGTCCCCGGGGTGCCTGAAGGAGAAGCTGGGCCCTGCCCTGGCCCCTCAGGGCCTGGAGGCCCCAGGAGAAGGGCAGGGAAGCACCCAGGGCACCCAGCGGGGCCTGAGGCAAGCTTGCTCTGGGGACAGCGCCCTGGCTGGGTCACCCCACCTCCCCCCCCAATGAATTCCAGACGCTGCCGGCTGCACCACTCCACTGACCGCGGCCCTGGAGGAAGCCTCTGGGTCCAGCGGGGTCCGGTGGGGTCCGTGGGGGATTGTCCGGCGTGAGTACTTATTGTTACAAACACTGTCTTGTCTCCAAGTTAACAGTCCTGGCCCCTGCCTGGAGGGGTGCCGCTGGGCAGCCTGGCAGGGCTCTGGTGTGAACTGGGTCGCTCCAGTGTGTCCCTCAGCTGTCAGTGCTTGTCCTAGAGGAAGTGAAGGTTTGATCAGCATATCTTCAAGAGCCTGAAGGACGAGTGGGAGGGCCAGAAAGAAAAGGGCGTCGGGCAGGAGCTTGTGCTGGGGAGGGGAACAGCATGTGCCAAGGCCCTGAGGCAGGAGAAGCCTGGGTTTTACAAGGAGCCCTGAGTGCCGGTGTGGAGGCTGGATGGGAAGAAATGTAAACTGGAGACTCCAAGCTAAGTCTCTTTTTCTGGCCCTGGGGATTGAACCCACGGGGCTTAACCACCCAGCACATCCTAGCTCTTTCAATTTTGAGACAGGACCTAAGTTGCTTAGGGCCTCACCAAGTTGCTGAGGCTGGCCTCGAACTTGCAATCCTCCTGCCTCAGCCTCCTGAGCTGCTGGGATTACAAGCATGCGCCACCCAGCCTGGCTCAGTTTCTTAATCCGACCCCATGCCTTGCAGGGGCACCTGGAGGACAAAGCCTTCCCAGGTGCAGACATCAACTCCAGGCAACCTGCCCACCCAGCCTGGCCTCTGCCCTGCCCTCAGTCTGTCCCTGGCAGTCTGCCTCCAAGCTTCTCCTGTACCTAGTGAGTGGCTGTGGTCTGGGCTGCAGGGTCGGAACTGGAAGGACAAGGAGCAAGCCTGTTTCCTGCCCCGCCCCAGCCTCAGCAGCCCAGGTGACACAGCTAGGGACAGCTCTTCCCAGACAGTGACAGTGTGGGTGAACGCTAGGGCTAACTGTGGGACAGAGAGGGGTGGCAGCCACCTGGCACCTCTTGAAAATAACACTGCCCAGGGTTGGGTGCAGTGGCACGGGCCTGTGATGCCAGCAGCTGGGGAGACCAAGGCAGGAGGATGGCAAGTTCAAGAACATCCTCAGCAACTCCGGGAGACCCGGTCTCAAGCTAAACAGTGAAAAGGGCTGGGGATGTGGCTCAGTGAGCACCCCTGGGCTCAATTCCCAGTAGCCGAGCCAAAACAAAACCTCATCAAAAACAGAAGAGGGGACAGAGGGTTGTATTTCAAAACTGTTAATGTCAGGAAAATCAAAGAGAAATTGAGGAAACATTCTAGACGAAAGGAGACCAAGGAGACATGACACCCTACGTCAGGAAATGGCTCCTGCTGGGCCAGGAGGAAAGGCCGCTGGAGGGGCAGGACCCCATGCAGAGCCCCAGGCAGGCTGCCCGAGGGTGGTGCGCCGGGCCTGGGGCTTCTGTGCTCCTACAAACCGCGGTGGCCCCCCGCGGGAAACGCGGCAGCATTCTGGGCCAAAGTTGCAGGAAAAAATCATCCTGTTATTTTACACAGACACGTACGTGTGGGGAGCAGAGGGAGAGGAGCAGGCGCCAGAGTGTCTTTCGGGGCAGGTGGCAGGCAACGCCCTAGCCGGCTTCCACTCCTCCCCTTGGTGAGGCGAGTAAGTTAACAGGACAGCCATTCCAGCTGTGGGCCGCCGCTTCTCCTCCCCAGGAGGAGGAGTGGTGAGCAGGGCGTGGGCCCACGGGAACCAGGCCCCGCGGTGCGCACAGACTCATGCTGAGCGAAGCCCACCAACAAAACCAACAAAAAGCACAAAAGTTTGAAAACGTGGCACTAAACAGAACCTGGAAAGACCAGGTGGCCCCAAACGGATGGCTGCCTTGGCAACCGCAGGTGGGAGTGTGCACACTGAGTGTTCTATGGGATGGAAGCCAGGGGCGCTTCACCACCGGGCCACATCCCCAGCCCTTTTTATGTCTTAGTTAGAGACAGGGTCTTGCTGACTTGCTGAGGCTGGCTTTGAACTTCCAATTCCCCTGCCTCAGCCTCCCGAGCTGCTGGGACCGCAGGCGTGCGCCACCGTGCCTGGTCTCTTTTATCTTTATTTTTTGCAGCCCCGGATAGAATCGGGGCCTGGTGCATGCTGGGCGAACGCTCTACCACTGAGCCACACCTCGCGCCCAGTTGGGTATTCTTTTGTTTGGCTTCTCTGTGCATGTCTGGGAAGGACCCCAAGTGCCAAGAAGTGGCACAAACAGGCATATCTGCACACAGAGAATGTTCAAACAAGAAGGCTGGACTGCGCATGCGTTGAACACACACATCCACGCACACACTCGTACGTGGGAAAGTTCAGGAGGGACCTCATTTAAAATGTTAAGCTTGAGCACACCTGTGAGCCCAGTGGCTGAGGCAGGAGGACCACGGGTTCAAGGCCGGCCTCGGCAACTTAGCAAGGCCCTAAACAACTCAGTGTGACCCTGTCTGTAAAATACAAAATAGGACTGGGGATGTGGCTCAGTGGTTAAGTGTCCCTGGGTTTAATCCCTGGTACAAAAATTTTTTAAAAAGTTGAGCTTGGTCACCTCCGGGTAGAAGGCCTACTGGTGGTATTTTCTTATTTATACATTTGTGGGTTTCTTCTACAAAGTTCCCCATAGGCATGTATCACGTTGCAATAAGCAAGTTTTGTACAAAGAAAAAGATGAGGCTCCGCGGGCAGGGGAACACAGCCAGCGGCGGTGCCTGCGCCCTCCCCGGCCCGTCCCCACAAGGCCTGCTTGTCCGTTGTGCTGGCGGCCTCCCTGGATTCTCTCCCGAGGGCAAAGTGCTCAGAGGCGCTGGGCGCCCTTACCTCTTGCTTCGGGCCTTTGTCTTGCTGGTGGATGCCGTTGGCGGAACCGGAATTGCCCAGGGTCTGCGTGCGAGAGGCGCAGGGCTGAGCGGGGGCGCCCGGCCGCAGTCCCAGGCGCCCCCGCCAGGCGGCGCGCCCTCCCCGGCGGGCGGGCTCCCGCCCCGCGCCGCGCCGCCCCCGGAGCCCGCGGACCCTGCCCAGCGCCGCACCTGCGCCTTTTCGGGGCAGCTCCTCATGGCCTCCATCAGCTTCTCCACCTGCTGGGCCTGGTCCAGCGCGTCCCGCAGCGCGTCCTCCGTGCTCATCAGCTGGTGCTGCAGCCGCAGCAGCTCGGGCGCCGAGGCGGGGTCGATGAGCGAGTAGCGCCTCTGCTCCGACAGGGCCTTCTCCTTGTCCTGCGGCGGCAGGGCGGGGGACTCTCTGCACCCTCACCTCCGCTCCGGCCTGGGCGTCGCCCAGATGTCCCTGGGGCCTCCCTCCCTCCCAGGGGCCCCAGCCCCAGTTCCCAGCTCTGTCCAGCCCTCCGCCTCACCCCCCACGATCTCGCATGGGTCCTTCCATCCCGCCTGACCCAGGTACCGCAGCGCCGGGTCCTGGTCTCCTCGCCCACGTGACCCGTCCCTCCCCACCATGGCCTCAGCAGTCAGCTTCCACCACCAAGGCACACCAGGGGGCTCTGCCCCTCTGTCCATCCCCCTCCTCTGTTCAGGAGGCTGCCCATACCGGCCACCAGCCTGGGCGCCGGGGCGAGTCTGAGCTCAGCACTGTCCCTTGCCACAGGCCTCACTGTGTGCGAGACTCCCCCAGGTTCCACTGGCCCTGGGTGGTGGGTCTGGGTGCAGAGGATGGGCTGGTCTCCCACATCACTCCCGGCTCATGAGGGCTACAGTGCTGCTGGTCAGATTTGGCAGACCTGAAGGTCAGCAGGGTGGCTGGGCCCAGTGGTGCCCTCGCTGGCCATCAGATGTGCAGCCAGAGGATGGAGCTGGCGCCCAGCTGAGGGTGACCCCCAGGGGCTGGGCCCCCTTTCCTTCTATCTCCCCCACAGTGTGGTGGAGCCCGGGTAGCTGGGCTGGAGGGTGTGAGGGGCTTCAGAACAGCCGCCCTGACAGAGGCCTGTCCTCGAGACCTCACCTGGAGACTGACCACAGGCTTGTCCTGAGTGCTGACCATGGTGGGGGGCCTGTCTTACCCTGGGCTGCCAGGGTCACCTGCCTGTCCCAAACCCCACCCCGAGACTCGACTGAAGCCAGGCTCCCCTTAGTTGGTTGGCGCAGGAGCCCCAGGCCCTGCCAGAGCTTCTGCTAATGTGGGGAAGGCTCCGCCAGCCGCTCTCACCAGCCCATCCCAGGTCCCGGGGCTCACTGGGCAGAACTGCTGCCGGGGTGCAGCTTCCCAGGGCTCCCTGCCTCTGCTGGTCCCAGGGCCTCTAGGCAGGTCAGCCGCACCCCACCATTGCAAGGTCTGCAAAAGGGGCCGTCCAGGGTCCCTCCGTGGGCCCGCTGCTGACCCTGCCTGCGGCCCTCATGTGACTCGGCTGTCCCAGGGATGAGCCCAGGAGGCCCCAGTCTTCCTGGCCGGCAGCAGGGCCACTGAACTGCACCCTGCCGTCCCGGGGTCCACGTACCAGCCCGGTCAGCTTCTCACGGAGGCCCCGGATGTCGTCCTTGAGTTTCTGCTCCTTGATCCGCCACTCGGCCTTGTGCACCTCACGGCTCAGGTCCCTCTCGGGCCCTGGGGAGTGGCGACTGGACTCCAGCAGCAGCACCCGCAGCTCGTTCAGGCTCCTGGGGGGCACAGGGCAGCGGCTCAGCCCTCCCCCACCAGGCACTGGGCCAAGGGGCCGGGACGGGGCGTGGCAAGGCCAAAGGACTTGGCCACTCCTGGATGGTTTTGAAGCTGTTTTTAAAAAGCGAGCATGATGAGAGTAAGGGCTGGGGGCGTCTCGGCGGCGGGCTGCTTGCCTGGCATGAGAGGCTCCGGGCTCCAACCCGCGCGGGGGAAGAGGAGAGGGAACATATTGAGGTTTAATAAACGGAAGCGTCAAACATTCGCTCAAGGGATCCCAGGTGGCAAGATGTTCTAAATGCCTGATGTCAAACAAGCTTTCTACGCCACTCAACGCCTCCTCAGGAGCAGGCGCCTGGCATGGTATGGGAGGCCAGTTCTCAGGCCACGCAGGGGCTCTGCAGAAGAGGGCGGGGATGGATTAGCAATGCCTGCCGCAGGCGCGGGCACTCGCGCTCCTCCTCACCTGCGTACACCACCGAGGAGGGGAGACTCCACTACTCCTTAGCCATGTGTAGCTGGGAACAAAGTAGACATATGCAGGCACTGCCCCTTTCCCTCTCCTCCTCCTTCCCTTCCCTCTGAATGTGATGGCTGGAGCTTCAGCCACCACACTGCAACTAGGAGGGGGAGAGGAGGTGAACTGCAAAAGTGTTGGCTCTCCCACTGAGCTATATCCTCAGCCCCTTTTTACTTTTTTTTTTTTTTTTTTTTTTTTGAGAAACAGGGTGTCAATAAGTTGCTGAGGCTAGCCTTGAACTTGGATCCTCCTGCCTCAGCCTCCTGAGTTGCTGGGATTACAGGACATGGGCGGCTTGTAGCTGCCAGTCATGGTCACCTCCAGATTTCTTGTTATGAGGCGGGAGAAGCTCTGCCATTAATCTGCTGCTTGATGGATACATGTCACAGTTACCAAAGCAGTTGTGACTGATCTGCCCCATCCTGAGCACCACAGGGTGTGGAGGAGCCCTCTGTGGCCTCCAGCAATCAAGAAAGGCTTCACTGGGCGTGGTGGCATGTCCCCGTAATCCAGTGGCTTGGGAGGCTGAGGCAGGAGGATTGCAAGTTCCAAAACCAGTCTCAGCAACTTAGCCAAGCCCTAAGCAATTTAGCCAGACCCTGTCTCAAAATAAAAATAAAAAGGCTGGGGATGTGGCTCAGTGGTTGAGCGCCCCTGGGTTCAATCCCTGGTACCAAAAAAAAAAAAAAAAAAAAGGACTTCAAAGGAGCCTTGGAGATTTACTGGAGCCTTGGGGACTGCCTGGCCTTCGGAAAAAGACCCCAAGGAAGGAGGCTTTCCAGGAGGCTGGGTGCACGTGGGCAGTGAGGTGGGGGAGGAAAACCCCAAGCACCTGACTGAGCTGAGAGCTTGGCTCCGTGAAGCGCGCTCGCTGAGCATGAGTCCTTGGGCTCCATCCCCGGCATCATAAAAAACCCCAAAAAACAAAAGGCCCAGCGCAGCAATGATGGAAGTGGTTAAGGACAAAAATGCTGGCGATTTCTACTGAGACTCGGGGAGCAGAGAGCGTCCCTGGGGCCGGGACAGCCCGGAAAGACTCCTGGGAGAAGGTGCCGGGCTGAGCGCCCAGGATCTCCAGGCAGGACGGAGAGGGGGCCGGAGGATCAGGCCGGGCCGCGCCTGCAGGGGGCGCTGTCGCTCCATGCGTTTCCTGCTGGCGGGCGGGCGCGTGTCGGGAAAGTGGAGGATTTAAAGCAGAGCTGTGCAGCGCTCCGGGGGAGGCTGGGTGGGAGGAGCCAGCATCTTCTACAAAAGGACGCTTGTGAGTCCTCTGCGAAAGCAGAGGTCGCCAGCTGGAGAATCACAACCGTGAACATAATGAGGGCGGCGGGCGCGGACCCAGGGTCTGCAGGGGGCGAGCGCTCCCAGCGCGGGATGGGTGTCCTCAGACCTTTCAGTCTTAAAGGGAATTGTGAAATCTGAATTTTATAGGGTATCTTCTGATTTTTAAATGCTAATCTATTTACTCATTAAAAAAAGAAATCTAGCCCAGTGTTTCTCAGAGTGTGGTCTGGGGACCTAAGGGATTCCACAAGGCCAAGACTACTTCCATAATAACAATGTAACTATTTTCATTGTCGTTTCTCCTGAGCACACCATGGGTTTTCCCAGAGCTGCATGGCAAGGCGATAATCATCTGGAAAACATAAATACTCCAGCTACATATGTCAGGGCAGATTTCCATTATTATACTTCAGCAGAAACGCCGAACTGCCAAGAGTGACTGTAGAAGATACAAGAGTCTGGCTATCTTCAGGCCCAACGTCCAAGACGTTTGCAAAAGCAGGAAGATTCCATCCTGCTCAGTAAACATTTCTTTTTGTTTTGTTTTGGAAAATTTTGCTTTTTATCAGAAGCATATTTTCACATGACATGCCACTGGCTTATTAGCAATGAATTAAGAAATGTGTTAAGCCTGCATAGTGGCGCACGCCTGTAATCCCAGCGGCTGAGTGGGGAGGCTGAGGCAGGAGGGCCACGAGTTCAAAGCCAGCTTCAGTAACTTAGCAAGACCCTGCCTCAAAATAAAAAATAAAAAGGGCTGAGGATGTGGTTCAGTGAAGTGCCCCTGGGTTCAATCCCTAGTTCAAACAAAAAACAAAAAACAACAACAACAAAAAAAAAAAAAAAAAAAAAAAAAAAAAAGAAAAGAAAAATCTTTGAATTTCTCAGTTTTAATTTCTAATATGGTAAATAAAAAATGAACAAAAAATTCTTGGGGGAAATGATAATTTTTTTTTTTTGGTAGTAGGAATTGAACCCCGGGGGGCGCTTAACCACTGAGTCACATCCCCAGCCCTTTTTATTTTTTATTTAGAGACAGGGTCTTGCTAAGTTGCTTAGGGCCTGGCTAAGTTGCTGAGCCTGACTTTAAACTCCTGATCCTCCTGCCTCAGCCTCCAGAGTTGCTGGAATTACGGGTGTGCGCCTCCACACCCAGCCACAGGGACTCTTTTAAACTCTTAAAAAAATTATCCAGTTGCACCTGGCATGGTGGGGCACGCCTGTAACCCCAGCAGCTCAGGAGGCCAAGGCAGGAGGATCACGGGTTCAAAGCCAGCCTCAGCAACAGCGAAGGCACTAAGCAACTCAGGGAGACACTGACTCTAAATAAAATAGAAAATAGGGCTGGGGATGTGG
Organism: Sciurus vulgaris; assembly: GCF_902686455.1. NCBI lineage: Eukaryota > Metazoa > Chordata > Mammalia > Rodentia > Sciuridae > Sciurus > Sciurus vulgaris. The sequence continues at coordinate 35,783,925 of NC_136479.1, read as the reverse complement.
CTCAGTGGTCGAGTACCCCTGGGTTCAATCCCTGGTACCTGTCCCCCCAAAATAGGGTCCCTGAGACCAAAAAGTTGGGGAAGCCCATCGTTCCCATAAGCTGTGTTTGGAGATCTGTGTTGAGAAGGATTCTGAGGGGCTGGGGCTGCGGCTCAGTGGCGCAGCGCTTGCCTGGCAGGTGTGAGGCCCTGGGTTCCATCCTCAGCACCACATAACAGTAAGGATGTCGCGGCCCCTGCAACTTCAGACACTTTTAAAAAGACGGGTCTGGGCTTCATCTGAGCAGGCACCACGGTTGACCTGGCAATGGGCCCCGGCCACCCTCCCTGCCCTGGGAGGAGACTGGTTAACCTCCGGTGGAGCGCGGCCAGGAAGAGAGGCGGTCAGCAGCGGGTGGTGCCCGGTGGGGCCCGGGGCCGACTCACCGCTCCTTGCGCAGCAGCTCCTGGCTGATGAGGACCAGCTGGCCCGAGGCGTCGTGGGTCTTGCGGGTCACGGCCTCCAGCTCGGCCTCCAGGCGCCGCTTCTCCTTCAGGAGCGCCTCTGCCTTCTTCTCCCCTGACTTGCACTTGCTCTCCAGCGCTGGGGGCGGCCGCGGGGAAAGGAGGGAGAGGGTTGGGATGGCCTGGGAGTGTGTCGCCCCAGGCCCGGGCGGCTGGAGCCAGCATCCCGGGGACGGGCTCCGCCACGTGGACTCCAAAGCCTGCCCTGTGGTCCTTCAAGGCGGGCGGCAAGGGCCCCGGAGGACGGCTGCTCTGGGCAGGCCGATCCCCCAAGCACAGCGGCCCGGCCTGGGGGTGGGGCAGCAGGCCACCCTCCCGGAGGACGCGGCGGGTGACGCTGCGGGCACAGGAGGAGCTGCCTTCTCCTTGGCCTGGGAGGAGTCTGAGGTCCACTGACCTTTGTCGGGACCCATTAGGCCACGTGACCGTGACGGGGACTGGAGAGAAGAGGGGGTGGGAACCATTTCCCAGGAGGGGCGCCGTCACTGGCCACCACCACTGGCGTTCTGGTGGACGAGAAGCAGGGCCAGTTTGTCACGCAGGTCCCCCATTCCAGACCCCCGCCTCTCCCCAGGCTGCCCCGTGCGCCTGGCTCGTGGCCACAGCCAGTTCCATCCCCCCAGCTCTGTGACCACGCGTGGCGCTTCTAGCAGGGGCTGCTACTGCGAGAAGCCAGGGTCCTCGAGGCCAGAGCGAGGACTCGGGGTGGGGGTTCCGGGACACAGAGCCCCCACGGCCGGCTCTGGGGACAGAAGCCGCCGGGCGTCCCTGATTCCACCTCTTGCCCACTTGCGGTACCCAGGCACGTTCCGGGCAGCCGAACTGGCCCGCTGCTACCTTCTCACGCCAGAGTGGGGGGGCCAGGCACCGCTCACCGCATGCTCCAAAGCACGCGGGCCCCTCGGCCCGAGAAAGCCCCCGCATCCGCCCGCGGGAGGAGACTTACCACTTACTTGGGCCCTGAGCATCTCGGTCTGGGAGGTCAAGACTGTCACTTCCTTGTCCCTCTTGTTCAGCTTGTCCTGCAGGCCTAGGTTGAGATAAGAAGCCATCGAAGCCCCAGGGTCAATGGCGTGGGCCAGTGGACAGTCCTACAGGAATCTAAAAGCAAGGGTCCAACTCCTCCCTCAGACTGGCCCTTTCTCTAAGAAACCCACCCTGAGGAAGAGGATCCAACCCTGTGTGGCCTTGAGGAACTCGACTCTCCTCAAAAGGGTGGTCAGGTCAGTGGTCATGAGAGATCCACTCTGGCCCATCTCACAAAGCCACCAGGAAGATGAACAAGGAAGGCAGCTTGGAAGCCTACGGACTTTCCCAGCTGAATTTATAAACCGATGCTATAGCAACAAAAATACCGACATTCTAATTTTTTTACAACAAGGTAAGCTGATGCTATGATCACTTGGCAAAATAAGCAAGAGCCAAGAGTCTGGTAGTTCCTCAGAGCATCACACGGATTGAGCCTACAGCCTAGCAATCCACTCCCAGAAAGAAGACACACCCACCCTTGTCCACGGCAGCTCCTGTCCCCACAACCCCAAGGTCCACCAAGAGGTGAAGGAAGGAACAAAATGTGGTGGTACATCCATACAATGGAATATTATTTGGCCATGAAAAGAGATGAGGTGTTGGACTGGGGGTGCAGAGCACTGGCCCAGCATGCACCAGGCCTTGGCTGTGGATCCACCTCAGGACTGCACACAACAGTCGTGATCGACACAGGTTTTAGGAAGCTGGCTGACCTCAAGATGGCGCCTCCATGCAGCAGGGCTCTGGGCACCTGCAGAAGCTGGACCCTGACAGGGGACAGCCATGGGGCTGGCGTTCAATGCAGAACCAGAAAAGGCTGTGCGTGTGGGAGGCGAGGGACCAGCTACGTCACCTAGTCTCAAGGCACAGAAAACCCCAGGGAGGGACCGCTGGCCTTTGGACCATCTCAAGTTTCAGCTAGTTTTAAAAATAAAGTTAAAACCAAACAGCAACGAGAGCTTTGCAGTCCTGACGCTCCAGACGGGCTGCACCGCCAGCCGCGGCGGATGATGCAGGGCACCGAGACGCCCCAGAGGGCGCCGCCAGCCCGCCCCGCCAGCCAGCCCCGCCCCGCGGGCCCAGCCCCACTCACCGTCCACGGTCTCCTTCATCCTGATTTTCTCCTCTGAAAGGTCGTTGGACTCGATCATCTGAAAGGAGGGACCTGTCAGGTGGGCCGCCTGACGCCCGCGCACCTCACCCCGGCGGGAGGCGGCCGGCAGGGCTGACTCCGGGACCACCTCCCCAAGATGCTGCCGCCTCCGCGCAGACCCCTGGCTTTGCTGACGACGCCTGTCACGTTGGACAGGCTTCTTCTCCCTGGGACACCCCGAGATCGCTGGCCCGGCTTGGTTCCCCACCCACAAAGGAGCGCCGAGTGCCCCGGGTGCGTGTGCAGCACCCCAGGGCCAGCCCGTGAGGGCTGCAGCGCGTGCCTGCTCCTTTCTCTCTAGTGCTTCTGTTTAACAACAAACTCAGGAGCCAAAGAAGAAAAAAAATCACCGTGGCAAATACCACAAGTCAAAAGGCAACCAACGCGCTTCCCGTGGCTGTCCTGGCCCAGCAGCTGGCCAGAGTCTAAGGCTGCAGATGAGCTGTGGGCGGAGCGGGGCAGGGGGTCACCTCCCTCACCCTGCTGCTCATACTTCTGTTCATACATCCTAAGCCCCACGTCTCAGTCTCCATGAGTAGTGACTAACCAAGCCCCCTTGATCTTAAAGCATACGCTTTCAGTAAGATGAGGCACACGCTAAGAGGAGAAAACCCAGCTGCTTCTCTGGACCTACATTTTTTTTTTTTTTGGTATTGGGGACTGGACCCAGGGGCACTTAACCACTGAGCCACATCCCAGTCCTTTTTATGTTTTATTTAGTGACAGGGTCTCACTGAGTTGCTTAAGGTCTGGCTAAGCGGCTGAGGCTGGCTTTGAACTCGATATCCTCCTGCCTCAGCCTCCAGCCCGCTAGGGGTACAGGCGTGTGCCGCCGCACCCAGCTAGGGCCTGACTTCTGAATCCTGGGCACACATGCGTCCAGCTGGAGGCCCACGACCTGCAGAAGGCCCCTCCGGAGGCCACTACCACTCTGCGGCCCAGGAGCCGCTGGTTATTTGGCCAGGGGGCGGGGCACCCGCAGCCTCTGTGCTCCAGAGGTTCTCTGTGGAACCCCGGCAGCTCCCGGCCTTCCCTCCAGAGGTCCAGGTCGGGGCCACGGGCCGTCCCGCCTGCCCCTGGTGGCCAATGCGGCCACCCACATATCAGCTCCTGAGTCTCCTCCTCCTCCCCACCCAGGGTCTGGAGGACAAGGTGGTGCCTCCCGGGGGGAAGGGGCAGGGAGGCCACTGCAGGGGCCCGGGGCCTCCTTTCACAGGAGAAGGAACCTGGACTTGGACTGCGGGCGATGGAGTGCCCAGACGCTAGGTTCTGAGAAAGCTCGAGAACCCGGGGCCCAGCAGCCTCCCTCAGGGGCCGGCTCCCGCCCCCACGGGCGCCCGCGGCCAGCTCCACCGGCAGCAGTACCCTATGTCCGCTGCTGGGTGGGGCACGGGAAGGTGACCCCCGAGTCCCGGCTGCCCCGAGTCTGGAGCCCGCGCTGGCCGGCAGGGAGTTCATGTGAAATGGGGCAACACAGGGCCAGGCAGCCCTGCTGGGTGGACAGGGTCCTCCAGGCTCCCTGGGTGCGCGCCCCTCAGAAGGGTCAGCGGGAGCCTGCCCGGCGGCCGGGGAAGGGCCGGACACGGGGACTTCCCCATGCGCCTCCCGTCACCCTCCTTGAGCCCGGGGCGAGCAGAGTGCGCAGCATGGACGCCCGCCCAGGCCCCCGCCCGCCTACGTGGCTGTGCTGGGCCGAGCACAGGGCCTCCGCGGCCTGCAGCCTGCTCTCGGCCACCAGGAGTCTCTCCCGCAGCCGCGCGGCCTCCTGCTTGCCCTGGGCCTCCGCCCGCTGCAGCCGCTCCTGGTCCAGCATCTTCTCCTCGGCCAGGGAGATCTGCTCCTTGAGGAACTCGATGGCCTGCGCCTGCCCGCGGTACTCGGCCTCCAGCTCCTGCACGCGCAGCTGGGCCTCGCGGCCCTGCTCCTGGGCCTCTCGCAGCTCCAGCCGGTGCTGGCCGGCCTGCGCCTCCAGCTGGGCCCGCCAGTGCTGCCGCAGCCCGGCCAGCTCCTCCTGGGCCTCCTGCAGCCGCTGGCGCAGGCCCTCCTTCTCCTTCACGTGCACGGCCGTCTCTAGGTCGTGCTTGGCGCGCAGGTTGCCCAGCTCCAGCTGGTGCTCCATCTTGATGCCCTCCATCACCGCCTTCAGCTCCCCGATCTCCTTCTGCTGGGCGCCGGGCCCCGAGCTGAGCGTGGCCTTGAGCTCCTCCAGGGACTTCTGGTGGTCGGAGGCCAGTGAGTCCAGCTTGGACTTCCAGTTGTCCATGAGCCCCATGTTCTCGCTGGTGGCCTGCTGGACCTTGTCCTTGAGGTCGGCCACCTCCTGGGCGTAGCGCTCGTTGGCCGCCCGCAGCTTCTCGGCCTCGGCCTGGTAGGCCTTCAGGGCCTTCTCGTACTTGTCCCGCAGCAGGCCGCTCTCCCGCGGGCGCTCCTTGCCGGCCGACAGCAGCCGCTCCCGCAGGCGCAGGGTCTCGGCGGCCTCGGGGTGGTCGGGCGGCGGGGGCCCCGCGTGCAGGAGGTACTGCTGGAGCTCCCGGATCTCGCCGCAGCGCAGGGTCAGCTCCTCTTCCAGCTGCAGCACCCGAGACTTCTCAGCCACTGTGGTCAGCTACCGGGAGAGAGGGCGATGTGGTCAGAGGGTGGGAAGGCGGGAGGAGGGAGGGGCCCGCTCCCACCTGGTGCTGGCTGGACCCCCAAAGATGGGAGAAGCCACGTGACGGGGAGTGGCCCAGGTCCCCGCTGCCCAAGTGGTTTGGGACAAATCGGTGGGTAAGAGAAACTCCGTCTTCAAGATGACACTTTCTTGAAGCTGAAGTTACCACCTTTTAGAAATGTTTTGGTGGGGACTGGGGATTGAAACTAGGGGCACTTTACCACTAGCCACATCCCTAGCCCTGTTTTTTATTTTGAGACAGGGTCTCACCAAGTTGCTTACGGCAAGTTGCTGAGGCGGGCCTCGAACTTGCAATCCTCCTGCCTCGGCCTCCTGAGTCACCAGGATCATAGGTGTGTGCCACTGCACGGGTTACTAATGTAATTTTTAAAGGGCAGAGGCCAAAGTAAGTTCTGCATTATCTCACTGTAGAGAGAGTGGCCCAGGCCAGAATGGGCTGACTCGCAGAGGACCTGGCCCAAGACAGTGGTCAAAGGCGGCTCGGCCTTCAAACCTTAAGCAGAACAGAACTGAGGCTTCCAGACCCATCAGGGGCTCCATCCTCCAAAACCCTACCTAATCTTGCACCAGATCTGGGGTGCTGGGGATTGCATTGGGGGTGTTCTACCACTGAGCTACACTCTGCCTTCTTTATTCTTTATTTTCAGACAGGGGACTCACTAAGTTGTGGAGGCTGGCCTCCAACTTGTGATCCTTCTGCCTCAGCTTCAGGAAGAGCTGGGCCATCACGCCAGACTAGACGCAACGTATTTTAACGTTTCAAATCTTTTACGAACTTTTGTTCGTGAAGGTCCTTTGGTTCAGTAAACCTGTTTTCGCCGTGTCAGCTACTGAACAAGATCAGGCGCCTCCAGTGGAGGCTCCAACCTGCTCACAGGCGGGTTTCCACACGCAGCGCCCGAGCATGTGGATGAGCATGCGTGGTCTGGGGGCCACGACCTGACCGCGTGTGCCAGCAGATGCCGGGGTCTCCAACACCCCACGCGACCGCCCGTCCCGGGGTATGCTGCGGCCAACCCTCACACTGCGGCAGGTGTTTCCCGCCGCCGCTGTCTGCTGGCCTCAGCACACACAGTGGCTGGGCAGGGGCCAGCTGGCGGGAAGTGTGGGACATGGGACCGTGTGCTGGCGATTCAGGGAAGCTGGCCTCCAAGCAGCACTTCGCTGGGGCTGACAGTCGCACCCCCTTTCCCCAAGCCCCATCATTCTTCGGCCTAGCTCCTTCGGGCCTGGCCTTCCTGCCACCTAGGCTAGAGACACCCCGACCTGCAGCTGCCGGCCTCCTGGTCTCCTTGGCTGGGAGGCGCAGAAAGGAAATGCCCTTGCCTGACCACGTCCAGGAGGCCCCGTCCCACGACGTGCCAGAGCCCAGGGACGAAGCACAGGGCCGTCTCACTGGCCATCCCAGCTCACGGGGTCCTGAGCGGGGGCCTCCCGGGGAGCAGACGTGGCCTGGAGCCTAGGCGCACGCCTAACTCCTTCCCTCCCGAAAGGGGGCACGAGAAGGGGCGGCAGTGGTGACAGCAGCGGAGGCCGGGAGTGGTAACGAGGAGCCGAGGGGCCTCGGCGGCCGGCCGGGGCGGCGGGGCGGGTTACCCGGTTGTCCGCTAATTCTCTGAGCAGCCGCTCGGCCTGCGCCTTCTCCAGTCGCAGGCTCTGCTCCAGCTCCCCAATGCGCGCGTGCTCCAGCTGCGTCTGGGTCTGCTCCGCCCGGGGGCGGGGCGTGGGAGGGGCGCGGGGAGGCGTGGGAGGGGCGGAGTGGGAGGGGCGCGGGGAGGAGGAAGCCGGAGAAAGAGGGGGGAGAGAGAGAGAGAAAGAGAGAGAGAGGAGGCGTCATCTTCGTGAACCAGACAGGCAGAGCAGGCCGAGGAGCCAGAATCGCGCAGGGAGAGAGAGGTCTGGGGAGCGGGATGCTGCGCCCGCCCAGCACTGTGGCCTGGCTGGGTGGTTCTTTTTTGTGGCGAGGAGGGGAGGATACCAGTGATTGAACCCAGGGGCGCTTAACCACTGAGCCACATCCCCAGCCTTTTTGAGACAGGATCTCACGAAGTTGCTAGGGGCCTGACTAGCCTCAAGCTTTCAATCCTCCTGCCTTGGCCTCCCGAGTCTCTGGCACGCATCACGCCCGGATCTGGCTGGGTATATTTAAGGTAGAGGAGACTGTGGCAACCCTCCCGGCCTTAGCTGACCTCGCTGGGGTGACAGTGGGCACTGGTTCCCCCTGTCACCCCCCGGGCTGCCCTGGGATTTTCAGGACCCTGCTGCAGGCTCCTGGGAGGGCCCAGCCTCTCTCTGCTGCCCCTCAGTGGGCTGTACCTCATTTTGGGCACAGGGTCCCGCACATAGGAGGCCTGTAGGAGGAGGAGGTAATACAGGATCCTAGGACTCCTGCCCCCAGGCCCGTGCTGAGGGCCGATCCATGGATCCCACTGGCCATCCTGGTTCTCCAGCCTCAGCGGAGCCGGGCTGTGCCTCCCACTGCCTGCCCCCGGGCCGTGGAGGACGCCTGCTCTCCAGAAAGCACAAGGGCACCTCTGTTCCCACAGCACAACACCCGCTTCATCTGCTAACAAGGCCCGACATTCTCGGGGCAGCCACGATGGCATCTGATTGTCCACGCAGAGGCAGGGAGCAGAGGGCTCTTGCCCAGGGTACCCCGGGGAACCAGTTGGAAACCAGGCTCATCTGTTGCAGAAGAGAGGGGGCTCTCCTCTTCCAGCAGACACGGTAAAGTCAAGTCGCAGGGCAGCTCTGAGCAGGTGTGCCTTAGCAGAATAGCGCGTGTGCCCAGGAGATGGCCCGGGCTGGTCCACTGCCAAAGGTGGAGAGACCACCCGCCCAGAGACAGCCTTCCACACCTGCAGGGCCCACATCTGCAGATTCCACCAACCTCAAGTTGAAAATAATCCCCCCCCCCATTTTTTTTTGGTACTGGGGATTGAATCCGAGGGTGCCTTACCACTGAGCTCCATCCCCTTTTCAGTGATTTATTTTTCTTTTGAGAAAGGGCCTTGCTAAGTTGTGAGGCTGGCCTCAAATCTGCAGTCCTCCAGGTTGCTGGGATCACAAGCATGCACCAGTGAAAATTTCTTAAAAACTGATTCTGGGCGGGCATGGTGGTGGTGCACACCTGTAATCCCAGCCTTTTGGGAGGCTGAGGCAGGAGGATCACAAATGCGAAGTCAGCCTCACCAACTTGGCAAGGCCCTAAGCATCTTGGTGAGACCCTGTCTCAAAAACCAAGGCAGGCTGGGGATGTGGCTCAGTGGCCAAGCACCCCTGGGTTCAATCCTTGTTACCCCAAACCAAAGAAAACACCCCTCAATCTATACTAAGTACATACACACTTTGTTCCTTGTCATTAGCTACCCCGTAAAACAACCATGTACCCAGCACCTATGCCGTCCAGGGTCATGATCACCTAGATATGACATCAAGCACCTGCTAGGTGTGAAGGTTCTATGCAAATACTGTCCTGTTCATTCAGAGGCTGGAGCATCTGAGGGTCACGGTGTCCACCGGGGTCCTCCTGGGACACCGAGGGGTGACTTGCAACTCATCGACGGCCATGGAGATGCCTGCATCTTTGGCTCGTCACCTTGTTTTTTGAATTTTCCTCAAGGAGTAACAAAAACCCTGCCAACTGAACCTCCGCCTGGGAGCAGAGCGGCTGCTCCAGAGAGGCCTGGGGCTTAGCGCCACCAGCAGCTTCAGCAGAGCAGGGCCCAGAGCCAAGAGTGCCATGTCCCCCAACGGGTGCGGTCATGGTTTGGCTGTGAGGTGTCCCCAGAAGCTCTGTGAGCAGCGCTAGACGGCTCAGAGGGGGATGGCCGGCTGTGAACCAGCCCCCAGATGGGGAGGACCGGGTGGGATGGCAGGCAGGTGGGGTGTGGCTGGAGGGGGCACTGGGGGCGTCCTCGGGTAGGTATTTTGTGTCTGGAGCGAGGAGTCTGCTCCCTGATCATCCTGCGAGCTGCTTCCCCCGCCACAGCCTCCCACCGTGATGTTCTGCCTCGCTCGGAGCCCCGAGCTAGGGGCCGGCCGTCTATGGACTGAGTCCTCTGAAGCCATGAACCCCAAGTAAACTCCCTCCTCTACAGGTGTTCTGGTCTTCTAGTCACGGCAGCAGAAAAGCTGAGTACGGCGGGCACTTTCTCCAGAATCAGCCTGAGCCCTGCTCCTGTGGTGGGGAGGCCGGGCTGCCATTTCCCTGCCCCGGCCCACCTCCCGGCAGCGTGGCAGAACCCACCCTCAGCCCTTTCCTGGCCCCTTGCACAGCGTCCACCCCGCCACCTGGAGGCAGCCATCGGGCAGCCCGGGGCTGGCGCCTTTAGTGAGTTGGGGAGGAGGCACAGGGCCTCCCTGGGTCTCCGCAAATGACAGGCCACGCGGTGGCACCGGGTGCAACCAGGAGGATACCACAGCCCAGATGACCCAACGGCAAAACCCCAGTGCTGCTGGGCCTAAGGCTCCAAGTTCAGGGCGGGCGTGCACCCCAAAGCCCTCTCCTGCCTGTGACACAGGAAGCCCACTGCATGAGCCTGCTCCCGACCATGTCCTGGCACTGGGGACACAGAGGTGAACAAGCTGGACAAGGTCCCACCCTGGAGAGGGAACCTGGGGTGGCCTGGGCGGGGAGCCGCTTGAGGCAGGATGTGGCGCCAGGGCCTCGGAGAGGCACGCGGCCTGGCCTGTCAGGGGCAGCCAGGGGCCCACCAGCCTGGGGCTCATCAGCTTGGGGCCTAAGGGTCTCTTGGGGCCACTCCTCAGAGCCTGGTGTGAGTAGGCAGGGGTAGGACCTGGGGTCACGTGGACGCTTTGGCCCGACACTCCTGGGACTTGACAGGGGCCGGCCCAGCTGAAGCAGGACCAGCTGCCAGGTGGCAGCTGGAGGAGCCGGCGGTGGGGACCTGGGAGCTGAAGATACTGTCCTCTTGGCTTCTGTTCAGCTTTAACATTCTCCACTGTTAAAAACCTTAGGAGACATTTTTAAGAAGACTAGTGTGACTTCGGCGTGCAGAACAGAGGCCGGAGGAGCAAGGACAGAGAGGCGCAAGCTGGGGGCTGGCGCTGCTGTCCCTGCGAGGTGCTGGCCCTAGGGTCAAGAGGCGATGTGGGCCCCAAGGTCAAGAGCATGTCTTGTGGAGGGATGAGTGAGAGAGAAGATTCCGAGTGAAGCCAGCTGTGGGCCGGGGCCACGGTGAGCAGCTTCTGTGATGGGAGGGTCAGGTGGTGATGGGCAGGGCCAGGACAAGAGGCCTGCTCCACCTGGGGCACTGCTCTGCCATGAATCACGTCCCCAGAGGTCCCGCCTACCCGAGTCTCAGGATGGGGTCCTGCTTGGATCAGGGTCTGTGTCCATGTCATGACTGACATCAGCCTGGATCAGACGGGCCCAGAGCCCAGGCCTGGTATCCTCGGGAGAAGGCCACATGCCAGACACAGGGGAAGCTGCCCTCGGCAGGCGGGGCTGGAGGGACACGGCCAGGCCTGGAGAAGCCAGGCAGGTGGTGTCCAGGCCCCCTCGGAGCCTCCTTCCACAGGGGCCCAGCCCTGTCCAGCCCAGCCCAATGCCTCCATTTTGGGCTTCTGGCCTCCAGGACTGAGGACACAGTGGCTGTGGTTTCAGACACTCGGTTGTGGAGATTTAAATTTTTTTTTTTTTTCAGCTCAAGGATTCCTGGTGGCGATGTCACCAGGCATCGTTGGGCCCAGGGAGGGAGGCTCTGGAAGCAAGCCTGCACCAGAGGCAAATGGCCAGGGAGGACATGCCAGCCGAGAAGGCAGGAAGTTGGAATGGGTCACCAGGTGTCACTGGGGCAGGGAACAGGAGGGAAATGACTCTCAGGAGTAACTGAGAGATGGGGTGACACAGCCCGAGGGGTCCACGCGGGGGTCCCGGTTTTTAATTTTGACTTTTAGGGTGGGCAGGGATGAGGGGTCAACTTGCCTCCTGGTTGCCATGAATATGGTCGTGACTTGATTTACGCGGGACTCTACTGCCTTTCCCGATGAACTAGCTGTCATTGTCCCCCACCCAGCTGCTCCCGCCAGGCCCAGCAGGATCGGGGACACCTGACCCAAAGCCAGCCAGACTATTGGCTAGCCTGGGGCCAATCAGATTCTCCCATGAGGATGACTGGTGGGTGATGGGTGGCGTGGGGCAGGCTGGAGAAGGGGTCAGGTGGGCCGAGGCCGAGACAGCGCGAGCCAGAGGCCGCCAGGCGGCGACCTGGGTGGGAAGAGGGAGGGGGCCCTGCGGGGCGGTGGGCTTGCGGGTGTGCATTTCCCTCCCTGGGGACCGGCGCTGGCAGAGGGGGGCTGTTCTGGGGACCCCGGGTGCTTTCTCACAAGCCCTGCCCAGCCCCTGCGGGACAGCTGCCCGTCGGAAAAACCAGCCAAACGTGAACATGTGACCTGTACCCTCGGCTATGAGGGAAACCGACATGAAACAGCCTGATGCCACCTCCATTCCTTAAGCCCAGGTGGCAGATACCCTAATGGAGCTACTGGCTGAGACCACCCAGGGCACGTGACCACCTGCTGCCGCCCAGTCGCGGTGGCCCAGGGACAGGACACCCACGTGCTCTTTTGCTGGTGGAGAACTGGAAGTCACGGGTCTTAACGTGGCTCTTTCCAGTCAGAAACTGTGCCTTCTGATTGAGCTCAAAGCTCATTTCTAGAAGGATCTCCTGCCACGATTCCCCAAGTGTGGCCCTGGGCGGCACCGTCCACTTGTGGGAATGCACTTCTGGGGTTCCAGGCCTGCTGGAGTGGGGCCTGGGGCCTGGAGCCTGGCGCACCCTCCGGATGCAGGCTTGGGTGGGAGCCCCCATGGGAGTTCGGCCTCCTCATTTTACAGATGAGGAAGCTGACCCAGGAAAGGAAGAGGCCCGAACCTCACTGTCCCCTAGTCCATCTGCACCCGCGGAGTCCCTGTCCCTCATCTCCCAGGCAGCAGTGAGGGCTACAGTAGGAACGTGCTCCTCTCCCTTCGACGTGGCCCAGGAGCCCTGCGTGGTCTTGGGAGGGACGAGGGCAGGTCAGCGGGCTAACTGAGCTCAGCAGCCCCATCCCAGCTCGGGGGAAGGGTGTCTAGACCCAGGCGTGCGGTGACAGCCAAGGGGCCCGCCTGGGGGCCATCTGTCTGTCTGAGTCCCAGTTCTCCACGAGCTTCCAGCCAAAGCTGCACCTGGAGTCCCAGGTGAACTGGGGGCCCGAGGGACAACTTTGGGGCTACTGGCCAACGAGGAGGGTCGGGAAGTCCAGCTACTTCCTTCTTGGGTCCAGGTGGTGTCCTCGCTGCCCTGGCCCATCCTGTCCCCCAGCCCAGCCACCACCATGGGCTCCTATGGGGTCCAGACAAAGAACCATTCCCACCCCCGTTCTGGCCCGGGTCCGGCCGGCCCTGCCTGCTCTCCAGGGTGACTGGCCCTCCCCCATGTTTCCCTCCAGCCCCCCAGCTTCCCCCAGGCAGGGCACCCGCGGGGCTGGGAGGGCCTGCCCTTACCTCCAGGTCTCCCTTGGTGATGGACTCCTCCTCCACCCGGAACTGCAGGTCCTCCACCTTCCTGCAGGGGCGGGAGAGAGCGCGCTGACCAGGCTTGGCCAGGCTGTCTGCAGCTGGAGTCTGAGCTCAGACCACACAGAGGGATGGAGGGACGATCCCAGGAGAGCAGAGGCCTGCAGCTCTCCCAGCTTCCCACCCTGCACTCTGAGCAGACCCTTCTTCCTCCCCCCGGCCAGGGGGAACAGAGGACAGAGGGCCATAAATGGATGCACAGCCATGCTAGTGAAGACTGCAGGGAGTAGACACTGCCAAGTGGACCAATCTGTGAGTTGGGAGGAAAGACAGTGGGCCCAGAGAAGGCAAGCAGCCTGCCCAAGGTCACACAGCAAGCACAGGCCAAAGCTGGCCCCTACTGCATTGCCTTAAAGACCTGCTTTTGATTATCAGCATCAGTATTGCCATGGGAACCAGATGTGTGGGCGCCAATGACCATCTCAGGCAGATATAAATAAACCCTCGTTTCTGGGAGTCAGACAGGAACAGCAGTCTGTGGGGCACGCTTGGGCTGAACGCCCAAAACACACACGCGAGTCGGGGGCGGGGGCTGCCCACGCCGTGGGGGGAGGGGGTGCAGCAATCTGGGCATCCTCAGGAGGTAGGGAGCGGCTCAGGGACCAAGGCAAGCCGCCACTGTCAGCTCCGCCCCCGTCCGGCTGGTCAGGACGGCCGTGCCTGTCCCTGGGCTTTCTGGGGACCTTGCTGTCCTCCCGCACCTGACCTTGGCCAGGAGCCTTTCCGGGGGGCAGGGACTTGTGCCCCATCCCTGGACCTGCCTCAGGCACTCGAGGGGACCGTCTCCCACATGCCACTGGGCAGGGCAGAAAACACCAGCGCCCCCCAAGTCCCGGCAGGGGGTCCGTCTCCCCGTCTGTGATTGGGCAGCACCGCGGCTCACTCCCCATCTGTGATTGGGCAGCACCGCCCCCGGCTCACTCTAAGGACGACGCTGGGGGCGCTCGGCACGGGGCTGACACGGCGTGCGAGGTGCTCCAGGGGTCCCGCCACTGCCATCCACACGGGGGTGGGGACAAAGCCCAGGAAGGGGCAGGGAGCTCCGGGCAGTGACCCGGGGCCATGCGGTCACGGCTCCCAGGAGGCCAGGCGGTTCTCCTACGACGAACCGCTGGACCATGTCCACGTGCCCGGCCTCTGCAGGTGCTCCGTTCCTGTCACCCTGTCACCCCCGCCCACAGGCTGGGGTTGAGTCCAGGTAACACCGGGGGTGGGAGCAGGCCTCGAAAGGGGCTGGGCTGTGGGCCGGCGCCTCCCGTCCTTCAGCCCCGCGCACCTCCGCTCTTCCTCCAGCTGGTTGGACAGGTCCACCTTCTCCTTTCGCACGCTCTCCACCAGCTGCCGGGCCCGCTGCAGCTTCTCCTCTGCCTCTGCAACATACTGGCCCCGAGCAAGGGCCATGGCAGGGTCAGGGCCAGCCTCCTGGGGAGTGGGGTCCAGGCAGGGGCAGGGGGCAGGGCAGAGGCGGGGAGGGCGAGGAGCCAGCCTGGATGCGCAGGCTGGGCCACGGGGGCCCAGAAGGGAAGGGCAGAGGAGGCCCCACCCAGGGGACAGTCAACTGTGTGCCCAAGAACGGCCACCCAAGTACCTCCCCCTCCCTCACCCCGGGTGGAAGGCGCCTCTCAGCACACGGGGTCTCTGAACTGCTGGGGATGCACGCGCTGGGCAGGCGCTGGATCCTGGCCTCGGGAACTTGGCTTTCCAGATCCGGGCACACGAGGGGCGATCTGGGCCCCGCTGGGTACAGAGTGTGCGGGGCTCACTCAGAGACGCCGAGGGACGCCCAGCCTGAGCTGGGCAGGGTCCCCCCTGAAGCCCAGCCACAAAAGTGCTCAAAAGCAAGCCGGACGCGTACCCAGGGGTCTGGGCAGGACCACGCAGCAAGAGAAAAACAGGCAGCTGTAAATGACAGCAGGGGACCGGCCACATGGGCAAGGGCACAGGCCACAGTGACGGCCACACAGCCGTTAACTTAATGAAGAATTTTTTATGACCTAGAAAAGACTTAAACATGGGAGGACAGAGCAGCCGCCGGGCTCACCGGGTCGCTGCAGGCCTGGAAAGTGGGGCGCGCGAGCTGCCGGCGTACATCTTGGTCTCTGCGTGCGAGTGGCATTGGGGACTGGGGGGAGGGGCCCTGGTGGGCCTGGTGGCCCCGCAGCGGCTGCCGCCCACCTGCTCGTGCTGTGCCTTGAGCAGGGCGATCTCCTTCTCCACCTCGCAGATGTGGCTGGTGGCCTTGGCCACCTCGGCCCGCTCCAGGTCCCGCTCGGCCAGCAGCTGCTCAATGTGCTGCTGCTTCTCCTTCAGGGCCTCCTGCAGCGCCGTGGTGCCCGAGATCTTGCGGGCATAGCGTGAGGAGGTCTCGGTGAGCTGCGGAGGTGAAGGTGGGCTCAGGATCCGTGGCCCTCGGGGCCTTGACTCCGGCCCGCTCCTCCCTGCCCCAGCCTGGACGCCCTGGCCCCCTGCCTCCCCCGATGTGCACCCTGATGCTCGTGGCTCAGGGAACGCCTGGGCTCAACGGGGGTCCTCTGCCCACTCCCTGGAGCAACCTGCTCTTCCTGTCCCCCTAGGGCCTATGTCATGGTAGCTAGCCCTCCGTAACCCGGTGGGCCTCAGGCCTCCGCTACGGCAGGAATAGAGGAGCAATGTGGAAGTACGTGGTCATCTTCCCATGAAAATGTGCACCTTCATGTTGTCAAACCCCAAAAGCGGAGCCTGGCACCAGGGCCAGCTGCAGACGGATGGACGCCTGGCTCCCCCATCCACATCTCCACGCCCCTCACCAGGCCGCTGCGGCTGGGCCGGCCCCCGACGGAGGAGGCCACGGAGCTGACGGAGCTGATGGAGGAGCTGCTGGGGCTGTGGGCCAGCGCGGACACGCCCATGGCCATGCGCTGGCTCTTCTTGGCCTTAGCTGGGCTGGTGGACGGGAAGCCGATGCGGAGGACCTTGTGGATGGGCGCGAAGAGACCGAACTTGGGCGGGCACTGGAAGTACCTAGGGAAGCAGGGGCACGCTGCCACCAGGCCCCACGGCCAGCGCCCGGCCTCCTACCTCTCCTAAACCCGCCATCCACACCCACGGCAGACAATCGGACGGGGCTCCAGGGGGCGGGGGACAGCGAGCCCCGAGGGTCCTGCAGCTGTGGATGGACACCTAATCCTGGGGAGGGCCCAGCCCAGGGCTTGCTGTATACCAGTCCCAATGTTGTCCACATTCACAGATCAGGACACATGGGCCAGAGAGGTCGAGAGACGCTCGCCATCACACAGCTGTTTTGGTGGCAGGCTGGGGTACAAAGTCCCCTAACTTGGCTCCCAAAGACCACTCAGAGCCCTCCAGCCATCTGCAGCCCTATTCTCGTGGCTATGCTTGGACCACCCCCAGATCAAGAAACCCCGTCAGCTCCCTGCCCAGGGGTTCCCCAAACCTGAAGAAGACACCCTGGGATGGGCAGGCTGCTGCAGAGCAGAGAAACACCCTCCCCAAAAAGGGAGGGTGGAAGGATGTTGCCATGGAAACCACGGACTCTGCCCACAAAGCCACTCTGGTCCTGGACCCCATGTGGGACCACCAGTTCCTAATGCACCCCGAGGCTGTGTCCCACCCACCTCCAGGTCTCTGCTCCCTACTCTGCACCAGCGAACCCCCCCTTCCTGCCAGGCCCGGGTCACCAGCCTGTCCCTGGGGGCTCTGCCTGAGCGGCAGAGAGCATCCCCGCTCGGGGCCACAGCGTCCAGAGCCACAGCGTCCACACAGGCCACCGCCCACGTCCCGGGGACCGGCCCACCTGGTGCCCGCCACTGCCCCATCGTTCTTGCCCAGGGGCTCGTCCAGCTCCACTCCACACCACTCGCCCTTGGCGAAGTCCGTCTCCCCCACATATCGCACCACTCCGGTCTTTGTCCCGCCGACCTGTTGGCACACGAGGGATGCAGGGCTAGAGGGCAAGGTGGGCACAGTGGGGACAGCATGTGCTCCCGGGTGCCCAGGCTCATCCCCTCCCTCTCTCCTCCTGCAGCAGGAAGAGGAAGAGGAGACTCAGGAGCAGCCAGAAGGGACGCAGGTTCCAGTGCCTTCAGGCCGTCCCAAGCGAGGCACAAACGGGCCTGGGAGAGACAGGTGTCTGCAGGCAGACATTGCCACCTACAAGCTGTGTGAGCTTGAACATGGTACCTAACCTCTCTGAGCTTCCCGCCTTCGTCCCTGAGGACTTTTGTGAAGGAAGTACAGTAGATAGTGTCCGGTAGCATACAAGACACAGCAGGTGTCACCCTGAAAAGCAGTTTTAGGGGTGGCTGCCAGGGAGGGAATTCTTGTTAACGGAGCCAGAGTTTCTGTTTTGCAAGATGAGAAAGTTCCACAGATCCGCTGTGCATCACCGTGACTGTATTAACACTATTGGTGGGGCTGGGGCTGGGGCTGAGTGGCAAAGCGCTCACCTGGCATGCGTGAGGCCCTGGGTTCGACGCTCAGCGCCACATATGAATAAATCGAGGTCCATCAACAACTAAAAAAGTATTTAAAAAAATCAAAACACTACTGGCCTGTGCACTCAGCAAGCGCTAAGATGGTCAATTTTGGGCTAAGATGGTCAATTTTATGTGATGTGGTCTTTACCACAGTTTAAAAAAGTCACAGGACAGGACAATAAGAAAGGTGGACATTACTGTCCCAAATAGTTTTAAAGTTCCCAAGTCCCATCACACATGCATGTATATCAGAGTCAAATACTCAAAAGGCCACCAGAAAGCCCTAGGTGTCCCTCCTCTTCAGGAGGCAAACACTTGAAACTGCCTGAGGGGAGTCTTTCGCTGACCTCCGAATCTCTAAGTAGAGGCTGGCTGCCATGATGTTTTAATACTTATTATATTGTAACCGATATAAAACTGGGGTAGAATGCCCCAGATCCATTCCTCAGTAGCGAATAAATAAATTAAATAACCCCCAGAATGTGTACGTATTTCCAGGGCTACTCCACTGTATGTGTGATTTAGTTGTCGATGAACCTTCATTTGTTTATATGCGGTGCTGAGGATCGAACCCAGGGCCTTGTGCTGTCAAGGCAAGCACTCTGCCAACTGAGCTATCTCCCCAGTCCACTAACTGAATTTTGATTCCCTTGCCCAACCTCCCTCCCTGCTCCTCCCAGCCTCTAGAGACCACTCTCCTGCTCTCTGTCCCCATGATATAACTCTTCTAGCTTCCACGGACGAGGGTACTGTGTGGCACTTATCTCTCTGGGCCTGGCTTAGTTTACTTAAGATAATGTCCTTGAGTTCCATTCAAGTTGCTGCAAAGCATGGTATCCTTTTCTCTGGTTGAATAATATTCCATCGCATGCATATGCATTTTAAATCTTTATCTGTTCACGGGCCAGTGGGCACCATGGTTGATTCCATACTGGGCTCCTGGGAGCTGCCTGGAATGAGCCTGGATCCCCGGGCTCTCTGACATACTGCCTTCATGTCTTCTGGCTACAGACTGACGCTCTCATTTATTTATTTCAGCGGGGCTGGGGCTGGAACCTGGGGCCTTGAGCTTTTGAGGCGGCGCTCCACCCGGAGCCCCAGTACCCTCGCTCTCGAGTGCAGCCAGATGAACCCTGAAGAATCTCCAAGTCTCCCAATATGCCATCCAAGTGTCTGGTCCCTTGAGACATTCAAAGCCCTGCGGAGTCCCAGCCCAGTTTGTGAAACCACCTGTCCCTGCTGGAGACCGGGGGCGTGGTCTGTGGTCTCTCCTTTTCCCTGTGGGCCCTGCCCGGGCTGCCCAGGGCCGCACCTGCTGACCTGGGGGCGTTTCTCCGGTCCTTCCGACCTCCCAGCTCCCTCCTCCTACAACAGCACTCCGCCCAGCGCTAGAGGTGCGCAAGTCCTCTGCAGTCCCCATCTGTCTTTCCTGCCCTCCTTTCTCAGACATTTCCTTAACTTGATCCTCTGACACCTCCCTGGAGTTTATTTCTGCAAGCACATCTTTCATTTCCCAGAGCTCTTTGGCTCACTGAATATTCGTGTTCACATGAATATTCATGTCCCTATGAATATTCATGTTGTATGAATATTCATGTCTGTGTATTGAGTGACAACGTGTTTGCATTTAATGCCTGTACTACCTTCTCTTGTTATTTCCCCTAGAGAAGCTTCTTGTAATCTTTACCATGGAGGGCACAGCCTGGGCCACCAGCGTCAGGGACACGAGTGAGCAGGAGACTGGTTGGGGACACGGCTCTGCCTTTAGAGGAGAAGTGTCCCCATCATCCTCTTCCTCAGCCGGCTCTGCCTGGATCCCCTCACTGGAAAGTTCTCTTTGACCCTCTTGGGGACCAACGTCCATCCCACCCAGGGGCAGGGATGGGGGGCTAAAGATTTTCAACTGAGCCAGGCACGGTGAGTCATGACTGTAATCCCAGCGACTTCAGAGGCTGAGGCAGGAGGACTGCAAGTTGGAGGCCAGCCCTGGCAATTTAGCAAGACATTGTCTGAAAATAAAAAATTAAAAAAGGGCTGGGGAGTAGCTCACGGCAGGGCACCCCTGGGTTCAACCCCCAGTTTCAAAGAAAACAAAAAAAGGCAGCATGACTTTGGGGTGTCCTGAATGCCTCACAGTCGGAATCATTCGGTATGTCACCTTTCAGACTGGCCTGTCACTTGTCAACGCGTGGGAAGGCCTTTCTACGCCTCACAGCTCACTCCGGCCATCCCGAGAAGGGCTGCGGAGCAGAGAGGCCGCAGCCCGCCGGCCTGGGGGAACACGGCCTCTCGTGGGGCCTGCAGCTCACCTGGGGGATGGGGCTGGCCACTGGACGCACTCACAGACCGCCCTGTGACTCCAGGTCCGCCCCGGCGAAGGAGGGGCCAGCTCTCGGCCCCGCCCTGCAGCGGCACCGGCCCCACCCCTTCCCTCTTCCGCCAGGTGGGCGGGTGCATTCACCTGCTTCTCAGGGCTTCCCCTCAGGAAGCCGCACTGGGGCCTCACCTGACCTCACTGGGGTCCTCAGGAGGCTTCTGAGTCCCCGGGGCTGGACTGCCCAGCGGGTGGGGTGGGTCCTCACGGCCTGGCGTGGCACTAGGCTCCTGCCAGGACTGTGGGCAGGGAGAGCAGCCAGGAGAGAGCAGGTGGGCAGGGGCTCGGGCCCCTCCGGGGAGATGGCAGCCTCTGCGGCGAGGCTCCCTGGAAACAGCCTCCGTCTCTGATGGGAACAGCCACCAGTGAGGGGCGCGGGGCTCAGAGCACCCCCGGGCTCGCGCCAGGCCGAGGCGCCCGGCTCCATTCAGCAGAAGTGTGGGCTCTGCAGGCTCAAGAGGGACAGGACCCCTGCGCCTGGGCTCCAAGCTGGGGAGCGAGAAGGGCCGGGGACTCTACACTGAGTCCAGAGTTCTGCGGCCCTCGTGATGTGCTGGTGGAACCGAGCGTCTGTCAAATGCGCAGTGACGCCCGTGTTCTCCCTCCCTCATTCCCACCCAGCGCTGGGGACAGAACCAGGGCCTCCCGGTGCTAGGTGAGCGCCGCACCCGAGCCCCTGCCCAGCCTCTGCTTCTCCTCAAGTCAGGTCCAGCTCTGTGTGTCCCGGGTTCAGGTTCAGCTCCCACAGGGTGGCTGGATGCAGGAGCCTCAGAGGTGTCTGCGCCAGGCACGGGCAGAGGCCGTGGTACCGCTGGGCCAGGTGGTGGGCAGCGGGGCAGGCAGGGCTGGGGCTCCACCCTGCACAACAGGCCCCTCACGGGGACTCCCCTCCTGCCCCACCAGAGCCCCAGGGCAGGGTCTGTGAGTGAAGGATGACGTCCCATCGCCCTGTGGGCACCGGGCAGGCTGTCTTCCAGGGCCAGCCCCCGTCCCTGTCCAGAAGACGGGACACAGCACCACCCTGTAAGGCGGTGGTCAGACCCCACGTGACAAGGTACAAGAGCTGGACATGTGCCAGGTGGGGGCACGCTCCCCAGGAAGCAGCCCTTCAAGCACAGGCTGCAGCCCCCACGGACCGGGAAGCCGAGCACTGGCCCTCGGCTGCCGCAAACCCTGCCGAGGGCTAGAGCCCGGCGACACTTCCAGCAGTGGCAGTGCCCACCCTGTGCCAGCTGGACTGTCCCTCCCCTGCGTGCCCAGCCTCTGAGCACTGGACACCCAACACAGGCAGAAGTCCCACTCCTGCAGGGGAGCAGGGGCCCGGGAGTTCCAGGCAAGATCAAGCTGGGCCAGAGCTTCCTGTGCCCAGCCCAAGGACCCAGGGCTGGTCAGCAACTGCACAGCCTGAGTTTCCCCCTCCCCAGAGGGCACAGAACCCAGGCCTCACCCTTTATGTGACATATGTATTTGAGCCCTTTTTATTTTATATTTGAGATAGGGTCTTACTAAGTTACCTAGGCCGGCCTCAAATTTAGGATCCTCCTGCCTCAGCCTCCCAAGTTTCTGGACTACAGGTGGGCGCCACCGCCATGGGCTCCCACCAGAGCTCCTAACGCTCCCCACGAAAGCACCACAAAGGCGACCGGGGCCATTTTGTTGGGATGCACGGGAAACGAGTGAAGTGGGCTTAGTGGGACTCACGCAGCACCATGCGGCTGGGCAGCAGCATAGAGTCACAGGCCTTGGCTTGACTTCCCTGCGTGGCTACCTGGGACCCCAGGCCTCCCCCGGTGGCCGGGTGAGGTCCTAAGCCATCTGCCTGGGTCCTGCTGGCTGGGTACCAGCTCCCTGCGAGTCACGCTGAGAAGAGCAGCGTGACACCTCAAAACCAGATCCCTGGACAGGAACACGCAGGGGTCACGCGTCCAGCCTCTTCCCCGGGAGCTTCCCACAGCCTCCTGGCTCTTGACCCCCCTGATCTTGACCTCACGCCGCGGCAGGCGTGAGGCACTAACAAGGGAACCTGCCTTCGTGAGGCCTTTGGCAGCCTCCACTGTGCAGGCAAAGCCTCGTCCCACCTCTCAGCCTCTGTTCTTCTCTCATAGCAAGAAGCTCCTGTCCCTATCACCTGGTCGTGGCCAGCTGCTGGAGTTTGGATCTGAAATGTCCCCTGGAGACCCACACATTAAAAGCCTGGTGCCCAGGGAGGCCCTGCTGGGAAGTGGCCAACACGTAAGGAGGTGGTCCAGCTCCTTCAGGTTACTGGAGGTGTGCCCTTCAGGGGGACTCTGGGACCTCAGTCTCTTCCTCTTCCTCTCTTTTGCTCCCTGGCCATGAGGTGAGCAGTTGTGCTCACCATGTCCTCTGGCCATGATATGCCACTCCATGCCCAAAGTCACAGTTAATCAATCACAGGATGGAGCCTCCAGAACCGTGAGCTGAAAGAAACCTTTTTGCTTTATAAGTTCATTAGCTTGGGTATTTGCTGCAGTAACAGAAAGCTCCCCAGCACACCGAATGCGCCCCAGGCTTAGCCTAACGCATCCCTGAGGAAGCCCTAGGCCAGGCCAGGCCTCCCCCACCACTCAGAGCACCAGGACTGCTCCTTCAGGGCGCTTAGCAGAGTCTGCATGGAGCTGCGGAGGTCTGCCTCCCTCCCCTGGAGGCGGAGGCTGCTGGAGGGCAGGAGCCAGTGGGATCACCCCAAAGCAGCTCCGCAGGGGAGCCAGCCCTGAGGCAGGCAGAGCGAGCAGCGGGCCCAGAGACAGGCGGCAGGCCCGGGCGGGTCTGAATCTAGACTCTGCGCTGCCACCGCAGACAAGTGACCCAACTCCTAGGTCTCGGTTTCTCCATCCGAAAAGGGGATGACAAAACTACCTCCCAGCGCCAGCCCGAGGGTGAGCTGGCCCTGGGTGAGAGCACTTCCTCTGTCCCCCACCCGAAGGCTCTTCCCAGAGGCCTCCAGGGCAAGGGGAGGGACCCAGGCAGCCACACCCTGGGGGCCCTCAGGCCCTTCAGCCTTCGCCACCCAGTCTTGGGGCTCCAGGTGAGCCTCATTCTCCCCAAATACCTCCCACCGGCTGCTCGTGCCAGGCCATCTTCAGGGACTTCCCTGGGTGCTGTCCCCTTCCCAACGCTGTGGTCCTTAGCGGTCAGGGACAGCTGGGACCCACGGGCAAGGCTCTGTCCTGTCCATCTTGGTACCGCCGTTCGGTCTGGACCACAGTAGGTACCCAAGAAATACCGCCATTCAGATCATGGAAGGACAGATCCAGGTTCCAGAGGACCTGGGGCCCTCGTCTCCTTTCTGACGACTGGGACCACCAATTGGTAGGAAGCCTTCAGTGGCCCCGGTCTCCTGGCCTGGACACAGGTCACTGGGGTTATTGCTGACTAGGCGTGGGTACCAGCTGGCCCTGGGCAGGGGCTGGGAGCACTCGGTGCCAGCCTCCTCCAGGGCATGTCTGGCGCCTCCAGCTGGCAGGCTGGGTCAACGGATAATATCAGTGATGGCCGGGATTCACAGGCATTTGAGGGTCAGTTACTGCACAGATGCATGACATTGGTGATGCACTTCAATCTACCAGTCAGGCACTATTAAAACTGCCCCATTGTAGAAGTGGGGAGCAGAGGCTCAGAGAGGCTCAGACGCCAGCCCCGGGCCACACAGCAGCTGTCTCCAGAGCCTACTTGGCCTGTCTCCTGGGTTCCTCGGTGTGGTGCTGATGAGGACATGCCCTAGCCTGGACCCCTCTAAGCCCTCCGGAGCCCCTCCCTCCAGCTTCGTCTGGGGTAGAGCCGCGATGGGCGCCACCTGCACTCACCAGCACGCGGTCTCCCAGGCGCAGGTCCTTGTCGCCCCGCTTCACAGAGCCGCTGTCGGAGAGGTTGGAGCCCGACTCGTTGCCGGTCTTGACCGAGCTGTTGAGGACGCTCTCCCGCAGCGGGATGACGCGGCTGGTCAGCGGGGGCGTGGCCGTGCCCGAATGCAGCGACAGGTTCTGCGCGGTGAGCGACTCCACCGAGTGGGCGTCGCTGCCCGAGCCCTCGGCCGTGGGCTGCCGCGTCAGCTTGGAGGGCCGCGTGAAGATGCCCTGCAGCGCCGGGCACTCGAAGTAGCGCACTCCGCCCACCGCGCCGTCGTTCTTGCCCACCGGGTCGTCCAGCACCACGCCCGCCCACTGGCCCGGCGCGAACTGCGTCTCGCCCAGGTACTGCACCACGCCGGGCTTCACGCCGTTCACCCACACCCGCTCGCCCACCACGAAGTCCCCCACGAAGTCATCGCCCACTTCCGCCGCCTTGGCGCCGGGCTTGTCGGGGGCGGCGGCGGCCGCGGTGGACGGGGAGCCGGACGCCTGCTTGTGCAGCGGGGAGCCTGCGGAGGAGGGAGGCTGGGTTAGGACCGCGAGCCCGGGGACAGCCGAGCTGGGTGGCCCAGGTGCCACCTGGCCGGGGAGCCGGGCAGGCACACGGGCAGCATGGCCTTGGGCACCCCCAGGGTCTCCCCACCCGTCCAGTCTTCTGGAAGGTTCTAAGCTCTGAGAGGGGCTTCCTGGCAAGCAAGGTCATGTCCACTGCTCAAGGTTACTCAAGATCCAGAGCCAGGGCTAAACCCATCCCATCCCAGAGGATACCAGGCCTAAGCTCTTAACAGAGACCACAGCCCCATGTGGGACCCAGACGCTGAGGGAGGGGTCAGTGTCCTCATCCTCGCCCCAGAGAGCTCCAGAGCCCCCACGAGGCTCCCAACCTGCCTCTCCACAGCCTGAGACGCCCCACCCAAATCCCCCTCTCCACCTCCCCAGGCAGCAGCCCCAGTCCGGGGTCTGCCACGGAGGCAGCAGCCCCTGACCGCTCCCTTCCTAGGGCTGAACTCTGGGCTTTGGTCCCAATTGTTGTTAAGGGTCCCCTGACCCAGCCCCTCCTAATGGGAAGAACCACCTGGGCTCAGAGAGGCAAAGGCCCAGCTCAGGGACACAGAGCAGAAATGGGACTCAAAGTGGGGGCATCTGCTGCCCAGGCCTGGGCTCCAGCGTGCTGTGCACAGGATGGGGCGCAGCTCACTCAAGGTCGCCCACAGGAAGAGCAGGGCCTGGGCTGCTGCTACTGGTGTGTCTGGCTACCGACTCCACTCTGAGCCACTCGGCGCTGGTCTTACACAGTCTCCCATGCTGTCCATTATCCTTCTCATCCAGCCCGGACGAGGCCGCCCCTCCATCCCACCTTGTCAAGCATCAGCAGAGGCTCCAGAGGCTGATGGGCGGTGCGGCTGGGGGCAGTCTGCCACCAGGCCCTCAGACCCGCCTGCTTCCAGGCCTCCCCCGGCCAGCCGGGGAAGGGCCCAAGGCCGTGGCTCCACCACCAGGGCTCAGCCTGGCCAGGCGCTCCACAAGCCACTGTTCGCAGGGCTGCAGCAGATGCACAGGACGTAGGTCCGGGGGAGAACAGCATGGGCCATCTCCCTGCAGGTACCGCAGCCACCCTGAGCCTGGGCAGCCACTGGGAGCCCGGGGTGGGGTGAGGGGGCTGAATCTGCCCGGGAGCCTGGCTCCTGGAAGACCAAGTGCTTTGCTGCAGCTGAACAGCCCCAGGGCTCATGGCGCCAGGTCAGGCTCTGCCAGGAGCTGGAGGAGCAGCAGCTCACCTGGTCGCCTTCTGCCCCATTTTACAGGTGAGAAAACCGAAGGTCAGAGTGACCAGGTGCTTCACCTTGGCTCCAGACGGTGGGTAACAGAGCCAAGCTCTGGCCAAAGGCCTGTGGCTCTTGGTGCCAAGCACTTTCATTCACCCAACCCATGTGTACCAAGCACCTGCCAAGTACCCACACCACAGTCACCCCTGAGCCTGGATTCCCAAGGGACCTATTCCCCAGAGCGTGCAGACCCTGCGGCTCCAGCCTATAAGCAGGAAGGCTGTCTGCCCTTCCCACGCAGGACTCCTGTCTTGCTCAGAGGGAAATTCTGGGAGGGACCCTGGGCTGCAGACCCCAAGGCTCTTCGCTCCTGCCATTGAGACCCCAGGAGGCAGGGCATGAGGGAGCTGGCCCCAGGCCCGCAGACCTGCTGGCAAGCCCCCAGGCCTCCCGCTCCTCCCTACCTGCAGCCTCGGGCTCCTCGGCTCTACCTCTGTTAATAGGGTTTTCCCTGGAGGCAGACATAAAGTGGTCGGCCCTACAAGTGAATTTTTATGAGAATGATGCACATTGAAACTTGGGGATTCAGAGGGTTGTTCTGGGGTGGGGTGCTGGGGGTGCCCCAGCCCTGAGCCACAGCCCAGTCCTTTTTAAATGCCGAGACAGGGTCTTGCTGAAGTTGCCCAAGCTGGGCTCTAATTTGCAATCCTGGGGCTGGGCTGTGGCTCAGTGGTGGAGTGCTTGCCTCCTGTGTGTGAGGCATTGGGCTCGATTCTCAGCACCACGTGTAAATAAATGAATAAAATAAAGGTCTATCAACATCTTTAAAAAAAATTGCAACCCTACACCTCAGCCTCCCAGGTAGCTGGGATCGCAGGCGTGAGCCACTGCGCCTGGCTCAGGAAGAAATTTTAAACACAAAAGGCCCAGGAGATGCAAGAAGGGCTTCCAGGCAGGCTCTGGTGGCCTCAGGCAAACTGGACCCCCAATGTAGAACAAGGGGCGCAGATGAGCCCTTTGCAGGGTTTCCAAGATGGGAACCCCAAGGCTGCAGCTCGGCTCTGCGCATCTGCACTGAGCTCCTGGGAGGCCAGTCCTGACCTAGGACAGGCAGCTCGGGCTGGGGCCAGGCCAGCATCGGGAGGGGGAGCCAGCGTGCACACACACCCCGGCCCGCCAGGCTCCCTGCAGACTCCTCCACCAGGCCTGACGTCCCCTCCATTAGGGGAAAAGCAGCCACCCGGGAGGATGCCACACATCCAATGACGCCAGCCCCCGGCCCCCTCCTGACGCCACCCAAGGACCCTGCGGGCTTTGTCACCATCAATGAGGGTTAATGCTCTGCCTACTGACATAGCAGCTGCTGTCTGCGGACTGCACAGGGAGCCTGCGATCTCTACTTTCTTACAGTGCAGATTCGGAAACAGAGGGCAGGGGGCGTGCCCAAGGTCCCCAGGCCAGAGGGCAAGCTGGCCTGGCTCCAGACAGTGCCTCTGGATCACAGGTGGCAGGTGCGCTGGGCAGGTGGCAGCCCCTTCCTGGTGGCCTTGAGACCTCTGCCGTGGTGGCCGGCTCTACCTGCCCTCTCGGCTTAGGCTGCAGAGAGGGACTCCGGGGACTCGCAGACCCAGGGGCCTATTCTTAGTAAGAAGCAGCCTGCCCAGCTGTCCCCGTCCCCAGCTGTCCAGGCCCAGAGGGACCCTCAGGTAATCTCTCCCTGACCCCCACCCTCCTAGGGATCACAGGCCGGGGGACCAGTTGTTTCAACAGCTGCTAAAATCCAGGTCGCCAGGCGCGGCGCCCGGGTGGAGCTGCCGGGCCTCATTCTTCCTCCTGTGGTGGTCCGGGCTGCCTGGCCCCAGGCCACACCCTCCTCAGTTCCCCTTCGGCTGCCTGAGGTTGGGGACAGCATGGGAAACCCTCCAGAAGCCCACACCCCCAGGCCTGGCCAAGCCCCTCCCCAGGCCCGTGCCTCAGTCTCCCCAGGAGTTAATAAGGGACAAGGTCAGAAATGGCTGGGGGCCGTCGGCACAACAGTCTGTGTGTCCACATCTCCTCAGGGCAGCAGCGGACGAGGCAGAGCTGTGAGACTGGGCTAGGGGGCTCCTCAGCCCACACCTCCCTCCCCGGCCGGCCTCAGGAGCTCCCCAGGCAGGGCCTGGGCCTTGGGACCCAGTCCACCTCCGCCCGGAGCAGTGGGGTCCAGCAAGCCCAGTGGTCCCTGCCAGGCGAGGCCCCAGGCCCAGCCTCACCGGCCCCCATCCCCTCCCCGCACAGCGGCTCCTGCACAGAAGAAAGTCACCACAGACCTTAGGGGGAGTGTCAAGTTCAAAGCAGAACTTGGTGAACAGGCTAAAGGATGCATGAGGAGTGGCAGCCGTGGGTGACCAGTCCCACAGCAGGTGTCCAGACGAGAAGGCTCCTTTCTTCCTCCCACAGGGACATGGAGACCCTGCCTGGGGAAGGAGCACCAGCCTCTTCCATACCTGCCCAGCATCGGCCAGCAGGACCCCCGTGCCCGGCACCCACTTGGGGCAGAGGCAGGACGCAGGGGAACCGGCAGGTCCCATGCCACATTCCATGCACAGGAAAGGGACCAAGGGCCCGGAGGCCTGGCACAGGGTGGGGGACAGGACTCACCAGGGTGGTTTCCCATGATCCCTTGCTCCTGTCAGTCACGGAGCTGGTGGCCCCTCCCTCCTCAGAGGAGCCTCCTGCCTGCCTCGCTGGAGGCCGTGGCACCGTGCGCCCTCTGAGCAGAAGCCCAGGGCTCTATCTGTCCAGCATCCGCTGACCAGCTCAGGGCGGAGACGCCTCCTCCCGCAGAAGTGCACCTGGTTCACTGTCCCCTCCCACCTGGGAACCTGCTCTCCCTGCACTTCTCGAGGACGCGTTGAAGCCCTTCCTCCCTGGGCAGCAAACTGCCACCCCCACTGGTCTCCTGGGACTCGCTCCCCCATCATCTCCACCCTCCTCCAGGCTCGGGGACAGTCAGAGCCCTGGGTGACAAAGCCTGCAAAACACAGCCTCCCTGCTGACACCCACCCTGCCCCCAACACGCAAGCGTCCCCTCCGTGGAGTGCCTCACGCACGCTACATCTACTACAGACGTCAGGAAACGCGGGCCGTCCGCTCTTTTTTTAAATAAAGCACCATCTGAGCTTGGAGTGTGTGTCCCCCAGCTTGTTCGGTGTGGCCGAGGTCTGAATGTGCTGGAACTTGAGCCCGGGGGCCTGATGAGAGGTGCCCTCAGTAGGCTCATTACAAAGGCTCCTGCAGCCCCTCCTGCCCTGCCTCCCCCTCCTCATGCCTCTTTCCATCTCCTGCCTCCTGCCACAGGCAGCAAGTAGCCCCTCACCAGATGCCAGCAACAGACAGGGGGCTTCCCAGCCTCTAGAACCGTGAGTCGAATCCCTTCCACTGCTTAAAAGTTGCAATCTTTAAAAAAAAATTTTGTGTGTGTGGTTGTAGGTGGACAGAATGCCTTTATTTCATTTGTTTATTTTTATGTGGCACTGAGGATGGAAGCTGGTGCCTCCCACGTGCCGGGCAAGCGCTCTGCCCCAGCCCGAGATGCAGTCTTTGACATTCTTTTATAAATGGCATGAAATACCTAAGACAATGGCACACATTTATTTTTAAACACCAGAGATATGTCTAGGTGTCACCTGGTCCTGCCTTCTCACAGGGGGGAAGGTCCCATCTAGAAGGAAGGGCTCCGCCCACCCCTGAGAATCTGGCTGCACACCCTCTCTGACCCTCCTCCCAGCCCTCCTGTGACCTTCCCATGGGCTGTGGGCTCCACTGGGGCAGGACTGGGGCCTCTGCCCACCCTGGTGGGCAGCTCTGTCCACTGCTCTCTCCACTCTGTGGCGAGCTGGTGGTGGCTAACAACCAGCTTTCTGGGAGAAGGAAACAAGGAAACTCTGACATGTGGCATTTGCCAATATCCCTGGTGTAAATTCTCCCACTGCAGCCGGTTTTGGGCTGCCAACGGATGCCCCGGGGCATGGAGGCGGGAAGGGGTGAGCTGGTGTTTCCACCAGAGAGCAAATAACCTGAAACCCAGAGGCCATGTGGCTTTGCTAGGAGGGGACGTGGGCACCAGGAGTGACTGCAGTAGGAAGCCCCCTGCGGTCAGGATGATCTGCATTTGGTTTCCTCGGCTTCGATGCAGGGCGCGCTACCCACGTAATCTAGTTAACTGAAGTTCATAGTCAGCTGCTGGGGGTGACCCAGGGCCTCGCACATGCTACCACTGAACTGTGCCCCCCCCCTGGTGTTTCCAAGAACATCTGTTGTCACCTGACCTGCAAAATTCCTGAAAATGTCCCAGTTGGTTCTCAGGAGCCTGTTGGATCAGTTCCCCTAGACTGGGAGGCCCACAGAACACCCCCTGAAGTTCCCTACAACCGGGAATGGGAGATGGGAGGAGACAGAGCCTCAGGCCCTGACCTGCCCCAGTGCAGGGAAGGTGAGGGCTGGGACCTTCTACTCATACCCAGGAATCGAACCCACTCCTGGGGGCTCTGGCAAATGCCCATCTGCTACCGCATTCCTTCCATAGGGCATTCACGAACTCTCCTCTAAGAGCTCCAGGTGATACAGGAAGTGCAGACTAAGTTCCCCGTAGCTCTCTCTAGCCCAGACCACGTGCGGAGCCACCAGACCTGCCCGTCCAGCAGCTACCTGTCCTGGATGTGAAACACGACATCCTGATCCAAAGAGACCGCCCCCAAGAGCCCCATCTCAGGAGGCCCACGGCCCACCCTTCACTGGGGCCGTGAACCCCCACTGCTCTTTCCCCAACCCGGTCACTCACAAGGACCCCACAGTTCAGCAGAACAGCTCTGAAGGCCACCTCCCTCTGGGTCTCAGAGACCCATCTGGGAGGGTCTCCAGCCTCTTGTCCCGCCCCCACCGCCATCAGAACAGAAACCCAACCACATCACCACTGCTGACTCATTTTAACCCGGACCTGGGGCTGCTTTTCTCTGTTCCCTCCTCCCTTCCTTTTCTTGCAGTGCCGGGGATCAAACCCAGGGCCTCAGGCATGCTAGGCAAGTGCTCTACGGTTAAGCCAGGCCGCGGCACGGCTCGGGATCGTTTCCTCTGCTCACCTTTGACTTGATGTCATCAAGAGCCCATATGATAAAAGTAACGAAATGGATGAAGTATCCTTGACATGAAATACAGTATTTTTAGGAGGAAAAAAAAGGGAATGTAATCTTTGACCCACTTCCCGAGGGAGTGATTCAGAAAGTAAAATCACTCTTCTGTCATTCACAGAGCCAAAGCACCGGAGTCCAGCTGCCCCCGATGGAGCGGCAGGGCCCCACACTGCGGCCACCACTCGGTCCAGCAAGCAGCGTTTAGACAGCCTCTCCAGGCCACGTGGGGAAGAGCTGGTCTGGGCGGCCTGGTGAGTGCCCAGGCCCCATGCAGGCGGAGGGAGCCCAGGAGCAGGGGACAGAGGACATGGGGATGGATTAAGAAGACCCACGAGGGGCCCTGCAGGGACCCATGATGACAGCATGTCATGATCCAGGAGGACAAAGAACTCCGGCCCCTGCCAGATAGCCACAGAGGGACATGAGGGTCCTGGGTCAGGATCTGCCCCTGGAGGAGGCGGTCACCTCCCTCACTGCTCCACAGGACACAGTTCGCAGGCTGTTACCAGCTGCAGTGAGAAGAGAACAGCCTCCAAGCTGGAACAAGCTTAGGAAAGAGCACCTTCAACCAGCCAGGTGCTCACGAGCTCAGAGTGCTGCCCCGCAGGCTGTCACGGGAGCGTGGTGGCCACAGGCGGGAGCGAGGGGAGCGCCTGAGTCACCACCCACACTGGACCCTCTGGAAGTGGGAGGGAGTCATCATAGAGGCAATGTCCCTGCCATCCCAGAGGCTCGGGAGGCTGAGGCAGGAGGATCGTGAGTTCAAAGCCAGCCTTAACCACGTAGCGAGGCCCTGAGCGACTCAGCAAGACCCTGTCTCTAAACAAAATTCAAAAGGGCTGGGGCTGTGGTTCTGTGGCTAAGCGCCCTGGGTTCAATCCCAGTACCAAAAAAAAAAAGAGAGAGAGAGGTAAGATCGAGGGCACAGGCACAAAGCAGGGTGTCCCAGCAAAGCAGGTCCCTGCTCTTGGCATCACCTAAGGAAGTCCTGGCCCCAGCACCCTCGTCCAGATGCCCACTGGGCTCCCCCCCTGCCAGGGCTCCGTCCTCCCGGTTTGGCACAGCGTGCCCGCCAGGCTGCCGGATGAGTTTGCGCCCCGCCTTGGACACCAGCCCTGGGAGGAGGACCAGGATGGACATGCCACCAGTCACCACCCCATGTCCCCTCCATGGTGGCTCTGGAGCACACACATAAACGCCCCACAAGCCCAAAAGGCTTCCTGCTCTAGGCCCCTTCCCCTCCCCAGAGTCATGAAGGCAAAGGAAACAGCCCACAGGGGAGCCCCCGGCTGGCGCGCCTGCCCCCGGAAAGGTTGAGTCTGTCCCTCCCAGGCTGCCCTGGCCCAGGCGGGGCCCCTCTGAAGCTCAGCCACCCCTGGTGGCATCCCTCTAGCAAGGCCGCCACTCTGTCACCAACCCTGAAGAAGGGGCCCTCCGTCCACCCACAGAGGGTGGCCGACCCAGGATGGCTTGGCGTCCTTCCTGAGCCCACGGAACTCAAAGCCCCCTCTGTCCCCCTGCTCCCTCCCAGGGACCACCGGAACTAGCGGAGGGTGACGTGGTGGCTTACCCTGGAGAGAACAGAGCCAGCTCCCCATGGAGAAGCCGTGCGGCCGCTGGGCCACTGGGTAGGCAGGCGCTGGCCACCGCTGCCCAATCTGATCAATAGTGGACGACGTCAGGAGCGACGGCAGAGCCCTGCCCCCGCTGCACGGCCCCGGAAAAGCTCAGCTTGGCTTCGCCGTCCTGAGCCATTAAAAAGTTTAGGATGTGGTTAGGGGAGCGGAGCGGCTGGCCTTGGAGGGACGAGGTGACCTTGGCAGCCCGGGCGGTGGTGCAGGAGGCAGCAGGGCTGCGGGTCCTGGTCCTGCCCGGGCTGGCGCGCTTGAAGCCACCATCCTACCAGGGCAAGCTGGGGAGGGGGCCTGGCGGCAGCAATGGCAGACACCACCCTGCAGTGCCACACCTGTGCGCCGCTCCGGCTGGCACGGGGTCCACAGCACCGTGGCGCAGGGGCCGCAAGCTCAGGGCGCAGGAGGGAGAGGCGATGGGGCAGCCCCGTGTGACCCAGCAGAGTGCCCGCCCCAGGGCCACGTCTGCGCCTGCTGGCCTTCGACCTCCTGGGCCTCCAGCATGAGGCAGGCCACATGGGGACAGCAGTGACCACCCTGAAGACCATGTACTCCTCCCTTCCCCGCGGGGCACATAAGCAGAGCGTCTGGAGCTGGGCTGGACTCGTCTCCCAGGCAGGCCTGGTGGGAGGCGGCCACCGTCAGCCTTAGCCCAGGGCTGGACTGTGTCTTGGCTCAGCGGACTCCCTCCCGGCCAGTTGCCCTGACTGGTCCTCATTTTAGTTTCGATTTTGGGGGGAACAGGGGCTCCTTCTGGTGCCCAGGCTGGTCTCCAATTTTTTGAGCAACCCTCCTGCCTCAGCCTCCGGAGCAGCTGGGGCCACAGGCCTGTTGCCTCATCTTTAAAATGAAGAGAGGAGCCGGCAGGGTGGCGCTCGCCTGTGGTCCCAGCTGCCTGGGAGGCTGAGGCGGGAGGTTCGCAGGTTCCGGGCCAAACAGGGCAACTTAGAAAGACCCCGTCTAAAAATCAAAAGGTCTGGGCGGTTGGCTCAGTGAGAAGAGTTCCCTGAGTGGGACCCCCACTGTCACGGCAAGCGAACAGACAAAGTGCGGGGTGGGGATGCAGCCCAGCTGGCAGAGGGCCTGCCTCGCAAGCACAGGCCGGGGGTTCGAGCCTTCCCTGCACCGCAAAAAAATAAAGGCGGTGCACTGGGCTGTCCACGGAGGAATCGTGGGAGACACTCGCAGAGCCCGCTGCCACAGGCAGGTGTCTCTGGGCAGGGCCACAGTGTAAGGGACGGGAGAGCCCTTCGAGGACCAGCCTGCCCGTCAGAGCCCCAAGGGTAGAGGGAGCACAGCGGTGGCTCATGGCCTGCCCGCTCAGTCCCCAGCCCAGGGCGCCCGCTCAGGTCCCTGCAGCCCTTCTGTTGAGGCCAGGAGGGACACCTGGACTGCAGCCTGGCTGCCCCTGCCTGAGGTTCACAGGGAGGACCATGCCCCGCAGCAGCCTCCAGCCTCTAGCCTCCAGCCTCCAGCTGCAGGCCTGAGCCCCTCCGCCCCCCTCAGGCCCAAGACAAACTGCAACTGCCTGGGCACCAGTGTCCTCGCCAGGGCAAGCCTTCCCTGACCACGGTGGGCAGCCTCCAGGGACACCTGTGCTGCCCTCGCTGCTCTGCGGGGGCCCCAGACCACCCTCAGCCCCCTCCCTCCACCTGGGCCGGCTCCGGGCATGAGACCCCCTGGAGCACCCCCTGAGACGCCCTGCTGCTCCCTGCACCTGGGCTCTGGGCACCTGCACGGGCCTCCCGGTCACAGGGTGGACAGGGCACCCACGCGGGCCTCATCCCTGCCAGACCCTCTGCCCGGAGGCTGAGCTCGCACTTTGGGAGGCAGCCATGGCACTGATTCCCAGAGCGGTGCCACCCGACAGCCAGCCCCGGCCTCTGCCAGACACATCCTGAGGCGCCCTGGACCCCTCACGCGCATGGGGTGCCAGTCTGAGGTGGGGGCGGGGGGCACCCCAGAATACAAAGAGCAGACGGCCAGTCCACGAGAGGGTGAGAAAGGCTGAGGGGCCACCAGAGTGAGGGACGGTCCTGGCCTGGCCCTCCCGCCTGCCCCTCCCTGCAGGCCCCTGTCGCTGGGGACCCTGGAGCAGGGACAAAGGCAGGTCTGTGGGAGCAGGGCCCTCGCACTCCCAGGGTCTGCTCCCAGCTGGCTGCCTGAGCCTCGGCAACCCAGTGGGAGAGGCCGGGGCAGGACCCACCTGCAGGCAGCAGGACCCAGCAGCAGACCACCCAGCTCCTGCCCCAGGGGCTTCCAGACCAGGCAGCCCTGAGAAGAGGAAGCAACCAGGGCCACAGGGCAGTCCACGGCCCATAGGGACTAAAATGACGTCACCACCACACTGCACGGGGCAGAGGGTCCTGGGGATGCCGCACAGGGGGAAGCAGGCCTGCCGGAGCCAGCACCTGTGTGGCAGGGGGAAGCCCAGGACTCAGCACAGGGAGGCTGGAGGCTGGCCGGGAGGGAGGCCGGCCGTGCTCAGACCCGCGCTGAGATCACAGTGGGCGAAGGGAAAGAGATGGATGGCTCTCCCGTTGCTCTGCCTTGTCAGCCCTGAGGGTGGGGCCAGGGCCTCGGCACGCGGAACACCCGCTCCACCCTGAGCTACGCCCCGCTCAGAGTCGGGCACCTACAGGCACCTCACACTCACGCCAGACCCTAGAACGGACAGGGTCATCCCCCTCGAGACTCAGAGAGGCCAGAGAGCTCGCCCGGGGCCACAGAGCAGGGACAGAGCTGGGAAGGGCATGAGAGCTGCATCAGAGTCAGGAGCTGGGCCACACTCGATGGGGCGGGGACCAAGGGGCTCTTCCTGAGGGCCACACTGCAGCCAGGGCGGGCCTGCCGCCCCTCCCTGGCCCCTCCCCGCCCCAGGCCAAGCTCTCCCGCTGGAGCCTTGGGCTTCCCCACAGCCGCGGGCCCACCCCTTCCCAGCCCTCGCCACATTCATGACTGGTCACTGTCCTCCCTGAACTCAGGGCAGGGAGCTCCTTGGCCTCCCACAGCCTGGCAGCCAGCAGACATCCTCACCTGGACGGCCACTCCCACCCTCAACCCCACAACCTCTTCCCACGGTGGGCGGCCAGGGGCTGTGAGTAAGCTCTGGGTACTTCTTGGTGACCATCCCCCTGCAGCCCCTCCACATTGAAAACACACCCAAACGCGTCCTCCTGACCTGCCACCCCCAGCTCCATGCCTCAACCCCCTCTTCTCCACTCAGGCCTCTCTCTAACAAACCATGTTCATTCCAGCCACAGGGCCTTTGCACCACCATCCCCAGCCTGGAACACCCTTCCTCCTGTTTCCCTGCTCACCTGGCTTTTGCTCAGGACTTGGGAACGCCTCCCATGAGCAAGGGAGCTCAGACGGGGAGCCTGGGCCTTCCAACAGGGCTGCATGGGTTGGCCTCCCTGTGAAGACCCACCCCTGGCTGCACCTTGAAGCTCCCTCTCCCTGTCCAATGCCTATTTGGCTCAAACTGTCCTTGACCCTCTACCCAGGCAGTAGATTGTCT
Organism: Sciurus vulgaris; assembly: GCF_902686455.1. Taxonomy (NCBI): domain Eukaryota; kingdom Metazoa; phylum Chordata; class Mammalia; order Rodentia; family Sciuridae; genus Sciurus; species Sciurus vulgaris. The sequence goes on along the minus strand of NC_136479.1, from coordinate 35,748,181 downwards.
AGTCTGGTCTCTGGCTGCTCCTGGTCTCTCCCCAAAACCTCTGTGCCAATCAGAGACGGGTTGTGTCCTATTTGGCTGCCTGAGGGGTAGGTGAAGCAAGCGTTGTGCCCAAAGATGTCCAAAACAGTGTTATTACCAGGTGGACAATAAGAAAACAGGTAAGAAAATGTTCCAAATGCTTTCCGCATGCTCCTAGTGGTGTAAAACCCTCCTGCTCTTGGGAGGAAGAGCAAAATCCCGGGTAGGCGGCCCCCACCTGATCCAGCCCATCCCCCTCGGCTCCAGCCCCACTCACCCCTCCCTCCCTCTCCGCCTGCCATGGAGTCTTTGCACAAACCCATCTCCTGCCTGGACACCCTCCCTCTCCATCCCGGGAACTGTCATCCTCCTGCCTCAGTTCACATGTCCCTGCCCTCGGAGAAGTCCAGGTGACCTCCTGGACTGGTCAAGCCTGGAAGCCTGGTTATAGGATCCCAGTACATTCAGCAAACCCCACCAGACCCGGAGCCCCAGGAGGGCTGGGCCCACTGTCAGAGTCCAGTGGCCCGGAGTGCCCAGGCACGCAGCAGGCCCTGGATTTGACTGTTGAGGGATCAGAACATATTACAGTCAGTGAAGTTTCTAACATGAACAATGAACTCAATGTTCTTAATCAAAAGGCAAAATGTCAGTTTTCAAGTTGTTTATGCAGCACGATTGCAAACAGGTAAGAAACAAAGGCAGAGAGACGTTACCAAGATAAAATAGCAGCCCTGCAGATCGGGGGTTCTGCATCTGTAGATTCAACCAGCTGCAGATGTGCCAGGCTCTTCCCCTCATCCCCTGAACGATACAAGGTGACAACTGTTTACACAGCGATACATCGTATCAGTGGTCAGGTCACCGGGAGAAAATTCAGGGTCTACAGGAAGACGCGCATCCCTCCAGGCAAACAGCCCACCACTCCACGTAAGGGACTGGAACAGCGCAGACCTTGTGTCTTTGGAAGGACAGGACCGAGGGCCCCACAAGGACCAAGCTGCCGCAGCCCTGAGAGGCGGGAGGATGAGTTTACCTCTGTGTTCCACGAGCCTAGCTTATGTTTACCATAAGCAAATAAATATAGCAGCTCCCCTCCGGCCACCAGCAGGAAGACCAAGGTCAGGTACAAAAAGGTAGAAGGGCAGGGGTCTTCTGAAGGAGAGTGGCGGGAGCCAGGGCTGGTCCGGTGGGACAAGGGGGATGGAGGCCAGAGTGTATCCTGGGCGTGCCCTTGGGCTGAGTGACCTGCAGGTGCCAGCCCTCTGTGGGCCTCCATTTCCCCACATCAGAGTGGGTCCATGGGTCCATGGGGGGTGCCCGCCTCCCTCCCAAGAGGGGGAGCATGGAAAGGGCTGTTCAAAGCCTGCTCAGTAGTTAATTAAAGAGATCACAGCCAGACATGAAGAAGAACTTCCAATGAACCACCGGCCTCCAGGCTGGCCAGAGAGCAGCCTGTGTTCCGGGGCCCTTCCAGAAGAACCCCGCCTTTGTGCACCCCCTGCCCACCGCAGCCCACGCACCTTCCTTGGAGCTGGTGGTCACTGCTGCCGCAGAGGCCGAGGTTGACCCAGTGGACGTCCTGCCCACAGGGCTGGAGTGCTTGCCCCCCCGGCCAGGGGGCTTCAGGCCACTGGGCTTCTGCATGGTGGAGCCCCTCAGGGGTGGACAGGTGGGTGCAGGTCACGTTCTCTCCAGCATCCTCACTCGCCTGCGGGGAACCAGGAGAGGCCGTATCACAACCGTGGTGCAGCGGTGTCAGGTGCACCAGGGCCGGGGCTCCACCCCAGCCCTGCCCAGTCAAGCCCATCACCAGGAGCCAGAGCTCCCCAGTGCTGACCCAGCACCCTCGAGGGATGCTGGCACCCCCACCCTGTGAGGCAGGGAAACTGAGGCACAGAGAAGCAGCAGTGCATGTGGACCCAGGTCACACAGCATGGTGGTGGGGGCGCAGTGTGCGGGGTGCCCAGGTTGGAAATCAGAAGCCACGCTGGTCAGGGTCTGCAGCAAGTGGGCACTGAGCCCAGGGGCCCCAAGCTGAGCGGCCTCCACCAGGCTGAGCATGGCTCTGGCCAGGGCAGGCCACCCAGGGGCACGCTGCCAAGGCGCCAGGGCCCTGCAGGGCCAGCCAGCAGCTCCTTGCTCCACCTCTTGCTCTTGGGCTCATGGTCCGGCGCCCACTGCCACTCCACGGGGGCTGGGGACACACAGGAGCCTGTGGGCCACCTGCCTCCAGCCGCGCAGGTCGGCGTGCCCGTGGGTACCTCTCCACCATCACAGCCCCACCACGCCTCCGTGACAAAGCAGAGGAGGGGTGACCGGCTCGGTGGGCGGGGACGCCGGCATTCTACAGGGGCGCCCGGACCCGAGGTCGACTGCCTAGGAGCGGAAATCTGGGCGGCAGCAGGGATGGGCTTCCGGCGGGCAGTCAGGGAAGGGCCGGGTTCTGCTTGCTTCGCCGTCCTGGGGTGGCACCGGGGCTCTGCGCCCTGGTCGAGGAAGGCGGTCAGCCCACGGTCACGCACAGGGCTGAAGCGGGGCAGAGGGAAGGGGCCCGTCGCCCCACTCCCTCCACTGGCAGGCCCCCCACGAAGCGCTTTCACAGCAAGCATGGGCGGAGGTCCTGCCGCCAGAGCTGCGGAAGGACACAGCGCTGCCTGGGAGCCCCGTGCAGTGGGGAGAGGACTCAGACCTCCCGTGCAGGCGAGAGCACCATGTCCCGGAACCCTGGGGACAGACCGTCTGGGCGCCCTGCTGAGGCAGTGGGAAGGTCACACCCCTTCCCGGCCAGCAGCATCCCTGTCCCACCCTGGTCGTCCCTGGTCGTGGAACACCATCCCCTCTGAAGAAAGGCCGTTCCTGACAGCTTACATGGGTGACCCCGCTCCCCCTCCTGGAGTGGACACATGGCCCGGACCTGGCCGTCCCCAGTCCCTATGCTTGGCTGAAGGAAGATCACGTGTCCAAGGAACATCAGGTCTGGACGTGCTGGACCCTTTAGAAAGCGGTGGGCTCCCTGATCTGAGGCCACCTGGGGACGGATGGCAGCCCGCGGCCACAGGGGCGCCTCGGGAAGAGCCTGCCCAGGAGCCAGCCTGCAAGCACGGAAAGCAGAGCCAAGTCCTGGGGCCTGGAGGGCTGGATCCAGTGGAGCCTGCAGCTGGCCACGTAGCCCTGCACTTACACCAGCTCATAAACCCCACACGTGTGCGCTGCTTCACTTGTCTTGCCTAGGACTCTCCGAGGACTGCTGCTGGCAATCAAGAAGGATCTGAGTGCTAGAAGCCAACCCACCACCACGCACGGCAGGAATATGCAAAGGCACCTCAGACCAGGCTCAGGCCAGCAAGATGAGCCAGCGGGCCAGGGGGTGTCCTGGTGAAGCCAGGGGGAAGGGGAAGGGACACCAAATCCAACATCCCGAGTCCCCAGTACCCTGGCAATTCTGGAGGCCGAGTCCTTTCCTCACTGACCAGCAGCAAGGGCCTGTGAGGGTGGACGTCACTGGGTCTTCTCTACCAGGCGTCCTTGGTCCTGGCCAGGGCACCTGGCACAGACTGAGTGAGGGAGTGAATGAACAAGCTAGCTAGGCGGTGGGCGGCTGGGACGCCTCTCACCTCCCCAGGACCAGGACCCTCATGGTGATCAGCCCAGCTGGGCACCTGACCCCACCGCTCTTGGAGCCCTCTGAGGCGGGGACCAGGTGTGACAACCATGCCCCTGGGCTTGGAAGTTCCCAGCCCCTTGCTGCTGGGGCTCTGGGAGTCCTTGTGGCCCTGACTGTTCCCACCCCCAGGCCCTGCCGGGCTCTTCTCCACCTGCGTCACCTCACCTGCCGGGTGCCCAGCCACATGCCACGGCCTCCAGGGAGTCTCCCAGGACCTCTGGCCCTAGAGACCTGGGATGGCCCAGTGGGCCACCGAGGGAGGCTGCTCTATCTGCACGGTGCCTTCTGGAGCCCGTGGCAGCCCAGGTGGGGTGGTGGTCTCTCCTCCGACAACCAGCCTGGCAGGGTGCCCAGCCTCGAGACAGTGACCCGAAACCCCACGTGAGGACACCCTGCGGTGACACACTGGATACAAATCCCCAGGAACAGCTCCTGCAGGTGCCCTCCTGGACCCCAGCAATGCCCAGGAACCTGCTGCAGGCCAGGGGTTCACTGGATTGGCCTCAGTGCCCCAGGTCCCCGAGAGGCAGTGGCCTTCTTACAAAGGATGATCCGAGGCTCAGAAAAGTGCAAGACTCACCTGAAGTCACTGCTGGGTCGATTCAATGCTGTGAATCGACCCAGCAGCCCTCCCTGCTCCAGCCTGAAGCCCGGCCCTGGAATAACATTTGTGAGACCCCTGTCCTCTGGGGACAGTGTCGGCTGGCCACAGCTCACAAAGGAGAGCAGGAGCTGGTAGGGAGGACCAAGGCGGCATTCAGCCACCCCTGCTGGGAGCATGGGGAGGGGGACGGTGACAGGAGAGGAGGCGACCCCGTGACTCAGCCATGCTCGAGGGACAGAGGAAGAGGCGGGTGCCTGGGAAACACTGGGACTCAGTGATAAACTGGCCTCTGGCCACACTTCAGCTGGACTGGCAGTGGAGGCAGGAGGGAGGAGGGCCCCAGACCTAGCCAGAGGGCCACCCAGCAGGAGCTCAGCTCCATCCCCTGTACGCAGGGGACAGGAAGGCTGCAGGAAGACGCAGATGACTGAGGAGGGAACACACCCCAGGAGCATCCCGGGTGCAGGCACACAGCACAGCTGGGGAGGGCATGACCCCAGCACAGTCACCCCGAGGGCCTCTGTACACACGTGTCCTCCAGGGACCCAGGCTCAGTGGCCCTGAGACCATGCGCCCCCTGTGTGCCACCTTGGTGGTCATTTACCACAGACAAGCCTGCTGCACTGCTAGTCTCCACTTCAGCTGCCCGCGGTGGCGGTGCAGCCTCGCTAGGGATGAGGCCCGAGGACTCCAGTGGGGGGAGGTGCCGAGTGGGGCTGGCAGGGCAGCAAGGCCCCCAGGGCAAGGGAACCCCTAGGAAGAGGGTGCCCCGGACCACGGGTCACCCGCGAGCTCGCCGACCATGAGACGGGCGACTTGGTGTGGACACCGCGCTGGCTGAGGCCAGGCTATGCCCGGCCTGCACCAGGGCCACCTCCCACCCCTCCTCCATCCCAGCTGTCAGTGTGCCCACACCCTCAGCACCCAGAGGTGGACTCAGTGCTGCCCCTGACCGCCTGCTGCAAGCTCAAAGGCCCAGGCCTTGCTGGCACACGGAGGGACAAGAGCTTCGTAGTAGGGAGCCCAGGCCAGGGGGCACAGGAAGGACAGGGGCCTGGGCCAGCAGGGGAAGCGGGAAGCAGCACACACCACTCTGCCAGGCAGGCAGGCAGTTAAGCATTGGGTGGCTGAGGTTGGGAGTGGGCACCCAGCGAAAGGGGGGGCCAGTGGGGTCTTGTGGCCACAGCCAGAGCAGCAGGCAGGGGAGCCAGGAGCTATGGAAGGACATCAAGCAGGGAGCTGGGCACCAGCGAGTCTGCACACTGGCAAACTTGCTCTTAGAGCTGGTGGCAGGGATGCCCACCTGGAATCCTAAAGGCTCAGGAGGCTGAGGTAGGAGGATCCCAAGTTCCCAGGCAGCCTCAGCAACTGAGCAAGACTCTGTCTCAAAATAAAAAATGAAAAGGGCTGGGCATGTGGTTCAGAGGTAGAGCACCCTGGCTCCATCCCCAGTACCAGGGAGGGAAAAAAACGCTCTTGGGGCTGACAAACTGGGGTGGGGTGAGGGCCCGGGGCAGGGAGGCGGCGGGGCTGCTGTGCAGGCAGGAGGCAACAGTGAGGCCTGGACTGGACAGAGGCAGGGCCGCAAAGGACAGGAGGGGCGAGGTGCCGCGTGGAACTGAGTGGCAGTCAGTGCTGGGGGTCTGGGGGGCGCCTAGGGTTGCAGCCGGTGGAGACACTGGAGGGATCAGGTCAAGACAGGGGCTGGAGGAGGAGCCGTGTTTGGACAGGCCACGGGGAGGCCGCTGAGACCCTGGCGGAGCGAGAAGGCAGGCTCATTTTGACGGCATTGGACCGAGGCTCCGGGGCTTGAGAGCTGGACTGGAGAGCACCCCACGTCCTCCCAGCACAGGGCAAGCAGAGGGCAGGGCTGGCAGGCCCCCTCCCTGGGATCTTGCCAGTTTTCAGCGGAGGCCAAAACTCTGAGATTCACATCGTCTGCCCCTCAGGCCTGGGAGAGCCAGGGAGATGGCGCCCGTCTGCCGGAGCCCCGAGTCCCAGGCCCACCCTCTGCTCTGGAGCAGTCGCCGCTGCCTGGCAGGAAGCTAGAGCCAGGCCGGGCAGTGCAGGACCAGCCCGGGCAGTGCAGGACCAGCGCGGCTCCCAGCCAGCAGCACAGGCACAGAGGAGCCCAGGAAGAACGGGATCCCAAATCCTGAGAGCACCAAGGGCTGGTGGCCCCGGAGACCATGAAGACAGCTGGGACCCAGCATGGGGAAGGGGCTGCTCACATCTCCAAGCAGAGATGTGGCTGGAACCCAGGCTGCAGAGGGGAGGTGGCTTCAAGGAGAGAGGCGGGGGATGCAGCTGGCAAGACGGTGGCCAGGCAGGGCAGGCCATGTGGGAGTGAGGACAAGCACGGGAGACAGGCCAGCGTCCCCAGGACTCACAAACTCTCTGGCACCTGAGGCTGACCGAGTGGGGGCGGAGTCTGGAAGCCTGGGCTCTGGCCCCACCCACTCTTCACCCTCCCATCTCTGCTTTGGGGACCAAATTTCCCATTTGTAAAGAAGCCAACTGCCTGGCCCTGCCAACAGCCCGGGGAGACTGCAGAGCCCTGGGAATGGCCAGTCTGTCACTCTCGCCTGAGCTGGGGACGGACACACACACACACACACACACACACACAGAGTTGGCATTCTCAAAATCAGGGCACAGACATGGCCCAGAGCCCAGCCCCAGCTGTGTAGCCACCCACAGCTGAACAGCTGAAGCCCCCTCCCCCCACCATGGGCCCACAACACTGGGCAGGCAGCAGCCGGGTCCTGCTGGCTTGGGTCCCCACCAGGCATGAGGAGGAGGGCCTGGAACAACCACGATCCAAGCCACCCTCGGACCCCCTTTAAGTCCCATTTCACAGAATGAGAAACTGAGGCACCCGAGGTCACAGAGCAGGTGACCAGGACAGCCCGACTGTTGCCCCAACAGAGAGAAGCTGTGCTGGGCAGGAGGGTCCCTGAGGCCAGCAGTCAGAGGCACAGGGAGTGGAGCAGCAAGGCCCAGAGTCCTTCCTGCCAGGTGGGGTAGTGGCCCGGTCACCCTTCACTGTGGCTTCTCAGGCAGCCCCACCCCACAGACCCAGGCCAGGCGGCTGTGGGAAGGTGGCCGGACTCCTGGCTCTCCCACACAGCAGGGCCTGCACAGGCGGCCAGCTTGGCCCAGCACAGGGCACTCAAACACCTGAGGGGGGTCAGCGGTGGACGCAGGGCACAGGCCACCCTCCTCCCGCCGGATGCCCACCACGCCCACCACCTGGTGCCCAGGCCTCTGCACAGGCCAGCCTCCCGCCCAAACGCCCATCTTCCCAGTCACACAATCTCCGGGCCCTCGGAGCACAGTGTGTGGGGGCCCCACCCTGGGGCCGCTTGCTCCTTGCGGGCTCAGTACCGAGGACAGCGCCTGGCACAGCTGACAGTGAGACTGATGGAAGGAACTACTACGTCCTCCGCCGCCGGGTCCTCCCCACGCTGAGTGGGACGCCCAGGGCAGCTGCTCACATCCCTGGCTCTGGGGAGGGGACAGGGGCACCTCAATGTCCCAACCAGCTTGCATCCTGCCCGGGACCCCCCCGCCCTGGTGCTCACCAGGGGTAAGTCCAACCAGCGAGGAGGCAGGCAGCGAGGCCCCGGCGGAGGGCCCAGCAGAGGCTGCGCCCCCAGGAGTGCTCCTGCTGCAGTGGGCACAGGTGCCTGAGGGGCTCTCCCGGGCTCACCCCCAGCCCAGCGCGAGCCTCCTGATGGCCCGGAAGTGAGGGGGTGGAGGAGCAAGCCAGGAACCCTGGCACCCGGGCCGAGGTCGCCCACCGCTCACCAGCGAGGAGCCGGCATGCCGCCGCCCCGCGGGTGACGGACGTGGCTCTCAGGGCTGGCAGCTCCCTAAGGCTGCCGGGCGGGGACGGGACCGGTGGAGGACGAAGGCAGCACTGTTCACAGCTGGAGCCCGGGAGTCAGAGGGCGGGGTTGGCTGGGTTGGTCCTTCGTCTTTTCTTCTGCGGCACTGGGTTTTGAACCCAGGCTGGTGCACGCTTGGTGAGAGCTCTGCCCGAGAGCCCCACCCCAGCCCGTGTGTGTGTGTGTGTGTGCGCGCGCGCGCGCGCAAACACAGGTTAGGTAGACGTAGGTATGTAAATACATGGGTTCACAAACATGTAAAAGTATATGCTCACGCGCACACACACACACACACACACGCACGCACACACTTTCTGTTTTTGAAGTGGGTCTTGCTATGTTGCCCAGGCTGGCCTTGAACTCCTGGGTTCAAGCAATCCTCCTGCCTAAGCCTCCCCACCAGTGGCTGAGACTACAGGCGGGTGACACTGCCCAGCTGGTTGGGACGGCTCCTTGGCATACAGATGGCTGCCCTCCCCTGGGTCCTTGCATGGTTGTCCCTCTGCACACGTCCACATCCAAACTTCTCTTCCTACAAGAGCACTGGTTCCTAGTGGCCCACCCTAGGAACTCACTGAATGTCACCACCTCTGTTATGACCCCATCTCTGCACAAGGTCACATTCTGAGGTTCCAGGGGTTAGGAGTCCAGCACAGACATTTTGGGGTGGACACAAATCAAGCCATAAGAGGCACCAAAAAGCCACTTAAATATGACAGTGGTCTGAGGTCCTCCAAAGGCCACAGGCGTCAACAGGCACAAGCACATGTGCAGGAATGTGCGCCTGGTGCCACCGTTAGCAGAGGCCATCTAGACCAGAGGGGCAGGGACGGCGACAGCCAGTCCAGAACGCAGCTGGGGACAGGCGTCGCACCTTCTGACCTTCCCTGTTTCCACCCACACACGGGGGGGACAAGGCACCCACGGGCCTCTTTCCTGGAAGGTCTGAAGGAGCCTGGGTCTAGAATGCTCCAACGGACAGAGTGCCAGGCGTGGACGATGCCCCCCATTGCCGAGGAACTATCGGTATTGTCAAAATCAACATCACGTCAGGCACTGTGGCGCACGCCCGGCATCCCGGATTCGGGAGGCCGAGGCGGGAGGATCACAAGTTCAAGGTCAGCCTTGGCAAATTAGCGAGGGTCTGAGCAACTTAGTGAGACCCTGTCTCAAAAAATTTTAAAAAAAGGGCTGGGGACATGGCTCAGTGCTCAAAGGCCTCTGGGTTCAAGCCCTGGTACCACAAAATAAAAACACAAAACAAAAACAACTTGCTGGGTGGGACGCTGCTCACTGGTGGGCCCAGCCTTGCACAGGGGAGGCCCTAGGACTGGAAAAAGAACAGAATCGCCACCTGGCCAAATCACGCTGCTTGGTTACGTGCAGCAGGGAGCAGGGTGGCAGTTACAAACGTGTAGCAGTGACTACGGCCATCGTGTACAATCATGATTCAGAAGAACGAAAACACAGGCCAGAGCCCGCTGGGCGCCCTCGGCCCTATCCCGGCTGACCACCTCGGGGCAGGAAGGGCCAGCCGACATCCACCCTCAGGACAGCACCTGTCCCTGCTCTGTGTTGGGCCCAGAACCCGCGTGGGTCTGCGCAGTGTTGCTGTCCCAGCCAGCAGCCCGTTCTGTGTGTGTGGCTCCAGCCCACACAGGCCACTGACGGGCACCAGTCCTCGGGTCTCCCAAATGGCAGCTCACTTGGCCTCCGCCGCCCCACGGAGGTGCATTCCCAGCTCTGCTTTACCAGTGGGGAAACCAGGGTGGCGAGCAGGAAAGGCCACTCCCCTCTCCCAGCCCTTGGCACATGCCCTCTCCAAGTGTGGCGTGGGCTGCCTCGGGCAGGTGGGCGCATCTGGCATCTCAGCCCTCCATGCAGGTGTGGCCACCTCCGGGAGAGACAGGGCTTCCCTGCTTGGATTCCCTGGGTTCTCATCCACCCCTGGAGCCCGCCAGACCCTTCATGGAGGGACATATGCCAACTCCTGCCCCCTGCAGTTGCCACCAAGGACTCCCCAGGAGGATGAACCAGATCAGAAGGCACTGCCATCCGCCCCCCTGCCCCCAGCCTGCATTCAGGATCACTGGGTCTGTACCCCAGGCCCCCGGGCCCGCCCACCCCTCCTGGTTGCTGTCTGTCACATGGGCATTAACGTTAAGTATAGCTTACAGACAACAGGAAGCCACTCCAAACTCCTAGCTCCCCTGGGTTCTGGCTGCTGGAAAGCTGAGCCACATTACCCCAAAGGACAAGCACAAGTTTCCTCTGGCTCCATTTGATTCTGGCGACCCTGTGTCTCCTCTGCCCTGATTTTCTCATTTACTTTTAATCTCGTTCCACCGCATTTAGCTTAGTGAATCACCTCAAGTCCTTTCTGGAAGAACATACGAGACCTTTCAGAGATGTGTCCCCTCCTCCCCGTCTCCTCCTGGGGAGGAAAGAAGCTGAACATGAGCCAAGGCGTGAAGCATTCACGCAGGAAACAGCCTGAGCAGACGAGGAGGGACGCGGGGAGGCAGAAGTCCAGACACAGAATGCCACTCCTCGGCATGGCGTGGCTGCACCTGTCTCCCAGCCCAGCCTGGGGAGCCCACCGCCCACCCTGCTCCCTGCTGCAGGAGCTCCCGCTAGCCTCTCCCCACCATCCTCCCCGGGCAGGAGGAGCTCCTTGGGCTCAGCACTGCACAGTGGAGGTAGCTGGGGCCACCGGCCAGCAGGGAGCGGGGAAACCAGCGGGACACCCTCGGGGCTGGAAACTCAGGCCCTCCCAGGAAGTTGGAACTTCCGCCCTTCCATCCCCAAAGCACGGAGGGCACAGAAGGGAGGGGAGGGTCACCTCCCAGGCCTCAGCTGGAGTCGGCAGGGACTCCACGGAACAAGAGATGCTGAGCCACAGAAGCCACGCGAGCAGGCCCTACACTTAGGCTTGTGAACGGGAACCCCCGCCCCTCCGTGGGGAAGGGAAACGCTCGTTAACCTTCTGAAGCGTCTTCTCTGGAGACAGGACTTCGGGTTGCTGTTCGGGCTGTGATGATACGCAGCTCGGAGAGGAAGCAAGGGGGGATGGCAGGCAGCCCCAGCCACCCTCTTTGTCCCCCTCCCCACTCCAGTCAGATCAGAGCACCCAGGTACCCCCCAATCACACAGCAGGAGGTGGATGCCACACTCTATGCTGGGGCAGACGGTGAAGGGCCATGGGTCTGCCTCTGCCATCAAACTGGGCGCTCCCAGGGACAGGGGGGCCCGAGCTTGGGTCCCACCCAGCACACCCTGCATACCCTAAATGCAGCTGACTTATTATACCAAGTGTGCCCAGCTCTGTCTCCTACCCCAGCCCCAGAGAACACGTGACCTGTCCCCACAGGGGGCAGCGAGTGGGCAGGGCCCAGCAGTCAGAATCCACCTCTCTGTCCCTCTCCCCCAAGGAATAATGCTCGACACCCCTCGGTACCCCATGGCTGCAGCTGAAGCCGCCATTCAGGACAGCCACATGGCCAGCCACGCTCACGCCAGGAGCCAGGAGGGCCAGCCTGCAGGGAGCAGCGGCAGAGGACAGACGCACCCGAGGCTAAGAAAATGAAACCGCAGCCGGGAGACAGGAGAGCCGGAGGAGGGGTGGCCGCCCGGGTAGGCAGCCTGTGATTGTCCTCCGCCCAAGCTCCCGAGCTCCCGAGCTCCCGAGCTCCCGAGCTCCCGCTCCGACTCTTCACTCCCCTTTCACTTCACCTAATGGGAGGAAGCTTCCTGTTCCTGGACCGAACCATCCCAAAGCCGGGCACAGGAGCGCGCCCCCAGCCCCAAGCCTTTCCCCCACCCACAGTTTATAAAGGCCCCGGGGGGCTCGGAGGAGGCTTGGCCGGTCTGGCTGGCGTGGGAACTTAGGGAGAACCACAGGGGACGGGGGCTGGACCGGGCAGCGCGTATGGACTTTGTAACTGAGCGGGCGGTGGAGGTGTGGGCGGAGGGCGCTGTGCCTTAGAGAAAGGAACCTGGAAGAAGAGCGGCTTGGCTTGTGGGGGCAGCACGCCCCAGGCACACAGCAGGCGCTGAGCACGCACGCAGGGTAGACACGGCAACCTCCGTGCCAGGGTGTCCTGGCTATAAGACGTGGGCAGCGTTGTCCAGGTGCCACGGGAACACATGTCAGAGCGCTCCGCGGTTCCTGGCAGGGCAGGTGCCCTGCGGGCACCTTTTCTTTTTGACCTGCACAAAGGCGGAAGTGGTTTGTGAAGAACCTCTGGGCAGGGAACCAGAGGGGCACCAACACAGCTTCTGTCCAGCTGGCAGGGTCAGGGACCTGGGGAACCACACGTGGGCAAGTCTGCCAGCGACTGTGGGCTTTCCCGTGGCCAAGGGAGGTGGGAGTGGGGCGGAGGTCATAGTGAGGTGGAGGACAGCAGGCCTGGGCAGGGACAACAGGCAGGGCCACCGCAGGTGGGCAGGACAGCCTGGCAGGGGAGACCTCTCGCCCCAGGGGGAGGCTGCAGAGCCAGCAGCAGTTAACAACGAAGGCACCGGCACAGGGCACTCGATTCAACAACCCCAAAGGCAGACAGTGAGGGAGAGGAAGGGACTCGTCCAAGGTCACAGGGCTACTAAGTAGAGCAGGTTCAGTACCAGAACCCTCAAGTGCTCGTGGGGGCTGGGAAGGGGTCAGTGCCCCTCCAGGCAGACCCCTCGCTGGGATTTCAGGTGCACCCCCCACACCTGGCTCTCCTGCCTTTGGGGTTCCTATCTCCACCCTCCTTGTCCATCCTGAAGCCTGCACCCCAACATCCCTTCCAGGCCCGGCAATGCAGACACAGATGCATCCTGTGCTTGTGGGCACCTACTGTATACAGGCAGGTACCTGAGAGAACTCACCTAACGATCCCTTTCCTCCACAGAGCGTTCCCTGCCTTGAAACCCAGGCTCCAGTCACCTACATCCTTGGCTGCCCCTCTAAAGTGACATGTCTCCTGCCTCCTTTTCTGCCTTTGAGTCCTTGCCCAAGCAGCATCCTGGCAGCAAGCTTCTGCAGTGACTCCATCAGGCTCCTGGGCTACCCCCTTCTCCAGCGGTCCCTCCCTCTATGCCCCCGGCCTCCCCACCAAGGAAGGCACCCATCAGGTGCCGCTGTGCTATGCTCCTTGGGAGCAGCCAGGCTTGGGTCCTGTGTACCTGCCCGCCCCTGGCAGTGCTGGATCAGGTGGCCAGGAGGATGAATGAAGAGCTCATTGTTTACATTTACAACTGATGGGGAGGAGGCCTCTGGCACGTGGTGTTCCCTACCCCCTCCACAGCCCTAGGCCAGCCCATCCCGCCAGCCTCTCTAGGGCACCTTACCCTGGTGAGGGGAGACCCTTCACCCAGGTCACAAAGCCCATTTCTCCAACTCACCCAGGACCGAGAAGCAGGATCTCAGGTTTGGGAAAGCACTGATTGCGTGACTGCCCCCAAGGTGTCCCTCTGTCCGACTTTCCCCGGGTGGGGCTCAGGCCTGCGTGGCAGTGCCCAGTGGGCACCCGCAGGACACAGGCTCCGCCTGAAAGGTCCACGCGGGCGGGCCCAGGAGGCCCAGCCAAGCATCCTCCACCGCCACTGCCCCTCCCTGGGGGGAGGGCGAAAAATCTGCTGCCTCACCAGCCACCAGCGCCAGCTTCGCCGGCTTCGGGGGGAACCCCCTGCGGGAAACCGCCCGCCCGGGTGGCTCCCTACCCACGCTCGGCCACGCACTTCGGCCAAGTTTTGCAAAGGGCATCGGCCCGGGGACCCCAGGCGGCGGGGCGGAGGCTCGGGGTTCTCCCAGATCCCGGGGCAGGAGATGGGGGCTGGATGGCCGCGCCCACCAGGCTGTGTCCGGGGTCGGAAGACAGAGCCCCGCGGCGCGTCCAGCTGCCTGCGCTGCCCTCGGAGACCCGACCCGAGGCCCCAGGCAGATGCCCCGGACCCCAGTCCGTGGGTGGGGACACGGAGGGTGCCGCGGGAGCCGCCGCCGGATGCGTCCCCAGCCCCGGCTGCGCGCCCTGCTCGCCCACAAGCGGCCGGGAAGTTGGGGTGCCCCGGCCGGCTCCCCGACGCCCACCGGCCGGCCCGGGCCCTCCCGCCCCCGCCTCACAAAGCCGCCGAGCCCGCCGCCCAGCTCCCAGCCCGGCCGGCTGCCGCGCCCCCCGCATCTCCGTCCTTTGTTGCCGCGCGACCCCCGCCCGCCGCCCCTCGGGCCGCTCCTACCTTCGCCCTCCAGCAGCAGCCCGTCGGCGGCCGGCGCCCGGCCTGGTCCTCCCGGCCCCGGGCCGGGCGGCGAGGATGCTGCGGCCCCTCCCTGCGCGCCGCTGCCCGCCGGGTGCAGCCCGTCCGAGCCCGGTCTGCGCTCCGCGCTCCGCGCTCCGGGCCCCGCCTCGCGCCCCGTCTGCGGGCCCGCGGCGGCGGGAAGGCGGGAGGCGCGCCCCGAGCAGCCCGGCCGCCGCCTGCGCGCCCCGCGGCCGAGCCGAGCCGAGCCGAGCGAGCGCCCGCCGAGCGAGCGGCCGGGCTCCGGGAGGGAACAAAAGGGGCCGGCGCTGGGGCGGGCGCGCGAGGGCGGGGCCTGCGCGGCGGGGGCGGGCGCGCGCGCGCGCGGCCTCGCGGTTCTCGGGCCGCCGCGCGGCGCGGGAAGAGGGCGGGCGGGCGGAAAACGCGCCCGCGCTCCGCGCCGGGCGTCCTGAGCCGCTGCAGCCGTCATTTGCCGGACGTCGGGGACCCGCCCACGCCCACGCCCACCTCAGCTGGGGACACCTACTGGCTCCCAGGTAGTGTTTGGCGAGGGCATCCTTCAGCCCGGTTCCACTTACAAGCTGTCCCAGACCGCTGGGAGAGTCAGGAGCTGGGGCGATGTGGGGCGGGAGGGGGTCCTGGAGTTTCTGGAAGGCTTTACGCAGGGGGTGACCTTTGGACTACGCGGAAGGGAAGAAAAGGACATCGTGAAGTCGAGGTGAGAACATCAGCGGGTATGGAGCCACGATATGATCTTATGGTGACCAGTCCCCAAGCGTCTTGGAAAACGTGGTACCAGATATGCAGATGAACTCTGCGCCTTGAGCCCAGGACAAATCTGTCTCCTGTGGGATCAGAGGAGTTGAGCCAGCTGCCTGGGTCCCCTCCTGGTGGGCAGAAAACAAGTGGCAGTGACCAAGAAGTAACCCAATCCCAGCTACCCTACGCCGGCTGTGAGCTCTCTTCCTGGCTTGAGCCCCCACCCCTGGTTAAGCCCACCTCTGTGCCTTTGCCGGCCAGGTCGCCTACCTGTAGCCCCTTCCCTCTTTTACTGTTGGACAAATCATAGTCCCCCTGCAAAGTCCAACTGCAGTTTACCCGTTCCCCTTAGTGTGGGGATGTCGGGCTGGTCAGGAGTGGACTGCCCAGCCAGCTGCTGTTGACTTGATGTCCCCTAAAGCATCCAGTGCAGTGCTGGTCAGAGGGTGGACATTCAGTAATCAGTGAATGAATGAGTGAACGCATGCATTTACTACCACCCCTCAGCCGCCCAGCCATGCATAATCTCTGGGAAATAAATTAACCTCTTACCTCATGTTCCCCATCTGTAAATTGGGGAGGGTGTTTCAACTCAACCCAAGCAAAAGTGTAAGGGTATAAGGATGGTGGCTGGGTACCAGGCCAGCCCTGAGGAGGTCCCCAGCCGGGGGGGAGGAACTGGACCTGGAGACTTGAGACAGGAGATGCAGGAGATTTCAGCCTGCTAGAAAGGGAGGGAATGTGAGGCAGAAAGTGTAGCATCAGGAAACGGGGAACTCATTGTTCCTGTCGGGGCGTTGGACTGTCTGGATATCAAGAGAGGGCACCCAAGTCATGGCACAGTGGGAAGAACCCAACCCCTTCACCTGCTGGCCTATGGACCAGTCACTAAGCCTCTCTGGGCCTCAGTCTCCTTACCAACGAAATGGGGCTAATGATGAACTGCCTGCCTCCTGGGATTGTTGTTGAGACTGAATATACTAATCAAAGTGAGGTGCTTAAAATGAACAGTGCCTGGCATGTAGATAGCAATCAAGAAGTGTGAACTTTGGCCAGATGCAGAGTGCAGCCCTGTGATCCCAGCTACTCAGGAGACCAGGGCAGGAGGATCACAAGTTGGAAGCCAGACTGGGCAACTTAGCGAGACCCTGTCTCAAAATAAAAAACTAAAAGGGCTGGGAATGTAACTCAGTGGTAAGTACCCAAATAAAGAACTATAAAACTGAATTCAAATTTAAAAGATAAAAAGAACTGCGGAATGTAGTTCAGTGGTAGAGTGCCCCTGGGTTCAAATCCCCGTGTGGAAAAGGAAAGGAGGGAGCAAGAGAGGAAGGAAGAAAGGTGAACTTTGACAATAATTTTTAATAATGACAAATGAAAACCGAAGCTAGGGATGTAGCTCAGGGGTAGAGCCGCGCTCAGCATGCACAGGTCCCAAGTTCAGTCCCAGCACTGCCAACTTTTAAAAGAAAAAAATTTAAAATCAAGGGAAGTTAGAAATAAAAGGTTGGAAGTCGTCCGCCTGGAGGTGTTAAAAACATTTATAGTACACTTTAATAAGTCAAGGATGCATATTTAATCCCGAGTGCAACCACGCTCAAATTTTTTACATGATTGTAAAACTAACAAGTTTATAGAGGGAATAATGGGTGAATAAAAATAGTTAATTCAAATAAAGTCAAGCAAAGAGTCAGAAAGAAATGTTACCTAAGTCAAAGAGTAATGGTTGAAATCATCTGGAACCTATCCTAACTACATTAAACCTAAAGGTACCAAATGTTCATTTATTTTTATTTTTTATGACTTTTTTATTTTATTATATATTTTTTAATGTGGTGCCGAGGATGGAACCCAGGGCCTCACGCGTGCTAGGCGAGCACTCTACCGCTGAGCCCCAACCCAGCCCCTGTTCATTTATTTTGCATAGCTGAGTGACATACCTCTTTGGATTGATGGGGAATTTTATTGAGCATTCTTTTATTGTTAAACAGTTTCTAATCTTTCCTTACTGAAACCATGTTGTATGAAAATCTAAGCAGACTGGAACTTCTGTTTTCATATCTGTAAAACATATTTTAAAATGTCTAACCCTGGGGGAAATTGAAACGTAGACTGAAACTTCCAAGGCAGCGGATACAGTGACTGCCTTCTTTCTTTGGCCGGCAGTCTCTGATAGTGTCCATAAACCCACCTGTGTGTGTCTTTAATAAAGGAAATACACACTTTTTTCAAAGAGCAAGGTCATAAAACAGGTTGAGTGAATGTTAAAGCGGCTTGGTGGCGCACGCCTGTAATTCCAGCGACTCCGGAGGCCGAGGCAGGAGGATCCAAGTTCAAAGCCCGCCTCAGCAACTTAGCAAAACCCTGTCTCAAATAAATATTAAAAAGGACTGGGGATGTGGCTCAGGGGTAAACTGCTGGCCGTGGTTTCAGTCCCCAGCACAGAGCGGGAGAAAGGGAGTTTGGATCTTCCTCTGTGGTTCCAACTGGGACTTCCCTCTCCGTGGAGAGGAGGAAACACAAAAATTAGCAAGCAGGCATTTTTCTGGTTACTTCCTCCCAAGATGCTGGGAAATCCTTGCCTCCCTGGGCATTTGTGAGCGGTGGGAAGGGAGCCCAGGAAGGCTGCTGGGGCTTCTGGGCGTCCTGACAGCAGA
Source organism: Sciurus vulgaris (assembly GCF_902686455.1). Lineage (NCBI taxonomy): Eukaryota > Metazoa > Chordata > Mammalia > Rodentia > Sciuridae > Sciurus > Sciurus vulgaris. Next base: position 35,730,352 of record NC_136479.1, on the reverse strand, counting down.
GGCTGCTGGGACTCTATAGGAAGCCATCCAGAATCTTCTCCTGACCCCTCACGTGGGGCAACCTGAGAGGCAGATCCTGAAAGACCAGCTGGCGGGAGGCCGGACACAGCCTAGAGGCTGTGGGACCTGGACATGCAGGGAGGGGTCTCACCCATTCAGGTCTGAGGTTCTTACGCTCAGGGGCCCACACGGCTTTGGGAAACCGAGATCCTGGGAGAATGCAGCATGCTTATGCCCGGATGCACACGTGGACGTCCACGCCTAATTGTGCAGATGGGTTCAGGCGTCTCATGGGCTCCTAGAAGCCCCTCCTGGTCTGTGCACCCAGTTCCAGCGGAGGAGAGGATTCAGGAAAGACTACAGGGTGCTGGTGGTGGTGTGATTTGTCCTCACGGGGGAGCTTCTGGTGCAGAGGGACAGCCTCTTTCTCTTTGGCCACCTCTCTCTTCCTTTGACACCTGCAGCTTCTAGAAGCAGGAAGATGGCCACGGTTCCAAGGACACTGGCCCTTCAGAATGGACTAAAATACTTCCTGGTTCCAAACTATACCTTCATCTCATCCTGGCCTGTCCTTGCACAGGGGGGGAAACTGAGGACTAAAGAGGGGCAGGTCTTGACTCTGGTCACACAGGTCCTGCTGTGATGCAGCTGAGCTCACCTGGCCCTGTCCAGCAGACCCGTCCCTCACTGAGAGCCCCCAGTAGGATTCAGAGCAAGCTATGTACTTCTTTCCTGTGGTCCCAGTGGCCCACAAGCCTTACCTGGGCAGGTGGTGAGCGGGGCCACTCACCTAAGGAAGGACCTTTGGCCCTGACTGCAGGTGGCTGTGCTTGGTGAGAGAGGACTGGCTCCTGTCCTGCTGGAGTTTGGTCTGGAGTTTTCTACTTCTTCCAGTAGCAGAGGGAATGTCCTGAGATGTGGGATGGGCTGGGTCTGGCCCCTACCCGGCCCCAGAGGCGGGGTGGGGGGTGTTGAGGAGTGGGGAGGGGCTTTCCAGCCAGACCCCCAGCCCAGGGCTTTGTCGCAGTGCAGAGTGCTGATCTGGCCCTTCTCTTGCTGACACGGGGTCAGACCTCACGGAGGGCAGCCTGGCATGGCTGGGGCAGGGCAGAGCTCCCTGCGCTGCAGAGGGCAGGGCCGGAGAGGCCGCTCGCTCCCAGGTTGCCGAGTGTCTGACCAACTTTTTTTTTTTAATTGTCAATGGACATTTATTTATTCCTTTATTTATAGGCAGTGCTGAGACTCGAACCCGGTGCCCCATGCGTGCTCGGCAAGCGCTCCACCCCTGAGCCCCCCCATGTACTTTTTGATATTTAGATCCGAAAGGACATCGCATGGTGGACCTCGGGGCCCCACGCCCGCTAAGCCAGTGCTCTCTGGTTGAGCCGCGTCCCCGGCCATGATGGAGTATTTCAGTCTCTGAGTCGCTGTTGCCAGGAAGTGTGTGACTCCTCGGGGACACTCAATGCGAGCTGAGGTCCCCAGTGCTGCACAGGGGAACGCTGACCCAGCGGCCTGGCTGGGGGCACCCCAGGGATTTTTTTTTTCTCCTTTTTTGCTTTTTCTGTAACAGGAGTGCGTCCCTTTTAGGATGAATCAGAGAAACTTGAGTCTCTGCCGGGCGCTGTGGGCCGGGGCTTGGATGTGGCCCTGGCCTCTCCGGCCGCCTGAGCAGAGGTGGCCCTGGGTGGCATCGGCCTGGTGTGGTTGCCATGGAGACATCTGCTGAGCTGGCAGCCACACCCCTGCTTTCAAACACGTGGACTTGGCCTGAACCCAGTTCTCTCTGCCCACGAGGAAGCCCTGGCATCTCCCTCCAGTTGGTACAGCTGGGAGGAGGGAGCGGCCACCCTGCTGCGGGGCCACATGGGGCTTCTCCCCTGGCGGTTCCTGAGTCCTGGGGGCTTTCCTTGCAGCCTCCTGGATTTCCTAGAGGCCCACGTAAGGCCAGGCCTCCCCGAAGGAGCGAAAGCTGGCGTTTCTGTGGGCAGATGTAGGGAATCCTCAGGGCCGGGCTGCAGAGGCCCAGGTGCCTGTGCACACGATGCAGCGTTGGCAGGGACCTACCCGCGTCCTCCCCGTAGACACGTCCTCCCTGTCACGGGGACAAGGGTCCTGAGGAGGTCCCCCAAAAGAGAGGGGACCTCAACTCAGGCTGTGGGCTCCTTGGTGTCCTCACAGAAAGGAACTTGAGGACAGGTGCCAGGCACAGATTGGGATTGTTGAGAGAAAGAAAAAAGCGCGCCGGGTCAGGGCAGAGGGGCCTTGGAGCGGTCAGGGGGCCAGCTGCCCCTGGCCGGGTGCGTGCTCCGTGTACAGGCGCTGCGAGAGCATGTGCCCTGGCCCCGCCCCCTGGGGACGGGGTCTTCGCGGACGTGCTGACCGTTGCTGGCCGGGCCCAGTGTTTTCCTTGTCCTCGCTGCAAAGTGCTTGTGAGCACTTCCACGTGGCTGCGCAGGTGGTAAGATCGTGAGTGACTCCACAGTGGTGTTCGTGACCACGGCAGGCAAAAGCGACTTCAGAACATTTATTTGTCCAGTTCTCGGGTTTGAACCTAGGGGTGCCCAACTGCTCAACTACGTCCCCAGCAGACTGGCCTTCAATTATGATCCTCCTGCCCCAGCCTCCTGAGCCACTGGGATTCCAGGCAGTAGACGCCAGGCCTGGCTAAATCTGGACTTGTAACCCACGTGAAAGTGGACTTCAAATCCAGACTTTGAACCACGTTGGCCACTGGTGATGGTCTGGCTTCTCTCTGTCCCACCTCTGCCGTAGACTTTAGATGACTGCTAGGTGACTCATAATACCTGGGACAGGGTACACGCGAGGTAGGTGGCCATTATACCATACTGTCAGGGAGTGATGAAAGGAAGAAGTCTGTCCCGTTCAGTGCAGATGGAATTTTCCATCTGACATGCAGCTCGAGTGGCAGAGCCCTGAACTTGTCACAGGCCACACTGCAAGCTGAGAGCTTCGTGGGGTTGTGGAGGTGATTGAAGACCACCCAAAGGAGAACAGGCACAGCAGGCCGTTCTGAGCTAGCTGTTGCCAGAGGGTCCACCACATGGAGACCCAAAGGCAAGCCTGGGGTGTGAGAACTTTAGGGTGGAAACGGAGGCCCTGATTGGAGGCTGTGACCAGAGGAGGCTGGAGGCCCGTACCTGGAAGGAGGGAGTCCTACGGGGTCGGCATCTTTGTCAGTATGTGGGGAGCATGCTTACCTCTTCGGTTGGTCCTAAATTGGAAGCGCAGGCACAAATTGGGGAACCTGCGGCGACTGAGCAAGTCCTGCCTCTGGGGCGCACTGGATCCCTACAGAGGTTGTCATTTGGCTTCTGGGCTGGTTGTTACAGACGGCGCCTCAGAGTCCTCTGGTCTACGTGGCCCTGTCACCGTCCGTTTGCATCGTTGTGGTTTGGATGTGAGGTGCCCCCAGAAGCTCCTGTGTCTTGCAGGAAGGTTCCAGGGGAAGTGCTTGGATCGTGAGAGCTGGAACCCGGTCGGGCCAGCCGTTTGGATGCACTCACTGGGGGCGGTAGCTGCAGGCAGACGGGTGTGGCTGGAGGAGGTGGGTCGCCAGAGCTGCCCTGGGAGGGCGCATCTTCCCTGCGGCCCCTTCCTCTCTCCCCTCTGCTCCTTGGCCACCATGAATGGAGCCGCCGACCTCTGCCACACTTCCACCATGATGTTCCGCCTCACTGGGCCAGAGCAATGGAGTCTCCAGGGATGGACTGACACCTCTGAAACCGTGAGCCCCAAATAAACTTTTCCTCCTCTGAGTTGTTCTTGTTGGGTATTTGGTTGGCAATGAAAAGCTGTCTAAGACAGGCACAGTGGCTCACACCTATAATCCCAGCAACTAGGGAGGCTGAGGGAGGAGGATCGCAAGTTTGAGGCCAACCTTGGTAGCTTAGCAAGATCTTGTTTCAAAATGAAAATTAAAAAAGGGCTGGGGATGTAGCTCAGTGGTAGAGCACCCCTGGGTTCAATCCCCAGTACCAAAATAAAAGAGAGAGAGAGAGAGAGAGAGAGAGAGAGAGAGAGGGAAGGAAGGAAGGAAGGAAGGAGGGAGGGAAGGAAGGAAGGAAGGAAGGAGGGAAGGAAGGAGGGAAGGAAGGAAGGAAGGAGGGAAGGAAAGGGAAGGGAAGGGAAAGGAAAGGGGAAAGGAAAAGGAAAAAAGGAAGAAAGAAAAGGTGACTAGCAGTAATAATTCATTTGAGCCCCGCCAGCTGCTCTTCAGAGGTCGGTGATTATCCCGTCCATTTTAAGGAGAAGAAAACAGACACACAGAGAGGTTAAGGGATGTGCCTGTGGTCACTCAGCTTAGGAGCCTGAGGTGTGCCAGGCTGCGGGTCTTCAGAGCCTGCCCCCCAGGGGGAGGGAGCAGGGAGACACTGGCAGTGGCCACCCAAGTTGAGTGAGAGTCTGTCCCCACCAGCTCCGCCTGCCTCCTCCACAGGGTGACTGGCAGCCAGCCAGCAGAGACTCTGGGTGCAGAGTGCCAGCTCACCCCCAGGACAGGGCCTGCCCCTTCTACATGGAGAGCAGAAGCTGGTCATTGTCCCCACCTCTGTGGGTGGCTCTGTTCCCTGCCCCTGTACAGAGGCAGCCACGTTCACACTGCAGGCAGGTGGCAGCGCCACAGGGGCCCCAAGGCTGCAGAGGGGGGCAGCAGCTCCTGGGGCGGCTCTTGAAGGGGCTTCTTCAATGGGGTCTGGGAATTTGGGGAGGCCCCTGGACTGGACAGCGCCCACTGCTGCGGCGTGGCTCCTGCTCCGAGGGAGACCTGTTTTAGGTGTGCACAGTCCCTCTGTGCCCTCTGGGGCTGCTTCTTCCTTGCTCCTGGGCTGGGCTGTGGACTCCCTGCCTCTTCTTGCCCAGAGAAGGCTCTGGAAGGTGCTGGCTGCAGGTCCCCTGTGCCGTCTGGCTGGCCATCCTCCGCAGCTGCTGCTCCTCGTTGAGCCCTCCCCTCTGAGTCCCACACACGCACATCTGTGCATGTGTCGCTTGGCCGAGGCAGTGACACACCCTGGACCCTCTGAGTCTCCGCAAGCCTTTTTATTTTTATTTTTTGGCAGTGCTGGGATGGAACCCAGGGCCTCCCACTTGCCAGGACCCGACCACGGAGCCACCGCCCAGCCTTCTGAGAGCTGTTTGCCGAGGGACAGGCCCTGGGCCCTGCGGGGCTGTTCCTGCCACACTGTCCCCCGTCCCCTGCCCCCTCCACAAGACGCACCGGCTCTAAGGACACACCCCTCCTGGCTGGTTTGGGTCTTCCTGAGAAGCCACACCAGCGAGGTCTCCCCGTTCCCGCCCAGCACCAGGGACTGCTGGGACGTCACCCAGAAATACGATTCCACCCAGAAAAGATGCTGGAGAAATAACCGCTGTCACCGTGGTTTCCTAACAGAAAGGACGCCAGAGTCCCGGGAAGGTCAGAGTGTCCTTTTGAAATAAAGGATCGTCCTGTACAGTGACTTCGGCTCAGGGGAAAACTTACTTGGTGTCCTTGGTGGCCGATGGGGGGACACAGGGTCAGCGTTGGCGATTGTCCCTGGAACTTTGGGAACCAGTGCCCTGAGGGAGTCCCTCTGGCCTGGAGGCCTGGGGTGGAGACGTCCCTGCACCCAACCCCCCTGGTGCTCTCTCTCGGCCACCTGGGCTCCTGATGGAACTGCGCCGCCTGGTCTGGCTTCCATCCCCTGAGCCTTGGATGTCACCGCGCCCCCACTGTCTGTGGCCAGATGTTCGGGAGGTAAAAGCTAGGCGGTTACTGCTGACCTCTGCTGCCTTCTGCAGGAACCCTAAAGCACCATTAGGTGACACCGATCAGGAGGCCATAGGCCTCTGGAACACAGAAGCCTCCTGCAGCGACCCCCGGGCCTCACCTTTGTCACCTCCCGTATCCCACACCTGTGGGCCACATGTGCACAACACGCAAAGCTGAGTTCCCGGCCAACCAGTGTCCCAGCAGCAAGACCCCTTCAGTGACTTTTATTTTATTTAAACTGGGTCTCACTATGTCGCCCAGGCTGGCCTTGAGCTTGTGGGCTCAAGCCACCCTCCTGCCTCAGCCTCCCGAGCCAAGCCGCTGGGATTACTGGCATGTGCCATGGCGCCCTGCTGGGTCTAATCTGGACGTGTGGAGCTAGCGGCTTCCGGGAGGAGGGGACCCCCCAGGAGTGTCTGGAGCAAGCACAGCAGGCTGAGGGCCAGGGTGGGAAGATTCTCAGGAGCGTGGGTGGCCGGAGCCGGGGCGCTGGTGCTGCCCAGCCAGTGGAGAGGCAGCAGCCCTGCTCTGGGGACCTCTGGTGACCGCCCAGGGGAAAGGGCTTCTCCTAAGGGGAAGAGGGAGCTCCAAACCGCTCGAGGCAGAAGAGGGACACCAATTTTAGACCTGCAGCCAACACCCTGGCCATTCAGGGAGCCTGTGCTGACAGTGGGAAGGAGGCGGGTGGTCATGGCCGGGTCCAGCCCTCACTGGGACAGTGGCCCAATGCCTGGCAGGGTGTGGGCTGAGAAAGGGCGAGCCATGCAGGACAGGACGCCCCAGTGGGACGAGGGCCCCGGCCCCTGACTCCTGCGGTTGGGGTGAAAGGTGGACCTAGCTGTCTGCCCAGAAGGCTCCTGGTGGCCCAGGCCGGCAGGGCCAGGGCCAAAGACACCTGGTACCAGGCCTCTGTGCACGTGCACACTCCCAGTGTTCTTGAGGGGACGCGATGCTAGGACCTCACACCGCGGAGAGGCTCCCCAGGGCCTTGAGGAACCGGGCCGGGGGCGGGTGGCCGCAGGCCCTGAGCATGGTCACAGGGAGGCGCCGTGTGGAGCCGCAGCAGGGCTCCAGCTGGGTGGCCGCGACCCGGGACTCAGCCCAGCCTCAGCGCCCTTGTCCATGGAATGAAGCAGCCGTCCACCTCCACACACGGGACAGGGAGCCAGTCCAGAGGCGAGTGCCCCCAAGGGACATGGCCCCGTCTCCCTCTCAGCCACGGGACCCAGAAGAGGGACGAGTGTCAGGCAGGAAGAGGCGGATGTCTCCATCGCAGCCAAAACGGCCCTGACGAAAGGTCCGGCAAGGGGAAGAGGAGAGGGGGCTGGAGAGAGGCGTCCCTGAATGTCCTCCTGAGCTCCTGTCCTCCGCCTGGAGGACCAAGGACAGCTTCCACCCAAACCCTCCCCAGGGCCCAGAGCAAAACGCGCGGCCGCTCCCTGCCCGCGTCCCATCGGCCCATCAACTGCGCCCTCTTTGTTAAGGTTCCACCCGATCTTCTCTGCAAGGTCCCCGGACTGGTGTCCCGCAGCCTGCCTGTGTGCCCAGGCCTGCCAGGGTCCTCCTCCAGCTCAGTCTCCTCTCCGTCTCTGTGGCCTCGTGGCCAACGTTGCCAACAGGTAACCAGAGTGCTCCCACCCCTGGGAACCGCCTGGCCGCCAGTGTGCCATTTTGCGCAGGGCTGAGCTCTGCCTGCCCTGGTCATGCCAGGTCTGTCCTCCCTGCCCAGGGTGCTTGCTGCTTCAGGCATGAAGGAATGAGTGCCCACACCAAGGACCGCGCTGCGGTCGTAACTTTAAGGGCAGATGGAAGGAGAACACGGGCAGGAGCCGCGGGGCCTCATCAAGAGCACTGACCCCAGGGGCTCCAACAGCGGCCCTGGGACTCATCTCCTCATCTCTGAAACAGGAATGGTAATTCCTCATGGGTCAACCTCAAGGTCAAGCAAGCTGCCCATGATGGATCAAGCCAAGGTGCCGGAAAGAGAGTGCCGCCCTGGTCCTGGAAATTAAGAGGAGCAGGCATAATGCCGCCTGCCTGTAATCCCTGTGACTCGGGAGGCTGGGACAGGAGGATCTCTAGTTTGAGGCCAGCCTCAGCAATTGAACCAGTTGATATCTCCTCAAAATATATTTTTTAAACTTTTAAATTTTAGTTGTAGATGGACACTACATTTACTTTGTTGATTTAGTGTTTTTATGTGGTGCTGAGGATCCCACGCAGGGCCTCACACATGCTGGGCAAGCGCTCTACCACTGAGCCACAACCCCAGCCCCCTCAAAATACTTTTACCAAACGAAAAGGACTGGAGATGCAGCTGGGTGGTAGAGCGCTGGAACACTGGGGAAAAAAGATCAGGGAGACTAGAAAGAAGAGCGTGCAGGCTCCACAGCCCAGGCTCCAAGTCAGGAATCAGCATGTGGCCTCTGCAGAGCTCAGTGCAGAGGATTGACCAGGTTAGACCACACCAGCCAGAGAGGTCTAGGCTAGCCCCGCAACTTACTGCAGGGGGATCAGGTACAGCTGATGAAGAAGTTTCCCACCCACTTCCTGCCAGCCGGCTTTCTTAAATGGGAGAGGGCAGAAGAGAGGCAGCCATACCCCAGGCTGCCCGTGACACAGCCCGTCTCTGCTTCAAGGCCCAGAGCTGGCCGCAGAGCTGAGGCTGTGGCAGAATCAGCAGCAATTGTGAATCAATTCATGGGTTGTTCTTCCCCCACGGATTTTGGTATAGCTTTATTCGGTCAAATTCCAGGTGTTATGAACTGAACTGTGAATTTTGTCCCCACTCCTCACAATGAATCTCCCCTATGTGTCTGTATCTGAGATAACAGATTTTTTTTTGGGGGGGGGCGGGTACCAGGGATTGAACCCGGGGTGCTTTTCCACTGAGCTACATCCCCAGCCCTTTTTTATTTTTTATTTTGAGGGACAGTCTTATAAAGTGCCCAGGCTGGCCTCCAACTAGTGATCCTCCCGCCTCACCCTCCTGAGCAATTGGGATTACAGAGTGCACCCCAGCACCCAGAGAGATAGCACCTTTAAAGAGGTAGGTAAGGTCATACAGGTGGGGCCCTAGTTCAATAGGACTGGGGTTCTCATAAGGGGAAGAGAACCCCATGACTCCAGAGGCTAGGGCAGGAGGATCCCAAGTTCAAGGTCAGCCTGGGTAACTTGGCAAGACTCTATCTCAAAAATAAAATTAAGGGCTGGGATTGTGGCTCAGTGGTTGAGCTCTTGCCTTGCATGCGTGAGGTACTGGGTTTGATCCTCAGCACCACATAAAAATAAATAAAGGTATTGTGTTCATCTACAACTAAAAATAATTTTAAAAATTAAATAAAATTTAAAAAGAGCACCCTACGGAAAGCACCGCCAGGAAGTCTTATTTGAGACAGGGTCTCACTTAGTTGCTCAGGCCGGCCTGGACCTAGGGCTCTTCCTGCCTCAGCCTCCTGAGCAACGGGGGTGACAGGCGTGTGCCACCACCGGGCTCCGCAGAACTGAGTGGCCAGTTCTTGCTTTTCTTGACTTCCCACGTTTCCACGCTTCCTATTCTAAGCCAGTTGGAAAGCAAAATCATCAAAAGTCATCTTAAAGGTGGAATTGGCTTTTTCTAGAACGATCTCAGGTTCTCACAGAGCTCACGCAGGATACGTTTCTAAGCCGGCGCTGGCAAATGGGCGTCTTCTGGAACAGGTGCTGTGAATTTCCGATTTTTTTGGAAAACGGTCACATTTCCAAGTTGGACATGGCACCTGTCTCTGGTAACACCATTCTGTCCAGAGGCAGCCTTGCCTGAGCCGGTCGCCAAGTCCTCTGATTTCCTCAGGGCGTAAGAAGCCCCTGTGTCTGATCTGTTTTCTGGAAATCCCAATGCAGGAAACTATTAACAGAAGTCCCATGCCTTTCCCCTTTAAAAAAAAAAAAAAGGAGTTGGGGTGTAGCCCAGTGGTTAGGGCACCAGTGGGTTGAACTCCCAGCACTGAATGTACAGAGGAAAAGCCACGGCAGCCTCTGGAGACTCCAGCCCAGCCTTCACCTTGACCTTGGGCCTCCAGAACTGAGGTCTGAAACACCCCTCAGTCCATGGTGTTTCAGGATGGCCGCCCGAGCAGACTAAGGTAGCAGGCATTTCCTGGGGACTGGGTCACACTCGTGCACATCTCGGGGACTGTCATGGTGGGGGGGCAGCAAGCAGTGCTGTGGACGGTGCCCCGCAGCCTCCCAGGCCTGGCCTCCTTCACCTTGGAGCTCAGAGGAGCCAGAAAAAGACTTTGCAGACACAGGACATAGGGAGGGTCTTCAGGGGCCGTGAGGACGGGGACGTGGCCTCTCACCAAGGACACCCAGCAGCACCCACCACAGCACCTTGGTACACGGGGTGTCTCCAGGGCGCCAGCATCCAGCAGGTCAGAAACCCTCCGCGGCCTCCCTCCTGCAAGCTGAGGCCCAGGGATGAAAGCTGGAGTGTTGGTCCAGTCTGTCCCTCCTGCTGTGACTCCCAGGAACTTCCCCTGAGGATGTGACGGGTTGACAGCTTCGACTCCATGGAAATGCTATCGGCCAGGCTACGTGGACAATGACTGAACAGGCTCCAGTTTGCTCTGAGACCCCGCGTTACACAGGAAATGCTTCTCCCATGGGAACGTTCCGCCTCTGTACCCGGCATCAGCTACTTAGCGTGACACGTGTGGCAATACGAAATGACGAAATGGCAATTCTTGTATAATGAAAAGTTGTTCTCTTTTTGATTCCGAGTTTCCTAAACAATGTATCATGTTTACGGTGATGTCAACAGCGATTGTCTTTAGTTTGTACCTAAGTAAGGTCATTTTGACCCACTTCCCCCTCTGCTAATGACTTCAGATCCCATGATGCTAGTTTGTAATTTCGATCATAGCAACAGACACTTATGGTTGATGTACTGACTTTGGTATAAAACCCCCTGCAACCCTATGCTCGGGCTGTTCTCCTAACAGTTATTTTTGGGGCGTTGTGTGAGACAGTCAGTCAGCCTGCTAACAAAGACTCTCAAATTTGGACTTCTCAGTGGTGATCGGTCTGTTCTTAAGTTGCGCCCCATAACAAGGAAGGGTGCAGCAGGGACAGTCCACTAGCTGGAAACTAGCTGGCCCTCTGGACCCTTTGCCCTGAGTTTGGGGTCAGCACACCACACTGGCCCTGGTCCCATCCTGGAGTCTTTTGGAAATACGGAGAGTCAAGTCACCATGGGACAGGGGCTGTTGTTCAGGTAGGGGTTGAGGGTGGGACAGAATCCTGGCTCTGTCCCCAACTTCTTTGAGTGGCTTTGAACAGGTTCCTCCTTCTCCCGCATCATTCTCATCCTTGGTTCTAATGGGGTTGGGATTGTGCATTTATTTGGTAAACTGCTTTGGGTTTAGACTACAAAATATTATGCAAGCTAAAGAAATAGCTCGTGTTGGAGAGCGCTCGCCCAGCACGCACAAGGACCCCGGTTCAGATCCCGGCCCCTCAGAGGGGAGAGAAAAAAATATATATATATTATGCATATAATTCAGCCAGGCGTGGCGGCACAAGCCTGTAATCCCAGCGACTTGGGAGGCTGAGGCAAGAGGATCTCAAGTTTGAGGCCAGCCTCAGCAAATCAGCAAGACCCTGCCTCAAAATAAAAATTTAAAATATGAGTTGGTGGCGTTCAGTGCAGTGTGCTTGCTGAGCCCGCATGAGGCCTGGGGTTTGATCCACACTGTTGCAAAATAAATGAATGAATAAATAAACAGAACGGAAACCCCCTGTGCAAGTGGCCTGTTTTGGGAATTGAGTTGCAGCCACGCCAAGGGGACTAACACGCATCGCTTCCGCTTTGGTTTGTGCTTCACATGTTCTGGTTTTGCTGTGGGGTCTGTGCTTGCAGCCTGCAGGGTGCTTTCAGTGCACCTGGAGAGACATTGCAGGGTCCCAGGGAGCATGCGCCTTCCTGTGTAATTCCACAGAGACCCCCAAGCGGGGATCGGAATCACGTTCTCAGAGCAGAAAGTGAGTTTCTTTCTCTAGAATCCACAATGCTTGGCAGATCTTTCCATTTGTTCTGGTCTGAGACTTGTAAAAAATAAATGTGAAACAAACGAACAAACCCAAAACCCTGATTACACTGGGGTTTGGAATCTCTTCCAGTTTGCGAGCCACACGGGATCCCTCTTTTCTGAAATCCTTTGCCCATTTTCTACTGGGTTGTTGTCTTTGTCTTTTTTTTTTTGCAGTACTGGGGATTCAGCCCAAAGCCTCACACATACCATAGAGCGCTGTCCTACTGAGCCACATCCCCAGGCCTTTCTTACTTTTTATTCTGAGACAGGGCCTTGCTAAAGTGCCAAGGCTGGCCTCAAAGTTGCCATCAATCCTCCTGCCTCAGCCTCCCGGGTGACTGGGAGTACAGGTGTGTGCGCAGCGCCCAGCAGTTTCTAGGATTATTTACCCATCCAAGGTATTATTCCTCCATTAGAAGAGTTATCAGTGACGTCTCCGGCTTGAGGCTGGTCAATTTAACTTTGCTTATTGTGCCTCTGAATGGACAGGCATTTTTAATTTTAAATATAGTTAAACTTACCATCTTTTCCTGTATTGTTACAGTCTCTGGGGCCTTGTTTAAATCCGAGGTTTCCAATGTGCTTTTTAGCACTATGTCTCTTTGTTCAAAAATAAAAACCTGCAAATGGATCTCAACAGAATGCCCACCCTGCTGTGGGGAAAGTCCTTCCTCCAGGGACGTTCTTGTGCCAGGCTGGAGAAGCAGCTCAGTGCTAAAGTACTGTGGCTCATGCACAGCCCTGGGGTCTATCCCCAACTTTGTCACCAAAAAAGGAAAAATATTTACACACAGTATCATGAATCAAAGATCCAATATTCAAGTAATTAAACCTTCATTGCAACAATAACAAAATTCAGAAAAATAAAAACAAAAGAAAGGTGTGTCTGGCCAGGCACTGTGGCACGTGCCTGTCATCCCAGCGACTTAGGAGGCTGAGGCAGGAGGATCACAAGTTTGAGGCCGGCTTCAGTCACTAAGGGAGACCCTGTCTCAAAATAAAAATGGCTCAGGTGTGGCTCAGTGGGAAAGCACCCTTGGGCTCAATCCCCACCGGCCTCCCCCCCACCAAATAACTCAACTATAGAAAGAGATGACTGTCACGCCAGTGCTGCTCGAGGTTGCCCAGGGTAAACCTGCACCCCTGGCTGGTGCCACCCCAGAGGCCAGGCTCCAGGCTGGCTCTCCTCTCCTGACACTTTTGTTTGGATAAAATTAAGTTTGCGGATTTTACAGAATCATCCTTTGCTCTGCAAAGTGATTTCTGAACACAGTCATTCTTTGGTATCACCAGGTGATTCAGTCCCTTCAGATCCCAAATCCGAGGATGCTCTGATTCCTTATTTTAAATGGTATAGTATTTGCATAGAACCAAGGCATGGCCTCCTTCGTACTTTATCTCCTGCCTATGACCTAAAACACTTAATAAAAGGTAAATGCGGTTGTTACACTGTATGTTTTTTGCATTACTTTCTCTCTCTTTTTTCCCCCAGATATTTAAAATATGCAGCTGGTTGAATCCAAGGTTGGGGGAACCCACAGGTACAGAGAGTTAGTGGTAAATAATCTCTGTTTAGGCACTATAAAATACAGATTTGTCACCAGACACAGCAGTACATGCCTGTAATCCCAGTGACTTGGGAGGCTGAGGCAGGAGGATCCCAAGTTTGTGGCCAGCCTCAGCTACTTAGGGAGGCCCTGTCTCAAAATTAAAAATAAAAAGGACTGGGGATGTAGCTCAGTGGCAGAGCACACCTGGGTTCAGTCTCCACTACCACACACACCACACACACACACACACACACTCGCGCACACACACACACACACGTTTTCTTTTTTATAAAGCAGGAGAAAGAACACACACATTTATCGCATGCCTAAGGAATGGAGCATTAAAATCCTAGATTTGTTTTTAATCCAAGTTCAGGGAAAGTAATTTAAGTGAGACACACTTGCTTTACATAAATACATAAATGCCGTAAAATCCGAACTGGGAATGCCACAGGACTCTGGAACACTTGGGCCCAGCTTCCTCATTTTCAAAGGCAGGGAACGAGGGGCCACCTCTGGCCACCTTGAAACGGAGGCAGCCACTCCAGGTTGTGGAAGGCAGAGGGCTGGCTAGAAGCAGGGGCTGGGGTAAGTGAGGCCCCTCCACTTGGGTGGGCGTCTTGGACCTGAAAGGCTCCCGTCCAGGTGGGACGTACTGTGACCACCGACCTGCTCTCTGGCCCTCCCCGTGGATGTGCTTGGGGCCTGGTCACCCTGGACTTCTTGCCCCCCGCACCACCACCAGGCACGGCCCAGGCCCTGTTCCACCCGTCGCACATTCTGTTAGGATCTGGGTTTGCCTTTGGGCTGCCCGGTACTGGGCACTCTGGGGTGTGGGGCAGGGTGGAGAGGGCACTGACCTGTGGGCCTCCAGAGGATTCAGGACGGGGGAAGAATCCAGGAATCCTGTTCCCAGGGAGTGTCTCCCTGGCTGCATCTGGCTCTCCCAGTCCTTCCCGCACCCAGCACCCGCCCAGCCAGGCCAAGGCCACACACCAGGGACCCTGACCCCTGTCCCTGCCTGTTTTTGGCTCAGGAAGGAATTGGTGTGGCTCCTCAGACCAGGCAGGCTACTTGCTGGGAAAGCAGGCCCTGGGGAGGCCTGAGGGGTCATTTCAAAGACAGGAGCTTGAGGTGGGGTGAGACCTTCAGCCTCCATTAGGACCCGCGCCTCGCTGTCTGTGCGACCGAGGACACGGGTCTGCCCTGCTGTGCTTGTTTCCCTTTCTATACGATGGGGCTGTGCTTGCGCTTGCCTTTCAGGGACACTGGGAACAAGCTAGATGACCTCTTCTCTAGGGCTCTGCACATGGGGGGGGGGCATCCACCCCCTCATCTGCGTTTCACCTGGAGGTTTCTGTTTCCCACAGTCAACGGTGGTCCAAAAAATAGTAAATGGAAAATTCTAGAGATAAACAACTCACAAGTTTTCAATTTTGAGTTGTTCTCAGTAGCGTGAGGAAGCCCCGCGCTGTCCCTTCCTCCTGGCCGGGGACGGAAGCATCCCTCTGCTCGGTGTTTCCACCCCGTACGTGCTACCCACTTAGTGGCGTGGGGGCCGGCCCTGCCATCAGATCCACTGTCACAGTGCCCCGTCCTTCTGTTTTACTTTCTTATTAATTATTACCGAGGGTCTCTAGCTGTGCCTAACTTGTAAATTAAGCTTTATCCTAGGGGAAAAAAGCACAGCATATATAGGGTTCTGTAGCTGTCTCCAGTTCCAGGGACCCACTGGGGTCTTGGATTGCATCCTCAAGGAGGAGGGGAAATGCCTGGAACGCTGTGGGAGGCAGTAACGATCCCTGTCGCAGAGCGAGGAGTGCCAGGGACGTGTTTATATCAGAGATTAGGGAACCACAGGGACTGAGCTCCCCGGGAGAATGACGCGCAGTTCCAAGAGCTGCCTGGCCCAGAAGCTGCGCTCTGTCCCTCCTTTTGGTGCAAACGCCCCCGAGGTTCATTCCTTGCCCCCAGCCCTGATGCCTGCACGTCCCAGTCACCAACTCCGGCTGCCCCATTAGCTAGAGGGCCCCAGGGAACTCGGCCTTCTTGCTTCCTCCATGACCACCGTGGGCCACAGCCCCTCTACCTCAGGGAGGGTGGATCCTGCTCAGGGCAGGGCAGGCTGGAGTCCCTCTCCTCTCTCCTCTGAGCCCAGAGTGACACACACCCACATTCAGCCTGGTCCACAGCAGGACTGATTCTAGCACATTCCCAGATGGTCCTCTAAGCTGGGAATGTTTGACTTCCTGTTTTGTTTTCCGTCAGCAATTCCAGACCAGAACTTTTCTTTCCCATTAAAAAAAAAAAAAAAAAAAAAATGAGGTCCTCAGATTACAGACACTTTGAAGGAGGGAAATTCGGAATGCTGTATTTGGGTTCAAATTGCAATGAGAGATCTGGATAGGTGGCCGGATGGTAGAGCGCTTGCCTAGCCTGTGTGTGGCCCTGGCTTCCTCCCCCAGTGCAGCAAAAATAAAGGAAGAAAGAAGAAGTGTAGTCAGCAGGGCCTGGAGGTGCAGGCTGGGAGGCCTGGCTGCTCAGGAAATTCAGCAAAGAGAACCACAAGTCCAAGATCAGCCTGGGCAACATGAGACTGTCCAAAATCAAAAAGAAAAAGGGCTGGGGATGTGGCTCAGCGGTAAAGCGCCCCTGGGCTCCATCCCTATTACCAAAAAAAAAAGGTTCAAGCTGGAGGTGGCATCAGCCTTGAGTCCCTAGGTCATCTCAGTACCACGCCCACAAATAAATAGGTGGTTTGAAGTCTTTGCACCGCAGGGAGTGCGGGCCGTGCAGAGCGCACCCAGAGGAGAGTCCCCGACAGACACGGCTGGTTGGCCGGGGGACCCGCTGAGCCTCACTTTCCTGATCTTTAAGTGCGACACGGAGCGAGAGTCTCTGTAAACGTCCCTCCCCGGCTGACACTGCTGCGTCTGGATGACAATATTCAGAAGGATAATGAAAGAAAGTGCGTTTCTCAGGAAGCAGATGGAAGAATCGCGCTCAGTGTTTAGTTCCAGGAAAGCCCCGCAGTCTGGGGGAACTCCCCGCCCCCGGGCCCCTCCACTGGCCAATGAAAACTGTCTCCAAACGCCGCGCGGGAGGCGACGGCAACCCAAACAAGAAACCGCCGCGGTCCCTACCAGCTGGCGGGGGTTTCTTCCTTCTCGCTGCGCCTGGAAACTCATATTTTATTCATGGGACCGAGGCCCTGGGAGGCCCGGGGATAAACAGGATGTAAATATTTGCGGGGGCGGGAGAGGTGATATTTGAGCAGGGTTGTCCAACGTGGCCCGCCCGGGGACAATGCTTGCTTGGGGACCCGCCCACCTCCATCGCCCCGCAGGTTGAGGGTGGGGACCTGTGCAGGCTGCACCCTGGTCGGAGGGCCGGTTGGGGATTCCAGTGCCCTCGAAGGGGCAGGGGTGCTGTCGAAGCTTCTGACACTGGTCCCCTGGGCCACAGGGCCTCCACCCCGTCCCTGGCTCTGGACTTGGGATTGGCTTTCTGGCCCTTGGAAAAGTGCCCCGCTCTTCAGCAGCCCCCACCTGCCTGGTGCACCGGCACCCTTTGTCTCAGGGCTCCAGAGCCGGGGTCCCCAGTTAGGTAGGAGGGTGCCACCTTACCCTGCAGGCTCTAAGACTGCTCCAGCCCTGTGCCGGACTTCCCTCCATCCTGGCACCCTTGGCTGCTCAGCCCTCAGAGCCTGGCCTAGGTGTCACTTCCTCCAAGAAGCTGTCCCCTCCAAATCTGGGTTCAGAGTCCCACCCACC
Organism: Sciurus vulgaris; assembly: GCF_902686455.1. Lineage (NCBI taxonomy): Eukaryota > Metazoa > Chordata > Mammalia > Rodentia > Sciuridae > Sciurus > Sciurus vulgaris. The sequence goes on along the minus strand of NC_136479.1, from coordinate 35,713,188 downwards.
CCACACCCCCAGAGTCTGAGATCCCAGTGTTTTTGCATCGGCTACAACGCACGGACACCCCCACAGGACCCAGACTTCTCTGTCCTGTTCTCTAGATAAACCTTGTTGACTAAGTGAATGGGTGGCTGGCTGGGCGTCAGTGGCCACCTCTGATTTGCCTCCAGATGGACATGTTGTCCGGGTCCAGGAGCCCCACCCTCAGCCTCTGTGCTCCGTCCCAGGCCAGAGAGAGAGTTCCTGGAGCGTGTGAGTCACCGTCTGCTGAGGATCTGAGAGAGTAGCTAGGATTTCCAGAGTCACACCCTGCACCCAACAGCCTCAGGTATGAGGAAAGCATTCCTACCTGTGAGACGAGTCTTGGAATTGACTCCCTGAGGGCTTCTCAAACGTGGGGAGCCTGTTTGTGCACACGTGAGGACAGGCCGGAGGAGGCTTTGGGAAAGCTGGATAGGGCGGGATGAATCCCACTGCTCTGGTTGATTGTAACACACCCGTAAAAATAAGTAAATAAATTTAAACTGGACTCAAATGCTCACAATGTTTTTTCCAATAATCTCACTAAGGGATTTCTGGGATCAGGGAAAACACTGGGATTGGAGCAATAGCTGACCAGATTAGACCCAGGTGCACCAGCCCATTTGGGGTGGATGTGGTGGTCAAATGGCGGTGTGACCTCACACTGAGAAATCACAAGATCTCTGTTGAAAAGGAATGTCACTCAACTTAAGCGAGGTGGCATCTTTCAAAAGCGTAGTCACTGAGCCAGGCGTGGTGGCCCATGCCTATCATGCTAGTGGGAGGCTGAGGCAGGAGGATCACAAGTTTAAGGCCAGTTTCAGCAATTTAGTGAGGCCCTAAGCAACTTAATGAAACCCTATCTCAAATAAAAAGGGCTGGGGATGTGGTTCAGTGGTTGAGCAACCCCTGGGTGTAATCCCTAGTACCAAAAAAAGAAAAAAAAAAATTTATATATATATATGCGTAGAAAGAGAGAAGAGAGGAGAGTCACTCACTGCCCCCAATTGATCCTGTGTGGACATGTAGATTTTTTTCAATAGAGAATGTTCTTGCTATGAGCTCTCCTCTCCTGTGTTCATATATGGATACATGACCAGTGTGATTCCACATTATGTGCAACCACAAGAATGGAAGTGATACTCCGTGTATGTATAATATGTCAAAATACATTCTACTGTCATGTAAAACTAAAAAGAACAAATAAAATTTTTTAAAAAGAAAAAATATAATAAAATTTTAAAAAGTGAAAAACGGGGGTGGGGGCTCGCTCCTCTAGCAGCTGAGCTAGTCCATGCCCCAGAGACCCCAGTAGGAAGCAAAGCTGACTGAAGAGCTGGCTCAGGGCATGCTTGGCACTCAGGGTCCTGCTGGGAGTCCCCGGGTCCCTCCCTGCCCATGGCCTGCAGTCCTTGCAGAGGTTCTTAGCCCTGAAACACAGTGGATCTCCCGGGCCGGGGCCCCCAGACCTGTGACATGGAACCTGTGTACCTGTGGTTCCAGCTACTGGAGAGGCTGAGGTGGGAGGATCCCTTGAGCCCAGGACTTCAAGGCCAGCCTGAGCAACTAGTCTCAAAACAAACAAACAATCAAACAAACAAACCACCCAGAGGTCTGGCTCAGTGTTAGAACTCATACCTAGCAAGTGCGAGGCCCGGGTTTAAGCCCAGCACCCATGCCCGATGCCAGTCCAATAAGGAGGACACGGTTTTGAGAAAAAAGAGAAAGATGACTTTTGGCTTTGCTAGCAAAGGAGAAGCACAGGAACTCCTGTCCCAGAGGCTGAGCTCCCGCCCCTCAGCAGGAACAGGAACTTTAAAGAGGTGACTCAAAGGCTGCATCCGAGGTGTCCTCTGTCTGGAGTGTAATTCACTTGTTAATTTGGGAGAGTCATTTCTGAATCTTCTGGAGCCATCCCCAAAGTCTGGATGATGTCCTTCCCGTGCTGGGTGTAAGCTCAGGACAGATCACTCTACCCGGGATTGGGGAGGAGGGTGATCCTGTTTCCCGAGGTGAGGGAGGAGCAGGGGGAGAGGAAGAGGACGAAACAGGTTCATTTTAAAAATAAGTCGCAGTGGCAGAGCAGCGAGGGCCATGTCCGAAGCATCAGCTGGATGCTGTTACATTTCCCAGGGTCAATTTCCAGCTTCCATTTCTATGGAAAATGGGCGACGGCATCTCCAAGCTGCTTGCTGCTGAAAGGGGGCGAATTTGGGGGAATGACCCACAGTCCTTGTTCTCCCGCAGGTGGGGCGTGGACAGTTACGGGCATTCAGCATCCGAGCAGTCAGAGGCCCACAGTGTCAGATGGCAGGTGGGTGGACATGGCATCCGCAGGGCAGGAGTCACACTAAGACAACGATAAAGACAGCGATGTGTGACTTTTTTGTAAATAGCACAAAAATTAGTGTTTCAGCCAGTCTCTGAAAACCATGAGGACAGTAACTCACAATCCTATTGTGAAAAAAGGATCAAGCACAACAACGTAGGACGTCGGGAAGATTTGTAGGTCTGTGAAATCAGCCTCAATTAGGACAAATTGGCGACTCTTGTGATCATTATCATTGGGCAGGCCCACACAAGAGCCCATCCTCACAGCCTCCAGCTCACTTAATTTTAGCAAGGCCGATGCAGGTGTACTGTTTTTCCTTCTAAGTGTCCATGTAGGACTGTGCTCTCCTGCCAGGTGTTTAAGACCAGGTTGGTCAACCTGAGCTTGTTCTATACTCTTAGGAGTCAGCCGAGGCTCCTCACAGATGGCTCCTTCAGTTTCCCTCTGCCAGTGACGTCACTTGCCAGGATGGGTCGGGATGACCATATGTGGCTTCGCTTGGAAGCATCAGGGACATTTCCGTCTCGAATGACCCTCCTCTTTGCAGGATGGGCACTGGTTGGCTTCCTGGCCTTTAGGATCGTCCTCCTTTTTTTTTTTGGTAGTGGTGGTGCTGGGGATTGAACCCAGGGCCTTGTGCATGCGAGGCAAGCGCTCTGCCAACTGAGCTGTATTCCCGGCCCATTTCTAGGGTCCCCGTTATCTCCCTGGTTGGCAGCTTGGGTGACTCACCAGAGTTGCAGGGCCCAGAGAGGGGTCCCATTGTTCTCTACATCCTAGCTGAACTTAGAGGGCAAAGGCCAAAAGGTTGGCTATTTTTCTCTTGGCCCTTTTACTTCCTTGATTTTAGTCTCCAAATTTTTGGTTTTAAACACCCAGCAAGCCAATTTTCACTAGCCTTTAAGAGGAGTAACAGGGGATAGGGATTTAGCTCAGTTGGTAGAGTACTTACCTGTCAAACACGAGGCCCTGAGTTCATATCTCCCAGAGGGGAAAAAATAAAAGAGGGGGTACCAGGTTATAACTTCAATATCTATAATTTTACAGTTACCCCTTTCACTTAATTGGGGCAGTATTAGTACTGGAAGTCAGCAGTATATACTATCTGTCCTGCACGTTGAGTTTTGTTGTTTTTGAAACAGTACCTTTGCACAACAATAACAGGCAACAGTTATAAAGTTTACAAGGAAAATACAAAATGAAATTACAGAGCAAAAACATATTGTTTGTAAAATAGCTATGAACCAAAAAAAGTGACTTTTATAATCTTGAACCTTTACTTAGTTATACATTATATCCCTTGTTTGAGATCACAGTAATCTTTACAACAAAAAAATCAATCTTTTGAACACAACTTTAAATGAGCTGATATCTCGCCTATTTTAGAGCCATTCTAACATGGAGTAAGGTGAGAGGCGGGGTCTTATCTCAGGGAAGTCGGGGCTTTTCACAAATAATACAATATTACATTTGAAGCAGGGACTTGTAATCTTAGCTGCTTGGGAGGCTGAGATAGGAGGATCTCAAGTTCTAAGCCAGCCTCAGCAACCTGGCAAGGCCCTAAGCAACTCAGTGAGACCCTGTCTCTAAATAAAATACAAAAATGGGCTGGGGATGTGGCTCAGTGGTCGAGTGCCCTGGTTCAATCCCTGATTTAAAAAAAAAAAAAAAAAATTACATCTGAAACACGAATCAAAGGAAGGTCAAGAGAGCTTTTAACTTTCTTTTTGAGGAAAGTGGCAGAATGCCTCCATGGCTTTCAGTATCGCCTTTAAACAGATCAGGCTCTCCTTATTATCTTCCAAAAAAGCACTTAAATTCCAATCCCAGTGGGAAGAGTAACACAAGATCGTATTTGTAACTTGTTGACAACAGGTTATTTTATCCAGCTATAAAACATCACATGACACAAATAAATACCAACCAAATTTGTTATTTCCATACAAACCCCAGGCTTTTGCTACACTTAATTTTAGTTTGGAGAACACCCACTTGGCAAAGTGTTCTCCTAAGCTTTACATTTAACTGAGTTTGACTTTGAAAGTACAATTTAGAATCCAGAGTAACAAATATCCAAGGAGAGCCTTAAATCTCTCATGCCTTTAGGAACACAGTGTTGATGATCAGAAACTGACTTGGGGGAAGCAGACATGAGACAGGTCTTCAAGTGACAGTGTGGCCCTTCTATGTCAGATACAATGTATAAAAGAGAGTGCTTACTGGTTATCTTGCCAGGAAACTTAGATAAACTTTCATTTTATAAACTTTTACATAACACTTAGCCAAGGCTTAGACAGACAGAGTTCTCAGACCTAGTGGCATATATTTTGGGTGTCAACTCTATTGTTATAACCTAAATAAGAGTTGTTTGTTAAACCAGTTACAAAGTAATCATTTAAGACTTTAAAACAGGTACAAACTCTCATCCTTTAAGATTTATTTTCCCTAAGTAATAAAACCTAACAGATTTAAGAAAATTATCTTGATAAGAGATCAATGTTTCAGACTTTGTTTCATATCAGTACATTAAAATTTAAATAACTTTAACGAACTGTGCTAATTACAGCCAATTTAACCACAAACACATGCTTTTTGAGATTTACCTTCCACAAAGCTTCCGTGACTTACTTAAACATTCACAACTTCTTTACATCCTTAGTTTTGTACTCTTTTATCTTGGATTTCAGCACAAGAATATTACTTTACCAGATGAAATACTTTGTCATTCAGAAACATTTCTTTGGCCTTCTAATTTTCTATACTAAAATACATTTCCATACATGTAACTTAATTTTTTTCTGCTTTCGAACCCTTTCTTAAATTCGTATTCTGAAACAGCCCTTATGAACGTTATCTGTGCATTTAATTCACACAATAAATCTCATCCCAGGTGAGGGTTGGACTCTCCAGCGTGTACAAAGCCTGTGCCTTAATCTTTTCCTCCCAGATTGCCTCCAGGGGTTGGAGTGCAGGCATTTTGAGCCTGACCTGTCTCCTTTATCGTCATCATGAGGCCATGACCTTTAAGTGAGTCCCCCACTGTCGCTGTCCCAGAGGCTCCTTAGGGCTTTTTTTTTTTTTGGGTGCTGGGGATCGAACCCAGGGCCTTGTGCTTGCGAGGCGAGCGCTCCACCGACTGAGCCACCTCCCCAGCTCGTGGAGCCTTTTTCTTTTTCTCCTCGGTCTATTGCTGGCAATGGAGGGGGCCCTTTCCATCCTTTTCTTCAAGCTTCCTTGAGGCCCCTTGGCAGAGCTGCCTACAGGACAGGCTGGCCTTAGTTTCTCTCTTTTCCTTTTCTGGGCGCAGCTATTTATTCTGCCAGCCTCCCCAGGCATTGAATTGGATGGGCTTCCACCATAGGAAGAATTGCTTTGCCCCCGTGATGGATATCCCCTGGCCCAATGGGGTCTCCTGTCAGATCCTTAAAGGGGAGACTATTCCTGTCCCCAAGTCATAACCTGACAATGCCGGAACCTTCTGCCACATCCTTTGTGGCCAGCAGCCTCTACCCCACCAGGGGCAGAAGGGCTGGAAGGCAGGAGAGGCCAGGTTCTCTTTGGCCATTTTTGCTCAGCCAGGCAGCTTTGCTGGGATTTCCACCCCCCCAGCCCCCAGTTTAGTGCTGTTGTCCTTGACCCAGAGTGAGATGATCTGTGGTTGCCTGGGGCCAGGCTGAGACACAGTGCTGGAGAGCCAGCACTGGGTTTAAAAGATCAAAATCCTTTAACCCTTTCTTCTGCTGTCCTGCTGTCCTTGCACACCAGAGGCAGTGCCTTTTGGCACCTTCAACTTAGTGCCTGGCTGTTCAGACCCCTTATCCTGCAACTGCACAAAGGCCTGTGTATGCAGAAGCTTTCATACGCTTCACCCCGACAGACCAACTTCAAAGTCAAGATTGTATAATAATCCCCCCAAAACACACAAAAGCCAGACTCTATCACAGTCAACGTCTTTCTCTTAGGCTTATCCCTATAGGCGGCCCACACAGCCAAGATCTCTGCTCAAGAGACCACTAGTAAGGTCAGCGCAGCATGGCCCATGTCTTAAAGGGCCAGTAACCGGCAAAAAAACAGACAAGAGAGGATCACCAAAGCCAGGGCTGACAGACGGGAACCTTTAAAGTTGACAGATCTGCACGTACACATTTCTTCCACTTCCTTTACCTTGAACAGACCAACTCTGACTGCAAGATTGTACAATAATCTAGAGAGTTACTTAAGAGCCAGATCACTACAGTAAAACATTATCTTAGACTCATAGGTGGCCCTTTCTTCAACTCACTTTACCTGTGACAGACCAACTCCAAGTGCAAGATAGTACAAAAAAGAAACACAGAGAGCCACACCAGAGAGGAGCCCCCAAACCATGGCTGACAGATGGGAACCTTTAAATTGACCAGCCAAGATCCTTCCCCAGAGACTACCTGTAGAACCGATGAGGACTGGCCACATCTTAGAAGGGGCAGCAGCAGATACCAGACAGAGGTGAGTCCCAGGCCCACGGCCGGCAAACAGAACCTGGACAGATCAGAAGGGAGTACTTATCCCTAGGTTCTCCAGTCCCACGTAACCATGACTGCTGCACCAGATGTCTCCAGAGAGAGGGACCAGATGTTCCCACAAAGAGGAGACGGGTGTATGGGATCAAGGGTCTCAGGGCGCACATCAGGGGCCTCAGCAATTGGCCAAAGTTGGGGAGATTTCCTAGTTCAGTCTCCTTTTTCCCAAAGTGGACCACGATGGAGCAGGGAGTTCCCCGAAGCCAAAGGAGCTTCCGCAGCTGCTGGGACGGTCCCTCGGTCCCTCCCTTCACTCCCGGAACAGCTCCTCTGGTTCGAAGGCAAACTCACTGGTCTTCTGCTCTCCTGCAGTTGGTGCTCCACAAGTTCACCAGCACCGCGAGTCCTCGGCGTGGAAGTGGGGGACCTTGGAGAGCCAGGCCTGCCTGAGAGGTGGGTGGGGGCTGCTCTCGGGGCCCACCTGGGGTGTCAGATTTGTTGCCAAGAGCTTGGTCCCTGATGCCAGTCCAATAACGAGGACATGGTTTTGAGAAAAAGGAAAAAGAAGGTTTATTGCTTTGCTAGCGAAGGAGGAACTCCTGTCCCAGAGGCTGAGATCCCGTCCCTCAGCAGGAGCAGGTGGCTTTAAAGAGGTGACTCAAAGGCTGCATCCCAGCTGTCCTCTGGAGTGTAATTCACTTGTTAATTTGGAAGACAGTCCTTTCTGAATCTTCTGGAGCCATCCCCAAAGTCTGGATGACGTCCTTCCCGTGCTGGGGGTGAGCTCAGGACAGATCACTCTGCCTGGGATGGGGAGGAGGGTGATCCTGTTTCCCGAGGTGAGGGAGGGGCAGGGGGAGAGGAGGAGGAAGAAACAGGTCCAGTTTAGAGGTGGGGTTATGGCTCAGTGGCAGAGCACTTTCCTGGCACATGTGAGGCCCTGGGTTCCATCCTCAGTACTGTGTATAAATAAATAAAATAAACATCCATTTACAATTAAAAAAAAAGAAAAAGAAAGAAACATGTTCATGTTAAAAATAAGTCGCAGTGGCAGAGCATCAGGCGCCCTGTTCAAAGCATCAGCTGGACGCTGTTACATTTCCCAGGGTCAATTCCCAGCTTCCATTTCTATGGAAAATGGGCGGCGACTTCTCCAAGCTGCTTGCTGCTGAAAGGGGGTGAAGTTGGGGGGGGTGACCCACAGTCCTTGTTCTCCCGCAGGTGGGGCGTGGACAGTTACGGGCATTCAGCATCCGAGCAGTCAGAGGCCCACAGTGGCAGATGGCAGGTGGGTGGACATGGCATCCGCAGGGCAGGGGTCATACATGGAGAAGGATCTGCCAGTTTCTTCGTCACCTCAGCCCCTTCTGAACACTGCAGGGCAGGCTGTGGCTTGTTCCGGGAATGCTGAGGCCAGTGCACCAGGTTACACGGTTTTTTCTGTGACTTTTTGCAGTGCTGGGGACGGACCCCAGGACCTTGCCCACGCAGGCAGGCGCTGCACCACTGGCTACACCCCAGCTCCTGAAGTTCACCTCTAAAGCCTTGCTACAAACTGACAGAGAGCGCCCCGAAGGGGCTTTATTTACACTTTGTGTAGAAAGGAAAAGTGGCCAAACAGATCAGTCACAGAAAAGGAAACACAGAATGTCCACAAACAACTAATTGTGTTTGTCAAGAAAATAAAAATTAGCCAGGCATGGTGGCGCATGTCAGTCATCCCAGTGACTCAGGAGGTTGAGGCATGAGGATCACAAGTTTGAGGTCAGCCTCAGCAACTTACTAAGGCCCTAAGCAAATCAGCGAGATCCTGTCTCTAAATAAAAATCCTGTCTCTAAAAAGGGGCTGGGGATGTGGCTTAGTGGTTAAGCACCCCTGGGTTCCATTTCCTGTACCAAAATATAAATAAATAAAAAGGTTGGGATATGGCTCAGTGGTGAAGCACCCTGGATTCAATCCCCAGTACCAAAAAAAAAAAAAAAAAAAAGAAAGAAAGAAAATGAAAGTGAAAATTGCAATTACATGCACACATGTAATAATATTGTGTATAACATGAATATTACCTCACACACACACACATTCACACACACCAAGTACACATGTTTGCAAAGCAGGTTGGAAACAACCTTATCCATCATTAGTGGGGGAATAAATGGACACAGCTGGACTGAGCTGGATGCAGAAGTAGCCACGGAGAGGCCAGACAAGCATGCTTACTGAGGACAGGAAGCCAAGAATCCAACAGCTTCAGGATCCAGGCTGGGCAGCATAGGGGCAGACAGTGCCCCCAGGCCCACAGGCCTTGGGACATCCACACTGCAGCACAGCATCATGTGGCCTCTGTGCATCTGACACTAAGGCATTCGGAAAAGTTTTTCTTTTCAAAAGCATTATTAAAGAAGGCCAGGAAGGGCGAGCAAAGCAGTTCTCAGTTTCCAGGTTGTTAAAGTTGAATGCAGCAGCTAATATGGAAACCTTTGCATGAGAGGGACCCTCGACCGGAACAGGTCTCCATGCAGAAGGCTCCCGCCCCAGGAGGATGGTGTAAGCAGTATTCCCCTGCGTTCCATCAAGTAGGGCAGGCGCCCTCTGAAATCACCAGCCTTAACCACTTTAAAGTGCCACCTCGGGAGCAAAGTGTCTTTTAAAAGATGCATCTCGGGATGGGCTAAGCCTTTCCCTGTCCTGAGAAATGAAGGGCTGCTGGAGATCACAGGGCTGAGGGGCGCAAACATGGAAAAACCAGCCGGGGCAGGGCGCACGCCTGTGGCTCCAGCAGCTGGGGAGGCTGAGGCAGGATGGAAAATTCAAAGCCAGCCTCAGCAACTTAGCAAAGGGCCTAAGTAACTCAGTGAGACCCTGTCTCCAGCTAAAATATTAAAAAGGGCCAGGGACGTGGCTCAGTGGTGAGGGCCCTGGGTTCAACCCCTGGCACACACAGAAGAACAGACAAACGAAGCTCTCCCCTCCCTGTGGCGCATCCTCCACCCCACGTGTGGTGTGGACCCCTGGGCGCCTGCCAGGACACCCAGCCCAGGAACTTCCCAGCTAACTCATTTCCACATCTCCCACTGGAGGGTCCAGAGCCGAACGCACTTGGCCCGTCCTTTGTAGACTATGCAGGAGACACATGTGTGGTCGTGTCCCCATCAAATGGACTGCCCTGTTGGATACCCAAGGCCACCTTGTGACCTAGTGATTCATAATGACAGGAAAAAGTCACACGCTCAGACTCGGGGCAGACTGAGGGACAGGTGAGGCCTCCGTAGCCTCCTCTGTGGACTACAGCCCAGCAGGGTCCCCAGAAGCTCCTGGCGAAGCCCAGATGCCTCAGAATCAGCTGTGAGTGCAGCTGGCTGGACACACAGCACAGGTTGGGTCCCACGACCCAGGGAGCGGCACTTGCTGCCACAGGGTGCGCCAAAGTTCCACAGCTCTGATGGATCAAGAGCTGCCCACAGGGCTGCCCCCTACCTGGCCTGCTGTCAGCTATGGTCAAGCCTCTGGGGACTGAAGGCTGCCACCAGTTGTGGGTTCATTAGAGGGACACAGGGACAGCTGGCAGAGAGGCAGGTGTCCAAGGTACAAGCAGGCTTGGGGAGGGGCCCGGGGATGAGGTCCCCACTGTGTGTGCCACACAGCCTCCCCGGCTTGGTGGCCCCAGCTTGAACAGCACTTTGACCTCCTGAGCACAGCTGCTCGGGTGCAGGCAAGCCTTAGGATACAGTGCGGCAACCCCAGGAGAATGCGGGCTGGTTGTACTTGGCCGACTTTTTTTGCGGGGCTGGGGTGGTTCTGGGGACTGAACTCAGGGGCACTCAACCACTGAGCCACATCCCAGCCCTACTCTGTATTTTTTATTTAGAGACAGGGTCTCACTGAGTTGCTAAGCACCTCGCTGTTGCTGAAGCTGGCTTTGAAATCCTGATCCTTCTGCCTCAGTCTGCGTGCGCCACCATGCCTGGCCCTTGGTTGACTTTTGTGCATTGAAAATTTTTTTTTTGTGTGTGTGTGTGGTGGTGCTGGGGATTGAACCCAGGACCTTGTACACATGAGGAGCCCTGCGCATTGAGATTTTTTTGGAAAGTTACTTAAAAATGTTTCTTGGCTGGACACGGTGGTCAGTGACTGAACCCAGCTACTCAGGAGGCTGAGGCAGGGGATCACAAGCTGCCAGCCCGGGGAATGTAGCAAGACCCTGTTTCAAAATGAAAAACCCAAAGGGCCGGGGATGTGGCTCAGGGGTGGAGCTCCCTGGGATCGTCCTCAGCACTGCAAAAGAGGGTCTTGACCTCACGAAAATTTTAAATGCAAAACAACTTGTTCTTCCTTGTCTTTAAGTATGTAAGTATCTAAGTATGTAAAAATCTTCTTGAGACAATCTTGCTAACCTGTCCAGCCTGGCCTAGAGCTCTCGACCCACCTATTTCACTCTCCAGAGTAGCTGGGATTACAGGTGTGTGCCACCAAGTAGGGGATTTTTTTTTTCTTATTTTATTTAAAAAAAAATTTTTTTAGTGGTGCTGGGGATTGAACCCAGGGCCTTATGCATGCAAGGCACGCATTCTACCAACTGAGCTATCTCCCCAGGCCCATCTTTCTTATTTTCTAATAAACCAATTTTGATAATAACTTTTTAAAACATTGTGTGTGTGTGTGTGTGTGTGTGTGTGCATGCGCGCATGTGTGTGTTGCTGTGGGTCAAACCCAGAGTCTTGTGAATGCAAGGCAAGAGCTCTGCACCTGAGCTACAACCCCAGACCTGACAATAACTTTGAGTCTTTTGGGGACAGTGTGTATATTTTTTGCAGTGCTTGGGATCAAATCCAGAGCCTCCCTCAAGTGCTCTACCACAGTTATATCCCCAACCCCAGTATTCTTAAACATCATAAATTACTTTATAAATTTAAGATATTTGTTTCCTATCTAAGTATCTCAGTTATGGCTCAGGCATCTCCAATATAGCTTGTAAATTCCAAGTGCTCAAACATATCTTATAAATTGAATAATAAATCAATCTTGTAATAAGTTGAATCTCAAGTTATTTTAAATGTCCCAGTACTATTTATAAATTTAGAAAGATTTCATCCCATAATCACAAGATTCACTTGAGTGATTCAATTTTACAATTTAAATTAAAATCATAAATTTCCCGTTGGACAAGAATATGCCAAGTCATTACAGCCATTTCAAACCCTCAGCATGTTGAATACATCAGGATTACATATGAGTGCACCATAAAAGTACGAACGCAGAGCCAGAACGCAGAGTGGCACGTCTGCCATCCCAGCAGCTTGGGAGGCTGAGGCAGGAGGATCGCAAGTGTGAGGGTGACTTAGGGAGACCCTACCTCGTAATAAGAGCACCCTGGGTTCAATCCCAGCATCTCACACACACACAGAAGCAGCAAATCCAGGGCAGGGTGGGTGCGGCTCAGCAGCGGAGCAGTTGCCCTAACTGTGGATCCCAGGTTCCGTCCCCAGCACGTTAAAGAATACAGGACGGACGTGAGAGTCTGACTTCCTTCATCACGGGCGTGCTCCTGAAGTCCCCTGATCATTCATCTGTCCAGCAGATCTCTGTCGACGTCTGCTGAGTGCCAAGCACTGCCCAAGGCCCTTGGCAAGGACAGCGACCAAGATGAAGAAAACCCTTGCTGTCCCGGAACTTCTGTTAATGGGGGACATGCTGCACACATAAATCTATTTACCTGCTACAGGTGCATCTTACAGAGAAAAGAAAGGGTCGACAGGAAGGTGACTGCTGGCAGGGGAGCAGGGAAGCCTCAATGAGCAGATGCTTCTGAGCCAAGCCCTGAGTGGGACCAGGGCACGAGCCACATGGCCATCACAGGGAAGAACATTCTAGGCTAAGGGGACAGTACATGCAAAGGCCCTGAGGTAGTTCAGAGCAAGCAGGCCCATGGGGCTGGAATGGAGAGCATGAGGGTCAGGGAGATGCTGTGTGGAGGCAAGACCTACAGGGCCTCACAGGGCCTGGGATTTTGCTCTACCTTGACCCTGAATTTTTCTTTTAGGATTTATCGAGATTCCTTCTCCAGAAAATCATCCTAATGACCCTTATTAAGTTGAAGGTGTTGCAGGGTATGGTGGCGCATGCCTATAATGCCAGTGGCTTGGAAGGCGGAGGCAGGAGGATCTGGAGTTCAGAGCCAAACTCAACAACTTAGCAAGACCCTGTCTCTAAATAAAATATACAAAAGAGCTGGGGATGTGGCTCAGTGGTTAAGTGCCCCTGGTTCAATCCCTGGTACAAAAACAAACAAACAAAAACTTGAAGGTGCCTGTCCCTGGGATCCAGCAGTTGCATTTCCAGGCATCTGCCCAATAAAAACAATCTCAGAAATGCAGTGGACACCAGCACAGGGAACAGGTTCATTCGTGCGTTCAGCAAGTGAGCAGGAGAGACAATTCACAGAACTCACCTTCTGGACGAGGAAACCCCTACACACGCGTCTCAGAGACAGTGGTAAGTGGCATGATTGGATCTGCACATCACAGTAATGGATCACCTGCCTCAAAGTACAGAGCACACAAACACACAGCCCCGCCCTGCGCACTGGCCCACACTGCAGTCCCAGCTGCTCCAGAGGCCAAGGCACGATCACGGAACCCCGGAATTCTACGCCAGCCTAGGCGGCAGAGCCAGACCCCATCTCGGTCGATCGATCCATCAATCAATATCACACAGCAAACACCGCCGCCTATACACATTTCCTCCCTTGCTTCCCTCCGGGCTACTTGCTATGGGGAGGAGAGTGATCTAAAACGCAAACTGGGTCAGTCCCTCTGGTCTGACTCCCTCCAGGGTGTCTGGCTGCCCTTAACAGGCCCTGGTGGCCTTGCTAGATCTGGCCCCCCACAGTCCATCTCTCTCCATCCCTGTGGCTCCAGGCTCCCTCTTGCTGACTGGTCACTTCATTCATTGATCTGTCAGTGCCTTCCAGAGACATGCAGCCCCTGACTCTGGACCAGCCTCGATAGGGACCCAGGGCGCAGTGGCGAACAGGACAGAGAAAGTTCCTGTTCTCCCAGAACGGCCAAGCCAGGGAGAAGGCAAGGACAAAGGAGGCAAGAGGCCCAGGCAGAGATGGACGGGCAGGTACAGTAAAGGAGCAGCCGGTGGCAGGCCAGGACGCCAGCGGGCCTTCCAGGCAAGCCAAGGGCATGGAATCCCAGATGCAAGTCAGCACCACAAAACCCCTCCCAGGGGCTGGTGACTATTGCGGACACCCTAACAACCAGCCAATCCCTCTTCTAGCTCACACCATAGTTATGAGTAAACAAAAATCTGACTGCTGCTTGGACGGGTTGTGCCCTCCCTACAAGGGCGGCCACTTGGCCAGTATTTGTCAAAGGCAGAAAGCAAGATCCAGGCTAAGCAATTTCTAACAGGCTTCCAAGCGCCAGAATCCTAATCAGAGCACTATCCGGGGACAATTTACCCAGATGAGAAATACTTATGCTGCAGTTATACTTGGGAAATACGGTTTTTCACTTCACGATGCTAATATTGAAAATGCTGAGAATGTTAGAAACAGTAACAGGTGTGGAACGCTGTATGGGGAAACAGCCAGGTCACAGCATGGCTTTTTTGGGGGGTTGGGGTAATAGGGATTGAACCCACCAAGCCACATCCCTAGCCCTTTTTACATTTTATTTAGAGACAGTCTTTGCTAAATTACTTAGGGTCTTGCTAAGTTGCAGAAGCTGGCTTTGAACTCACGATTCTCCTGCCTCAGTCTCGCTAGTGGCTGGGATGACAGGCATGCATCACCGCACCCAACTGGTATCACCATTTGAAAAGAAAAAGTAGCTTGACATCATGAAGAATTCATTTGAAAACAAGATACCACATTTTAAAATTCTAGTGTAATGGAGCTGGCAGCTGACCTGTGAGGTGCTCTGGGCCAGCGGAGACTGCAGTGGGTGGAAAGCAGGGGGCTCCTGTGCCCTGGGACTGGGCCACCACCAGATTTTTAGCCCCAAATTCTGCAACATCACCCAGGAAGGGGGCTTCACTATAATAGTGAAAGTCAAGGTGTCATTTTAACCAAGATTTGCTGCCTGTCCTGTTTCTACATTTTATTGGGTCAGGTGCCGTGGTGCACGCCTGTAATCCCAGTGGCTTGGGAGGCTGAGGCAGGAGAATTGAGAGTTCAAAGACGCCTCAGTAACTTAGCGAGGCCCTAAGCAACTCAGTGAGACCGTCTCTAAATAAAATATAAAAAAGAGCTGGGGATGTGGCTCAGTGGTTGAGTGCCCCTGGGTTCAATCCCCGGTACCAATATATATGTATATATCATGGAAGTTCTGGTTTAGGCTAAGGAGTCTGTTTTCCATCCTGCCTCCTTCGCCTGCCTCCTTCATCTGCTTTGTCCTCTGGAGAGGACAGCCTGGGAGCTCAGCCTCGGTGAGTTCAAGTTCCTGGGATTGTGTGGGTTTCAGAGGAGGAATTCCCCTTGCCCTTTCACAAGAGCTGGTGGTCTCCCAACACTCCTGGGCCCCCATTATTGCTGCTGTTTGGCCCTAGGGGACTGGCTGAAGTTTTAAGCTCCCAGCTCTGTCTGGGCCCACATCCAGGAAGTCACAGAAGGCCCAGTCTAGGGAACAGAGGAATGTCCTGAGAGTGCAGTTCTGCCCCAAAGGTCACCTCCTCCCCTGGTTCTCCTGGCATTCCAAGCACATCAGGGACAGCAGAGTCCCCGCAGCACTAGTGGGCCTCTTGTTGAGCAAGGGCTTTGGAGAAGAGCCATGAAAGGAGAAGGAAGTATACACCTTCCTTCCTTCCTTCCTTCCTTTCTTTCTTTCTTTCTTTCTTTCTTTCTTTCTTTCTTTCTTTCTTTCTTTCTTTCTTTCTTTCTTTCTTTCTTTCTTTCTTTCTTCCTTTCTCTTTCTCTCTCCCTCTCTCTCTCTCTCTCCCTCTCTCTCTCTCTCTCCCTCTCTCTCTCTCTCTCTCTCTCTCTCTCTCTCTCTCTCCCTCCACCCCCTTTCTTTCTTTCTTTCTTGGTCCTGGGAATTGATCCCAGGGGTACTTAACCACTGAGCAACATCCCCAGCCCTTTTTTAAAAAATTTAGAGACAGGGCCTTGCTAGGTTGCCGAGGCTGTGGCTCTGAATTTCGCTCTCCTACCTCAGCTTCCCTAAACACTGTTTTCTGCAGACTGAAAAGATGTTATGTGGTGGGAAGAGAGCGTGTGACAGTTGACTTACAAGGAAAATATGAGCATTACCACATGGAACCATCCCAAGGACAAGCCACAAAGAGGAATTTTTAAAGAAATGTTTACATTTAAGAAAAATTTGAATTGTCTCCCCCAGACATGTGAATAGGGACTTTAAACACATCCAAGACAGCTCCATCAGTTGAAAGGGGGACAGGAGAGAGAAGCTTCGGCGCCTTTTTTCTCAAATCATGAAAAAGAAGAAACGAGCTGAGTAAGTTCTGAACTGGAGGCCTGAATAATCACTGCCATGAAAAATGCTTCAGGATTTGAGTCCTTTGAGGTGTCTGCCCAATGGGCGAAAACTTGAACAGAATGAAGAAGTACATTGTTCCCAGCTCGCCTGCTGGACACACTGGGAAACTGCCCGTTGCTTGCCATGCCAGGCTGTGCCTACTATGAGAGGAGCAGAGCAGGGGTCAGAAGCTTGGTCTCCCAGGAGCCACAGAGGCTGTGAAGCACAGATTTAGACATGAAAACTTATGACAGCAGCAATATTGTTTTCCCCAATACACTTCTAGAATGGACAGACATTGCTTCACAGGGGTCACGGGAGAAAACTAAAAGGAAAGAGTAAAAATAGAAAAAGATCTGCACTATAGATTCTGGAACCCATGATTATTTGTGTGACTAATCAACTGTCTGGGAGACAAGGTCACCACCTGAAGTACATGAGAATTCTCACTGATGATGAGGCTGTGATCTGTCCTCTCTGGTCCAAGCAACCTAGTTCTTCCCAGATTTAGTTTATGGAAAGATGGTTCTCATTGATCACTAAAAGCACTGAACATTTTGAGCTCTCCAGGCTTGTGTTAAGCACTGCGGATGAACAGATCTGGACCCTTGCCTTCAATTCAGATGCTAACACCATTCATTCGTTCATTCATTTTTGCAGGTTTGAACCCAGGGTCTCAGGTATGCTGAGCAAGTGTTCTCCCACTAAGCTACTCCCAGGACAACTAGCACCAGTTTTTATCAGGAAATTACAATGCAGCCAGGCATGGTGACACATGCCTGCGAGCCAGGTGACTCAGGAGGCTGTGGCAGGAGGATCACAAGTTTGAGGTTTGCCTCAGCAGTTTATCAAAAGCCTCAGAAACTTGCAGAGACCCTGTCTCGAAATAAAAAGACTGGGGATATAGCTGAGCAGTAGACCCTCTCTGCAAAAAAACAAGAAAAAGAATCACAGTGCTTTATGCTTAGTGCAAGAAAACAGAATGTGACACCAAGAGCTCTGGCAACGTGGTGCGGAATGAATTCTGACTCCACCACTTACAACCTAAATGACGTTGGGCAATTTAGTCATTGCTAAGCCCGAGGCTTCGTCTGCCTGCCGAGCATAACGAGCACCCGCCTGGACTCTACTGCATAGTAAGGGCGCAGTGACGGTCATTACTCATCATTGTTACTGTGACCTTTGGGCTATGGGTAGAAAAACAACCCCCCAGAATTGCCAATTCGAAGCGTGTTTTTCTGGAATCACCACCGAGCCACTTCGGGCCGGGGGCAGCGTCCCCCTTGCACGATGGTGGGGGGGGGGGCGCACCCGTCTCGCGGCACGTTGGGAACCCCCAGAGTTCGAGGGCCAAACGCGGCGGGGGCGCGGACGACGCCCCGGGGGTGCCCACGAGGCCGCGAGCAGCGGGAGCGCGCCGCCCACATGCCCGGCCGGTTCCCGCCAACCCGCGGCGCGGTGTCACGCGCCCAGTCACACGGTGGTCGGTTCCCGGAGCTCGCGGAGCGACCTGCCCTCCCCGAAGGCGGCGCGGGCCGGGCTCACATCCGGGGCTCCTGGGCGGGACGCCGGGTCTCCCACAGCAACTACGGCCCCCAGAGGTCCGCGCGCCGGCGGGCTCGAGCTCTCTGCGCAGGCGCGCCCAGCGTCCCCCGGGGACGGGGTGGGGCTTGCGTGGTGACGTCGGAGGCGGGGCCTGGGCGGCGCGAAGAGGGGGCGCGAGAATGGAGGCCCAGCCCGGCGGAGGGGGCGCGGGGGAGCGCGCGACCGAGGACCCTGCGCCAGGCCCCAGCAAGGCCTCCGGCGGCGCCGGCCACTATGAGCTGCCGTGGTGAGGGCCCAGGGCGCAGATGATGGGTGCAGCTGGACGTGAGGATGGGCTAGGGGCGGGCCATGTCCCGGGGATCTCTGCGCGGGGCTCGGGCGCGTCCTGGGGACCCTTGGGGAGCAGGAGGCTCGAGTGGCCTCGAAGGGATTGTGGTTTGCAGAAGGCGAGGGGCTAGGGTCTCCGATCCCACCGGGTCTGAGTGGCCGGTCGGTCCCTTGCACAGCCAAGGCTAATGACAGTAAGGGCCAGCCGAGGTGATCACCCACTTTTTTGTTTTTCTAATTGCAGCCCTTTTTAAAATATTGATTGCATGTTTAAAACGACGGTACTTTGCATATTAGGGTCAGTTAAATATATTATTACAATTAGCTTTACCCACTTTCTTTTTACCTTTTAATGCGACCACCAGAAAACTTTACACGTGTGGCTTGCATTATATTGTTCTTGCGAGGCACAATTCTGAATGCTTGAGATACTTTGGTAAACAGCAAATCTGCTGCTGTCTCCGAGTTTACATTTGATAGAGAAGAGCAAAGTGAAAAAAATAGACAAATAAGGGCTGGGGGTGTAGCTCACCCTCACTTGCTGCATCAGGTTCTGAGTTCAGTCCCAAGCACCAATAAATAAATAGACAAGTAGATGCACTGTATATTTGATAAGACAGGTGCTCTGGGGGAGAAATTAATAGCTCTGGTGGTCAGGGAAGACCTCTGAGGCTTCCATAGTTGAACAGGTTGGAACAAGGCTCGTGGCTGTGTGCTGGAGGAGCTTCAGTCAGCGGGAGCAGCCTGGAGACAGAGCAGACTTGCCTCTTCAGAGTCCAGCTCCAGTTCTGCTCTCCATGTTCCCAGCAGCTGATTCTCTCCCTCCTCTGGGATTCCACAGCCCTTGGTTTATGTAAGGAGCCTGGCACTGTAGTGGCATCTGCTAAGCTCTATCTCCCTATTGGTGGCAAAGTCTTTTAGGGCAAGTATCACGTCCTGATCATCTCAGTGCCTTTTCTGCTCTCCTCTTCTTGAGCTAACTCCTCACTCATCGTGTGGTACCTGGTGGAGGTCGAGTATTAAAAATAAGTGTGTAGGAACAAGTGTGCTCTCCTGCTGGCCTTTGAGAACAACTGTGTTTCCAGCTTAGTGGTAGGGTGCTTGCCAAGCATGCATAAGGGCCTGGGTTTGATCCCCAGCACATGTCTGCAGAAACTGGCAGGTGAGGGATGAGAAAGAGTTCCAGGTGCACCCGTGACTATCAGACCTGATGGTGTTGGTGCTGCCTGTGTGGGCCTGTCCCCTC
Source organism: Sciurus vulgaris (assembly GCF_902686455.1). Lineage (NCBI taxonomy): Eukaryota > Metazoa > Chordata > Mammalia > Rodentia > Sciuridae > Sciurus > Sciurus vulgaris. Next base: position 35,693,744 of record NC_136479.1, on the reverse strand, counting down.
ACAGTGTCACATTGCTCCATAGGGTCTGTGCTGGTCCCTCTCCAGCAGCATCGTGTTTCTCTGCCGTGATGGGTGTGGGATAGTGGTGGACGATTCTCATGCACTTAACTTTTCAAACTTTAAATGAAAAACTTGCATCTGTTGACTTTTGTTGGTTTTTTTTTGGTACTGGTGATTGAACCCAGGGATGCTCTACCACTGAGCTACATCTTCAGCCCTTTTCATTTTTGTGACAGGGTCTTGCTCAGTTGTTGAGGTTCTCACTAAATTGCTGAGGCTGGCCTTGAACTTATGATCCTCCTGCCTTAGCCTCCCGAGTTGCTGAGATTACAGGTGTGCGTCACGTTGCCCGTTCCTTTTAATGCTTTCAAGATAACCTTGTCAATATTTTTATGTATTTTCTTCAAAACAGGGTTGAAAAATACAGGCCAGTAAAGCTGAATGAAATCGTTGGGAACGAAGACACTGTGAGCAGGCTAGAGGTGAGTGCCTTTTTAAAAAAAATGATGTCTTTCACAAGCTCAAAGCATTTAGAGGATGACAGTCCATTCAGGAGGGAAAGGCAAACCAGGAATCCAGAAGGGACCAGAAGACGTTCAGTTTAAGGGAGACTAGAAAATGGTGGAAAATGTCAGTGGAGTTTCAGGCTTGATCTTATCCATTTCTAGCAGAAGAGGCAAACTTTTTCTGTAAGGCCAGATAATATCTTAGGAATTGAGTCCTCAGCACACTGAATATAAAACAAAACAAAACAACAATGCTTTAAAAACATAGAAACTCTTCTTAGCTAGGAGACTTACCAAAACCGACTTCGCAAAGGATTTGTCCACATTCACCCCCAACCCTGGCTCTCCTTTGCCAACCCCTTCTTGGAGTGACTGAGTGACAAGGCAGCCACCTTCAGGATGACGTTAGGAAGAACAAGGAGAACCACTGGGCAGTAGAGCAGGCTTTGAATTCCTAGCCTCAGAGAATCTGTCGGTGTCACCTAGAAGCCCAGCCATTTGAGAAATGACAGAGATCATCTCTACAGTAAGTGGGGCTTAGCTACCAAGGTTATTTTGATATATTCATTTTACAAATACAAGCCATGCACAGTGGCGCATGCCTATAATCCCAGCAACTCCGGAGGCCGAGATAGGAAGATTGCAAGATCAAGGACAGCCTCAGCAACTTAGAAAGGCCCTGAGCAACTTAGCAAGAACCTGTCTCAAAAAAATAAAGGACTGGGGACATAGCTCAGTGGTAGAATGCTTGCCCAGCATGCACGAGGCCCTGGGTTCAGTTCCGAGTACCACAGCCACAATAAAAAGAGTTTGGGCTTCAGGCTGGGGGTGAAGCTTAGTGGCGGAGCAGCTGCCTGACATACAGGAGGCCCTGGGTTCTGTTCCCCAGCACTGAAGAAAAAGTTTGCGTTTCAAGTTGAGGACAGGAAGGAATCACCCAGGGTTTCAGTTAGGTAAAATTCGGTATTTGAGTTGGTTGGGTTTTTTTAAAATATTTTTTTTAGTTGTTGATGGACCTTTATTTATTTATTTATATGTGGTGCTGAGAATTGAACCCAGGGCCTCACCCAAGCGCCTCACCACTGAGCCCCAGCTCAGCCCTGCGTTAGCCAGTTTTAACCAGCTTCTTTCCCTCAGGTCTTTGCGCGAGAAGGGAACCTGCCCAATATCATCATCGCAGTGAGTGCTCAGCCCTGGCGCTGCCTGTCGCTGCCTGGCGCTGCCTGGCCCTGCCCACTGAAGTGCTTCTGCGCTCTGTCCTTCCTCCCCAGAGGGGCCCTGGGCCATCTTGGTCCTGTAACTGGGGAGGCCTGTGGGTCGCTTGCCCTGCTTATGTGTGCCATGGGGCGGGGCGCGGTGGGAGTTGAGGGTGGCAGTGGCCCAGGAGCCACCCTGGGGTCCATTGAGTGGCCTGAAGCACTGACTTCACCCCTTGTTCCCAGGGTCCCCCCGGAACTGGCAAAACTACCAGCATCCTGTGTCTGGCCCGAGCCCTGCTGGGCCCAGCGCTGAAGGATGCTGTCCTGGAACTCAACGCCTCCAACGACAGGTGGGCAGGGCTGGTGGGCGGTGGGTTGGTCTTGGCAGTTGGTCTTGGCGCCATGCCGGCTTCCCATCCGTGGAAGAGCGGGAGGTGCTGGCTCCTCGTGTGCCACCAGCAGACTCGCTGTCTTCTTTTCTGTTTTAATGGAAAAATTTAAAACCTCATTTTAAGTTGTAGCATAACATAAAGCTCTCCATCCTCACCACGTGCTCGGTGTGCCCTGCGGCAGGGTCAGGTTGTTCCCATGATGGCACAGTGCTGCAGCACGGCGTCCTGCAGGACCGAAGCCCTGTGCCCACGAAACAACCCCCACAGCCTCTGGCCGCTTTCTGAGTGACCGCCTGGAGGCCTCGGTCAGAGGAGTCGCACAGGGCTTGTCCCTGGCTGGTGGAGTCCCCTCTGCGGTACCCTCCGGGTGCGTGCCCATGGTGGCACAGGGCGGTTCCCGCCCTTGTCTCGGCTGGAGAGCATCCCACGTGCGTCCTTCCAGGCTGCATTCATTGTCTCTGAATGGATGAGAGCTGCTTCCGTCTGTGGTGGCGGCAAGTAGTGGTGACCCTGATGGACAGGCATCTCCTGGCGTCCCTGCTCTTGATTCTGGGGTGAGCTGAACACCCAGAGTGCACTCGCTCCGTCCTGCTTGACTTGTGTCTCAGCTGCGAGCGGCCACCCTGCTCTTCCTGTGGCTGTTTCGGGTCCCTGCCAGCTGTGCTCATTGTCCCCCGTCCTCATTGACACTTGTCTTCTGTGTTTGCTCCTCCCCCGGCGGGCTTCCTGATGGCCATGTGGTGCTGCTTTCCGCCTTGGATGCGGAATGGGGGGCGATTGTGACACGGGCCCCTGCGGGGCTGCCTGCAGCTGCCTTTGGTGTTTTGTAGGGCAGGTTCCAGCCCTTTACAGTGCGGAAGGTCTGTGTGGCCCTGGAGTGGCAGGTACTGTAACTGGCAGCTTACCCGCTGTCCCTGTGGCCTTCCGCGGCCCATTGGGTAATAGCCGGTTCCAGATGCGGGTGCAGTGGTTCTGGTTCCTCACTCCTGCCCCTCACAGGACCCCAGCCACACACGCCTCTTTTTGAGACTCGGTGGCTCACAGTTGTCATACCGAGAGAATGGCCTGTTACTGCAAAGGATTTTCTGCTTTGGATTCTTAAACGGGATGTCACTGTAGCGTCTTCCCGCATTTCTCTAGCATCTGTTTCCTTCCGGTCACCTTTTGAGACACACCCACATCCGCTCTTGGTCACTCAACACACTGAACCATGCACATGTGGTGCGGGAGCCTCTGAGGGTGAAGGGACACTGTTTCAGCAGCTTTGTGCTGCTGTGACCAGACGATGCCACCTGAATCGTAGAGGAGACAAGCCTGGCGCTCGAGGGTTCAGAGGTCCCACTCCGCCGCTCTGGCCCTGGTGGGGCAGCACCCCATGGCAGAAGGGCCCCGTGGAGGAGAAGAGCAGCTCTGGACATGGCACCAGGAAGCAGAGAGCCCCCTCACCAGGGGCAAAATATACACCCCAAAGGCATGCGTCCCCATGACCTCCTCCAGGCACATGTCCCCCATGACCTCCAGCCTGTCACCCCGGTGGATCCCTCGGGCTCAGTGTGCTGGTCAGATCGAGGTGCTTCTTGGCGGTCACTCCACCCAGAACCTTCTAGCACAGTCTCGCCCTGAGCTCCTAGGGGCTGTCCCGGTGGAACCACAGCCAACACTCAGGCCAGTTAGCAGACAGTGCCACGGGCGCAGCAGTGCACGTGCATTGGGAGGAAGGAGGCCTGTCCGTTGGGCAGCAGGATGGATGTCCAGACACTGCGCAGTGAGGTCCTTCCAGTCTGCTGTCTATGTAGCTGGCGATCGATTTGATTTTCTCTTTAGAAGGATGTTGTTCAGCCTTGATCAAGACCTTGGCGACCTGGCCTGCGGGTGTCCCCAGAGGCGGGCGTGACGCTGCAGCTGGGTCTGTGTGCCCTCGGTGGTCACCCAGCAGTCATGAAGACCTCAGCTTTCCTCCTGGCCATTGTGAACAGAAAATGAAAAAGGTTTCTGTGGGCTGCTTCTCGCCGCTCTGGCTTCGTGCTCAGCACACCCTGCCCTCCGCCACAGGCCCAGGGCAGCGGGCTGGCTGGGAGCATGGCAGGCCCGCTGGGAGGCTCGGGCAGAGCGCTGGCCTGGCATGCTGAAGCCAGTTCCATCCAGCACCACAAAAATAAGTGGATGAGGAGTCGGTGTAGAGACAGCGCCACCCCCCACGGAGCGCCAGCCAGGGACAGGCAGCGCCCTGTCCTCCCCCGCGGTGTCCTCCCAGGCAGCCCCGGCCGCCTGTCCTTTAGCATAGCTGGGGATGAGTGACCGTCCCTGCTGGAACAGCCCCTGGCATGACGAGGTGGCCAGCGCTGTAGGCTGCAGGAAGAATAAGAGCCTTGAGACCCCTGGGATCTTGGTGGTCAAAGGGTCCAGGGGACCCCATGGTAGTTGCAGGATAAAATGAGTTTTATTCTATCAGAAAAAGGAAGTGGCACTTTTTCCTTATTCTTCGGAAGACCTCCAAGGAAGAATAAAAGCCTTGAAATATTGGTCCTCATAACTAGTTAGAGTTAACCCAAAAAAGAAATTAAAAAACTAAAATTGGGTCCCGTAGTCCCTGGTGGCATGTGGAAGGTTTCAGAGTTCCTGTGGAGGTGACTGGATTTGCCTCAGGAGGTGACTGTAAAATTCTGGTTTATTGTTTCAGGGGCATTGACGTCGTGAGAAATAAAATCAAAATGTTTGCCCAACAGAAGGTCACCCTCCCCAAAGGCCGGCACAAGATCATCATCCTGGACGAGGCAGACAGGTACGTGCTTGCCTGGAAGGCCTCGGCCTTGACCTGAGTCTCACTGGGCTTCCTTCAATCCGGAGAAAAATCACCTTTGTGCTGGGTTTGCTCACCACACCTTCGGACAGCAGTTGACAGGGGCCTTACCCTCGGCTTTGTAGCTAACTTAGAAACGCTGGTTTGAAAACCGGTGCGGTGGCTCAGGAGACTAAGGCAGGAGGATCGTGAGTTCAGGGCCAACCTCAGGAACTTAGCTGGACCCTAAGCAACTTGGTGAGACCCTGCCTCTAAATAAAATGTAAAAAGGTCTGGGGATGTGACTCTGGTAGAATGTGAACGCCCCAGTTTAATTCCGAGTTCCAAAACAAAAGGAGAGAATTTGTCTGAGACTGTGTTTCAGCATCACCTATAAGAAATTTAAGGGAACACTTGATTCTGGTTCAGCACACCTGACATAAAACAGTGTGCAGCCATTGCCAGTGTAAACGAAAAAAATGCTAACGACATTTTAAAAATATAGCAGTTATTCCTGTTTAAAAAATACCAAGGGGCCTGGGGCTGTAGCTCGGGTAGAGCGCTTGCTGGCAGGTGCAAGGCACTGGGATGGATCCTCAGCACCACATAAAAATGATAAAATAAAGATAGTATGTCCATCTACAACTTAAAAAAAAAATCAATTTAAAACATACATATCATCCATACCAGGCATTATTTTTTCTTTTTTTGCACTTTGCATTTTCACATAGCTGAGTGTCTCATTTGTGGATTCTGTTATATCTTGTATTCTTTATGTTATATCTTGTATCATGTATTCTTTCATGTTATAAGCCATGTTCCATAACATTATGATCTTGTTATGAACATGGGTTTTTTTGTTTATTTTGTTCTTGTTTTTGAGCCAAGGTCTCACTGTGTTGCCCAGACTGGCCTTGAACTCCTGGGCTCGGTGGTCCTCCTGCCTCAACCTCCTGAGTAGCTGATAGCACAGGTGTGCACCACTGTGGCAGCTGTGAATGTAGTTTCTATTTTTTATTTTTTTGCAGTGCCGGGACTGAACCCAGGGCCTCACACCTGCTAGGCAGGCGCTCCGCTGCTGAGCCCCAGCCCAGCCCTTTGCATTTTATTCTGAGACAGTCTCCCTAAGCTGCCCAGGCTGGCCTTGAACTTGGGCCCCTCCTCCTCCAACTTCCTGAATAGCTAGGATTTCAGGCATGAGCCCCCACGCCCGGCTGTAGTTCCCGTAGTCACGTCATATTCTACAGTGTGGGTAGACCCTGACTGTTGCACTGACCGTTGCTTATAGTACCAGTAACAGCTGACATTGTTAACCCTGTGTGCTCTCTTACAATATGCCGGGCGCCTGCTGAACACTTTACACAGTGTCACCTCACTTTATCCCCGACCCTCTGAGGTGGGCAGCATCGGTGTCTCCGTCTTGTAGGTGGTGACCCCAGGCTGACAAGAGCTGCCTGAGGACCCATGTCCAGCCAGTGATGGGCCCCAGGGCCTCTGCTCTGACGCCTGTGTACAGCCTGCCCGTGTGAGGTCCAGGTGGGGTCCCCACATGTTGTCAGAGCAGGTGGCAGTTGACGCTGGGACGCTGGAGTCTTGCTAAGCAGCTGAGGCAGGCGAGTGCTGGCAGCTGAGCCCCGAGAGCACGGCTCACGGGCGTTCACACTAGTGGGTGGCCTGGAGCTCGAGACTCGGGCCCCAATGCCTTCCTCCTGTTCTCCCCCAGCATGACCGACGGAGCCCAGCAGGCCCTGAGGAGGACCATGGAGATCTACTCCAAGACCACGCGCTTCGCTCTGGCCTGCAACGCTTCTGACAAGATCATAGGTGAGCTGAGCTCTGCGTGGCCAGGCCCACGTCTGGCTCCCCGACTGTCTTTAGTTTGCATTTAGCTGGGTGGACTCAAGGCCTGGAGCCTGCTGGGCGAGCGCCCCACCCTGCCCTCGCCCTGGCTCTGAGCAGCTGAAGATGGGCCTGGGGCCACCCGCCACAGCCAGCCTCTGTCGTCTGCACAACCAGCTTCCCTTAATGTTTCTAGAAGTGAGAAATGAAAGTAACATGGCTATCATGTAAGGGTGATGCTTCCAATCAGTCTTTGAATTTGATCATACGTAAGGCTTTGTGGAGACACTGTTCACTTCACTTCCATCTTTGTGGCAGTGCTAGGGACCGAAGGCAGGTCCTCACATGCCAGGTTGTGCTCTCCGACCAAGCCACACCCCAGCCTTTAGCTTCACTTTGTTTATTTTCTTGTGGAGCTGGAGGTGAAACCCGAGGCCTCCAGCATGCTAGCAAGCGCCCTGTCACTGAGCCGCCCCTCCAGCCCCTCAGCCTCTCTCCAGAGAGGAGAGAGCAAGCTCAGTTATGCAGCAAATAGAGGAGCTGGGTCGGGCCCCTGCCCCACCCACGATCGCACACGCTTGTGTGGACGAGCACTGGCCCCACCCCAGACCTTTTCCAGTCATTCTGTTTTGAGCCAGCATCATGCTGGCCTTGAGGTTGAGACGCTCCTGTCCCGGCGTCCTCCGGAGAGCTGGGAGCACAGGCCTTACGCTTCCCTGTCAAAGACCTCACCCGGTCTCCAAATACCTGCGCCTTTTAGGTGCAGACCCCCACCCTGCGGAGGCATGCCTGCTGCTGCAGACAGCTGTGGGTGGAGGGAGCCCCGCCCGGCACCACCCTCGTGGGCGGATCCCAGCCGGCCCCTCCCGTCCTCCAGCTTGGCTCGGCCCTGCTTCCCTCAGCCCAGGCCGGTGGCTTCCCTCTCCTTTCCTTGTTGCGGCGGCCCAGGCTTCCCTCCCACCCGAGCGTTAGCTGGCTGCAGGGTAGTCCTGTGCCCTGCAGCGGCCTGGCACCGTGGTGCTGTCTGCTGCAGCCTCGCTGCAGCTCCTGTGGCTGGTGGGCTGGTCCCCCACGCAGCTCTGTCTCTCCTGCTCTGGGCTGTGTGGGTCCCTCTGCCTTTCCAGCCCAGGGCCTCGGCACCGAGAGCTGGGGCGCAGCTCTTCTAATGTGCTGCCGACACCGAGGCAGGCGGGCCGTTCTGCACCCACAGAGCAGCAGGGTGCGGACCCTCGGTGGGGTGGGGCGGAGAGGAGTGCCCAGGCTTGGGGGTGGGCTGGCCTCACGTGGGGGCCAGCGTGAGGGCTCCGTGAGGTGGGTGTGGCTTGGTGGGGTAAACCAGGAGAGAGGGTGTCGGTGGGCAGGACCCCAGAGAGGGCAGGTGGGCGGGAGGAGGGGGCAGGGTGCCTAGGGCAGGAGGCAGCCCGTGCTGGACAGTGGGCTTGCGGATGGTGCAGTGGGTCAGGGGCTTTGCCGGTGTGGACAGGTGGAGCGTCCTGTGCTGAGCAGAGGCCTTGTGGTGTCCACTGCTGTCCCAACCCACTGAGCCGCAGGCTACCAAGGGGGCCTTACCTCTGGAGTCTATTGGGCTAGCTGGCGCTGGCCTTCGGGGGCTTGTGGCATGTGGACCGTATGTCCTGGAAGCCCGCTGCCCCTCTGGGAGGCTGAGGCTGGCCAAGGTCTTGCTGCCTGGTGGTGGGTATGCACACGTCCCTCCCTGGATTCCTGGTCACTCCTGCACACCTGCCAGGCCGGCAGAGGGAAAGATGCAGCTGTCCCGTAGCCACAGAGCTCCAGGTGGCGCTGGCCCTTGCCGGGGAGGCCTCACCCTCTTCCCGTCTCTGCCAGAGCCCATTCAGTCCCGGTGCGCCGTGCTCCGCTACACCAAGCTCACGGACGCCCAGATCCTGGCGAGGCTCCTGAGCGTCATGGAGAAGGAGGATGTGCGGTACACAGACGACGGCCTGGAAGCCATCATCTTCACCGCCCAGGGGGACATGAGGCAGGTGTGTGGGCACTGAGCAGACCCAGCCGCAGGGGGCTGTGGGCTGGAGGGGGCGGGCAGCGACGCAGGTCACCTGGTGCGCTTCTGTCCCCAACAGGCTCTGAACAACTTGCAGTCCACCTTCTCGGGGTTCGGCTTTATCAACAGTGAGAATGTGTTCAAGGTACCCGACCACATGGGCCCAACTCACCTGCACTGTTTCCCTGGGACTGTGCCTGACAGCAGGGGCAGGTGCTTGGCTGGAGGGAGGGCGCCAGGGCGCACGCCCTGCTCCCCGTGACCTCCCTGTCCGCATGACTTCCCCACCATGGGGGCGGGAGGAGCTTGGGTGTGTCCCTGTGTGGATGGTGAGAAGATGGCCCACTCGGGGAGGTGGCACCTTGCTGGCCATCCCCTGCTCCTCTTCATGTCATTAGTCAAGGCCAGTTGCCACCCCATGGTGGCGATCAGCCCAAATACCTCTTATGCGCAGGGTTCTGGGCACAGGACCCCCAGCTGATCTAAGACGCGGCCTGGGGCAGACTCCCTGGCCCTGGTGCTTTGTTGTGAACTTGCGATCTGGGCGTGGGAAGCTGCTCTGGGCGTGGGAAGCTGCTCTGGGTACTTTGGTGGCAAAAGCTCGTTCCGTTGCTGGGATGTGGTGGAGACGGCGAGCTGAGAGCCGGCGCCCGAGCCTCCTGACGCCTCTCCTGGGCTTGGCCAGGTCTGCGACGAGCCCCACCCGCTGCTGGTGAAGGAGATGCTCCAGCACTGCGTGCACGGCAGCATCGACGAGGCCTACAAGGTGAGCCTCTGCTGTCGGGGCGCAGCCCTCGCTGCCCGGGGCATCGCACGTGCCACAGGCCGGTGCACCTTACAGACCTGCGCCCTGCATCCCGGGGGCCAGTTTCTTGCCCCAAACTACCCTGCATGGTCAGCCCGGGTTGAAAGTGTGTCTTTCAGCCTTAATTACATCTTCCCATTGGAAAATCTGTCGCCCAGAGTCCCTGGCCCAGGGCCTTCCCCAGGACACCGTATTCCCTTGGGCAGGGGGACAGGTGCCCCTCATCCTCCTGGGGAGCATGAAGATGGGCATTCTGGGACACTGCAGTCCCCTGTCAGCCAGGAGGCGTCTAGTCAGTTCAGGGCCTGGTCCTGTGAGCAGATTCCAGGGGGCACAGTTAGGGTCTGGGGGACCAGGTTGTCACCACCTGCCAGCCCCGGTGTGATCCAGGGCCACGGGTCTGACCACAGGATTCCCTTCCTGTCCCCCAGCAGACTCAGCTGGCAGTCGCCTGGGTTTGGGGCAGGGTTTGGTGTGAGCGTAGAGTGCTATTCGGGGGACCAAGGCACAGGGCCTGGTGAGGTCCGGGTGGCAGAGTGGGCCTGAAGGGACCCCTGAGGATTGTGGACGCAGAGCCCCCCACCCCAGGATCAGCCCCATGGTGCAAAGGCAACAGGACTGTGTCCAGGCCCCCGTCTGCAGGGAGAAGACAGGAGGCTGGGGCTCCTGGGGTCGCTGACCTGCACGGGCTTGGTTCTGCCCATCTGCAGAAGCTAGTGTGGCTTCGCAGGCTCAGGGTGGACATTGTGGGGCCTGGGGGTGGACCTGGGGTGCTTTCTCTGCCTGCCTGGCTCCATGATCAGGAGTGTGGTCAGCCTGAGGCACCCAGGTGGCCCTCCAGCAGCCCCGGGGGTCAGGTGATCCTCAGCACCACGGCCTGGCCCGCGGCCTCCCCAGCCTGTGCTGGCCGGCTGGTGTGGGTCTGACCTGGCTCACGTTTTCACCTAGATCCTCGCTCACCTGTGGCATCTGGGCTACTCTCCAGAGGATGTCATCGGCAACATTTTCCGAGTGTGTAAGACTTTCCAGATGGCCGAATACCTGAAGCTGGAGTTCATCAAGGTTGGTCAGGGCACAGAGACGCCGTCTCCTCCAGATGCGTGGCGTTCAGTTTTCTCACTGGTGGCGGGACTGGCCCTGGTGGCCGTGGTGTCCCTGACATAGTGGGAGGGCGGGTGGCCGGCTCTCGAGGCTGAGTGTTGGCCAGTCAGTGACCTGGGCATCCCTGGGCGACTGTCCTCATCATAGGTCTCTTGATTGACTGGCTGATGGATGGCAGTGCCGGCACGTGACCAGGGCCTCGAGCTCGCTTGGCCAGGGCCCTGCCGCTGGCCTACCCCTGCCTCTTGTTCTGAGTCCTGGTGAATGGAATATGGTTTACGCAGAGGACAGCTCAGTCCTGTGGGTAACACGACCACCTTCCCGTTACCCCAGAAACACCCGTGTGCCCCTTGGAAGTCATGCTTTCCACAACACCCAGAGACCACCAGTCTGTTTTCTGTTTTGGAAACTGAAGTTTCCGAACATCATACAGGTGGAGTCTCGCAGCACTTTCCCCACCAGCATTTGCAAACGTGAATGTCTGAGTGCAACAGGCGATTTCATGTCCCATGGTAAATTCCCAGGGTGCTTGTCCAGCGGTAAGTGCGTGTCTCAGTGGTCCAGAGACCGCTAGGCTGGGGGCAGGCAGCTCCCGCGCAGAGCCCGGGAGGTTTTTAAAATTTTATTTGTGTATTTTGGGTACTAGGGATTGCACTCAGGGGCATGCAACTACTGAGCCACGTCCCCAGCCCTATTTTGTGTTTTTATTTAGAGACAGTTGAGTTGCTTAGGGCCTCGCTAAGTTGCTGAAGCTGACTTTGAACTCATGATCCTTCTGCCTCAGCCTCCCAAACAGCAGGGATTACTGCACCCAGCTAGGTTTATTTTATTTTTTATTTTTAATAACTTTATTTATTTATTTTAATGGCTGAGGGTCGAGCCCAGGGCCTCAAGACGTGCCTGGCAGGTGCTCTGCCCCTCAGCCACAGCCCAGCCCGTTGCAGTTTCAGGGGTTCTTTATGTATCCTGGGTGTTGATCCTTCCTCAGATAGTCAGATATATATTCTATAAATCTTCTCGCTTGGCTTCTTTTTCTTCCTTTAATTTTCTTAATGGTATCTTTCAAAGAAATACTTTCATCCCTTTAGGAAATAATTGAACTTGAGCTGAACCTGACCCTGATAGCTCGGCCTCCTTTCCCAGCTGGAGTGAGCTGCTGCTTTGAGCAGTCTGCTAGATCAGATCAACCGAGAGCCCGCGTTCACTAACCAGGTTGGCGGGCTTGTTTTCCAGGAGATTGGATACACTCACATGAAGGTCGCGGAAGGCGTGAACTCCCTTCTGCAGATGGCGGGGCTGCTGGCCAGGCTGTGTCAGAAGACGATGGCCCCGGTGGCCAGTTAGTGCGAGACTCTAGGACCGGTGTCAGCAGGCCCCACCCTCCGATGGGGACATACCCCCAGGATGGCCCTGGGAGACGCCTGGCTGAGCTCACCGGCCCGTGTCGCTCGAGCACATGCAGGAGCGTGTGCAGGCCGGGTCTTGTGGGTGGCGGGAGGGCCTGGCCTGTGCCGAACTGGCCTGTGCTAATAAAGCTTCCCATGTCTGTGCTGCTTCTGACTATGGGGGGCCCGAGCAAGACCAGCCCCCGCCTGTGTGTGCCCCTGCATCCCACAGGCAGAAAAGGGGACTTAGATCATAGCCTGGTCCAGCAACCTCCAAGTTCTAGAAGCCCGAAGGGGCCAGTCAGTCCTGTGGGTGAGGGCAGGTTTGCTGTGATTTCTTGCTGGGTTGAGACGTCTCGGGACGACCGGGATGCGCCCTCAGAAAGGCCGAGGGCTGGGTGTGCCTCGGGGACGGAGCGCCGGCCCACCTGCCTGCAGAGCCGTGGTTCCACCTCGCACCGCTCAGTGACCCAGTGGAGAAGGCAGCAGAGGCGAGAAGAGGGCTTGCAGGGAGCAGGGGCAGCGAGCGGAGGCCATGTGGTCTCTCGCCTCAGGACACCCGGTGGCTCTGTGCCCCAGGGCTGCTCCTGTGTGTTGGAGGCACTTTTTTACATTTATTTTTAATTATGAAAAATTCCAGTTATATATAAACGTAGAGAGCCGGGCGCAGTGGCGCACGCCTATAATCCCAGCAGACTGGTGCCGAGGCAGGAGGGTCGCGAGTCAAAGCCAGCCTCACCAGCCTGGCGAGGCCCTAGGCAGCTCTGAGACCCTGTCGCGGAAAACAAAAAGGGCTGGGGATGTGGCTCCCTGGCACCAAGAAAGGAAAACATGGAGACTGCCGGCGACCCTGGGCGTGTTCAGCTTGGTCCTCTGCTGAGCTGGTTGTGGTTGTTGCCACCCGCCAGGCTTGCTTTGTGTCCTGCCCACGACCCCACCTCCCCCCCGGCGACTTCTGAAGCAAATCCTGGGCATTGTTTATGGCTTGGCTTGGTTTGGTTGGTCCTGGGATTGAACTGAGGGTGCTCAACCAAACCACTGAGCTACACCCAAGCCCTTTTTTTTATTTTGAGAAAGGGTTTCTCTCAGATGCCCAGGCTGGCCTTGAGCTTGGGATCCTCCTGCTTCAGCCTCCCATGTTGGGATTATAGGCAGGCACCACCACTGTGAGCCCCTTCCAAATCCTTTTTACACACCTGGTCTCAGGTTTTATCTGGGACCTCATCCTTGGAAAGTAGGGTAAGTCACCCCCATTTTATAGGTAAGGAGAGGCACCTGGCTTCCTAAAGCAGAGGCTGGCCTCCTGGACATTTTCTGCCATGCTCGTGGCTCCTGCAGGCCCTCCCCCACCTCTGCTCAGGCCTGAGGTCGTGGGGGGGGGGGCTTCTCCCCCAGGACTTCAGGGACAGGTGACTTGCCAACAGTTGGGTTCTAGTAGCTGCTTCTGACTTCCCACCTTGTGGCATTAATTTCTTCTCGGGAAAAGCCGATGTGGCATCTGGGAAGAGGGCCGAGTGCCTGTCCACAGCCCCTCTGGCCTCAGGTTCTTCCTACTGAACCGGAAGCCTGGCCTCCGCCCTCTTGGGTGGTTTCCCTGAGCAGAGCGAGGCAGACACCAGAGACGGGGCTCTTGGGCTGGAGTGGTTTATTGGCGTGTATCGGTGGGAGGACACATTTTGTTTCCCCAAGTGGCATTTGTGGCTCCCGAGAGTTCCCTGGGCCGCTGTTCTGACCACCAGGCTCCCGGTGTGCTGCCCCCTACTGGGCTTGAACGTGGGAGCACTCGACCTCTGGCCGTGTCCTGTACGTCTCCAGGTAGCCTGGCTGAGTGTGGAGGCCAGCCCTGAACTTGGGGTCTTCCTTCCCGCCTCCCGCAGCTCTGGCAGCACAGGGGTGGGCCACTGAACCCCACTGGGCCACACCTTGTCCGCAGCAGGGAGCCTTTCGTTAAAGGGACAGCACAATGGCCCCGGCTTCGATTCTTCCCAAGTGAACAGAAGCCCAAAGCACAGAGAAGCCCCTGCTGAAGGGCCGAGGGGAGCCGGCATCCTCGGTGCTGTGCAGAAGTGGACGTGACACCCAGAGAGGCCCCCCCAAGCCCAGAACATAAACACAGTCCCGCCTGCACAAGTCAATAGACCGAAGGACCACGTTAGCGACTTACAGAGACCAGTGTTAGTGAGCAATTTGGGATCCAAATCCAAAGCAAAAGGGGCGCAAATGCCAATGTCGCACGTGTTGGACACAGGGCGCCCCGTCACGTGGGAGCCAGGTGGCAGCCCGCCTGCCCCAAGGGGGCCCAGGCTCGGCCATTCAGGGTAATTCCCCAGGCTGTTCCCCACAGATGGTGGTCCTCGGGAGGTGTCTCAGTGTCCTCTCCAGGAGTGGCCACAGCAGGGACCCAGAAGTGGACAGCACTGGAAAGCAGTCCTTGGGAGACAGTGGGCTGGGCCATGACCAGGGCCCCGGGGCTCCTGCAGCGCAGAGGGAGAGCATTACCGGGTAGGGTCTGCTCTGCCGTGCCTCGTTTCCTGGGCACCCGAGGGTTGGTTGGGGTCAGCTTCCAGCTGCCCCCTGCAGCCTGGCCTCGCCAGATTGAACCCAGGGGTGCCCAACCACTGAGCCACATCCCTTGCCACGTTTCATATTTTATTTAGAGACAGGGTCTCGCTGACTTGCTTAGGGCCTCACTAAGCTGCTGAGGCTGGCTTTGAACTTGCGATCCTCCTGCCTCAGCCTCCCGAGCCACCTTGGCTCTGAGTTGAATCCTGCCTGGGCCTGGATTGTGGATTGGTTGCCTGCCCCAAGAACCCTCTGCAGAGCACTGGTGGCCTTTGCTTGCAGTGTCCTGTCCTGTGCTTCCCTTGTGCACAGAAAGGACCTCCCTACTGTCCTGGGCCCTCCTGGACTTGGGCACCCGGCTTGGGCTCTGCTGTCCCTGCTATTCTCTGCCAGCTGCATCAGGATGCAGAGCTTCCAGCAGCCACAGCCCGACCCCAAGCCATGCCTCCCAGATGGCATCTGTCAGCAAAGGACACGGCCATGCCATCTTCCCAATCTCAAAGGACCTCTCCAGCCCTGGTTCCCTTTCTCTGCTTCTCAAGTGAAACTTCTGGAATGATCTCCATTTACCATCTTTGCAAACAGGTCTCCCTGTCCCCCACCCCCATGTCACCAAAACTGCCCTGGTATTAGAGACGCCCGAGCTCAGCTGTCATCTCAACCCCTCTACTGTGCCTGGCCACACCCTCCCTGAGCACTGTCCTCAGGGCTCCCGGGAGCTGCCTCTGCGGCTGCCCTCAGCAGTCACCTCTGGCCTAGGTCCCATCTGTCCCTCCTTCCCTTGGTGACTGCCAGTCACCTGGCTTTCAGAACCACCTATGCGGTGACAGTCCCCAAGGCTGTCCAGGCCCAAATCTTGGGCCAGGACTGCCCATTCCACGTTGCCACGGATGGGCACCTTGGGCTTGGGTCAAACGAGCTCCCGGCCTCTCCTCAGGCCTGCTCCCCGATGTCCACAGCTGTGACAGTGGCCTCCCGCAGCTCTCAGGTCGACCCTGGCAGCCCCAACTACTCCCTTGCACCCCCCAGCGTCCATCCGTCTGTCCTTCAAAACACGCCACGTCTGCCCCTGGCCCTCTCTGCCACCCCTGTGCCTGGCCGCGAGCGGCTCCTAGCTGGGCTCTCGCTGGCCCCCTGCCTCCCGCGCTGTCTCCTGCATTCACCAGGCAGGGGCCCCTGAAGAACATGGAGTCGCATCCTGTCCCCAAGGCCCTACGCAGCACGGCCCCAGGGCTGGCCCGCCCACCCCACCCCTCCACCTCTCGGGCCTCCTCACTCCTCCCCAGGTGTCCTCCCCACGGGGGGGGCGAGGGGCTCCTCAGAGGCTGACCCTGCCCTGCTGCCAACCTGTCCCCTCAGCTGGTGGCTGAGAGTCCCTTGGTCCCACAGGAATCAGGCAGGTGGGCTGGACTGAAGTCAGTGGGGAGTGGGGTCCCCCACATCCTGAGCACCCACAGACACTGACTATGGCCCCCTGCAGGGCGCCTCCACGGAGCTGCCCTTCCCTTGGGTTGGGGCCCCTGGAGCCTGGTGAGCCCAGGAAACGGGGTGGGCGCCGTACCTTCCTCCCCGGCCTCCCCTGGGCTTCCCGGGCGCCGTACCTTCCTCCCCGGCCTCCCCTAGGCTTCCCGGGCTGCCATCAGGTCCCCATTCACGTAGTCAGGCTCCCCTGCGTCCTCGTCTGGGCTTCTCACTGGACAGGGACATCCAGCCGCCAGGCCTTGCCCTGTGGACCAGGGCAGGTGGTGCTGGGAAGGTGCTCATACCACCGCTGTTCCGCGGGGTGCCGTCTCCGACCCCAGGTCCCACAGAGTGGCTTGCAGATGTCCCATGGAGGGGACTCGGGTGCTCCAGAGTCTCCTGCGCTGAGAGCAGGCAAGCTGCTGGAGTCCCACCCGTCCAGCCTGGAGACCAGTCCCCCAGCCTGCTCGAGCCGCCCCCGGGCCTCTGCTCCTCGGCCACGTACCCTCGGCCCTCCTGGACTCCCGCCACTGATGGATGGATGCCGAGTTCTGATAATCCTCGGTCTCCTCGCCACCTGGGGGACACAGGGACAGTCTGGGAGGCTAGTGAGGGGCAGGTGCCCCACCAGGGAGGGATCCCGGGCTCCCTCCCCACAAGGCGCAGGGGCGCCTGGGGCACCAGAGGGGGCGAGGTGGCAGCCCTGCAGCAGGGCTCACCACAGGCGGGCCTGGCCCTGCCTCTGGGATGGGCGGCCTCACCTGACCCTGGGGTCCTGGGCTTGCAGATGAGGACGTTCTCGTAGGAGTTGGCATCGTCGTCGTCGTCTGCCAGAGAGGGGACAGCACGTGGCCTGTCAGGCCCGGCCCCCCTCCCACCCTGCTGCCAGCACTGGCCGGTAGCCCCAGGGCACTGGGCGAGCTGGCTGCCTGGCCGCCACCCCGCTCCTTCCCTGTCTCCTGAGGTCACAGCCAAATGCGCTGGGGAGGCCTGAAGCGGGGCTGCGGTGGGAGGGAGGCGGCCAGGGTGGCCTCGAGGAGGGCAGCAGCTCACTGCTGGGCGGGGCTGGGGCTCTGGGGGGCAGCCAGGCTGGTGGGGTGCCCTGGGGCCTGCACCAAGGAGGCTCTCCAGCCTCGGCCCTCCCAACGTCCTTCCATGGTGAATGGACACCGGGAAGAAGCCCCCCAACTTCAGACGTGGACTCCACGTGGGCCTGCAGCGGCGAGCACCAGGTGGAGGGGCCCCGTCCCACCAGACCTCCCGCAGGCACTGCACCCTCATCCGAGTCTCCCGCAAAGCGCAGGTGTCAACGGCCATCTCCAGAGCCCTCTGTGCTCATCAGGTGCCGCCCAGCCCCGGGGTACAGGACGCCAGGCTCCCTGCCACTCCCCACTGCCCCCCACTGGGGCCCCCTCCCCTGTCCGCATGCTCCGCCCACACCCGCCTGCCCTCTGTGGCTCCTGCCCAGGCCAGCCTCCCCATCTCCCCAGCAGCCTCTGCTGACCTCCAGGCCCAGCCTCCTCCCCGTTCTTCCCTGCCCAGCAGCATCCTGCACCACTGCCCTCCACCTCACCTTCCGGGGACTTCTTCGGGTGCCCCCAGTTGTAATAGTCCGTGGTGATGGGGTCTCTGGCCAAGAAAGCAGACGCGGCACAGGTTGCGGGGCAGGCCTGTGTCAGCACGACCCCGTGGGGGACAGCGAGGCGAGGGCAGCCCTGGCCATCGCTCACCTAGGGGCCCTTGGGGCTCTGCCCAGGTCTCCTGACCCCTCCCTCCCCTTTCCCTGAGTGCCTGCGCTGTCCAGGGACCTGAAGGTGGCGCCCCTGGACGGGTCCCCACCTGCCTGGGCCACAGTTCACACATTGGTGATGAAAAGACTCGAGGGCCCTTCCTCTCTGGGGTGCCCGTCTTTGGTCTCCCCCACGCCCCCTCCCCCTGAGCAGGGCCACGTGGGGTTCCACAGAGCCACTGTCACCTGGGAGAAGACACTGCTGCCCGGAGCTTTCTCCCAGGGCGGGAGCCGCTCACAGTTCACAGACAAGAACGTGGGGCAGTGGCAGGGGACCCGGGAGGGGCAGCCAGGGCAGGGAGCCCACTCACATGTAGGCTGCATCCGAGTCCCGTCTGCTCCCTGGAGGACATGGAGGGAGTTAGGCCTGAGCTCGGGCCAGGCCCCCCTGCTGCCCCCGCCAGCCCACCCACCTTTGCCGAAGTTCTGGTACCTGGGGGAGGCAGGATCTGGAAGAAAGGCCAGGCTGTCCTCCCCGGCTGGCCTCGCCCCCTGCCCAGCGGAGCCCAGGAACAGCCCGGGTGCTCCCTGTGCTCACACCTGGCACGTGCTCCATCCCCCGTGCCATCCGCCCCTGGCCCCAGCTCAACCCTGCACAGTGAGGGTCCCAGGAGTGTTCGACGGCCTGTCCCCCGCCCGCCCTGCTGTCACTCACCCTCCAGCGGGGTGGAGAAGCACAGCAGCTTGTCGGACCTGCAGGGTTGGGACAGGCGGGCACTGGGGGCGGCGCTGGGGGAGGCCACAGCCCCTCAGAGCCCAGCCCTGGGGCTCCAGGGCCTGGGCTCAACCTAGCCAGGACCTCCGGGCTGCAGGACCCCAAGGCCTGTGCCGGGAGCTCACCCTACCTTGCAGCTGCCATGTCAGGGGTCGTGTCCATCCGCGGCCCTGGCCAGGCCTGCCTGACCACTGTGAAAGGCAAAGAGGTGTTGGCTGAGCCCCAGGTGATGCAGGGGGGAACCTGGGTGTGGAGGCCCCAGGCCAAGCCCAGCCTCGGCCGCAGGACTCACAGGAATAGGTCCGCGCCACCGCGAAGCTCTGCCGGGTCTCCTGCCTGCAAACATGGGGAGCGGGCTGAGCCGGGCGTGGCCTCCCACAGCCCAGGCACACGGGGACAGGAGGGAGGGACAGGCAGGGAAGGGGACGCAGAGGAGGGGTGAAGGATGGGGTGGAGGCGTGTGTAATGGGCAGGAGCTCCTGGCCCCAGACCAGGGTCTCCCCTGCTTCCAGCCCAGGCCCCTGCCTCCCGACTAGGCCCCCTTCACATGGCCTTGGCTGGAACCCAGCCACCAGCAGGCCAGTCCCCCAACGGCTCCGCGTGGCTGCATCCTGCTGGGGTCTCAGGCCTTGCGTGGGGAGGGGTGTCTGTGGCAGGGCTGGGGAGCGACCCGGGGCTCTCGGGCCTCAGGGTTGGGCTGCTCTCGGACTCACTGGGGACCAGGGGAAATGACTTCAGCCTGAGTGACCAAGAGGCTGCCCCCTGCCTGATACCTTGGCAATGTTTGTCCTTCCCAAGAGGATGTTCCCTCCGGGCATGTTCAAAGCTACCATTTACTCCCCAACCACTGGTGAGCCACTGCAAGGCCTAGCCGAGAGCAGGCACCCAGCCAACGCCTGCACTCGCGCTGTCCCTTTGCAGAAGGCCGATGTTTACTTAGGCAGCTGTGGCCCAGCTAAAGGGCTGTTTCTTCAACCTTCCTCACACCTAAGTGTAGCCGCAATTCTCTGGGCAACAGGATGCAAATCAAGGTGTTGATGGTTCCAAGAAAGATCCTCACACAGCACTGCCAGCTGGGGTGCTCCCCTGTCGCCCGTATCCCTTCTCTATTCCTACTGCGTAGAACGCAGAGGTGAGGGACGGAGCTCCCGCTGCCGCCTTGGACCTTGAAGAACCCTTGAAGATGGAAGCTGCCCTTACAGGTGAGCCAGTTGGCTACTAAAGCAGGTTTGGGGGCTCCTACCCTGAGCCAGAATGGACACCTGGCCCAGACTACCAGGAGCCTGATTCAGGAGAGATGCTCTACAGCCACAGGACAGTCGGACATGGTTTCTTGGAGGAGGTGATTGGGAGCTGGGCCTGGGGACAGTTGCTTTGTGCAGACCCGTAGGACTGACCCCAGTTGAGGTGGCAGAGGAGGGGCAGGGGAAGGCGCTCCAGCAAGGGGACAGTCCTGGAGTTCCCTCCCGGCCCTGCCCACGAGGACATGCAGCCTCTGGGCCTGGCCGTCCACAGCTCTCCATCCACAGGGGATGGAGGCAGTCAGGGACGCAGGGGCTTGGGGCAGCAGGCAGTTCTCAGGCACACATCCCAGAAGGCCAAGTGGCCAGAAAAGCACAGAAAGGTCCAGCCTCCGCTGGGTGGCAGGGACGGGGGGACTGTATTGTCAAATCTCACTGTGGTTTTTCAGTTGCAAAAGGAAATGAGGAAGTGTGTGTGTGTGTCGTGTGTGTGTGTGTCATGAGTGTGAGTGTGTGTGTCGTGGGTGTGTGTTGTGGGTGTGTGTGTGTGTCATGGGTGTGTGTGTGTGTCTCGTGTGTGTGTGTGTGTGTGTGTGTGTGTGTGTGTGTGTGTGTGTGTGTTGTGGGTGTGCCTGTGAGTATTGTGAGGCTGTCTTTGAGAGTGGCCTGTGTCACTTCTACTCAATCACAGGACACGGAAGGCTACTGTCCTTGTGCCCAGGGTTGCTCTGGGCCTCAGCCCCACCCTGGTCAGCAACAGCTCACACATGGACGCCCTGGGGCTTTTCTCTCCCAGTCCTACCTCCTCCCTGGGCTCCCAAGCAACATGGCCACCCCTTCCTGAACCCCTCGAGCATTTCCAGGGGAACCTGGGACCTTGCTCACATTCTGTGTCCGGCTCTCCCCAGGTCATGGCTCTGTGAGGTTGGGGTCCCCTGTCTGTCCCAGCTCAGCAGGAGCACCTGGCTGGGATCAGAGCTGGCCAAGGACAGCTGCTGACCTCTGGAGGGCTGGAGGTGGCTGGTCCTGCCCCCAAGGCCTCCCTGCCCCAGGCTGGGGCAGGGCCTGGACAGCCCCTGGGCCCTTTCTCCCCCTGTCCTGACTGCTGGGGACCCACTGGAGCCTGCCACAGGGCAGGCAGGAGTGACAGGGTGGGGGTGCCCACAGGGAGGCCAACGCCCAGGCCACAGGAGCAGGCGAGGATGGGGACGCGGAGCCACTCACGGGTTTCTCTGCTCATAGATCTTCTCCGACCGCTTCACCCCTGCAGAAACAGTGTGGGGTTAGCAAGTGTCCCGAGTGCCACGGACGAGGCGCGAGGCCCCCTCCTCCCATGTCTCCTGTCCCCTCTGCAGGCCTCAGACAGGAAAGGGGCCAGCGACCCATGTCGGAGGCCACCTGTCATGGAGAGGGTCTGTCAGGAGAGGAGGGTGTGGGGACAGGGCAGCCCAGGCAGCCCAGCCTCCCTGCCTGAGACCACACTTGGCACCACAAATCCAAAGCCCCCAGAGAAGCAGGCCATAGTCCTCAGAGCCAGGTCTGGCCTGGGAGGCCTCTGGGACACAGCCTGCTGTACCCGTCCCCTTACCTGGGCGAGAGCAGCGCACACACAGCCCAGCGGCGGCCCCCAGCAGCAGCAGCAGCGCCGCCCCTGGCCACAGCAGCTCAGTCTCCAGGCTCATGTCCACCCGGCGTCCACCTGCACGCTGCAACAGCCCCGTGAGCCAAGGCCCGGGCCGGCCTTGCCCCACACGCTCAGACCTCTGACCCCACCCGGCTGGAGGCCACAGCCCTCTTCCCTCCCTGTTCCTGGGACTGAGGGACCCGCCATTCCCCAGGTGACCTAGAACTAGCACCCAAGCCCCCCAGACAGAGCACAGGCCTGGGCACCGCCCAAAGCTCCTCACCAAGCCAGGCAGCCCTTTGAGGGACAGGCTCACCCTGATTTACACGTCAAGCGTCCGAGGCTGGGTGCCTGCCTGCGGCTGCCCTGGCCCCACCTGCCTGCCACATCCTGTCAAGTGTCCTGAGTTCCAAGGGACCCGAGGTCTGAGCCCTCCTCCCACATGGCCCGGCCCTGTCAATCCAACCCGGGTCGGGCGTCAGAGTCCAGCTCCCCAGCCTGACACCCGACAGCCCACCCGCACTGGAGCACCTGGCCCTGCTCTGCCTCCCAGGGAACCCGGGGACCGAGGGCATTTCATCTCCTGAACCCCTGGGAGCCCAGATCCCCTACTGGGGGGGCTGGAGGAAAGTCAGGAAGGGGTTCCCAGAGGAGGTGGGCTGCAGGAGCTGCCCACAGCAGCTGGCACTGTCCAGGACGAGCTGGAGGGAGGACAGTCGGGGTGAGGAGGAGCTGGCCCCGGGCTGCTTCATGGTCAGTGGCCAGTCCCTGCCTCTGGGCCTTGGTGTGATGGCCACATGGGGAATGAGTGGAAACTCAGCGCTCTCCAGAGGCTTCCAAGGACCGTCACACTGGACTGGCACTCAGCATGGGCGGGGACACCAGGGCTGAGCCCTGTGATGGCCACTCTATGCCACCAGGTCTCCCCACTCATCCCTGGGAGGGCTTCTCCCACTGCACCGCTGGGGAACCAAGGCTCGGAGCGGGTACAGGACACCTGCTGCCCAGACTGAGGCTGGGGACCAGGGCTGTCCCCCTCGCTCGCTCTGAGCTTCTGGGATGACCACGGCAAAGATGAGGGATCTCCATGCAGCCCTGAGCCACGGGGTGCCGTCACCATCACCCCCGCCCGCTCCCTAGGTGAGTGAGTCAGTGGGAATGGACATATTCCCAGACCATGTGACCAGTGCCGCTGGCGTCACCGGGGTGGTGCAGGGGGGCTCGCCCCCACCTCGCCGAGCCTCTGCACCCTCCGCCCTGGCAGCTCCGTTTCACCCCTCGGTGCCCCTGGTCTCAGGAGGGTCGAGCCCTGCCATGCCGAGAGCCTCTGGGCCTCACCTCCTGTCTGTAAGCCGGGGTCAGTCCAGGGCGTCCCCACAGTGCTGCTGGGCACAGCGCCCGCCCGGCCCGCCTCCCGGGCCGCCAGCTCAGGCCTTTCGGCCCACTGCTGCCTGGCTCGCCCTCCCCCATGACCCCAGTCATCATCTGGTCCTTGGGTAGGACGGGGGCTCTTTCTGCCCCCTAAAGAGACTCGGGCACAGGCACACGGGCGGGCTGGGGCCTGCACCAGACCACCTCGCCATCTGCGTCGGACCCCAGGAGGCGACCTGTTGCCCTCTGCTGCCCCTCCAGCGTCCCTCAGGCCTTCCCAGGGAAGATGACCTTCCGTCTCAGAGGGCCTAGGCCACCAGAAGGCCTTACTGCTTCCGAACCCACTGTCTTGGGGTGGGCAGAACTGCTGGGTGCCCTTAGCCCTGGGCGAGGACAGGTCAGGCTGGTCCATGTCCTCTCACCTGTTAGGGGAGGTAATGACACTGTCCCTCAGGCATGGAGCTGATGTGTGCACAGGGCTGGGCCATGGCTGCCGTGCCCACCAAGACTCGTCACCATTAGGGTTCCCGAGGACCTGTGGCATGGGGGCCGCAGAGTTGGCGGGCGGCCTGCAGCCAACACTGTGGGCAGCTTGACCAGAGCCTGCCTGCTGCCACCTCCAGTGCCAAGGCCGGGGCTTCCTGCACAGCCGTGAGGGTGAAGGGACAGGGTCCTGGGGACGGCTGGGGCCAACACCTGGGCGTCCCCGCCTGATCCTGGGGCCCATTCCCAGGGAAGTGGCATCTTGGGGGAGGCACCTCAGCCCAGCTCCACGGTCAGGGGAGCCACGGGAGGCCAGCGAGGGGGCGCTGCGTCCAAGCCCAGGGCAGCCTGGGCCAAAGGCTCCCGCTCACTCCTTTGGATTCGGAGAAAAAAAAAGGGGGGGGGGTGCTGTTTTTACCAGGAGAGTCTGAGGAAGAGTCTCCAAGTCCCCCAGCCCCAGGCCCAGTGCTCTGTCCTGTCCCTCTGTCCGGCATTCCCGTCAGGTTCCCAAAGCAGGTGGTGAGGGGAGGAGGCTGGGCCCCAGGAGGAGCCGCCTGGGCAGCCCCTGAAGGCCCCAAGGGGCCAGGTGGGGCCGGGTGGGGCCAGGCCTTGGCTCGGAGGCCAAAATAGCTCAAAGGGAAGTGGGCAGTTTTCATATGAGCACGTTCGCACAGAGCGGGGGGAAGACTCTGGGCCCGCCCTGAGCGGCAGCGCTAAGGCCTCCTGCCCGGAAGGACCTTGCAGACCATCCGTGCGGTCACCAGCCAGCTCCATGCTGGGGATGGGTCGTAGGCCCCAGGGCTGGGGCAGTGAGGTAGCACCCTTGCTCCTGGCCCCGGGGTCTGCTTCTTGGTCCAAATAACCCTGCGTCTCAGATGAGGCTGGGGAGTCCTTTGCAAGGGAGGCCGTCAGCCCCAGGGACTCTGACGGTGGTCCCCTCAAGCCCCTGCCGAGAGCCGCAGGAGGGGTGCAGGACAGTGGCTTCCCTGGCAGGCCCTGCCTCCCAGTCCCACTCCACAGACGAGGACGCCTGGGCCACCCCTCACTGGATTTCTGGCAGCGACTGAGCCACCCCGGGGGGGGGGTTCTGGGGGCTTCCAGGGGCCTCCAGGGCTGTGGGGAAGGAAGTAGGCTGGGCTGGGCTGGTGAGGGCAGGAAAGGGGTCGGAGCCCAGAAACAGGCCGCCCCTGCGTGCCCTGGCCGCAGGTGCTCCTTTGGGGTGTAGGGGCAGCCTTGGGGCCTCTGTCTTAGCCAGGCTCCAGGCACCCCTGGGAAGTGCTTACCTGAGTGTCCGGGACTCCTCACCGTGGCCACCCCATCCTGCGCCCACAAACGCACCCGCACGCCTGCCCAAACCGACGCCAACGCCAGACTGGCGGGCAGCAGGCGAGGTGACGGGCTTCCTGTCAGCCACTGAATCATCCCTCACATCCGCCGCTCGCCGGACAGACTCAGCTATTAACAGAGAGGGAGGGACAGAGAGAAGGCAGAAAGACCCACGTACCCTTGCGCGCAAAGGACGTGGGTCGCTGGGCGACAGGACGGAGAGACGTGTGGCAGACGCACACACGCGTGGAGCAGATGAGGTTACGTGGGCAGAGGGGTTGACAAGGACCCACAGCCGCCCCGAGTGGGACAACCAATCTCAGTGCTCAGTGGGCCCCGGCTGGGGGCCGTGAACACTTGTTCAGAGTGGCCTGGTCGTCCAGCATCCCAAGGTCCCGTGGCCTGGGAGGGACAGAGGCAGAGCTGCTGGGTGGCCTGCAGCCTGCACAGTGGGGCAACTTGGCCACGCCTGCCTGCCTGCCCGCCCCCCAGGTGCACTGGACCTCAGCTTTCCTCCGGGGCCCCCACGGAGACCAGGGGCAGGGCCCCAGGAGGGAGTGGGGCCTAAAGAAGGTGTGGATGCCTGGGACACCTGCCTGGCTGATTTGGTGGCACATTCCCCAGCGACAGTGTCCCTGGGGTTGTCTGTGAGCGCTATCGTGTGCCAGGCACCTGGGCACGAGGCAAGTGTCCCTGGGGTTGTCTGTGAGCGCTATCGTGTGCCAGGCACCTGGGCACGAGGCAGCATGTCCCAGGCCCACTCCCAGTTTGGTGCTTGAGAATCCAGGCCTCTAGCCCTGGATGATGCCAGGCCTGGGACACCCACTGGGGGTCGCTCTTGGCCTCCATCCATCCAGGACAGCTGAGCAGGGCCAGGTGAGGCGACCCGCCTCTGCTGCCACCCCCTGGGTGAGGAGCACAGCACAACTCCAGGCCCTGGTCCAGGGAGACCCGTGGGTGCTGGTGCCAGGAGCTGCCCTGCCCCTACCAAGTGGGAGTGACAGGCTAGCACCACCGGGCGACCGTGCCCCGGCCCACTGGGCCCTGCCAGGTGCATGGGCTGGGCTCACCATGACTCTCCCTTCCAGTGACAGGCAGGAGAGACCCAAAGCCCAGGCCAGCCCTCCCACTGGGGCCCTTCAGCTGGCACCTCACACACCTGGGGACTCTGCACTGTTCCCCCACTCCCGGCTGGCGGAGAACCTGGCTGGGTCACGCCTGGCAGGTGCTGGAGGTCTGAGGTCTACCGTGTGGGTCCGAGGAACCACCCAGGGTTTCCAAGGCATGGTGGCCGTGGTCCGTGCCAGGACCGTTCTTGGTTGGACCTGCGTGGAGCCACCTGCCTGGGCCACAGTCCCGAGGCTGTGCACAGTTGTCTCGTGCAAGTGAGGGGATCTGGGGCTTGGCCCAGGCCCTTCTCAAAGTACCGCCCTACACTGTGGCCTGCCGTCGGGGGTGAACGGAAACAGAACCTTAGCGCACCAACGCTCACGTCCCCTTGTCAGACCTGCAGCATGTTGGCAGGCTTGGGCATGTTACTTCGTGATAAAACATCGGTCACGGGCTGGGGGTGTGGGTGACGGCCCGTCCGGCGGGTACAGGGCCCTAGGTGCAAGCCCCAGCGCCTAGAAAACCTGAATATTTAAAACACATTTAATACAAAATTTACTTATTTTCTGTGGTGCTGGAAATCAAACCCAAAACTCACACGTGCTAAGCAACGCCCCAGCCCCTCAGTCATTCAGAGTGCACGACCTGAGGCACCAATGACCTCAAATGCTGCCCAGGCTTTTTCTTTTCTGGTACTGGGGACAGAACCCAGGGGTGTTTTACCACTAAGCAACATCCACAGCCTTTATTTTTTATTTTTTTATTTTTGAGAAAGGGTCTGAGTTGCTGAGGCTGGCCTTGAACTTGCAATCCTCCTGCCTCAGCCTCCCCAGCTGCTAGGATTACTGGCACATGCCACTGTGTGGCTCCAAAACCTTTCCGTGACCCTGAACGGTTGACACCTTGGTTTGCAACTCATAGCTGAGTAGCTGTGTAGGCACATTTGTGAGAAAAGTAACCACACAGTGCATCTCCTCGAGAGCCAAGAATCTTCCAGGGCCAGATACTCCACAAAAGCTGGTGTAAGCTGTCAGGTTCCTGAGAAAAACTTATTTCATGCCCACTAGTAACGAAATCTAGAATATTCCCTCATGCTCCTGCTGCCACTCACTAGGTGCTTTCCTCTCCTTTCTGACATTATTTTTGGGTGTACTTAGAAAATTAAATTTTACACAGAAAAGCATGTTGTACTCAAGTATCTGGAATGTCCCCTCCTGACACTGTCACCGACTGGCCATCCAGTGCTGTGCACAGCTGTGGGTCAGTCCTTGACCTGCTGTAACAGTCCAGTATCTGAATATAGTTTCTGTTTCAAACAAATGGACATCAAAGTTGGGTGCAGTGGCACATGCCTGTCACTGATTATTCAGGAGGCTGAGGCAGGAGGATAGCAAGTTTGAGACCAGCCTGGACAATTTAGTAAAAACTTGTCTCAAAATAAAATAACGGGCTGGGATGCAGCTTGGTGGTAAAGTCCCTGGGTTTCATCCCTAGGACTGCACAAAAAAAAAAAACCCAAAAAACAAAAAAAAACCACACACAAAAAAAAACCCACAGCAAATTGGGGGCACACTGGGGAGGACAGCCTGGGTCATCAGAATATGGGAGTCCCGTTTTCAAGTGAAAAGCCAATTTCCGGACAGTCCCTGGGGTAGCTGTCACCAGTTCACACCCACCTCCAAGAGGCCGGCTGGCACCCAGCAACTGGCTGGCTTGGGGACACGCTCTTCCTTGTGGTCCTACATCCCAGCCCGAGTTTGAGACAGGGTCTGGCAGAGTTGCCTGGACTGGCCTTGGCTGGGACTATGAGCGTCCCTGTGGCAGTGGGGAGGGACCCAGGGCCTGTGACGGCAGCCCGACACGGGGACACCTGTGCTCCCGCTTCCGCCTCCCCCACTCAGCTCAGCCAGAGGCAGGACTCTGACTCCACCTGGCGCACTGCAGCCTCCAGGTGAGTGACCTGCGTGCGATCGGGTCCCCACTGCCATGGGAGGGTGTGCACTGCCTGCTCAGGTGGATTAGAATCCGCCAGGCAACCGGCACAGCACGGCACAGCTCCCGCACCCCAGCCACGCGGTGCCACCGCTGTCACCAGAGGGTCTGGGGCGCCTTTCACAAGCAAGCAGCTGTTAAAACACACACCCTAGAACCTGCTTGCTTCCACCTTGGGAAAAATGGTTTACGGAACAGAAAGTCACCACAGGCCTGGAAGGTTTGCTGGTTGAGAAAATGACACTTTTAGGAAGTAAGGAAAAGGAGAGTGGGCATCATTCCAGTGTTCAAGATGACCTCGCTGAGCTGAGCTTACAGCCCGGTGTGCCCTCCTGAGACTCGGTGGTGCTCCCCAAAATTTAAAATTGCTAATTTAACAAGCAGCTTAAAAAGAACTCAAATAAAGACAAGCATTAAATATTACGTAAGTTTTTCTTTTATTTAAAAGATCATTCACAAAATACCATATCCATAGATTTACTTTCTGTCATATAGCTGAATGTGTTAAGTGTTTGGAATTCCACTCTTTTCTTACATTTAAAAGTCAACTGGACCGCCCAGAGGGTTAGATGAGTTTGTTTGCTCTTATCTTTCCACACGAGGAGGTAAGCAGGTCGTCTGAGCTCAGGTTGGTGCGCCCGCACAAGGCGCGTCTTTCTTAAGGTAAGTACTGTGTTACACAAATGGTTCTTATCTCAGAAGCGGAGAGAATGACAGCGGGAGGCGGGAGAGTTCTGTGAGTTGCTGAGACCTGGTGAGAGCCGGTGGCAGCTAGCTGGAACCACCACCTAAGCACACAGCATGTTGCAGGCCAGGCTGCCCCTTGGCCGGCCTCTCCCCCTAGGCTAGAGGAGCTAACCAGTGCCCCACCTGCTCACACCGCGGTGTTCAAACGCCACTGCCTAACGCCTCACCCCCAGGGGAGGGGTGAACACTGCACCGGGAGCAACAGACTGTCCCCAAGATGAGGGACACGCTCAGACATGTGCAGTCACCTACAGGTGCCGCGGGTGCGGACAGCTCTGCATAGTGAGATTTTCAATTCATCAAGTGAAACAGTAAAGTGCCGGGTCCTGGGCCCATTTCCGCTGTGAACCTACTGGGTGGGCGGCGGGCAGCAGCCTCTCACTGTGTCACTTCTACTGGGAGCAGAGATGAGGAGTCACTGGGAGGCGGGCAGGAGCCCAGCGCAGCGCCTCCACCTGGAGGGAGCTGACAGCTGGCGGCCACCTGTGCCCAGCAGACTGAGGGACTGGGGACACTGTCCTGAAAGAGCGGTGGCAGAACCGCGCCAACTCGCACACTGCCTGCAGCCCCGCCCCCACCCCCCGCTGCTCCTCTTGGCTCCTTCGGAGATGAGCCGCCCGGCCGGGCCGGTCACCCCACAGCAGGCAACCTGCGGGGCCACAGGTTCCTCCTGGTCTGCTGGCTGGGCTGCCAGCCCTTCTCTTCTTCCTGGAAGCCACAGCAACACAGAACTCAGCATGCAGGTCGGAAAAGAAGCACTGAGAAAACCAAAGGAGATGCCTGGAGTCTGGCCAGCGTCTAAATAAAGGAGGAAGCGAAGGAGGACAGACGCGGAGCAGCTCCTGGCTGCCGCCCCACCCGCCTGCCGCCGTCCTGCGGGCCCCTGTGCTACAGGAGGACAGGAGCTGGGGAGGACGGGAGGAAGATGGGCGGGGAGGCGGGAAAGCACCTAACAGGCACTAGAGACAGAGCGAAGCAAGAAGGTACTAAAAACCACTTGTTAACAGCTGACATGCAGTCACAAGCTCTGTGTTTCCGTTGTAAGAAAGGAGGACAATGTCAGGCGCAGGAATGGTGACTGCAGGGCGGCCGGTCCAGGGCCACCGAGCTGTGGTCTTGCTCTAACTCCCCCACACCCCATTCCCTCCCAACCAGAGCTCATTCTTGCTCCTTGTGAACGACTTCCTCTCTGGGCCTGGCTCCCCCGAAGATGGCGGAGTTGGGATTGGCTACTTGATTGAGGGGCGTTGCCACTGTCCGAGGTTTGAGCTGCAGCCGCGGCCTCTGTGCTCTTTCCTCTGGGGGAGAGAAAGGGTGGTTTATGCAGAGTGGGCTCCCTTCCACCTCCAGTGCAAGGCCCATCCGCGGTGAGCTCCGCACCCAGCCCGGCTGCCACGTGACCGCCAGCGCCAGTCTACAGCCGGGCACACTCACTCCCAAGGACAAGAGGTGGCTCAGGCAACAACTGTGTGGAGCACAGGGGACAGCTGGGTGCATGCGGACCGTCACAGAGCACCACCGTACCTTCTGTTGGCTCTCTGAAGTCCATGTTGGATCCTCGGAGGGGAGGGCCATCCCTGAAGCGGCTCCCCATCGGAGGGCCTGCTCGCCGGTCCCCGGGGCGACTGCCTCCCCTGCTCCCCAGGAAGTCATCCCTGAAGCCTGGAGGAGAAAGGGAACACCAGGTGACCAACTGCTGCCTCAGGGCCAGGTGGCGTGTGCTGTAAGTGGATGCTGCGTGAACCTTTAATTCTTTGGGTTGTCCAGTATTTGAAGTTTTTCCAAAATAAAGAATACTGAAAACAAGTCCAAATTACAATGTTAAAAAGAGATTTTTGAAAGAAAACGAGACACAGAATCACAGAAGAGAATAAAAAGAGCTCTTTAAATTCTCAGCTTGCAGGGAAAATAGGAGAACAGCAGAGCTCACGACAGGGCTTGGTGTGGTTTCCAGCACGAATAGCAGTGATTCAAAAAGACAAGCCCAAAATTCAGAAGCTATTTATTTTACAACACAAATCACAAGAAGCTACAGGAAGGCAAAACTACCAAGTCTCTGGGTGACATGCCCCATTTCCCTATTTCTGCTGCAATTTGGTGTGGACTGTCCTAGAAGCAAAGCACCTGTGGGCAACAGGGAAAGGCCATCCAAGGAGGCCCCCTCGCCTGGCCCTGCTGCAGAGCCACCCAGCATTGCTCCCTCTGCCAAAGCTCCCAGGGGCGAGTGGGCTCACTTCTCCCACGGATGGGGCAGCAGTTCCGTTTTCTAAGAAACTTATTGTTAAGAACCCTCAGGGGGTTGGGGATTTAGCTTAGTGGCAGAGCTCTCCCCTAGCATGCGTAAGGCCCTGAGTTTGGTCTTCAGCCCAGGGGTGGGGGCACAATGACCCTCAGGGCCTGAGGTATGTTCCACATATAATCAATTCTTGCCATCCAGGTTAATGTGCTAAAATTTATGTTTAACCCCAAGTCAAACTGGCAGCATTTGCAGGGTACACTGGCACATGCCTGTGATATCAGCCAGGGAAGCTAAGGCAGGAGGATCACAAGCTCAAGGCCAGCCTCAGCAATTTAGTGAGACCCTGTTTCAAAATGAAAAAAACAGGCAGCAGGTCTGTGGCCACTCCCAGGTCTGAGCAGCATGTGGAGGTTTGGGCTGCGGAGGTGCAGGCCCCCTGCTGCAAGAAGCCCAGCCACCTGCCTGCCCTTGGGCACCTGCGTGGTGAAGCACAGGCAGGAGCTACCCAGGACTGGGGCTCTTGTCCTTTTCTGCTTTTCACAGAAAGTGCAAGTGGTGACCTCAGTTTTAAAACGGCCTAACTAGTGCTGTAGGCTGCATGGTGTCCCCAGGGGCAAGAGGGCTAAGACACAGGGCCAGGACCGCACCATGCAGGTTAGAGTACCATGGGGCCCAGTTGTGGCTCTGGGCTGTTAGTGAAGCCACACTGCGTGCTAACAGAATCAAGTGCTCCTCACACAGAAGCACACTTAAATAAGGTCAGGCACTGATAAGAGCCTAGTGACAGAGGCTCAAGGGAACCAACCCTGCACTTTCCGCAGGGTGACGGTTCAGTCTTGGCTGCTTCCCTGTTCCGGTGTGTTTGCGGAGTGCAGCCATTTCAACTAACAAGGCCAATCGTCTCTACCAGCACGCTGGTTCTATTCCTTAATGGGCGGCAAGGAGTTTAAAAACGATCAAGTTATCTAAAATTCAGTTCAGAGACTGAGCTGAACAATGTAAATTTTAACGAAACGTGTAATGAAAACAATTCCAAATAGATCTGGACCAACAGGAACTTGGCTTTGGAGAAAACACAGGTGGATGCAAAGAGTCAAGTGTCAAAAGGTCCTGGTAAACTCAGCGACCACGTTAATCTGATAAGGTTTAATCGGAGGCCAGGGATGTGGCACAGGAGCAGACACCTTTTCAAGCACACCTGAGGCACTGGGCTCAGATCCCCAGCCCTGCTGAAAAGTCAACCAAGCCAGCTCAAGCCAACACGAGCCCAGGCAGCGTTCATGTTTAACGCAACCTTGCCCCCAAGGAACCCAACTGTTCACATTCCTTTAATAAGAAGTTTTAAAACGTGTGTCCCCAGCTCGCTCACACCCACCTCCATGAGGCAACTCACACAATGGCTACTCTGTCCAGGGGCGTGATGAGCACAGCTGTGCTACACCAGCGTGAGGCGAGTTGGGTCTCACCGCACACCCCTCATCAGACTTCCCAGAAGAAGCCAGGCTTGGCCGCAGGACTCCCTGGCTCGAG
Organism: Sciurus vulgaris; assembly: GCF_902686455.1. NCBI lineage: Eukaryota > Metazoa > Chordata > Mammalia > Rodentia > Sciuridae > Sciurus > Sciurus vulgaris. Next base: position 35,661,528 of record NC_136479.1, on the reverse strand, counting down.
CCTGCGGCAGGTTTCCAGCAAGAGCCCTCGGTGGAACTCTACACCCTGACCTGGCTGCCTCCAGCAGGAGCCTGTGCCCGGCCTGGGCCCTGCGCTTTCCTTTGCTGCTCTTTTGCATTCTGCTGTGTGGCTATTTTTCATGTGGCTTTTAGAAAGGTACAAGAGCATGTCATTTTTCAGAAAGCACAATTCTGTTGGAGTGAAAAGGGTCTATTTTGCAAGTAAGGTACAAAGCATCAAATTAGCCACGACCAACCCCGGGTTTCAGACGTCACCGCACTTGCGGCTCAGTGTCCGCGGCACAGCAGTGGCTCCGACTGCGTCCCTGCCTGGGCGTCCGGGCCAGGCTGAGCTAATGGGAAGATGCTAGTCACTCAGGCGCCCACACGGCTTGAGCTGAGCAGGCGGGGCTGAGGACAAAGCAGCAGGTAAAGCCCCGCTCTTGGCCCGCTCCTGCGCTGGGCCGGCTGAGGAGGCCTCTGGTGCGCGTTTCAGTCAGAGACCAGCTTATACATAAAATTACAGACTTACTGGATGATACTGTACTTTTATGAATAAGCTCATTTCTGACTGGCTGCATAGGACTTGCAAGAACTAAATTACTCAACAAATATGTCGTTATCTGTTTAGCTCAAGCAGTGCTGGAAATAAGTTTCAAAAACGCTTCAGCCCCGCAGGACAGCTGCACAGCCCCTCCCCTCCTCGCCGATGACCCAGCTGTTTAGGGGAGGAGAGGCTGGGTGCGGGTGCCAAGAGTACCCCGAGTTTGTGTGAAAGAAAAAGGCCCGACCTCTGGTCCAACCTCTGCTGCTGCTGACGCTCTGATGTGCTGCAGTCCCTCCATAACTAAAAACGAGAGGTGGACATGAAGTCAAGCACTCGGGAGATCGCCCTTTCAACCAGGCCTGGCCCGCTCGCTCTCTCCCGAGCTGAGGCCACAGACTCCCTGGGCGGGGGGCTGGGAATGCAGCAGCAGGTCATTCCGCAGGGAAGGGACTGGAGCTCTGCGCCCCATGAGAAAGTTGGCCTCCAGGACCACCTGTGGCCATGTAAGAGGCAGTAGCCAGGACCCACAGAAGCTTTCTGAAGCTTTCTGTAAGCTTCGAGAACCTCTACACTGCGTTATTTCTAGAAGCATCTGTTCTTCTCTTTGTGCCAGGCACAAATCCACTGAGGTGCCTCCCTGGGTCAGTGCTGACAAGGCACAAGTGAGCACGGTGCCAGGGGCAAGGGTCTGCCCTCCACGCAGGCTCTCGGTCCTACTCACAGGGACAGAGAGGCTCACTGCTGCCTGGGTGCCTTTCAGGAAAGTTCTGTCTGTGAAGGGAGTTAAAGCAGCCGGGCCAGGCTGGGCCAGCTACTCCCAGGAAGCACAGCAGCAGAGGTTGCCGGGAAGGGGAGGTGTTATCCTTTAAATACTGACACCAGAACTGAAGTCATCCGGGGAATCCCAGCCACCTCTAGATTCTTGAGAGCCACCCACTCCTGAGGATACACAAAAAAGATCAAGTTGAGGCCGTGTCATTACCTTGCTGCACAAACATGGAAACTTATCTGGAAGACGCACCACCCGCGAGCGGTTCAATGGGACCGCTCTAAAAGTCCTGCTGCAAACGGAAAACCCCGGCCAGCAGGAGCCACGCCACTCCTGAGACTTCACGCTCGGTCTTACAGCTCACCAGGACCTATCGGCCTACGAGACAGCGTCCTGCGAGTGGCGCTCAGGAGCTGTAACTGGTGGGCACGCAGCAAGCGTTATGTGCAGTCTCAGAAGAACCAATCACCTCTGTCATCTGGTCCACCTTTCCTGAATCCAAAGCCACCTTTATCTTGTTTTCTGCCTTCTGCAATGTCCACACGAAGTGACCGATCACCCAACAGCTAATGATAAGGGGAAAATAGTGTAAGTATCAGCAAGAAGACAAGCCCCGCGGCTCGCGCGACCCAGGGCACCCGGGGCACTCACTGCGCCGTCGTAGGTGAGGGCTTCCTTCAGAGAGTCCACTTCATCGAATTCTACATAGCAGAACCCTGCAAGAGAAAAGAAGCCCCCTTCTTCAGGAATTCCGGACCAGAGGGCTGCCGCCCATCTGCACCATTTCCCTACATCACAATGACCAGGCTTGTGGCACTGAGGTGACGGGAGGTGAGCAGACCCTGAAAGAGGGTACAGACCCTGCCTGTGCTCCTTCCTCTCAGTCATATCCTGTCAGCCAGAAAACACTAACAGAACAGGCACCGGGAGGTTGGCTGCTTCCCCGGCGCTTCCTTGAATTTGTTTAACCACGGTGTCAAACCTTTCTTGGGTCGCCGCAGGGCCACTCAGCTTCTGGATGACTTCATTTAACACTCTAATTGGGGGTTAGATTTCACAGACTCAAATTAATATCTAGAATGCTCCGAAGGAGAGGCTCGAGGTGCCCATTAACTTTCTACTGGGGTATAAAATTTGTTTACAATGCCAAAAAAATGTTTCCGTGGCAACGAAGTCACTCTCCTCTTAGGCCAACAGAAGTGACTGACAGTGTGATCTTATGCTGCACGTAGGCTTCCCAAGACCAGTCTGACTGGCACCCCCTGCTTCCTGCCCTGCTCCCCGTAAGTCACACTGCGCTTGCCATAGATGCACAATGTAAGCCCCAAGTCCTTGTACCTGGCACCACACACTGAGGCTGGGCACACGTCCCTCCAGGAAACCTGGGGAAGCCGGATCTACTCATCTCACCACTCTGAGCTCCAACACATTAAAGGGCTGGTCTGCAAACACCAGCTTTCTGACACGAGCAGCACCAACACGTGCTCTGAATCTACTACTACCAGCACACACTGCCAGCACTATGGACTGTTGGGTTTTATGGCCAGATTACGGGAAAACGAGAAAGAAAACACGAGAGTCAGCCGAGGTGAAAAGTAGCTTGGAAGTCCTCAGGGTTAGGGCTGGGCTGGGGCTCAGGGGCAGAGCCTTTGCCTAGCAAGTGTGAGCACTGGGTTCCGTCCTCAGCACCACATTAAACAAATAAATAAATAAAATAAAGGCATTGTGTCCATCTATAACTAAAACGCTACCTGAGTCAGGCCGATGTGTCACACACTTTGACAAGCGGAGTTTCCTGGTTCACTAACATGTTTTCATTCACTCCCCCATTAATACATAATAAAGATTCTGTAAACTCACCTTTAAATTTGTCTGTGTCTTTGTCTCTGACTAGCCGTACACTCCTTATGCTGAGATCCTTAAAGATAGCATCTATGTCGCCCTGAACTGTATTAAAAGGTAGATTCCCTACGTATGCTGTGTAGGGGGGCTCTGTGGGCAGCTCCTTCTGGCTACGGGAACCATGGCCACCAGAACTGCCGCGGGACCTAGGAGGAGAAACAGATGGGATGAGTCTGCCCGCGCGCCCTCACCAGAGGAGCAGGACACGCCAAGCTGTCTTCCACGCAGCCACGTCACATGCCAGCGCCCCAGAAGAACACTCCACTCTAACGGCAATCAGAGTCGAACGTTTTAGAGAATAATATAAAATAGGACTTATCAAAAAGGTGCCTGGTTTTGATGACAGAAACACGGAATGTAAGTGAACGCACATTTCTAGATAAGCAGATCCAAACAGCACCTCTTCCTAAAACAAGGAGCTCTCTCCTACTCCCTTGGCATCTGCATCTGCCCAATGTTTATACCCAACATCTGCGCCAATGCCCCCTTTCATACGGCAGTACTGGGGACAGGGAAGCAAACCGGCCAGCGGGGTACGCTGTGCTGGGAGGAGGGATGACTGAAGTTGATGGTGAACACTGGTAACAGTTCATCTCCACTGCCTGAGAAGAGGACCGCAGGTGCTGGGCATGAGGGCTGTGCTGTGCCCCGCTGCCAACCTGGTGAAACCCTGGCCCCACACCTCAGCTGAGGAAGGTCGCTGACTCTCCAGGTGCACTGGGTGAAATCCCATCTCCTGACACAGCCACACCCCAAGGAGGTAGTCCAACCTCTCTCAGCTTTATTTGGAAATCTATTTCCTTCATTCACCTACTGCTAGAAATACCAGGAAGGTATTCTACATCTTTCCCAAGATACAGTCAAGACATCTCCAGGCTAGCGTGGTGGTGCACCCTGCAAGTCAACTGACACAGGAGGTCGAGGCAGGAGGCCCGCCAAGTTCAAGGTCAGCCTTAGCAACTTAGGGAAACGCTATCTCAGAATAAAGACTAAAAAGGGCTAGGGATGTGGTTCAGTGGTTAAGCACCTGAGGTTCAATTCCTGGGACAGAAAACCAAAACCCATAAGCTGGGGATGTAGCTCAGTGTGGAGTGCTTGCCTAGCATGTGCAAGGTCCTGAGTTCAATCCCGTGCCACCAAAAACCAAAACCAAAACCAAAACCAAACCAAACAGAACTGAACAATGACTATAAGACAAGGCAGAAACACCTGAAAAACCGTCCCAGTGGAGGAGGAGGACTAATAACAACACTTTGAGTTCATTTGTTCAACACAATATCCGGTAAGATATTCTCTTGCACTGAAGTAGCTCCAACCTGCTGAGCACATGGAGACGTTCGTAGCCGTGAGCGCACAGACCCACCCTTGTCTGCGGGCACCTGAAGCGGGTCAGAACCACGCCCAATACATCCTGCTTTTTCCTGCACATCCCCCCTAAGGTAAAGCGGAGCCTGTAAGTCACGCACCAAGAGCTACCGTAGTGAAGTCATCGCGTGGTCTCTCTCCAGCGTCTTCCTGCACCGGACACCCCCTTATTTCTGATGATGCGACACGACATACTGCCTATGCGGTGAGATGACACAGGCACTGAGAGGCAGCTAGTCTGCTGACCTTGTGACGACGTGTAGGAGGATCCCGTAACCATGCTGTGCAGCAACTGTGGCAGACGGGACACCTCAATCCAGAGCAGCCTGGTCAAACGCGCCATACCTCTCAGAACAGCGAACGATTTAACACACCGTGTGCTTCCGAAATTTCTGATTTACTACTTTCAGACTCTAGCTGACCAGATGCCACAGTGCGGAAAGCAAAACCGCAAGTGAAGGACTCACCTGCGTGCAGGTATGCAAAAGGGCAAACGGCATTAGGTCTGATGTGAGGACCAGGAGGTGATAAAAATGGCTACAGGCAGAGGGGCTGGGAGCGACAGGGAGACAGGGAGGACCAAATCCCGCTGACACTGAAGCAGGCCCGGTGTCTGGGGAAGATAGGAAACAGTGGCGGGAGGCCGGCTGGAGGGGCACACTAAACGTCGGCATGAGAGCCCACGAAGGGTGGGCAGACTGGGACGGCCAGCTAGACTCGACCTCTGCCACCAGGGCAGCAGGAGGAGCGGAGGCGGTGGCTCCGGCTCTGGGAGAGCAGAAACCCCACTGTGGGTGGGCTGCGTCCAAAGAGCGCGTAGTGCCAGGGGAAGCGACGCAAGGTTGCCTGGTGCCTGACGCTGCGGCACAGGGCACGTAAGCCAAGCTGACACCTCAATCAAGTCACCCTGGCCTCACCAGACTAAGTCCTGAAGTAGTCCCAACTGTCACCTGCCTGATGCAGTCAGCTCCCCAGGGCACTGGCCCGGCACAGCTCTCGCCAGGGCATGGTGTTGGCGCTGCCTGGGTGGAATTTACTCCTGCGGGTCATAAAGCACCTCAGCACCTGCGGCGTGCCAGCCACTTCAGACAGACAAGGCGACAGACCCCACAGAGCATGCACACACACAGGCCAGCAAGCCTTGAGCTGCCTTAGACCCGAGACCCACGTTGGGGCAGAGGTGACCCACACAGGTAAGTGGCCCGTCACAGTACATCCTGAGGGAACGCTTGGGTCACTCTGGCTCTGCGTAGACCTCTGCCAAGTCACTGCTGCGCCTCAGTTTTCTCGTCTGTTATTTTATGAATACTCCAAATCTGGATTTCATAAAGCAGCCTAACTGGCCACGAATCACATCATGAATACTGCGCGGTATCACAGCTTAAGGGCAGCCCTGAGGTGCTCAGGGAAAGTGCCACCGGCGCAGGGCGGGTCCCAGCCAAGCCCACACTGCCCTGTCCAGAAGCTGCACCCCATCGAGCCTGTGCTGGATGCCAGGCTCTACTGCCACCACAGGGAGCCTCGGCGCCCTGGTCATGGTGTCCCTTCCTTTCTGGGTCCTGGGGATTGAATCCAGGGCACCCAACCACTGAGTCACATTCAGGGCCTTGCTTTTGCTCAGGCCGGCTTTGAACTCAGTCCTCCTGCCTCAGCCTCCCAAGTTCATGGATTACAGGCATGCACCACACCTATTTCGTTTTGTGGTGGGGACTGAACCTAGGAGGCTTAACCACTGAGCCACATCCCTAGCCACCCTCCCCCACCTTTTGAGACAGCGTCTTGCTAAGTTGCTCAGGGTCTTATCAAATTGCTGAGGCTGGCTTTGAACTTGCAATCCTCCTGCCTCAGTCTCCCCAGCCACTAGGATTACAGGCATGTGCCACTCTTTGCTCTTTCTTATGCCCTTGGGGACAGTCTATTGATCATTGAAACAAAGTTAAAGTTGCGAAGTAGCAAGTTATACCCTCAGTAATTCAGAAAATCCAACCTTCAGACCCACTGGGATCCATGGCCTTTATAGACAAATCACTTTCTTCACTCAAATCAACCCATAGCCGCATGTCTACAAGATGAGGTTACAATGGCGTAGAGCCCAACCCAAAGCTCAGTTCCTGCCTTAGGGAGTTGAGTGGGTCCGGGCAGCTGGACTGGAGAAACCACACCCCCCACAAAGGACTGCATAGTGCAAGTGACAGCTGTGGGCACAGGCCCTGCAGGGCAGAAGAGATGCAGCAGCAGCCATCCACGTGACTAACAGCAGCAAGGACCCGGGCCCACACTTCACACAGCAAACCGAAGACTCAGAACTCTAACGTGGCCCAGCAAGGATACCCGGATGCCAAAGGAAAAAGGAGGCTGGAGGGAGGCACCTCCAAAAGAAACCCAAGAGTGGAGGACAACGGAGCAGCGCTGGACCCAGCATACACGAAGAGGAAGCCAAGAGCCCGACACGTCCACACCCAGCACAGTGCAAAGTGAGGGGCCGGCCGAGCTCCGGGGAAAGGGCTCCACGCAGCTTCCCGGGCGCCCTGGGAACTACATGGAATTGAAGCACCGCCGTCACTTAGGGCTCTTTTTGGTACTGGGGATTGAACCCTGGCGCTCCACCACTGAGCTCCACCACCAGACCTTTCTATTTTGAGACAGTCTCACTAAGTTGCTGAGGCTGGTTTTCCAACTTGTGATTCTCCTGCCTCAGGCTCGAGTCACTGAGATCACAGGTGTGCACATCATGACCTGCTGTCATTCTTGAACCCTGAAACAAACGCTGAGACCCGAGGGCACAAGCTTTACCCCCGTGGTATCTGGAAGAGGAGTGCTCGCCCTGGACCAGCTCAGGGATCAGGGGCAGCTGCACCAGGGCTTAGCCCTGGCCCTCCCCTGAGTGGGACTGTCTGCTCACGGCTCTCTGCCACAGCCCACGTGGACTCTTGTCAGACTCATCGCTTACTTATGACACCGGAACCAAACCGGGTGCTGTGCCACTGAGCTGCGTTCCTAGCCCTAAGCTTCCCAGGCTGGCCTTCTACCTGAGCCTTCCGAGTCACCGGGGTAACAGTGCACCACTGAACCCAGGGCAAGACGGCCTGTGCAAGAGCAAAATTCAAGTAAGCAACAGACGTCAGCAGTGTGCTCTAAAAAGGAAGAAAAGGAGGGAGGGAAGGTGGGAGAGAGGAAGAAAAGAAAATGACAATCAAATGTGTAACTACTGGGCTTTGGACAATTTTTTTTTATAAAAAAACTAAGAGTTAAACCCTTATTACACAGCAAACATTTTATTCTACATATTGTTACCATTTTATCTTAGTATGGTATACTGGTCACATTGTCAAAATAATATTGATAATTTTTACTAACTAAAATTCAGTTGATTCAGATATAGTTTTTATTGCATGCCTTTTTCTGTTCCAGGATCCCATCCAGGATGGTACAAGACATTTAGTTGTAGCTTAGGTCTTTAAAAACTGGCCCAATGCAACTTGGATTAAAGGTAAATTTTTGGACACAGTGGTGCACGCCTGTAATCCCAGCAGCTGGGGAGACTGAGGTAGAAGGAACTCAGGTACAAAGCCAGCCTCAGAAACTTAGCAAGATCCTGTCTCTAAAACAACAACGACAACAAAAAAGTAGTCAATGGCCCCTGCGTAAGAACAAGCTTTCTCCAAGGTCCTTCATCAGCCTTCAAAATTAAACCCCGTTATCTCGATAACTGTGCTTAACTACAGGTTGTGCACAGAGCCTCTGAAAGTTTCTGGAAAGCAGAGGGGCAGGTAGTGCCCACAGTGGTCCTTATATTCAAGAACTCTGCTCTTCGGAACTCAGTGAATGTGATCTCAACAATCCAACCACATCTACAAGACATAAAAAGCTATGTGGGGAAACCAAGTAGTTCTAGCCAGCAGAATGCCCACGCTCCACAGACAGGCTGCGTAGTTCACTGCTGCCATTACGGGGTTGAGCACTTTCCAGGAAAGGAAGGAATGAAAGGTCAGAGAACTAAAAGCTACTCCAGGACTGAAAATTACTTCGGTCACTCTTGGGTATTCTTAGTTGGAAAAAAATAAAACAGAAGAGGGTTACATGTACTTAGACAACGCTCCCAACTAGTAATTTAAATAAGTGTTCCTCAAAATTTTAGACACCAACAGTTTACATTATGACTTAATGAATGCATGTGTATATAAATGTATGCACTCAACTAAACAAAAAAGTAACGTCCAATAGTCATAACCTGTAGTATAGATAAAGCACTATATTTTCTAATCTATTTCATTAACAAAACCAAATGACCCACTAAAGCACTTTTTTCTAACACCTTACATACAGGACACAAAGCCGTCTGAAGGCCTTGATCTTGATGGACAGTGAGTGCAAGGCACTTCTGACGTGGGCAGTTGAGGAAGGAGGACTGCAAGTTCAAGGCCAGCCTCAGCAACTTAGTGATATCCTGTCTCAAGATAAGAAATTTAAAAAGGGCTGGGGATGTCACTCAGTGGCTAAGCGCCCTGGGTTAAATCTCCAGTAACAATAACAACAAAGCAAGTCTAGCTAGGCACAGTGATGCACGCCTGTAATCCCAGCATTTGGGAGGCTGAGGCTGGAGGCTGGAGGATTGCAAGTTCAAGGCCAGTCTCAGCCACTTAGCGAGACCCTGCTTCAAGGCAAAAAATAAGGGCTGGAAATGTCCTGTGGCAGAGTGACTCTAGGTTCAACCCCCTGTACACTCTGGGTAATGGACGTGGGGAGGAGGGGGCTTTCCATATGCTAGTAGTTTCTACTTTTGTTCATATATGAAAATGTTCAGCTAGTTTACATGTTAGGAAAAATAATCAACTAGGAAATTTTGGCCTGATCCAGATGCACTAATGTTCCTCTATTTTAATTCAAGGACTAGTTGTCTCTATTTTGGTGGTGCTAGGATTGAACCCAGGGACTCACACAGGCTAACCATGTATCTACTGCTGAGCCTCACCCAAGCCAACTAGCAATTCTTTCTATTTCCGGCCTCTAAAAGAGCACTAAGATGTAATTCCTTTGCTCTAAAATCTGCCTCCGGAGCCATGGTTTTCTTATACTTACCAGTCTCTGGGGTGGTTAGTGGTTAAAAGCTGCTAAGACTTTTTTTTTTTGACCAGGCATTGAACCCAGGGGCACTTAACCACTGAGCCACATACCCAGCCCTTTCACATATTTTATTTAGAGACAGGGTCTCACTAAGTTACTGAAGCTGGCTTTGAACTCACGATCCTCCTGCCTCCGCTTCCTGGGCCACTGTGCCCACCTTAAGACTTTCTTTTTTTAAAGGTGTTCACACTGAAGCTGCTGAGCCTTTCCTTACTGGATGACCAGTCCAGACCCTTCCCATGCAACAGGCTCTGATTTTCTGAAGTCTTAAGCTATGCTTCCCGAGCTCCGCATGGCTATTAGATTTTGGGCAAACTTCTTGAAAAAAGTCTTTGAGGAAAATAACACTATTTGTTGCCAAAGATAAAATGCAGGTTTTCAAGCAAAAAATACAATTTTATACAACTTGTATCCCATCAACAGAAAAGCTCTACAGCCTTCCCTGTTCAAAGTCTTTCCTGAGGAACTAGACAGCAATGCTGATTAGTGAGTTCATTTTTTGATACTATATAATGAAACATGTCAACATTTGGAAGATCTGCAGAAGTCAAACTACAGTTTCCAAATCCTAAATGGGTGTTACAAATGCACACACTGGCCGTTCATTCAAGGTACAAGACAAAGGATAGATTTTAATGTAACAGTGTGAAAAATTTATTGAGTTTTCAGACTCCACACTGCAATAACCTTCAGAGAAACCAGCACTTGAGTTCTGGTGTAGTATCAAATAGGAGTGTCCACAATCTCCTGAAAAGGCGATCACAACACTCCTCTCTTTTCCAACTCCATCTTCTTAAGGTTAGATATTTATTTTTCCTCTGTCAACCTAAGGAACACAAGAGTGGCCGGAAGCACATAGGAGAAACCAGCTGTCTCCGCAGAGCCAGATAATTAAAAGGTCCCCCAAATGCAACCAACTCCACATGAATTAGAGAGCAGTCTGCAGAACAGGGAGACTTGCAGTCTCCATCTGCGCTGTCCACGCTGCGAATGGACTACCGTGACAACACACCTACAGATCCTGATCAAGATGGACATTTTAAGAAACCATGACATGGAGAAAATTTCACAGAACCAAGTACAGGCAACTGAATGGAAGCCATGGACATTCTGGGTCACTTAGCTCTTTCGACATCAAGCAAGCGCCAGCTCCGAGGCCACAGGACGCAAAGGCCAGGAGCACCCCCTCGGATTCTAGGTGAGCTGGACGCCGGAGCCTGATCTGGGCCTGACCCCCGCTCAAACATTCTGCTTTGTGTTCCAAGCATCTGGGAACACTCCTTGAAATTGTGAAGTCTTCCCAGAAATAAGTAAATTCAAAAAAATTAAGTGGAAATAAACTGTTTCTAGAAACTGCAGAAGCATGCATATATTAAATGGTCAAAGCATAAACTGTGTAACAGTCAATTATGTACAACTAAGTACTCTATTACTGAGTTACTCTGGTCATAAAAAAAATGTTTTATGTCTTTAAAACAAACAGCTTCTCTTACCTGGCTTTAGAAATATTGCCAGGAAAATAAAAGCAGCTTTCAGTTAAGAGAATTTTCCCCACTCCTACTTATCCAAAGAGCGGGGAAACACCATCACAAAAATCAAGAACTCGGCCAGGTCGGGCTTAGTCGCTAGTACCACAAAACAAAGTTAAGGACAGCTGGGCCACCTATCATGGAGCGCCAGCAAGCTGCCGGCTGGAGCTGGCTCCAGCCACCGCGCAGCCGGGCAGGCGAGGCTCAGGCGCACACTGCCCGCAGCAGGCTGCAACCAGGCCTCTGCCTTCTTGGTGAGACCAGGATTTCTGGTGGCACTTTTCAGAGAGGCTAAGGGTTTGCAATCGCAAAAGGGGCATGGAGGGCGAAGGGAGAAGGACGACAGCAAACCCAACCTTAACATGAGGGTAAGTGGGACATGAGAATGAGCCTTTCCAGGGAGCTGAGGACACAGCACAGTTGGCAGAGCACGTGCTTCGCATGCACAAGGCCCTGGGTTCAATCCCCAGCACCACCACCAAAAAAAAAAAAAAGGGAAGAATGAGCTTCCCATCCTTCTTTCAGGCCCCTGTCACCTGAGGCCTCCTGTAGCCCTCAGTCATTTTAATGTTCCCTCCTTCCTCTAGCATGAGTCTACACTTGACACTGTCACAGGCCTGCCCACAGCTTAGGGGATGTGGTAGTGAACAATATGGGTGGGATCCAAGTGCTCATGGAGGCGACATTCAGGAGGGGACAACACAGGCACACGATATACCAAACAAAGCAGTTGTACAGGGTGCAGCAGTGCATCCCTGTGATCTCAGCGACTCAGGAGGCTGAACCAGGAGGATCCCAAGTTCAAGACCGGCCTCAGCAATTTAGCAAGACCCTGCCTTTGGAAAAAAAAAAAAGGGGGGGGGGGGGCTGGTGTTATAGCTCAGTGGTAGAGCACCCGGGGCTCCATCCCCAATGCCAACAAAACAAAACCCAAAAGGAATCACAAGAATGGGATCCTAATTAGAAGGATGGGTGTTTAATATGTCAAAATACAGTCCACTATTATAAAAAACAAATTTTAAAAATATATCGAATTCAGGAAAAAAATAAAAAGAATTAAGAATGGGGGCAGAGGAGGTAAAGGTTTTGATGAAACACACAAACCAACAGAAGAACCCCACAGTTGTGACTAGTGCCACTCACTCATTCAACAAACACTTGACAAATATCTCCTATGCTTCAGGCAGCAGACGGAAGAGAGGACAAGCCAAGTTTCTGTACTCATGGTACACTATAGTGTCTAGTAGGCCAAAAACAATAAACAAATTACAAATTTAAAAAAAGGGGGGTTGGGGTTGTGACTCAGTGGTGGAGCACTAGCCTAGCACGTTTGAGGCACTGGGTTTGATCCTCAGCACCACATAAAAAAAGTAAATAAACAAAATAAAGGTACTGTGCCCATCTACAACTTAAAAAAAAAAAGCCAGGAGCAGCAGCGCACACCTGTAACCCCAGCAAGCAGCTGGGGAGGCTGAGGCAGGAGGATCGTGAGTTCAAACCCAGCCTCAATAACAGTGAGGCACTGAACAACTCAGGGAGACCCTGTCTCTTAATAAAATAGAAAATAGGGCTGGGGATGTGGCTCCGTGGTCAAGTACCTGAGTTCAATTCCCACCCCTGCCAAAAAAAAAAAAAAAAAAAAAAAAAAACAAGTTGAAGGTGTAGCTCAGTGACAGAATGCCTGCTTAAAGACCCTATGTTTGATTATCTCCACCCCCTGCAAACACCACATCAGTAGAAATAGCAATAGCTTTTACACACTGCTTTCCGCCCCATTTTAAGACAGAAAGTAGAATAGTGGTTGCCAGGGACCTGGGGGAAAGGAAAGTAGGGAATTATTGATTATAGGGACAGAGTTTTAGCTTGACCCCATGAAGCCAGGAAGATGGAGGGTGGCGGCAGCTGCACACTTTGTGGATCTAGTTAGTACTCTGAACTGTGCACCTAAAACAGCTAAAATGCTAAAAATGCTAATCTGATATTATGTGTATTTTACTACAATTAAAAAAAAAAAAAACAAAAACCTCAGGGCTGGGGACGAAGCTCAGCGGTGCAGCGATGCCGAGCACGTACAAGGCCCTAGTACAAGGCCCTGGCTCAATCCCACGCACACATGCCACTCATCCCTGAAAACAAACACCTTAGGAAATAAATTCAGTCAGCAGTGTAGACAGAGGGCTGGGGTGCAGCTCAGTGGTAGAGCACTTGCCTAACAGGTGCCAAGTCCTGGGTTCAATTCCCATTGTGGGTGGAGGGTGTCAGATAGGTGCTGGGCTTAAATCCTACAAGTTTAAAGGCTAGAATTCTAGCTCCCAACAGAAACCTGAAAAGTACTTTTTTTAGAGACAGATACAGGGTTTCACTATGTTCACCACATTGGTCTTGAACTCCTAGGTTCCAGCAATCCTCCCACCTCAGTATGAACATCTGGGACTACAGGTGTGTGCTATGACACCAACTTCAAGAACACCTGAAGCGTCCCACTTTTTAGCAGGTACATTCCAGCAATCTCAGTTCTTGATTCCAACCTGTCTCAGGATTGATGGTGTTCAGTTAAGTGCTCATAAGACTGTTCACATTTGGAATGTAAAATCCGTATTTCTCTGTACTTTGGCAAATGAGTACTAAACCTCACAAAAAAAAAAAAAAAAAAAAAAAAAAAAAAAAAAAGCCCATTCAAGAGCTGGTACAATCAACTCTTGATAACTTGGAATTTTGTTTTTATTTGCCTGTTGAACAATGCAGTCTCTGGTTCTCTCTTTGGCTGCTGGGGACATGCCTGTAGAGGCTTGGGGCAAAAAGTAGTCCTTCAATATCACTTCCTGACAACCGCACTGGCTATCAAACACAACTGCAAAACAAGCTTATGGGGAACATCTAACTTAAAACCAGGATTTCCGATCATAACTATTCATTGCAAGCCTGCCATTCCTTTTACCTATGATCCAAGTGATTTAGAGCAGAGATGTATTACTCAATTTAAGGTGTTTTTAAACTAGGGGAAGAGCAGCTTATATAATTACCAAAACAGGGCTGGCTTCCCAACAGGTGGTAAACTTCTATCAGGCTTCGCACAGTGCAACCTTGGGACATTTGTTGGGGTGAATATAACTTAAGAAACAACTGAGATGATCACTGAAGAGTGTGTGGTCCACTACCCTGCTACATTTCAGAGATCCCAATAACTAGAAGTCCCACTTACGCATGAAATGACCACACAAACCCAAAAACAGGTTTTAAAAACTACCTTTAAGAAACTCAGCCAAAGCCAGGCATGGTGGTGCACAGCCATAATAATCCCAGTGACTCAGGAGGTTGAGGTAGGAGGATCGCAAGTTTCAGGTCAGCCTGGGCAACTCAGCGAGGCCCTAAGCCAACTTGACAAGACCCTCTTTCAAAATAAAAAATGAAAAAGGGCTGGGGATGCAGCTCAGTGGTTGATCACCCCTTGATTCAATCCCACCCCCCAAAAGGAACTCAGCAATACTTTCTATGACTTACATGACTATGAAGTCAGGTGAAAAATTCCAAGGTCAGATGCAGCAGGTACTGAACATTAAAGGAACTTTCTAGTAGGAAGCTTATAAGATGCATGGCACTTTCTCGAATCTTTCATATCAGCTTTGGGAGCACAGATATGTAAATAGCTACTATTTTCCAAGTCTGCTGGTATTTGAAATAAAATGCATTTTAAGAAAATTCATTTTGAAGGGCCAAGAGTGGTGGCACATGTCTGTAATCTCAGCAGCTTGGGAGGCTGAGACAGGAAGATCAGAGTTCAAAGACAATCTAGGCAATGGTGAGATGCTGAGCAACTCAGTGAAAGCCTGTCTCTAAATAAAATACAAAACAGGGTTAAGGACATGGCTCAGGGGTCCAGTGCCCAAGTCCAATCCCAGGAACCCCTCCCCAAAAATAAAAATAAATAAAAAATAAAAACAAAAAGGAAAAAGGGCTGGGAATATGGCTCAGTGGTCAAGCATCCTTGGGTTCGATCCCTGGCACCAAAAATATAAATAAATAAATAAATCAGAAAATTCACTTTGATCACTTCCTATTTTTGGTTGTTCACGTCTCCCCCAACTGTCAAAGTCTGATATGCACTAAAACATCCAATGTGAACACCTCTGTCACCAGAAAAGCTAGCATATCTGTGTAATAAAGGCAAATTTTTTTAAAATAAAGAAATCTCTAGGCTCAGTATATTATGACTAGTTAATGCAGTCCTGATCAATTAAACCTCCTTGGACCTGCCTTAAATTGAACTACTCTATTTTCTTGAAACTTCTGAGTGTTTTTTGAAATTAAAAAAAAAAAAAAAAAAAAAACCTTGCTATTAAATTTCAAGAAGACTTAAGTCCAAATTTAATGTCTAGAAAACCACCCCAAAGGCGTAATTTTACAGGTCATCCAACATCTATTTCCTTTTTATTAGCAAATAAAATATTCTTTGAAATGCAGGTGGCTAGACAACTACCTCAACTTCCACGATAGCGAGTCATGAATGACACTGGGCACACTCCCGCACCCAGACAAGCCTTTGTGCCAGCCTTTCCCAAACCAGGGCATCAACAGAGCGCATTCTTCACCAAAGATACTTTCTGGACAGCAATCGGGGAGACTGGACACCTCAGTAGGTACTACTGGGGTTCTATTCTGAGAAAGTAATCCTTTCTGCAAACTGACACAAAGACCAAGTGTGTCCTTGACAAACAGCAAGATGTTTACAGCCCATTTTCTAAATTCTGTATGCGGCAATCCGAAATTAAAAAACAAACAGACAAAAAACCCAGGATGCTTTCCTTGAGTCACACATCGTGGGCTTTCTATTCACCAAAGACTTTTCTTTCCTTGAGGGCGCTTCAGTTATATGTAGTCTTCTGCACCTGACCAGAGCCCGAACGAGCGAGGCTGAATGCGACTCCTTCTCCAGGTCAGAACGTGAAGACCAGGGAGAAATAAAAATCCCCCCGGCAAGCACGTGGCACCTGTCAATAAGGCACTCCGACCCGAGAACCACCAACGCAGAACCGCGGCGGTGCATCTGCCTTCGGGGGTCTCTTCCCTCCGGCCGCGGGGCGGGCCACCTCGCTGCCCGCCGCACCGGCGAGGGTATCGCCCCGGTCGCGGCCTCCGACCTCGCCGGGTCTGCGGGCCTCACCTGCGAGAGGCAGGGCTCCGCGGTGGGTGAGCCAGGCCGGAGCCGGGCAGGCCGCGGCCCGCACCGCGCTGCAGCCGAACCCGCGCCCGCCCGCCCGCCGGGGGGGATGGGGCTGCGAGCAGCGCCCGTTCCCGGGCTCGGCGTGGCTGCGGCCCGGACCTGCGGCCCGAGCACCGCCCGGACCAGCGCCGGGGAAGCAGGCGGGTGCTGCCCGGCGAGCAAGACCCGGGCGCCCAACCGCCGCGCCCCCGCCCCGAGCGCGCCATTTCCAGGCCCCGGCCCTCCGGGCGCCGCTCCAGGCCTCCGCGGGCCCACTCGGCCGCGGGCCTCCCGCCGCCGGGCGAGCGCAAGCAAGACCGCCGCCCCAGGGCCCCCGCCGCGGCCCGGCCCCCGCGCCCGGCGGCAGCCCGCGCAACGCCCGCCTCACCCTCTGCCGCCGCCGAAGCTGCTGTAGGCCCGATCGTCGTAGGTATCGAAGTCCGCCATTTGCCGTCTCCGCTCCGAGAGGAACCAGGGTGAGCGAGGAAGGACCCCGCAATATAACTCCCCCCGCCCGCCGCCGGGGCTGTCCGCCGCACCGCCTGATCGCAAATCGCACGCACGCACGCGCGCGCGCGCGCGCACGTACGCCGCGCCGCGCCCGGCCTGGGCCGACGGGCCGCTGCTGACCCGGCGCGCTCTACGGCCCACGTGGTGCGGCGCGACGCGGGGGCCGCGCGCCCGGCCGGCCGCCGCCGCCCATTGTGTGCTGGCCCCGCGCTGCACGCGCGGACGCCTGCTGCCCCCGCCCCGCCCGCGCGCGCCGCAGACCCCGCCTGCTGGGCCCGGTTCCGGCGCCGCGGCGCCTTTGGCGGCCGTTGGGCCTCTGCGCTCCAGAAACCGGCGGGGACCCCGGAGTCCCGCTCCGCCTGGCCCCTACACTCGGGCACACCCCTTCCGGCCCAGAGGCGTCGCCGGGCTTGCACCCAATGGAGGCCACCTCCTCCAGGCGGAGACCCCGAGGAGCTGGGCACGACGCCGCGGACGCCCCGTGGCCGCGGGCCTGGAGGGTGGTGCGAGGCCACGGGATGCACCGGACGCCAGCCCTGCTTTGCGGGCTCTGCTCGCTGCCGGGCGTGGCGAGGGGGCGAGGTGACGGCATAGGTTGAAGTTAATCGAGCAAGAGTCGGTGCATCTCGCTCTGCAAAAGTCACCCGGGAGACAGCGGAATGCATATATGCATCCTCTATCGAAAGCGAGAACCGACGGCACGCTCCTGTTTGTGATTGAGATGGTGGTGACACGGGAGGCTCCTGCCATTGGGTGTGTCAGCGCTGGCAAACCCTAATGTGTCCTGAGCACACTAACCGAACCTTGTAAGCGGAGCCTCAGGCACGTGCGTAGTCCCAACGACTCTGGAGGCAGAGAATGGCAAGTCTGAGGCCAGCTTGGGAACCATCGAAGCCCTGTCCCCAGATAAAAGTAAAGACTGGAGATGTAGCTCGGTGGTACAGCGCCCCTGGGTTCAGTCCCCAGTATGTGTGTATGTATGTATATACATGTATTTCCATAGAATTTCTCTATGGGATCCTAGGAATTACCTAGGAATCTTACCAATACCCTATCCAGTAATTTTATATTTAAGTGTCTTTTAACTCCTTTATGCTACTACAGGAATGGACAGATGGCTGCTAACTCATTTTTTGTTTTTCTGCCTCTTTGTCTTTCCAAGTAATAAAATACTTACTAGTATACTGCTATCCAGTATACCCAGATTAAAACTGGAACCCCTTAGCCTGAGCTCCACCTCTTCCTTCCTAGATGACTTCAAACAACTTTCCCTCTTTCCCTTCTCAATTTCTTCATCTACACAAAGGGACCATATCTCCTACCTCTTCAATGTTATAAAGGTTAAGTGGGTAAATATTCATAAAATTCTCAGCACATGGTAATATATATTAAGTACAAACTATGTGTCTAGCACCATTATGGATGTTTTAATATGTCTGTCATTTCCAAACTGTTATACAGCTGTGCAGCCACCCAGAGAGGGAAAGTGACAGGCCCAAGATCATGCAGCATAGCCCTCTTAGCACATGGCTCAGAGAAGAGCCAGTGGTTTCTTCTCTCCTTGCAATTTTTTATTTGTTTTGCGGTGCAGGGATTCCAACCCAGGGTCTCAACAGGCTGGGCAAGTGCTGTGCCACTGAGACACACCCCCAGACTTTTAATGCTTTTATTCATTTTTGGTAATGGAGATTGAACCCAGGGGTGCTTTACCACCGAGCTGCATCTAAGCTGTTTTTATTTTTTAGTTTGAGGCAGGGTCTCATTAAGTTGCCTTGGCTTCCCAAGTCATTGGGATTACAGGTGTGCGCCACCACACCCACCCCGTGTGTTTTTCTTGAATGGTGTTAAAATTCTTTTATTCCAGTTTCCAGCCCAAGGTGATGTCCTTGGAGGACAGGAACCATATTGGTGGAGTCATGCTGTCATCTCCCTCAGAGTCCTACTGGGTAATTGGTCATTAATGAAATAAAAGGAGGGAAGGCTTCTGGGAAGGCTGGGCCTTCCTCAGATTCGGGACCTACCATGGGTCATTCTCTCCCTCTTGGCTTATTCCCCTTTCCACCCAGCCAGCACCCAAGGCCACTCTCGGGCTCAGTCCTAGACCATCCAGTCTGTGGGCCCTTTCCCCTCTTTGATCTTAGGCATACAGCCCATCTCCTACCCAGGATCCAGCAGATTGATGGTAACTCCAGAAAGTTCCAAAAACGTGGCACCTGCATCCATGGCCAAGTTGAATGTCCGACCCCTCCTGAGCTTGTCCTCATGAACTTTGGTCCTGATTTGTTCCCTAACCCCTTCCCAGGACATATCCTAGCCTTCACCTGTGCCCCTGAGCCCTGGAGGTGGCTCTGGAAGGACCAGCTCAGATAGCACTGTGTCTGAGCGACCTTTGTGGCAGTGGCCAAGTCTGTGGGTTGGCGTCGCTGACTGCTCGCCAAGCCACTTACAGTACAGTCATGTGCTACATAATGATGTTTCTGTCCCCCTCGGACCACATGCATATGTCACGATGACCCCATAAGATCATAATGGAGCTGAAAAATTCCTGTC
Organism: Sciurus vulgaris; assembly: GCF_902686455.1. NCBI lineage: Eukaryota > Metazoa > Chordata > Mammalia > Rodentia > Sciuridae > Sciurus > Sciurus vulgaris. Next base: position 35,642,033 of record NC_136479.1, on the reverse strand, counting down.
ATCCGGTGCTGACACTGCAGCTATTGCAGAGTCATCACGAAACTCATGGCTCATTGTTTGTGGTGATGCTGGTGCGAGCAGACGTGGGCTGCCATTGTTATTAAAGTGTAGCACGCACAGTTACCTAGAGGACACAGTAACTCCCAAATGATGATGAGCAAGTATGTTGCCGGTTTATTTACGCTAAGGCACCTCTTAACCCTTTACTGGGGAGGAGCGACTGGTTTGTGCAAATGTGCTCTATGATGTTTGCACAATGACAAAATCAGCTCACCAGGCATTTCTCAGAATGTCTCCCCATCATTAAGTGACACATGACTGTGCCAGCTGGCTGACCTCAAGCAAGTTGCTTAATCTGGTTCTTTGTCTATAAAATGGGAATAGCAGTCATTGCAATATTAGGTTTTGGAACTCGGGCTGCTCTGAAATGTTGGTATTTTGTTGGTATAATACTGTTGATTTATTACCTAAAAACCCGAAATGTTTTATGTTTATGTTCAGATTAAGATCAACAATTTGTACTCAATTTATATGAAAACACACACTGTCACTCTGCAGATCTGTTCAGATCTGCCCCGTGCGAAACATCCATATTGAGCCACTGCAGGGTTCTTCTAGGCCAAGGACTTTTCAAAGGACCGAGTAGAGGGAAATGGACACGTGGAATCTCCAACTCTACAAGATCAAAGTAGAGAAAAAGTATCAAGTGTGCTTTCTTGGAGGACAAAACAATATACAGTTCATTAGCACTAAAAATGTGCAGGTGTTGCAAAATAAGCCCAGCTGTTCAAAAGAGCTCAAGTATTTCAAATAAGAAATGGGGTTTGGGCTCTGGCTGTGGCTGAGTGGGTTGAGTGCTTGCTTAGCATACACAAGGCACTGGGTTCAATCCTCAGCACTACATAGAAATAAAGGTATTGTGTCCATTTACAACTAAAAGAAAAAAAGAAAAAGAAACGGGGTTTGTGTGTGTCCTGTGTGGGGCTGGGAAGTGACCCTGGGGCCTTGCACGCGCCAAGTGCACACTCCACACTGGGCTACGTCCCTGGCCCGGAGGTGGAAGTGTGTGAAGAAGGATGCTTTGACTCTGTCCCCATCAGCAGTGGGGAAATGAAGGGAACGTCAGGGTGAAAGCAATAGAAGGGAGCTTCTCTGAAAGGGGGCGACGGGTCCCATGCACCTTAGCCACTGCCTAAGAATGGGAGCTTTGGCCACTGCCACTCTTTGACCCAAGGCATCTGGAATGACCAGACAGATGTGCCCAGAGGTTGGCTCAAGATGCATATCAAGAAATTATAGGCCTCTGCTGGGTTTGGTGATGCACACCTGTGATCCTAGCACCTCAGGAGGCTAAGACGGGAGGATCATAAGTTCAAGGCCAGCCTCAACAACTTAGCGACTCCCTAGGCAACTTACCAAGACCCTGTCTCAAAAAATAAAAGGGGCTGGAATGTGGCTCAATGGTTAAGTGCTCCTGGGTTCAACTCCTGGTACCCCCAAAGAGAGGGATCATAGGACTCTTGTTTCCTGGACAATTCATTCTGTTAACACGTTCATCACCAGGCATCTCACCCTGTTCCTTCTAAACATTCACCACCCGGCACAAGCTCCCGCCTCTTGTGCTGTTCTGGCTCTGAGTTATCTACATCTGTGTCTCCTGAATAGCAATTCTTTGTTGGGGGGGAAATGGTTTTTTTTAATTTGTTCTCTTTAGATATATATGACAACAGAGTGTATTTTGACATGGTGCACACATGGAGTATAACTTCCATTCTTGGGGTTGTACCTGATGTGGAGTTACTGGTGGTGTATTCACATATGAACATAGGAGAGTGACGTCCGGTTCATTGTACTGTCTTTCCCCCACCCTCCCTCCATTCGCCTTTGTCTGATCCAATGAATTTCTATCCCTCCTAGCATCTGCATATCAGAGAGAACACCTGGCCTTTGGTTTTCTGGGATCAGGATCTTTTTATTTCACTTAGCATATCATCTTCCATTCCATCCATTTAATGGCAAATGCCATAATTATTCTTTATGGCTCAGTAATATTTCATTGTGTATACATACCACATTTTCCTTATCCTGAACTGCAATTCTTAAGATCTCTAAATCCTTTTTACTTTTGCAGGTTTTGTGTGTGTCTCTGTGTGTTTCTGTGTGTGTGGCGCTGGGGATGGAATCCTGGGTTTATGTCCTAAGCAACAGCTCTGTAATTTTAACTTCCACTTCAATTTCAGTAGCCACCATGCGGCCAGTGGCTTCCATTTTGCCCTGAAGATGAAGAAGGAGCTCACCCACTGGCAAGGGCTCACTCAGGCTGTCACAGACTCACCTCAGGGTGGGGACTGCCTGCATTCCAGCCCCACCCTGTCCAGCTCTGCTAGGTCCTTGATGGAGGTCAGGGTGGAAGGCTACGGGATGGTCCAGATTCCTTTGACACAAGGCTTGGGTCAACCAGCCTGGAGGACCGCCCTAGGGGAAAGGCCCTATTTTGGCTCCACCTATTTATTGGTCAGGAACACTTTGAGTGACAGGGCTCCCCGATGATCTTTTTTGGTTTTCTCCCTCCCGCCTCGTTCTGTTCTCAGCCAGCTCCTGATTTGCAGATGCTCCAGGAATGCCAGCCTCCTGGTGTACCTCGCAGCCTTGAGCTCCTCAGATACCCCCCAGCTCCTCACCCCGCCTGCCACCACCCCACGCTGCCCGTCTCCTAGAAATCCTCCCCGCTCACCTTGCTTCAGGGCAACTCTGCCATTCTGTTTCAAGATTAATCTCAGACTGGCATAGCACCACTCTGTGACATGCATCTGTAATCCCAGTGGCTCTGGAGGCTGAGGCAGGAGGATCGCAAGTTCGAGCCCAGTCTCAAAGTAAGAAATAAAAAATGGAGGCTTGGTATGTAGCTCAATGGTACAGGGGATTCCCACCACTGCAAAACTATAAATAAACAAAATGAAAAACGGGAACTGTGGTTGTGGCTTAGTGGTTGAGCACCCCCGGGTTCAATTCTTGTTACACACCAAAATAAAAAAAATTTAAAAAGTACAAAACTAATCTCAAAGGCCACCTTTCCTTGAAGGCTTTCCCAAGCACTCTGTTACTGCACATATTCAATATTCTGTTTTATACACACACGTTATACACACATATTTTGGGGGCACTATGCTGGGGATTTAATCAAGGGGGTGCTATACTACTAAGCTAATATCACACCTTTTTTAAATTCAACTTTATTTTTTGCAGTGCTCGGGATGGAACCCATGGCCTCATGCATGCTAGGCAAGTGCTCTGCCACTGAGCCACATCCCCAGCCCTTCTTATTTTTTATTTTGAGGCAGCTCTCGCTAAGTTGTTTAGGGTCTTGCTAAGTTGCTGAGGCTGGCTTTGAACTTGAGGCCCCCCCGCCTCAGCCTCTGGGATCACAGGTGTGTGTCATCACGTCTAGCCCCCACCCCTCCTTTTTTTGTTGTTTGTCTTCGCTAAGTGGCCAAGGCTGGCCTTGAACTTGTGATCCTCTTCCTCAGCCTCCGAGTAGCTGGGGATATAGGTGCACCCACCACCCCTAGCCTCGTGTCCTATTTTAACATGTACACACAATTTTTCTTTTTTCTTTTTTTATATTTAGTCACAGGATTGAAGCCAGTGGTGCTTGACCGTTCAGCCACATCCCAGTTCTTTTTCTTTTTAAAATTTCTTCTGTTTTGGTGGTGCTTTGGGATGGAGCCCAGATCCTGGCGCCCGACAAGCCAACCCTTAACCACTGAGCCACGTTCCCTTAGTCTCTGTGTTGAGACAGGGTCTTCCTGAATTGCCCAGGGTCGTCCTGAGCGTGGGGTCCTCCTGCCTCCGTTTCTCCCGCTTCCTTTTTTTTCCTTTCTCCTTCTGTGCTGGGCTTGAACCCAGGGTCTTGCCTGCGCTCAGCAAGTGCCCCACCCCTGAGCTCCGCCCCCTTCCCTCCCTAATCTGAAGAAAACCCCACCCCCTGTCAACTGCCAACCCTTTGGCTAGGCTCACAGCCCCCAGGTGGCCTCTGCAACACCCTTCCTTGGTGACTAGCCACAGGAGGTGGGAGTCCACTAGGTCCTGGAGAAGGCAGCGGCTCCCTGAGCCAGACCCTGCCCAGCCTCTCTGCCTCCTCTCCTTCCCGTAGAACCTTCTTGTGGCCCTGAGCCCAGAAGGCAGAGCTGGGGAGCTGCCCCTCCACCCTCTTCAGGGCCAGCTTTGAATCAGCCCGATTCCTTCCTCCAGTGTTGTTCCTGCACGGTGGCAGCCCAGGAGAAGGTGGGCCAGGGGCAGGCGGCCAGCACATTTGATTCTGGTAACAATTTTGGCGAGCCAGGCAGGAGAGAGGTGTCCTCCCGGGGGAGCTCTGGGTTCCTACAGTTAGGAGCCACGATCTCTCATGGAAAGGTGACTTGCCTGCCCCAGGTCCCACACTTGGGACTTTAGGGACATCCTGGAAGCTCTAGTGAGTTTTCTGTTGGGGATTCTCCCATCTTTTCTGTCCCCAGCATCAGCCGCCTGTAAACACTTTATTGGTGGAAGGAAATGGTCTTCGTCTTTTGGGGAGCTGATGGGCCCCAGGCTGAACATGTCGAACCAGGGTGCACACCACACATCTGTCTCCACCACTTGAGGCTTTAGTAGGTGTTTGGAACTCGCACGGGTCATTTTACAGTATATCCTGGTAGGAGTAAGCTCTCTCCGTGGTTAGGGGCACTTCTCTCCCCCCATAATATTGGACTGGGGATGGAACCCAAGGCAGGTCTACTACAGAACTGTGTCCACAACCCTATTTATTTTTTATATTTTGAGACAAGGTCTTGCTGAGTTGCCTAGGGCCTTGCTAAGCCGCTGAGGCTGGCCTTGAACTTGCGATTCTCCTGCCTCTGCCTCCCCAGCCCCTGGAACTAAAGGCATGCACCATGAGTTTTTAAGCTTTTCCTACGCCTTTTTGGACCAACCCCCAAAGGAAACAGAGCACATTTAATGTGCATTGATGGCTCTGTTGTGTTAATTCAGCGGCTTGCAGGAAGGCACGCGCTCCAAATGAAGGAAATTATCTAATTTAAAAAGCTGTATAAACTTGTATAAAACAACTGGCTCTGCTATCAACTGTCACGAAAATACTTGGTCATTTGATTTAGTACTTACATATTTTTTTTGCCAGGGAAACATTGAAATAATATGACTCCAGCGAAAACATGGTTTCATTGTGTTACCAAGTGCCGTATTGATTTACTGAAGCTGATGATTTGGAAAAGGGATTGCCCTCTTTCGATTAGTATTTCCAGAGTCTTCATGAATTCGAATGCTGTATTGTAGGCTGATTATATCAATTGGAAAACATAACCTAAAACTTACAGCACTCTAGATCAGAGGACCAGTTCGCATGCTTTAGTGTCTGGCATCTGTCTGCCTCATGAGATGGCCCTGGATGGACATCACACCTCTGTAATTGCTACGAGGTGTTAGATTAGTTGGATGTAATTACCTTTTTTTTTGTTTGTTTTTGCGGTGCTGAGAATTGAACCCAGGGCCTTGTGCTTGTGAGGCAAGCACTGTACCAACTGAGCTATCTCCCCAGTCCGTAATTACATTTTGAAGTAATTGTGACCACAAAGCATTCTTTCCAAAGAAGACCCCTGGGCTGGGGATGTGGCTCAGTGGTAGAGTGCTTGCCTGGCATGCACAAGACTCTGGGTTTGGTCCCCAGCCGAGAGAGAGAGAGGAGAGAGAGAGGAGAGAGAGAGGAGAGAGAGAGAGAGAGGAGAGAGAGAGAGAGAGAGGAGAGGGGAGGGAGACATACGGAGGGGAGGGAGAGGGAGAGGGAGAGGGAGAGAGAGAGAGAGAGAGATATTGGAGAGAGAGAGATTGGAAAGAAAGGTCTTGTCAGCCAGTCAATGGTATTTCTGAAAGTTGGTTCATACAGAGTATCCTTGGCCTTTAATTTATTTTGTTGTACCAAGGTTTGAACCCAGGGGCCCTCAACCACTGAGCCACACCCCAAGTCCTTTTTATTTTTTATTTTAAGACAGAGTCTTGCTAAGTTGCTTAAAGCCTCACTAAATTACTGAGGCCAGCCTCAAACTTGTGATCCTCCTGCCTCAGCCTCCCAAGATTCTGGGATTACAGGTGTGCCCAGGGAGACTCCTGTCTCAAAATAAAAACATAAAAAGGACTCAGTGATAAAGCACCCCTGGATTCAATCCCCAGTACCAACAAATAAAATAAATAAAATAGAAAGGGGTTGTAGCTCAATGGTAGATCATTTGCTTAACATGGTCAAGGCCCTGGGATTGATCCCCAGTATCCCCCGACACACAATAAAACCAAACAGCTCAGTAAGTTTACAGTATTTAATCAATATGCAAAAATCAATTGTACTTTACTATCATTGAACAATCCAAAATAAAATTGAGAAAGGAATTCCATTTAAAAAATAAAATACTTAACGGTGTGTGTGTGTGTGTGTGTGTGTGTGTGTGTGTGTGTGTGTTTTGCTAGGAATCAAACTGAGAGTCTGGTGCTTACTAGGCAAGCACTCCCCACTGAGCCACGTCCCCAGCCCCTTGTGTTTTTTATTTTGAGACAGGGTCTGGCTAGGTTGCTCAGGCTGATCTCAAACTTTCTTCCTTGTGCCTCAGCCTCCAGAGTGGCTGGGATTACAGGCCTGTACCACCACACCTGACTAAGAAGAGTCTTTTCAACAAATGTCGCTGGGATAATGGACTATCCACCAAAATAAAATCCTGAACTCAGCCAGGCATGGTGGTGCATGTCTGTAGTTCCAGGTACTGGGGAGGCTGAGGAGGAGAACAGCCTGAGCCCCGAGTTGGAGACCAGTCTGGGCATAGCGAGACACTGTGTTAGAAGAAAGAGGAAAAAAAAAAAAAAAAAAAAAAAGCAAACAAACCTAATTAGAGCGGATCTAAACGTAAGACTTGAAACTATAAAACTCTTGAGAGAAAACAGGTATCAATTGTGTGTGTGGCGATGGGTACTGGGGCCCTTTACCACGGAGCCACAGACCCAGCCCTTTTTATTCTTTATTTTGAGACAGGGTTTCCCTAAATTGCCCACGCTGGCCTTGAACTTGTGATCCTCTCGCCTCCGCTTCTTGAGTTGCTGGGATAACAGGCATGCACCACTGCACCTGGCTATTTATTTATTTTGGGGGGATACCATTGACTGAACCCAGGAGCACTTAACTGCTGAGCCACGTCCCGAGCTCTTTTTATTTTTAATTTTGAGGGACAGTCTTGCTGAGTTCCTGAGGCTGGCTTTGAACTTGCCATTTTGCTGTCTTAGCCTCCAGAGAATTGGGATTCTAGGCCAGGTATTATCACAATTTCTTAAGATAGAAACGGAGGTTGTTGATTTAAGATTTTTTTCCCCCACGAGGCTCCGAGGCACACGCCTGTAATCTCCGTGGCTGGGGAGGCTGAGGCAGGAGGATCCCAAGATCAAAGCCAGTCTCAGGGCCCTGGCGGTGGGTTTGCGGGCCTGGCTCGCAGGTCCCAGCGGGTGGCGTGGAAGGGTCCTGTCCAGGGCAGTATGGCCACAGCAGCCTCGCCTGGGACCCTGACTTGAGGCGAAGAGGATGCCGGGTCAGCAGGCTCTCTCGAGAGTGGAGGGCGACGGACTGGGAACCTCTACCACGGGAGGGGAGGCCGCGTGGAGAGGAAGAGCCTGCAGTTACCTCAGTGCCTGCGACGGCCGCCCGTCCACCCTTTCTCTCGGCTCTCTCTTCATCCTGAACTTTCCGCCTCACCCCCTCCTGTTTCTCTCCAGCGTCTCCAGCATTAAATGGAGCATCTCCTACAGGAGGGTTTCAGTGTGCCTCGGAAGGAGCTGTGACTCGGTGAGAGCCAGTTGGTGACCTCTTTCAGCTGGAGACATCGCCCAGAGAAGACCTCATAGGTGTGCCAAGAAGCCAGAGCCTCTGTCGCAGAAAGTTCACCGAAAGGTACAGCAGCTGCGCTCCGGATCCTGGGTGCGCCTTCTGCCATCCCGGCTGCAGCTCTTCAAGTCCTTCAAGTCGCCTGCCTGGTCATCGGCGCCCCGGTTTTCTGTCCCGAGAGCATGGCGGTGCTTCAGATACTTCCGTGCACCTGGGAATCGAGGCGTCTGCTAGTTGAGAAGCATTGAGGATCATTTGAAGAACACAGGAGAAGCGAGGCCTGAGCTTCCGGTTTAAGGCAGGTGCCTTGCATTGCAAATGGGTGAGAGGAGAGAAGAGCTGCTTCATGAGATTGTCTCACATTTTTCCTGAAAGCGCCCCACACAGTAGGCAGGTGCTTGGATCCTCTCCCTGAAGGTCTTCATCCTGAAGGCCAGATGTGTCCAGATGTTGGCCGCAAGGCTGTCAGCTCCTTTAAGCCCTCATCTTGGCTGCAGTTTTTCCTCCCTCGATGCAAAGCAAGAAAATGCAGTTGGGGTGACTGCGTTGGAGCTCCAGGCAGCTGCTCAGAGGAGGAGGCGAGTGGTGAGTTGTTTGGACTTAAAGCGACCGCTCCTGAACACCAGGGGGCTGCCTGGAGGAGGAGCGCAGTGGGTCGCTTGGTCTCCAGTGGCCGCACCAGAGCTCCGGGCGGCTGCCCGGAGGAGGCGTGCAGCGGGTCACATGGACTCAGAGCGACTCAGAGTGACTCACAGTTACCGCTCCTGAACACCCGGGGGGCTACCTGGAGGAGGAGGAGGAATGGGGCGGGTCACTTGGACTTGGAGTGACTGCCCAGGGCTATGGGCGGTTGGCGGGAGGAGGAGGCTCGCAGTGAGTTGCTTGGACTCCTAGTGACCGCACGGGAACACCGGGCGGCTGTCTGGAGGAAGAGGCGTGCGGCGGGTCTCTGGGACTCGGAGCAATTGTACAGGGCTCCAGGTGGCTGCTCAGAGGAGGGGCCGCATAACCAGGCGATTAGGTGCAGAGCAGGGTCCCAGGACCTAGGAGTCTTCTTGGTGGAAGAGCCGCACAGAGACACGCTTAGGGCGGAGCAAAGGTTCCAGGACTGCAGGCAGATTATCTGAGGAGAGGCAGCCTAAGGAGACTCGTCTGCAAAGGGTGAGGCTCCCAGGCCCTGGAGGTAGGGCCGGGCAGTAGTTGTAGATTGAGGGGAACCTCTAGGAGGGGAACCAACCAGCGAGACCTCCCCACCAGGTGAGTCCTCCCTGCCGGGTGAGGTTTTCCCACAAGGACGGTAAAACCAGAAACACAGGCCCAAACAGGCCTTGCCTCAGCCTGCAGCCTAGTTACCCTTTGGATGACCATTGGTCAACAAGTGGAGGCACCTCTGCCCACTAGCAGGGAATATACCCCACCTGAAGGCCACCACCCCTAGAGAGGCAGCTTCCTTGTGGAGCACCGCATTATCAACTTCCTCCAAGACTTCAGCCCACTGAAGGCTAAGAGGGGATATACTAGAAATCTTCAGGGACATTATAAGTCAATAGAGGAAATCTGCAATATCTCAGCGGTCCACTGATACCTGAACAACATGAGAAAACAAGGGAAGAATATGCCCCAAACAAATGTAGATGTTACATCAATAAAACCCAATGACAGCATGGCAGAAGAAATGACAGAAAAGGAGTTCAGAATGTACATAATTAAAATGATCAGGGAAGCAAACGATGAGATGAAAGAGCAAATGCAGGCATTGAATGACCGCACCAATCGACAGTTAAAAGAGCAAATACAGGAAGCAAAAGATCATTTCAATAAAGAGTTAGAGATATTGAAGAAAAACCCAACAGAAATCCTTGAAATGAAGGAAACAATAAACCAAATTAAGAACTCCATAGAAAGCATATCCAATAGGATAGAACACCTGGAAGACAGAACCTCAGACATTGAAGACAAAATATTTAACCTTGAAAACAAAGTTGCCCAAACAGAGAAGATGGTAAGAAATCATGAACAGAATCTACAAGAACTATGGGATATCATGAAAAGGCCAAATTTAAGAATTATTGGCATTGAGGAAGGCTTAGAGAAACAAACCAAAGGAATGAACAATCTATTCAATGAAATAATATCAGAAAATTTCCCAAATCTGAAGAATGAAATGGAAAATCAAGTCCAAGAGGCTTATAGGACTCCAAATACACAAAATTACAACAGACCCACACCAAGGCACATTATAATGAAAATACCTAACATACAAAATAAAGACAGAATTTTAAAGGCTGTGAGAGAAAAGAACCAAATTACATTCAGGGGGAAACCAATACAGATATCAGCAGATTTTTCAATCCAGACCCTAAAAGCTAGAAGGGCCTGGAACAACATTTTTCAAGCTCTGAAAGAAAATGAATGCCAACCAAGAATCTTATACCCAGCAAAACTTACCTTCAAATTTGACGATGAAATAAAATCCTTCCATGATAAACAAAAGCTAAAAGAATTTACAAAAAGAAAGCCAGCATTACAGAACATTCTCGGCAAAATATTCCATGAGGAAGAGATGAAAAACAAAGAAGCAAATCAGAAAAGGGAGGAATTATCCTAAAGGAATTGTCAAATAAAGGAGGAACCAAGTCATGTCAAATAAATAAATAAAGTTTTAAAAATGAACCAAACGACCGGGAAACCAAATCATATCTCAATAATAACCCTGAATATTAATGGCCTGAATTCATCAATCAAAAGACATAGACTGGCAGATTGGATTAAAAAGAAAGATCCAACAATATGTTGCCTGCAAGAGACTCACCTCATAGAAAAAGATACCCATAGACTAAAGGTGAAAGGATGGGGAAAAACATACCATGCACATGGACTCAGCAAAAAAGCTGGAGTATCCATCCTCATTTCAGATAGTGTGGACTTCAAGCCAAAGTTAGTCAGAAGGGATAAAGAAGGCCATTTCATACTGCTTAAGGGAAGCATAAATCAGCAAGATATAACAATCATAAACATCTATGCCCCAAACAGTGGCTCATCTATGTATGTCAAACAAATCCTTCTCAATTTCAGAAACCAAATAGACCATAACACAATAATACTAGGTGATTTTAACACACCTCTCTCACCACTGGACAGATCCTCCAAACAAAAATTGAACAAAGAAACCATAGATCTCAATAACACAATCAATAATTTAGACTTAATGGACATTTATAGAATATACCATCCAACCAAGAGCGAATACACTTTCTTCTCAGCAGCACACGGATCCTTCTCTAAAATAGACCATATATTATGCCACAAAGCTAATGTTAGCAAATACAAGAGGATAGAGACACTACCTTGTATTCTATCAGATCATAATGGATTGAAGTTAGAAATAAATGAGAGTAAAAAACAGAAACTATTCCAACACCTGGAGATTAAACAATATGCTATTATATGATGAATGGATAACAGAAGATATTAGGAAGGAAATTAAAAAATTCTTAGAGGTAAATGAAAACAAAGAAACATCATATCAAAATCTCTGGGACACTATGAAAGCAGTACTTAGAGGGAAATTTATTTCATGGAGCGCATTTAATAAAAGAAGTAAAACTCAACAAATAAACGACCTAACACTACAGCTCAAAGCCCTAGAAAAAGAAGAACAGACCAGCACCAAAAGTAGTAGAAGACAGGAAATAGTTAAACTCAGAGCTGAAATCAACGAAATTGAAACAAAAGAAACAATACAAAAAATTGACAAAATAAATAGTTGGTTCTTTGAAAAAATAAACAAAATTGATAAACCTTTAGCCACACTAACAAAGAGAAGACGAGAGAAAACCCAAATCACTAAAATTCGGAATGAACAAGGAAATATCACAACAGACACGACTGAAATACAAAACATAATTAGAAGCTATTTTGAAAATCTATACTCCAAAAAAATAGAAAATTTTGAAGACATTGACAGGTTTCTAGAGACATATGAATTGCCTAAACTGAACGAGGAGGACATACACAATTTAAATGGACAAATTTCAAGTACTGAAATAGAAGAAGTCATCAAAAGCCTACCAACAAAGAAAAGTCCGGGACCAGATGGGTTCTCAGCCGAGTTCTACAAAACCTTTAAAGAAGAGCTCATTCCAATACTTCTCAAAGTATTCCACAAAATAGAAGAGGAGGGAACCCTCCCAAACTCATTCTATGAAGCCAATATCACCCTGATACCTAAACCAGACAGAGACACATCGAGGAAAGAAAATTTCAGACCAATATCCTTAATGAACATCGACGCAAAAATTCTCAACAAAATTTTAGCAAATCGCATACAAAAACATATTAAAAAGATAGTGCACCATGATCAAGTGGGTTTCATCCCAGGGATGCAAGGTTGGTTCAACATCAGGAAATCAATAAATGTAATTCACCATATTAATAGACTTAAAGTCAAGAATCACATGATTATTTTGATAGATGCAGAAAAAGCAGTCGATAAAATACAGCATCCCTTCATGCTCAAAACACTAGAAAAAATAGGGATAGTGGGATCATTCCTTAACATTGTAAAGGCCATCTATGCTAAGCCCATGGCTAATATCATTCTAAATGGTGAAAAACTGAAAGCATTCCCCCTAAAAACTGGAACAAGGCAGGGATGACCTCTTTCACCTCTTCTATTCAATATCGTCCTTGAAACTCTAGCCGGAGCAATTAGACAGACCAAAGAAATTAAAGGGATACGAATAGGAAAAGAAGAACTTAAACTATCCCTATTTGCTGATGATATGATTATATAATTAGAGGAACCAGGAAATTCCACCAGAAAACTTTTGGAACTCATAAGTGAATTCAGTAAAGTAGCGGGATATAAGATCAATGCACATAAATCTAATGCATTTTTATATATAAGTGATGAATCTTTGGAAAGAATAATCAGGAAAACTACCCCATTCACAATAGCCTCGAAAAAAATAAAATACTTGGGAATCAATCTCACAAAAGAGGTGAAAGACCTCTACAATGAGAACTACAGAACACTAAAGAAAGAAATTAAAGAAAACCTTAGAAGATGGAAAGATCTCCCATGTTCTTGGATAGGCAGAATTAATATTGTCAAAATGGCCATACTACCTAAAGTGCTATACAGATTCAATGCAATTCCAATTAAAATCCCAATGACGTACCTTACAGAAATAGAGCAAGCAATTATGAAATTCATCTGGAAGAATAAGAAACCCAGAATAGCTAAAGCAATCCTTAGCAGGAAGAGTGAAACAGGGGGTATCGCAATACCAGATCTTCAACTCTACTACAAAGCAATAGTAACAAAAACGGCATGGTATTGGTACCAAAATAGAAAGGTAGATCAATGGTACAGAATAGAGGACATGGACACAAACCCAAATAAATACAATTTTCTCATACTAGACAAAGGGGCCAAAAATTTGCAATGGAGAAAAGATAGCCTCTTCAACAAATGGTGCTGGGAGAATTGGAAATCCATATGCAATAGAATGAAACTAAACCCATATCTCTCACCATGCACGAAACTAAACTCAAAATGGATTAAGGACCTCAGAATCAGACCAGAGACCCTGCAAATTATAGAAGAAAAAGTAGGTCCAGATCTTCAACATGTCGGCTTAGGATCAGACTTCCTCAACAGCACTCCCATAGCACAAGAAATAAAAGCAAGAATCAATAACTGGGATAGATTCAAACTAAAAAGCTTTCTCTCAGCAAAGGAAACTATCAGCAATGCGAAGAGAGAGCCTACAGAGTGGGAGAAAATCTTTGCCAATCATACTTCAGATAGAGCATTAATCTCCAGAATCTATAAAGAACTCAAAAAACTCTACACCAAGAATGCAAATAATCCAATCAACAAATGGGCTAAGGAAATGAATAGACACTTCACAGAAGAAGATCTACAAGCAATCAGCAAACATATGGAAAAATGTTCAACATCTCTAGTAGTAAGAGAAATGCAAATCAAAACTACACTAAGATTCCATCTCACCCCAATTAGAATGGCGATTATCAAGAATACAAGCAACAATAGGTGTTGGCGAGGATGTGGGGGAAAAGGTACACTCATACATTGCTGGTGGGGCTGCAAATTAGTGCAGCCACTCTGGAAAGCAGTGTGGAGATTCCTTAGAAAACTTGGAATGGAACCACCATTTGACCCAGCTATCCCACTCCTTGGCCTATACCCAAAGGACTTAAAATCAGCATACTACAGGGATACAGCCACATCAATGTTCATAGCTGCTCAATTCACAATAGCCAGATTGTGGAACCAACCTAGATGTCCTTCAATTGATGAATGGATAAAGAAACTGTGGTATATATATACAATGGAATATTACTCAGCTATAAAGAATGATAAAATTATGGCATTTGCAGGCAAATGGATGAAATTGGAGAATATCATGCTAAGTGAGATAAGCCAATCTCAAAAAACCAAAGGTCGAATGATATCACTAATAAGTGGATGAGGACACATAAAGGGGGGAGGGAAGGGTTAGTGTTAGGGTTAGAGTTAGGGTTAGGGAGGGGGTCAAGAATGGAGGAAGGAAGGACTGTATAGAGGGAAAAGAGGGGTGGGAGGGGTGGGGGGAAGGGAAAAAACAACAGAATGAATCAAACAACATTACCCGATGTAAATTTATGATTACACAAATGGTACGCCTTTACGCCATGTACAAGCAGAGAAACAACATGTATCCCATTTGTTTACAATAAAAAAAAAAAAATGCAGTTGGCCTTGTACCCATCCTTCTCCCTCCACGGTCCCAGCAGCTGCAAACCAAAACTACGAGGAAAGAAACTGTATCTCTGTGGACAGATACTTGTCACTGTTTCCCAGATCGGACAGTATTAGAGAATCACACTGCCGTTTCATGGCATTAGGGGTCAGCAACCATCCATACAGGCAGAAGATATGCACGAACTCGGCATTTTTAAGAGACTTGAGTATGTGAGGACTTGGTGTTCTCGGTGGACTTAGAACCAGTCTCCTGTGTATTTCCTGTGATGTTTCTGATCTCCAGACTTGAGAACCTTCAGGACTTCACTGTGAGTCAGTCCCATGGCAACGTGGCAGGCGGGCAGGCGGAGCTGGCGGGCGGAACCTCAGTGGGGGCTTGTAAGACCACATCCCTCACCGCACCCCAGCAGAGAAGGGAGCCCTCTGCCCGTGCTGTCAGTTTATCTCGTGTTTTATAACAAGATCATGACTCGTGAAGTCTTGCAGACATTCTGAGTCATCCCAAGAAGTTTGGGGAGCATGAGATGTCTTTCTGTTTTGTCTTCCACATGGAGTCTCCTTTGGGAAGGGGCTACTCAAAGAAGCCCTTGTTCCTGTTTTACCTTCTGCCACAGGAGGACACAAGAAGGTTTTCAGAAGTGGGCATCTGACTTGCAGCCTCCAGAATTTGAGAGATAAAACTTGTGCTCTAAATTGAAAAAAAAAAAAAAAAAAAAAAAAAGCCAGCCTTAGCAACTTGGCAAGGCCCTAAGCAACTCAGTGAGACCATATCTCTAAATAAAATATTTTTTAAAAAGGGCTGAGGATGTGACTCAGTGGTTGAGTGCTCTGGGTTCAATCCCCCATACCAAAAAAAAAATGTTTCCCCTAAAATATGCATTTATGTAATATATTGAATTTTCTTTCTTTTAAAATTATGCAATATATTTCTAGGGCTGGGGAGATAGCTCAGTTGGTAGAGTGCTTGCCTCGCAAGCACAAGGCCCTGGGTTCAATTCCCAGCACCGCACACACACACACACACACACAAAAAAAATTCCGAGTATTGCTTTAGCTATCCCACACTTTTGATGTCATATTTTAATTTTCTTTTTTTATTAAATTATTATTTTTTTTAACTTTTTTTAAGTTGTTGATTGACCTTTATTTTATTAATTTACTTATATGCTGTGCTGAGAATCGCACACAGTGCCTCACACATGCTAGGCAAGTGCTCTACCCCTGAGCCACAACCCCAGCCCCTAATTAAATTATTTTTATTTTTATAGGCTGCATTTTTGATTCACTGTACACAAATGGGGTACAACTTTTCATTTCTATGGTGTACATGATGTAGATTCACACCATTCATGTAATCATACATATACAGAGGGTAATACTGTCTGTTTCATTCTACTATCTTTCCGTCCTCCACATCTTTCCACCCCATTTTCCTCTACACCATCCAAAGTTCCTTCATTCTTCTTTTCTTCCAGTCACCCACTCTTGTTATATATTGTCACGCACTTATCAGAGAAAACATTTGGCTTCAGTTTTGGGGGCGTGGCCTATTTCACTAAGCATGATATTTTCCAACTTCATCCATTTACCAGCAAATGCCATAATTTTATTCTTCTTTATGGCTGAGTAATATTCCATTGTGTATTTTCCATTTCTTTATCCATTCGTCAATTGAAGGGTATCTAGGTTGGTTCCACATTCTAGCTATTGTGAATTGAGCTGCTGTAAACATTGATGTGGCTGCATCATCGTAGTATGCTGATTTTAAGTCCTTTGGGTATAGGCCAAGGAGTGGGATAGCTGGGTCAAATGGTGGTTCCATTCCAAGTTTTCTGAGGAATCTCCATACTGCTTTCCAGAGTGACTGCACCAATTTGCAACTTCACCAGCAAAGTATGAGGGTGCCTTTTCCCCACATCCACGCCAACACATTATTGCTTGTGTTCCTGATAATAGCCATTCTAATTGGAGTTAGATGAAATCTTAGGGTAGTTTTAATTTGCAGTTCTCTAATTACCAGGGATGATGAGCACTTTTTCATATATTTGTTGGTCACCTGTATATCTTCTTCCATGAAGTGTCTGCCCATTTCCTTAGCCCATTTATTGATTGGGTTCTTTGTATTTTGGATGTAGAGTTTTTTAAGTTCTTTATGAACTTTGGAGATAAGTGCTCTGTCTGAAGTGTGTGTGGAAAAGATTTTCTCCCACTCTGTAGGCTCTCTTCACATTATTGATTGTTTCCTGTGCTGAGAAAAAACTTTTTAGTTTGAATCTATCCCATTTATTGATTCTTGCTTTTATTTCTTGTGCTATGGGAGTCTTGTTAAGGAAGTCTGATCCTAAGCCAACGTGATAGAGATTTGGGCCTACTTTTCCTTCTGTTTGGTGAAGGGTCTCAGGTCTAATTCCTAGATCCTTGATTCATTTGGAGTTGAGTTTTGTACAGGGTGAGAGATAGGGGTTTAGTTTCATTTTACTGCATATTGATTTCCAGTTTTGCCAGCACCATTTGTTGAAGAGGCTATCTTTTCTCCATTTTAAGTTTTTGGCACCTTTGTCTAGGATGAGGTTACTGTACTTATGTGGGTTTGTCTCTGTGCCCTCTATCCTGTACCATTGGTCTACCTGTCTATTTTGGTGCCAGTACCATGCTGTTTTGTTACTATTGCTCTATAGTAGAGTTTAAGGTCTGGTATTGTGATACCTCCTGCATCACTCTTCCTGCAGGATTGCTTTGGCTATTCTGGGTCTTTTGTTCTTCCAGATGAATTTCATGATTGCTTTTTATGTTTCTATGAGAAATGTCATAGGGATTTTAATTGAAATTGCATTAAATCTGTATAGCACCTTTGGAAGTATATATTTTCATAATATTAATTCTGCCTATGCAAAAACATGGGAGATCTTTCCATCTTCTAAGGTCTTCTTCAATTTCTTTCTTTAATGTTTTGTAGTTTTCATTGTAGAGATCTTTCACCTCTTTGGTTAGATTGATTCCCAAATTTTTTTTTTGAGGTTATTGTGAATGGAGTTGTTTTCCTCATTTCCCTTTCAGATGATTCATCACTTATGAATAAAAATGCTTTAGATTTATGTGTGTTGATTTTATATCCTGCTATTTTACTGAATTCATTTATAAGGTCTAGAAGTTTTCTGGTGGAGTTTTGGATCCTCTAAATAGAGAACATGTCATCAGCAAATAGTGACAGCTTGAGTTCCTCTTTTCCTATTCATATCCCTTTAATTTCTTTAGTCTGTCTAATTGCTCTGGCTAGTATTTCAAGAACAATATTGAATAGAAGTGGTGAAAGAGGGCATCCCTGTCTTGTTCCAGTTTTTAAAGGGAATGCTCTCAGTTTTTCTCCATTAAGAATGATGGCCATGGGCTTAGCATAAATAGCCTTTACAATGTTGAGGTATGTTCCCACTATCCCTATTTTTTCTAGTGTTTGAGCATGAAGGGGTGTTGTATTTTGTCGAACACATTTTCTGTGTCAACTGAAATAATCATATGATTCTTATCCTGAAGTCTATTGATGTGATAGATTACATTTATTGATTTACAGATGTTGAACCAACCTTGCATTCCTGGAATGAACTCCACATGATCGTGGTGCACTATCTTCTTAATATGTTTTTGGATACAGATTTTGTTAAGGATTTTTGCGTCTATATTCATCAAAGATATTGGTCTAAAATTTTCTTTCGTTGATGTGTCTTTGTCTGGTTTGGGTATGAGGATGATATTAGCTTCATAGAATGAGTTTGGAAGGGTTCCTTTCTTTTCTATTTCCTAGAATACTTTCAGAAGTATTGGAATGAGTTCTTCTTTGAAGGTCTTATAGAACTTGGCTAAGAATCCATCTGGTCCTGGGCTTTTCTTGGATGGTAGGTTTTTAATGGCTTCTTCTATTTCATTGCTTGATATTGATCTGTTTAAATTGTGTATGTCCTCCTGGTTCAGTTTGGGAGGATCATATGTCTCCAGAAATTTGTTGATGTCTTCAGTATTTTCTATTTTGTTGGAATATAGATTTTCAAAGTAGCTTCTCATTATGTTATGTATTTCAGTGGTGCCTGTCATGATATTTCCTTTTTCATCACAAATTTTAGTAATTTGAGTTTTCTCTCTCCTTCTCTTTGTTAGTGTGGCTAAGGGTTTGTCTGTTTTGTTTACTTTTTCAAAGAACCAACTTTTTGTTTTGTCAATTTTTAGTTGTTTCTTTTGTTTCAATTTCATTGATTTCAGCTCTGATTTTAATTGTTTCCTGTCTTTTACTACTTTTGGTGTTGTTCTGTTCTTCTTTTTCTAGGGCTTTGAGCTGTAATGTTAGGTCATTTAGTTGTTCACTTTTCATTCTTTTCTTGAATGCACTCCATGCAATGAATTTTCCTCTTAGTACTGTTTTCATAGTGTCCCAGAGATTTTGATATGTTGTATCGTCGTTCTCATTTACCTCTAAGAATTTTTTTATCTCTTCCCTGATGTTTTCTGTTATCCATGCTTCATTCAATAGCATATTATTTAGTCTCCAGGTGTTGGAGTAATTTCTGTTTTTTATTTTGTCATTGATTTCTAATTTCATTCCATTATGATCTGATAGAACACAAGGCAGTATCTCTATTTTTTGCTTTTCCTAAGGGCTGCTTTATGGCATAACATATGGTCTATTTTCGAGAAGGTTCCATGTGCTGCTGAGAAGAAAGTGAATTGGCTCGTTGAAGGATGGAATATTCTATATATGTCTGTTAAGTCTAAGTTATTGATTGTGTTATTGAGATGCATGGTTTCTTTGTTTAGTTTTTGCTTGGAAGATCTATCCAGTGGTGACAGTAGTGTGTTAAAGTCACCAAGAGTTATTGTGTTGTGGTCTGTTTGATTCCTGGCATTGAGAAGGATTTGTTTGATGTACATGGATGCCCTGTTGTTTGGGGCATAAATATTTATGATCATTATGTCTTCCTGAATTATGGTTCCTTTAAGCAGTATGAAATGTCCTTCTTTATCCCTTCTGACTAACCTTGGCTTGAAGTTCACTTTATCTGATATAAGGATGGAAACTCCTGCTTTTTTACTGAGTCCATGTGCGTGGTAGGTTTTTTCACATCCTTTCACTTTTAGTCTGTGGATGTCTTTTTCTATGAGATGAGTCTCTTGAAGGCAGCATATTGTTGGATCTTTCTTTTTAATCCAATCTGCCAGTCTGTGTCTTTTGATTGATGAGTTTAGGCCATTAATGTTCAGGGTTATTATTGAGACATGATTTGTATTCCCAGTCATTTGGGCTTATTTTTGGTTTTTAACTTGGCTTGGTTTCTCCTTTGAGTGGATTTTTTCTTTAAGGTAGTTTCTACCTTTGCTGACCTACATTGTTGTTTTTCATTTCCTCCTCATGGAATATTTTGTTGAGAATATTCTGTAGTGCAGGCTTTCTATTTGTAAGTTCTTTTAACTTTTGTTTATCATGGAAGATTTTATTTCATCTTCAAATCTGAAGGTTTGTTTTGCTGGGTATAGGATTCTTGGTTGGCGACTATGTTCTTTCAGAGCTTGAAATATGTTGTTCCAGGCCCTTCTTGCTTTTAGAGTCTGGGCTGAGAAATCTGTTGATATCCATATTGGTTTCCCTCTATATGTAATCTGATGCTTTTCTCTTGCAGCCTTCAAAGTTCTATCTTTATTTTGTATGTTAGGCATTTTCATTATAATGTGCCTTGGTGTGGATCTGTTGTGATTTTGTGCATTTGGTGTTCTGTAAGCCTCTTGTATTTGATTTTCCATTTCATTCTTCAGATTTGGGAAATTTTCTGATATTATTTCATTGAATAGGTTATTCATTCCTTTGGTCTGTATCTCTGTGCCTTCCTTAATCCCAGTAATTCTTAAATTTGGTCTTTTCATGATGCCCCATAGTTCTTGGAGATTCTGTTCATGATTTCTTACCATCTTCTCTGTTTGGGCAACTTTATTTTCAAGATTAAATATTTTGTCTTCATTGTCTGTGGTTCTATCCTCCAAGAGGTCTAGTCTGTTGGTGATGCTTTCCATTGAGTTTTTTATTTGGTTTATTGTCTCCTTCATTTCAAGGATTTCCGTTTGGTTTTTTTTGAGAATCTCTAT
Organism: Sciurus vulgaris; assembly: GCF_902686455.1. NCBI lineage: Eukaryota > Metazoa > Chordata > Mammalia > Rodentia > Sciuridae > Sciurus > Sciurus vulgaris. Next base: position 35,621,232 of record NC_136479.1, on the reverse strand, counting down.
CTCTTTGTTGAAATGATCTTTTGCTTCCTGCAGGTGCTCTTTCAGCTTATTGGTATTATCATTCATTGCCTGCATTTGCTCTCTTATCTCATCCTTTGCTTCAAGAATCATTTTAATTATGTATATTCTGAACTCCTTTTCTGACATTTCTTCTAACATACTGTCACTGGATTCTATTAATATAGAATCTAGGTTTGTTTGGACCATTTTCTTCCCTTCTTTTTTCATGTTGCTCATGTATTTTCCACGTTAGCAGTACAGATCTGGGGTATTGCAGTTTCCCCACTATAGGCTTATAGTAGCCCTATAGGTTTCCAAAACCTTTTCTTTAAGGGGGAGATCAACATGAGCAGTGCCCAGTAGAGACAATATGCAGCCCTAAACGAAATAGTCCCTATGAGGACATTAACAATATTGTCATAAAAAACAGAATGAGTTCAATTATTATCTATAGTATAACAAATAGATTTGTAATAAGGTTTGCAGTTTCTAATGGAGGACAAAATGAATGGGGAGGGGTGTAGGATGTACCTGTTAATGGGATAAGAAAAGAATATATAGACATTCTAGATCATAGAAAGAGTGTGAGTGTAATCTAAAGAAGTTGGTTGTTAGTGTATGAAAAGGGAGAAAGAGACTCTGAGGGAACAGGTAAACAAAAGGAAGAGAGAGCAAGAAAAGTAAAGAAATAAAAACAAAATTGTTCGATAAGGAGAAGAAAGAAAATCTACACTATAACAGTCATACAGTATTCAAACCTCCCAGTCTTCAGTAGCCTGGTGCATGAGAGGTACCTGACAATGAGCTTCAAGTCTCCCGGCATCTCAGGATGGGATTTGCCCCACCTAAAGATGGGAGCTACGGCTTCCAGGATTACCCAAGATGGCTGCTCTGGCTTCCAAATGTGTTGGCAAATGGGGAGCTGCAGCTTGGGGTGTGGGTGTGGTCAGTTGGAGGTCCTGGAGGCGGGGTGGGGGTCCTGGTGATAGGATGCAGTCAGTCGATGTGAGGGCCCCAGAGACGGGGAGTGATCGGTCGGGCTGAGGGATCCTGGAGATGGCCTCAGTCAGTCCGGCCAGGGGTCCTACAGGGCCTGGCTGTTGTCTCAAAATGGCGGCAGCCACGTGTAACCAAACCTGCAGGTACTGTGACAGTGGCCTTCCAGGCAACAGCGGGCAGCTGGCGCTCCACTGGCGGTCAGCGATCTGTCTCCCAAGGCTGGAGAATCACTAGCAGAGTCCACTTTGGAAGAGTGAAGAAACAAGAGACTGACATCCTGAAACGATTGAAACAGCAATCGAGAACTTGTTCAAGAAGAGCTGAGCTTGCATCTGCCTTAATTTTCATTTAGTTAAAATACTTTAAAGTTTTCCTTTAGGTTTCCTCTTTGATTCATGGATTATTTAGAAGTGTGCGGTTTAATGTCCAAATATTTGGAGATTTTCCAGTTATCTTTCTGTTATTGATTTCTTGTTTAATTCTCTTAAGATCTGAGGACATTTGGTAATTTCAATTCTTTTAAATTTGTTAAAAGCCGTAGGGCGTGTTAGTGCATGCCTGAAATCCCAGCAACTCAAGAGGCTGAAACAGGAGGAATGCTAATTCAAGTTCAGCCTGGGCAATTCAGCGAGGCCCTAAGCAATATAGGAAGGCCCTGTCTTAAAAGAGAAGATAAATAGGGCTGGGGATGTAGGGCTGGGGAGGATGTGGCTCAGTGGTTAAGTGCTTATGGGTGCACTCCCCAGGACCAAAACAACAAACAAACAAACAAACTGCAAAAGATAAAATGTAATACTACGAATATTCAAATAACCAAAAACAGGGAAAGTAGAAGCAGAGAAACAAATGGAAAAGTAAACACGCATAATAGAATGGCAGACCTCCACTACAACATTCAAGACTTACATTGAATGGTTTGTGCACAATAATTAAGACTGTCAGAATTTAATTTTGGTGGTGGGGGCGAGTTTGGGGTGCTGGGGATTGAACCTGCGGTGCTCTATCACTGAGCCACATCCCCAACCCTTTTTTAAAATTTTGAGACAGGGCCTTGCCAAGTTGCCGAGGCTGGCTTTGAACTTGGCAATCCTTCTACCTCAGCCTCCTGACCCACTGGGATTACAGAGGAGCGCCACCGCATCCAGCATTCCTCTTAAGTTCTTTAACGCATATATGACTGTTAAAATAGTTACAGCCAGGGACAATGGCACACACTGGTAATCCCAGGGGTTCAGGAGGCTGAGGCAGGAGGATTGCATGTTCAAGGCCAGCCTCAGCAACTTGGCAAGACCCTGTCTCAAAATAAGACATAAAAAGGGACTGGGGATGTGACTCAGTGGTTAGGTGCTCGCGGGTGCAATCCCCAGTACTCCCTCCCAGCCAAAATTTTGTTTTCAAACTGAGGACTACTTTTTTCAGTTGCGTTGATGAAAATTAAGGCGCATGCCCCGCCACACGCCTGCATAGGAACGCATGCATTCGTGACTTTACCATCAGAGTAAAACTGGACCCGAGGAGCGGGAGGGCTCCTCCCTGAGACACCCTCCTCCGTGTTGAGGAAGGCAGGTGTCCTTTGCCGAAGGACCAGGAGGCCGTAGGAGGCGTCTCCCTCCCCGCCACCGCTACATGCACATGTGCTCTGAGCTGCCCTGGCCTCTGAAGTAACCCCTGTCGGGAACAGGGCGCTGTCGGTGGAGCACGCCACGCTCCTGCCACCTTCCCAGGACCTCCCTCTCCGCGGTGCCCGGTCTTGGCTTGGAAGTGACCGAGAGAAGCTCGGGAGCGTCTCCCTCTGCAGAAAGCCCCCTCCACTCCCCGCAGCTCAGGCGACAGCGTCCCTCCGGCTCCGCCCCCTTCCCAGCCGGGAGCCGAGTCTTCAAAGAACCCGCGCCCCCAGGAGACGGGCGTCCTGGGCTCTCCTCTTCCCAACGTGTCTGCAGGTGCTGTCGTATGTTCTTTGATGTAAGGAAATAAAATGTCCTTTGATACCGGCCAGGACGGAGGCGGGCACTGAAAGCACGCAGGTCTCTTTCCCTGCCAGGTGTCACCACAGAGATGGCCTGCGGGACAGGCGGCGCCGCTTGGAGAGGCTCCCCCGGGGGCACGAGGTGGAGAGGACAGCCGGCCAACTGGACTCAGCGCTGCGGGCAGGAGAGGGAGACTTTCTCCCCTCCTCCTCCTCCTCTTTCTCTCTCTCTCTCTCTCTTTTTTTTTTTTTTTTTTTTTGGTACCAGGGATTGAACTCTGGGGCACCCGACCACTGAGCCACATCCCGAGCTCTATTTTGTATTTCATTTAGAGACAGAATCTCACTGAGTTGCTTAGTGCCTCGCTTTTGCTGAGGCTGGCTCAGAACTCATCATCCTCCTGCCTCAGCCTCCCGAGGCCCTGGGGTCACAGGCGTGGCCAGGGCACCCAGCCTGGGGATCTTCTTTAACGTAGGCATTTCCTGCTGTGCATTTATCTCCCTCTGAGCACTACTTCTCTTCCGTCTCCTGATAGTGTATTGTGGTTTCAATTAGATTTGTCCTAGGTACATTCTGATTACCTTTGTTATTTATTCTTTGAATTATTAAGGGTCATGTGAATTTCCATGTATTTGCAAGTCTTCCTCCTACTGCTGATTTCTCATTTCATTCCACTGTGGCCAGAGAGGGTAATTTGTACGTCGATGGAACTTTTGGTCCCAAGGTGACTAATGGGCGTGTGGCTTGATCCTGTGGTTAAATTATTATTTTTTTTAATATCCGGAATTGAACTAAGGGGCACTTAGCCACTCCCTCTGTCCCCAGCCCCCTTTTTTGACAGGATCCCACTAAGCTGCTGAGGCTGATCTTGAACTTGCAATCCTAGCTCATGGTGTAGGGCTGGAACAGTATCTAGAGCTGCTGGCGCTCCTGCCGCGTGGGGTGAGGGCCCTCGCGGTAGGAAGGACCTGCGGGAAGGCCTTGGAGCTTCTTCTCAGTATAGCAAATAAAAAGCGATTCTGCTGGGTACGGGGACAATTTAGTGATCCCAGCCATTTGCAGGGCTGAGATAGGATTCTAAATTCAAGGCCAGCCTCAGCAACTGAGACTCTATCAAAATAAAAATAAAAATAATTTAAAAAGGGCTGGGGTGTTGTGCAGTGGTTAAGCGCAGTGGTTAAGCTCAATCCCCAGTAACCGCCCCCCCCCCCCCAAAAAAAAATCATTGCTTCTCTTTGGAGGCGACAGAGACAAGGGCCAACACAGACTTGAAATATGCGGGAGCAGCAAGTGTCTCTTCTGCACTTAGCTGCTGTTTGGCAAGGTGGGTGCACTGGTGGAGATGGTATCGTGACCTTGATTAGGTAGGACTCCATGACAGCTACTTTTCCTGACACAGGACCTTGGGTGGACAGTGAGACAGCGGAAGGCCAGGGTCACTCTGTAGGTGCAGTCTGATCGTCACCCTCCTCAACAAAGGCTGCCTTTTCTCTTGCAGCCCGATCCCTGGGGGCTGGGGGCTCAGGAGCAGAGGTGGGCGTGGGCCCCCATAGCACCTAATAACTCACTTGCGAAAATTCGCTTCCCGTTTCCAGACGCTTCGACCTCTGCTGGATTAGGCATGTTGAGGAGCTGCGCCCAAGTGCTGTCTCCAGGGCTCACCCTGTTCTGTGGCACCGGAAGCTGTGGCTGGCACCTTGCCAGTTTGAGTCCTTCGTTCCATGAACAGTCAAATGGGGTGAATGGTACTGGCTGGGCCAACTTCCCCGATTCCTAGGCAGAAAGGACCGTCTGTCCAGAATAAGGGGATTCTGGGTAGTGCTTCTTAATACTTTCGTGTTCTTGACTGGAATTACTGGAAAGTGACCTAAATTTAACAATGGCAGGATCACCGGGGATTCAGACCATGCCGGAATGAAGCTCTGGGTTGCTCAACCAGAAGAATCCCAAGCGGCAGAGGTGCAAAGGGAACATGGAATTGGTAGAAGTTGGAATAACTGGGATAAAAAATTAATGATGTGACGCATCAACCCCGAAATTCACGTGGGAATTCCAGGGACCCAGAACAGCCCAGACACTTTTGAAAAAGGGTGAAGCTGGAGGACTCACACTTCCTGACGTCCAAACTTTCTATGAGTCCACAGTGATCCTGACAGTGTGGCCTTGGCACAGGACAAATGTAAATATAGCAGAATGAAGAGAACTAAGTCTGAGCGCGACCTCTAAAGCTCTTAGAAGAAAAGTCAGGGGTGAATCTCTGTTACCTTCGATTAGGCAAAGAAGCCTTCTTAGAAACATGGAAGGTCTGGGCCAAAAGAAAAGAGAAACTGGTCTTTGTTAAAACTAAAACTTCTGTGCACCCAAATACACTATCAGGAGCGCCAGGCGCGGTGGCACCTGTGATCCCAGCTGCTCGGGAAGATCCAAAGTCTGAGGCCAGTCTGGGCAACGGGGTGAGACCCTTTCTCAAAAGTAAAAAAAATAAAAAGGGCTGGGGATGTGACTTAGTGGCAAAGCACTCGTGGGTTCAATCCCTGGCACCAAAAACAAAAACCGAAAAAGGGAAGACAGCTCACGGGATGGGACAGCATGTTTGTAAATCATCTGTTTGACGACAGACTTGTATCCAGAATCAAGAACTCTCCCAACTGAAAGTTAAAAACCACCCATCGGGGGCCGGGGCTGTGGCTCAGTGGCAGAGCGCTCGCCTGGCATGTGTGAGGCACTGGGGGATCCTCAGCACCACATAAAAATAAACAAATAAAATAAAGGTACTGTGTCCACCCACAACCAAACGACCCAATTAAAAAACAGGTGGAGGATCTCCGTGTGTGTGTGCGTGTGTGCACGCCTGCCGCTGGGGACAGAACCCGGGGCTGCGCCTGAGCTAGACCAGTGCTCTATGGGGAGCCGCACTCCTGGATTCTGGACAAACTGTGAGCACGGTGACCTTAAACCACCAAGGTCTGAGGTGATTTGCTGGGCAACACGAGGTCACTCAAGTGACCAGTCTTTCCTTAACCTGCAGCCCATGGGAGGTGCCACTTCCCTCGGGGCATCACCTGGGCCAACTGGCACCGGCTGGACGGACCAGGGCCTCACTCATGCTGCAAGCTGCACCCCGCGCTCTACGCGACAACTGCAGAAACGCTCCTCCAGAGTCCCTGCACCCACGGCTGCCTTGCAGCCCCCTCTGCGGCCCTCCCCTGGGCTGGCATATGGCCTGGGCTCCAGGTGGCCCCTGGCTGTGGCCAGGCCCTCTCTGCACCAGCTCCCTGCCCGACCCTCCAGCCTTCTTTTCCCACCTCTCAGGGTGGCTGATTTCCCCGGCTGGACACACACAGGACAAGGCAGGCCCGCTGGGGAGCACAGATTTTATTGTTCCAAGTCTGGATTTTGTTGCTTAGACATCCTGGTTCCTGGGAGAGGCGAGTGTCCCGCCTCCCAGTTGCCTCGCGGGCCTGTGCAGATTGCTTTCCAGGTTCAAAGTGCACTGAGAGAGCTTCACAGTTTTAACACTTCTAGATGCTCAACTGAGGCAAAGTGACAAAATGGCCCTCCCACCCGCCCGCCAAAAAAATAAACCCCAAGCCCCCAGCAGCTGCTGCTGCAGCCGTATGAAAAAATAATACAAACTCTTCTTAAAAAATAGATTACACAGAAAGAACCCAGAGGACAGAGGGGCATGAGGGGGGCAGGGACTCCCCAGCTACTGGCGGGGAGCTGTGGGCAGAGCGGAGGGGGCGCTGCGATGACCTCCGGGGGCGGGGCTGCTGGTGGACACTCGCTCATCCGCTCTGGTCAGCTCCTCGCCATCAGCCCTGACCCAGGCACCATGGCTCCCTCTCCCTCAAGGGACCCCTCCTCACCCTGAGGCCTGGTACCTGCTTCTCACTAAAGTGGCTTCGATAAAGAAAGGAAAAGACCCCACGCGAGGAAGGCCTGGGTGCGGCCGGACCTCCCTCTGCTTTGGGGGCTTGGATAATTATCAACACGGCTGTTGCTTAGACACCCCTGGGGGGTAGCTGGTCCCAGACCCCTGTGTGGCTCCCGGGAATGTGGCCTCCCCTGACCCTGCCCTCCTCCACGCCTGACCACTATGGGGCATCTTCAGACGCTGCCCCCGGCCCAGCCTGGCTCGGGAGCCGCGGGCAGATGCAGCGTGCAACGTCTGGGGCGGTGCGTGGAATGGACACAGCCGCCGGGACCCTCCAGCTCATGCAAGCAGTGTGTGGGGGTGGCCCCAGGACAAGAGGTAAGGCAGGGTGCTGTGACCGCGTGCGTGCAGCTGGCAGCACTGGGGCCAAGGTGGGGCGGTGGGGGGGGGGGCAGTCCACGGGGGAGAAGGCGAGCCGGGGCCTGGCTCTGGGGAGGGGTCTGGGTGCCCACTGCCCCAGCTGAGCGCTCCGTGCCTGGCCACCTCCTGCAGAGGGATCTGGTGACGGTGGATTCTCTGGAGGTGGGAGTGGGGCAGTTGGGTGGGCCGGGCTCAGTCGGGGACCTCAGGGTGGGCGGGCAGTCCACTCTCACCACGCCGGTAGGTCTCCCAGAAGCCCCTGTCCAGCTGTTCCAGCTGTGGGCCCAGGGGCAGGTGGCCCGCCAGATGCATGCGGAGGGTCTCCAGCCATTGTTCCAGCTTCATGAAGGAGGGCCTGGGTGACAGGTGGTGGATGATAGGTCTGGCTCTCCTGGGGGTCAGCCCACCTGCAAGGCAGCCCCAGGCCAAGGCCCAGAACTCACCTCTTCTCAGGGTCCAGATCGCAGCAGCGCACGGTAATAGGGAAGAAGCTCGGGGGGCAGTTGGGGGGGCAGTAGCGGTCCAGGAAGCCTCGCACGTTGAGGCCGAAGTCCATGGTGCGGGGCAGGTAGTCGGGGTCTGCATTCACCCGCCCAATGATCTGCCCAGCACAAGGCCCAGCAGTTAATTTGGGGCCCCTCACCCTGGGGGGTGTCTTCAGTGGTCTGAAGGCAGGTCACTTGGGGAAAGGCCCTGGACTGAACACTGAGCCACGGCCAGGTCGTCCCTCTGCCATGGGCAGCCCAGCTCTTAGAAGGCGGCCACCCAGGAGGAGGGGGAGGGGAGGAGTCACCAGTCTCGGTGCCACCACTGCCCGCCGCTGACCTACCTCACACAGGACGATCCCAAAGGAAAACACGTCGACCTTCTCATCATAGCTGCGGCCTAAACGGAGACACCGAGGGTCAGCAGGGAGCAGGGCGAGGGCACGGCCAGGTGGGCCAGAGGCAGTCGCTACAGCCTGCGCAGCCTGGGCTTCAGTCCTGCCTCCCAGCCCACCAGGTCCCAGTGACCCTCCAGAGCAGCCAGCGGTGAGGAGCAGGCCCCGGGCACATGGTTCCCGGCTCTGCGGGCCAGTCTGCCCCACTGTGCCACTCTGGGCAAATCAGAATCCATGAGGTCCCCAAGACACCTCGTCCAAGGCCTGGGAACTGCAGATGTCACTTTGTTGGGAAACAGGTCCTGGGCTGGGGGGCTCAGGGTAGATGACGTGTTTCGCACAGGAGGCCCTGCCTTCCACCCCCAGCATGGGGTGGGGGGCGACCTGGCCGACATGGTGGAAGTTAGGACGGGGGTGGAGCAGGGGAGATAAGACTGGGTCATCTGTGGGGTCCTCAGTGCCGTCACAAGTGCCTTTATGAGAGAAGACAGAGAAGACACGCAGAGGAGGAAGTGACCGCAGAAAGGCAGCCGCAGGGGCTGGAAGAGGGAGGTCTGGGCTGACCCCCGAGGGGCCTGCTATGCCAGATCTAGGCTTCGGCCTCCAGGATTGTGGCTGACTCTTTTCCTGGTACTGTGGATTGAACCCAGGGGCGCTTCACCGCTGAACCGTTATTCAACTGTGAAGACAGGTCTAAGTTGCACAGGCTGGCCTCGATCCTTCTGTCTCGATCCCGGATTTGCTGAGATTACAAGTGGGCACCACTGTGCCTGCTAACTGTCAGAAGTCACCAAGTTTGTATAATTTGTTGTGGTGACGTCATGAAACAGACTTGCTGAGCCTCGGTTTCCTTGTCTGTCAAATGGGAATATTATCAGCCTCTTGCCAAAAACCTTCATTTGGAATGGTCACTCAGAATGCCAACCAGTTGGCAGTGGATTTACAAACTGTGTCTCATCCTCACACTACCCCTGGAGATGGGGACTGCTGAGATTGGTTGACCCGGGGGTGACATTAACTGCATCCACCTGGTCAGTGCTGGTGCTGGCTGGCCCTGGGTCTGCCTGTCCTGAAGCTGTGTGTCACCTGTTTGGGGAGGGCCCTTGTCTCACCACTAACAGCAGAGAAATGGCGTGAGGGAGCCAGGCCCTGTGGGGGGCTGAATTACAGCCCGGGAGATGTCCATGTCCACGTCTTAATCCCTGGGACTCTGCAGGTGGGACTGGGGGGTCCTTTTTTTTTTTTTTTGCAGGCCGTGCACGTGCTGGGTAAGCACTCTACCACTGAGCAGCGCCCCAGCCCTGGGATCAGGGCCTTGAGATGGGGAGAGGATCCTGGATGAGCCGGTGGCTCAGCACGGTCACCAGGGGCCCTGTCAGAGGGGGGGAGGGCCGGAGCCAGGGAGGGGATGTGAATCAAGGCGCTGTGCTGCTGGCCCTGCAGGTGGAGGCAGCCCCAGTGAGGGACGAGGTGGCCTCTAGGAGCCGGAAAAGGTGGGCACAGGTCCCCCTTGGAGCCTGTAGGAGGACCAGCCTGCAGGTGCCCAGCCGGACCTGGCTGGACTGCTGACCTCGGACTATTGGATGAGGCGTTCCCAGGGCCACCCAGCGAGGCACCCATGGGAGATGCACCGGGGACCCAGGCAGGAGGCGGGCCAGCCGGCTACGCACCGTGGATCATCTCGGGCGCCATCCAGTAGGGGTTGCCCACCACGGTATAGCGCTTCCTCCGGTCCGGCTTCTTGAGGCTGCGCAGGTCCTCAGGCTGAGTCTTCTCGTCCACCATGAGCCGCGCCAGCCCGAAGTCGGCCACCACCACGTTGTTGTTCTGGGGAGACGAGCAGGGCCCTGCTGGACACCTCTGCGCCTCACCAGAGCCTCCAGAGGGAGCCTGGGCTCAGGATCTCGGCTTCCTGAGCTCTGAGTGGGTTTCTGCTGCCTTCAGCCATCCAGTTTGCGGCACTGTGACAGCAGCCCTGGGAAAGGACACGCCACCTCCCTTGGACGCCCTTACTCCGTCCTCTGCCTTCTGTGGAGCTCCTGGGTCCCCTGACCGCTGGCCTGCGAACCCAGGGTCCCTGCCTCTACCCTACCTGTGAGTGCCCCCCAGCCTCCTCCTCCAGGAAGCCTGCCTGACCTCCCGGTCTCCACCGGTGCTGCCTGCTGCAGCCTGTGGGCACCCTGCTGTGGGCTGCACTCAGTGACCACTGGTCCTGGTCCTCAACAGCTCGCAGGCCAAGGTTTCCTCCAATTCACCAGCGCCTCCTGAGAAGCCATCCTGCTGAACTTCCTGCACTTGGGCTGCTTCCCCCACCTCCCCACTTCAAAGGGGAGCTCAGGTGACCCAGGGACCTCTGCTGAGGGAAGGGCCCTGAGGTTAGGAGCGCAGGGTCTGTCCCCACACGCCCAGTCGCTGGCCCCAGTTGCTCACCTCGCGGACCAGGCAGTTGTGGGAGTTGAGGTCGCGGTGGATGATGTTCATGGAGTGGAGGTAGGCCTGGGCAGACACAGGTGGCAGGAGGCGTGGGGCCAGCCCTCCCCAGCCCCTGGGGGCTCCCACCTCCCCTCCCACCCTGACCGGGCCATTCGGGGGTTCTTCCCACTCTGTGCGGCCTTTTGCCCCCTTCCAAAGCTTCCCTGTGGGCGGCAGCGGGGGCCGTTTCCAGCGTGGAGGTCACTAGCTACTTACCATCCCCGATGCGATGTCCTTGGCAAAGCTCACCCTCTGACTCCACGGGTACTGGCTGTCCTGGGGGATGGGGGAAACAGCCGGATATGGCCATGGGATCCCCATATGGGAGTCCCAGGGGCAAGTGTCCTGGGAAGGCTGACGGCCCCCATCTCTCCTGCACCCACAGCTGTCTCCTCCTGAAGGGGACACCTCTCTTGCAGGTGAACCAAAGTGTCACTTCCTAACAGAGGTGTCTTCAAACCCTCAGTGGGGCTGCTCCTCTGCAGATCCCAATTTGGCTCCTTGAGGAGAAATACCCAGAGCCTCCCTCAGCTTCTGCAGCGGGAAGGGGGCCCCTGGCCCCTGCGTGTTGGGTCCAGCAAGTCCTTAGGATGGTACAGCGTCTGTGTAAAAGCCACACAGGCCTGCCCCCAGGTCACACCGTCCTAGATGACTCCTGACACTTATTGCCACGCAAGGAGTTGCTCTGCAGAAGCGTTCAGGGACGAGGAAAGAGGTCTGCATACGACGGGCAGAGACGAAATACCTCCTTCTCAAGTACCTCAGTCTGCACCAGAAGCCCTGGGTGTGGAGGGCGGGCTGTTCCTTACGAAACCCGATCCTCTCCCATCTTCAGAAAACCTGGGCCTACTGTCATGGCTGGGGCTAGGAGGCCTGTCACGGTCACCCACGCGATCGGCAGCGGGTCACTCTGTGAGAACAGGGCTTCGGTCTTGCTACAGTTCGGCTCTGGACTGTCCCCCACTGGGTCATGGGTGAAGGGTCTGGTATTGAGCGGTGGTGGAACTTCTGAGAGGCTGTACCTAGTGAGAGACCCCGAGGTCCCTGGAGACATACACCTGAAGGGGGCTGTGGGCTCTTAGCCTCTGCCTCTTTCTCTTTTGATTTCTGGCCACAAGGCAGGTGGATTTGCTCTCCCAGGAGCTCCCACCAAGATGTGCTGCCCTGTCACCACCCGAAGCAGTGGGGATAGTCAGTCATGAACTGGAACCTCCAAACCTGAGACCAAATAACCCTTTTCTCCTTGTAAGTTGATGATCTCAGGGACTTTGTTACAGTCATGGAAAGCTGGCTAATCCAGGTCTTGGGTCATACATGGAGACCACTCACTCCCCTGCCCATCCCCTGGGGGAGCTTCAGTGGGAGTGTCGAGTACCTGGGCATGTTAGATTGAGAGGGGAGGCTGGGGAGCCTCGCCAGTTTCTAAATCACACTTGATCACAGAATATCTTGGGGGACTTCCCCACCAGCAGGACCTGGTGTGGCCACGCTTTGGGAAACACCAGGTAGTTAAACTGAGGTAATGAGGGCAGAAGCTGGGAAAGAGACAAGATCGTGTGGTCTCTGGGTAACGCTGAAAGGGGTCTAGAAGGCAGGACTGGTCACCAGGGTCTGCTGGCCAACACAAGAGACAGAATGCCAGATGGCTTCCCAACGCTTCATTTCTCTCTCTCTCTCTCTCTCTTTTTTTTGGTACCAGGGACTGAACCCAGGGGCACTTGACCATTGAGCCACAGACCCAGCCCTCTTTATATTTTATGTAGAGACAGGAAGGGTCTCACTGAGTTGCTTAGGGTCTCGCTAGGTTGCTGAGGCTGGCTTTGAACTCGCAATCCTCCTGCCTCAGACTCAAGCTGCAGGGATCACAGGTGTGTGCCGCGCCACCCGGCCCAACGCTTCATTTCTGCAAATGAATTTATAACTTTGTCCAAATCCTTAAAGAAAGTTCTGAATTTTACGGAATGGTTAAGTGGTGAGAATGATTTGGTTTTGCCAAAGCCCAGCAGGGACTGGTAACTGAGGCTGCCACTCCCCAGGTGCACCAGGGTGGCTGGCCCTGGCTGCCTGAGGCTGGAGGGCAGCTATTCCAGAGCAGCCTGTATGTCTGCTTGGTGCAGATGCCACCCTCTGGGGTCCCAGCTTTACATGGAGTGGTTGCCCCTTGCTTGGCTTGGAATTAGGGCTTAGGACCTGGCCTCAGACTCCACGGTCGATCCCCGCTGAGCAGATAGGCTGAGGCCCAGAGGGGCGCTGCCGTGGCCAGGCCACAGGAGGGGGGACAGCTGGGCTCTGCCTGGTACTACACACACACACACACACACACACACACACACACACACTCTCTCTCTCTCTCTCTCTCCCTCCCTCCTTCCCTCTCTCTCCCTCTCTCCCTCCCTTCCTCTCTCTCTCTCTCTCTCCCTCCCTCCTTCCCTCTCTCTCCCTCTCTCCCTCCCTTCCTCCCTCTCTCTCTCTCCCCCTCTGGTCCTGAGGACTGCACCAAGCCCGGGGGGCCTTACCGCTGAACCACATCCCCAGTCCCTCTGCCACCAGGTCTGCTAAGTTGCGGGGCTGGCCCTGGAGCCGTGGGGACTGCAGGTGCCCCGCCTGGCACTCACCATGCTCTTGATGATGCCCCGCAGGGTGCCCCCCTTGATGTACTCGGTGATAAAGTTCAGCCTCTTGTCCTTGTAGAGCACCCCGATGAACCGGAGCACGTTGGGGTGCTCCAGGCATCTCATGACCTTCACCTGCCAGGGTACAAACAGGCTGGGCCTCCCTCCCGCCCCCGACAGTCCTAGACTGTCCCCGGCTGGCCACTGTCAGCTGGGCTGCTGGGAGCAGCTCTCTCTTTTCTCAACTTGTGGACGGAGTCCTGTCCTCAGGGGACCCTCTGCCACCCCATCTCGGGCCTAAAGTCTGGTCCTGAGGTGTGTGACAGTCCCCTAGAGACCTCCTTGAGAAACGTCCTCTGGGTCTCCTCGTCGAACCGAATCAGCTCCTTCATCACCATCACCTCGCCTGTCTCCCGGTGTGTCACCTGTTGGGGACACCAAGCAGAGACTCAGAGGCCTGCTGCTGGCCTGCCTTGAAGGAGGCTCCATAGCCACCCAGGTCCGCGAGGACGACGTTCAGATGGCGTCAGGCTCTTCAGACACCTGAGGTGGGTCGGGGCGCCCCTGACCCATGGGGAGCCGGGCCCTGAGGTTTCCCAGCAGGACCCAAGGCCGCCGGCTGCAGGGAAGGAGGTGCTGGGACTTGGCTCCAGGTGCCCGGCACCAGCTGGCCTTCTTTGCTCTATGGCCTGTCTCCTGGAGGTCAGATGGCGGTGCGGCCAGCAACTGCTTGCCTGGCAAGGGGACAGGGAGGGGCGGGTCCCTGGGAAGCCCAGCGGCACTTCTGTGTAGTCCAGACCCTTCCAGTCAGGTCATGGCCAAGTGACACCAGAACCAGGCTGCATCCTGGCCTAGGGAGACTGTGCAGGGGTCCCTGAGGTCATCCTGGGAGACCAGGGAGGGGACTTTGGCCGTCCTGCCTTCCTACCCTGCAGTTGCTCTGTCCAGCTCTGGGTCTACCTGGGAAGGTCCCTTCCTCTCCCCAGCTCAGGGACCTGGAGGGACCCTGGAGGCCAGTCGTGGTGGGCTCCCTGAGGCTCTGGTGGGGAAGGAAGAGGACCCCTGGCCCTGTACCTTGATGGCCTGGCCGAAGCAGCCCTTGCCCAGCACTTCCCCATGGATGAGGTCCGATGGCCGGAAAATGCGATGTGGCCGGCAGACCACCCGGAGGGACTCTGAGCGACCCAGGTTCTTGCGCTGGGAGGACGGTGAGGCCAGCGAGCCAGCACCCGGGGACGTGTCGATGCTGCAGCTCCTTCTGCAGAGGCACAGGGGGCCCAGGGTCATGGAGAGGCCCCTGGCTGGGTCTGCCCCATCCAGGCCGGGCCCGTGGCCCAGCTCAGCACCCTGGGGCAGCCCCCTCTTGCTGTGCTCAGTCTGGGGCAGCACCCAGCTCCCCGGCTCCCGCTAATCCTATCTGAGGTCCACCCCTGCACAGGTGCCTTGAGGGAGTGTCTGTCCTTGGCCTTCTCTGCCGGGGACAGTGGAGGACGCCCTGTCCAGGAGGCCACCACCCTGTACACGGCAGCCCCACGGTGGCCCAGGCTCTGAGGAGTGCAAGTGGGCGGGAGTGTGGCCTCTGGCAGTGCGCCCTCCAGGGTGAGGCGGCCCCCAGGAGGCCCCCGAAGGGCTCCGTCAGAGGTCCCGCGAGGTGCATGGTAAGCCGGGCCAGGACCCAGGCTGCCGCTGGGCTTGTCCTCACAGCCCTCCTCTCACCTCCTCGAGGTCAAGATACGGCCCTTGGCACCTGCTGCCTGGACACTCAATGGCCTGCCCACTGTCCCTGGTCTTGAGCATTCCCACCCCAGCCTTTCCGTGTGGGGGAACCAGAGGGGTCCTTTACCAAACACGCCATGCTGTCATGGCACCCCTTTGGTGGGAGCCCTGCCTTAGAGGGACAAGGTCCAGAGACCCCTGCCACGTCTCCCAGGGCCACTATTGCCTTGGAGCCCATCACCCCCACTCACACCCCGCTGGCCACTCCCTGAGGCCAGGAGGTGGGGCTGCCCTGGAGCCTGGGTCCCTCCCAGTTGGGGAGCTGCTCCCACCCCCTCACCCCGCTTCCTCTCGGGGAGGCCCCGCACCCCAGGCTGAGCGGGTTCCTCAGTCAGACTGGGCTGTGGAGGGCGGGTCCAGGTCCCCAGGTCCCCAGGTCCCCAGGCGCGGTGCTGGTGCAGCACCTGCCTGACCCAGGCCGGCTGACTTACAGGACAGGCTTCTGCCGGGCAGAGCTGCCCACCTCTGCACTGGGAGTGTGCAGCGGGGAGCCCAGGGGGCTGGGCTCGGGCCCTGGCCCCTGGGCTAGCAGGTCGTGGGGGTCATGCTCGAGGGTCAGCTGCAGCAGGCGGCTGGTCTCCTGGATCAGTAGGTCAATCTGGGGAGCGGAAGCGGACAGCTGAGGCCACTGAGGTGGCAGTGGAGGGCGGCTCAGGCACCTGGGCACCACCTCTAACCCTGCCCTGGCCTCAAGCCCATACCTCGTCCAGGGGCACGTTTCGGATGGGTGTGCCGTTTATTTCCAGGATCCTGTCTCCCACATGGATGGAATTCTTCACATCTGGGCTCATGCAGCCTGGGTCCACTCTGTGGGCACAGCAATGGTCAGATCAGGTCCCACCTGCCCCGGAACCCACAGAGGAAATCAAAGCCAGGGAGACCAGAGCACAGATTAGGGGGCAAGTGACTTTATCTGGTGTGGCTGGGAGGCAATTACCCAGAACACTGAGTTCTGGCTGGGTGGGATGAATTCTGTAATCAATGACTGATGTCTGCCATGGGTGTGGCCATGGAGAAAGATAGCACACCTGTAGGTATCTGCCACCCTGCAGCAGACGGGTGACACCTCTACTCTGGACAGAACCACCCTCCGCCTGCCTGGCGTGCTTGGGGCTGACAAATGTTACGAGTGGGTCCTAAAAGGGTCTGGATCCACTGGCTTCCTAGCTAAGCCCCAAACTCCCCCAGCAAGAGGAAGCTCGCCAGTTCCTCCTGAATGGGCAGAGGGGCTCGGAGCCTGCCCTGAGACACGGGTCGGGTGATGGGCATGACGTGCACTCAGAGGGCCTCCAGCTTGGAATGGTCAGCTACTCTCCACGCTCTGGCCAGGGGCCTTGCACTGTAATCATCACACGTCTCATTCCCAGGGATTCCGTCTGGTTCTCTTCCAAGCGCACGTGCTCCATGTGCATTTTCTAAGTGACTCTCATCTATGAGAATATACGGAGCACGACTGCTCTACACCGTTCCTGCTAACCCAGCACCTGGGGGCTTTGGCTCGAGCTGCCTGCCTCCGGGTGTTCCTGCCGCCTGTTGCTCACAGAGTCTTGCTTCCTCGCGTTCGACGGTTCTCCCCTGTGCACGCTAGGCAAGGGCTTTACCCCAGCCCTGCTAGCAGCCCCGTAGTGACTTCTGACTGCACTGCTTGTCGCCCTGAGATTTCTCAAGGCACCTCCACAGAAGCCTGGAGGCGGGTCCTCCAGAAGGAGCTCTGATCTCGTCAGTTCCTGGGTATACTACCAATTAGTGTGCCAACTGAGAGCCACTTGAAACTAGACTTTTGCAATTTTGCCTTGACTTTTTTGGGGGAGTAGGGATGCTGGGGATTGAGCCCAGGGGCACTTGGCCACTGAGCCACATCCCCAGTACTTTTTATGTTTTATTCTGAGGCAGGGTCCTGCTGAGTTCCTTAAGAGGTTGCTAAGTTGCTGGGATTACAGGCGTGTGCCACCGTGTGTGCCCAGCCACCCAGGGCTTCTTGCATGCTAAGCACATGCTCTACTGAGCTACACCCCTAGACCCTTTGCCTTGATTTCTGAACCACCCAGACATAAGAGTTTGGTTTGGAAAACTGAGTTTATGAACTTTCTGGGGGAGATCTTCCACTCCAGTTCAAACCAGGCAGTTTAACTTGTGGTCTGGGAACCAGGGAGCTTAAGAAAGGTGTGGTTATCTTGTTCACCCTCGCCCTGAGAGCCCTTTGGGGTCCCAGTTTTGTGGGGGAGCTGTTCTCTGATTAGGCCAGCTTCCTTGGGCCCAGCCATGGAAAGACTGAAAAACTGAAGCACACATTCACCCAGTTCAGTGCCACCAAGGGGAACGGCAATCTGCTGTTGGCCCAGGGCTCCTTGGTCACTCATTCCTGACCTGGTTACCCCCTCTGTTGTTGGCTCATACAAGGAATAAAGAAAAAAATTAAAAAATTTTTTTTGGTACTGGGGATTGAGCCCAGGGGCTATGACCACTGAGCCACATCAAGCTTTGGACTTGAGATCCTCTTGCCTCAGCCTCCCGAGGGCCTGGGATCACGGTATGCGCCACCGTGCCTGGTGAACATGTTTTCTCTCACCAGATGCCTGCTAGGCCAGGTGTCCGAGGCAGGCCACTAGCACTCATGCAATGTCGTGGTCCCCAGTCCTGAAGTCTGCCACCCACCACAGCAGTGGCCAAGCTGTACCCATGCAGCCAGAGCAGATGGCCACTCACCCCTGGACGCGGACAGTGTGGGAGTGTTCTGCGCCACAGCCTGGAGGGCCGTGGGGGGGGTCGATGGAGACAGAGAGACCACGTTTGCCATGAGCAGAGGCTGGGATGGACACCAGGGTGACTGTGTGGGGTAGGTGGGAGCCGGGGGAGTCGGGTAGGATCTGCTCGATGACGGGAGTCACCACAGTCTGGTAGTAGCAGTGCCCACTGCAAAATGTGCCGGCGGTGGGGACCCAAAGAGGAGAAAGAAAAGAATGTCAATGTCCTCATTAGCATCACCACCCCCTGGGGCCCCCAGCCCAGGGCTCCATGCTCTTCCCCTTCCCTGACACTTCCGCCTGACTGGAGGGACTAGGAAGCAGAACTGAGCATGCCCAGTGCCCTGATGCCTCTCCGGGACTCAGTCCTCTGGGCTTGTCTGTTCCCTGCAATGCTGTCAGATGTTCAAGACAGAGGCTGGGGTGCATCCCGAGCAGGAGGAAGTCATCAGCAGCCCATCTGGGATCGAGGCATGCTGTTCTCTAACACAGCTTTATAGCTGCTGCTGAGAAAATTCGTCTGGTCTTTGTCCCTGCTTCCTGGGAGAGAGACTAATTCCCTGGAACAGGAGTTCACTGTCATCTACGCGCCCCTCGGACGGGCGTCTCTGCCTGAGTTTATGTGAATGAGATGACTCAGAGCTGGGGCTGGTCACCAAGAAGGACCTCCGGGGGGGTTGAGGGGCTGCCCTTCCAGAAAGCCTAGTTTCAGGGAGGGGGCTGGGGCAGAGCTCAATGATGTGGCCAATCAATCACGAGGACACCATGAAACCCCGATAAAACCTCTGGATGCCGAAGCTCCGTGAGGCATCCGTGGATGAACACCAGTGCCTTGGTTCCCTAGGTCCTGATCGTGTCCCTTATTACAAAACTGGAACCCGACGCCCAGTGCCTTCTGGGGCTCAGCGATCATTGATCAAGTCATAAAACCTGATGGGGTTGTGGAATCCCTGCACTGGAGCCAGTGGGACACAGGGGCCTGTGGACCCCTGGGTGTGCAGATGTGTCTGAAGGGAGGGTAGTCTCGCTGGGGACTGTCCTTAGCTTTTGAGGTCTGGGCCAGTTCTGGTGGCACGTCAGGGAGAGAGCTCACTCCTGTGGCTGGCATCTTGGGCATTTCTGTGGAGGAGAGACAGGGGGATGCCTGCCCCCCAAACTCTGCCACAGGAAAGACAGGCCTGGAGCGGAATAGCCCGTGGGGGGGGGCCGGCGACGGCGCAGAGGCCGAGGCACTCACCAGTACAGCTTGGAGTGCTCCACCAGTGTGTAGGTGTCCCCGTCGCCGATGAAGGTCCCACACGTGCGGCAGATGAAGCACTCAGGGTGGTACTTCAGCTCCCCAGCCACCTGGCGGGTGGGTGGAGGACAGGCCAGCTGAGCAGTTGGGCCAGCCTCGGGCCCACTCTGCTCTCCGGAGTGGCCTCTTCTCAGAAGGGTAGCCCTGAGCGCTCCCTGGGGACCGGGGCTGCCAGCAGCTCCTGGACAGAGCGTGCTGCACAGGGCAGGGGCTGAGGCCCCAGGCGGCCAGCCTCAGAGAGCACCAGGGGCTCAGGAGGAAGAGGGACTGTGGGAAGGGCCTGGGGCAGGGAGGGGCACGGGAGCTCACCATGACCAGCCCCTTGGTGATGTGCTCCGAGCACCCGTGGCAGGACTCGCCGTAGCGGGCCCAGTAGTCCTTCCTGCAGAAGAGCCGCCCATCCTTCTCGTAGTACTGGTGCGAGAGGGAGGCGCCGCACTCACCGCACCTGGGGGAGAGGGCCGGGCTCAGGCCAGCGCCCACCTCCCACACACCTGGGCCTGGCCGCTCACAGCAGCCTCCGGAAGAATAGCAAAAGATGGTCCTCTGGGTGGAAGCAGCCCAGGCTGTGGCACGGGGCTCGCCAAGATGGGCGTGGTCCCCCTTTAGTGCCTCAACTCCACGCCTCGTGCAGTGTGCAGCCTGTACAACCCAGGCAGTCCTACACATAATGGGTCGGCCTGATGGCTAGCCCCAGGGGCGAGGGGTGCTTCTCATCTGGGCCTGTCCCTTGTCATGCAAGGAAGAAAGTCCAGAAGGCAGGTGACTTACTCTTGGTTGCCAGCCAGGTGGAGGATGTAGGGGTGGGAATGGAGCAAAGCAGGGGCCCCTCCCGTGGACCAGAGGGCTTCCTCCCCTGCTCTGCCCTGGGAGCACTCCCACCTTCTGCTCTCCCGGGTCAACTCCTCTCACCCTCAGGGCACCACGAGGGGGAGGGCTACACAAAGCTGCTCTCACCAAGACACAGGCAGGGATCTGGCTCATGTGGAGCAGCCGGGACCCCACCATTCCAGACAAAGAATCTCCTGCTTCCTGGGGTCCAGCACCCCACAGGTGCTGCTGGGAGACAGCTCAGCACCCAGTCTCAGCCTCCTGCCTTCCCTCAGGGATGCCCAGGTACCTGGCCAGGGTGGTCCTGGCCCCTGTCCTCTGCCTCATCACAAGCCCCAGGGGTAGATGGGTGAGGACAGTGCGGAGAAGTGACCTTCCTGCCTCCAGGTGCCAGGCCCCAGGCCAGGAGCTAGACCTACATGCCTGGCTCCTTCCCACAGGAGCAGGGTGGGTGGGGACCTGCAGGAGCAGGGTCCTGCAGGCTGCTGAGAGCCTGCCCCAGGGTACACACCTGCAGAGGAAGGCCGGGATCTGGCCAGCTCCCTGCTGGGTCACATAGGGACAGGAGGACCCAGGCTCTGCAGGGTAATAAACCAGGAGGGGAGGACCTAGGCCTGGGTGGATAGCCCCTTTCCCCACCAGGCCAGTGAACCGCGGAGGCCTGCCGGAGAGCCAGCAGAACACTGTCCCTTTAAGAGGATCCAGCTAGTCTCCCACTGTCTGGCAGTCTGTGAGGAGGGGCTGGGGGAGCACAGAATGTCAGGGTTCAGAAGCACGTGGGTGGGGATGCTCCAGCCTTCCCTGGGGGCGAGGTGGCGGAGGGGGCAGGGCAGGAGCCAGAGGTAGGGCCATTCCCAGGCCACAGCCAGGGACACAGGAGGCAGGGGGTGGGCCCCGCGGTGGGCGGTGGGCGGAGCCCACGGACAGGGGCAGGTCCTGCACCTCCCACGGGGCTCCAACCCAGCCAGTGGTCTCCGCGGGGGTGGCAGTTCCTGCCCCCAAGGGGAGGCTCCAGCGGGTCATCTGCGACTCGCTTCCTGCCCTTCCACCGACCACGACCACGCCAGACTTTGGTCACAGGACCGTCACAGGAGACTGCCCCTCAGCTCAGCTGCCAGGCTGTGGGAAAGGGCCTCTCCTGTGGGTGGGGGCGCGGGAGCGGCTGCCTGCCTGGAAACTCCTCCGCCGGCTGCTCACGGCTCCCCACGACGCAACAGCCGCGGGGACCCTCCCTGGGCTCCGCGAGCGCACCAGGCGCAGCTGCCCTCCTGGTGGTCCCCAAGCAGCCGTACTACCAGCCCCCACCTCTGCCTTCGCCTGCCGGCTCCCTGGGGTCCTGGGCTGGCAGCGCTCCTGCAGGCCAGGCCTGCTCCCTTCCTTCAGCTTGTGGCCCTTCCCACCAGCATCCAGGGCCCTCTGCCCCGCAGACCTCTGATGATGGAAGGCACGGAGAGCCCCGGCCCCTGTCCAGTCCCTGCCCCCTCGGGCCCCCATCCAGCCAAGAGCCAGAGCCCCCAGTCTGAGGGGGCACAGGTCACCTGTCCCCACAGAAGACATCAGGTGTAAGTGAGGCAGGGCAGGTACTGATGGCATCCAGGGCTGGTGCAGGGCCAGCAAGGGAACTCTTATGGAGACTTGTCCCCTGGCCAGGCCTGGGCAGGGGAAAGGCAACAGGGAGCACGTGGGAGGTGCCCTGCCTGAGGAGGCTGGGCTTCCAGACAGCAGCAAACTGCAGGGGCAGGTGTTGAGGGCGTCCCTCCAAGGGGATGGACACCGGGGAGAAGAAAGAGTGGCTGGAGGGCCAGCCTCCAGGGGAGACTGTACCAAAAGGGCCAGAAGCTCTGG
This sequence comes from Sciurus vulgaris, assembly GCF_902686455.1. Classification (NCBI taxonomy): domain Eukaryota; kingdom Metazoa; phylum Chordata; class Mammalia; order Rodentia; family Sciuridae; genus Sciurus; species Sciurus vulgaris. Next base: position 35,599,512 of record NC_136479.1, on the reverse strand, counting down.
AAGCGGCCTGTTCCCCACACAGCTGGCCGACTGTGACCAAGGAGTTTCAGTTCTGCCCCATGGCAGGCCCCAGGTATGTCTGTCCTATGGTTACCACTGCCAGGGGCCTGGGAGAGCACTCAGGCCTGGGGCCTGGGACAGGCGGGAAGGGGGCTTTCCACTTACTTAGCCCCTCCGAGGCGGCTTCTTCTCAGGACAGAGGCCAACAGCATCCTTTGCAGCTACGCAGGGACTCTGGAGGCCTACAGGAGTGCAGGGGTGGCCTGACAAGAGCTTCCCTATCTTGTTCCAGAGGCTCAGGATTGGAGGCTGCAGAGGGAGGGGCCAGCGTGGCCACACCACAGGGGAGGAGGATACAGCAGTGTGGGTGCGAAAGGCCTTGGTCTGAGAGTGTGACAGGAAGCAGCTCAAGTGTCTTCTGGTTCAGCTTTGGTATAGGTAGAGAGGGAGGGATTCAGGCTCTGACCCCAGGCAGCGGGGTGAAGAGGGAGGGATCCAGGCTCAGACCCCAGGCAGTGGGGTGAAGAGGGAGGGATTCAGGCTGATTCCAGGCAAGGATGTGGGGAAGGAAAGAGCCAGCCTCTGATCCCACCATTCTGCCCTTAGTTCTGCATATCTGGAGAAAGTACTCTGCATCTTCCTTGGCTGTGCCTGGACAAAGGTACTGAGGGCCTGGGCCTCTCTGGGGACAGGGATAAGCTCAAAAGCAGCTGACTCTTCCGGTGCTGCCCCTGAGGGAGCAGAAGTCAACTTCCCATGGACAGTTCATCCTTTCAGGAAAGGTTCCCTGAAGGAGAGGTTGCATCCCAGCCAACTGATGGCCAGCTGTGCTCACCCCTCCTGGCTGGGCCAGCCCACCTAGCCTCCAGGGAGATCTTGTGAGCCACAGCAGTCTGAGGGCTCCTGCACTGGAGGCTTCTGGGAAGGGGCCTTGCACAAGAGGCAACAGCTGGGCCAAAGGGGAAGTCTGGACCACTAGGCCCGGCCATAAATCTCCTGGGGGCTGGCCCTAGGGTGCCATCAAACCCTAGTACTAACGCCTAGTGTGCAGCGACCCTCCTGTGGACCAGAGGGCATGGTGCTCTTCTCCAGGCAGCTTCTACTGTCCTGCTGTCTCACCTGAGGGGGCCTGGGACTTCAGCAGCACTCAAGGGCTCAGGCCATGAGATTCAAAGACGACGCAGGGCCACCCTTCGACAGCGCCCCCCAAATATCCACGGGGCGGGCTGCCTCCACTCCAGCACACCATCTTGGCTGAGGCCTGGATGTGCCAAGCACACCTCGCCCACCACAGAGCTTTTGCATGCGAACCTCTGCAGATCCAGGATCCCCAGGGCTGCTCCCCTCAACTCTCCTCTTAGACATCACCCCCTGGGAGCACTGTCTCTGCAGCACCTGACAGCATTTGTCTGTTGTCTGGCTCACCAGCCAGAAAGGCAGGGACCCTGTGGTCTGGGAGGGACAGTGCAGGCTCTGTAGCCAGGCGGCCGGGTTTGAGTCCTGACCACCTGGAAAGCAGGTGCCACCGGGAAGGCGGCTGTAACGATCACAGCAGAGGAGATGGCAGGGGGTTGCAAGGCTGTCACAGCCTTGTCACAGTCTTACTTCCTGAGCATCTTTGGGGTGGGGGACAGGGGTCCTGGAATAGAGGTCTCAATGTCACTAAGGGGATCATGGCATTGTGACACTTCCAGAGGGAAACCAAGCAGGGCCCAGAGCCTTAGGTATCCTGCCCAGAGCCGGTCTGGCTGCCTGTCAGTCATGTGCCTGGGCAAGGGGTGCCCACTGAGCTGCTTTCCCGTGGTGGGGCGAGGACGCTCTTGGCCTCACCCCTTCACTTTGGGGGTCGTTGAGAACAGCAGTGGCCGGGAACGCTTGTGAAGCCACGGTCCTGGGCCCTTCCTGTGGGCCCGTCACACCAGGGCTCCCTGCGGTCGGGCCGGGGCCTCACACCTCTCCTGGGGACGCGGGAGATGCTCCGAAGCCAGGCACCATGCAAGGTGCCCCTCTGCTTCCCTCCTCCGGCATCTGGGGCTGCACGCCTGGCCTCCCTCACATCTCCCAGGGCTCCATCTTTCCTCCCCATCCCGGGGGCCCCAAATGTCTTCCCTTGATACCTCTCAGCCCCCACAAACCCACTTGCCACCTTGGCACCAGTTCTGAGGGGGCCACTCCGCCTGGCCTTCCTGCCTCCAACTCGACATGGTGTGGAACTACTAACTGGCCCCAACTCCATGAGCACCACGGGACCACCCACTCCCCGGGCACACCGCCACTCGTTGGCCCCTGCCCGTCCCCTCCTGCTTCAACTCTGGTGCTCCGGCGCCAGCTCCTCACCGCGGCAAGGTGCTTGGTTTTGCTAAACCTCCATCCCTCACATGCACATAGGGTGGACCTGGTACCTGGGACGGTTAACGGGGAGGGCTGAACCTTCACACGTGGCTGATACGACAAGTGCAGGGGGAGTCTCCCCCATCTGAAATGTGGGGGCCCACAGGGTCTCAGGCTTTGAAGTTTTGGGATTTTAGAACACCTGCATGCACCTGTGGAGACCTCCTGGGGACAGGACCCAAGTCGAAACACGGAACGCACTTATGCTTCACACGCGTCTCACGTCACACAGAGCCTGAAGGTAACTCGTGCGCCGTCTCGTGGGCTGTGCCCGGACCTGATCCCTCGCGTGAGGCCAGGCATGGAGCCTCCCACTTTCCGCACTAGCGCGTTGGTGCTCACGTTTCGCATTTTGGAGCTTCGTGGATCAGGGACACTCAACTTGTACTTGCAGATACTGTCCCTTCTCCGTGTGGACTCCTCTCCCAGCCACCTTATCCCAGGCCCGGGGCATGAGCACTGGCCTCTGAACTCTGGTAACAGCTCCTTCCCTGCCAATTGCCCCCATCAGTCCAGCGGGATGGCATTCTTCAGCAGCACGTCCGCCCACGCCCCTCCCCAGCTGTCTGCTGGCCCCCTGGTGCCTTCAGAGGTCCCTGCCACGGTCCTCAGCACCGTTCCCAAATCCCTCCCAGCTGTGCCTCCTCAGGGCCCCCCTGGATTCAGGGGTTGCTACCAAAAGGGCTCCTCCTGCTCTCGACTCCCCCCATCTCCCATGCAGGTGGGCTGCCTCCTTCTGCGCAGCAGACAGGGAACCCAGGGACTATCAGCTGCCTCTCTCTTGGTCTTACCAACCAGAGTGGACACTGGGTGTTCTCTTCACTGACTTTGTGACTTCTCTGTGTCCCAATTTTCTTCTGGTAGAACGGAAACAACATGATGTCTAACAATGCATAGTACTAAGAACAGCGATTGGCCGTTGCTAAATACTAGAAAATGTTAAGATGACTTTTTTTTGTTTGTGGTACCGGGGACTGGACCGAGGACTTCACGAATGCTAGGAGAGTACTCTACCACTGACCTGCCTCCACAGCCCTTTTTATTTTGAGACATCATTTCACCACGTTGTCCAGGCTGGCCTCGAACTTGGGATCCTCCTGCTTCAGCCTCCTGGGTAGTTGGGATTATAGGCTACTCAGGCCTAGCCTAGGTTTACTCTTTCTTTGGGGGGGGGGCAGGGGTGTTATGGGGGATTAAACCCAGAGATGCTTAACCACTGAGCCACATCCCAGCTCTTTTGATTTTTTATTTTGAGAAAGGGTCTCACTATGTTGCTTAGGGCCTTGCTAAGTTGCTGAGGCTGGCCTTTAACTTGAGATCCTCCTGCCTCAGCCTTCTGAGTCACAGGGATTACAGGTATACAGGTATGTGGCACCACGTCTTATGACTTATTCTTCCAAATGAAAACAAACAAAAAAATCTACAACAGCTTGTCAGAAACCTCTCTGACTGGGCTGCATCTCCCTCCTGCGGCAGCACTCCCCCTGAACTCTGATTCGCAGCTGGCACCAGATCCCTGCAGAAGTCCCTCTCCACAATGCTTCTCCACCCAGGACCCATGCATCCTTGGAGACCCCTGCTCTGGCTCCACAGCTGACTCTCAGCATCCCCTGCACCTGGCTGCTCAGGATGGTCCTACTGGGTCACTAGGCCACCTCTGGGTTGCCATGTGCTGCTTTGTCCTCCGCCACAGCCCTGCCCCCAACGCCCATCTGTCTGGAGGCCAGGGCTGGTCTCACTGGGCCATGCATCTTGACAACCAGCTGGGACACAGTGACAGTGGCTCAGCTCCCCTCAAGGCCTGTCCTATTCTCTCCCTCCCCTGAAGCAGTGGCAGGACATGCTGCCCTCCCCTCCTCCCCCACTTAGGGATCAGTAGGCCTGGTGATAGGATCAGCCCTCTGCACCCACGGGTTCCACACTGTGGATTCAAACAGCCTTGGACTGAAAATATTCAGGGGGAAAAAAACATTGCATCTGTATTGAGCATGTACAGATTTTTTTTTTCTTGTCTTTATTCCCTAAACAACACGGTATAACAACTAATTACATAGCATTTACGCTCTATTAGGTATCAGAAGTCATCTAAAGATGATTTAAAGTATACTGCTGAAATCAGGGCATGGTGGGCACATGCCTGGAGTCCCAGCTACTTGGGGGGCTGAGGCAGGAGGATCATTTGGGCCCATGAACTGGAGGCCAGTCAGGGCAACATATTAGGACCCTGTTTCAACAAAACACATATATATACATACACACACACACACACACACACACACTAATGCACACATGTGCATAGGTGATAGGCCATTTTATAAAAAGGCTTTGTGTCTGTGCGGGTCCTGGAACCAATGTACTGGCAGGTGTTCCTATCCTCTCCCTAGAGGTCTGAAAACACAAAACAGGAAGTTCTTTAGGGTTTTCTAGTCAAAATTCCTCATTTTACAGAGGAGGAAAGTGAGGCCACAGGCTCACTGGAAGTCACACCTAAGGACAGCACAGGAGTACCAGGTGTCTGTGGGCCCTGCCTGGGGCAACAGCCCCACCCTACCTGAAGCAGTCTGCGTGCCAGTCAGCATTCAGGGCCTGGAGGTACTGGCCGTCATAGATCCTCTGGCTGCAGCTCGCACACACGGGCAACTCGCTTCCTGCAGGAGAGGAAAGGGAGTCAGGGAGATTCTCAGGAGGTGTAGTCGGGCACAGGCCCAGACTGCCCTGCTGACCTCAGGTGAACCTGCACAAATCCCAGGGCATAGCACCCAGGCTAAGCAGTCCCTGTGCCAAGTGAGAAGACAAAGGATGTCGGGTCTGAGTCTTGCTGAGTTACCAAGCCTCTCTGGGCCTTAGCACCCCGATCTGTAAACTGAGGAGGAGGATCAGATGTCCCCCCTCCAGCAACGGCAGTCAGAGTCTGGCAAGGTGAACCAAGAGAAAGCAGCAGGGTTTAGAAATAAGGCGGAGGGTGACAATCTTGTCCCTCTCCTCCCTTGCTGGCCCAGGAAGAACTGCTTAGAGGCCTTTCAAAGGGCAGTGACTGAATAGGACTGGGTTGGAGCATCCTAGGCTGAGAGGGGGCAAGCAGGAAGCCCAGGTGCTGGCTCTAACTGAAGCTTAGCCATCCTGTCTTGATAAGGGGCTGGGGCTGCAGGGCCAGCCACTTGGTATGCTTAGTCATCCCAGGGCCCAGGGCCCTTGGAGCTGGCAGACCCTACAAGACGCCCAGGTTTGCCTCTCCCCATTGTATAGATGGGGAGACTGAGCTCTGGAGAGGGCAAGAGCCTGCCCTATTGTACAGCCAGCCTCCAAAGCCATGGCCTGCTCCTTCTGAATACCCAGGGACTTAAGGTAGGGACAATGGAGAGGTGGCCCTGTGCCCCAAGCAGGTGCTCATTGGCTTGGGGAAGGACTGGCCGATTAGGACCTAGCTTGGAACTGGAAGGGTCTATGCAAGGAATCAGCAAAGGAAACCCAGGGAAGGAGACCCCAGACCCGGTGGGACTGGGATTCTTGAGGGTCTTTGAACCCTAACTGTTGTGCAGCCCTAAGCCTTAGTCTCAGTGAGGAGGGAAGGGGCAAGAGAGTAAGCTAGGAGGCAGTCACCCCCCCAAGCCAAAATTGATGGTAAGCACCAGGTTTGGTGCAGGGGGAGGGGGAAAGGTCCCGCAGTATATGGCCACCGGTTCCCATGGAGCAAATATCCTCTCTGCCCATCCAGCTCCCAACCACAAGTACCGAGGGCCGATCACCCGGTCCCCAATTGTACAGACTGGGAAACTGAGACCCAGAGTGTTAGCGCCTGGCTCAAGGTCACAGAACCCGGCCGGCGCGGGGTGGCCTCTGGGACCCAGGGCTGCAGTTTCTCCCGCCGCGCTTTATTCCCTAGGCCAGGTTGGACTCTGGGCGAACCGTGTGGCCTCAGGGTGGGCAGAGCACGCGGACGGAGGCCAGCGCCGGGTGGGCAGTGCCGGGATGGCCGGCGCCGGGGAAGGGGCGCAGCCCGGATGAAAGGGAGGAGAGGCCCTCGGCCGGCGAGAGAGCAGCCCACCCGGGCTGAGGGAAGCCGGTGGGAGGGCGGCAGGGAGGGGCCTGCGGGCTCGGAAGGACGAGCGCATCCCCCAGGAGGCAGGGGCGCGGCCTCGCGGCAGACCCAGCCTCTGCAGCGACCCGGCCGCCCCCTCCCGCGCCCGCGGCCCAGGCCCGCGCCCGCCCGCGCCCCGCGCCCCGCGCCCCGCGCCCCGCGGCCCGCGCACCTTCCTCTCCCATACGTTCTTCCCTCCAGGTGCAACAAAGTAGCGTCAACCTCATGCACTCGGCGGGGGGCGGGGCCCGGCGGGGCCGGGGATGGGGCGGCCGGGCCCGCGAGCTCGCCCGCCGCCGGCCCGGGCAGGCGGAGGCGGGGAGCGCGGGCCGGGCCGGGAGCTGGAGCTCGCGGCGCCGCCACCGCCTCTCGGACGCCGGCTGGGGCACCGGCTCCGCGCCGCGGCGGCCCGGGGAGCGCGCGGAGGGGCGGGCCGGGGCGGGGCCTGCGAGCTGCGGCAGGGCGGGGCGCGCGCGGCGGCGGGATCTGCCCTGCGCGGCCCCGCCCCCGCAGGCCCCGCCCCCAAGAAGACCACGCCCCTGCGACCGGAGCTTGCGCGCCCGCCGGGCTGCGCCGCCCCGCCGCCTCCGCCCTTCCTCCTTTCATTCATCTTTCCCGGGGCGGGTGACAGCTCCCCGCTGGGCGCGGCAGGCTGGGCTGAGCACTCCGATGGGGCGGCCAGAGGCGCGTGGACACCTCCGTTTCCCCGCTGGGACCCCCTTCTGACCCAGGCCACCTGGAGGCCAGGAACCCAGGCCGGGGGTGATGGAGGCCTTGTGGACCCTGAGGACACCGTGGTCACCTTGGGGAGGGGCGCCAGCTGGGTCCTCTCCTTCTCCCCCGAGGCCTGCAGTGAGGGCAGGCCGGGCGGGGGCGGGCGAAGACACGACTCGGATCGTCCCAGGCGTCACAGGCTGCCAATGCGCAGGATCTGGGAAAAGAGCACGTCTCTGCCAGGCTCATTGTCGTCCTTTCCTGGTGCTGAGGGGACCTGGCAGGCTCTGCTCAGGGTCCAGGAACCTGCACAGTTGAATGAGGTTTTGGTTGAGTCAAGTGACCAAAGAAATTGAGCTGTCCAGTTCAGCACTGGAGGGGTGTTGCAGGCTGCCCAGAGGCGGACAATTCTAGAATGCTGACCTTTCACAGGGGCAGCCCTGTCCCCCGTAGAAGTACCCTCGCACTTCACCCCACTGTGCAACAAGCTGTAAACTGAGCCAAATGTCCCAGTTCACCCCGAAGGGTGAGCAAGAGGCAGAGCATGCTTCAGTCATGTTTGTGGAGACAGATCTAGGCAGGGTCTTGGGTCAGTGGCCAGCCAAGTAGGAGACACTCACCTCTGGGTGCAAAACAATTATATGGAGAGAGAAAAAGAAGATTAGATTTTTATTTTTAATAAAAATAGGATTTTTTAGTAATTAGCATTTAGGTGGATGCTGGTGCCTTCGCTGTATCTTTTGGTCAGATGATCCCTGGGCACTCACAGTGAAGTGTCCCAAGGGGACATGAAGGACCTTAGAGGCTGTACAGCAACATTCAGCTTGCTCATTGCTTTCCTGTGGTGTATATAGCAGGCTCCAGCAGGAAGCAGAAAGCACACTTGGTGGGACCTTGTTTATTTTATTGATCTATCAATTGATTGATTTTTTTAAAAATTGGTACTGGGGATTGAACCCAGGGGGAGCTTAACCACTGAGCCATGTCCTTAGCCCTTTTGATTTTTCATTTTTGAGACCAGCTCTAAGTTGCTAGTCCTGTCCTTGAACTTGCAATCCTCCTGCCTTACCTTCCCAAGTCACTGCAATTATAGGCATGCATCCCTGTGCCTGACATTGATTGGTTGGGTTTTGAGACAAGGTCTCACTATGTTCCCCAGGCTGACCCTGAACTCCTGGGCTCAAGTAACCCTCCTGCCTCAATCTCTCCAGTAGTAGCTGGGACTAAGGGTCCCCGGAGCTCTGTGGGACCTTGTTTTAAAAAGGGGATGTTTACAATGAATTGGGCAGGGTTGAGGGAGACCAATGAGGGTGGCAGCAGGTACGAGCCAGGGTGAAGTGTCTTGGAGAGGGTACCTGGAAGAGAGGGCTCTGTGATGGGGATACAGCCACCGTGTGTGAGACTGGGGGCAAAGGACCCAGGATCCCTATCTAATCTACCCAAGCAGTGAATATGTATTTGGTGTTGGCTCAAAGGTATTTTACTTATGGGTTCATAATCAAAGTTTTCTAGATGAGGGGTTGAGAGTCGCATGGAAAAAGCTCACTTCTTCCAGGTCAGCAATTAGAATGAGTGTAAACTTGCCAAATTGGTGCCTGACTGAACAAAAGCTGGTGACAAGCAAGAGGCTCCTTGGGGACACTGCCACAGCCACAAAATGAGCCCAAGACTTGCTGAGAGCAGGGGACAAAGCCTGAGCTGCCTTAGCCAAGACAGATGGCATCATGGGATCCCTGCTGTCAGCCCCAGTCTGCTCCCTCCTTATTTCTGCTGGTGACCTCGTCCAGATGGGGCACTCGGTGACTTTCTTGACCTTTTTTTTTTTAAAATTGGGTACTGGGGATTGAACCCAGGAGTGCTCTACTATTGAGCTACATCCCCAGTTCTTTTTTGAGACAGGGTCTCACTAAGTAGCCAAGGCTGGTCTCCAACTTGTGATCAATTCTCTTGCCTCAGCCTCCCAAGTAGCTGGGATTACAGGTACGCAGCACCCCACCTGGCTCCAGACCTCTTGAATTGCAGTCCCAAGGGCCCAAATACTTACCTGGCATCTCAGCTTGTATGTTTAATGGGCACCTTAGCACTCCCGGCCAGAGCTCTTAATTTGTCCCCAGACCAGCTCTCCCACAGCTGCTTCTCATCTCAGGAAAGGACACCATGGTTACCCAGTAGTGCAAGCCAAACTTGGGGGTGAGCACCTGTCCTCGATACCTCCCATCTTGTCCGTACTCCCTGTACCTAGTCCCTCAGCCTATCCTTTGGGCTCCACGTACGACATCTATCCAGGATCTCACGCTTCCCCCTGGTCAAGCTGGATGCGTTTGGGGCCACAAGCACCTAAGTCACATCCTTGTCCCTGTAACTGACACAGCCTTTGAGCAAGCAGGTCTGAGTGTGACACTATCTGTCTCTCTAAACCCAAAGTCCTTACTCTGGCCTTTATGGGGCCCAGGCCCTGGCTGCTTCGTCCACATGTCCTCTTCTGACGCCGTCGTCCAGGAGCGTCGATTTGGCGTGGGGGACAAACGAGTAGCGAGGCTCTTGAATTCGGAACGGTTTATTGTTGAATCAGGAAACCCGAGAACCCTGGCTCTCGAACCTGGAACTTGGGACCTCCAACCTCGAACTCAAACGTGAACTCTAAACCCCGCCTCTGAGGAGAGCCGGCGTATATCCCCTCCAGGAGGCGAAGGGTAGGGCTGACGCCAATTATGCGAAGATTAGGCGAGGAGCTAGCTGCCCAATCATGGCAAAGGTCAAAACGAGCACGCATGATCAGGAGCACTTGGGAACACTTGTGCACATGTTGTGTGCGTGGACTTAATTGAATACGGCCAATGATAAATCACCTGGGTGTGCTTATGTTAATCAACCTCCTCACTGCGGAAGTGACCAAGACAACTTCTGGCTGGCTGCTAGGCGCCATCTTGGCGAGTCCGCATGGCATAGCCCCCAACACTCTTCCCTTGATCACTCTTGTTAATGCCACAGGGCACCTCGCAACCATTCTGATTTCCTGAGCGTGAGGCCTCAGGACAGGTGTCTTTGTCTCTAGCTCCCTCGCTGGTCATAGCACAGATTGGCCTGGCCCTAGAGCTGGTCACTTACTTGCTGTTTTTGTTTCCTGTGTCTGCTGTGGCAAATCACCCAAACCAGGGGACTCAGAGCCACAGATATTTCATCACGGTTCTGGAGGCCTGGAAGTCCACACTCCCTCCCGAGGCTCTAGAGGAGAATCGGTTCCTGTCTCTTGTTCCGCGGGTGTTTCTTTTTCAATTGAATAAAAAAACTACCCCCCAAAACCAACAGAAAAACACACCACATAAAGTTTAACTTCTTAACCATTTCTAAGTATACATTTGAGTCATGTTAACAGTAACTGTATCACACTGCTGTGAAGCCAGTCTCCAGGACTTTTTCATTTGGTAAATCGGAAACTCATTAAACAACTCCCCAGTCTCTCTCCCACTTCCCAGGCCCTGGCGACCACCGTTGACTCTCTGACTCTGCGCATTTGATTAGTTTAGAAACCTCACATCTGTGGGGTGCACAGTGTTTGTGTGTGTGTGTGTGACTGGCTTATCTCACCGTAATGTCCTTAAGGTTCATTCATGTTGCAGTGTGTCATGCACTTTCTTTCCTTTTTAAAGCTGAATGATATCCGGCGTGTGTGTGCGTGCAGTACAGGTAGTCTATCCATTTGTCCCTCTGAACTCTTGGGCTGCTTCTACCTCTTGGCTATTGTGAACTGTGCTGCTATGAACATAGTTGTGCAAATATCTCTTTGGCTGTAGACCCAGAGGCGGAGTTGCAGAATCATATAGTAAGCCTCCTTTTAATTTTATGTGTTCATTTTGGCGGGGGGTTAACAGGGATTGAACCCAGGGCTGCTTAACCACTGCGCCTTTATATTTTTTACTTTGAGACAGGGTCTCACTAAGCTGTTTGGGGTCTTGCTAAGTTGCTGAGGCTGGCTTTGGACCCGCAATCCTCCTGTCTTGGCTCCTGAGCCGCTGGGATTACAGGCGTCCCCAGCACACCTGGCCTCCGTTTTATTTTTCAGGGAAGTGCCACATCACCGTTCCTGCAGTGGCTCCAACTCCCTTTCTGACTCACTGTGCCCAAGGATTTCAATGTCTCCACGACCTCACTGGCCCTCCTCTGGGTATCTCCTCCTCCTCCTCCTTTCTGGATAACTACCATTCTAAGAAGTGTGAGCTGTGCTCAGTGAGGTTGGGCATCTTTTCACGTGTTTGCTGGCCACTTCTATGTCATCTTGGAGAAATACATATTCAAGTCTGCTGCTCATTTTAAATTGGGTTATTTGATTTTTTTTTTTTTTTTTTTTTTTTGTGGTGCTGGGGATCGAACCCAGGGCCTTGTGCTTGCAAGGCAAGCACTCTACCAACTGAGCTATCTCCCCAGCCCAAGTTCATCTTTTTTTGGGGGGGTACTAAGGATTGAAATCAGGGCACTCAACCACTGAGCCACCTCCCCAGCCCTATTTTGTATTTTATTTAGAGACAGGGTCTCACTGAATTGCTTAGTGCCTCACTTTTTTGAGGCTGGCTTTGAACTCACCATCCTCCTGCCTTAGCCTCCTGAGCTGCTGAGATTATAGGCGTGGCCACTGCTCCTGGCTTTGAGTTAATTTTTCCCACATTATTTTCTTGAAGATTCTGTCTCATGTTCATTGGTTGAAGATCTTTTAACCATACATATGAAGGCTTATTTTTGGACTTTCTATTCTAGGCTGTGAGTTAAGTTGTCTTTATGCCTTTTGTCTTTATGATTTTTTTTTTTTTTTTTTGTGGTGCTGGGGATTGAACCCAGGGCCTTGTGCATGTGAAGCAAGCACTCTGCCAACTGAGCTACCTCCCCAGCCCCAATACTGCACTGTTTTGATCACTGTAACTCTGTAGTATTTTTTGAAATCAGGAAGTGTGGGTTTTCCAACTTTGTTCTTTTTCTAAACTGTGTTGGTCATCTGGGGCCCCTTGAGATTCCACGTGAATATTAGGATAAAATTTTCTGTTTCTTCAAAAACTGTTCTTGAGATTTTGTGAGGGATTGTGTTGAAGACACAGATCACTTTGGGTACATGGACAGCTCAGTTTTAAGTGTTTTACTCAATGAGCATGGGATGCCTTTTTATTTATTTGTGTCTTTAATTTCTTTCCACAATGTTTTGTAGTTTTCAATGAACAAGTCTTTCACCTCCTTGGTTAGGTTTATTCCTTAGTATTTTATGCTTTTTGATGCAAATGTGTTATAAATGGAATTGTTTTCTCAAGTTCCTTTGTATATTGTCCCTTGGTGTATAAAACAACTAATTTTTTTGTGTGTACGTTGTGTGTGGGTTGAATCTTTAGGATTTTCTACACGTGGGATCATGTTGTCTTGTGAACAGAGCTAACTACTTTTTTTGTGTGTGTGTGCTGGGGATTGAGCTCAGGGATGCTTTGCCACTGAACCACATCCCCAGTCCTTTTTATTTATTTATTTATTGATTTATTTATTTATTTATTTATTTTTATTTTGAGACAGGGTCTTGCTAAATTGCTGAGGCTGGCCTCCAATTTGCGATCCTCCTGCCTCAGCCTCCCAAGTTGCTGGAGTGTGCCACTGTGCCTAGCTGTATATGATCTTTTTAATACAGTGTTGTATCTAGTGTGCCAGTGTTTTGTTGAGGGTTTTGCATCAGTGTTCATCAGGGATGTTGGTCTGTAGGGTTTTTTTGTGTGTCTTTTGTCTGGTTTTGGTATTAGAGTCCTGCTGGCCTCATAGAATAAGATTGGAAGTGTTCCCTCCTCTATAATTTTTTGGAAGACTTTCAGGAGGGCTGGTGTTAATTCTTTAAATGTTTGGCAGAATTCTCTAGTGAAGCCATCTGGTCTGAGGCTTTTCTTTGTTGGAATTTTTGTTACAGATTCAGCTTCTTACTCATTATTGATCTGTTCCGATGGTCTGTTTCTTCCTGATTCAGTCTTGGTAGGTTGTGTGTTTGTAGGAAATTACTTATTATATCTAGATCTCCCAATTTGTTGGCATACAGTCCTCCAGCTTCTTTTTAGGACACTTGTCATGGCATTTGGGACCCCCCCAGCATCATCTTCCTCAATTTTTAACTTAATCACATTTGCAAATTGTCTCCCCAGAACCCATTTGTTGAATTCCTTACCCCACTAAGAACTGGAAAGAGTTTTCTTTTCTTTTCTTTTTTTTTTTTTTTTTTTTTACCAGGAGAGATTGAACCCAGGGATGCTTATCCACTGAGCCACATCCCCAGCCCTTTTTATTTTTTATTGGACACTGGTTCTTGCCAAGTTGCTGAGGCTGGCTTCGAACTCAGTCCTCCTGCCTCTGGGATCACAGCTGAGTGTCACTGTACCTGGCTGGAGATAGGGTTTTTCATTTTTTTCTTTATTTTTTTATGTGGTGCTGGGGTTGAACCCAAGGCCTCATGCGTGCCAGGCGAGCTCTCTACCACTGAGCTACATGTAGCCCCAGCCTGAGATAGGATTTTTAAAGAGGTAATTGAGTTAAAATAAGGTAACCAGTATGACCAGTATCCTTCATGGAAAAGATTAGGACATGGTCATGTGAAGAAGGAAGGCCAGGTGAAGGTACAGGGGGAACATGGCGTGTCCAAGCCAACAAGAGCAGCGTTGAAGACCAGGCCTCTGCCAGCACTGGATTTGGATTCCCAGCCTCCAGAGTGACGAGAAGATACTTTCCTGTCATTTAAGGTCCCCCACTGTCTGGTTATGGACCTCTCAAGGAAACTAACACAGTGACAGTCACAAGTTCTAAGGAATGAGGCCTGGATATCTTTGGGGTCATTATCAGCCTGGAACTCTCTCTCACATTTTTCTTTAATCTGTTTTGTTCTCAAAACAGTACCCATCCTTAGAGAGTTTGTGTTCTGGTGCAGTAAATAAACAAATTGTCCTTTGCCACAGGGTAACAGGTGCATCAGAGAAAGAGAAGGCAGGGACAGGTGAGAGTACTGAGCAGGGGAGGCAGGTGCGGTTACAAGCTTAGAAGGGATCAGGGAGCCTGGTGCCTAGTGCACGCCTGTGATCCCGGCAGCTCGGGAGGCTGAGGCAGAAGGATTGCGAGTTCAAAGCTAGCCTCAACAACTTAGCGAGGCCCTAAGCAACTCAGCAAGACTCTGTCTCTAAACAAAATATAAAAAGGGCTGAGGATGTAGCTAGTGGTTAAGCGCCCCTGGGCTCAATCCCCAGTAACCCCCAAAAAGAAAGGGGTCAGAGAGGGACTGTCTGAGATGGTGCCATTTAATTCAAGTCCTAGAGCAGGAGAGGGACCCAGGAACATGGGAAGCCCAAAAAGAACAGTCTCGGGAGGGGAGAGCAGGTGCAGAGTACCTGCTGCAGCGGAGGAAAAGCAGGAGGGTCAGGGCGACAGCGGGGCCTGGCGCACAGCGGCAGGATGTGAGGGCAGAGCCACCATGGCAACTGAGGGAGGGGTTCCCGGGCCATTGAAAAGCCTCTGGCTCTGCTCTGGGTGAGGTGGGAGCCGCTGAAGGAGTTTGAGGTGCGTGATCTGCACCGACTTGTTTTGAAAGGATTGTTTGGGCTGCTGGGTGGAGAGAAGGCTGAAGGAGAGTCAGGAAGGGGACAAGGTGGATATTTCAGGAACCCAGGCCAGAGAGGCTGGGGGCCCAGGCCCAGCCCTGCAGGAGGGGAGAGGTGGGTGCGCCCTGGAGATATTCTGAAAGTCATGCTTCAGAATTTGTTGATGAAACAAATGAGATATGAGAAACTCAGAGGTGGCTGCAGGGTTGAGGGCCTGAGCTGTCATTTACCCAGACAGAGAAGACCAGGAGGGAGCGGCTGTGGGGGACAGGAAGATCCACGCTAGGTCACGTCTCCAGGACTTCCGGGTGGCGATGTTGGAATCGGCCGTGGACGTCCAGTCCTGGGCTGGGGACGTCAGTGGGGGTTGCCAGTTCATAGGTGGTGATGCCAGCTCAAGGGCCATGAGAAACAAGGCCAGGGGGTCCCTGGGGCTGAAGACGAGTTTGCCCTTGTCCCAGGCCAGAGAGCTGAGGAGGAACAGAAGACATAGTTCCTTGAACGGGGAAGTGAGTGAGTGGTGGCCCCGTGGACTTTGCCAGACTCTCAGGCAGGCTGGTCATGGTCACTGGATGGCTACCAGAGGGGTCCCCAGGGTGGCTCTGCCCTCCCTCCTGGCCCTCTGGCTGTCCTGCCCCGACGCCTCCACTCTGTCCTTTGACTTTACTGTCCTGAGCGAGGCCATTCTTCGTCTACCCCCATTTGTTCGGGCACCATGAAGGCCCCTGCGTGCAGACGACAGCCCCGCTCCCCACAGAGAGCTCCTGGGCCACCTTCTTGTTTGGAAGACTGCCAGCAATGGGGTCTGCCCACAGGACAGGCCACCAAGGCCACGTGGGTCCCGGAAGTGGGCTCAGTGGCTTAGGGAGAGGATTCCAGAATCTGGTATCCCCAGAGCATGTTTAGCAGGCGTATGTGGCCTCCAGGGAGCACATTCCTGGGTCCTGGGGAAGCAGGATGGACTCTGGGAATGGGTCACCTAAGGATGGTCGCGTGTCCTGCTGCCACCTGCAGAGAGTGTCATTTCTTTCTCTTTTTTCTTGCTTTCTCTCTTTCTTTTGCACTGGGGATTGAACCCACTCAGCTACCACTAAGCTACATTCCCAGCCCTTCTTTAAACATTTTTGAGACAGGACCTCACTAAATGGCAGAAGCGGGTCTTGGACTTGGGATCCCCCTGCTCGGTCCCCCGAGGTGCTGGGATGACAGCGTGTGCCGCTTGCCTAGCTTCAGGGGTCCAGTCTCACTCTTTAGAGTGAAGTGCAGTGGTGCCCTCCGTGGGCCCTGCCAGAGGTGGGTCTTCCTGAGGGAGCCTTAACCACCCTCTTCTGAGTATGCTCAGGTCAGCCATCCCCGCCTCCATGTGGCTGTCCATCAAGTTCAAGACTTTGGTCTGGACAGAGGGGTCAGCTGTGTCTCCTTCACCCTCCATCTGCAGCTTCCAGAGGCCATCCACCAAGACCTGCCCTCAGGGACTTGGCCATCTGGGACAAGTGTAGGGGAAGGTGTGGCTGGGTGGGCGAACCCACCTCCAGAGAAGGGACTGGCCGGGCCCTGCTTCCCTGCCAAGGGACTTGCAGAGCTTAGGGAGGGACGGATGGCCCAGAAGCCAGCAGCAGGTGTTCTGGGTTCCCAGCCTCCCTGACACAGCAGGGGCTGTTCCAGGATCCCTGTTCCCCACTGGGCCAGGAGCTGAAGGCAGATGGCAAACCACAAAGGAGCCCGAGACACTTTCCTTTAAAAGGACTTGATTTATTAGTCTTTTTCCAAAGCAGTTAATTATTTTTTTTATTTAAAAAATATGTGTTTCATCCAGAGTTATACCAAAGTGATTAAAATGAATCTTCTACTGGAGATACAGCTCCCCAGATCAGAAAAAAAAAAAAAAAAGTTTTCAATGAACCACAAAAATAAAACCCAAAGAGAACATCAACAATCAAACATATTCCCCAAATATCCAGGACAAAAAATAAAATATTTATTGATCTATCACAGCGAGACACGAAGAGATTTGGGGGCCGGACGGGACATGCTCTGTAGTAGTGGCTCGAGGGAGGGACGGGGGATACAGTACTGCGTGTGGGGAGACCCGGGCGGGCAGCAGGGTCCTGTGGCCCCAGCCCGCGCAGCGCTCACACCCGGGGCCAGCGTCGGGGGTGTGGGCGGGGGCGGGGCTGCCAGGGGAGGTTAACCAGGTGGGCGGGGCGTGCCCAGCCAACTAGGGGCCAGGCGGTCAACGGGGGACATGGTCGGATGGGCGGACGGACGGGCACATGGATTCCACAAGAGCAAGGGGGCTATTCCCAGTGTGAGGGGGTCTTCTGACTCCAAGGTGCCCCCGTTGTGGGGAACAGCCATTGGTGGGGGAGGGGGCCTAGTGGACCCAAGGAGCGGAGGGACCTTGTGACCGAATCCAGCTTCGAGGCTTCAGGTCGTTGGGTACCAGCTGGACTGCAGCCGGGGGCGGCTCCTGGCGGGCAGGGGGAGGTGGGACTGCCCAGGAAGTATCTGCACCATCTTCAGAGGAGCCCAGGGTGGGGGTCCCGCAGGGGCTGCCCCTCCCTCCTCCCTCTCCCCAGGAAGATAAGAGCACCAGCAAGTAGCACCAATTTCCCGGAGATGGAGACTGTTGGGGGACTCCCGGGGGGGAAGGGGGCGGGCAGGGGCTGAGCCCACCAGCCCTGGCCTCTGAAGCAGGGGGGCCTCTCAGTCGGGGTAGGTGGGCACCGCTCTCTGGGCTTCTTGTCCTGTGGATCTCCCAAGCCACCGCCTACTGTCCCCTCCGGGGGCATGGAGTGGGGTATGGGGTGGGGTCACGGGGGTCTACATTCTCCACCAAGCAGTAGCACCAACGTTGATGAGGTCGCGAGTCAGGGGTCCCGGGAAGCTCACTTTCTCTTCCGGCCGCAGGATTTCCCCAGGCAGGCCCCACCTGGGCAGGGGGGTGCACAGGAAGGTCAGCTTGCGCCCCACCCCAGGGGATTGGACCCAGGGACACAACCACTGAGCCACATCCCAGCCCCTTTTTGTATTGTATTTACAGACAGGGCCTCCCTAAGTTGCTGAGGCTGGCCTTGATGGCTGGGATTACAGGTGTGACCACTGTGTCCAGCCTGGGTTGTTTTGTTTTGTTTTTTTTTTTTTCAGTCCCTGCTTGCTCAGACTGTTTCACACAGAGGCTCGGAGAAGCCAGGCCATGGCCCAGGGAAAACTCAGCTGTGCAGGTGGGGTGGGAGCTGGGCCCCAGGCCTCACTGATGAAATCAAGGCTCAGAGAGAGAGTGGGCCCAGGTTAGGAAAGTACCGGGCTGGACAAGGTCCACTGCTTCTGGGAAGCCTGCAGAGCAGCCCCATCAGATGGGGCGAAGAAGGAGTCCAGGTGTCTGGAGGGATGGCCTTCTAAGGGAGTAGGGTGGACCCTTAGAGGTGAGGGTTTATCACAAAAGTAAACCGAGGCCCAGAGAGAGGGAGAGGAGGTCCTGTGCACACAGGCTGGCTGAGCTGCAAGAGGAGCCCAGGATTCCTGGGGAGGGTCTGACTGGCACATTGTTCTGTGTCTCCATCTGGGTAAGAGGCAGCTGGATCTGGCAGTGGAGTCCAAGTAGGCTCTACGGCCAGTAGATGTGGCTTGTTACCGCCCCCTGGTGGCAACCAGCAGAGGAACAGGGGACGGGAAGACCAGCCTATCCTGCTCATCCTGGTTGAAAAGCATCTTGACAGGGCCACAGGCACCAGCCTGATGGACAGCTGGCACACTGGGAAGGGTCAGTCTGGACTTGTCCCTGGCCCTCCCACCTCTGGCCTCAGCCACCTCATCTGATAGTGCAGGCAGGTGAGGCAGGAGGGCCTCCACTCCCCTGGGTGACTACGGGCAGAGCTCTGCCGCCTTTGGACTCCTCCAAGCCTGGGTGATGGGGCCGGGTGACCAGAACCTACCCGCACAGTGAGCTCCACAGGCTTGTCTGCACCTTTCAGCAGGTCCCCCTGGGGCCACTGACCTTCCCGCCCGCCACCCTGCTTCTCTGCTCCACCTGTCCTGCCTGCTCTCCCTGCCCTTCCATTCGCCCCTTCTTCCTGGGTCCCTCCCCACAGATGGGGGTGGGCAGCACCTCAGGGTCATGGGGTCCCGCGTGAGCCTGGGGGGGCGGGTCTGAGCCTGCTTGTCCCCCAGGCCCAGGCTAGCGGACCCTGACCCTGGCTCTGTCTTCGTCCTTCCGTCCTGCCTCTTCCAGGAACTGCGTCCTACTCACCTTGGAATCCCAGGGCTCCTAGGGCCCCTCCGTAGGCCTTGGGGGGCTTTCCTGTTGAGGAAGGACGGGTTTGGGGAGGGGCTCTCCCAGCACCCCCATTGCGTGCCCGGCCTGTCCTGTCTCGGCAGGTGACAAAGGCCTCCCTGCCCAGTCTCACTCCCGTCTTCTGCAGCCCAACCAGAGGCCTCTCAGAGGCCTGGCCCTGGAGGTCTGGCTGCCGGGTGGGTGCTCCAGCCCCAAGTGCGGTCTGGCTTCAGCCTGGCCCATGTGACAGCTCTGGGCTGCCCCTCCCCTGCCACCTGCTTGATCTTCCCTCACGCGGTTACTGTCCCTTTCTATGGAACTTGTTGGTCTCTGCATTAGTTCTGGCCCCAGGGGATCCAGGTCCCTGTCTTGCCTCAGTGGCCACTCAAGAGCTTGCTCTTATCTCCATATCCCAGGGAGGGACGTTCAGCTTCTGTGATTCCTGGGGGACCCCTCAAGCCCCCCATACCAGAGACGTGCCCAGGGCCATGGCCACACCAGCAGCTCCCTCAGTGGGACTCTCCTTCCACTCCAGGAAAGGCGCTCAGGGCCTGAACTCCCCCCAAAAGAGACATCTTTTTATAGCAGACTCACCACCGACTCCCAGGCCCCCGGCACCGCCACCTACAAGGCAAGGAGAGGTTCTGAGCACACCTGCTCCCAGCAGCCCAATGTGCCCTCCCGGCTGGCGAGGCTGGCACAGGGTGTGCGATGGGAAGGCCTGACTTCCGGGCTCCCGGAGCCCTGGGCTCTGCCTCAGCTCCCTGTGTGACTTTGGAGCAGTCCCTGGCACTCTCTGAACCTCGGTTTGCCTCATGTGGAACATGATGGAGAAGCTCTGTGTCCCCCAAGCACCCCGAGAGGCATGAAATGTGTTTTAGAAAAGCCAGTGTCCCTGTCCTTGGAAAGGAGGGAGGCAGACGGGGATGGGGAGGCTTCCTGCTAGTTTGGTGCCATCTGAGGTCTTGGGGTTCGACCCTGGATACGAGCTCAGCCCTTCTGAGCAGGAGATGAAGCAGGGGAGGAGGACCCAGCAGAGCTCAGGACAGGGCCAGGGCAGGGCGCCTGGGTGTACCTGGGAAAATGGGAGACAATCCGAAGCCAGGTCTCGCTGCCGCTCCTGCAGGGGAGACTAGGGGTTGGTGGCAGGTAGGGGGCAGGCCCTGCTCTGGCCTGGTCACCCAAGCCTGTCTGGGGCCATGTCTCCTCATCACCATGCAGGGGCAGCCAGGGGAGCTTCCTTGACTACACGTGTCCCCACCAAGTGCCCCGGTGGGATGCCTGAGCTTCCTGCACTGCCTCAGCTCTGAGGCCTGCCCTTAGCCCAGGACGCCTCCTGTCCTGGAGTGCCCTGTCCACCCCCAGCCTTGGGTCCTCATGTGGGTGTGGGCTGCGGGAGGCCCTCTGCTCCTAGGATTCTACAGCAGAGCCAGCCCTCCCTCCACCTGGGAATGGCCTGGTGGCTCCTAGGACACCTCCAAGGCCAGCAGCGCCTCGGAAGAGGCAGATGGGGCTCAGGACCAGGTGCGGGTGTAGGAGCCCTGACCCCCCTCTGCTTCTGTTCTGGGGTCAGTATTTATCTTGCACAGACTTTCAGGGGAACCGTGAGCAGGATGGAGACCTGAGCCAGGGTGGGGGGCGATGGCAGGGGGTATGGGCCACCAGCAGGCCTGGTGGAGGAGGTCAGCAGGGACAACTCACCATATTTGGCTGCTTTAGCAGCTGCAGCTGGGGACACACCTGGAGAGACGGGCATCGGGTGGGGTGAGGAATTCAGGCCCCACCGTCTGCCCCACTTGCCCTCCCACATCCGGTCACCCTAACCCTCACTGTCCAGCCATCCAGCTTTATTAAGCTTCTACTGTGTGTAGGGGACCCAAGGACCACCTGAGAGAGGGAAATGTCTTCAGGCAGCCATGATGGGGTGCAGACTTTGAGAAACTCATTTCTCTCCAGACTTTTATTTCAGTGTCTGAAAAATGGGCCTGACCATCACTCCAAGGAACTGGTGGTGGTCAGTGTCAGATGAAAGAGGAGAGGACCAGTGTGGGGCCCCTGCTGCCAGGGCAGCCCTGCTTCTGCTTGCCCAGCCCTGGTCTAGGGCTGCAGGGGCCCAGAGGGGAGGGTGGGGTCCCCATGGCCTGGGGGCAGCGCACTGCAGGGTGGGGGTGAGGGGTGTCCCGGGCAGCTTGAGCAACAGTGTATGCCCTGCCGAGAAACCTTGGTGAAGCTTGCTGGGCCTGGCTTCAGACTGTGTTCCAGTTAACCAAGGAGCACCAGGCGCCCTGGCCCTGTCCTGAGCTCTGCTGGCCCTTCCTCCTCCCCTGCTTCACCTCGCTGCTCAGGAAGGCTGAGCAGTATCTGGCGTAGGGAAGAAAGGCTTTGTCTCTGTCTCTGTCTCTCACACGCATGTGCAATATGCCTGCTGATTCCTGAACAGTCCTCACCTCCAAAGCCAGCGCCTGGGACGGCTCCTGCGGCCCCAAGCCCTCCAACTCCGAGCCCACCGACTCCCAGTCCTCCAGCTCCAAGCCCACCGACGCCCCCCAGGCCTGCGGAGAGAGCTGTGCATTAAACCTGCTGATCAGGGAGCTTCTAGCAGTCTGTCTGCAGAGGGGTGGGGCTGCTGTCCTGGGGCTGGATGGAGCCTCAGCCCCCAGGACCTCCGAGGTCACCGAGGAGCCAGCAGGTGGGGCTCGGGGCAGGTCGTGGCCTCTGCGGGGAGGCTCCCCCACATCCACCAGCGCTCACCATACTGGGCGGCTTTGGCAGCAGCTTTGGCAGCAGCAGCAGAAGCGGCAGGTCCGACCCCTGGGGACAGACAGGGTGCTCAGGGAGGACTGTCCAAGTCGCTGTCTCTCCCTGCCAGCCCTTCCAGAGGGTGCAACTCACCTGCCACGCCACCTGGGACACCTACTCCACCAAGACCGCCAGGTCCTCCCAGGCCGCCGACGCCCCCTGCTCCTGGGGAGAGAGGGCGGAGGATCAGTCCCCTGCTTCTGACCCAGGCACACAAGGTAAGCAGGTGGCAGAGGTCACGTGACCAGAGGGAGGAGCACAGGGCAGGATGTCCATTCCTGAACCCTGGGTCTGGGTCCTGGCTCTGTCCTCAGCAAGGGCCATCCCAGTCAGGCCTGGGCCTCCTGGTCTCCCACACAGAGCAGAAGAGGCCTCTTCTCCCTGGACTGAGCCAGGAGCCTACTGGAGGGACAGTGTGGGTGTGAACGCTGCTGACCGTGGACTACTTGGTCTCAGCTTCTGACAGCCTGGGTTCAAAGCTGGCTTGAGTCTTGGTTTCTCCACTTGACACGCTGTGGTGTCTCTGAGCCCGAGTCCCCCATGCCCTGCAGGATCTACCCTGCCTGCCCTCGGGGTGTGTGAGAGCAGAGGGCCACATGCTCTATGC
This sequence comes from Sciurus vulgaris, assembly GCF_902686455.1. Taxonomy (NCBI): domain Eukaryota; kingdom Metazoa; phylum Chordata; class Mammalia; order Rodentia; family Sciuridae; genus Sciurus; species Sciurus vulgaris. Next base: position 35,577,052 of record NC_136479.1, on the reverse strand, counting down.
ACTCCAAGTGCCGAATCCTGCGGTCCAGCGCCGCTGAGGGCAGCAGCGAGTGGCTTCTGACAGCCGCTCAGGGTTCTAGGGCTCCATGAGCTTATCCCCCTCACTGCGTGTGATGGCAGGAAAGGGAGGGTCTGCTATGCCCCCATTTTGCAGCTGAGAAAGTAGAGGCAAGCAGAGGTTAAGCCATGTGCTCGAGGATCCACGGGCAGGAAGCTGCTCGAGAGCCGCCCAGTCCACAGCGGCTCCGCTACACCACACGGCTTCGTTTCCCTGGCGATGTGAGTTGACTCAGGCTGGCTGGGCGGCCAGCAAGGAACAGGAGGAGCGGCCGTGGATCCCGGGGGCCGCCGCGGGTGGGGCTGAGGAAGCTGGGATTTTCCGAAGTGGAAACTGGCCCCAAGTGGACTGATGGGGGCCAGTTGGCAGGTCCCTGGCGGAGGCCCCCTGCTTGGCTCCCAGGAGGCCAGGAATGTGGGGGCCACAGACATCGTGGGTCTGGCCAGGGAGGATTGCCAGAGTGCCAAGTGGCAAGGCCAGCAGCTCTGCCACGTCCTCCAGGCGGTCGGGCTGACAGGAAGGCAGGGAGGGGAACTGGGGTGCCCAGAGGAGGAAACAGACCCCTCTGCTCCGGCCAAGGGGCTGGGACGGAGGCGGAGGCCGCCCAGCCTCCTCACACCAATGGCAGGCCTGCACCACCCTGCACCCAGGGCCCAGAAAACTGTCGGGGCCAGCGGGGCCTCAGTTGCCCGCCCCTGGGGGTTTGGAAATGTGACAGGTGTTTTGCTTGTCACAGGATTGGAGGCACCACAGGCATTTAGTGGGCAGGGGCCAGATCTGTAGCTGTCATTAACGTGACCTAGAAACGGCCTCTTTCTGTCCTGTCCACCCAGCCCTGCGCCATCAGGCTGGTGGGGTGGCGAGGGAACTGCCGTGGCATGGGGGAGTCACACTCACCGTATTTGGCAGCTTTTGCAGCAGCCAGGGATCCGGGCACTGGGGAGAAGGGAAAGGGGGTCAGCAGCTCAGGCCTCTGCCTGAGGCTCTGCCTCCTCCTCCAGGGAGCCCACCCACCTTCCTTAGCCCACATTGCTTCCTCAAAGCTCTGAGTCCTGCGCCTCCAGCCAGGAGCTCATGCTGCCAGACACGGGGCTTACTATCTAACCAAGCCACTGCCAGGCTGATCCAGGGTGCTGCAGGCTGCCCGGTGCTTCCTCTTCCACCTGTCCTCTCCTGTCCCCTCCAGGCCCTCCATGGCCTGCCTGTGGCTGGGCAGGGACTGGGGCTCAGTGACCGCATGGTGAAGAATCGGAGTTCCTAGTGGCCCCCTTGCCATGGAGCATTGCTGAATGGACCTGCACTGGCCTACCCATGCTCGCTGACCCTAGGACTTCACCCTCCCTCCCTGGGTGGCAGGTGGGCTTTTCGAAGTCTGGAGCCCTGTCAGTCGCTCCCTCCGACACCTGGCAGCCCAGAGTCCTTTGCCTGTCCTTCCCCCTCCCGTTACCCAGGTTGTCTCTGGCTGCCCAGGAAAATGTAATGGAGGATTTACTGTGCACCTCTGGGTGGCAAGGGGGCCCTGGGGGAGTGTTGGGAAGAGGAGGGGTCTCCTGCCTTTGAGCTCGGGGGCGGTTTCTGATTAACCTCTAGAAATTCTCACCTGCACCTGCCCCAAATCCAGGAACCCCAGCACCAACTCCAAATCCAGGAACCCCAGCACCAACTCCAAATCCAGGGACCCCAGGACCAACTCCAAATCCAGGAACTCCGGCACCAAGCCCAGCGGCAGCCCCTGCTAGAGGTGGGCAGCAGGGAATGTCAGCAGGCGGGGAGCTGGACCCCCGGCTGAGCCTCTTCCTTGGCTTTGCCCCCATCTCCAGACCGCCCACCTTATCCACCCCTTGGTTGCCCTGGAACGGTCTTCCTGAGACTACCACTGCCCAGAGGTTCAGGCCTCCTCAGGCCTCCTCGGGCTGGAACTCGGGTCTGCAGTGCGGACCCCACTTCCTTTCCTGCCTCACCTCCCGCTCTCCCCTCTCAGATGAACTCAGTAAATTCTCCTAAAGGCCTTCCACGTGAGGTGGTGCCGCGCCACTGACGCCCACCCTAGAACCCCAGAGTTCACACGGTTACATGGGGACTCAGGATTCGAACCCAGGACACCCTCTCCCTGAATCTGTGCTTCCAGGTTCTCTGCCTGCTGTCCTGGGGCCTGACCATGCTGCAGGATGCCCCGGGGTGGGTCTGACGTGTTGCGGAGACCCTGGGCCTCTGGGCCGAGGGAGAGGCATGGGGCACTCACGGTACTGAGCTTTGGCGGCGGCTTTAGCAGCGGACTTGGCAGCAGCTGCGGTCCCTGCTCCTGGAGGGAGTGGGGAGGTTCAGGGATGGTACCGCAGAGGCTGTAGGGGACCCCCAGGCCTAATCATTCATGCCACTCACCTGCAATACCACCAGGGACAACAGCACCAGGAACCCCTCCGACTCCGGGAATCCCACCGACTCCAGGGCCTAAGCCTACGAGAGAACCAGTAGCTAGCCTGGGGCTTGGCCAACCAAGGCCTGAGGAAAGAAGGAAGGTGCCGGAAAGAGTCTCGGGCCAGAAGTCGGGCCCGTGGGTTCTCATCCCGGCCCCGGCAGACTGGCCGGGAGACCCGGCTGGTTACTTTTCCATGGAGTGTCTCAGCTTCCTCCTCCCTGATACAAAGCGTGTCCAAGTTCAGGAGAGCTTAGCCCTTTGCAGATCAAGGACCCCTTGGAGACTTGAGTGTGATGGGGACAGAGGCTTGTGATAAAGGGAGCACCGTAGGACAGGCCGACCCGGTGCAAACCTCTGCTCCGCCACCATTTAGCTGTGTGGCGTGAGCAGGTCCCCGAGGCGGGGCCTCTGTCTCCACGTCTGGCAAATGGGAAGAATAAAGCCAGTCTCCTGGGAGTCAGGAGGACGGAGACCCTGGAGTTAAAACGTTCTCTGGCCTCGTCGACCCTCGGGTCTGATGGGAACTTCGCTGCCGCGGATCCCTGAGGCCAAGATCTCCAGGTCCCCCGGACCAGGGCCTGGCCTACTTTGGGCTCCACCAGCCGGGCCAAGGCCACTTCCCACTTTCAGTAAAGTGTGTGCCTGGGGCTGCCGGGGCGGCCCTCGAAGGTGGCAGGAGGGAGAGCATCGCTCAGGGAGATGAGGCTGGGACCCAGCATGAAGCCTGGAAGCGGGTGGAGGACCAGGGTGGAGGCTGGGGAGCCAGGGCCTGGGGACTCACCAGGACCTCTCGGGCTGCTTCCCTAATCGGAGATGTCACCTACCCCTAAAGGCCATCAGAGGTGCCAAGGCTGTGGGGAGCACCCTCACTGCCAGAACACGACTGACCTCTGAGCAGGGGACCTGAGGGGACCTGACGCCAGTGCTCTGGGACAAGGGTTGGGGCCCTGGGAGGCCACTTACCAAACTGGGCAGCTTTGGCGGCTGCTTTGGCGGCTGCAGCTGCTGGGGTCCCTGCTCCTGGGTGGGTGAAGAGAGGGGATGGGGGAGCAATCCCCAGCACTGCTGCTCCCTCACCCATCCCTCCCAGAACCCCCCACGTAGTTTCTCCCACCCCACCACCTTATGCTGGAGACCAGGATGGCAGCATGCGTGTCCGGCTTGAGTGGGCTGCCTGGGTTCTGAGGACCACCCCCTGGCATCGGGCACATCCCTGCCCTTCTTGGGCTTCTGTGGAGCCCTGAGAGGCAGCCTGTGGGCTATGGTGGAAAGAGCCCAGAGCGGTGATTGGCAGGGGCCCCATGATCTGCTCCTAAACCTGCCCCAAAAAATTGGCGGAGCTTTCTACTTAGGATCTGTTAATTTTTTAAAATCCTGAAAACTCCACGATCCAAACCTATTGGAGGAGGTGGTTATTTATTTTTTATTTTTTATGTTTTGCGGTGCTGGGGTTGAACCCAGAATCCCGTGCATGGGCAAGCACCATACCACTGGCCACGTCCCTAGTTCTGGATGCCCCCCATCCCCACTTCTTAAGGAAGCTCGACGAAAGGGGAATTTTCTCCCAGAGAGAAGGAATGCAGAAGAGACTCTTCTGATGGGAAAAACGATTAAGGAAGGGTGTCACTGAATGTCATGGTCACTTAGTCTTCTTTCCTTTGGCCTCGGCCTGGTGGAGCAGAAAGCCTGAGAGAACCCAAGAGTGTCGGGTCTCCTACTGGGAGGAACCAGAGAGATGCCAAGGCGGGCGACCACCCTGCTCTGGGCAGTGCAGGCTTCTGCCACCAAGCCAGGTGACACTCCCCAGCATCCCTAGGCAGGGAGGGGGTTTGCCAGGGACCAGCAGGCCGGGCCGGTGGAGGGCTCCTCCCTTCTGGTTACTCTGGGGAAATCCTGGCCCTCCTCCCTGTCTCTGGGCTCAGTCGTGCCATCTGTAAAACGATGCTGCTGATTCCGGTCAGCTCCAGGGCCCCTTCGGTGGGGCCACTGCTCACCTGGCACCCCTCCGGTTCCTGGCACACCTGGCACTGCACCTGGCACTGCACCTGGCACTGCACCTGGCACCAGCCCTCCCAGGGCTCCAGCTCCTCCAGCACCTGGAGGAGAGAAAAGTGCCCAGTGCTCAGCTCTTGGGGTGCGGGAGGCGGGGGAGAACAGTGCGCTGCCTGGGACGGCTCAGGAGGCTGTGGGATGTGGCCCTGCCACCTGGCCAGGCCATTCAGCGCTGGAGGCCTGAGTGTGAGGTTGCTTGGCCTCTAGCTGGAGACCCAACCTGCCCTTGGAGCCTGGGGCCTGGGGAGAGCAGGTTTGAGGGTGGACAGGGCAGGCCACTTACCGTACTTGGCAGCTTTAGCAGCAGCTGCGGCTTGGGCTGCAGCTATGAGGAAAGAAGGAGAGACTCTCAGATTCCCTGCCCGACCTCAGTGGGCAGGCTTCCAGCTCCCTGCCCCAAAAGGCACTGGAGGCCTGCCCTGTCCCCACTGTCCCCGAGCACACTGAACCCTGACCCACACTCCCTGCTGGCCCTGCAGAGCCGCTGAAGGGAAGCCCCACCCCTTCTCCACCAGAAAGAACTGAGGCTCACGGGAAAGGCCAGCTCCAGGGACACCTCCGATGCCAGCTCCGGGGACACCTCCAAGGCCAGCTCCAACACCATAGCCAGGAAAGCCCCCAGCACCAACCCCATATGTGGGGATGCCTCCGACCCCCACTCCAGCTCTGGCCCCTGTGGAGGGAGGAGAATCAGGCAGGTGCCTCAGTGAGGGAGCCTGGGAGGGCGTTGAGGGACGCTGGCTGACGGGAAAAGATGTCTGCTTCCCCTAAATCTGGTCCACGAGGGCAGGAAACGGATGTCTGGGCCCCTCGCCAGCCTCCTCCATGAAGCCTCAGTCTCCCCTTGATTTCCCTCTTCACTGAGCACTTGGGGAGGCTCCCTTTGTTGGGGAGACTGAGTGCAGGCTTGTCCCCAGGCTTGGGCTCCTCTGAGAGGGTCTGGCCAGGGCAGGGAGGGTCAGGGACACTGCCCCTGGAAAAGTCATTCTGGGACTCTCAGCGCTCAGCCTATGGCTTCATGGCGGAAGACAACTGGGGAAGACACTCCCCTGGGGCCTGCCACCTCCGTGTCCCAGCTCTGCCAGAGACCTGCTCTGCAACCCTGGGTAAGCAGCCCAGAGTCCTTTGGTTCAGACCAGCAGAGGCCCAGACAGGGTTGGCATGGCACTAAGGCACTAACCGTATTTGGCTGCTTTGGCGGCGGCTTTGGCGGCTGCAGCAGGTGACACAGCCCCTGGAGAGACCAAGGGAAACACAAATGTTCAGGAGAAAATAGGGGAGAGGGGCTCAGTGTGTATCCCTCTCTCCACCCGTCTGCTGGTCCAGCTTCTTTCTATCTAAGTCAAGATGGAGTTGCTCATCCATCCATTCACCTTCTGTCCTACTCTATGTCTGTCCATTTGTCTGTTGATCCTTGGACCTCAGTCCAACTACCTGATCACCTACCTGTGTACCCATCCATCCATCCACTTACCCACACACCTGCCCACCTATCCATTCAGCTAGCCATCTACCCAGCCGTCCACTTTGCATTGGCTGGCCCACACGTCCATCCACATATCTAGTCACCTGCTCATCCATCCATCCATCCATTCATCCGTGCATTGATCCATCCATCTGTTCATCCAATCAACCACTGACCATCCTTCTAACCACTTTAGTACTTAGCTGCCTTTCCATCTGTTTTAACCTATGCATTAATCTTTCCACCCAACTTTTAATCTATCATCTATCTATCTATCATCTATCAATCATCTATCCATCCACCTATTCTTGTATTGGCTCATCCATCTACCCATTCACTCCTTCATCCATCACTTTACCTGCTTATCTGCAAAGCCATTATGTGACCATTCAGTTGCCCATCTTCCCACCCTCCACCCACCCATCTTTCTACAATTTACTGAGCGTCTACTCAGCTAAGTGTTGGAAACAGAGATGAAAAGGACATGATTGTTGCCCCTAGGAGCACAGCAACAGCCAGGAAGGAGGATGACGGGATGAGGCGCAGCCATGGGTGTAGACAGATGAGTGAGGTGTTGGGGAGGACCCCCAAATCTCAGCAATAGTCGATTTCTCTCACACACACTTACACACATGCATGCACATAGAGCGAGTCCAGCTTACCTGGTACACCCACAATGCCTGGACCCCCAACACCTGGGACCCCGACACCTGGGCCTCCGACACCTGGGATCCCAACACCTGGGACCCTAACTCCTGGCCCACCAGGCACTAAGCCCCCAGCAGCTCCTGTGGAAGAGAAAGGATTGTTCTCCCAGCCTAAGATTTGTGGGGACATCCAAAGACCTCCGAGAGCAGAGGTCCAGGGGAGCTCGGAGGTGATGGTCCTGAGTGCAGGATCACGTACAGGTGGGGTGGCATCTGCTCTGCATGGATCCAGTCTTCAGAGATGGGGGGGGACTAAGAGAGAGCCTGACGGACTCGCGGAGTTTGGATCTGGCTGGGAGGAGCATGACTGATTTCTAGAGCAAAATCAGAACTACCACCAGCAGGCACCTAGGGCACTGGACAGCCACGGGGGCTGGGGGTGGTCAGGAGATTGAAGGGGAGGAGCCAGGTGCTCCCCAGGGCTGTTACTCATGCAGTCAATCTACGGAGAGCAGGGAGATGGCATCCCTGGCAGAGTGACCAGAATGGGCAAGTTCGAGGAGAGGGAGGGGAGAAGGAGGCTCCTGCTGGGCAGAGGTGACTCCCTCCAGCCCCATGGGACGGGGTCTCCAGAGCCTGCACAGAGGCCAGGGCAGGTCTGAAGCCCTGACCGGCCACCCTGAGGGCACTCACCATACTTGGCAGCCTTAGCGGCTGCCTTTGCAGCAGCAGCAGCCGCGGGAGTCCCAGCCCCTGGAAAGAGCCACAGAGGGTGAGGTCCTTCGCCTGGGGCCTGCTCAAGGACACCTCCGCCCCGCTGGAACCCACAATACCTGCAATGCCTCCAATTCCAGGAATGGCCCCGGGCCCGCCAGGAATGCCGCCGCCGCCAACACCGGGGAGGACTCCGGCTCCCCCGGCACCTGCGGGGACAGGGGTGTGATGTGGCTTCCCAGGGCTCGCCAGGATGCTGGTGTGGTACCCAGCGCGAGCCCCCTGGGACCGGGGCCTGGGACCGGGGCCTGGGACCGGGGCCTGGCGCCTCCAGCCGCGCTGCTTGGGAGGACCCCTGCCTCGCGGTCCCTCGACGGGCCTGGGTGTCCCCTTGAACACGCTCATTAAGGGAGCTGGATGTTTCCAGACAAATCCAGCCCTAATCACCGCCACATACTGAGAAACCACAAGCCGCCGCTCCCCGGGCCAGAGGGGCCCCTGAAGGAATGTTCGAGGCTTCCTTTCCCTGTGTTCCGAAGACGCCGCCAAGTTCTTAATCCAAGTGCCTGGCCGCCTGGTCTGGCAGCCCCTTCCTGCCCGCTCTCCCGCTCCCGCATTCCAGCCGTCCCCACCAGACCCTGCTGGCCACGGGGCCTCTGGGGCCTGGAGGGGGTCCTGTGGGGCCCCCAGAGGCAGGCCCCACCTCCCCACGCTCCTGGCCTCCTGGGATGGTCCCACTCTAGGTACCCGAAGGGCTCCCGGGCTGGGGATAGAGCAAGGATCTTAGTCCTCCTGGTCCAACACCGAGCTGAGGGCTTCTTGAGGCAGCGGGAGACGGGAACAGGACGTCATCGCTGTCCAGAGATCCCGGCTCGAGGAATGAGTTAGGATTTTGTGGTACATATTAAATGGATGCGTAGCTATTAAATTTTTAAAATGCCTATATAGGTACCACCTAAAACAATCTTTCTAACCACCGTGGCACAGGTCCCTTCCGCTCAGGCCCCTCCTTCCTGTTTAACCCATGGCCGTTCCACTTGAATTTTAAGGCTTGAGTCAAACATCATCTGGGAAGCCTCCCCGGTTTGCCCCAGGTAGAAGCAATATGTCCCTCTTCTCTACTTGGCTCCCACAAGGCCAACCTTCACCACCAAGCTGCTACCTGACCCCACCTCTGAGATGGATGGGGAGAGGGACAGAGAGATGGACTGGGAAAGGGATGTGGGGTGGAGAGAGGGAGGCATGGGGGAGGGAGGGATGGGTGGAGGGATGGATGAAGGATGGATGGAAGGATGGGTGGATGGAAGGATGGTTGGGTGGTTGAGTGGATGGATGGATGGAAGGATGGAAGGATGGATAGATGGGAGGATAGAGGATGGAAGGATGGGTGGATGGAAGGATGGATGGATGGATGGATGGATGGAAGGATGGATGGATGGAAGGATGGATGGATGGAAGGATGGATGGATGGTTGGGTAGATGAATGGATGGATGGATGGATGGAAGGATGGATGGATGGTTGGGTGGATGAATGGATGGAAAGATGAGTGGATGGATGGATGGAAGAATGGATGTATAAATAGAAGAAGAGAGGGATGGATGAGGAATAGAGGGACAGATGGGTGAAGGGATGTAAGGATGGGGAGAGGGAAGGATGGGAAAGAGAGGGAGGGAGATGGAGGGATGGGTGAGGAGGGACAGGTGTGGGAGGAATGGATGGAAGAATAGATGGATGGATAGGAGAGGGATGGATGGATGGATGGATAGGAGAGGGATGGATGGATGGATGGATAGGAGAGGGATGGATGGATGAAGGGATAGATAAAGGGGGGATGGGGGCCACCTGATCAGCTGCCTGCGAGGCAGTTCTCCACAGTAAGAGTGGGGGTGCAGGTGGGGTTGGGGTGGCCGGGGATCCCAGAGCTGCTTACCATACTTTGCTGCCTTAGCTGCCGCCGCTGCTGCCTGGGGGCCCACTCCTGGGAGAGGAGAGGGGACAGAGGGGAGATGCTGAAATCGTGTCTCCAGAGCCCCCTGTTCCATCTGCAGGACGGCCCGCCCTCTACGTGTGGGTGGGGAGGGGTTTTGCGGCTGGCAGAGCCGCACGGAGGCCACTGCCTCCCGGGTCTGCATGCAGGGGGCTGGCCTAGTTTCGGAGGGACCCTGGCCAGTGCCAGGGCTCTGGAGCCACAGCGATCAGGCCCCTTTGCCTGGAGGTGAGTGAGGCCGCCTTACCTGTTCCCGTTGGGTAGCCAGCCTTGCCTGCCGCACCAGCCACTCCTCCGGGTCCGTAGCCTATGAGAGGAGAGGCTTGCGGTCACCCTCACCCACGCAGATTTCGCCACCTCGGCCTCCCCTGCCCTATCCTGCAGAGCCCTGCTGCCCTGAGTGTCCCTGTGTCACCCCCAGCAGAGCGAACACACACACAAACAGGCATGTGGCACTGCTGTTCCCATTCTACAGAAGGGGACACTGAGGCTCAGAGAAGAGGAAAGGCTCTTCCGAGGCCTCGTGAGAGGTGGGGGCCAGGACTGAGGACCAGGCCGAGTCCACGTTTCACGCTACATCCTCTGGAGACCCCATTCCAACTCTCCACCACTGCCCCTGCCCAGCTAGCTGCACTCCCAGTCCAGGGCTGAGGCCGCTGCACCCTCTCCAGGCCCCCGAAGCTGGAAAGAGCTGGAAGCCCACAGGCCTGACTCACTGAAGGGCAGTTTCCCATTGGCGTAGGGCAGTCCGTAGCCACCTGAGGAGAGAGCAGGGTGGGCTCCAGGGCTGCCCCACAGCCGCCCGGCCTTGCTGCGCTCCCACCTGCCTGGACCGACAGACCTCCCACCTGCAGCACCGACACTCCCTCCCGCAAGAGCCGCTGGGTGGAGGAGGGAGAGGACAGCCCTGCCCCTGGGCCTGATGGGCCAGTCCTCCCCCTGCAGGTCCAGGTGCCACTGTGGCCCTGAGGTCTGAGCATCTTTCTCGTGGCTCTCCCCACAGGAAGACTGCCATTGGCTGAGGGCGGGGGGCGGGGGTGGCAGTGTGGGCGTCTTGACGGCAGAGGGTTCTTTCCAGGCAACACGGTGGCTTTCCATCAGAGCTCTGGGTCTCCGCGTGCGGGCTCTCATGCACACGGACGCCTGCCTGACACCTGGGGACTGGCTTCCCAGGCTTTCTTTGGTGACCAGAAGTGGTTTCAATACCCAGGCTCCCTCCCCGACCCCAGGGACATCTGTGTCCCCCTAGGCTGAGTCTAGCGGGAGGGCCCAACTAGCGCTGCCTCCTGAAGCCTCCCCTGACTCACCTGGCAGCTTGGGCGCCTTGATGGGGTACCCCAGGGGCACTCCGGGCTGCTGGCCCCCAAAGGGCCCAACCCCTGTGGGAACAGAGGACATCAGGGCTCAGCTCCGTGGGCCAGCAGCTGGGCTCTCTGCAGGACGCTCTGCTCTCTGCTGCACAGGGAGCCGTCCTCCCTGAGCACTCCCCAGCAACAGGCCACTTTCCCCGGGGATCTTGGGCCCAGGCGGAGCCTCTAGTGCTGGGGGCCCTTGGCAGGGGCTGGGTGTCTTAGGCTGGTGTGGGCTCTCTGCAGAAGGGGTGGGGGGACAGGCCTGGGATCGGTGCCCCTTTGGGCTGAAGTCAATGCAAGGCCTGGAGCAGGAGCCTTAGGGGACTCGGCAGGTCTGGATGGGACTCTGGGTGCCCAGATCCTCCCAGGGCCAGAGCCCCTGCCTGTCTGGCCACTGCCAGTCCTCCCACTGGCCTGGGAGGGCCGGCCTTGTCTCACCTGGGATTCCGGCAAAAGCTCCGCCTCCACCTGAAATGACAAAGCACTGTCACTGCAGCCCTTGGGCACAGGGCACGGGGTGACATCAGCCAGGCAGCATTGTAGAGGGGGGCGGGCCCCAGCAGGAGCCAGTTCTACCCAGGCCATGTGGCTTGTCCTGTCCTTGAGCACGGTCTGGGGTTTCTGAGCAGTGTGCTGCCCTTCCTGGCCAGCAGGACCAGTGCTGGGCACAATGCCCACCAGAGGACCTGAGTGGGCCCAGGATCCCTGCCAATACCCCATAGCCCAGCCCCCGCCCATCCCAGGGGCCCAGCCCAGCAGCTGTGTACCTGGGGTCTTGGGTTTGACTCCTGTTCCGGTGGGCACCCCGGGGAGTACCCCCACACCAGGGAACCGAGCTCCTAGGGACAAAGAGGGCTATGGCTGTGGCAGAGGCCCTCTCGGCCCCTGTCCCCGCCTCGGGTCCCTCGGGTCATCTGTCATGACAGGCACAGCTCACGGGTGGGTGGAGAATGACCTGTTTGGTGGGGACTTTCCTCCCCTGCCTGACCCAGGGTCAGACGGTCTGAGCTTTTGCCCTATTTCCCAGCTGCATGAGCTCCTGTCTCGGGGCCTCAAGCCTGAATGGACTCCATGGAAATTTACTCTGACCACCCTTGGGAGAGAAGCATGGAGCACCAGGGTTGGGTGAAGTGGCTGTGTGTCCAGAGCCACCGAGCAGCCTCCTGATGGTGGCCTGGGACCATCTGCCAGGGTCTCCCACCTCTCCCTCCTCCCCTGGGGCTGGGCTGCCTGACCTGACCCAGAGGGGAGGGGACCACTCTGTCAGCAAATCCCGCAGAACTGCGTGGACCTGGGCTTTTGGGGGATTTCAGGAGGTCACATGTTGGATGGGGTGGCAGGCCCTGGCAGGGAAAGGAGGGTGTGGGTAGCTTTTAGGGGTCTCCTGCAGGGTGGACCTGCTGGGCAGGCCCCCCGGTGACTCATGACTTTGGGGAAAGAACTGGCTACCCTGGGGACTCAGTCTGTCCTCGGGGACCTGCCTGGGAATGGGCTGGGGCTCGGGGCCTAGGGTCAGGGTTCGGGTGGGGCCAGGGAGGCTGGTGTTGGATACCAGGGACCTTAAGTCCACTAGCCTGAACTCTGACACTGAAAACAGCCGCTGACCAGGAGCCAGCCTCTGGTGGCCTCTGCTTGTGGGGGGATGCTGGGGAGGCTGACAGGGGCTGCTTTCCTCCTAGGAGCTTTGTGCTCTGGTCCTCACCTGTGCCGGGGAGCACGCCACCTGGGTATACACCTGGGAGCCCCACACCTGGAGCCAGAAGGAGGAGGTGTCATGAGTAGCAGCTCAGTGTCCAGGGCCTCCACCGGGTCTCCCCACCCAGAGACCCCAAGGAGCAGTCCGCAGGCGCCCGGGGCCGCCTCCTCCCACGGACTCTTGGAACTCATCTGCTGACCCTCCTGTGCATGGACTCATCTCCATCTCCCGCGGCCTGTTTACAGCCCCAGGCCCACCTCTGGCTAACAGCTTCCAGATGTCCCCTCCCTGCTGCGGGGACAGGCAGCCTTTTGTTGAGCCCCAAGTCACTTCCTAAAGGGCTTGGTGCTGTGGAACAAGCACCAGATGGGGCGTCAGAGGACGGTATCCTGGCTCTGCCGGGGCCAGCCCCGGCCTTTCCGCTCTGACTCTTGGTATGGAACCTCAGTGTCCCTGCCGTCACCCCTGCCACAGCTTCTCTCTGGGTCTCTTTCTGCTTCACGTTCACAGAAGGGCCTGGAAGGCAGGCCAGGGCCCTCGGCCGCATTCCACAGACACAGGTCCCCTGATCTCCGCCTGGCCACCTCCCCTGCCTGCTGTGGCCAGGCCCCGCCCTTCTCCCCCAGCGCAATGGCAGCGGGGGCTCCGCCCTCCCTGACCTCCGCCCTCCAGCCCCCGGGGTTCCGCACTGACCGGGCACTTTTCCTGGCTTTGCTCCAGCCCCGACTCCGACTCCAGCTGCGGCTCCGGCGGGAGGCACCACGGCACCTGGCGTGAAAGGAGCCACGTCAGAGTTGGTTCCCCGGGGCCCCTGGCCTCACCTGGAGGGCTCAGGTCAGCCACCTCACCTGTGGACACGCCCAGGCCACCGACTCCGCCGATGCCGCCAACTCCTCCGACACCACCAAGCCCAGCACCTGCAGGGCCAGGGGTGGAAAGGTGAGGGTCACCCCAGGAACAGCGGGAGGCGGCAGGCCCAGCACGGAGCTCCCGCCCCACTAACCCGCTCTGAGACCGACAGCCCTGGCTGCCTCCGAAGCCTCAGCAGGTTGGAGGGGAGGCAGGCCCCGGGCAAGAGAAGGTTCTCTGTAAAGTGGAGAGTCCAGGGAAGCAGGGGGTGGATGGATGGCCCATCCCAGAGGGTAGCACTCACCAGCCTTGGCAGCCTTATAGGCTGCAGCAGCACCAGCTACTCCACCTGGCACCAGAGCCCCGGGGTAGGCACCCGCGGGAAAGGCTCCCAGTCCTGCAGAGGAGAGGACGGGGAGGGTCTGAGCCATCACACCCCTGGAAACTGCCAAGCCCGCCCGCCTGGCCCTGCCCACTCAGGAGGTACATCTGTGACGCCTCTGCTCCCTGCGAGACTTCAGAGCCAGGAAGCCCCCGCTGCTCCCCAGGACTGGACTCTGTGGTGGAGGCCAGGCGGATCTTTTGGGCCAAACCCCACCTGTTCCACAAAGTCTTCCTGAAGCCCTGGTGACCTGACCTGGCCCCCAGGGCTGCCTCCATTGGGTCCTCATCACCCAGTTGTACAGCCCCCAGCACCCACGGGACTCCCTCATGCCCTATCAGCACCCAGGACAGCACCTGGCTGGGGCTTAGTGACCGACCAGTCCCCATGGGGCAACTTCCGCGGGTGTCCACACTAACCTGCTCCGGGTCCAGCGCCTGCAAGCCCTCCAGGACCTGTGGGGAGAAGACAAAGCAGATGAGAGGGTGGCGTGTGGGTACATTCCCCGGGCCCAGGGGAGGAGGGTCTCCCGGAGTCGGGCAAGACCCTGGCAGTGCTGTGACTAGCAGGTCACCACTCCGGTCCCTAAGCTGATCCTTAGGCCTTTGGTACTTTGGGGTGATCCTGCTAAAAGGGTACCCACGGTTTAGTGATCCAGTGGTATGCTGTGTAGACAGGATTGTGCCAAAGCCCCTGACCAGCTGGGCAGGGCCCGTGTCCTTAACAGGAGCCCTGGAGCCCACCAGATGCAGTGGGGCTTCCCGTGAGGGCCAGAGCAGGACAGCGTGCAAGGGCCGGCCCACAGGCTGCACCTGCAGGCCAGACCGCAGCTGAGCTGGGGCCCCAGGCCAGGCCTGCCCTGCTCCCTCCCAGGTGTCCCTGACTTGGCCCCCCTTCACCTGGGTCTGTCCCCACCATCTGTCCTTCCATCCAGCCTGCCCCGCGGTCTGGAGCCTGGTTGCTAGAATGTTGATGCAAAGCCAGATGTGTCCCTGGGGCACTCTCCTTCCCACATCTGGACCCAATCACCCCTCCCAGGGGACATTCCTCAGCTTTGGCCAGGACAATGGGCAATCAGGTTGGAGTTTACAGCCCTGCAGCTTTGTTTCCAATTATGTGAGAATCTCTCCTTGGAGCACCAGTCCTGGCTGCCAGGGTCCCGAGCCCTGGGGTGCATGCTCTCCAGGGACCTCCAACATGGGGCCTGCTGGGCTGGTCTCTCGGGCTGGGCGTGGGCGTGGTCTCTCTCCCAGCCAGCCCCTCCCACTCAGTCTTTCTTTTTATTTTTGGTACTGAGGATGGAACCCAGGGGTGCTAACCACTGAGCCACATCCCCAGCCCTTTTTTCTATTTTATTTAGAGACAGGGTCTCACTGAGTTACTTAGGGCCTTGCTAAATTGCTGAGGCTGGCTTTGAACTTGTGATCCTCCTGCCTCAGCCTCCAGAGCCTCTGGGATTACAGGCACCACCGTGCCCAGCCCCACTCATTTCTTAATCGTGTGGCTTGGGCCTTGGGACACTCAGGCAGTTCCTCTATAGGAGGGGTCTCTAACTGCCCCTGGGGGTGGACAGACAGGGCCTGGGCTGCCCGGTGGACTTTCTGGCACGGTGCCCTGTCCTTTCCTGGTTCTGGCAGTGGCTTCTCCAGAGCCAGGTCTGTTTCCTGAGCTCCCGAGGGCAGGGGACATGCTCGGATCTTTCCTGTCCACAGGGGCTGGAAGGAAGAGAGGGGACTGGACAGGAATTAAGGAGGGGCGGGGCAGGGCTGGGGCTCAGGCAGATGGCCCCTTGCTGCCATCTGTCCTTTTCCCATGGTCACACCCAGATGGCTCTCCTGGGGCAGCTCCCGGCCTGGCCAGCTCTACCCCCGTGTGTCCCCTTCTTTGGACTCACCTGCTCCAAATGCCCCCAGGAGTCCAGCGCCTGGAGAGAAGGGGAAGAGCTGTGCACAGCCAGAGCCCGGCCCCCAGCCCAACCTCCTCTCTTCCTGGAGCCAGAAGGTTCTGCACTGAGACCCTGCCTCTGCCCACTGTGTGTGCAGGAGTGAGTCACCTCCCCTCTCTGAGCTTTCGTTTCCCTGTCTTCATGTGGCCATTATGCTCCCTGCCTTCTGGGGACCAGTGAGCTCATGGGCAGAGAATGCCCAGTGGGCCCAGGGGTGCCCCCGGCCCGTCCTGTCCTTGCCCCGCCCCTCCGGGTGGGAGGCTGTCCTCCAGCTGCAGGCCCCAGCTGCCTGGTCCCCTGCTGAGGCTGAACCAGGGCGGGACAGCCTGCGGGGCCCACGTGCAGAAGCAGCTGCCAGGCCACCCACCCGCTATCGCCAAGGGATTAATTGTTCCCAAGCATGACATGCGCTGCCTGTGACCCATCCCGTTCTGCCTGGGCAGGCCCGGACGTCCCCTGAGCCCGGATATAGGGAGCTCCGTTCGGGTAGCCTTTGTAGCTCTAAATCCTGAGGCTGAAAGATGACCTTAGGGAGGTCATGGAATCCAGCCCCTTGCCTCACAGACAGTGCTCTCTGCATCCAAAGGAGAGGTCCTGACTTTCCTTTTGGTCTACTCATTTGACCTGAGTTGGAAGTTCTTTTGGAAGTCTAACCTAAGTCTTTCCTTAGTAGAAATTTCCCTTTAGCTACGATCCATAGGAGGCTCGCCTGCAGTGTCCTCAGCCCTCCCTCCATTACTTGACCACAGCCTGCCTTGGCTCCTCCACTGCCGATGGGGCGGTCAGGGAGCGCGCCCTCCACCTTGGCAGGCGTGACCTCCACACCTGGGCCTTCCATGCTGGGCACCATCGCTCACCCGGCCATTCCCTGTGTTCTCTCCATCACCAAGACCCAGCTAAAGCCCTCGGCCCTCCGGGAAGACAGGATGCAGGGTCAGGCAGGGGGAAGCGGCAGGCCCCACGGGCTCCTGGCCTGGCAGACCCCTAGACCCCAGGGTCCCCCTTGCCCCAGACACCCCTCCGCTTCTCGGCTGGCCCCAGCCCTGGAGTTTCACAACACAGATGGGCTTTTAGCGAAGGGGAATCTGGGTCTTGCAGACTCGTCTGTGCTTGGATCAGGGACTGTCAGGATTTCGTAAGAGCCGTGGACATCCAGACCAGTCCAGAGCCAGGGCTGCAGGGCGGGGCCAAGGCCGATGTGGAGCATCTCACGCCAGGGGCCATAAATCTGGGCAGAGACGTCATCTCTCCACCTGCTCCTCATCCCCCAGTGTTCCCGCAGAGATCCCTTCCCCTCCTGGGGGGCGGACAATTCCCTGGAGCCGAAAGTGGCCCTGGAGGCAGGCTGGAGCCCTGTGGGTGAGCCGGTCAGATCTAAGCCACCCTCCGACTGGAAACCTCCACGCTTTGGGAACAGCTGGATGGGGCCTGGGATCCGGAAGGGAGCTCCACTTTAGCATCTGGGGTCAGGGGCAGGGTTCAGCCTAGGGTTGTGCTGGGGCTTGGTCAAGGGTAGGGTTCAGCCTGAGCTGGGGTCAGGATAAGGGCTCAGGCTGGCATGACGCTCAGGCCTATCGGGGTCTTGACCTGGGATCAGATAGGGGTTAGTTTGGGATCATGTGAGTCTGGGTCCTGCAGTGCTGTTTTACAGGTTTGGTGGCCACTGGGACCTCAATCTCTCCTTTGGCCTCCAGCGCTGGGTCAGTTTCTGAGGCCTGAGCAGAGGGTTGTCTCTGGGGAGCTGATGGGTGGGCACTCACAGGGTAGAGGACCCTCACAAAGGGAGGTCCCTGGGCTGGCTCCAGCCTCCTGTCCCTGGAAGCCCTGGGGCCTGGCCCCTGCCTGCTGGTCCTCCCTTTCCTGCCTCCCAGCACTGAGTCGCCCCTCCCCGGCCCCTCGGCCTTCCCTCAGGATGCTGAGCCTCCAGTCTTTCTTACCTGGCTTGGGTGGCTTGCCTCCGGGCCCCAGTGCTGCAGAGGGAAGGGGTGGTGGTGAAGGCGAGCCCCAGCCCACCCTCTTACCACTTACCCACCTCGCTCCCCCTCCCCAGGCGGCTGACATGGACATCTGAAGGTAGGTAGGGACCTCCAGGGAAAAGACCCCCGGGAAGGGCTGGAGCAGTCTCTTCCCATCGGATTCTCATCTGCACAATGAGGGACCTGGATGCTTGGACCTTCTGGGGACCTGGGGAGCTGGGCCCTAGGATGAGTGTAGCCCTGGACACCCAACCCCTTCCGGGAAACCAATGCGAGTCTGGTCTCACCTCCTCCTCCCAGGCCTCCGAGACCAGCCCCTGTGAAGAGAGGGAGAAAACTGTCAGTGCCTTCCAGATAAACCACCCTCCGTCCAGCCTCCCGTCTACCCCTGCCTCGCTCCGTGACCCGGGACAGGTCAACCTCTGTGACCCTCGGTTTCTTCTTCTTGAGTCACTATCCCTGTGCCAGTTTGCGCCCAGGATGGCTCTGGCGTCTCCCCTGACTTTCTCGTCAGTTCTGAACACACATATACCTTTCCAGGATCAAACAGGTTACTTTCAATTTTTTTTTTAAATTGACTTAATAACATTATGTGTTTCTCCCTAGATTATGTGATTCCCCCTTCCCCAGTACCCTTGTCCCAACATCCTGCCCATTTTCTTTCCAGGACTTCCAGTCTCCATCTGCACATGGCATTGGACCACATGCCATGTCCCACTGGTGCCTAGTGGCCCCGTGTTGCTGACTTTATCACTCATTCCCATCAGAAAGGTGGCTTGCTTTATGGATTTTGCAAATAATGCTCCTGCGAGCCGGGTCCCCGACTATTCTTCTTCTGTTCTTTACAATTACTTGCTTCGAATGGATCGCCAAGCGTGGGATGCATGGTTAGGAGGCTCTGAAACCTAACGGTAGGAATGTGCGCAGGCGCCCGCCTCCCATCGGCTCCCAAGAATCGCGTTTCATCTTTCAGAATATTTACGCTCTTAACAGCTATAAAACAGGATCTCATTAGCTGCACTTTTAAGTGGAGCTGACTGGTAGGTCCTCAGGGGTAGGCGTGTTAATGTTCTTGTAGTGTCAAAATGTGCCACCTCTGCTGAGCCTCTCCATCACCCCTGCCTCCCTTGGGTGTGTGGCTGCTCGGCGTACCTTACCTGGGTAATAGACTCCTCCAGGAACTCCACCAGGAAGAGCCCCTGGGACCCCTGGAAGGAATAGGTAGAGTCTTCCATCAGTCAGAACTCACAAAGGCTTGGTGACATTGCTAATGAGACTGGTAATGGTTTTATTTACAAAGCAGGCTCTGTTTACGTTTTCTCATTCTCGTTTCTCAAAGTAGCCCCGCAGGGCTGGAAGGGCAGCGATCACTCTCGTGGATTTAACAGATGTGAAGCTGGGCTCAGAGAGGTTAAGGGATGTGTCTGGGGCCACACAGCTGGAAAGAGATGGGGCCTGGGTTCAACCTGGACCCCGCCTCTGAGAACGCTGGTTGACAGAGTGCCACCTGATCTCCTTAGGGGCAGAGGGCTCTGCACAGGGTGGGGTCTGGGCAGGACGGGTCAGAGATGGAGTCGTGGAAGGGCAGAGCGGGCGGCAGCTGCCAGCAAGATCGCGGCCGTTCCCACATTGATAGGATGGCGTGAGGTCAGCATCCCGGCCACTGGGCAACAATCTTTGGGTGGAGTTCTGGCCATCTGACACAGGCTGTTTTGGGAGGCGCTGGGTCCGGGAGGGGGACATCACGGATGAGCAACGTGAATAGTTTCCTAAGGCACAGCTAATTCCCTGGCCAAGGTCAGGAGTACAGTCCCCATGGACCAGTGAAGCTGTCACTGGAGAATACTGGCATGCTGGTGCTGGACGGAGGCCTGGGGCATCGTCATGGCAACCACTGGGTCTCAAAGGGGTCCTGGCTCCACCACAGGATGCTCCAACCTTGACAAGTCACCTTGCCATGGTCCAGCCCTGCCCTGTCCAAGGGGGCTGCAGAGTCTGGTGGGGGCACAGGCAGGCTTGGGGGCAGTGCCACACAGATTTGCAGTACATCTGAGAGGCACCACAGCGGCCTGGCCACAGGACACAGCTGGTCCCTGGGCCTCATCAGCCTCAGCCATAGCTCAGCAGGGTTGGGGATGCCCAGCTGTCTTGGCTACCCTATGCCGAAGCCAGTGCCTGGGTCTGCAGACCCCCAGGGACCGCAATCCAGTCCTGGAGTGTGTGAGCATCTGATCAGAGCCTTGGGGGACTGGAGGGGTGGTGGGAGCCGGCCTGCTGAGAACCAGCACTGGGCCTGTCATCGGCAGCCGAGCCCACACATGGCTTGCTCAGCCTTTGCTGCCTTCTCTGCTCTGGCCTCCAGCTCCCAGCATCTCTGTGCCTCTATGCTTCTCCCTCTGCCTCAGCCTCTCTCTTCCTGCACCTTCTCTCCCTCCTCCCTTGTGGCCCTCTCTCCCCTCTTCTCTGCTCTCAGGCTCCAGAGAGGACAGCAGGAACCGTGAGGTGGACGGAAAGGGGAGGCACAGGACAGACCCTTGGGCTTCTAACCTTAACTTGGTTGCTTCTTACCATCTGGGTGACCTCAGGCAAGAGGTCTAACCTCTCTGAGCCTCAGTTTCCTTTTTGCGAGGTAGGAATGATCCTCACTGCCTTGCAAGTTTGCAAGGGTTCCAGTAAAGAGCCTTCGTCTCGCCTGCATCTGGCGCAGAGTAATTGCTCACAAAAGAAAACAAACAAGAAAATGACCGGTGACCTTTCAGCTCCATTTCCTCCCACTTTGCTGCTCAGGTTGGATGGATAGTAGGTGCACAATGAACCGGCTGAAGCAGGTGCAGGGAGGCAGAGAGGATGCCTGTGGATCTGGGGCTGGTTATATCTGCTCTGGGGTCTCCCCTCTAGGGCTTGCCCGGCCCTCAGGCCTGGCTGAACCCCGCTTCTCTCCTGGGGCTGGCTTTGTGGACAGGCCCTTTCTGGAGGACTCTGCTTCCCTTCTCCCGTCCTCCACGCCCACAGTTCAGATCCCGACAGCGTTGGCCGAACTCCACGAACCAAGACAGCCCCGGGGAGCGGCGGTTTCTGCACAGAGGAAATGGAGAAGCCCCAGCGGCTGCAAAGGATTCCTGCCTGCCTCTCTTCCCGGGCGGGGCAGGTGAGATTAGAACGCGAGGGACTAGAATTGACAAGGGGCAGCCTCCTTGCAGAGCCGGTCACCACATCCCCACCTCCTCAACATGAGCGTCCTTCCTGCCAAGAATGCCCTGGCCTCTCCAGCCCTGCCCTGCCTCCGAGGCTGAGCCGTTTCTCCCTCCTGCCTGCCCTGAGCCTGCGGCTCTTCTCGCCCGGGCTGCTCAGCTGGCTTGGAACACCGTCGTCTTGTTTTATGTGGGTTTGGCTTGTTCTACTGAGGAGCCCAGGGTGGAACTGGTCTCTTGCAGCTAAGGATAATGATCCTCTGCTCTCAGGGATCAGAACAGGCCTGGGCTGGGACTCCTGCAAACCTCCTGGGACGTGACAGACGCTCCTTCCTCCCATCGGCTCTACCTGAAGGGGCTTCCTCCTGCCCAGATGGAATGCACTCCTGTCCCCTCCACTCTGCGGCCAGAGCCCCCCACATGGAACCCATCTCCTACCCATTCCCAGCCCCTGGAAGGAAAGGTCTCACTTTCCACTGGGAAGCTTTCCGGGTTTCCTGGGGCTCCTGGGGGCTCCCCCAGGCCTGCCTGTGTCCTCCATCACTGTCCAGCCACTTATCCATCTGCTGCCTCCCGGGGGTGGGGGAAGTCAACCCTAGAAATTAAACCTAGAAATGAACTACGAGGATCAGTCAGCCCGAGTGAGACCCTATCGCTTTACATCTGAACCTTCCCACAGCCCTCTGATTGGAGACATTTTTGGCAGGGGTGACACGCTGTACTCCCACTGGCTCAAGGAGGCGGGACGGCAGACGGGATGTTTCTTCCCATTTTGCAGCCAGGGAAACCGAGAGCCAGAGAGACGAAGCACTCGGCCTGGGACCTGCAGCTGACCCCAGTCACATGCAGGGCCTTCTGCCCGGAGCCTGGGCTCCAGGTTCAAAGATCTGGGAAAAGCCGGCTTGGGAGCAAGCTGCGGGCCAGCGGGCCTTGGCAGGGGGCTTTGCCAAGCTGTAGTCCAGGGGGCCGGCCTGGGGAGCAGATAAGACCTCACGAGGCTTTGTTGTTTGCAAGAAAAGGTTGCCAATGGTTTTTCAGAAACAATCTGTCCTCCGTGGGTGACTCTGTCCCCTCCCACACGGGGCATATTTGTGTTCCTGCTGAGGGCTCAGCAGACACACAGGGCTGGATCCACCTCTAAGCCAGAGCTTCTCGCCTCTGGTGGCTCATCAGGGATACCTGGGGAGCTTAAAAAAGTCCCCCCTGTCCAGGTTCCTCCCCAGACCAAATGGAGCAGGAATTCTTGGGTGGGACCTGGCATCAGAATTGTTTAAAGTTCCCTGGGGTAACTCATACCCAGCCAGGGTTGAAAGCCCCTGATTCAAACCACCTTTGGTGTAGAAATCAGGGGGATGGGGAGAAAGCCTGAGACTATTTCTAGGGGGTGGTTCTTCCCAGGAAATGCTGTTACCCCACTGGGGAACTTGTAGGGGTGCTGGGCTCCCTCGGGCATCCAGGTGGGTGTGTGACTGGGGTCCCTCTGCTCCCAACGTCTCCAGACTCTGGAAGGCTCCGTGCCCAAACCCCAGAAGACCTCATCCATTCACAAGCCCCTTATTTGAACCCAGCCAGTCCAGACACTTGGGACAGAATTGAGAGATTTCGTTGCAAGGAATAATGCCCTCCAAGGGTTTAGTGATGTCCCCAAGGCTAGCGGGACAGGGTTACTTTGCCCTTAAAGGACTCACCCCAAGTCTCTGGCCCTCCCCAAACGTTGTCTGGCACCTCATTCCCAACACCCTCTTCCTCTGACCCAGGGTAGAGAGCTGGCTGGTGCTAACCCCCAGGGGCTGCCTGAGACTGACTGAGCCTCGGTTTCCCCGAGTGAAGTGCAGATAATAATCCCCATCTCTCCCAGCTGAGAGGTTAACTGTGACTCTGCAAGTGGTGGCACTGGCTGGGAAGGAGGTGAAAGGTGCTTGGGGGCCACCTGGGGGAGGGGGTCAGGCAGCCCAGAGTCACGGCTCTCAGGTGTTGGTTCTCTGCCGCTCCTCACCCCTGGTGCCCACGTCCCTGGGCCTCACCCAGGAACGGCCCCTGCACAAGGAGCTTCTGTCCCAGCAGCCAGCCCTGCAGGACAGTCTCAGGGAAACAGCTGCAGCCCTGTCCAGCTAACCCTGCTGCACTCTGAGACCCGACTGTCACCCACTCAGAGTCTGGTTCTCAGAGCAAGGAGAAATCCCACGGAAACCAAAGCCCACCTGGGCTGCCCCACCAGGTGGCCCGTGGGTTCGCACCTCTCTCTTCCCGTTGCCCGATGCATCTCTGGGCTCCCAGCTGGCCCCAGCGAACAGTCCCACAAATCCAGCAGCACCTGGATCCAGACACACACCAGATACGCCAGCAACAGACTGGGGTCCACTCCAGCCTGGGGCCCCTCTGCTGGGAGGTGGTCACCTTCCCCAACTTGCCTTTCTTTGCTTGGACTCCCCGTCTCTTTCTCAGAGGTGTGCATACATACACTCACGGTCACATGCAGTGACAATCCACACCCAGACACATCTGGATGCCAGATCTCCCGTGTGTAGGTGTCTGTGGTGTCTTCTGCAGACACCAAGAGGCAACTCCAGGCACCCCCTGCCCTGTACACATACACCTGTCTGGTGGTGAACCTGTGAGTCCACCTTCCAACCTCCCCAGAAAGTCCCTCGCCCCTCAGCAACCTGCCAGAGCAGAGGCACACACCTGTGCAATGTAGCCCGAGACACCCTTGTTCCTGCACACACATAAAACACTCACTCCGGTGTCCTGGTCCCCCTCCAGGGGGACAGACCACAGCAGTAGCACTGCAATCTGCAATCCCCTAATCAACCTGCCCCAGCCTTCCTCCAGCGGATCCCGACTTCCCAACCGACTGAACCTGCAGAGGTCACAGATCACTGGGATCTGCAAGACAGGTCCCCTGCCCCAGGCTGCACGCAGCATGCCTGGCTGGTCCGCAGGTGCTCACCGGGCGGAGCCGGCAGGGTGGAGCAGAGCACGGCGGCCTCTGGGGCAGCAGAGCCTGGCACGAGGTGGGGACCGTCCTGAGCTGCGCTCTGTTTGGCACGATCCCCCTGCGCACCCGGCCGGCGTTCCAGGCCCCTGGGCCGAGCCGCAGGCCCGCGGTGCAGGGCTCCGTCGGGCCCGTCCATCCTCGGCCGCCAGACCTGCCACCGGGGCTGCGGCAGCGTGGGAACGGCAGGGGCCCTTACCTCCCGGCTGCGAGGGGTGGAGGAGGGACAGCAGGAGCAGCAGGACTCCGGGCCTCGGGGCTGCGGCCGTCACACCCGCCATCGCCGTCTCGGGGAGGAATGCCCCGGCCGCTCTCCGCGCCTCGTTTTATCCCCAAAGCGTAATTGCTGCCTGGTCGGCGGCGGGAAGGAGGAGGGCGGAGCGGGCGGGCGGGGGCGCCGGCGGGGGCCGGGAGGGGGCAATTACGAAAGGCCCGCGCCGCTCGGGCTGGCCGCCGGGCCTCTCCTCGCACACACTCACGCGCACGCCCGCGCACGCACACGCACACACACACACACTTTCCCCATCCCGTTCCCGCTTTCCCTCTGTGGCTGCTCGCGCCGCTGGCCCGGTTCCCGCCAGAAAGTGCGAGGGGGCCTCTGCCAGGACAGCCCTCGGGAGAGGAAGCGGGAGGGAGGGCCCCGCAGCCCGGCCAAAACTGCCGGCCCTCGCCAAGTCCCGAGTGGCCAGGCCCCCGCCCCTCCGGCTGGGCCCCGGGCCCAGTGTGGGGACACAGGCCAGCTGTCTCGAGCCTCAGCCCCCACCCTGGCCCTCCAGACACCCCAGCACCCCTAAGCCTGGCTAGAGACCGGCCCAGCCCAAAGCTGGGAGGGGGAGGTTGGGCAGGACAGGGCTCAGTGTCTGCAGAGGTCCAGGGGCCTGGGTAGAAGGAGCTGGAAGGGTGGTGTTGTCCTGTGGAGCATCCAGGGGACAGCATGGGGATGCTGGAGTACTATAAGGCTCCCTCTGCATGGGGATAAGGACTCAGTTCCCTGCCTGAATCTGCAAGAGGGTGTTGGACAGGTTTGTGGTTGACATCTGCCGAGGCCAGGGGACTGCAGTCAGGAGGATGGCCTGGGAGCGAAGGCCATGTCTGTGTTGTCCCCTGAGGCCTCTGGGGCACGTAGGGGACCCTGACATACAAGGCTCTGTTCTGCGTGGGTCAAGGTCACAGTCCCACACCTGGCCCTGTGCAGGTTCCAGTGTCTGGCAATGGGCAGGCTGGACCGCAGGTTCACTGGGGAACAGGGAGGTGGGAACCCCACGCCTACTGACAGGCCGCCCAGTCTTCTCATTGTCACTTGGTCACCACCTGTCCCATGGCCGAGCCCCACCAGTGTCCAGATAAGACCCAGGAACCACAGACTATGGGCTGGCTCTCTGCTCCTGGGACTGTCCAGGACTGCCACTCCTCCGGTGGCCAGGAGGGGGCGGACTGCCCTGAGCAGCAGGGGCTGCGTCCTGCAGAACCCTGACATTCTTGCTGCGGCTGAGCAGGGAGGGAGTGGGGGGTTTTGGGGTGTGTGTGTATGGTGGATCAGGGGAAGGTCGTGTCCCTCCCAGCCCCTGCTAGTGGGAAATAAATGTCAGAACCACAGGATAGGAGAGGAAGCTCTGTCCTAAGTCACAGACTGTAAGGGGACAAAGTCCAGGCCATGTCTCCTGGGGCTTTTCCCTGCACCAGAGGGATGAGTTTAATGCTCCTCACCTAGCCAGGACCACGGTGGGAGTCTGGAGGGCTGGCAGGGTGACCAGGAGCAAAGAGGTCAAGGGCAGGTCTGGGACTCAGGTGGACCTGGGACTGAGTTCTGGCCGGGGCACTTCCTAGCGGGCTGACTTCTCCCTAAGGGGCAGTCTCCTCATCTCTCTGATGGTGGTGATATCCCTGCCTAGGAAGATGATTGCGGAGATAAATAAAACATGGTTCTCTGCTTCCGCCTGTGCCTGCCAGCTTACAAGTGCTCCCCACATCCACCCGGTACCGCTGCTACTGCCATTGCCACTGCCAGTTCTGCGAGAGCCATTCCTGTGTTTAGTGCAGCGATCAGGATGGCTCTCTGCCAGGCCACCCCGGGACCCCAGGTAATAGCTCCCTTTCCCCGGTCTCCAGCCTAAGCAGCTCCAAAATGGTGGAAGGTGCAGACATGCTGGGAGAATCACCTTCAGACATACTGCTCTGACGTGGTGGGTGTTTATTTGGAAGTGTGTTGGGGTAACTGATGGGGACTGTGGGGCCTAAAGCCCCCCCAAGTCAGCCCTTGTCGGTGTGGGTGGGGGCTGAGACGGCGTGCCTGGGAGTGGTCTGCTGGGAGGGAGGGGAGGTCAGGGGTGCATCTGTGTGCCTGTTTCCTTCCCAGGAAGAGGGAGGGAAGCGGGTGCTGGGGGGGACTGGGCCCCACTCCTCTTGGGGCAGTGACGTGGGCAGGAACCGGCTTTCAGACTTACAAACCGCAGTCGGCTTGGAGTCTTTATTAATTCCAGGACTGGGAAAGAGGTTGGAGCCAGCGGGAGAGGATTTGCTGAGGGGATCCAGGAGAGGTGTGGAGGGGCACTTGCTGGGATAGACTTGGGGCTGCTGGGCCCAGGGCCCTGTGTCCGGCCCTGTCCTCAGCAGCCGGTGTTTGCTGCGGTAGCTCCCCCGACATATTCCACAGGCTGCTGTACACCTCCAAAGGGGTCTCTGTTCAAAGTCAAGTCCGTCAAATGGATTGCAGGCACAGGTTAGCCCAACACGTGCCACACCCGGCACAAGGACTGTGGCCGAGTGGTGGACAGCGCTCACTGACTGGCTCGGCCAGGCACTGGTACGTTCTAGAAGCCCAGCGACCTGAGCTGCTCAGCTGCCTCCCTGCAGATCTGTACAAATGAAACACGGTCTCTCCTGGAGGGCCACCTGCAGCGAGCTGCTGGGTGCCTCCGCCATTATCCTTACCAGCCTCACCCTCTGCTTGCTGCCTGGCCTATAGGCCCAGGGTTCCCAGGTGAGTCCTGAACACCATCTCTCTGCTCCTGATCCTCCAGGGGCACTATCTAAGGACAGGGCTCGGGTCTCTGCACAGCTCTGAGAGCGTCATTGCTTTGCTTCAAAATGCTCAGCAGCCATTCGGAGAAATTCTAGACCTCTCAGCTGCACGACGCAGCTCCACCAGCGTCGTCTCCCTCCTCCCTCCTGAGTGGCTGCTCTTCTGGCCTTTGGAGCTGCTCTCCAGCCCCGAGGCTGGTCCTGGAGGTCTGAGTGAGGGACTGGTGTTGGTGAGGTTCCTTCGTCTTGGCTCCCCTGACCTCCGAGTCTGCTCCCACTCTGAGCATCCTGAGGATCTTTAGCACGGGCTCCTTGGGCTGAGCTTGGGGGCTTCTTCTTATCACCCCCTGGCTTGGCCGTCATGGAAGGTAATGTGTGTGTCTTCCCTCTCATCCAAGTGCTGGATGGTCATGTCTGATGAACCTTCTGGGAGATAGGACAGAGGCTGGCGTAGACAGAATCCCTGGGGTGTGGCTTCTGTTTCTTCCTTGTCTACACACAGTCCCATCGTCTGTTAAATACGGGACATGTTGAGTGAACCTGAGCCAGAGAGAGGACAGACGGGCTGTGGGGCTGGCCTAGGCAGAGCGGGGCTCCGCCAGACCCGAGACCCAGTGGTGCTCCCTCCTGGGCCGCTGAAGATGCCGCTGACAGCCATGCATACATACCTTGTGTGAGCCAAGGTCCCTCCGGCCAGCCCCAGAGGGAAGAGGGTCAACGGTTCACTAAAAAGTGTTGCTCATAGAACCAAACTGAGGTTTGGGAAGGAAATGAACCCTGGTGGGGCAGGCGCTCGGGACAGAATCGGTAGCGAGACAAGGTGAAGGACCTCGGGCCACACCGTCCCCAGCCTCCCTGCCTTGTCCGTCAGGCTCAGCGGCAGACAGTGAGGTCGGAATCTTCCCCTCCTCTGATTTTAAACTTTCTAGTAGCTACATAAAAAAAAAGAAGACTGTGTATGTGTGCGTGTGTGCGTGCGCGAGCTCACGCGTGCGTGTGTGGTCCTGGAGGTTGAACCCAGGAGTGCTGTACCTGGGGATGAGTCGCATCCCCAGCCCTTTTTATTTTTTATTTTGAGATGGGGTCTTGCTAAATTGCTGAGGTTGGCCTTGAACTTGTGATCCTCCTGCCTCAGCCTCCCAAGTATTGAGGAATGACAGGTGTTCACCACCACACCCGGCAGTATGTTATATTTAACCTAGAATATCTAAAATATTATTTCAACTGGTAATCAGTATAAACAGCATTGGTGAGATATTTTGCATTCTTTTTTTTTTTTTTTTTTTTGTAGCAAGTCTTAAAGGAGCGGATTTTACATTTCACTGCATCTGTTTGAACTAGTCACATTTCAAGGGCCCAGGAGACTCAGATGACCTCAGCCCTTGCAGGGGACAGAGCAGGTTTAGACTCAGTGTATGAGTGGGGACAAGTGACTTGGTTTTGACAGGCAAGGAGGGAAGAGTCTGGATCCTGCTACTTGAGGATGGGAGGCTGGATGGGGCTTGAGGTCAGGGTAGAGGGGCAGAGAAGGAGGATGTCCCAGGACACCAGCAGGGAAAGGCTGAGATGCCCCCAGGACAGGCGGCCCCATGGGAGAGGCTGAGCCAGAGAGGGCGGCCACCTACCATGGGCCCCCAGGGAGCTTTGGTCCAGAGCCTTAGCTGGGAAAAGAGGAAGACAGTCTGCAGCTTGTCCCTGCCCAGAGGTGGCCAGGAAGCTCCATGCTGGACTGAGGGCCAGGAAAGGAGGGTGCTGATGTGGGGACAGACCTCCCTGGAAGAAAAGTTCTGTGACCGGAAACGGGTGTCAGGCCCTGCTGGACAGGGCCACTTTTGGGCCCTGCTTCATCCGTTGAGGTCAGCCCCAGGGAAGGACAGGCCTTGCTCGGGGCTGGGACTGGGAGGTGTGCAAGGGGAGCTGGGATCCTGGGTGGCGGGAGGGCACCCGTCGTCGCTGGGGTCATGATGGGGACTAATGTCGGTGCGAGCTTGGGCGGATCACCCAACAACGTGACACTAACTCACCCCCAGAGGCTCCAGTGCCCTCCCGCGGGGACTGAGGTCTTCACGAGACTTAAGATGGAAAACTTATGTCTGGAGGAGTCCTGCATTCAGCAAGTGCTCATGCACGGGATGCGGGCCATGGTACCACTTCAGGCAACAGGAGCAGCTGATGGAGGCCGGCTGGGTGAGGGGGAGGCATGGCGGGAAGCCCCTGCCCCACACACAAACTGCCCCACCACCGCCCCTGTGCCCTAGGCTTCCAAGACCCAGCAACCTCTGGGTGATGCCAGGCTTTCCCCAGACCTGGGCGTTTGTGCATCTGAGTCATTTGTCAGTCTGGGTCTGTGGCTGGTGTGAGCAGGGGGTGGGTGTCCTGGACGGGCTGTCCTGCCCGGGGCTGTTCCCACTCGGCCTCACAGGCTGTCTGCTGCCCTCCGAGAGAACATGAAGAGCCAGGCCTCCCTGGGGGACAAGACGGAGGGGTCCAGAGCACGCCTCTCATTTGTTTGACACTTGAGTTTACAAAGCACATCTTCCTTTTCGATCAGGCATATTATTATCCCAGTTTATAAACTGAGGAGTTATTAGGAGTCTTGTCTCCAAGCTCAGGCTGGCCAGAAAGAGCTCTTGGGGATCTCCTGAATTTCAGCTCTAAGCCCCTGTCACGTGGGCAGGCGGAGGCAGTGGATTCTGTCCCGGTTATGGGCTCTGTCTCCCCGTGCCTGGCACCCCCTGTCCAGATCCAGGCCTCTTACATGGAGCCGGGAGACAGGACTGGGCCTCCCTGATCCACTTGGAGCCCGAGAGCTCCTGTGCTCCCAGGGACTGTGCTGTGTCTTGCTCAGGGGCTGGGCTGCCTTGTCCCCAGGAAGTGCGCCCTCTGGTCCCCCTGCCCCTTGGGGATGCTCCATCTCTGTTCAAGGGGAGACCCTTTCCCAGTGCGTTTGGTTTCCCACCCAGGATGCCGCTCAGGAGGGGAGAGCGGGAGGGGTTCAGGTGGATGCCCACAGGTATTGAGGACTTGACACGCTGTCCTTCAGTGCTGGCTTAGCACAGGCTGGGCTCCATGCATGCAGCAGAGGCCCCTGGGGCACTTCACCAGGCCTTCTGCCCTGCTCCAGCCAGAGTCCACTCAGCGCCTGGACAGCAGGGTCCCTGGGCCAGGCACTTGGTAGGGCCTGAGGCTGAGCTGTCTCCCCCTCGCCCAGGGCCCCAGCTGGCTCTGGGAGGTGGGCAGGGCGGCCGAGGCTCTCACCTCGCCTGCCCTGCTCTCTCCCTCGCCCGGACCTTATCTCCTCCAGCCTCCCCCAGCCCTCTGCCGTGCCCAGGAGCCCTTCCAAGGGCCTAACGCCATGGGGCGGGGAGCCTCTTCCTCCTAGGTTTTTGCCCGTCTCCATCCCCACACCACGTTTGGCTGCTCCCTGCCCTGAGCAGAGCCCTCCACCCATGCCCGGAACCCTCAGCTGGCATGATCCCGGTGGCGCCAGGCGGGTCCCACGGGCGGCCAGGGCAGCTGCCAGGATGCAGGGTGGGAGGCAGGCACGGCTGGGCCAGGGGCTCCCGCTGGCCGGTTGTTCACTCCTTCTCTCCTCCTTCATTCAGTTCTCTGCATTCCTGAGTGGACTCTGGTACTGGGGTGTGGCGCGTGTGGGGAGCGGGCAGGGGCAGACGGAAAGGACCCAGCACCTGCAGTCTCAGGAACCAAGGCTGAGTCCCAGGATGTGTGGAGGCAACCGGGAAGGCTTCCTGGAAGAGCTGAATCTGGTCCCTGCTCCTGGTGGCCCAGAGGCTTGTGGGATATGCAAAAACAGGGGGGCTGGAGTGAGCCCTGACCTGGTGGCCGGCCTTCGCCCTCCAGCCCACCCACACGGCTGCCTGCTGGGGAGCTTCCGGGAGCAAAGAGCCCCACTGGCCCGCCCTGCTTAAAGCCGCCAGGAACAACTCTCAGAGGACGCTGGCCTTCTCGCCCGGCCCTGGCCACGGCCATGGCTCTGATAAAGGGCCTTTCATGATGTTCTACCAGCATTTTTCAAATTGTAGGTTGCGACCCATCCGTGGGGCGTGAAATCCAGTTAGTGGGTCACTAAATGTTCCCTAGCATTTTTGGGTCAGATGGACTAGAATAGAATAAAATAGAAATACAGACAGCCCTCCTTTAGGATGCCTTGACTTAATGATTTTTGACTTTACGATAATACAAAAACAATATGCATTCAGTAGAAACAGTACTTTGCATTTTGATCTTTTCCTGGGCTAGTGTTGGTCGGTAAGAAACACTCCAGATGCTGGCAGAAGCAAGGAACCAGTCCCAGTCAGCCATGCAATCGGGAAGCACTGTCCAGGTGCCGTGCTGCCAAGCCAGAGGCTCAGTAGGTTCCATGAGATAAATGCATATATTATTATTTTTTTAAATTTATTTTTATTGTAAACAAATGGGATACATGTTGTTTCCATATATTATTATCATTATTTCAGTACCAGGGATTGAACCTAGGGGTGCTTAACCACTGAGCACACATCCATAGCCCTTTAAAAAAAATGTTTAATTTAGAGACAGGGTCTTGCTGAGTTACTTGGAGCCTCGCTAAGTTACTGAGGCTGGCTTTGAACATGAGATCCTCCTGCATCAGCCTCCCAAGCTGGGATGACAGGCATGCGCCACTGCACCTGGTGATAAATGCATTTTTGACACTATATGTCCACTCATGAGGGTTTGTAGGAGGGAACCCGTCGTGGCTTGGGAGCATCTGCATGGACAGGTGTGATGTGGCTGATCTGGTTCAGCACCAGGTCTGAGCTCACACGTGTGCATGTGTACTGCTTTGTGAGGCGCTGTTCTCGTTCCACACTGACAGAAAGTCAGAGAGACACAGACCCTTCTCTCCACCTGCACCGAGGGCTGTGGACCTGCTTGGGGGAGGGCCTGCCCATAGTGGGCGCCTGGGGGTCTCAGGCAGCTACATTGCCCCCAACCCCTTTGGCTCCTGCCCACCCCTGAGAGGTGGGTGATGGGCTTTGGCCCCTAAGCCTGGGTTGCCATTCCAACTCCTCACCCCCAAAGCCCTCCAGACTCCCTGGGGGACCCTGCACAGTCATCTGGGGGAAGTTCATGGCTTCTGGAGGTCTCCTGAGACCCATGGCTTGAGGGTAGGGCTGCTGAGTGGGTAGGGCTCCAGTCCCACCCAGCTGGTACCAAAACTGCCCTGTTTTTGTTTGGTTTAGATTCTGGGGCTCTGAGTGGCACTTAATTTGAAGACATTTCCAATGCTTTAAAAACCATGGAAACCGTCACGCTGAGTCCTCAGAACTTCTCTTCCTGATCTGCCCTGTCTCTGGGAGACCCTGGGCAACTGGCTTCAGTCTCTGGGTCAGGAGCTCCCTTAAGACATGGGAGAGCTGGATCAGAGAAGAGGTTCTGAGCCCTGGCTGTGCGTTCGAATCTGGGAGTTTTTAAATCCCATTTCTTCCGGAGCAGGCCCAGGCTTTGGTATTGCAGATTCCCAGGAGTGACTAGTTTGAGAAGCACTGGTCTAATGTGTGTGTAGGACCCTCACCCAGGGACAGATCTCTGGCTGTCAGGACAGTAGTTCTGAGTTTAACAAGCATCAGAATCTTTGGGTCTCAAACTGTGGACCCTGAACCAGCAGCATAAGCTTTGCTAGGGGGAGAACTTGCTGGAAATGCAGATTCTCAGGCCCAGCCCTTCTGACTGGGAGACCCTGGGGGGCGGGGACCGACAGTCTGCTTTAACCAGCCTTCCAGGTGATGCTGCTGCCTGTCCAGCGTGAGGCCCACTGGCTTATGCTGTGACCTCTGGAGTCCCCAGAAAGAAGCAATATGCAGGTGCCCGGGTTTGCTTGGGCTGCCACATGGCACCACATACTGGGAGGCTTCAGCTGCAGAAGTTCATCTTCTTTCAGTTCCAGAGCCTGCAAATCCAAGACAAGGTGTTGGCAGGGTCATTTCCTTTTGAGACTTCCACCCCCGACCTTCTCCCTTGGTCTCCTGTGCTCTTGCTCCTGTGTGTGTCTGCCCTGCTCCCTCCTGCTCCCTCTCCTACCCCCTTTCTTCCTCCTCCTTCCCCTTCTTTTGCTTCTCTGGGGATTGAATCCACAGGGGCTTTACTGTTGAGCTACCTCCAACCCTTTTTTATTTGTTACTTTTATTCTGAGGCAGGATTTCACCAAGTTGCTGAAGCTGGCCTCAAACTTTGGATCCTCCTACCTTAGCCTCCCGAGTTGCTGGACGAGTCTCTAGGATTACAGGCATGCACCACCATGCCCGGCTCCTAATCTCTTCCTGAAAGAACACCTGTCATAGTGGATTGGGGTCCACCCGAATGATCTCATTGCAACCTAAGTCCTTCCTAAAATACCCTATCTCCAAGTATAGTCATGTTCAACAGAGGATTTTCGGGGACCTGGGAGGGGACCTTCTCCTTCCCCCCAGTCCAAATGCGGTGAGGGAACACTCTAGATGGAAGCCCCCTGGACACTCCAGTTCCTTCCTTGACCATCAGCAGACCTTTCCTCAAGCCATCCTGAGAGCAGACCCTCTGGTTGAAGGCCAGGGGCTGAAGGGGTGGGTTTCAGGAGGTGTGTGCACATTCTGGAACATTCTTCCAAATGTCCCCATCTGCACTGACTTCTCGGAAGGGTCTTTTCTGGTTTCACACAGTATTACGAGGTGGTCTGATTGTTCCCATCCATGTCCTTGGCTGCCATCAGTCCCATGTTGAGAAAACTACCAGCTGACTGTTCATGGCGTCAGGCAACAGCAGAGCCAGGTGGGGTCTGTCCAGAAGGTTCCAACCTCGGCTCTTGCCGCTGCCATCCGTCGGGCACAGGAGTTCCCCCGACCCTAGCCGACTGCATTGCCAGACGCGTGGGAGGTGCTGACTTTCCCTTCCGCCACTCACATCTTGCTGTCCTGTATTTTTGACGCTGTGACCTCTCGGGGGCCTCGCGCGTCCTGGAGGACTGCCCCTCCCAGGGCTAGCTCATTCCTAGAGATAGCAGAGAGCTCGCCCTTCCTGTGTGAACTAGCTCATCCAGAGCCCGCGGCGGACCCCTCCCAGCAAGGGCTCCGACACTCCTGGTCACTGTTATGGCCCTAATCACCCCAGGGCCAGGCCCCGGACAACTGGGGCACGAGAGCCCCCCGAGCTTGCTGGAATGACCTCAGCTCGCCAGTCCTCACCCTGCTCACTTCACTTGCTGGCCACTTCGCACAATAAAGCTCTTGTCTCCTTCCGCTTCTTCCTCTGCCTGTGACCAACCCTGGGACGGGCCCTGTGCGGCCCCTGGGGTGGGGCCTGCCCTCTTCTCTTGAAATCTATGAGTTTAACAAACCAGCTTTTCGATGGCAACTGTTTCCTGAACTGTTAGCCTCGCTACAATAAAAAACAATAAAAAAAAAAATCTGTATTTTAGCCAGGCAGGTGGCGCATGCCCTTAATCCCGGCAACCGAGGCAGGAGGATTGCAGGTTGAAGGCCAGCCTTGGCACTTAGTGAGGCCCTAAGCAACTCAGCAAGACCCTGTCTCAAAAAATTAAAAGGGCTGGGGTGGGGGGTGTCGTTGAGGGGTACAGTGCCCCTTACAAGCTGTTTTCACATTGTACGTACTCGGCCATGAGGAGCCCTGGCCCTGATGGGTCAATATGAGAAATGTGAGCCTGTGCTGCAAAGGGACACGTGCTCTAAGTCCCCCTCTCTAGTCCCCAGGACCGCCCCCCCGCCACATCTCTCTGTGTCTGTCTCTCTGCCCACTCTGGATCCCTTCCGGGTCAGGGCCTGCCAGAAGTGCTGCCCATCTGTCTCTCATGGTTGACTACTTTTGCCTGTTCTTGAACTTTGTACTGGGTTAAATTGTGTCCCTCCAAAAGATGCCTTCGAGTCTTGATCCGTGACATCTAGAAGGTAATCTTTGGAACAGGTCTTCACACACGTAGTCAGGTTAAAATGAAGTCATGCCGCATTAGGGCGGGTCTTCAATCCAATGCCTGTCATCTCATGAAGGGAAGGAGAGGGACATCTGGACCCCGAGGCACAGTGGAGACCCATGGGGAGAAGGTCTCTTGAAGGCCAAGGCAGACTGCAATGGAGCATCCATAGACACTCTGATGGCCGTGTGGCAGCCACCAGCAGCTGCTGAGAGGCAAGGAGGCTCTTTCCCTAGCACCTTTGGGGTGGGGGTGGGGGGTTCGGCCCTGCCCACACCTCCACGGTGAGTGGATACGTTTTTGTGGTCTTAAGCTTCCAGGTTTGTGGTCACTTATTATGGCAAGGCCAGTAGGCCAGTGTGAACTTCAGGGCGTGGAATCCTAGGCTGTGTTCTTTTGTGCCTAAATCTTCTGCACGTTATTGCAGCTGCGAGACCGTCCAGGTTATTATGGGTGGCAGGAGTTTATTCATTTTTTTACTGTGTAGAATTCCTTCTGTAATAAATTGGGCATCGCTAATCCTACAAGTCAAAGAGCTCTAAAATCCTAAACCTTCGAGCACACACATGCCGCCTCGGATGAGAATTCCACACCAGGAAACTGGGTTTCATGCACAAAATTACTACTATGATTTTTTGGTACTAGCATTGAACCCAGGGGTGTTTTACCCCTGAACCACATCCCCAGCACCTCCTCCACCCATTTTTAAAAAAAGATAGGGCCTTGCTCAATTGCTGAGGCTGGCTTTGAACTTGCAATCCTCCTAACTCAGCCTCCCGAGTTCCTGGGATTACAAGCCTTCACCACCTCATGCACAAACTTATTAATAATATTGCATACAATTACCTTGAGGCTAGGTGTAGAAGAAATAAATGAGTTTCCTGTTTGGACTTGGGTTCTATCCCCAAGATACCTCATTGTATTTCTGTATAATGAGATATATGTGAAATCAGAAATCTGGTCCCAAGCATTTCAGAGATGGGATACTCAGGCTGTGTAGCACAATTGATTACCCATTCTGGTGTTGGTGTACTTTGAGTTATTTTGATTTTTTTGTTATTATGGATGATGCTGATGGCAGTATTTCTGTCATTTGGTGAACATATTGTACTCAGAGAAATGGGTATACATCTAGGAGTGTAGTTGCTGGGTTTTATGGGTGTATATATATATATACATTTAACATTTTGAAGAATTGCCAGATGGTATTTCTAGTGATTGCACCATTTGACATCCCCACCATCAATGTAAGAGAATTCTACCTGCTCCACATCCTAGACACTTGGAATTCAGGCTTTAAATTTTAGCATTCCAGGGGGTGTGCAGGGGTATCCCATTATGGATTTAATTGAAATTTTCCTGGTGTGTAATGACCATGAAGTTTCTTCTCAAATGCTTTTGGGGCATATTTAACCTCCTTGCTCTTGAAGTACTTGTTCAAGTCTTAGACTCATTTTTGAAAATGGGTTGTTTGATATTTTCTTATTGATTTATAGGAGTTCTTTATATATGGTGTTGCAATTTTGGTCTATAGTTTGCCTTTCTTCTAATGTTGTCTAGTGTTAAGCAAAAGTTCCTGAATTTGTTTGTTTCTTGCTTGGGGGTGATGGGATAAAACCCCTGGGCCTCATGCACACTGGGCAGGGTTCTACCCCTGAGCTAGCTATACCCCCAGCCCAATGTTAGTTCTGGTACCAGAGTGAACCCAGGGGTGCTTTACCAGTGAGCTACATTCCGCCCTTCTTATTTTTGATTTTGAGTCAGGGTCTCCCTAAGTTGCTTAG
Organism: Sciurus vulgaris; assembly: GCF_902686455.1. Taxonomy (NCBI): domain Eukaryota; kingdom Metazoa; phylum Chordata; class Mammalia; order Rodentia; family Sciuridae; genus Sciurus; species Sciurus vulgaris. Next base: position 35,540,574 of record NC_136479.1, on the reverse strand, counting down.
TGTCTCAGTAAGTTGCTAAGACTGGCTTTGAACTTGCAATCCCCCTGCCTCAACCTCCCTGGTTGCTGGGCTTACAGGCATATAGCACCATGTCCAGATGTGCATTGGTTTTTAATGAAATCGAACGTATGGAACCTTTCTCTAGAGGTTAGAGCTTTTTCTGTCCTGGATCAGAAATCTTTGCCGACCCGAAGGTCAGGCAGACATTCTCCTGTTTTATTTTAGAAGATTTGCAGTTTGACTTTTCATAGTTAGGCCGATGATCTACGCTGATCCAGGGCATTTTAAATCTCAGCAGAGTCGGATTAATGTGCCTGCCCACGCCCTCCCCAAGCCTGGTGGCCCCAGCATTTGGAAAAAGCTCTTCCCTCCTGGGTCGCCAGCTGCGCAGCCTGTTGCAACGGCCCAGCCCTTGCTCCAGGCCCTGGGATTAATAAAAAAGCCTGTGGTTTTCAGGCTGAGATCTGGTTCCAATGCCTGCCAGGATTCGGGCAGCAAGCTGGGGGCACCCTCTCCTCTCCACGTGTGTGTCCTTTCTCACAGGTGTTGACAAGCTTACCTGTACGTGCATCTGGAGGGTCCCCAGAGTGCAGTTAGGAACCTCCAAGGGGCCTCCTGACCTGTTTCTTCCAATTCCTCCTGTACCCAGGCCACCACCTGGCCTTCTGGCTGCCGTTCTCCATTCGATCCTAGATTTACGGGTGGGAAGAGTTCATTTCAGGATGGCAAAGAGGTTCCTTCACCCACTGTGTCTGGTGGCCGATGACTGCTTGAGCCACATGAAGGATTCTGAGACTGTCCAGGCCTAGTGGTGAGAAATCACACCGCTGATTGGTAATGTCTGCCTGGAAGCAAGAGGTGGAGTTGTGTCTTTAATGACTTTAACCTAATCTGAGTCCCTCTGCTGGGATTAATCGAAGGTAGGGTATAAACGACTGAGGTGATGACATTTGGCTATTAAACAGCGTTGGCGTGGAAGCCAGGGTATTAGCTGTTGAACAGAGAGACACCGATCATTTATTTAGTATGTTTCTTGAGCACCTATTATGCATCTGGCCTTGTGCTGGACATTGAGGATTTAATGGGGAATAAGACCTAGTCTGATATGTCCCTAGTTCTGCATTTTTGGATCTGGGATTACAGCTCAGCGGTAGAGGGCTTGCCTAGCATGAGGGAGGCCCATGGTTTCACCCCCAGCACCTGGAATGAAGAAAAATGCATGATTTCCTGGACTCTAATATTTCACATATAGAATTAACAGATGGGTTAATGGGATTTGCCACCTGGGGAGCTTGCTGTTGTTTCTCCCTCAGCCTGCAGTCCCAGTCCCTGGGGTTCTACCAATTGTAGAACTGGAACTTGGGGACTGGGCTGGGGCTCAGTGGTGGAGCGCTTGCCTAGTACATGTGAGGCACTGGGTTCGATCCTCAGCACTGCATATAAACCGAGAAGATAAAAGTCCACCAACATAAAAATCTATATATTAAAACAAAAGAAATGGAACTGGGTGGGTCAGTGGGGTTCTACTGAGATGCTTCTCTTCAGGCAGCATTCGAGAAAGGGATTCCCAAGAGGCCTGCAAGTGAAAGGAGTTGAAAACACCTATTGCTAACTACAGGCCAGGTAGCCAGCGGGCTCTCTAAGATGGTCTTCAGGGGTTGTTCGGGTCCCTGGGTCTGCCCTGCCGCCCTGCCTCGCGTCCCCCCAGCTGGCCTGGGGGCCTCTAGCCCAGCCCAGACTCTGTCTCTCTGTCTCCTCTGTCCCCTCCTGTGGTTCCAGGCCGAGGTCCTGGCTGCACGTAGCCTGGGTTCAAGTCCCCACTACATTTCCAGTTGTTTGACCTCGGGCAGGCGAGCTGCCCGGTGCCTCAGTTTCCCCATCTCTGAGAGGGTCGTGCGAGCAAGAGAGTCGAGAAGCTGACACACGCTGCAGGTGCCTGGCCGGAGGGGCCGCTCAGCACGCGCTGCGCACGGCTCCCGGAGCAGCCCCTCGGGTCGCTGGCTCAGGGTCGTTCCAAGAAACCGGAGCAGGGACAAGGGGCTCTGTAGAAAATCTGCCTCCACACCCGCGGCCCAGAGCCTGGCGTGCAGCCGGCACGGCGGGGACTCCCGGAGGCTGTGAGGGAGGGAGGACCCTGCTCCGCCGTCTTCGGGGTCCTTCCCTGGGGGGAGCCCTGATGGGTTTCAGAGGAACACGACCTTTGCCAGGTAGCCAGCGGAGGCCCCGCAGCCTCTGCTGGACGAGAGGGGCCTGGGAGTGGGCCCGGCCCTCAGACTGGAGCCCGGCGGGGCCGCTGCTGCCCGCCCAGGCCCAGGTTCTGGGCTTTAATCATGTCCACTGCCCTGGCTGGGCCCCGGCCAAGCCCTCACTCGCTGGTGAGCGCCAAGCCCGAGCCGTGCCAGGCTCAGAGGAGGCCCTTGGCCAAGAACAGCAGAGCCGCTCTCAGGAAAGCTGGGGGATCAGGCCAGCGGCGGGGGACTAGGCGTCCGCCTCCCACCCCAGCCCAGGGACGAGGGGCAGGCAAATGACCTCGCTGACACACCTGGGGTGTGGGGACGGGATGTGGCCTGAGCCGTGTGTCTCCTGGCCTCTGCCTGAAACAGGGCCCAGCCTCAGGACCTGGAGGGCCCTCTGCCCAGCCCACCCCGACTTGACCATGAACGACACTGGCCTAGGCCCTGTGCAGATCCTGCCCTGGACCTGGGCTCCCCTGAGGGCAGGCCACCCCTGAGGGCGGGTGGGCCCCTCTGGGTGCTCCTGGTGCTCTGAGGGGCCATCACAGGACGGGCGCTGCCAGGTGAGGACGAGGGGCTGATTCCGGGGACAGAGCTGAGGCGGGAGCCCTCTGGACTGTCTGCAGAAGGTCCCCAGCAGGGCCTTGGGACAAGCCGGAATTCCTGGGGCTCCGTCACCCACCCCCGTAGAGGGGTTTCTGCTTGTTTTCGGGTGTTTCCCCACTTCCCGTCCCGTCCCTGTCCAGCCCATTCGTCAGGCTCACTTGTGTCGGGAGGGCTTTCTCTGACCCCAGGCAGGACGGAGGGTTCTCTCAGGCCCTGATTCTCTGTCTGGGTGACATTGACCATTGCCCCTGGGCAGGGCTGCGCCTTTCTCCTGGGCTCTGTTTCACTGGCTTGGTGATCTCGCTGCCCTCTGGGCATTGCCAGCCGCTGGCTGGGCCCCAATAGAGCAGGTGGCTGACTGACCTGGCCTGGTCCCCTGTCTGGACTGCTTCGAGGCCCCTCCCAGTGGGCCCCAGCGGGTGGGGGTGTCTGCAGGGACACTGACTCAGGCGCTATTTTGGGCTCCCCTTGGGCCCACAAGCTCTGGGGCCTCAGGCCTGTTTAGACGGCTGGGCCGGATATGATCCATTCCAGGCCCTCGGGCCTCTACAGGCCGGGCGAGAGGCAGGCCAAGGCAAACGCAGCGGGGCAAGGGGCAGGCAGGATGGGCAGGCCCGGTAGGTCAAGAGATCCAAGGGCGGCACAGCCTCCCTCCCGGGCTCTGGCGCTCTGCAGGTCTTGGCTCTCAGCCGCAGGGGCCCCAGCTGAGGCCCCAGGATGATCTGCCCGCCTGAGAATCCCAGAATGCCTGGGTCAGAAAGCAGGGCAGAGAGCGCCAGGGCCGCAAGGCTCCCTCACAGACACACACCTGTGTCCAGGCGGGAGACAGGCCATCCCCTCCTGGGCCTCTGACCCGCAGAGATGCCCCCCCCCAAAGCTGTTCCTTAGAAGCTGCTCAGTCACAGCCTGTGGGCCAGTGCCCTGGGCTCCCACATGGGCTCTGCCTGGGTTCTGGGCCCGCTCTGTCTGCCTCAGTTTCCCTGCCTGTGAAAACAGCTCCCACCGTGAACCTGGGCCAGGGGAACCCCAGGCTGCTGTTCTGACCTGGCCTTCCAGGTGGGCCGGCGGCTCTGTTGGTATTGGAGGCAGGGGCTGCACTGTCCACTGGCCCCACTTCTCTCCTGTCCTTGCCTCCTGTCCCTGGCCCCGTCCAGACATGTTTAAGGAAACAAATCCTTAAACTCTGTCCACCATGTCTTAATTGAAAGCAGAAGGGGCCAGAACGCTGCAGTTAACCCTGCAGAGCAGTGAGCTGGCCTGTGGCTGGGGCCAGCCAGGGCCTCTGCCCTCCTCTGCCTCTGTCCCACCTGCCAGGTTCTGCCAGCCTTCCGCCATCTCCTTTGCCGCTGTGTTGAGTTGGCGCGGGGCATCAGCCAGTCTCACATGCCAGTGCCAGGGACACCCAGACCCCTGGCCTGGGTGGAGGTCTGTCTGGGGCGGGGGGAAAGCTTGGCAGCTGCAGAAGCCTGGATCATTGACACTCTTGCTCCCTGGCCACCCTGGGGTCACCCTGATGCCCCAGAGATGTATCCGAGCCACCTGAGGGCTGGGTCTGGTTCCCAGCCAGGGAGGAGAGGGCTGCCGACAGCTCCCTCCAGCAACCCACAGCACCGGGGCTGGGACCAACAGGGGATGGAGGGACCTAGAAGGGCCAGCGGTCAAAGGAGACTTTCCAGAGGGCTCTGACGCTGTCCCTGAGACTGCCAGGAGGAGGAGGAGCAGGGCCCCAGCAGGAACAAAGGCAGGTGTCCCTGAGGTCCCCGCGGGGACCTTTTGCAGTTTGTTGGTGTGCGCTGCTGAGTCAGCTCCTTCAGATCCTCCAGGGACAGAAAGGTCTAGAGGGAGCCCCCTGTGCGAAGGCAAGACTGAGGCCCAGAGTGGGGTGTGGCTCGTGGTTCATGGCTCGTGGTCTGGCACCGGGGCCTAGGGCTGGCCGGCCAGCTCCGCACCTGGATCCCAGCCCCAGGTGCCCCACCTGTGTGGACAGCAGCATGGATGACTTTTCTCACGATATTCCCAGAGCACACGCCAAGGAAGACACCGGATGCTTCCCGACAGTCTCCATCCAGAGCTGAGTGTTCCTGAGGAGGGTGGCCAGATGGGCTGCGGGGGTCTGTGGGGCTCTGACCAGCAGGCCCGGCCCTGCTTGGAGGAGGCTGCGGCCTCGTGGGCCACGGAGCTGTGTTGGCCCAGCCCTGCAGTCTGTGACTGGGCACCCGCCGGTGCCCGCCTCTGCCCGCTGCGGGCGCCTGGTTCCGTTTCCTGCCGGGGGCACTCAGCTGGCACATCTCCACCCCTTGGGCACAGGCCTCTCTGACCCTGCCCACCTGCGGCCTGTGCCCTGAGCGGGCGGCAGCGCATCCCCTGCCTCTGCACCGCCCACTCTCCCGAGCCGGGCATCCCTGTCATCATGTCCTGCCTGGGCGCCAGCTGGAAGGTCCCCTGCCCTGGACTTAGAGTGGGCGTGTTTGCAACCTCCCCTGGACCTAGGGTCACTTATGGGAGTTGCCAGTGTGAGCCCCCCGCCACCCCGAGCACTGGGTGGCCTGGGTCGGATGGCTCCTGCCAACCTCAGGGTCCTCTGATTCCGCTTTCGAGGTGCTGGGGACGGAGCCCAGGACCCGGCAGGTGCCAGGCAGGGGTCCTACCATAAGCTGCGTCTTCAGCTCTCGCTTCCGCTAGTTCACGTGAGTCTGCTCCTCTGTCTCACAAGACCACCGTGACCAGGATCAAGGCAATGGCGGAGCACGTGTCTGAGCCAGGGCTGGCTAGTGAGTGTTCTGGAGGTGGCGGGGACTAGGCTGGAAGGCTGGTCCTTGTCCTCTTAGCTCAGGGTCTCATCCCAAAGAAGAGATTCCCTAGCCTTGACCCTGAAGACCTGAGGCCTCAACAGCTCAGGTGGAGGTCAGGGATCCACGGAGGCCACGTGCGTCCTGGGAGCTGAGAGCGGCCCCAGCCCTACCTGAGGGACCACACTGCACCCAGCAATGGAGAGATGCCATCTGGTTTGGACCACGGGAGCGTTTGTCCAGGCGATAGCAGGGGGCTTGCTGGGGCAGGTTTGCCTTGACAGAGGTGCAGAGCTGGCAGGGCGCCCCTGTGGGGGGCGGTCAGCTGCAGGGGAGGCCACCCTGGGGAAGAGCAGGGGGCGGGCCTGTGGAGGGGCGAGAGCCGGCCTGGCCACATGGCTGCCTGCTCCTTCCCTGGTCTTGGTGTCTCCAGCAGCCCGGGGGAGCTGGCGTGCCCGCTGCCCGCTGTTAACATGGCTCACATGCTTCTGGGCTCTTATCTCTGAGGGTCCGTGGTGGTGTCCACCCTGCCGTCCCTGCTGCCATCATAAATCAGGATCCCACATCCCTCCTTGGGCCGCCTGCCCACCCCGTCTCCCAGGCTGGGAGGTGGAAGGGGACAGGGGCTGGCCTGGGCAGCCTGGAACTCTGGCTCTGCAGCTGTCCTCAGCAAGTGGCCCAAAGGCTCCAAGGACCACTCTGGCTCCCAGACGGTGGCCTAGCCTGCTGCTCCTGCGGGGGCCTGACCAGGTGGGTGAGGCCCAGGCCCCAGCTCAGGTACTCTTGGAAACTCTCCTAGGAGGCCTGAGCTTGGGCTCCACAGTGGACCCGAGCCATGGTCACTGCTCTGCTAGGCCACGTGTGCCTTGTCTATGAAATGGGGACATTTACTCAGTCACTCAACAAACAGGGACAGCAGGCCAGTGCCAGGCAATGAGCCCAGCAGAACTTCAGCCCCGATCCCACGGTCTGGAGGCGATGCTAGACGAGGACAGAGGAGGATCCGGGGGGTCCGGTTGTCTGGGATTGAGGGTGAGTGGCACCATGGATGGGCCTGATGCGTTGATGCAGGCTCTCTGGAGAGAGCAGGGACCATTTCCTGTGCTGATGGAGGTCCTGCGGATGGAGGCCGGGGGGCCGGCAAGGACTCAGGGGTGCACCCGTGTGGGGACCTGCTCACGGTTTATTCCGATAGAGTGAAGGGCTGTGGAGGGGAGGCTGGAGAGGTCCGCAGACTATGGCAATCCTGAGACTTTGCCCTGAGGCACCGGGAGCCATGGAGGGTCTGAGGCAGGGAGTATCAACGGTCAGGTGTGCAGGCACGCAGGTGTCCTCTGCTGCCATGTGGAGAATGGGCTGGGGCAGCTGGGGAGTCCCCAGGGACTGTGGCATCCTGGGGCACCACTGAGGAGTCAGAGGAATCCCAACTAAGGTGCTGCCCAAGGTCGATTTTCTAACCTCCAAGGTCACAAACACTTGAAACCTGCCAGGCCAGCTGGGAGGGGAGATGTTCTTCGTGGGGTCCCTGGCTGGGGTCCCTGGTGTCTTGCCATGGATGGATCTCCAGGTCAGCCCAGGCCACAGGCACTGAGCCACGGGGCTGTGGTGCGCCAGGGGAGGTGCTGAGGCCACCAGGGCAGTCAGAGCAGGCTTCCTGGAGGAGGGGCTCCTGGACGAGTCATCTGGAAGGTCGCTCGCTTGGAGTAGGGAGGGCTTCGCGGTCAGAGCAGCTGCCATTCAAAACGCTTTGATTCATGGGGCAGCAGGCGAGGCAGCGGGCGGGCTTAGGAAGCCGCAGTGGAGGCCTGGCCATGGCTCAGGGGTGGAGCGCTGGCCTCGCACGCATGAGGCACTGGGTTCGAGTCTCAGCACCGCAGATGAGTAAATAAAATAAAATAAACGTCCACTGACAACGAAAAAAATATAAAAAAAAAAAAAAAAAAAAAAAAGAAGCCACAGTGGAAAGGATGGGGGTCCAGTGGCGGGGTGGGTCCTGCCAGGTGACTTTGAGGGCTTTGGCAGGGCGGTTCCGCCACAGGTGCATCGTGGGAGGGCCCTGAGGGAGTGACCTGCCCTGTGAGGCACAGGAAACAGCGCAAGCGTGGTCCCGGGGCAGGCCTGGAGGGCTGGGAGGGGCCAGGACGGAGGGCGCAGGTGGCCTCACAGAGGAGGCGTCCCTGAATCTGGGCCTGGGGAGGTGGAGAGGAAGGGCATGTGGCAGTGGCCTGAGGCGGCATCGCGTCCCGGACCTGGCGCACACCCGAGCCTGGGAACAACCGGCTGCTGACGGGCCGCCACGTGCTCCCTCTCCTGGAAAGAGGCGACTAGTAGCTGGGGTCTCCTGTGACTGAGGCTGCACCTCCATCCACCCTGCCCGGCCTCCGCACTCGAGGCCCGTGCCACGGGGCTCGGACCCAGGAGGCTCCTTCGCTGTCGTCCCCAGTCCCCGTTCCCAGCTGTCTTCCAGTGGACGTCCCTCTGGCCTCTCCTCCGCTGCCCCATCGTGGGTGGGGACCTGGGGCTCTCTGGGCAGCGATGGCGTCAGGGCGGAAGGCGGCTCCAAGGAGGGCTGAGGGCTCCTGGATTGCTGAGAATTCCCCTGTGACAGGCGTGCCCCCTGTGTTAGTGGCATCAAGCCTCCCTCTGAAGGTCAGCCTCGGGCAGTACTTATTCTAGTTCATGTGACCTATGGGTGCTTGTGTGCACATGTGTGTGCATGTGTGTATATGTGTGCCTGTGTGTGCGTATGAATGTGTGTACGTGTGCGCATGCATGTGTGTATATGTGTGCACGTGTGTGCTATGAATGTGTGTATGTGTGTGCACATGCATGTGTGTATATGTGTGCATGTGTGTGTGCATGCATGTGTGCATGCACGTGCGTGCACTTGTGTGTGCGTGTGTGCACATGTGCGCCCTCTGCCAGCACCTGTCTGACCAGCGTCTCCCTGGGCTCCTCTGGGGCACGGCCTGATGCCTTTCCTCCTGCCCTTGAGCCTCTGCTGAGGCCGGTGGAGGAGGAGGCCTTGACTCTGGAATTGCCTCACATGGTCCTGCTGCAGCCTGGACAAAGTGACCCACGGAGCTGGCACTCCAGGGAGGGGGAAGAGCTCCAATGACCGAGACCCTGGCCAAGGGGATGCGTCTGTCTCCCGTCCCCATCCCTGTAAGCTGGCAACCAGGCAGACAGGCCCCCGCCCTCAGGGCGGATCCGAAGCGCCTGAGTCAGTCTTTGCGGGCCAGCTGGGTGCCCATGCGCGACTGCTGCCCATCCCTGGTCAGGCACCCCAGATGTGGGCTGGAGGACACACCTCCTTGTCCCAGCCACAGAGGACCTTCTGGAAACAGATGGCCCAGCATGGTGAGCATGGACCCAGGGACGCAAGGGTGCCCAAGCTGGGGCCTTGCCTGTCACACACAGTCACGTGCACATACACAGGGCGCGGAGTGTCGGGCACGGGGAGCCGCCAGGCACGGAGGCAGACCCAGTGTCCATGTCCCAGGGTTCCGAGAGCCTCGAGGGCAGGGCTGGTGCTGGCACTGGTGACCCTTTGTGGCTGACCCAGTGGGAAGGACACGGATACCCAGGAGGCTCCAGAGGGACACCCGGCGGAGCAGACGCGTCTTCATTTGACTCTGGCTGCATGTCCTGTCCAAGGAGCCACTGAGAGGTGGCAGAGGATCCGGGCAGGGCGGGGGTTACAGACAGAGCCCCAGGTGGCAGGGCACAGCCAGGGCCCTGGCCCTCCCGGCCTCCTGGCCTCCAATGTCCCTGTTCCCCTTGCCCAGCCACGCCCTGGTGACATGAACCTTTTGCTGTCCCCAGCCTCAGAGGCCGTCTGGGGTCCCTCCAGGGTCTGCTTTCCCTCCCACTGCACCTCGGGAGCGCAGGGACTGTTCTGCCAGCGACCCCTGACCTCTCCCTGAACCTCCTCTGTCTCCGGCCTCCCACCCTCCTTACGTCCCAGCCCTGACCTCATGTCTGCAGGGCTGTGGCGAGGGCGAGATAAGGTGGGCACCGCACACTGCTCCCCCCGGGTACGACGGGAAGGGCGGGCCAGGCTGCCAGCCTGGGAGGCCATGACTCACCAGGTGGGCAGGGCCCGGCGCGTCCGGGAGGAAGTGCGGCTTCCTCTGGATAAGCCCGGGGGCCCTGTGGTTCCTGCCCTGGGTTTTGTTTCAGGAGTCCTCTCCACCCCTGCCTCCCCAAGATACCGCCACCGCCGACAATTTATGCGAGCAACCTCGAGTCTTGCTGGCACGTTTAGGCCTGCCTTTTTGTGAGGTCCTGGGTAGGGATCAGTTGTTTTCTCTACCTAGCGAGTCCATTTCCTCAACTCGTGCTTGAAGCAGTCTATCCTTGCCCCGTGGATCTGGGCTGTGCTAAACTCATCTTTGGCTGGGCTCAGTGCTGCATGCCTGTAATCTCAAGCAGCTTGGGAGGCTGAGGCAGGAGGATTGCAAATTGGAGGCCAGCCTCAGCAATTTAGTGAGACCCTATCTCAAAATTTAAAAAAAAAAAAAATTAACAGGCTGGATGAGGCTCTGTGGGTTCAATTCCTAGTACCAAAAAAAAAAAAAAACAAAACAAAAAAAAAAACAAAGTAAAACAACAGAAAATTCCATCTGTGACGGTCCACCCTGGGTCCAATCTTCCACCAAGACCATTCTGTTCTCTTTCCCCTGGTTTTCTGCTGTGTGCTGATATTACACAGGTCAAGTTCCCCCTCTCCTTTGCAAAGTCACCATTCACACATTTTTATTCTTCTAGGTAAATTTAAGACTAAGTCTATCAAGATCCTCAAAAGTATCCCAGCTAAAATTAGGGGCCTTTGTTTAACTGAGAAGCTCACGGAGAAAATGACAGACCGGCAGATGGTCTCTGATTTTTTTAAGTGACGTGGAGATTGAAGCTCTCTGGGATCCAGGGAATGCCACAAATGGAGAAGAGGTGGCAGCCCTGGTAGGAAATGGGCACGGGATGCGAATCAATGCCAGGGAGGAAGCACAGGGGCTGAAGGACCCAGGAAGAGAAGCTTGCGCTCTGATCAGCAGAAAGCAGCGACCTGGCCTTAGCCAGCTGGGAACCTCAAAGGCTGGCCAGGATGCGGGCCAGAGGGGTGACCTCTTGGAGTACCACTAGCAGTACAGCTGACCCCAACTTATGGCGGTTCCAATGGTGACTTTTCAATTTTGTGATGATACAAAAAGTTTTGATCTTTTATTTTATTTCATTTTTTTTCTTGATTCCAGGGATGGAAACCAGGGGCATTTAACCGCTAAGCCACATCCCCAACCCTTTTTATATTTTACTTAGAGACAGGGTCTCACTGAGTTGCTGAGGCTGGCCTTAAACTTGCCATCCTCCTGCCTCAGCCTCCCGAGCTGCTGGGATTACAGGTGCACCGCTGCACTGGGCCAGTTGTGATCTTTTCTGAGGCTAGCCTTATGAGGTGTGGGGTGTGATACTCTCTGGAAATGCTGGGCGGTGACAACAAGCCGCAGCTCCCAGGTGCTCACATAACCATGTCCATAAAAACCCACACCCCCAAAGAGTGAGGCCAATTTTTTAAAGTTGAGGTAAAATTCACATAGCATCAATCTAGCCTGGAACAATTTTCAAGTGTGCAATGCACCAGCATTTAGCACGTTCACAAAGCGGGATAACTGTCACCTCTCGCTGGTGCTGGAACGTGCTCATTGCCCCAAAGGGAAGCCCTGCCAGTTGTCACTAGTGGCTACACTTTACAAGAACACACATCAAATGCCTTAGACGGGCTCCTTGTGGGGAGGGAACGGAGAATAAAAGGGTAAAGAGGCCAATGCAGTCCATCCTCCCTTAGCCACAGTTCCACTTTCTGTGGTTTCAGTTAGTTGTGGTTCACCACAGTCTGAAAATATTAAATGGAAAATTCTAGAAAGAAACTATTCATGTTTTAAATTGAGTGCTGTTGGGAATAGTGTGATTTGGTCTCCCGTGCTGTCCCATTCGGTCCTGGTCAGGACATGAATCATCCCTTCGTCCAGAGTATCCATGTGGTATATGCTGCTTGCCCGTTAGTCACTGTAGGATGGATGATCTGTGTGACAGTGTTTCTGTTCAGGGAGACTTTTTTAAACTTAAAAATGGCCCCCACGTTCAGGAGGGGTGATGCTGGCAAGTTGGATGTGTCAGAGAAGCTGGAAAGTGCTTTCCTTTAAGTGCCAAGGGGAAAGTTTATCACAGGGATGTTTATGGAGGAGGATGCACCTAGGCTTCAGTGAGATCCAAGGTTTCTGGAGCCCACGGCAGGTCTTGGAATCTCTCCCCTGCTGATAAGCGGTGCAGTAGAAGCTGCAGATTCCCTTGACTCCAGGCACCCGGGGAGCAGAGCCCATGAGAGGACCCTGCCCACACTGCCAGGTCCCCTGGCCCCGGCCTGGGAGGCACAGGATGAGCAGGAGTGGGCAGGGGCTGCGGTGTGAGGAGGGCGAAGAGGGCACGGATGGGTGCAGGGACAGAGCGCCCCTCGGGGTACACAGTGTGCAATGTCAGGGTGGCCAGGTTGGGGGTGTGGGACCTGAGACAGTGTCAGGCTCTCTCCAGGAGAGAACAGGGCCTCATTTTCTAAGTAAAGACCCCAGACCCCAGAAGAGGAGTGGAGATGGGTGAACAGGTCCCAAACGTCCATGCCAAAGACCTTTCTTTTTATTTTTTAATTTGAGAATTTATTTTTACGAAAAGTCTCACCAAGGCATAAACACTCTGGGCCTTTGCACATGCTCTGGACTTAGCTGGAATGTTCCCCTGAGCACCCACCCGCTGTGTGTCCACCTGGTGAACTCTGGCCACCATTAGGGTGTGCCTCCTTCTGGAAGCTTCCCTCACCCTCAGGCTGGTCACTCTCTCCTGGTGAACCTGCAACCCTCCGTCCCCTGACTTCATGTGATGGTCACCCTCCCTTTCCTTGCCAATTTTCTCCACCCCCGCATGAGGTGGTGCCTTCTCTGTCTGTTCTTGGTGCTCAGGTGCCCAATAAATGTCAGGCAAGTCCGTGACCTTGAGAGTGTTCAGTACCCCTGAGGGGGCTCGAGGCTGGGCCTGGCGCTGTCTTCCCAGCACCTAGAACTGGACCCTGCTGGTCCCGGGGCCCCTCTGCACCTCCCTTGACTCCCCCGGGCTGGCCTGCGAGAGGGAGGCCTGGCCCCTCAGGGCACTGGGTGGCCAATGTATGTGGGTGATCAGACCCAGACCCAGAAGAGGAGTGGAGAGGTGAACAGGCCCTGCTCCGGGAGTTCCGTCTGCCCTGGCTGGCCAGAGGGCTGGGGCACCCTAGTGTCCTGGCTTGGTGGGGGCTGACCCCGAGAGACCCTCTGCTGGCAGCATTAATGGCCTCGTCTCTAAGAGAAGTGCCCTTCCCAGACCAGGCCAGAGACCGGGGTGGCGGGGAGCTTGTTCGAGCCCCCGCTTGGGAACCCCGGGCTCAGAAGGGACCTGTCAGTGCAGGGACTTTGGTTTCTGTGCACCCAGCTCCTCGAGTCTGCGCTCCCCTCCCCGCTTGGCAACGCTGCCCGCCTCCTGCTGTTGACCTTGGCTGTGGGTTTGCGGGGGCTGAGCTCTCACACCATAAATTCCTGTCTTCTAGGAATCCAGCCTGGGAAAGAAAGGAAACTCGGAGGAGAATATTTGATTAACATTTTTCCAACGTGACCACATCACAGGGACGTGTGGCCGGATTTCTCACCCTGGTCTGGGTGGGGCGGGACTGGGCTCGGCTTGGGGCCCAGCGCCGGGGGAGGGTGGGCCTGGGCTGGGGGGCCTTCTGGCCTGAAGGAAGAGTGGGGTCTGGGCTGGCATTTCCCCTGGGGGTGGAGGGTTCTCGGAGGGAGGCCTGGCTGGATCAGACCCCTGGAGGTGGAGCAGCCTAGGAGAGCTTACCTTTGACCTCTGTGGCTGGGGGGTGGATCCGGGGTGGGGGGCTTTGGTCTGGTCTTAGACAACTGCTCCCCACTCTGGACAAAACCCTCCCGGAGACTCATACTGAGTCTTGCCCCTAACTCCAGACTGAGGCTGGGCTCCAGGTCTACAGTGACCCATGACCCCAGCCCTGCATGGCTTCTGATTTGAACCCCAGGCTATTGTGTGCTTTCCTCTGTCTCCAGGGTCTGGCACAGAAACCCCTCCTGCCTCCATCACTGTCCACAGCTTCTGGCCTTCGTCCTCAGCCTCAGATTGTGGGACTGTCCTCAACCTTGGATCCAAACTTTGTCCCTCTGCCTCCTCTCTCCTTCCTGTCCATGGGGAAGAGAGGCCCCTTCCCCTGGAGGTGAATGGAGGTGGATGGAGAGGTGGGTGGAGGTGGGTGGAGGTGGATGGAGAGGCCCCCACCCCTCGCCTCCTTGTCTCACACCAGGATCTCCAAGGAGCTGCCAGCACAGGGGTCTCCCACCCCGCCTTGCACCCGCTGCCCAGCCCCAACAGCTTGCATCACTGTGACCCATCATGGACCCTCTGTAGTGGGTGCTGGGGACACCAGGAGCCAAGATAGCACCAGATCTCCCTCCAAGGCTCCCTTGACCCCCAACCAGGGTGTCACCCCTGCCGACTGTGCCCAGACCTTGATCCCATCTCTGGAGTCACACCAGCCTGCGTGGCCCCGACCCAGGGGCTTTCTCTGCTACTCCCTCCCCCCATCCCGGATCCATCCTCACCACGCAGCAAGTCCTACCTGGAGAGCGTCTTTCCCATGCGCCCCCCTGTCTGTCGCCCCGTTGCCATCCCTCTGTCCAGGGGCTTCCCTGCCCCTCATCACTGCCCCCGCCCACCTCAATGCTCCCCACCAGAGTCAGGCACAGTGCCATCAACGCCCATCTCCTCTCCGGCCGCCAGCCCTCTTCCCTGCCCCACCCGGCCCCAGGCCGCTGCTTTCCTGGTCCTCCCTCGTCTGCACCCACCCCTTTCTGAGCCTCCCCATCTTTTACAAATGCAGATCCCATCATGCCACTGGCCTGAAACCATCCACAACCTCCCAGCAGCTGAGGGGTAACATGAAGACCCTTTCTGTGCCCACAGGGCCCGGGTTATCTGGCTGCAGCTGTGGTGCCAGTATGTGGCCCCAAGTCTCTCCGGTGCTGTGCCAGCCCTCCTGTGGGCTCTGCCAAGGCCCACGCTGCCCTCTCCAGGACTCCACAGCCCCTCTGCAGCTCCCCTCCCCCTTCTCCCCAGGGGCTGAGGACGTCTGCTGCTCACCGTCTTGGCAGTGGGGTGGCTTCCTCCAGGAAGCCGCCTCTCCTTCCCAGGTCTGGTCTGGGGCCCCCCGCTGGCTTCCATGAGACCCGAGGGACACAGATCACATGCGTCATCATTTCCCGGATCTCTGACCTCAAGTTTGGAAGCCCCCCAGGAGCACGCGTGCCACAGGCACAGGGCAGCACCTCCGACACGTTTCTGGAATGAATGGGCCTGAAGAAAGGGCCTGTTCATAGAGGACGGTCCCCCGCAGCCTGCTCCAGGTGCGTGGGCCCCTGGTTTGTTTTCCTTTCTTTCCTTTGGGAACCAGGGGAGGGCGGGGCACAGGAGGGCTGGCTGAGCTGCTGGATTAGTGCTGGGCTGGCCCCCAGAAGGCCGCTTGATGGTCACGCAGAGTCGGGAGCAGGGAGGAGAGGGGTGTGGACACCTGAGCGTTCCTTCTTTTCAGAGATGGAGAAGACACCGGGGCGCCTGAGCTGTCTGAGGGGAGGGAGGGAGGCAGGGACGGCCCTCAGGCAGGGGAAAGGTTCAGAGCGTGCCCCTCCCTGCACAGAGGGATCTGAGGCTCGGGGAGGGTGAGCAGTGGCCACTGGGGACATGGGCTCAGACCCCAGGAGACCACAGCACCTTGGCTTTGCCCTTTGCTTCCTAAGATCACTTCATGCTACCTGATGAGCCAGCTGGCTGTCCCCTTGAGAACATTAGGGGAAGTGAAAGGGAACAGGACACTACACATATGGCCAACAGAACAGTGTCTCCTCTGTCCCCCTGTGTGTCAAACACCAGGCCAAGGCCTCTAGGTATTGCCAACTGGTGCTCACTGTGGCCCTGCATGAGGTCACAACTGGGGGGATCTCCACCACCACCCACACCTCATCTTTCCACGAGAAGGGACCTCAGCTGAAGGTCCTCTCTTCATCCCGCTTCTCTTTCCCCAGGATGCTCCATGGTAACTTTGGGGAGATGTTCTGCCTGGGAGGGGCGGAGGAAAGACTGGGGCTCTGGCACTGCCTAGGACGGGTGGTCTGAGTCTAAGTCAAAGATAAGTGTTAGAATCTCCACTGAGCCTTGTTCCTTGGCTTATTTTTCCAATCATTCCTTTTGTGTTAGCTTGCTGTTACTATAATGAAATACCTGAGACAAGCTGTATTTTTGGCTTATAGTTTTGGAAATTCTAGACCATGTTTAAAGGGCCCATTGTTCTGAGCTTGATGGTAGTCACGTAACAGTGGGAGCATGTGGTGCTGCAAAACCACTCATCTCATGGCCAAGAAGCAAAAGAGAATGAGGAAGGAGCCAGGATTTCACAGTCCTTTTGGGGGACAAGCCCCCAATTTCCTGAGGACCTCCCCTAACTCCCCACTGCTCAAAGGTTCTACCATCTCCAAATAGTGCTACTCTGGGGACCAAGAGTTTAACACGTGGGCTTTTGGGGGATATCCAAGATCCAAACCATTACACCTTTTCTTTCTTTTTCTTGCCATATTGCACTGGTTAGTATCTCCAGTAAAATACTGAATCCAAGGGGTGGTAATGGACAGCTATCATCTTTAGTCCTTGAGAAGACTGACGTTTTGTCTGTCTGATGGATTCCTGTATCTAGTTCTCAGTTTGTTCTGAACTTGTGAGGACGATATCACGTAAAGGCCTCCTGGTACTCCGTTTTACAGATGACGAACTGCGAGGTCATTTGCCAGAGGGCAACACATTTATTAAGTGGTGATGTTCGGATATAAATCCCTGCTCGTTTGACTTCAAAGCTCTTCATCTTAATTATTATGCTATAAAGCCTTCTATAAAACCTGGTCTAGAGGAACAATAATTTAACAGTGTGATACTGGAGTAAAAGTACAATGTACACCCGAGGACAGAGCAGAAAGCAGCAAGTGCGTCTAAGAACCAATCACATAGAGAAGCACAGTCCACGATGGAGTGAGTGTTCCATGACAATGGGGACCAGGGCCAGCAGTCCGGGGTGAGAGGAAATTAGCTAACACTTTATATCTAACATTAAAAGATCTCCAGACAGATTATAAAGTTGGAACATACATATATAAGTCATAAAATTCTAGACCAGTTAGTTGGAAATAAATCGAATTCTTTTTTACCCTCTGGAAAAGCATTTATAAATTTTCCTTAACTTCCCTTAAATTTCCTGAGGAGTTTTATAAGTTTTCAAGCCAGAGAAATTGTGCAGAAAGGGACGGACCTATCTGGCCTCGGGAGGAGTGGCATGGGAAGAAGGGACAGGAGGGCCATGATCACGTGCAGCAGTGACCCAGCGTGCGGAAGGGAGCTACAGACCAGTGAATTCTCGTGGCCTGGGACCCCTGGGCAGCCCCTGGGGCTCACACGATCACACCCTATGGGCACACTTGCACCTTTGGTTGTGCATGAGACCACACATCCTGGGAGTTCTGCGAACATCCTTCTCCCAGCATGCACGCTCTTGGTGTCTCACAGGAGTGCTTCCTTGGGAGTTGCTTCAAGGGACATGTCCCATCCCCTGAGAAGCTGTGCCTGCAGCAGGGCACCGCCCAGAGTCCCCTCCATCTGCACAGCCTGGGCCTGTCTGAGTGGGACCCCCCTCCAGAAGCCTATAAGAGCTGAGGGCCCTGCCAGACCCCACCAGACAGCAAGACTCGAGGCAGACCCAGCCTGGCCCCATGGAATCCGGAGGCCCCGCTCATCCTGTGACTCTGCTCAGGTTTCTGTGGCCCCTTCAAGCCACCTACCTCCTGCCCCTGGGCCATGCCCTAGACCAAGTCCACCCTGCCCAGGCTGAGGAGGCAGCACTGCTATTTCCTGGGAGCAGTGCTGACCTCAAACTCGGGTTCCGGGTCTGCTCCTGCCCACCCAAAGTGCCCTTGACCCCCTTCCCAAGTTGGTCCGCTCCAGCCCCCAGCATCTTCCCAGGTGGCCACTCCCGCAGAAGCTCCCCTAGAACTGGAGCCCTGGCCTAGTTGTCTGAGCTTGTCTGAGCCCTGGTTCCACCTCCACCCTCTCGGGGACCCCCTCACTCGACCAGTCGCCCTCCTGCCTGGGGACTCCAGTCAGGGCTAAGCAACACCTGGCATGTAGAAGGCCAGATGAGTCCTCAGCAATCTCCTCAAGAGTCCAGTGATCTGATTAGCCCGTGCCCTCAGCCTTGTCCCAGGGAAGGGCTGCTTGGGGCCAGGAGACGAGGACCTGCCAGAAGCAACCCTGAACTCCTGCCTCTCCCCTGCCAGCCCCTCTCCCGCTCCTCAGAGCACAGGAACCTGTTTGCGTCTTCCCTCCACAGAGACTGTCTTCTCCAGACGCTGAGGGCCCTGCGAGATCCGAGACCTCGGCAGCAAGGCCCAGAGCACCTTTTCCAGGGTGTCACAGAACAGTGTCACCAGAGTTATGCCCAGCCCAGGCCCCAGCTGCTCTTTGTTCTGTCCTGTCCTGGGGTCCCTGCAGGCTGGGCCCACCCTGGGCTATAGCCCTTGGTGCCTTTGCCAGCCGGGTCCTCCCACCTGGACCCTCTGAGCACGTTTCCCTGGGGAGCCTGGGTCTCCTCTGCAGGAGACCTCATTCATTCATGCAGGGGAGGTGGGCCACACTGCCATCGGCGCCTGCTGTCCCAAACATGAAGAGGTGACGTGGAGGCCCATGTCCTGTAGGTTCACGTTGCTCTGAGATTTTAGAAGGGTGTTAGTTGGGGACAGGGGAACATGTCTCCTGACACACCCCTGAGGGCCTCCCCAGCCCTCAGCAGCAGAGAGCTCCGGGGGCCAACCTGAGCGGCGGGAGACGCTTCCCCTTGGGGCGGGTGCCCCCTGACACCCGCCTGGGCTGTGTCCCCAGCAAGACGATGAGCTCCCTCCCTCAGCCAGGCACCCCCTGACCAGGACCGAGCGGCTAGCAGGCTTGGGGCTTTTTCTGCATTTCCCATTCAGTGACCGTTGCAGGGACACCCCCGCCCCGAGCCTGGGACTCGAAGCCAGCCCGGCACCAGCCCTGTGCTGCCCAGCGCGAAGCCTCGGGGAGGAAGGAACATGTTTTGAAAACCCCAAAGCCCGTCCTGTCTAAACAGCACTTTCTCCTGCTTGTTCACCGCCAGCGTTTACATTCCTGGGCCGGTGGCAGCCGAGGTATTTATAGCGCGGCCCTGGCGCTCCATCTTGCCTAATTGGCGGGGCCTGGCGGGGACCCCATCCGTCATGGTAAGTGGGCCTTTCACCAGCCGCCAGCGGGCCCCCCGCCAGCCCAGACGTTCCCAGGCCTGGGCGGGGAGGCTGCCCTCCTCCCGGCCCCAGCCCCTCGCCAGCGGGCCCCGCCATGCCAGGGAGCCCCCAGGGTGGGCTTCTGACCCAGGCCATCTGTCGCGGTCCAGCCCAAGGGTGGCTAGGGATCCTGGTGGCATCTGCCCAGACGTCCCCAGGCCTCCACACAGCCTCCGGCCTCCCCATCGCCCTCACTCCATCCTCCTCTCTCGGAGGCCGCCTTGTCCCGTGGCTGCCTTGCGATGCTCTCAAAGGTCCCCTGTCCTACAGGACGAAGCCGAGGCCTCTGTGGGCCCCGGGAGGACCATTCCCATCTGCCCCGGGACGCAGCGGCCTGCTCCCTGCACTGTGTTCTGGCGGGTTCCGCGCCTGGTGCGCCGGGTCTCCGCTCCCCCTCGGGTGCATCTCGGCCTCCCCTCCTCCCGATGCCTGTTTGGCCCTCTCCCCTTGCATGTCCCCCACAGGGTGGCCCCTCCCTTGCCCTCCCTTGCCCTCCCTTGGGCTCCCGCAGCTGTGGCATTCCCGAGGGACCTCAAACTCCCCCGGGGCTTCCATGCTCCAGGTGGCCGCACAGCCTCCTGGTGCCGCTGGGACATCCACCTACTCTAAGGACTGAGCGGCTTCCGCTCCCCCAAACCCACTTCACCGATTCCCAGTGAACACTGTTCTGCGTCTTTGAAACAGGAACGGCGTGTTCACAGTTTAAGTAACGGGGTGCGAGTGGCCCATAAAACAGCCAAGCCCCTTATGATCAGTGGCTTTGATGTTCCGGTGAAATGCAGTGGTGGGGTTGCTGGCGAAAAAGGACTGAGATGACTTCCTGGTTAGAAGCACAGACTGCAGGTTTGACAGACCTGGGCTCGAAGTCTGGCTCTGCCAGCCTCTGGCTGTGTGAGACCCCACGACTCATCCTGGCTTCTGAGCCTCAGTTTCCCCATCTGAGAAATGGGAAGCCCTCAGGGGTGTTGAGATGGTCACATGCCCAAGGACTTGCGAGTTCTCCACAGCTGCCTGTCACTTCAGTCACCAATTCATGCAACAGGTATGTGCCTGCCCAGACCATGGCTGGGGGCAGGACAAATAAGGCTCCTTCGGCAGGGATCTTGCTCATGGTGGCAGTGACACAGATGGACACAGAATTGTAAATTAAGGCTGGGCTTGATGGAGCATGCCTATGATCCCAGTGACTCGGGAGGCTGAGGCAGGAGGATCACAAGTGCGAGGCCAGCCTCGGTGACTTAGCAAGACCCTATCTCAAAATAAAAAAATAAAAAGTGCTGGGGACGTGGCTCAGTGGTAGAGCAGCCCTGGGTTCAATCCCAGTACTACAAAGAAAAAATAAAAGAGATAATTAAATAAATAAAATCGAGCCAAAGTCCAATGAACGAGAGGAACAGGGACCTTGAGGGAGAAGACCGGGGAGAGCTTTCCCTGGAGGGGCAGAGAGAACGAGTCAGGAGTGGAGACCTGAAGAGTGAGAAAGGAACCCCCTTGGACCAGGAACGAGGGGAAGAGCTTCCAGGCAGAGGGAACAGCATTGCAAACCCACCAATGCGCAGAGAAGACAGTTGTGCAGGGGGAAAGGGGGCAAGGTCCCCACCAGGGCACCATGGACCTCGTGCCAATTAAAGGGCTCAATTTGGGTCTCAGGTGTGAGAAGCCATTGGTGGAGGGGTCTTTTGAGCAATGGATGATGGGACCTGATCCACCTCTGGCTCATGTCGGGGAGTGACTGGAGGGGCCGGTGGAGTCTGAACCGGCGGTGCTGTCGTCCAAGGGAGAGCGGGTGGCTTGGACATGGGGGTGGCAGCTTGAATGGAGAAGAGTGGATTTGGGGTTTGTTCTGGAGGGAGAGTTGACGGGTCTTGGCAATGGCGGGGACGTGGGTGGTGTGGGGCAGGAGAATCCAAAGCTGCCTCCCAGTTTTCTGGCCCAAGCGACTGGGCGGGCGATGGTACCATTTCCTGAGCTGGGGAGACACGGGAGGAGGCTGGGAGGAAGTCAGGAGTTTACTTTTGGACGTGTTGAGCTGGAGCTGTTACCCGTTCTGCCTGGCTAGTGGCTGGCAGAGCCCCTAGGGCCTCAGGCCTGCGGAGTGACCCCGTCTGCCCATGTGTGGCCCCATTATGTGTTCAAAGCACCAAAATTGCTTGAGTGCTGTTTATCCCTTTTCAGAGCCAGAGACCTGGAACCTTCCCAGGCCCCAGGAGCAGGACGGACGGGCCTCCGCCTGTTCCCTCTGCAGCAAGGAAGGACTGCATGCGCCTTGCACCGGGTTCGGGGGGAAGGCGTGCCTGGCCCCGCGGGGATCTTGCTGTGAGTCCGGCTCCAGGCCTGGGCCCCTCTGGTTTCCTCCTCCTCCTCTGTTCCACCCATCAGTTAGGAGCGGGGGGCTCTGTACCTGCGAGTTAGGAGGGGTGCAGCCTCGTCCCCCTCAGGCCTCGGAAAGCCTTCTCGCAAAGCTGCCGACAGGCCAGCACAGAGGTTGTGGAGGTCAGAGCCTCTCACCCAAGCCCACCTCAGTGTGGGATCCCCAAGCCAAGGCCCCCGCAGCGGCTCCGCTTTCCCTCCCCATCCCCAGGGGCACCCCAGCAGAGCTTTGATGGTGGAGTAGTTCCTGGCAGTATCACCCACAGGAAGGGAGGGGACCCTGAGTCACCCCATGCTGGCGCGTGGTGGCCACTGGGGCCTGTGGGCAGGGCTGGCCTCGGGTGGTGACTGGGGTGGGAGCTGGAAGAGGGGACAATGGGCCCTTGTCTTTGTGGAGACTTCTTCCAAGATGCTCCAGCCCCTAGACAAGGATGACTCATCCCTCCTCAGGGATCCAAGCCTGGAGCTGGACCCACCCATTTCACAGACTAGAAAACCAAGTCGCAGAGGCAAGAAAAGCCCAGAACCCAGAATCCCTGGGCCTCCTGCTCAACCTGAGCTGTGGACCTGCTGGGTCCGCTGAGCCCGGAGATGGAACCTGCAAGAGAGACTTGCAGGCAGCAAAGGTCCAGGTAGTCAGCGAGTTCCAGGATCAGACAGGCTGAGCCTGGATCCCAGCTGAGTGACCCTTAGCGACTTAATCGCCTTCTCTGGACCCTGATTTTCACATTTGACAGGTCCCGGCAGCCCCTTCCTTCCATGGCTGTGATGTCCTTGGAGATCAGTGCTAGGGACGCGGCTCAGATAGACCTACTTAAAACCAGAGTCCCTGCTGGCCACGGTGACCTGTGATCCATGCCTGTCATACCAGGGACCAGGAGGCTGAGGTAGGAACATGGCAAGCTTGAGGGCAGCCTCAGTAACTTAGTGAAACCCTGTATCGAAATTTTTAAAAAGGGCTGGGACATAGCTCAGTGGTAGAACTTTTGCGTGTGAGACCCTAGGTTCCACCCCCAGGACCAAACACCCAACAACGACAACAAAGTACCTGCCCCTACCTGCTCCTGAGAGTGGCCCAGGCCAGGCCACTCTCCAGGCCATTCTCCAGGCTGGAGAATCTTGGAAGGTGATCTTCTGGGACAGACAGGTTGGCTTGGTGGTGGGATTAGGGCCTGTTAAACCAAATCCTCCAGGGCCCAACACTGGCCCCTGCCAGGGGCTCTGCAGCAGTAAGACCTGGTAGGAGTCTGGCATGGCCCTTTGGCCAGTTCCTCAGTGAATTTCCTTGCTGCCCGCCCCCATGCTGGCCCACTCTGCCCAGAGGGTCTTCCCAGACCGGACTCCACCCCACACCCCCTGGGGCCCACTGAAGTTTCGAGAGGCCAGCTGGAGGGCCCAACCAGTCACCCCTCTCTAAAGTGGATCCTGGTGACTCTCAGAGACCAGCGCTAGATGTGAGGAGGGGACGTGGGCCATCTTGGGGCTGGGCAGGGTGGGCACTGGGAGATGGCACCTTCTTACTGAGGACGAGGGCCTTTCTCCAAGGCCATTTGAACAGCACAGAAGGAAGGAAGGCCAGAGACTCAGTCCTCAGCCTGCAGGCAGCCTGGGAGCCGCGGGGTGCTGTCCAGACCTGGCCTCTGCGTTCCTCGCAGGGGTTTTCCGGTCAGCCCCTGCTTGCATGGCTGGTGCCTCTATGGCTGTCCCCAGATGTGCTCAGCCAGGGACCCAGGTGAGGGAGGAGGACGACTGGGCTGGCTCCTGGAGGCCACCCAGGCTTGGACTTTGCCTTGGCCCCAGCTTGCACCGCGGCCGAGGCTGCCTGCCCAGCGAGATCAACGGGATCAGGGGAGCAGAATGAGTGAAGTAACAGGGAAGATATGGAGCCCCACCCGCCCCGCCAGGAGGGTGCTGCACCCGCCAGGTCTTCGCTCTGCTCAGCCGTGCCAGGCACCAAGGGAGCTCAGCCCAGGCCAAGCCTTGCCGGCCCCGGGCTCAGGACGCAGACCCCCATAGCGCCCGGTGGCCTGCGTGGGCCTGTCCCCCCGCTGGGATTACTTCAAATCTCCTCTCCTGGAGCCTGGGAGGACCCAGGTGGCACTTGGTGACAAAGTCACACAGCACTGGGCTGTCTGGATCAGGTACTGGTTTGCCAGCCTGGTCCTGCTGGCCAGGGCTTCAGCTCCACCCACCCACCCATGCCTTGGGGACTCCCACAGAGCCCCTCTGTCTGCACCCAGGCTGCCTGTTGTGGGGGAGTCTGTTTGTCCCTGAGGTGCCCCACCCAGCCCGTGCCAGCTCCCTACCCGCAGCCTTTGACCAACACCGGCCAAACCAGCCTTTCTCAAGGAGCCCCGGAACTCAGGGGGGCGTCTCCAGGGCCGGATGGGAGGCTGGCGCTGCTGACTGGCCTGGACACTGACCAAGCTGGACACCCACCCGGGCACTTTCCCCTGCTGAGACATAGACAAAGAGAGAGTATGTTACTGAATGGGACTGTGCCCGCCAGCAGCGGGGCAGACCTCCCTCCACAGGGCCCTGGAGCCGCTCAGCCCCTGCTCTTGCTGCAGAGGGAAGAGGCAGAGCTAAGGGCACCCTGCCTGCTGGGAAAGTCACTGAGTGCCACCAGGACTTGAGCGAGTCTCACGCAGGCATGGTATGGGGTGGGCACCCCCGAGCCTGCTGGCCTGGCTCCCCCTGGCCTGGGCTGTCCTTAGCAAACAGCCCCCAGACTGCCCCAGGCCCTGGCCAGCTGAGATGGGGCGTCTCTCTCACCCTCTGGTTTCAGTGCCGCCCGTCCAGCTGGAAGGGAGTTGCTGAGGGCCTTGGACTTTGCACCTCTGACTCAGGAAGGTGGTCCTGACACACTGGGAGACCCCACCCTGGTTCCTTTCCTGTTTGCCACCCTCTCCCCAGCTTCAGGGGCTCTCTCCCTGTCAGCTGGGTCACCTTGGCCAGGCGCCTGGTACTCAAGCCCTACTCTTTCAGGGGACTTCCTGGAAGCTGACAGCCCCGCCGGCACCCTCCGCTCTGGCCTGGGAGGGCCGTACCTGATCTCCCAGTGCTGTGAATCTTTCTCTCGGTGCGCTGGTCCTCTGTCCAAAATTCTTGCTCATGTCCTCCTTTTTATCCAACATATCCGCCTTGGCCTAGAGACCAGCTCCATGTCAGCTGAAGAAGCCTCCCTGGTCCCGGCCTCCTGTCCCGGCCTCCGTCCCAGCCCTGCATTCCCACGGATCTTTGACCAGTGCTCATCCCCCTGGGCTGATCTCCTCAAGAGCCTGCCCCTCTCTGGACCCCCAGCCCAGGGCCAGCCAAGGACAGCTGGCCAAGCAGGGCAGGCCGGAGGCCAGGGCTACCAGCCTCCCCATGACACACGTGCTCAGAGCCATTCGCCTTAGGGGACATCACAGGGAGGGACATGGCAGCAGGAGGCCAGCATCTGCCCCAGGCCTAGCAAGTGCTTGGTTCCCTTGTCATCGTTTTTCAAAGGAGAATTCCAAGTCCCCGGGAAGGGAAGTGACTTCCCACAGGGTCTCTCAGCTCAGAGGTGGTGGAGTTGGCCCCGGAGCCCCTGAACGAGTGGCCTCAGTGACCACAGAGCAGCACGGTTCTGGCTCACTCCAGCCGCTGCGGGGCCTCAGCAGGACGCACTGCATACAGCCGAGCAGAATTCCGACCTCCAGGCCTCGTCCAGGGCTGAGGCCCAGAGCCAGAGGCCTGAATCCCAGGGACGGAACCTGGAAACGAATCCTCCTGGACTCAGAAGGATCCTGAGCACATGGCACATGGTGAATGCGACGGGGAAACTCGCCGCTCAAACCCCAGCTGGGGGCCCCTCTGTCCAGGGAGCCATCTGTCCCAAGGGGCCACTTCCCCGAGAGCCACTAGGCAGGGCCTGGACCTCAGACTTGACACTGGACACTCCCGATGCAGCAGACAGGCGTGGGAGGCACCCCCGAAGAGGCCAGGGCGGCTGGAGCAGCGCTGAGCTGCGATGAGGTGGCCCCGGACGCCCTGCCAGGAAGCCACTTAGCAGCAGCCGCCGGTGCACCGGAGACACCCAATCTGTCAGCACGGGCCGCGTGATGGACTGGCGTCCAGCCGTGGCTAAGGGCAGCCCCCAGAGGAGGGCCTGGCAGGCTCTGAGCCCCGATTCCAAGGGAGGAGGGGGCTGAGGTCAGCCTCCTAAGGGAGCTCAGGGTCCCCACGGCCACTTTCGCCACGTCCGCCTGCCACCTGGCTGGGGCAGGCAGAAGCAGAAGGAGGCCTTGGAGGCCTGGCCTGAGCGCCAAGGTGCAAGGTCCCAGACCTGTCCCTGCAAGTCACCTCATGCCTCAGTTTCTGTTTCCTTACGTACAAGTGGTTCCAAGCCACTATCTTGGCATGAAGCATGGAAAGGGCCTCGCTGGTTTTTCTGCCCCCTGCCTATCCGCCCTTCTCTGTCCCCTTGTGTCCAGCAGTCTGACCCTTCGGGTCTGCCTCACCCGGACGCCTTGTCTCGGGAGGTGTGGAGGGGAGAGGGGAGGGAGGTGCTTCCCCGAGGCTTCGTGCCTCTGCTAGCTGGGTCAGTGGCCGTGTCCCCCTAGGGTCCCAGCTCTAGGGTGGAGAGGGTCCTCTTGCATGGTCCTGGCTCTGCCCTGACCTTGGCCGCACCCTTCTTCCCTGTGTCCCCAGTCCTGGCTCCTCGGGGCTCCCTGACCCCCGCCCCTGCCCCTTTCGGAACGTCCTCCTTTGCTGGCTTCCGTGAATCCCTGTGGGGCGAGAGCTCTGACCCCCGCCAGGGTTCTCTGGGTCCAGGACCTAACGCAGCGGCAGCATCTGGGGCTCCTGAGCTGCTGTTTAGCAAAGGGCGCCCCTCCCCCAGCTTGGAACTGGGTCCTCCAGCCCGGGTCTTCCGCCTCGGTCTACTTGTCTCTGGGGCACGGGCTTTGTCCTTCTCTGTCACCCTCTGCAAGGCCTGTTCCTCAGTTTCCCTACCAGGACTGAAATCCACGCTGAACTCCTGCGTCCCTGATGGTGGCCCAGCCCAGGCAGTTCTCGCTCTGGGGAGTCAGGTAGGACCCGGCCCACCTCCCAAGCCCACATCACCTGGCTGTGTACGTCCCGAGTGGCCAGATGGCCCGTCCCCTGCGGTCGCTCCCCTCCACCCCCATGTGCTCAAGCCTGTCATCTGTCACATCCCCTGCACGACACTGTGACCTTTGGGTGCCCCGAGAGCCAGGCGAGTGTGTTCCTGCCTTGAAGGATGATGCTCAGCTCGGCACCCTCTGTCCCCGCAGGACCTGCATGCTCACGCCCGGTCTAACAGGAGCTGGGGAGGCCACCTGTGGCTGACAGGGGGGCGTGGGAGGCCAGGAGGCTGGGGACAGTGCTGGGAAGCTGGTGCCAACCAGGAGTGGCAAGCGAGCTGCAGAGACCCCCAGCCCTGCCAGCAGAGAGCTGAGCCCCTGGGCTCTCCAGGAGGAGGACTGTGGCCGCTGCACTGCTGGCCTCCAGACCCCAGGCGCCTGGGCTGCAGGGGGAGCAAGGCAGGAAGGGGAGCTGGAGGGGGCGTGGCTGGGGCGGCCGGGGCCTAGCAGTTCTGGGCCCAGTGGTGGAGACAGAAGCAGGGGCTCCACACACACTCCCTCCCTGCTGGCACGGGGCAGCTGGACCAGACCGCTCACGTTGGCCCAGAAACGTTGATCCTCGCACATGAGCCCCCCTGGGCCAGCCCTGCCCTGGGGCCTATTTCCTGTCCCTCACTGTCCTGCCAGCCCGGGTCCCAGCCTTGCTGCCATGGTGGAGCCTCCAGGCACCTTCTCACGGCTCCTTGCCACCCGTGCCTGCCTGGGGCTCCCCAACCCTCCTCAGCCTGTCCTCCTGGCTTTGAAGATGCCCTGCCTCGCAGCTTCCACTCACCCCCAGCCCCAACCTGGAGAAGGAGCTCCCAGCCTCCTTTGGGCCTCCAAAGACCTTCTAACTATTCCTCCTCTGGGGCCCCAGGTTCAGCGTCTCTGGTTAGACCACCTTTCCTTTTTCTTTCTACTGGGCATTGATTCCAGGATTGCTCTCCCACACCCTCAGCCCTTTCTTATTTTTTATTTTGAGAAAGGGTCTCATTAAGTTGCTCAGAGCCTCCCTGAATTGCTGAGGCTGGCTTTGAACTTGTGATCCTCCTGCCTCAGCCTCCCGAGTCACTGGCATTACCGGTGTGCAACTCTGCATCTGGCCTTTAGTGGTATCCTGAAAAATAATGAAGTTTTAAATTTTTGTGAATTCCACTTTATCATCCCTTCTAACACGTTTGGTGATTTTAAGCACTGATATACCTTTGCCTATCTTGAAGTCATAAAGATATTCTACAATTTCTTCTACAAGCTGTGTGGTTTGAAATGTCACGCTTAGGTCTCTGGCCATCTTGGACTCATTTGTGTGTGGCGTGAGGTAGGGATCAAGGTTCACTTTCTCCCCGCAGTTCACATATTCAGTTGCTCGGGCAACAGGTATTGAAAAGACACCTTTAACATAGAATCATACCCCTGGCTTCTGCATAAAACTAGTGCCCTTACTCTCACAAGGACCATTTCTAGACTCTTCTCTTCAGGCTCCGATCTGTCAGTGATTAAATATGCCCAAGTCTTTCGGTGACTAAAACCCTCCATTTCCCATAAGCCCACGCTCTCCTGAGCTCCTGAGAGCAAACTCTCCTCTCCTTCAAGGCAGAGCTATTTTGAGATGTGCACCTTCTGTTTCCATCTCTTACCTCCTGGGTCCTCCTCAAGTGGATTGTGTGTCTGCTTACTATGGAGTTGGAAACTCTCTTTATAGACTAGATACAACGCTTTGTTGGATGTGTGTTTACAAAAGCTTCAGTCTGTGGCTTGCCTATCATTTTCTGAATAATGTTTTAGAAGAACTTAAGTTTTTCACTTGGATGAATTCCAATTTATTGATTTCTCTCTCTCTCTTTCTCTCTTTTTCTTTTTGTGCTGGGAATTGGGTTAACCACTGAGTCACATCCTCAGCCCTTTTTATTTTTTATTAGAGACAGGGTCTCCCTAAGTTGCTTAGGGCCTCGCTAAGTTGCTGAGGCTGGCCTTGAACTCACCAAGCTCCTGCCTCCTGAGTTGCTGGGATGTCAGGCATGCATGTGCCTGGGAAGTTTTTTTCTCTTATTAGTCTTTGTGCTTTTTGTGTTGTAGTGCAGAAATAGTTGCCAAGACCAAGGTACCTGGGGTTTTTCTTCTGTATTTCTTTTAGAAAATTTGTTGTTTTAGCTTTTACAAGGCAGGTCTGTGATGGCTTTGGAGCTACTCTGTGTGGTGTGAGGTAGGGTCACTTCCTCCTGCCTCGCTCCTCCTCCTCACTGGAGATGGATTCTGCTGAAGTTTGAAGCTTACGCTCCTTTCCCCTGATCACCTTGTTACCCTCAAGGGCAAACCTGAGACTCCCAGCCCAGCTTTGCTGATGACCGATCATGGCCTGCCCCAGTCCACGTCTCCAGCGTCCCCGTTCCAAACGAGCCAAGCGTCTCCCTCTGGCTTCTGGGTTTCAGCCATGTTGCGCCTTCTGCCTACAGGTGCCACTCTCCTGTCCCTCTGTCATCACGAACTTTTGGTGATTCTGGGCAGGTCCTTCAGGGATTAATTTAGAAGTGGCCCACCCTCTGCCCCCAGGAGCCCTGGACAGCACCAAAGGATCCCTCTGGACCCTGGGCATGCTGAACACGCCTGGCTGCTTCCCTCCGGAGGCTGGGGGCTCCCTCCAGGCTAGGACAGGTGTCCCTTCCCTCTAGATGTTCATCAACACCTTTCACAACCTGTAGCACTTTCTAGGATTTGTCAGCTGAATATCAGCCACGCCTTTATCTGGTTCTTGGTGGCAGTGTGAGGCACGGCTCAGGGGATGCCCAGGGCTGGCCAAGGTGTGAGCCAGATCCCTCCACGTACCTCGCATCTGTGCCCTGGGGGATTCCCTGTGGAAATGAGGAGCTGGGGCTGGGAGGGATGCAGGAGCTGAGGTTTTGGCAGTGAAGACCTAGGAAAGCCGAGGAAATGGCCTCAGGCGGAGCCGGGTGCAGGGCCTGGCCGGGCACAGAGGAGCCCCGCACCAGGCACGGGCCCCTCGGCAACCGCTGGGCCTTTTGCTCGATCCTCCCTGCTCTGGCCAGGCAAGGGGTGAAGCTGAGGTCACCCAAAGCCTCTCTCAAACAGCCGCCTGCCGCAGGGGACCCGGGAGGCCAAGTCAATAACCCGAAATCATAAAATCTCGAAGGCGTTGAGCGTTTGGACTGAGGAGCAGACACAGCAGAGGGCCTTTCCCAGGGAGCTCGCGGGGAACAAGCAAAACAGATTTATGGGCGTCTGGTCGCAGCTGGGGGCGGGGCGGCCGGCTCCGGTGGAGCCGCAGAGGTTTCCAGAGCACAGGAAGGGTCTGCACGGTCCCCAGGCCCAGGGTCCGAGACCCGGAGCGCCGTCTCCTTCCTGAGGTGTCCTCGTGAAGAACGAGAACGCAGTCACTGGCACCTCCGTGGGTTCTCTGGGGACCTCCAAGCCCAGCCCCCTTTTCCAGGAAAGGCCATCGGAGAGCCATGCTGGACCCGGAGAGAGCGGGTGGGCGGGCCGGACCTTGGACGCCCACATGGAGGGGGACAGCCTGGCCCTCCTGCAGCCCCTTGGCTTGCCCAGTCACGGGCACATGCCTGGTCCTTTCTGCGTGCTGGACGGAGACCCACAGGCTTCAAAGTGAAGCACGCACGCGCGCTCGCGCACACACACACACACACACACACGTGAACACATGAGCTGCTTCTGAGCACCAGATTTTGCGACAGGGACAATGAGGAGCTTGATTTTCCAGAACTGCCTGCTGACGTTGGGGACCTGGTTCCTGTACCCACCAGGGAGCCTCCCTCCCTCTGCCCACCTTCCAGCACAGTCCAGGACACTTGCCCAGGCCGCTCCTTGGCTAGGGTGGTCTCCCAGCAGTCCCGGGATGTCTCTGGGGAGCCCAGGGCTGGTCTTCCAGTTTGGCCACCACAGTCAGGTGGCCAGGACTCCAGTTCCCAGGGACCACGATGTGCTTGCAAAGGGACGGTCACCATCCTGGGAGGAGTGAGAGAGCTCAGCAGAGCCCCTGCTGTCCTGCACACCACCAGCCCACCTCAGGGACCGGTGTCCTCCCCTCCCAACTGCCCATGCTCCCTCTCCCTGACTCTGAGAGTCACCAACCCCTGCACCGCCATGTCCTCTCTCCCTCAGCCCAGGGCCACGCAACAGGAGCCCCCCAGCCACCCTGGTTGCTGGCAGTCGGAGGGGCTGCTGTCCTTTTGCATCAAACAATCCAGGGTCAGGCTGTGACCTTGGCCCACCTGCCGTGGCCTCTGGGATCTCAGAACTGCCATGATTTATTTCCTGCAGGACTGAGAAGACAGGCCTGAGTGGCAGGCCTGGGTCTCCACAGTCCCCAGGGACAGTCTGGTGATGGCCACCTCCAACCAAATTTGCTGTGGAAAGTGCTGGGCCTCCTGAAAGTTCTGTCCAGACCCATGAGGAAGGTCTCTAACCAGAGTACTGTGAGGGAGTCATTGAATTTTGTATCTGTGAACAGGTGTGTTTTTCTGGGAAAAGTCCCAAAGATGAACAACCGCAGTTGAGAGAGGGACAGAGGGACAGACAGGCCCTGGGTCTGCAGCCAGATCCCAGCATAGCCATTCCATGCCCAGAGGCAGACCTTGAGGGCTGGGTTCTTGCAGCCTCATGCTCACCAAGGAGAAAAGGAGACCCAGAGAGAAGGACGTGGCTGGGGTCACCTTCCCGTGGAGGGGATTGCCGTCTGGAAGCCAGACCTGGCCTGCGGGCTCCCTAGGTGGGTCTATCAGGAGGTGGGGGGTAGGGGTAGGCCAGCCTCCCCAACCCTAACATGCACATATGTGCACATGCATGTATACACACAAGCACGCACACAGACTCAGTGTGCATGGTGTATGTGCACCCCCCAGTGCCCAGCAGCGAGGACAGCCTTCCCGCCCGGGTGCTGGCCACCTGTGCTGCTTCTCTGGGGTGCCAGCCTCCCCACACCCTGCCGCGAGGCTCGGGGAGATGATGGATGGGGAGCCCAGGCCGGGCTGAGCGACGCCTCAGCAAGATGGCATGCAGGCCGAGGCCAGACCAGGGCGTGACCCCAAGTAAAACCGTGAAGCAAACACCATCGGGCTTGTAAACTCGGGCAGACAATAGGGAGAGCGGCGAGCGGGCTCTGTGAAGAGCATCCGGCCAGGCCAGAGCTCAGGGCCTGCCTGGCTCGGGGCGGCTGAGGGGACTGCAGGCGGGGGGCTGCTTGGGCTTGGCTGGGACCTGCGTCTCGGGCTGCGCTGGCCCGTCCAGCTCCGAGTTGGCTGGGAGGGGAGGCCTGGCCTGCGCACAGTAAACAAGAGAGGAAGATAAATGGCACATGTGTCTGGAACGGGTGGGGAGAGGGGAGAGGTGAGCGGGGGTCACCAGGAGGCCCGTCGCCTTCCTTGGCCGCTGCCACCTCTGGGAGGAGGGCCCAGTGCTCCAGGGGGGCTCGATCTGGAGCCCGGAGGACTGCTGGGGGTCGGGGCGGGACCCAGAGGCAAGGCGCCTGAGCCTGCAGAGCGACATGGGGCCTTTGAGGAGAATTTCCACCTGGAAAATCCCAGCGGCCTGCGAGGGCTGCCTGCCGAGTGGCGGGCAGGAGGGAGGAGGCCTCTCGGCCAGGCGGGCCCTGGGGAGGGGGCCCTCTGGACTCCATGCCTCCTCCTGGGTCCCTGGCTCTGTGTCAGAAAGTCCCCGCCCCTGGTGACCCCGTTTCTACCTCGGTGGGCACTCCATCTGCACGGCCCACGGCACCCAGCGCCTCACCCCTCAAGCAACCCCATTGCTGTGGCCCACGGCTCCTCCTGGGGATGGCTCCTCCTGGTGCCCCTCAGGCAACTGGGCCAGTGGGCAGCCCTGGAACTGAATTCTCCCCACAGCCGACCTGCTCCCGACGTCTCCCCACCGAGCCCTCCAGGTCGCCCTGCGCAGGGGCCATCTCACTCCTCCCGGAGTCCTCAGGGCGGAGGCCCAGTCCCGGGCACCCCAGGCCCACCTGGACCCTCGCTCTTCCTCTCCCCTCTCCTCTCCTCTGCTTTTCGACTCCCCAGCCATGAAACACCATGTGGGGCTTTGAACTCAACACAGTTCCCTCCATACCAGGTTCTTCTCTTGCCGCTTCCTTCTAGAAGGTTCTGGCACTCTCCCCTTTGGTCCAGGCAGGAGACATTGACCTGCCCTGAAAAGTGGGGTCTTTGAAGGGTGTGGGCAAGAGCCATGCCTGGAAGGTCTGAGAGGGAGGCTCAGCCCTGGCTGGGAAGTCCACCTGGAGGGGTCGAGGTGGGGTCAAAGCCCTCCCTGAGAAACCCCAGTGGGAGAGGGGAGCCTGCGGGGGGAGCCGACCTGAGGGGAGAGATGGTCCCTCTCCAGCAGCCCCCATTCATCAGGCCTGCCCAGAGGGTCAGCAGGTGAGGGTCAGCGGGCAGTGCCAGCAGGGGTGCCAGGCTCAGGGACACACCAGGTGACTGACTCGGCCCTGCCTGTGGTCCTGGGGCCAGTGCTGGATCTTCCTGGTACCTGGCTGCTCAGGGGTGCGGAGGACAGGAGCCCCTGGGGACTGGTGAGCAGGAGGGATGCCTGTGCTCCCTCTTGGACAGCTTCTTCCCCCAGGGCAGGGACCTCCCGATCACACTGTTCCCATCGCAGTCCTACACGGGCACACCAGGACGGTTTCTTCAGACTGGGGTGTCCCTACTCCCTGCTTCTTTGAAGAGGGACCCCATCCGTGTTGGACCAGAGGCTCCCTGCAGGAGGCCCAGGTGGCAAGCTCCCCAGCGTGTTCCTTGCCAGCACCTCTCCTGCTTCCACTTCTAGTTTCATGAGTGAGAAAACAAAGGCTCAGAGAGGGTAAGCAACTTACCCAGAATGCACAGGTAGGAAGCCATAGAGCCTAAATTCAAACTTCAGTACAGTCAAGGTGTGCCTTGAAGATCAGGCACCTTCTCAGCCAGGGAAGGATGTGAGCATCAGGGGGCAGGGCCAGACCTGCTGCTGCAAGGCTACTCTGCCACAGATGGACTGGACAGGCCGGGAGAGCTGGGGGCGGGCAGGAGAGCTCTGGTGCAGGGTGGCACAGTGGTCCCCTAAAGGGATGGAGGGATGTGTGCTGGGCCAACCACTGCGGCTTGAGGAAAGGGAAAGGATGAGCGGCCAGGACACTGGGGACTGCGTTTAGCAAAGGAGGAGGCCTAAGAGGCCAAGGGTCAGGAGGAGCCCAGGGGCCAGTGGTGACTCAGGTGAGGTTTGCCTGTCAAGATGGGACACCAAGGAGCAGAGGGCTGTGTGCAGAGAAGGAGCAACCGGGGCCACCTGGGGAGCTGGCTGGGCACATGGGTCTCCTCTTTCTTCCTCTTACCT
Source organism: Sciurus vulgaris (assembly GCF_902686455.1). Lineage (NCBI taxonomy): Eukaryota > Metazoa > Chordata > Mammalia > Rodentia > Sciuridae > Sciurus > Sciurus vulgaris. The sequence goes on along the minus strand of NC_136479.1, from coordinate 35,506,639 downwards.
TGGAAATCCCCTCCTAAAATGGCCAAGGACTGCCAGGTTCTGACCCCTCTCCCCCATCAGATCTCACCTGGCTTTCCTGCCCATGAGGAGGGCAGCAGACAGTAGGGAGGGAGCCAGGCCTTGCCTGGGTGGCCCAGGACCAAGCCCAGCGGCCAGACCTGAGCCCATCTTAGCTAGGTGCAGAGGCACCCATCCCCTGCTCAGTGGGGCTGTGTGTCCACAGAGGAGCTCTGAGGGTGCAGCCTGGTTTCTGGGCTCCATGGCTGGCCTTCACTGGCCCAAGGCCTGAGGCTTGCTTGGGGCTGGTGGTCTGCACATCCAGACCCCTTGGCATGGAGAGCTGTGCTGGGGATACGGGGAGAGAGGTTGGCGGCTGAGGATCCTGGGTGTTCCAGCCGCCCACGGTGCAGCCGGCATCAGGCCCTGGCAGGGGTAGGCTGGACTGCAGGTGGCAGGGAGCCCGGGCCTGCTGGTGGCTGGCTGTGGAGGCAGTTGCTCGGCTTGTTTTCCGTCTCCTCCCCAGAGTACCAGCCAGCTCATTGCCTTCCCTGATGGGCCCTGGGGCAAGTGTGCCTCCTGGGCCATCAGGCAGGCCTTGTTGGACCAGCCCCAGCTCCGCCTGGCTGGGCATCACGGGCAAGCTACTTACCCTCTCTGAGCCTCAGTTTCCCACTAGGACATGAAGAAGACAAGCTGGCCTGGTGCATGGCACACAGGGGGTGGTAAGGTGAGAAGGCAGCCCCCACGGCCTGATCCAGGGCCCGGAGAGACACCAATCCAAAGGCCAGTTGCCAGAAGTCCTGACATCACGCTTCTGTCGGGGCCTCTTCTGGAGAAGGGCTCCTGGACGCAGATCCCTCCAACAAGAGGACAAGAAGGAAGGCGCACCCGAGACCCAGGCCTGCTCCCGACCACCATCTTCAGGGACATCGGACGTTACGCCCTGGGTGGCGGAAGGAGGAGCCGGGTACCAGCTCGGATTCTGCCTCACTCTGCGCTGCTCTGGCACTGGCTCTCCCTGTGAAGACATGGACCGGCTGGTGGCCCTGGGGACTCTGAGCACTTGACTTTCAGTTCCAGGGCTCTTCTTCCTTGCCATTGCGGTAAAGGGGCATCGGTCCTCTCTGCCCGACACATCCCATGCCCTCTGTGGTCTCCAGCCCTTGCCGATTGAGGTCCCCTTACCCGGATGCCCTCCTTCCTCATCCTGGGTTTTCCAAGTTCTCCTGGTTTTCTAACGTCCACCCCAGCTCAGCCCTTCCCGGCATCCCTGCCTCTGCTCTGGACTGCTTCCTGCTGAGTCCAGGAACCCCGCGCTCCCTCCCAGCCAGCTCTGCCGCCATGGGCCCAATCTCCCTTCCTCCTGGCCCGGGCCTCAGTGTCCCCGTGGCCCCTGTGGTTTGGGTCTGCACTCTCCAGCCAACAGGAGCTCGCAGAAGGACCCAGAAGCCTCAAGGCCTGGCCGCGGGTCCCTGTGCTGTCATTTCTAACGGTGACCTCCGGAAAGGCCTCGGTCGCCCCGTGTGGCCAGGGACCCTTCATTCCTGGAGCAGAAACCCCAGGTCCCACTCTGACTCTCTGGCGCCGGCCACAGGGCCTGCCACTGGTTTGGTGGCCCCCGTACCGTCCACCACCTGAGTCCTGCTGGCTGCTCCCCTGACAGAAGCTAATGCCTGCGGGGCACCTGGATCTCCCTCCTGCCGAGGGTCCTGAGAGTCACCCTGAGCCTCCGGGGGCGTCACAGAGGGGAGGCAGGCCCTGGTAGAGGGTCCAAAGAGAGGTCACTGGAAAGGTGGAAGGGGGCGTGGGGCAGATGGGGGCATCAGAGGCTGAGGGGCCTGTGGGTCTCGCTGGCAGCAAGGGTGGGGTAGTGATGGCAGGAAGATTTCAGAAGTGGTCCAGGCATGTGTTCTGAAGCATTCACTGGGAATCCCAGAGTCCCTGGCAAGAACTCCCGAATCCCTTCCCTATTGTTAACATCAACATGCAAAATACTGTCAGGCCCGCCATGACCAATCTTTGAGCCTTTCCATTACCCACGGGCGGCCTGCCACCTGTGGTCCTGGGGGCGCGCCCACTCTGGCCTCTGCCAGGACCCTGGAGAGGGGCTGGCCTGAACAAGCCCACGGGGAGCTTGGGCCAGTCTCTCCAACTTGTTGCCCAGGCTGTGGACTCTGCCAGGTGTCAGGTTCAATTTCCCAACCCTCTTGCTCTGAGAACCAAACATCTTGTCCCTCCACCCAAGCCGGGTCCTCCTAGGCCGCCTCCTTGGCAGCAGGAAGATCCCTTGTGGGGACGGTCAGAAGCTCCAGGCAGGGCAGGCTGGGACGGAGGGCAGAGCCGTTCATCCAATGTCACCCACCTCTGAGCGGGCTGCTGGCCAAAGGGCAGGCCAGGCGGTGGCTAGGTGGCAACGGAAGCCCCGCAGCAGGAGGTGGTGAGTGAGTCGGGGGTCTGGGCTCCACCCCCACCTCACCCCGTCTCGTGGCCGCCACCAGGGTTGGTCCCACTGGCAAATAAGGTGGTTGAGTAACAGGGCTTCTGAGGTCCATCCACCTCGGTGAGTCAGCGAAGTCCCTCCCCAGCCGGCCCACATCCCTCGCCTAACGACACTCTTGCCCTTTATGAAAATCGTATCTATGATTTAACGTCTATAACTTGATCGTTTTTAGTAAATGCACAGAGTTGTGCTGTCATCTCCCCAGTCGACCCTGGAGTGTTTTCAAGCCCCCCCAAGGAACCCAGATGGTGGCTGACACGCTTCCAGCCCCGACTCCCGATCTCTGCCGCCAGCCCAGCTCTAGGCAGCTACTGATCTGCTCCCTGCCTTCCTTGCTTCTTTAGAGAGAAAGGGCACTAGGAAAATGGGACCTGCTGGCTTCTCCCAAACCAGCTCCTTCCCTGGCCCCATCTTGTCCCCCAGCCCTGGCCTCCAGGCCTCCAGGACCTTGGGCTGCAGACTCTCCCTGCCTCCAGTTCCCACCAGCGGGACCCCTTGCTCATGGGCCTCTCAACATCCTGCACTCCGCCTTCCTCCAGCCTGTCCCTCTCACCTCCCTGTGGGACCCTCCAAAGGTGGGAAGTGGATGGAGTCACCTCCCTGCCCAGCACAGACCTGCCAACGGGTCTCCAGCGCCCCCGGGGCCAGTGCAAACTTCTGCACCTGAGTTTCCGTCTGGATTCCCTGAAGGTGGCACACGAGCAGGGATGTGCACGTGGGAGGTGACTCCTAGAGACAGGAGAGAGGAGCCGGGGAAGAAGGAAGACCCTCCGTGAAGCTGGAGAGAGCCGCATCCTCCTTCCCGCACTGAGGGGGTCCTGGTTTAGATGTGAGGTGTCCCCAGAGCTCATGGGTGAGACAGTGCAAGAGAGCTCAGAGGTGAGGCGACCGGGTTATGAGAGCCTTAACTTGATCAGCGCAGAGTCCCCTGGTGGGGATCACCTGGGCGGTACTGTAGGCAGGCGGGCTGTGGCTGGAGGGGTGGGTCCCTGGGGGTGTGCCACTGGGGTTTATATTTGGTCCTTGTGGAGTGGAGCTCTCTCTCTCTGTTTCCTGGTTGTCGTGACCTGCGCTGCTTTCCTCTGCCACACTCTCCCGCCTTGATGTTCTGCCTCACCTCGGCCCACAGCAATGGCGTCCATCATCAGTGGACTGAGACCTCTGAAGCCGTGAGCCCTAAAAGAAACTTTTCCTCCTCTAATTGTTCTTTTTAGGTCTTTAGGTCACAGCAGCAAAAAGCTAAAACAGAGGGGACTCCATTCCACCAAACCTCTGAGAATTGTACAAAATGCCACTCAGATCTGTCCATCCAGATGACAAGTGACAGCTCCCACCCCCTGGTTGAGGGTCTCATCAGGGGAGTGGACCTCCATGTCCGTATCCCATGCTGAAAGGGCATCCCATGCCCAGAGGACTGAGGCAGAGAAAGGTGCTGTGTTCGTTCCTTTTTGTCACTGTGACAAAAACCTGAGAAAACTGACTGAGAGGAGGGAGGATTTATTTTGGTTCACTGCTTCAGAGGTTCAGTCCATGGTTGGCTGGCTGCATGGCTTTGGGCCCAAGGTGGGGCAGAACATCACGGCCGAAGAGCGTGGCAGAGAAAGCTGCTGAGTTTAGGGCAACCAGGAAGCAGAGATAGAGACAAAGGAACAGACGCACAAATACCCCTCCGGGGCACACCCCAGTGACCTCTTTCCCAACTAGACACTACCTCCTAAAATTCCACCACCTCTCATAACACCATCAAGTTACTAAACCACCTGTGGATCAACCTACTGATGAGGTCAGAACCCTCAGTCCCTTCCCAAAGTCCCACCTCTGGACATTGAGCCTTCAACACATGAGCTTTTGAGGGCTATTTCAGACCAACCCATAACGGGCATTGTGGTCCCCTTAGCTGGGCCAGGCACCCAGTCCCCACCTGCTGGGAACCAGCTACCATCTCCTTCTGTACAGAATGGCCTTCAGCCGATGGGGCCAGAGCAGCCAGGAAGTTGAGCAGCCTAGAGTTACTGGCTAACTGAAATGCAGGTCTTCTTGCTTCAAGGGGCACCAACACCGTGGTACAGTGCCTTCCCGAGGGACCAGGACAGAACCAACCTTCTCTGGGCCACATCTTGCCGCCTTCCCTCAGGAACTCCTGTACACTCAATGCCTGACGCAGGCTCTGCTTCTGGGGAGCCCGGACTGGTGCAGGTATGAGCCCGTGTGTGAGGCAGGACTGTTGTGGGATGCAACCGTCCGCCAAGGCATGACGACATCTGAGGGACCCTAACTGGCTTCAGTGCTGCAGCCAGACAGGCCCACCATGCCTGTGCAGTCTTCTCCCTTGTCTTTCCTCCTGAACTGCAGCAGACTTGGTGGCTGATTGGCGCTAAGAATGAAACGCAGCCTTAGAAACGCATATTGCCCATCCCTGCCATAACCGTCTTGCTTTGGTCTGGACCCAAGCCCCGCAAGGACCCCAAGGACAAGCTGCATGTGGCGCTGTGGACTGGAGGTAGAGGGCAGCTTGGAGGCTGTGGCCCTTAAGGGAGTCTGGCTGGGGGTGGCCGAGAGGCCAGGGTAGAGTCAGGAGGGAGCATGGAGGGAGCCAAAGGCAGCACTGATCTGGAGGGTGGCCTGTGAGACGGCAGGGTGTTCACATAGGACATTCAGGGTCCATGTGCATTGGTGGGAGAGGGGGCTCTGGACCAGACTGGAGGCCAGCGAGGGGTGATTATGTGAGAAGGCACTTTGGGAAAGGGATTTGGGACAGTCATTGGAGACCCAGGTCCCAGCCTCAGGGCATGAGGTGAGGCACGCTGTGGGACAGGGCTCGGCACAGAGGTGCCAAACACGCAGTCAGACACAGCTGGCGTGACTTGAGGCTGAGCCCCAGATGAGGAGTCTGGAACTGCTACGTCTCCCTAATCAGGATGGACCCAGCCGGCCCTCAGGCCTGCAGGGATGCGGAGCCCACAGGCGAGAGACCAGGAGGCTCCGGCAGCAGGGAGATCGGCTGTGAAGAAGAAGGCAGGTGCCCAGTGGGCACACCAGCAGCCCCCACCAGCACCTCCCAGCCAGGAGCTCCTGGGCACTTGATGTCTCTGAGCACCTGCTCCAGGCAGAGCCCTGACCTGTGCCCGGCCTTCCTTCTGGCAGCATCTGAGTGCCAGCTTCCTGCAGCCAGACTCAGGCTTGTATATATATATATTTTTTTTTTTTCATTTCAGACAGTATCTTTTCAGCTCCCAAAGTTCCCTTTTATTTTATATTTCTTTATTATGTGTTGTGTTCCTTTAAAAAATATTAGACATAATTTTGGCTATAAAATCTTATCTTTTATGTACTAAGAAGATTTTATATATCTGAGTGTATGAAATCTTACCACTAATATCATCATCTGTTTCATTTCTAGATTTTAAAATTTTTTTCTTGGTTAGAGGCACATACTGCTTTTTGCATATCTATAAGGATTTTTTAGTTTTTATCGAGATATAATTCACATACTGTACAATTCATCCAGTTGAAGCATACACTCCAGGGGCTTCCAGTATGTCCACAGTCATACAATCATCACCGCAATCTATTTTATGAGGTTTTTCATCACCCCCAAAAGAAGCCCTGCTCCCTTCAGCCAAATTGCTTCACCCCACCCGACCCCAGCCCTCAGCAAGAACTAATCTACATTCTGTCTTTACAGATTGGCCTATTCTGCGCATTTTGGTAAAATGGAATCCTAACATATGTGAACTTCTGTGGTTAGTGCCAAGTTTTCAGGTTCACCCGTTTGTAGCATGTATCAGTTCTTCATTTATCTATTGCCAAATAACCTTCCATAGTATGGGACATAGCAATTTTGGTTGGTCATTGAATACTTTGGCATTATGCCTCTTTTCTTTCCACCCATAGAAATGTTATGAGGCATATATTGATGTCCCCTCTTACAGACAGGGAAAGTAAGACAATTAGAGAGGTCAAGAGCCCTGAGGAAGCTGGCCTGGGAGAGGAGACAGGACCTTGCTCTGAAAAGGGAGTTGGTGAGGGAGGGGCATCATACTCTGGGAAGCCAGTGGCAGGAAGGGAACAAGGTCCTGCTCTGAGAAGCCCCAATCAGAAGGAGAGGGTGTGGCCCTTCCTTAGCCATCTTCTGTGGCTTCCACTCAGAGGAGTCCCATTCATTAGGATTCCTTAATCAGTGGAGGTCAGCAGGTACGGGCGTGGGTCTCAAGGCACCTTCAGCTTAAAGCACATCCAAAAGAATAAATGCAAAGGAAACCACACATCATAGTCAGGTTGCTGAAGACAAAAAGTAAAGAGAAATATCTCAACAGCAGCCAGAGGGGCCGATGACACATTATATAAAGGAACAAAGATAAGGATGACTGCTGACTTCTTGTCAGAAACAATGGAAGCCAGAGGACAATGAGATGTGCGGGGGGAGAAGTTGTCACCCTAGAATGCCTCATCCAATTAAAAGCGCTCCCCAAAATGGAGACAAGATTCAGATGTTTTCTGATAAACAAAAGGTGAAAAAAATATTGCCACCAGATCTTAACACAAAAAAGATTTCTAAAGAGAAATTCAGGCTGAAAAATGATACCACTCAAGTAAGTTGATATACAAGACAATGAAAAGCATTGGAAAACACAAGTATGTGGACTCATACCAAGGAATTTTCTCTTGTTTTTAGTCTTTAAGATACTATTTTCTGAGCTGGGCATCATGGCACACACCTGTAATCCCAGCTTGGGAGGCTGAGGCAGGAGGATTGCAAGTACAAGGCCAACCTCAGCAATTTAGCAAGACTAAGCAACTAGCGAGACCCTGTCTCAAAATAAATCTAAAAAAGGCTGAGAATGTGGTTAAGCGACCCGGATTCATTCCTAGCACCGAAACAAAGTGAAACAAAGCAAAACAAACAAACAAAACCCAATTGTCTGTTTAAAGAAAAAAATAACAGTGTATCATGGGGGTTTATGATATACAAAAATGGAAGGGGGAAATATTGCTGTAAAATAGTATGTTTTTAATGAGAAGCTAGATATAATTTTAAGGTAGATTGTGATGAAGTAAAGAGTCAAACTACAGACTAAAGCAAACGCACACACCTACACACACACACACACACACACACACACACACACACAAACACACACACACAGAAGGAGCTAAGAGGCCAAATGTGATTAAAACCGAAGATGAAATAAAACCAAACAACCAACAAACAAAAAATCTCATCCAAAGGAAGGTGGGGAAAACATACGAACAGCAGCAAAGAGCAGAAAGGAACAAAGAGAAAACAAATAGCAAGATGGTGGAGTTAAGGGCAGTGTGTTGGGGGCTAGGGGTGTAGCTCAGTTGGCAGAGACTTGCCTAGCATGTGCTAAAGCCCCAGTCCTCAGCACCCCCAAAGCCAAAAACCAAAACAACAACAACAAAAACAAAACAGAACACACAAACTCCAAACCCAATAGATTGCTTTGTCTCTTGCCCCATGGACAGTTGACCCTTCCACCTTCAAAGCTAGAAAACCAAACAAAACATACAACATAGTAGCTGACATGGTCAACAGGAAGTGCTGATGTGTGATCCGTGAGAGAAGAGAGATGAGGTAAACTCTAAGACCTAGAAAATTCACTAAGAGCCAGGAAAATCGACATGCCTCTAAATAGCCCATGGGTCAAAGAGAAATGACATGGGAAACCAGAAAATATCTCACATCAGACAGAAATGGAAAAGACCCCAAAGTCTCCATGTGTGGGGGTGCAGCCCCAAGCAGTGCTCAGAGGGTAATTTACAGCTTTGATCACTCTGGCTGTGGTGTGAATGTGTGTGTGTCCCCCGCAGAGGGCGTAACCAAGCAACCCCTGGCTGAAGAGATGACCACAGAGACGGGAGCCCAGCACTAATCCTAGGGCGGTGGGAAATGGTCCCTCCAGGCTTCCCCTCCATCACAGGTCAGAGGTGGAGAAGGGCAGCATGGTGTTTGGGGAGAGGTCTGGGGCACTCTGTGGGCTTGCTGCCCGGGGCCTCCTCAGGCCTCTATTCCCTGTGTCCTGGTGCGTGGCTCCTTGGGGGCCTCAACCATGGTTGAAGCAGCCCCAGGCATGGCTTCGGGCTGCTGTTCCAGAAGGTGGCAAGTCATAAAGCAGAGCGACGACACCTGAGCTAATTCCGCAGGTGTTAGCATGCAGGGGCTGTAGGGCTAGCGCCCTCTACTTGGATTTCAAAGATGTTGCAAAGGACCTTGGGGTCCCAGGCAGGGAGGTGTCAGAGGAGAAGAGCCAGCAAGAGAGCCCCTGGAAATGTGGGGTCGGCGCCACTGCCAGAGTCCCCACTGGGACAAGGCCTAGCGGGGCCACGGAGTGTTGGCCATGCCAGGACCCAGCATGCTGGGTCTCCCGCACACAATGCCCACCTGGAGGGCTGCAAGCGGGAGACTCCAGCCCTAGAGCCATGCCGAGCCTCAGACTGCCTGACACTTGGGTGGACCCCGACCCCCAGTATGTCCCGGAGGTGGCTCATGGAGTGGAAGATCGTTCTGGAGTATTAAGATTGAATGTCTGCCCTGCTGCGCTTGGGACTTGCCTGGGGCCTGTTTCTCCTTTATTCTTGTCTATCTCTCCATTTGGAGTGGGAACATCTACCCTGTCCCTGTCCCACCATTGTGTTTTGGAAGTGGACAGCTTGTTCCAGGCTCACAGCTGGAGAGGAGTTTGCTTTGGGATGAATCATGCCTTGAGTCCCATCCATATCTGATTCAGAGAAGATACTTTGTGCTTTTGAACTTCTGAGTTGATGCTGGAACAAGTTAAGACTCACAGGCACTCGGGATAAAATAAATCTATCTTGCACTTTGAGAAGGATGTGCATCTGGGGGGCCCAGGGTGGAATGCAATGGTTTGAAAGCATCCCCCAAATGTTCATATGCTGGAGCCTTAATTCCTAATGGGAATCCGGGCAGCACGGGGGCCTGGTGCTGAGGTGGAAGGGATTCGCCCTCGGGATGGTGTACTGCCTGCTCAGGGGAGCAGCTTTCTTCTCGGGCGAAGGGGTTGTTGTGGAAGCGGGTTAGGTTCCACGGGCCTGCTCGCTGCTGCCCCAGGTCCCCCTGCCGTGCTGGGAGGCACTAAGAAGAACGTCGCCAGAAGCCCGGCAGAGTCGCACAGCCTCCAGAACTATGAGCTAAGTAAACCTCTTTTTCCTCTTAATAATAGCCTTCGAACTGGGGTAAGACGATATCTAATTATAGTTTTGAGTTGCATTTCCCTGATGGCTAATGATATTGAGCATTTTTACATCTATTTCTTGGCCATTTGTGTTTCTTCTTGCGAGAAGAGTCTCTTCGGCACATTTGACTATTTTTAAATTGAATTCTTTTTGGGCTCCTTATAGATTCTGGATAGTAATCCTCTGCCAGTTAACGAGGTGGCGGATCTTTGCTCCCCTTCGGTAGGGAGCTGTCTCTGTTGACTGTCTCCTTTACTCTGCAGAAGCTCTTACATTGGGCGTACCACACCCTTTTATGGTAAAAACAATCCACGAACGAGGAATGGAATGAAGTTTTCTTAACCTGAGAATCTGTGAAAAACCCACCAGCTGAAATCACGCACAATGACGAAAGAGGGAAAGTCTCCTCCAAAGATCGGGAGCAAGATAAGGACGTCTGTGCTCACCGCTGGATCCCACAGTGCATGCACTGTGCCCGCCAGGGCGATCAGGCAAGAAAAAAAAAAAGAAGGCATCCAGATCGGAAAGGATGGAGCATAACAACCCTTATTTGCAGATGATGTGACCTCATGGGTAGAAAATCCCGAGGATTGCACAAGCCCACAGACGCGCGGACACAACCATCGGAACTAATCCGCGAGATCAGCAGGGTTGTTAGAATACAAGATGAATACACAAAAATCAACAGTGTTTGGTATTTTTTTTTTCCTGGAGACAAATAATCCAAAAGTGGAATTAAGAAAACACTTCTATTTACAACAGTATCAAAAAAATAAAACAGGAATGAATTTAATGAAAGAAATATACTAAGTAAACCACAAAATGTAGTTGAAAGAAACTGAAGGAAACCCCAATAAATGGAAAGACATCCTGAGCACTTGGATTGGAAGACTTAACATTGTGAAAATCTCAATAATCCTTAACATGATCTACAGATTCAACACAGTCCTTATCAAAACCCCAGCTGTCTGTGGAAATTGACAAGCTGATCCTCAATTTCATACGGAAATGCAAGGGACTAAGGGAATTAAGAACAATCTCCAAAAAGAAGAGGGAAAACTGGATAATTCAAAATTATCAACTTCGAAATTGACCACAAAGCTATAATGATGAAAACGTGATAGTACTGACATAAAGATAGATCTGTAGAATAGAACTGAGACTAGAAATAAGCCCACACATTTATAACTGATTTTTAATGAGGATATTAGTCTTCCCCATAAATGGGTTGAAACAACTGTATACCTCCATGAAAAGGATTTAGACTCCAATATCAAAATTAACTCGAAATGGCTAATAAGCCTAAATGTAAGAACAGAAGTTATAAAACTCTTAGAAGAAAATACAGATGTAAATCTTTGTGACTTTGAATTAGGCATAGTTTCTTAGACTAAACACCTAAAGGACAAATAATTTGAAAACATGGATAAATTAGAGTTTGTCAACGTTAAAAACTTTCAAAGCACCATATCAAGAAAGTGGGAAGATGACCCACATAACAGGAGAAACTATTTCCAAGTCATTTATCTGATGAAAGACTATTTTCCATAATAAATTTTGTAAGCTCTTACAACAAAATAAAAAAGAACCCATTTTTTTTTAAAACAGAAAAAGACTTTCAGAGACATTTCTCTAGGGAAGATACACACATAGCCCATAAGTGCACAAAAAGATGTTCACAATCATTACTTACTGCGGAGGTGAAAATCGAAATCATGGTGAGACCCTCAAGATGTCTATGGTAAAGACGACAAGAGCTGGTGTGGCCAAGGATGCACCCCCACACTGCTGGTGGAAATTAAATTGCAGCCACTTTGGTTAACAGTATGGTAGCATCTCAAGAAGTTAAACAGAGCTATCCAGGGAGGCAACTCCACTCTAGGTATGTCCTAAGAAAACGGTACATGCTTACACCCAATTGAACACAAATGATTCATAGTAACATTACTCACAATACCAAAAAAGCAGACATGACCCTCGTGCCCACAGTGGACGAAAGGACAAATGTAATATCCAGACAATAGAGTCCCATTCAGCTGAAAAAGAAGCCAGCCACATCATATTATATGATTCTATTTATGTGAAAATTCCAGAATAGGCCTAGCAGGAGTGAGACCATGGGTTGATCCCCCAGTACCGGGGTGGGGGGGATCCAGAATAGGCAAATCCAAGCACAGTGATGGCGGCCTGGGTCTGGGAGGAGGGGGTTTCTGGCACTGGAATGCTAATGGGCATGGAGTCTCCATTGGAGAGATGGAATGCTATGGGATTGGACCTCGCTGATTTGGGCACAACTTTGGGAATCTACTAAAATGCACTGAATGCACATATTTAGAAAGTGAATCTATAGTCCACAAATAAATAAAATAAATAGAAATAAGGGCTGAGGCTGTGGCTCAGTGGTAGAGCGCTTGCCTAGCACATGTGAGGCACTGGGTTCAATTCTCAGCACCACATATAAATAAGTAGAATAAGGTTCATCCACAACTAAAAAAAAATTTAAAAATTAAAAAATAAAAAATTTTGAATGAGCCTTTATCAACTCAAATTTTGATTTTCTATTTAAAACTTTTGAACACAGAAAAATTCTCAAACCAAATGACTGGACTGATAATTCTATCAAATAATAAAGGATGAAGTCATATCAATTGTGCAAAAACTTTTGGAAAACATGGAAAAAGAACACATCCTAACTAATTCATGAGGCCAGAGGTTAGTCTGATACCAAAACCAGATGAAGACATTGCAAGGGAAAACTACAAATAGAGACCAAGAGTCAACAAACCACACGTGTGGGTCACAGCCAACTGTGGTCTGTTTCTACAATAAAGTTTTATTGGCACACTCGCATCCATTAAGATACATGTTCCCTGACTGCCTTTGTGCTCTGAGCAATCATGGCGGGTAGCGTTCTGACCTGCAAAGCTCCAGTGTTTTCTGTTTGTGGAAAAAGTTTATTGGCACCTGCTCTCATGAAGAAGATTAGCCAATCAAATACAATTAGGAAACAGAATCAATCGCCAATAAGTAAAATAAGTAAGGCCTCAAGATCAAGTGGAATTAATGCCAGAAATTGAATGTTGGTTTTTGCAACAGTCAATGTAAGGCAATACTATGTTCGTGGACAAAGGTTTAAAATGACACCCCATCTCCATCTCGATGGTTGCGAACAGAAGCACCAGACAATGTCCAGCATCCACACATAACAAAATAACATTCTGGCAAAGTAAAAATGGAAAGGGCACTATCTCAACTTGAGAAAATGGGGTTTGCCCAAACTTATCTGCCTTTCTATGGGAAAGGTTGAATGCTTTCTCCCCAGGACCAGGAACAGGGCAAGGAGGTCCTCCCTCGTGGCTCAGACTCAGCGTGGGGTTGGACTTTCAAAAGGCACGCAGATGGGTAAGAGAAGAGGTAAAGTGTCCTTGTCACAGGCAACAGGACCCTCTACCTAGAAGACCCCAGGATGTGCAGTCAAGCTACTGTTCTGCTGTGCTCAGTTAGCATAGCAAGGTGTCAGCTGAACTGCCATCTCTTAGCCTCAGACAACTGGAAATGAAATTTTAAAGTGAAATCCACTTGTAATAGGGATTTCACTTTAAAATAAATAGGGATAAATTCAACACAAGACACATAATAGTCATCTCCTATGGCTACCATAACAAGGATCACACACTTATGCATATTCATCACCTCACAGTTCTAAAAGACAGGAGTCCAAAATCAGTCTGGCTAAAAACAAGCTGTCAAAGGCCTTGACTTCCTTCTGGGGGGTTAGGGGGAGAATCTTGCCTATCTCGACTTGAAGTGTCGCATCTTCAAATTTCTCTCTCTCTCTCTCTCTCTTTCTCCCCTTCCCTCACCACCTCTCCTTCTTGACTCTGACCCCTCTTGCCTCCCTTTTATAAAGACCCTTGCGATTACATTGGACTCACCCAGGCTGATCTCTCCAACTCAAGGTCCTTAATTCAGTCGTACTCTGGAGAGCCCCATTTGCCACGAAAGGTGCCGTGGAACATTTAAGGGAGGGCCCTTATAATAGATGAGTGAATTGTTGAGGAATTTTGAATCTCTTGAGGGTCGCTGGTCTATGCAGTGTTTCGTCTGTTTTGTCCTCTTTGTCTGATTTGGGTATTGTGATCATGATTTGGGAAGTGTCATTTTTTCTTCTATTGTTCTGAAAGAGATTTTGTAGAATCAGGGTGTTTTTTTTTAAATTTGTTTAAATGTTTGCATCATTTTCCAACAAAATTATGAGGCCCACTCTAGGTTTCAGGCCTGCTTCATATTTAGGCTGGAAACAGCGGCAGACACTGATGCACTTACGGAGCTGAGCTTTGCAGAGGCCTCAGGCTGCAGTTTCGGTGTCCGGCTTTCAGCTGGAGGGACAGGTGGAGTGGACACTCTACCCAGAACTGGAACAAGAGATTCCTTTAGGCACAGAAAAGTGAAAGAATTCATCTCCCAACATCTTCACGACAAAAATGTTAACGTTCTTTCAGGCAGGAAAAAAAAATACAACATGGAAAATGTAGGTGTCCATAAAGAAATGGGAGGTGTGCAGGTAAGCAGAGAAGACTCTTATTATTTTAAAAATCTTTGCGAAAGATAATCGAGGACTTGCAGCACATGGACTCTGGCGTCATAACCTGTAGACACGAAGTGTCTTGCAACGGAAAGCACAGAGGCCTGGAAGGACAACAGAAGTGTGTATGTGAAGTTCTGAGGCTCCAGGTGAAGTGGCAGGAGGGTCCTGGAAGTTAAAGATGTATGTTGTACATGCTTGCCCAGCATGCCTGAGGCCCTGGGTTTTGATTCTCAGCACCACATATATAAATAACATAAAGGTTCATTGACAACTAAAACAAATAGTTAAAAAAAAGATATATGCTATGAGCCAGAAAGCAATCACCAAAAATAAAACTAGGAGTTACACTCAATAAACTAATGAATGAGATAAAATGGAAACATAAAAATTTAATTCATTTAAAAAAAAAAGAGGAGAAAGCCAAAAATAATAGATGGGGACAATATCCAGATGATAGAGTCCAACACCATGTCAATCATGACCTTAAATGTCACTAGGAGCAACAGGGACATGGTGGGCAGCAGACCCAACCAGGCCCATGGCAAAGTTTTACTTGGACCCCGGAGCTAAGGTTGGTTTGGACTCAGGCAAAGTGGTTACAAAGGAGGAGAGTGTGGTCGCCAAGACCAGATGTGGCCCAGACATTTACTACTCGCCCCCTTGCAGAAAATGTTTCCAACGGTCTAGTCTAAATGTCCCCATTAAAAGATGGAGATCATCAGATGGAAAAAAGAGCAAGATCCAATGTGTGGCCTCCAAGAAACCAACTCTGTGAAGATACAAATGAGTTAAAAGGATAACAACCTATAGCACACTAACCCTGATCCAAGGAAAGCCAGAGTGGTTTATATTAAAAATAAAAGGAGACTTTGGAACAAAGAATATCACCAGAGGCGAAAGGTCAGCTCACAGGAAGAGAAAGGCCCATTCATCAAAAGGATCCAACAATCCTCAGTGTTTATATTCCTAACAAGACACTCAAAACACATGAGGCAGAAGTTCCAAGTAGAAAACAGATGTGTCAACAATGACCGGCAGAAACTTCAGCCCTGCCATTCAACGACCTGCAGGAAAGTCAGGACAGGTGATCAGGACGGGATGGAGGACAATGCTTCAACACGACCCGAATGACACCTGCCGAGCCGCCCACCCTCCCAGCAGCTGGACTCTTCCTCCCCAGGTGCTGGTGGCAGAGTCGCCATAGGAACTGTGTTCTGGACCAAAACACAAGTCTGTGAATGTTTGGAGGTTTCAGATCCTGAAGAAACATGTTCTCCTGACCACAATGGAGTGAAAATAGAGTCCGTAGGAAAAGAGAGCGGAAAGATCTCCTGAAACATTTGTAGATGATCCAAGCAACGGTACTTTCAAATAACCCACAGGGCAAAGCAGAAATTACCTAGGAAGTCAGATCGAACTTGAAGAGGATGACAACAGAAACGTGACAATTTGTGGGAGGTGGCTAAAGCAGTATTCAGACAGAACTTTATAATTTTTTTGGGGGGGGGGTGCTGGGGATCGAACCCAGGGACCTTGTGCTTACAAGGCAAGCACTCTACTGACTGAGCCATCTCCCCAGGCCCCAGAACTTTATAATATTAACTGCTTATTAGAGAGGAAGAAAGACCTCGTATCAGTGATTTAAATTTACACATTGAGAAATAAAATTTAAAAAATTTTTTTTGTACTAGGAATTGAATTCAGGGCACTTAATCACTGAGCCACATCCCAGCCCTTTTAATGTTATTATTTTGAGATAGGGTCTCACTAAGTTGCTTTAGGGTCTCTCAAAGTTGCTGAGGCTGGCCTTGAACTTGCAATCCTCCTGTCTCAGCCTCCTGAGCCACTGGGACTACAGGCATGTGCCACTCTACCTGGCTAAATATTTTAATTCAGGCAAAAATATACCAAATTTACACAAATTCTTCCAGAAAGAGGAGGAAATACTTCCCAACTCATTCTCCAAGGCCAGGATTACTCTGATACCAAAACCATGCTATAGTACTATAAGAAAGTACAGATCAATATTCCTTATGAACAAAATGCAACTTCCCTAACAGTGTTGTAGTAAATAAAATCTAACAATATGTTAAAAATGATAGCACATCATGCGCCAAATAGAATTTATCCCAGGAATGCAAGTTTACTTTAATATTTGAAAATCAATATAAACCATCACACAAAAGACTAAACAACACAAAAAAGCAAAAACAAAAGGCAGGAGGGTCATTTTAGTAGATGCAGACAAAGCTTTTGAAAAAAATATAATACCCAACAAGGTGTGTGATGCACACCTATAATCCCAGTAACTTGGGAGGCTGAGGCAGAAGGATCTCAAGTTGGAGGCCAGTCCCAAGAACATAAGCAACTTGGTGAGATTCTGTTGCTAAATAAAAAAGGGCTGAGGATGTAGCTCAGTGGTGAATGTCTCTGGGTTCAATTCTCAGTGCCAAACCAAACAAACAAAAAAACACCCATTCCTGAAAACACTGTCTATAAGAAAACTTCATAAATTTAATAAATACTTAATTTTTCCTCTTAAATCAAGAACAAGGCAAGAATATCTATTCTCAGGACTGCCTTTCAAAGTAGTGGTGAAATTTCTAGCTAATGCAATAGAGCATTCAGGAGCAATACAATTATTAAACTAAAAAGAGAGACTGAAGACTGTCTTTATTAACAAACAACTTAATGATCCATGTAGAGTATCCTATAGAATCTGTAAATAAACCACTAGAACTTAGAACTATGAGAATAACTGTACTTATCAAGATTACAGACTGTGAGATCACAGTACAAAAATCAATTATATCTTTATATAGTTGCAACATGTAAACAGAAGTAGAGAACTTTAAAAATATTTACTATGGCATCAAAAAAGTGAAATGATAAGCAATCGATTTAACAAAAATATGTTGAAGACCAACTCACTGAAAAACTACAAAGCATTGCTCAGAAAAATTCAAGAAGACTTGAGTCATTCATTCATTTCAACAGGATTATTGGAACCCCCAAAATAAAAAAATACTTGGTTCTTGGGGTAGGGAAATTCTGAAAGATTTTACTGTTTTATACATAAAGCACAAAGTTACATACAGTCAGTAAACATAATACACAAACTGATATAAATGTATCTATTTATTAGGATTTCATGGGAGGACAATTAGGAAAATGACATCTAAATAAGCATTGTACAAGAGATGAAAATGTAGAGAAATAATTACTTAAATAAAGAGATATACCATGTTCATGAACAGAAAGACTGTTGCTAAGATGTCATTTCTCTCCAATTCGATCCATAGATTTATAAATCCTTAGGTCCATAGATCCATAGCTTTGATCCATAATTTTTTAAAATCAAAATTAAAGCAAACTCTTTCTTCTTGCAACAAGTGACAAGCTGATTCTAAAATGTATATAGAAATACAAAGCCAAATAGCTAAAATGGCAAAAAAAAAAAACTTGAAAAAGAATGAAGTCAGAGGACCTGAATTACCTGGTTTCAAGGTTTTCTAAGGTGATAGATACCAAGACAGTGTAGTACTGTCAAAAAGATAGACATACAGAACAATGGAACAGAATGGAGAGTCCAGATGTAGACCACATCTCTATGATTGGTTGATTTCCAACAAAGGTGCTGAGGTAATCCAATTAGGAGTGAATGATCTAATTAACAAATGGCACTGAAACAGTTGGGATATCCATATGCAAATAAATAGCATCAATTCCACCCATAAAATTAAGTCAAACTTTTGGGTATGGATATTTTCCAGTTCTGTTCTTATTGATTTCTGGTTAAATTCCATATAAGTAAGAGCTAAATTACTAAATTTCTAGATGGAAACAGGATAGAATTTTTATGATCTAGGGTTTGTTCATTGAAAATTTCTTAATCTAGAATAAAAAGCATGAATTAGCAAAGAAAAAAAATTCACAAGTTGTGCTTCATCAAAATAAATAACTTGGCTCTTCAAAAGACACTGTTAAGGCCAGGGTGTTTTGGCACATACCAGTAACCCCAGCTACTGAGGATGGCTGAAGCAGGAGTTATGGCAAGTTCAAGGCCAGCCAGGGCAACTCACTGAAACCCTGTCTCAAAAAGTGAAAATAAAAGGGTGTGGGAAGTAACTCAGTGTGGAACGCTTGTCTAGGATGTGACTGAACGCTTGTCAGTCCTCCATCCACAACCACAAGAATGATTCTCTATGGAATTAAGCAAGGCCCAGATCACATACAAATATATTCAAGGGGCTGGGGAGATAGCCTCAGTTGGTAAAATGCTTACCTTACAAGCACAGAGCCCTGGGTTCAATTCCCAGCACCGCAAAAAAAAAAAAAAAAAAAAAAAATATATATATATATATATATATTCAAACATCCAAAATTGCAATCCCCAAACACCCAACATACGAAGAACTAGGAAAATATAAATGTTTTACAAGGAAAAAGGTCAACCCTCAAATGGCACACATGTTGGAATCATCTGACCATGTTTCTAAGGGAGGATATTTTTGTAAATAATGCAAGATAGAAAGCCTTATAGAAATGGAATATACAAGAAAAAAAGAAAAGAAAAGAAAAAGAACCAATAGATATTTTGGAACTGAAAAATACAATCATCAAAACTTGACATTCCCTGGATGAGTTTAATGGCGGAACGTATGTGAGAGAAGAAAGAGCCACTAGACTTGAAATGGCCTTTTAATTTTTTTTTTCAGTTGTTTGAGAAACTTCCATACTGTTTTCATAGTGTCTTTAGTGGATGGGGTTGATTTCTTTTTTCCGAAAGCTTATTATTAGCATATAGAAAAAGAAGGAATATGGGGGGTTCCTCAAAACACACTAAAGAGAACTACATATCATCCAGCAATCCTACTACTAGGTCCAGATCCACAGGAAATGAAGTCAGTACATCAGAGAGACATCTGTGTCTCCCATGTTATTCAGCGCTATTCACAATGGTGAAGATACGAAACCCATGAGGTGCCCCTCAACAGATGAATGGATAAAGAAAACGGGTATATACAAACAACAGAAAGTCACTCAGGGCATAAAAAAATGAAAATCCTATCATTTCATATAACTGAAGGACATTGTGGTAGGTGAAATAAATCAGGCACAGAAGGCATATTCTCATTCATGGGTGGAAGCTAAAAATGTTGATCTCATAAAAGTAGAGAATAGAAGAGTGGTCACCACAGGTGTGGGGACTAGAGATAGACTGGATAATAGACACCAAAATACAGTTAGACAGGAGGAATGAGTCCAGTACTCTGTAGCACAGAAGGGGGACTAGTTTACAACAATTTATTATACATCTCTAAGTAACTAGAAGAGAGGAGTTATAAGGTTTCCAATACAAAAAAAAATTATAATGATTCTGATTTGCTCATTACACATGATCACCCTGGCTAATAAATATGTCTAATTATTATTATTCCCAAATTTTAAAAAAAAATCATACAACATGAACAACAGAGAAGGAACAGATTTTAAAAACCAGATAGAGTCCCAGTAGAAAAATAAACCGATATATTCAAGGAGCTTGGAAAATTCCAGTTAAGATAGTTTCTGAGAAATTTATACCCAGACTTATCATAAACCAAACTACTGAAAACTGAAGACAAAGAAAGTGTCTTGAAAGCAGTTAGAGAAAAAAGACACGTCACATACAGGGTAAGAGTTATTTGAATGGTTAGGGACTTATTATATGAAATAACAAAGGCCATAAGCAAATAAGAACACTTTTCATGTGCCAAAAGAAAAGAATCATAAATCCAGAATTCCGAATAATGAAAATACCCTTCAGGGATGAATAAGAAGTAGTCTTTGTGAAATTACAAAAAAATTAAGGGAATTCATTGATAGCAGAATTGAGTTTAGCAGAAATGCTAAATGATACAGAATAGAGGACACAGAGACAAACCCACATAAATACAATTTTCTCATACTAGACAAAGGTGCCAAAAACATACAATGGAGAAAAGATAGCCTCTTCAACAAATGGTGCTGGGAAAACTGGAAATCCATATGCAGTAAAATGAAACTAAACCCCTATCACTCACCCTGCACGAAACTCAACTCAAGATGGATCAAGGACCTTGGAATCAGACCAGAGAGACCCTACACCTTATAGAAGAAAAAGTAGGTCCAAATCTTCATCATGTCAGCTGAGGACCAAACTTCCTTAACATGACTCCCAAAGCACAAGAAATAAAAGCAGGAATCAATAATTGGGATAGATTCAAACTAAAAAGTTTTTTCTCAGCCAAGGGAAACTGTCAACAATGTGAAGAGAGAGCCTACAGAGTGGGAGAAAATCTTTGCCACATATACTTCAGATAGAGCACTAATCTCCAGAATCTATAAAGAACTAAAAAAAACTTTACACCAAGAATACAAATAATGGGCTAAGGAAATGAGCAGACACTTCACAGAAGAAGATCTACAAGCAATCAACAGATATATGAAAAAATGTTCAACATCTCTAGTAATAAGAGAAATGCAAATCAAAACTACACTAAGATTCCGTCTCACCCTCCATTAGAATGTTGATTATCAAGAACACAAGCAACAATAGGTGTTGGCGAGGATGTGGGGAAAAAGGTACACTCATACATTGCTGGTGGGGTTGCAAATTAGTGCAGCCACTCTGGAAAGCAGGGTGAGATTCCTTAGAAAACTTGGAATGGAACCACCATTTGACCCAGCTATCCCACTCCTTGGTCTACACCCAAAGGACTTAAAATCAGTAACTACAGTGATGCAGCCACATCAATGTTCATAACTGCTCAATTCATAATAGCTAGATTGTGGAACGAATCTAGATGCCCTTCAATTGATGAATGGATAAAGAAACTGTGGTATATATACACAATGAAATATTACTCAGCCGTAAAGAGAATAAAATCATGGCATTTGCAAATGGATAAAGTTGGAGAATATCGTGCTGAGATAAGCCAATCCCAAAAAACCAAAGACCAAATGATCTCTTTGATAAGCAAATGATGATATATAACAGGGGGTGGGAGGGAGGCAAGAATGGAGGAAGGATGGATTGTAGAGAGGAAAAAGAGGGATAGGAGAGGTGTGGGGAAGGAAAAATAACAGTATGAGACAAACATCACTACCCTATGTACATGTATGATTACACCAAATGGTACGACTCTACTTCATGTACAACCAGAGAAACAAGCTGTACCCCATTTGTTTACAATAAATCAAATAAATAAATTATTTTTAAAAAGTAAATATAAAACAGACATAAGAAGTAACTTGTGTCCAGGATCTAAAAAAGACTTCTTCCAAAGTACAAACGATAAAGTAAATAAATTATGAAAAAAAAAAGATATGCTAGAGTAAGTACTTCAGACAAGACAGAATGCTAGAGAGAATCTCAAAACCTTGGGCATGAAGGAAGATCAAAAGAAATGATAAATATCTGGGTAAATATAGGTTCTTTAAAATACGTATGATTATTGAAGGCAAAAATTATAACACTGTCTACTGAGTTTTTTAAAAATAAGCTTTATTTTTAAAACAGTTTTTAGATTGTAATACAGTTTTCAACGTACACAGATATAACACTCATGATAATTACAACACAGAATAGGGTAGGTGATCTACGTGGTCATAAGTTTTCTATGTTTCACTAGAAGTAGCAAAATAGTAATTCTAAGTAGAATTGTGAAAAGTTTAGGATATATATTATATAGTGAAATAATCACATGATAAATTAAAATTGAATACTAAACAATGTTCAAATAATCTAAAAGGCTGGAGAGGAGAAAAAAAGAGGAACAAAGAGCATAAGAAGAAACAGAAAATACCTGATAAAATGATAGACATAAATGCAAATGCAATCAATAATTATAATAAATGTAAATGGTTTAATCATAACTAAGTAGCAAAGATTGTCAGGATTGATTTATTTTAAGAAGACATGCTTATGCACTTTAATATTTGTAGGTTATAAGTCAAGAATGGAAAAATATATGGGATGGACACACTAATCAAAAGAAGACTGAATTGACTGTATTAATATCAGATAAAATGTACCTTAGAACAAGGAAGTTGTCTATGGTTGAAGAGGTGAAAATTCAAGACTATACCATATAATGTGTATATGTCTAAAAGCAGAACTTCAAATGCAGGAAACAAAACTCACAGAGTAATAGGACAAATTCATAATTATAGTTGGAAACGTTAATACTTTTAGTAAAGGGTAGAACAAGCAGACCAGAAAACCAGTAAAGATACAGAACACCATCAACAAACTAAAACTGATAAAGCACTTCATCCACAACAGCTAATATACGTTCTTTTGAAATTAACACAGAATTTTCAAGAAGATAAACCATATTCTCAGTCATAAATAAGCCCTAGCAAATGTGTTTTCCTCATAAACCACCTAAACTCACCCAAGGTAAAGTAGATAGCTTGGATGGCCCCAAAGTATTAAAGAAATCGAATTTGTTGTTAAAAACCTTCCAAGGGGGAAAAAATTCTCCCCAGAGGAAATCTCCGATCCCAAGATAATTTCTCCAGAGAATCGTACCAAAGATTGGAAGGAAAAAGGAGAAAACACACAGTCTCTCTCAGAAAATAAAAGTGAATACTTGCGAAGTTATTGTATGATGCAAACACCTTTACACCCAAACCAGACTATGATAGCACAAAACAGTGACCAGACCAATAGTCCTATGACAGGTATGAAATCCTAAAATAAAAAAAATTAACAAATTGAACACACCAGTGAAGTGAGGTGTTATTCTAGCAATACAAAGGGTGATTTAATATTAAAATTAATATAATCTATCTTGTTAACAACTTTATTAACATAATAAAATGTTATCAATATATTGATAATATCAATTATATATGTATCTATAAAATATCAATATGTTGGTTTTTAATCATTATCAATGGTATGCAGAAAAAGCATTTGAGAATATTCAACATCTATCCTGGATAAACTCTCATCAAAATAGGAATAAAAAGGAACTTCCTCAACATAATGAAGGGTTTCTATAAAAAACCCAGAGCAAGCATCATACTTACTGTTAAAGGACTGAATGTTTTCTCAAGTTTAAGAACAAAGATGTTCACTCTTATCATTTTTTTTTTAAAGATGGGAGTGGTCTCCCTGTGTGGCCCAGGCTGGTCTTGAAATCCTGGGCTCAAGGGATTCTCCTCCCTTGGCCTACAGAGTAGGACCACAGCTCTGTGCTGCGGCTTCCATTCACGTATCGTATTGGAAGACCAAGCCAGGGCAATAAGACAAGAAAAGAAATAAAGGATATACGGATTGAAAGGAAAGAATTAAAACTGTCACTATTCACAGAATACATGATTGTCTCTATAGAAAGTCCCAAGAAATCTACAGAATAATAGCTGCATGATTGTATTTTATGCCACACAATTGGAAACTGAAAATTTATAAATTCCATTTATGATGGCACCAACAAATAAAATAATTAGATGTAAAATGAACACAAACATCTGCAGGCTATTTATGCTAGAAATGGCAAAATACTTTTAAAAGAAATGTAGATAATCTAAACAAATGAGATGCACACCATGTTCACAAATTAAGATTTGATATGTGGAGAATGTCAATACTCCCCAGGTTGATCTATAGATTTAGCATAACACCAAACAAAATCCTAATCAGAATGTTGTAGGCATATACAAACTGCTTCTAAAATTTAAATGTAAAGAAATGAAACTAAAATATTTAAAACTTATTTGAAATACAGCAATAAAGTGGAAAACCCATGCTATATAGCTACAGTAATTAAGACAGTTTAGTGCTGGCAATGATTGATCAATGACAAGGACAAAAGACTGTTCCTCTGCATGTAGAAATAGAGCCATGTAAAAAATAGCCAAAGATTTTGACAAAGGTGCAAAGACATTTCAATGGAATAAAGATAATTTTTCTAATAAATAGTCCTAGAACATTGGATATTCACATGTGAAAATATATGAACATTGGCCTAACCTCTGCTTGTTAAAAAAAATTATCCCACAAAGATCATATAGATCTTAATGTGAAATGTAAAACTAAAATGTTTAGAAGAAAACAGTGGAGAAAATCATTGTGACATTAGGTTAGGCAAAGAGTTCTTAGAACACCAAATCCACAATTTGCAAAATGAAATATTGATTAATTGGACTTCGCCAAAACCATAAACCTTTGCTGGGTAAAAAAATACTATGAAATTAAAAGATAAGCTATAGAAAAGGAGAAAATCTACAAAATATGTATCCGACAAAGTGCTTGTGTCTCAAATATATAAAGAGCTCTTAAAACTCAATAAGAAGTCAATCTCTCCCTTTTCCCTGAGCAAAATGGGCAAGACTTTTGAATAGACACTGCTCCAAAGAAGACATATGGTGTGTGTGTGTGTGTGTGTGTGTGTGTGTGTGTGTGTGTATACTCAATATCATTGGTTGTTAGGAAAATGTTTTTTTAAAATCACAATGAGATACTACTACCCACATCATGACATTCTAAAGGAATGGCTAAAACTCAAAAGGCTCATCATCTGAAGTGTCGGAAAGGACAAGGATCAGAGCTTAAACAGGTAGTAGGAGCACTTTGGAAAGTAGTCGGGCAGTTTCTTAAAAGGCTAAACATAGGGTGGCCGGCGTAGAGCTCTTGCCTAGCGCTTGTGAGGCCCTGGGTTCAAGCCCAGTACTGCAAACAAACCAACACGGCTGAACGCAGGCCTATCAGATGACAGGGACATTCTCCTCCTTGGTGTCTGTTCCTTAAAAACACAAGCGGACGTCTACACAAAGGTTTTCACCTAAATGACCACAGCATCTTCATTTATAAGAGCCCCAAACTGCAACCGCCTGAATACGCATCAGCAGGTGAAAAGGGCGCACCAATCGCCACACACCCAGTCGCCGATGCCACCTTCATGGCAGGGAGGAACCAACTGTTCCCAGCCTGTGAGCCTCAACGCGACCCTGCCAGTGAGAGGTGGCAGGGAAAGCGCCAGTCACTCCGGGAACTCCAGACGGGCCTCGTCCAATCCCGCGGCCAGCAGGCGCGTGGCTGTGCAGCCAGCGCAGCAGGGTCGACTTTAAATCGCCCCCAATTTACCTGCATCTAAAACCAGCGCAGGCCGCAACATCTCCCCCTCTAAACGGCTTTCTGGTTTAGCAGGACTGCGTTTCCCTTCTGTCGCATCCTGAGCGTGGGATGGGACCTGGGCTGCTCCAGCGCCCTGCCTTTCAGGCACAGCCAAGCACCAGCTGTTTCCCGACGCCTGATGGACGGGCAGCCCCAGCGGCTTGGGCCACCACCGCCCAGAGAGTATGCAGGGCAGGCCGCCAGTCCAGGACCGCAGGAAAACTCAAAATGTAGATTCCACTGGCCGCAAGTCGCCTTCCCATAAGGCATGTCGAGGGCCGCCTGCTGCTCCCCAGAAAAACTCAACCATCTGGTCCAAGTCGTGACTGAGTCAACGGGAATGATCTTTCTAGGTACGCGAGTGGCACCGTAAGGTGTGTATTTGAGTGTTTTATGTACATAGTGCTGGGTATGGTGATGCATCTGTGAGTTGTAATTGGTAAGAGAATTAAATCCTTTTGTTTTGGTTACGATAAAATTAATTCCTTCTAACACAGGAAAATGTTAATTCTGAAAGGCTTAATACTGATGCTAAATCAAGTGGAGGTCCGGGATCTGGAGCCACCAGGGTAACAGGAAAGAAAGAAATGGTTTAAAGACAGGAAGGAGGCGTGCTGCAGATTTCATGAAGAATCGCAACGTAGCCGCTATACAACAAGACAAAGCCAAGAAAGTTATGATTTTGTTTAGAATATTTTGAAAATAAGAAACTAGGCAATATTAAGAGATGTTTCTGGCAAATATGTAATTGATTTCATTAACAGTTTCTTCTCAATAGTCAAAAGAGAAATGACAAATTAGTCAAATAAAATTACAACTTCTGTAAAGAACTGGTATCAGGAGCTGAACTGGCCACTTTAACCAACTACAAAATAGCTTGAATTCTTTTGATTTTAATTCTATTTATTTATTTTTGGTACTGGGGGATTGAACCCAGGGGTACTTTACCATTGAGCCATGTCTCAGCCCTTTTTATTTTTTATTTTGAGACAGAGTCTTGCTAAGTGGTTGAGGCTGGCCTCCAACTTGTCAGTCCTCCTGTGTCAGCCTCCTAAGTTGCTTGAATTCTTACACAAAAAAGGAAATTGTTTTTATGTAGAGAGACAATAAATAATTATTTGGTAATTATTTGGTAAATCGTATTATGGTAATTCTATTATGGCATATTATAGTAATTCTATTATGAGGAAAAGACTAAAAAACATTTATTTTTACTAAAACAAAAGATTTTCAATTAAGCCACTAAAAATTGCCCACAGAAAATCAGACCCTAAAATATCAAATTCACACTTTCAAAATTATAAGTATACTTTTGTTTGGCTTTAGATGTGTAGTTAATTAACTAATTAATAATTTGGCACATTTTATCTCAAAGGATTTCCAAATTTACCCCAAATGATATATTTATAGCCTAAAAAGTCAGTCACGATGCATCTTTTTTAACCTCTCACAACCAACAAAAAAGAAACTTTCAGTCTCATCTGAAAAGAAAATGTGTTTGTATCAGGAGAGAAAAAGAAAATAATGAGCTTACCCATCTTGTGTTCTTTGCAAGGCTTGTTGATTTAGTCACAGAAGAGCTTCACCGAGCCGCTGTGCTGCTGATTCCCATTGGAGATTTTCTTCACTTCTTGATCTTGAGACGGGGTCTCACCCATTCAAGATGTTCCCGCAGTCAAGGAGGGTGGCCAGATGTCAGTGGGGCTGGGGGCACGGCTCAGCTGGGCCTCACTTGCCCCACACAGGGAAGGCCCTGAGTCCCGTTCTCAGTATCGCACACAAAGACAGCGGGCTGTCTGGCTTAGGTTTCCTCACCAAGGTCACCAGCAGATGAACGTGCTTAGGTGAGGCCCCAAGGAAAATCCTGTACATTTCCCAGCTATCTGGGATTCAAATTTTATATTGAAACTGAAATGTTTCATGATACAATAGTAATTCTTTTTTTTTTTTTTTTTGCGGTGCTGGGGATTTGAACCCAGGGCCTTGTGCTTACGAGGCAAGCACTCTACCAACTGAGCTATCTCCCCAACCCAGTAATTCTTTTTTACAATTTTTCTAATACGGATCAGTATGGAGATTTGAATTATGGCTGGCAGAGTTACATAAGTTGGCTACAAAGCTCACAAGAAATTTTGAAGATGTCTTTGCTGATATTGACAAATGTGATTGCTCTTCAATTTATGCAACGCCCCTTTAAATTCAATGATAACGTTGAGTTGACCCAAGAACGAATCAATTTATTTAACTTGCAGAGAAGTAGTTTGAAACCGATTGCTTTGGCTGTAAAGTCAGGTCAGTTCTAAAAAAGATGGGCAACCACTATAGGACTCTGTCAGGAGATCCCTCAACAGAGCAGGCATGGAACCACCCTGTGCCCCGATACTCCACTCCGCATACTACAGAGGTGACCTTTCCGATGTTGACAGTGGCACAATTCTCAATAGCCAAGTTACAGACCCAACCCGGATGGCATGAGCTGATCAAGAAAATACTGACAATGGAATATTACTCCTCCATAAAGAATGATAAAATGATGGCATTTGCAGGCAAATGGAAGAAATTGGAGAATATCATGCTAAGTGAGATAAGCCAATCTCAAAAAACTAAAGGACGAATGATCTCGCTGATAAGCGGATGATGACACATAATGGGGGGGGGGGAGGGGTTAGTGTTAGGGTTAGGGTTAGGTTTAGGGTTAGGCGAGGCCCGCGCTCAGCAGCTTCTTGCGTGGCCGGGACGGGTGCTGCCACGACCCTGCGGAGCGGAGCCCCAGGTTGACTCTTCACCACACTGAAACCTTTAGGAAGAATCCTTGTGGTTAACAGCAGAGGCTTCAGAGTGTAACCTGTACTCGGGCCTAGAAATCATTTTAAGTGGCGACGGCTACGTGCCAAGGTGAACTGTCCCTCCTAAGGCACTCCCAGGCACAGCAGGAGCTCAGCTGATCCGCGTGGACCAGGCAGGTGGGAAGGCAGAAGACAGCACCATGCCGATTGGCCAGCTGTGAAATCTCCCGGGAAACTGCGCCCCACAGCAAGCCTGCTGAAGGCCAGGAAGAAAAGCTAGAACCAGAAGTGAGCCCAGAGGAATCTGTCTCCACGGCCGAGGAACAAGAGAAGGAAGCTCCACCTGCTACAGCTGGTGAGACAGAACAACCCAAAGGGAACCTGAGGATGAAGAGAAGGGAGGAAACAAGGCTTCTGAGGGAACCAAAGAGGATGGGAAAGATCAGTCTAAAGAAAAGGAGAAAACGGCGCCCTCCTGGGCCACCCTTTCTGCCAGCCAGCTAGCCAGGGCCCAGGAGCAAACACCGATGGCCTCCTCCCACGCCCCAAGATGGATGCAGTCCTAACTGAAGCCATTAAGGCATGCTTCCAGAAGAGCGTGCATCAGGGGTTGCTATTCGAAAATATATCATCCGTAAGTGTCCTTCTCTGGAGCTGGAGAGGAGGGGCTCCCTCCTTAAACAAGGCCTGAAAAGAGAATTGAATAGAGGAGTCATCAAACAGGTGAAGGAAAAGGTGCATGTGGAAGTTCTGTTGTGGTCCAGAAATCAAGAAGAACACCTCAGAAATCCAGAAACGCAAAGAATAGGAGGTCTGCAGTAGATCCAGAACCACAAGAAAAGTTGGAGGATGTCCTCCCCCTGGCCTTTACTCGCCTCTGTGAACCAAGAAGCTTCCTACCATCTCGTGAGGAAATATGTTTCTCAGTATTATCCTAAACTTAGAGTGGACATCAGGCCTCAGCTGTGGAAGAATGCTCTGCAGAGAGCAGTAGAGAGAGGACAGTTAGAACAAATAACTGGCAAAGGTGCTTCGGGGACATTCCAGCTGAAGAAATCAGGGGAGAAACCCCTGCTTGGTGGAAGCCTGATGGAATATGCAAACTTGTCTGCCATCGCTGCCATGAATGAGCCGAAGACCTGCTCCATACTGCTCTGAAGAAGTGTGTCCTGGAGAACCACCCAGGGACCAGTTCTAACTATCAGATGCATTTACTGAAGCAAACTCTACAGACATGTGAAAAGAATGGGTGGATGGAGCAGATCTCTGGTAGAGGATTCAGTGGCACATTCCAACTCTGTTTTCCATATGACCCCAGCCCAGGAGTTCTGTTTCCAAAGAAAGAGCCAGATGATTCTAAAGACGAGGATGAAGATGAAGATGAGTCATCAGAAGACGACTCTGAGGATGAAGAGCCACCTCCTGAGAGAAGGTTGCAGAAGAAAACCCAGCTGAGTCCCCAGGGAAGGCTGCATCCGTGAAGCAGAGAGGGTCCAAGCCTACACCTAAAGTGCCAGCTGCCCAGAGGGGAAAAGCTAGGCCCCTGCCCAAGAAAGCCCCTCCTAAAGCCAAAACTCCTGCCAAGAAAGCCAGACCCTCACCCTCAGTCATCAGGAAACCTAGCGAACCCCTCGAAGAAGCCTGCAGCCAGTTCAAGAAAGGAAGTGAAATCGCCTGGCAAGGGTAAACCCACCGTGAAGAAGTCTTTCAAAGCAAAAAAGTGAATTTTACAGGAAAAAAGGGTATCTTGATGAAATTGAGAATCTTATTTTATAAGGTCAGTGTGCATTTGTTTTAGTTTTGATGCTTATAAAATTACACTTTTTTCCTCCTGTATGAACATTATGGGGAGGGAACATAATAAACCAATTTAGGCATTGTTAGCTTTAGGTGCTGTTTTTGGTGCCTGCCCCTTGCCTCGGTCATTTTAATTTCTGCAATAATCCTGAACTTGCCTAAACTATATAATCTATACTTGTCCTTTTTGCTTCCCTACCCCAACTCCTATTGTTATTTTTTCCTCCTCCCAGTTTTATCTAAACAGTTGCAAAGATTTTTATATTTGTAGAAAGCATCAAGAACAGGATGCTGGTCAGGGGCTGGAAGGAGCAAGGAGGCAGCATGGCACTGACTTCATTGTAAAGTCTCCTACCTGGAGATGTCAACTGTGGTTATAAAAATTAATTATTTATACGAATCACTCCACTAACCCTTTCTCTCCAACTATAAACACAGAGACAACTTAGCTTTGGAAATAAGCCCAAGAGTGTGAACTCATTAGAACCTGAAAATACACGACTTCTTTGGGCCACTTCTTGTCGCTCGCAATGACGACTCTTACACGATCTTCCTCAAGCAGTTTTATTACCCCAGGTTCTTACAGAGTTCCCGTACATCTTCTTCCCCCCGTAGATCTTCTTCCCCTTTTCCCCAGCAACCACTCCCTTATATAGCGCCCATCAGCCATCAGCAGCCTGTCCACGTGTACATCTCATGGACACAGCCAGCTCATTGGCAGTTGCCCCGTGGCATGCGGTGTTCCCGTGTATCTCATGCTCTCACTGTCAGACCTCCTGAAAGTTATTTACCACCTAAGTGCTCCGAGAAACTTCCACTCAGCGCCATCTTAGCTCTCAGACTTAATGGCCGATGGGCGGGGCCCGTCACAGTTCCCCCTTTTTGTTTTATTCAGACAGGAGAGGACAGAGGACTCAACCCCCGTAAGCTTGAAAAGGGCCTTCATTGCCCACCACCTTTTGCCAGGGACGGGACAAGAACCAGTGGCAACCCGTATGCAGTTGAGCATGCCCTCCTCGGGATGCACCCTCCCGGGGTCCCGAGTGCAGTCCTAGCTGGCATCCTGTCATTAGGATTTTCCCATCGCCACAAGCCATATTTGAGGGGATTGTCCCAACTCTATGGC
Source organism: Sciurus vulgaris (assembly GCF_902686455.1). Lineage (NCBI taxonomy): Eukaryota > Metazoa > Chordata > Mammalia > Rodentia > Sciuridae > Sciurus > Sciurus vulgaris. Next base: position 35,475,481 of record NC_136479.1, on the reverse strand, counting down.
TGCAAATGCCTGAGCTATGAGCACTTGATCTGTAGCTCGCTGACGGAATATTTTTCTAAGACAGAAGAGACACAAGATACACAGCAAGACCAGACAAAGACCAAGGGCTCCCAGTCCAGCCCACTCTTTCAGATGACGAGCTGCTTGTTGGATCCAGGACATCAAGGTGCGGGCTACCACCGGGTCAACTCGGGTAGTATTGATTTTGATGATCTCCAACCGCAATTTTTCTGTCAAATCGTCAAATTTTGATGACCAGTTTCCTATAAGACATAGAGAAAGCTCACGGGAAAGATTAGCAGCAGTAGACATATTGTTATAGGGGATTCCAGTCAAACACAGAGCTGTGGAATGCCACTCACAGCCAAGCTGTGCCAGCCGCCACAGCACATCAATTTGATCTTGTAACAAATCCACTCTTTGGTTTAATATCATGATACCGCCACGCAGGTGTGCATTGGTACTACTCTGTGTAGTCAATGCTTCAGCTGTCTTAGTAGACAATGGATTTAATGTCTCAGCAGTACTGATAGAGGTGGCCAAGGTGACTGCGGCAGTCGCCGCGGCAGTGGCAGCAGCAGCAATCGCGGTGACAATGGCTGCTGTAATCCCAAAATCTCGTTTAGGGCGGAAAAGAGTCAGGGGAGTCGATCCATCCACAGGGAGAGGAAGATGTTCAGGAATTCTAAGTACAACAGCAATATGGAAACTGGTAGCATTCCAGCACAGAGAATAGAAACAAGTAGTATTGGAACAAGACAGGGTATCATTTTGTAATGTACTATTAGACACAAGAAACAAAAAAAGGTGAAACAAGACACACTGGAGTGGGACCAAATGTAACATTTTGTCCTAAGCGATTGGAAAAAGCATGACTTTCAAACACTTTAGAAGTATTCCACACTATACTAGTATGGCCCAGGGCGTGCTTGTAAGGGGTAATGGCCTGTCTGCATTCTTTAGTGCATTGTTCATAGACCAGTTGCTTAATAAGCGGCATGGCCGCGTCAGGATCCCCAAAAATTCTACCCGCAGCCTCCACTAGACAGGCCACGAAGTCTGAAAAGGGTTCAGTCAATCCCTGAGTAATTTTAGTAAGATTACCAGATATCTCTCCTTTGTTAGGGAGGGCCTTCCAGGCCTGGGTAGCGAGTCTGTTAATTTGTTCATACACCTGTTGCGGATATCCAAGCTGTTGATTGGCAAATCTTCCCTGGCCCATTAACATGTCAATATCCCAGGCTGGATTCCCTGCTGCTCGATTACGTGCAGCTTGTTCAGTGGCATATTCTATATAGTAAGCTTTCCAATCCAAGTATTGACCAGGATTTAAAGTGGCCCTAACTAAATTTTGCCAATCTCCTGGGGTCATGGCAAAACGATGTAAACTTTCTATTATCGCTACAGTGAAAGCAGCTGATGACCCATATGTGCGGACTGATTCCGCAAGATGTTTAACCGTTTTAAAATCCAAAGGTTCATGGTATCGATTCCCCCCTCCTTGCGGTCGGAAAACTGGAAAAGCCTGACTTGCTAAGAAAGTCCCTGCTTCCCTCCACATTTGACAACTAAAGGAGGCACCTTCTCCTGCGCTGGGCGCGGAAGGGTTATACGGAGGAGGTGAAACTTCCTCTTTGTTTAACTCTAGGTCTTTCATTTGCTTGCAGATGGCCTCTAGTTCCTCTTCAGAATCATTTTCTCCCTCTGACTCTGAATCCTCTTTACTGGCCGCTTTAGAGGAAGTTGAACGTTCCTCTTTTACACTGTCTAAAGCTGCCTGACCCTCCTGCACAATTTTTCTAAAGCGCCTTTCTTCCAAACAGGCACGAATCAGCCGACAGAGCGGTCGAATCCCTCCTGAGACAGTACCTTGTTCTTCGGCGCGTTCTACGTCCTTTCCCAGTTTATCCCAACTTGCTAAGGAGAGATTCCCCGACACTGCAAACCATGGTGCCACCCTATCTATCTGTTCAAGAAAATCTGTATTGTCTTATCCCTGAGCTTTAGACCTCTACCTTTAATAAAGCTTTTAATGCTTTATGCAATGGGTGGGATGGACTATTCCCCATCTTGACAAATCAGGACCAGCCCGATTTCTCTAGCTTATATACTAGAACTTATCCTCCCTTAACGGAGCTCCCTTCTCCTCCTACCGAGGTTGGGAAATTATCCTCCTTTAACGGAGCCTCCTCCTCCCTTTTTGGAGTCAAAGGAGTACTTACCAGCCGGCTGCCCTGGACTGCCGAGGTTCTGATCAGAGCTTCCTCCGTGCGGGCCACCACTTGTCGCTCGCAATGACGACTCTTACACGATCTTCCTCAAGCAGTTTTATTACCCCAGGTTCTTACAGAGTTCCCGTACATCTTCTTCCCCCCGTAGATCTTCTTCCCCTTTTCCCCAGCAACCACTCCCTTATATAGCGCCCATCAGCCAATCAGCAGCCTGTCCACGTGTACATCTCATGGACACAGCCAGCTCATTGGCAGTTGCCCCGTGGCATGCGGTGTTCCCGTGTATCTCATGCTCTCACTGTCAGACCTCCTGAAAGTTATTTACCACCTAAGTGCTCCGAGAAACTTCCACTCAGCGCCATCTTAGCTCTCAGACTTAATGGCCGATGGGCGGGGCCCGTCACAACTTCTCACATTGATCGATTTCTGGCTGTTTTCCAGTGGCCCAGAGAGCATCGCATTGTCTTAACAACAAGCACAAGTTCTCTGAACCACTTAGTTTTTGACTAAAGGAGAAGTATAGGAATATATTGAATTTAATTTCTGATGTCACTTGTGTTACCAAAAATTGATATGTATAAAATCTTGATCAAATGTTAAAATATATTTTTGAATATTTGGAGCATGAGCTGTCACTTCCTGTTTGCCTTTTTTATAAGGAAGCGTTGGAGAATTACAGCATTGCTAATATAGAAAGTTAAGTGGAAAAACATACAATTTCCTCAAATAAACTAGGTTCCAGATTCATCTGTGCATATTTCCTCCTCCCTTCTTTCCATAGCACTTTTGATACCAAGCAAGTGGCTTCTTTTTTGAGATATTAAAAAAAAAAAGAAAAAAGAAAAAAAAGCAAATGAAGCCCTATTACCTAACCCTTTTTTATTTGTATTTGTTTTTGTGTTGTGATGTTGTGTTAAATAGCACTAGCTTTCTACTTGAGAAATACCAATTTCTGGTTATCATTTATCTTCCCTGTGGCATTTGACATTTTAATGGTCTTAAACTTTTTGGTGTTTATCTTCTGGCCCCTTGAGAGCTGATCAGAAGCAAAAGGTGTTTGTTTTATGTTCATTCCACGTGCACTATCTCCCGGGATCCCTTCTGCAGCTTAAGTATGGCTGGGAAATGAGAAAACTTGAGAAGATTGGCTTGAAACAGATCAGAATCATGTGTGACCCCATCAGCGTTCATTGGAATTTACGTTGCATGTAAGGCAATCTTTCCTGTTGTAAATCTTCCCTTTTTTTTTTTTTTTTTTTTTTTTTTTTTTGTGATGTTCTGGTAAATGGATGGAGCTGGAGAACATCGTGCTAAGTGAAATAAGCCGACTCAGGAAGCCAAGGGCGGAATGCTTTATCTCATCTGCAGAAGTTAGAGGGGCAAAAGGAACCGGAAAAAAGGAGATGCCGTAAAAATAGACGGAGATCAGTGGACAAGGGGAAGAAGATGGAGCTGAAGGGAGGAGAGGCGGAGAGGAGAAGGGGAGGGACGGGGATAGAAGTTGGTGAAAGTCATGCTGTGTGTGGGTGCTCCTATGTCACAATGAATTCCAATTTATGTCTAATTATAATGCATCAATCAAACTTATAAATAAATAAATGGAAGGGAGACCAGGAGTAGAGAAAGGGCATCAGGGGAAGGAGGAGAAGAAGGAATAGGGAAATACTGGAGAATGGCCTGTGCACATATGAATGTCACAATGAACCCCACTATTATATCATTATAATGCACCAATAAAAACATAATCTAGCTGGGCACACACCTGTAATCCCAGCATCTCCGGAGGCTGAGGCAGGAGGCTCACGAGTTTAAAGCCAGCCTCAGCAAAAGCGAGGCCCTAAGCAACTCAGTGAGACCCTGTTTCTAAATAAAATACAAAATAGGGCTGGGGGTGTGGCTCAGTGACCGAGGGCCCCTGAGTTCAATGCCTGGTACCAAAAACAAAACAAAAAAACAACAACAAAAAGGCCACCATAATCTAAAAACATGAACAAATATTATTAATGTGGAGGAGGATATTAAGGGAAAAAATGTTGTCTTGGTATTCAGTTCAGTTATCAGAAAACCTTGAAGGCAAAGCAAAGAATATCTCATTCATAGTTTGAATGATGATTACATTTGTTGTACTATTTTGGACACAGTAGGTTAAACACATTATTAAACTGTCCTTACTGTGCCTACTGAAAGTTGGAAATAACATGTGGCTCCTACTGTTTTTCTGTTGGCCAGAGGTACTTTAGAAAATGTAAACTGATTTCTGGTGATGAAAATAGACCCATTGTCCCCTGGGGAGGGTCTTGGAGGAGGTGTGGCAAGGGATGGATTATAAAGGGGCTATTCCAGGGGGCTTGGGGTGTGACGCACATTGTTGGGGGCTATGACATGCGGACTAAGCCAAGATGGCGCCTAGCAGCCAGCCAGAGTTGCTTTGATCACATCGGTGGTGAGGAAGTCGGTTAACAAAAACACACTCAGGTGCTTTATCATTGGCCATGTTCAAGTGAGTCCACGCACACAATGCGTGCACATGTGTTCCCGAGCGCTCCTGCTCGTGCCTACTTGTTTTGACCTTTGCCGTGATTGGGCAGTTGGCTCCTCACCTGATCTTCACTTAACTGGAGTGGCCCTACCCTCCGCCTCCTGGAGGGGATATAAGTGGGCAGTAGGCAGAAGGCAAAAAGCAGTAGGCAGAAGGCAGATGGCAGATGGCAGATGGCAGATCGCAGAGCGGAGGACTAAGAACACACTTCTAGGTCGCAGATCACAGATCGCAGTACCCAGGACGCACCACTACAAGCACCTCTGATAGACAGCGCCTTTAGGACGTACCTCTAGAACGCACCTTTAGTTTGCAGGATGCAGGACGCACCTCTAAGAAGCAGCAGCAGACCTCTAAGAAGAAATAGATCTCTGAAAGCGGAGCAAGCCTCTCTTTCTCTAAAACTCCCTCTCAAAGCCTCTCTTCCTCTAAAATCAAGCAAGCCACTCTTCCTCTAATAGCTAGAGAATAAGCAAGCAAGCAAGGAAGCAGCTCAGGAATAGAAGTAGTTTATTTCCAGTCCACCTCGGATAAATACCCGCGAGATGGTTGCTGCGGGCGGTAACGAATATCCGGGAGATCGTTGCTGCGGGCGGCAACAGCACATGCTCAGTCTCTTGGTGCTGAGAGTCATGCAGGTGCACCCGCACATCAACCCTCACCAATCACACAACTTGAATCCGCCAGTTCATTGTATTTCAACGATTTCCAAAAAGTGGTTTTAAAAAGGCCCTGTTTAGAAAAGGAAAAGCTCAGGCACAAAACGAGGGACAACTTCACACTCTCCGTGTATGACCATGGACTTTTAGAACTCAGTAACAGGAAGAGAAGCCCTCCAATTTAAAGCACTGACTCAAACACTTGAACAGATACTTCCCCAAAAAAGATGCATAAATGACAGATAAGCCCATGAAAATGTGATCAGCAGCCTCAGTGGTTAGAGAGATCAATTAAAAACAATAATGCATTTCTTCCTACACGTCTGCGAAACTGGGCTTAAGATGTTTCAACCGACCTTACCAACCATTTGACACAATGCGGAGCAACTGGAATTCCCATAGAAATGCAAAGGGCAGGGCCACACTGGAAAACTCTTCTGCCGTTTCTGCTCATTGAAGCAGTTACCTCGTGGGTCCACACCCTCTGAATAAGCATCCAAGAGAAATGAGCCTAGTATTGCATCTACAAATGAAGAGAGCAACTTGATTACAGTAGCTCAAAACAGGGCAGAACCCAGAGGTCCCTCAAGAAGTGAGTGAAGAAATGTCCTGCGTCTATACAGTGGAATACAACAACCACCAGAAGGAACAACTTGCTGATCGATGCACTTGTAGGAAATCCAAAATTCTACCCTTCCATAACAGCAGGGGAAAAAAATGACAAAATGATCAGAAGAATTTTTTTTTTTTTTCGCAACACTGGAAATCAACAAAATGTTGCCAGCGACTCAGGAGAACTTATTTAAAGAAAACACTTCACTTTCAGGAGGAAGAGCTAGCTTCGTGGTGTTTTGGCTCGCCCTCCTCTCATCCTCATCTCAGACCAGTGACAAGTTTGGAAATAACAGCACACACTGCTGGGGCTGGGAGGGAACCGAGTAGACCTCATTCACCAAAAAAAAAAAAAAAAAGTCATTATTTGTGTTGGCCAATCTGGTTACAGTCCTGTAAGATCAGCCTGAAGTCTTATCCTTATTTTGCCTAACTAGAAGAACTGGCCCCGTGCTCAGGCCGCTACCTAGGGATGGAGGGTGGAGGTGTTTATAAAAAACATTTGCAGGCAAGTGCTTTAGTCACTGTGGCCTGAGGCGCTGGATAACACTGGGACAGACGATAGTCTAACAACAACAACAATAAAATCCTGGTAAAAATGGTTGGGGAATGAGAGATCTAAAAGGAATTTGAAAGCTCTAACATGTTCCTAGCAATCCAGAAGGCAGAACACACTTAGGGACGTGTGCAAGCCCGGAAAAGACCTGGGAGGGCCCTAGATGCTCACCTCTGACTGACCTTCAGAATCTGCACGTGCAGGAAGCGGAGGCTAGTGCAGAGTCCTAGACCACCAGGCTGGTTGGTGGGGGGGCACGCAGCTTTCACAGAGTCCCTCCACCAAGACTGGGAGGCTTGTTTTTCGTTCTAGAAAGCCTCAAGGATACCTATGTTCTATCATAAGTTGGCTACCTAAGCTATCAGAACAGAGATTTTATTAGCCACACCTGACAAAGAATACAGAATTAGTTCAGAAAAGTCATTGGACAAACAAACAATAATGATCACAATACACCGAAATAATGAAGAAGCCTGGGGATGAGGAAAGAGTCTGATTTCCAGGGTTGTCTGTTATAATATTTAAAATACTTGCACATGCCTGTTATTCCAGCAGCTCTGGAGGCTGAGGCAGGATGGTCACGAGTTCAAAGCCAGCCTCAGCAATGGCAAGGCACTAAGCAACTCAGTGAGACCCTGTCTCTAGATAAAATACAAAATAGGGCTGGGGATATGGCTCAGTGGACAAGTGCCCCCGAGTGTAATGCCTGGTTCTCAAAAATAAAAAAATAAAAATAAAATACTCAGTTGTCAACAAAAAATTATGAGACATGCAAAGGAACAAGAAAGAATGGTTTGTACATGGTAGGGATGGATGGCACACAGTCAATAGATGTTTTTCCTAAGGAAGCTCAGACATTGGACTTTAAATCAACTATTAACATATAGTCAAAGATCTAAACAAAACCATGTCTAAATAAATAAAAGCATGAAAACAGTATTTTACCAAATAGAGAATATCAAAAAAGAGACCGAATTCCTGATAAAGAATCAAAAAGAAATTATGGAAATGCAAGATCAATAGTTGAAATTAAAAACTCACCAGAGGAGCTCCATGGATTCAAGCAAGCAGATGCAAACTTCAAGTCAATCAACTAAAATGATCAAGTTCAAGAATGAAAGAATAAGAGAATGAAGAAAATTTAACAGTCTCCATGGTGCAAAGCCTACCAACATATGCACAATGAGAGTCTCAGAAGGAGAAGAGAGAAAGGCAAAGAAATTTTGAAGAAATAATGGGCAAACATTCTTAAACTTGATGAAAGCAAAATCTACACATCCTAGAGGTTCAACAAATTCCAACTAGGATCAGTTCAAAGAGATTCACATCTAGACACATTATTTGTCAAAAGGCAAAGAGAGGATCTTGAAGAGATTAGCAACTATTACAAACAAAATATTAGTGGTTGATTTCTTCTCAGAAACCTTGGAGGCCAGAGGAATGGGTGATAGAGTCAAAGAGTTGGAAGGGGTGGATGGAATGAACCAAGAATACTACCATAAAAGTATCCTTCAAAAATGAAGGAGAAATGGACATGACCAGATAAACTAGAAGAGTTTGTTGCTAGTAGACCTCCCCCTACAGCAGACGCTAAAGGCAGTCCATTGGGCTGCAATGAAGTAACACGGGATAGTCACTCAAAATCCCAGGAAGGGATAGGTAACCAACATCGTTAAATATAAAAGACAGTGTTTGTTGCTCTTTTTTTCCATCTGACTCCAAAGACAAAGGTTCAGAGCAGTAATTATAAATTTATGTTCAGGGCACACAATATCAAGGGAGGTAGTTTGAAAAACAAAGCAGTGTGGGTCAGGGTGGTGGTGAGGCTACATAGGAGCAAAGTCATAAACTAAGATGTTAGCTATAATTCCCAGGGCAACCACAGAGAAGTGAAAAATATATGTAATGATAGCAAGAACAAGGAATTAAATGGCACACTAGAAAATATCTGTAGAACATCCTTTAAAAGGCTCTACCGGAAGGATGGAAGGACTGAGGAGCAGAAACACATAGGATATATATATATACACACATATATACAATATCATATATATGATAATATGATACATACTTTATATAATCATATAATACATTATCGTATAATCTATATGAGATATATCACATAGAATCATATATTACATATGATATATACATATGTATATGTGCATATATAATATAATATATGCATAAATATAAAATGAGCAAACTGGCTGAAGCAAGTCATTCTTTATTAGTAATTACACTAAATTTAATGGATTAAACACTTCAGATAAAGGGCAAATGGATTAGAAAACACAAATAATTTGAAAATTAAAGAAAAAATATTTCATGCAAACAGGATCCAAAAGACAGCTGGAGTGGCTATCCTAATATCAGACAAAATGGGCTTTAAGAAAAAGAAAAGTATTGCTAGAGACAAAGAAGGATATTATAGAAGATAAAAGGGCCGCTGCTTCATGAAGACCTAACAGTTGTAAACATACATGCACCTTAGAACAGAGCCCCAAAGTACATCAAGCAAAAACTGAAGGAAGTGGAGGGGAGAGCAATCCAGCAACAACATCTTGACCCTTCAATATCCCACCCTCAGTAATGAAAAGAACAACAAGACCCAAGATCAACAAGGAAATAAAACACGTGCCAACTAGACCTGACAAACATCTGAGGACAGTCTACCCAACAAGAGCAGGGAACACGTTCTTCACAAACACACGGCGCGCTCCCCCGTGCAAATTATATGGTAGGTCATAAAGTGAGTCTCAGTAAATTTAGAAAGACTGGAGTCATGCAAGATGTGTTTTCTGACAACAATGGAATGAAATTAGAAATTAATAACAGAAGGATATTTGGAAAATGCACAAATATGTGGAAATGAAACAACACAGTCCTAAAAAAAAATCACCAGGCAAATTAGAAACCATTGTGAGATGAATGAAAACAAAAACACAACAGACCAAAATTTATGGGATTGCGTGGAAGCAGGGCTCACAGTGAAATTTATAGCTGCAATCACCTAAACTAAAGAAGGAGAAAGATCAATCTATAACCTAATATTCTACCTTAAGAATCTAGGAAAAAGAGCAAAATAAACCCAAAGGAAACAGAAGGAAGGAAATAATAAAGATTAAAATGGAAATAAATGAACCGGAGGATAGAAAAACATCAGAGAAAAATCAATCAAACCAAAAGTTAGTTCTTCAAAAATATCAACAAGGGCTGGGGGTGTGGCTCAGCGGTAGAGCTTTTGCCTAGCAGGTGTGAGGCACTGGGTTTGAGCCTCAGCACTACATAAAAATAAATAAATAAAATAAAGGTATTGTGTCCATCTACAAATAAAAATATTTTTAAAAGATCAGCAAAATTGACAAATTCCCAGCTGTACTGATGAAAGAAAAACATTCAGTAATTTTTTCAAATTATTGAAATCAGGTGTAAAAGAAGAGACATTCATACAGACTTTATGGAAATACAATGAATTATACCATGAAATGAATGCTTGAAAAAGAACAATTGGAAAAAGCCTAGTGCAATCCAAGAGATTGACTTAGTAATCAAAAAATTTCAACAAACAAAAGTCCAAGATGGCTATGCAGGTGAATTCTATTTAAAGGAGAATTAACGTTAATTTTTCTCAAACTCCTCCCCCTAAAAAAAGAGGTAGAGAGAACACTTCCTAACTCATGCTAAGAAGCCAGACAGAAACATTGCAAAGAAAGAAACGTACAGCCCAACATCCTTTATGAATATAGGTGTACAATCCTCAATAGAATGATAGAAAGCCTAATCCAGCAGCATATAAAAATGATTATACACCATGGCCAAGTGGGGTTTATCCTAGGAATGCAAGCATGCTTCAACATATAAAAATCAATCACTGTGATAAACCATATCGACAGAACAAAACAAAAAGAAAATCTGATAATCTCAACAGAGTAGAAAAGGCATTTAACAAAACTCAACACCCTTTCCTGATTAAAAAAAACATCCAGCAAGCCAGGAATGCAAAGGAACTTTCTGGACCTGATGAAGGTGAACTATGAAAAGAGCCACAGGGTTTTCATATTTAATTTTGAAAGGTCGAAAAATTCCTCCCCTCAGATCATGAGCGAGACGAGAATGTCTGCTGTCACCATTTCTATTCAGTATTGCATTGGAAGATGTGACCATGCAATTAGACAAGAAAAGATAATATAAGGGCATCCATATTGGTAAAGAAGTAAAACTATCTGTTCACAGATGACCTGATGCTATATTGGAAAACAACAACAACAACAAAAAAAAAAACAGTGCAGCAAAGTGGCAGGATATAAAAATTCATACACAAAACCCAGTTGTTTTTCTATATGCTAGCAGTGAACAAACTCAAATTGAATTTTAAAAAATTCCATATACAATAGCATTAAAAAGAAAAAATATTTGAGAATAAATTTAACAAAAAAACTGTAAGACACATTGAAAACATTGAAAGAAATTAAATATTTAAATGAATAAGAAAACGTTGCTTTTTCCTAGATGGGAAGACAATATTTTAAGGGGATAATATGTCCCAGATTGCTCTACCTATTCAACGTATTCCCTATCGAAATGCCAACTGTCTTTCCTGTTGGAAGAGTTATCGTAAAATTCAAATGGAAATGCAATGAATTTCAAGTAATGGAAACAATGTTGAAAGCAAAAATAAAGCTGAAGGACTCACGCATTCTAATTGCAAAACTTACTTCACAGCGCAGTGGTGAAGACCTCGTGGTACTGTAATAAGGACAGTCACAGAGACCACTGGAAGAGAACTCAGAGTCCAGAAATTTATGGCCAGTTGATTTTCTTTTCACAAGCTTTAAACCCTTTTTGAATTTTTAAGAATTTCTTCTCTTTTTAATTGACAAGTAATTGTATACACCTATGGGGAACAATGTCACGTTTTTGTATATGCATACATCGTGGGATGATCAAATCAGGGTAATTAGCACATCCACTACTTCAGGTATTCGCCATGGCTTTGTGGTAAGAATGTCTAAAATCCTCTTTTAGTTCTTAGGAAATAGAATGTAAGAATACATGCCTCTTATCGGACTCTGAATTTTGTACCTATTGTCCTATGTCCCCCTTTTCCCCATCCAAACCCCACCCCAGCCTCTGCAACCACCATTTTTTATTCTCTGCCACTGGGATTTCTACCTTTCAGATTGGATTTAAGCCTGTGAGATCATGTAGTCTGTGTCTTCATATCCACTAGGTTCTTCCATTTTTGTTGCCGATGGCAGCAATTCCTGACTAAAATACATTTTTTAACACCTCATGTATCTAAGAAGAAATCAAAAAGACTGATGCTACCGTTTAGATACAAAGTTTCCCCAAAACTCACGTGTGAGACGATGCAAGAAGGTTCATAAGTGGAATGATACTGGATTGTGAGAGTTGTAACCAAATCAATGGATTAATCCACTGATATGTTAACTGGGTGGTAGACATAGGCAGGTAGGGTGTGCCTAGGAAATAGGTCTCTGGGAGCATGACTTTGAGGTTTATGTTTTGTCCCTGGGAGGTGCAGCTGTCCCTCCACTTGTCCTGAGCTGCTTCCCTCTGCCCCATCCCTCCGCCATGATGTTTTGCCTCACCTTGAACCTAGAGGTATGGAGTCATCAACTGAACCTCTGAAACAGTGAGCCAAAATAAAGTTTTCCCTTCCTAAGTTATTCTCATCAGGTCTTTGGGTCACAGAAACCAAAAGCTGACTAAACAACTTACAATGATAGTAAATATATGATAAAAATAAAGTGAATAATAAAAATTCAATATACCCTTTGCATGAGATATAGCTAAAGTGATATATGTTAAAATTTGGGGGGAGTATAATTGGGGATTTAACCCTGGGGTGCTTAACCAGTGAGCCACATCCCCAGCCCTTTTTATTTGTTGAGACAGGGTCTCACTAAGTTGCTAAGGGCCTCTCTAAATTGCTTAGGCTGGCCTCAAACTTGCAGTCCTCCTGCCTCAGCCTCCTAAGTCACTGGGATTACAGGCTTGAGCCACCATGCCTGGCATGTATATATTTTCCAACTAAAAATATGAGTTAAATTTTCAATTTATGTTGGAAAAGGATCATTTTAAAAAAGAAAATAAGACTGGCATAAGACAAACTTCTGGGAGAGGGTGGAGACCCTGAGATTAACCCATGCAAATAAGGTCAACATGGTGGCCAGCCAGCTGGCCTGAGGTGCTGGCTTGGTGGGGGGTTGGATCGGCCACCTAATCAACTGATTTCTGACAGCGGTGCCAAGATCATTCAATGGGAAAAGCATAAACTTTATCAAGTGGGGTTGGAACAACTGGATATTCACAGGCATAAAAGTGAACCTGGGGCTTCCTTCACCCACAGGATGCATACCTTTTCCTCGAGGCATGATTCAAAATGGACCAAAGAGCTAAATGTGAGAGCGGAGACCATCCTCCCGTCAGGAGGAAAGGGGAAGTGGGTGAACTTGACCTTGGATTAGGGCTAGGCACCTATCACTCAAGCATCCCCCACCCACTGGAAAAAAGTAGGCAAAGTGGACTTAATTAAAATTAAAAACGTAAAGCATAAAGGACAACATCAAGAAAGCTAAGAAACCACCCCCAGAATGTGTGCCGCATAACTACCGGATGAAACAACCACCAACAGCCTGATTTTTAAAGGGGCGACTAATGTGAATAAACCCTCCCCAGATGAGAGCCACCCAGGGCCAGCGAACTCAGGAGAGGACACCAGCTGGGAAATGCGAATCAAAACCAGGGCGACTGGACCAGAAGAGAAGGACAGCAGCTTGCGGCGCTCATGACCCGCGGAACTCGGAGCCCGCGCGCTGCTGGGGGCACGCGGCCTGGCACCCCCGGGGAGCACCCGGGGCCCCTGACACAGCTGAACACAGACCTGCCTGGAACCCAGCAACGCCACTGTCCCAGGGAACCGAAAGGCACGTTCACGTGAAAATCTACACACGAAGTTTCACGGGGGCTTTGTTCACAGGAGCCAAAAAGCAAGACAAGCCCATCTTAATCCATCTCGTGTTGCTGTGACGGCGCAGCCCAGGCCATTTATCACCACCAGAAATGCCCTTGGCTTTCAGCTGCAGAGGCGGAGGAGTCCAGGGACATGGCACCAGCATCTGCTGAACATCTGGAGAGAAGCTTCCTGCTGCATCACCCAGGGCAGAAGGCAGGAGGCAGAGCGTGGGCAGGAGGGGGAGAGAGAGAGAGGGAGAGAGAGAGGGAGGGAGGGGGAGGGCAGGAGAGAGGGCGAGGGAGAGGGAGGGGGAGGGGTGGAGAGAGGGAGAGGGAGAGAGAGGGAGAGGGGGAGGGAGGGAGAGAGAGAGAGAGAGAGAGAGGGGGAGGGGGAGGGAGAGAGAGAGGGAGAGGGAGAGAGGGAGAGAGAGATAGAGACAGAGAGATACACAAAGAGAGACAGAGAAACAGGGACAGAGACAGAGAAACAGAGACAGAGACAGAGAGACGCTTACATACATAACACTGTGGCCTGAAGCCCTTTTATAACTGGCATCCGCCTGCCCAGGAGGGTGGAGCCCTCATGACCTAGACACCTCCCATCAGGCCACCTCCCACGCTCGCTCTCTGGGGGACACCTTCAGACCATGGCAAACCCAACGTGGGTCAGTGGGCCAGTGGGTAAACCAGGCGTGGCCGGTCCACGCCACAGAAGACTGCCCGGCTGTATAAAGGGACAATGTGCCATCCTGTGCTGCAACGTGAAAGGAAAAGGCACATATCGTCTGATCCCACGGATCTGAAGTGCCAGGACACAGAAATCCGTAGAGACGGAAGTGGTGCTAGTGGCCATCAGGAGTGACGAGGAGGAGGGCGGGAGCCGGGCTGAATCTGGATGTCCACGACCCCAGAGAGTACAGGCTCCCTGGTGGCAAAGCCCCAGGGCGCTCACGCCTGCTTTGCCAGCTCCTCTCCAGAGATCACCATCAGGTTCTCTCCAGAGCTGGGGTGGCCCAGGGGACAGGGAGGCTCCACCATGAGGCAGATGGGGGAGGGCAGCCTCTGTGGGAAACAATGACCAGAAGACTCGGCTCCAAACCAGCTTCACTTCTGATTAGACTGGCTCAGCTCCCACAAGACACCCCCAGCAGTAAAAGACAACGCATTTTCAGACACAAAGTCTGTTTTCTTCTATCTCTACTTTCCGCTCACAATGTCCAATATTCAATAAAAAATTACGAGACACACATAAAAGCAAGAAAAAGCAATCACTCACCAAGAAGCAAAGCAAGCCACATAACCAGACTTGCCAGTGACCCAGATTGGCAAGTATTTATTTGAAAGGGTACTAAAAAAAAAAAAAAAAATCTATGAGTCATAGATTAAAGGCTCTCATGGAAAAGAGGTGGACCAAATGCACCAACAGGTGGAGAATTTCAACCAAGAGACAGAAGTCATAACACCAATAAAATGGACAGGCTAAGACTAAAAATCATGGGAAAATATCAAAAATGTCTTCAATGGGTTTGTTCATAAATCCAATGAAAGAATAAATAATAATCCCAGGAAAGAAGTATGAACTTTAGGGTCGCTCAAGAGAAAATACACAAATGGAACACAGAGAAATAAGGGTGGAAAGAAAAAGAAAAAAACAGCATCTGCAAGTAGGTGGGACTGTATCAAACAATCCCCATGTGCAGCTGGAATCCCAGAGGTAAGAATAAGGAAGAAGAAATGTACGAAAAAAGTGGGTGGCTAAAAATTTCCCAATATTAATTACATATACTAAATTGCAGACCCAAGAAGCTTTCAGTGTCCCAAAAAGAATAAATTCATTAAAAATCCCAAGTGCCTGGAAATATCATATTCAAGCTGTTGTAAATCAAAGATTAAAAATACTGAGGGCAGACAGAAGGGAAAAGGCATATTTCAAACAGAGAAACGAAGAATTACATCAGGAAAAAAGCAGACCAGAAGACAGTTGGTATGGATCTTCAAAAGACTGAGATAAAAACAAAACCAAAAACACCTGTAAACCCAGAATTTTCTAGCCAGAGCAAATAGATTTCAAAAATCAGGAAGAAATACCTACTTTCAGACAAACAAAAGCCTAGAATGTGTCACTAACAAATCAGGACTGAGAGCATCGGGCCGGGTGAGGCCTGGAGTAGAGGCCGCGCCTAGCAGGCGTGAGGCCCTGTTCTCCATTCATAGAACCCCCCCCCCGAAAGGAAGGAATGAAGGAAGAAAAGAATAAAGAACTAAAACACTTAGCTATAAATCTAACAAAGTATGTCCACATCTATAAGAGGGAAATTGAAAAACCAGGAAAATTATGAAATCTTGTTGAAAGATGTAAAGAACTAAATAAATGGAGAGAGAGTTCATCTTTGTAGGAAAGAGGATTCAATGCCATCAAGATGTCAGTTCTTCCCAACTTGATCTGCAGATTCAATGCAATCCCAATTAAATTCCCAGCACTTGTAATCCCAGAGGCTGAGGAGGCTGAGGCAGGAGGATCGCAAGTTCAAAGCCAGCCTCAGCAACTTAGCGAGGCCCTAAGCAACTCAGCAAGACTGTCTCTAAATATAAAAAGGACTAGGGATGTGGCTCAGTGTTTAAGCATCCCTGGGTTCAATTCCTGGTGCCAAATTTTTTAAAATTAAAACAAACAAACAAATTGATTCTAAAGTTTATACAGAAAGGCAGGTGACCCAAAGTAGCCAAGTAGTCCAAGAAGGGAACTGCGGAACTGATAATACGCAGCTTCAAGACTTACTGTGAGGTTCCCACAATCAGGTCAGCGAGGTATTAAGAACAGACAAATAGATCAGTGGAAGAGAACAGAGCCCAGGAGCAGACCCAGGTCTGCACAGTCAACTAATTCTTGACAAAGGACATAGAGAAAGGGCGAAAAGACGGACTTCGCATCAAATGCTGCTGGGACACCCAACAGCCATGCACAACCAAGTGAATCCAGATGTAGACTGTATATCCTGAACCCAAGGTGGATCAGAAGCCGAAAGTGCATTTGCAAAACACAAAACTCTAGAACTCCTGGAAGATGGCATCGAAGAAAGAGAATGGATGACCTTGGAGGGAGCCTCTTGATTCAACACCAAAGACAGGACACCAGAAATAAAGGACGAACTGCTTGCAGCAAATGCTAAACTGCCCCACCAAAGATGCCAAAGACTCCGCGGAGAGGCTGGGGGAGAGGTGGGGTCTCAGAAGACACACCTGATGAGGAACTGAATGCTCCCCAAACCACACAGAGAATCCCTAAAACCCAACAACAAGAAAATGAAGAGCTAGACTCTAAAATTGGCAAAAAACCCAAACAGCTGCCAACAAGCCTATGAAAAGACGCTCCGCACCATGTGTCATCAGGAGAGTGCCAAGAAACCAGCGGAGATACCACTAGGCAGATCCGCAGAAGGACAGAAACCCAAGGCCCCGGAACCACCAAGTGCTGGCGAGGAGGCAGAACCTCAGGAACACTCATCCACCGCTGGTATGACCACTTTGGAAGACAGTTGGGTGGTTTCTTACAGAACGTTCGCTTACCAAGCAACCCAGCGACCACGCGCCTTGGTATTCGCCCAAGTGGGTTGAAAATGTATCTCCACATGAAAACCGAGCACATGTTTACTGCAGCGTTTCTCCAGTTGTTAGGACTTGGAGGCGATCAAAGTGTCCTTTGGCAGAGGAATGCATAAATCAAATGGTATAGCCAGACAATGACAGATTTTTCAGCATCAAAATAGAGAGATCAAGCTAGGAAAAGACTCGGAGGGAACTTAATGCGTCTTTCTTAGTGAAAGAAGCCAATCTGAAGGGTCTGTATACCAGATGATTCCAACTCCGAGACATTCTGGAAGAGGCTGAACCAGGCAGACGGTAAACAGATCGATGGGGCTGGGGAGAGTGAATAGGCAGAGCTCAGAGGATTTGGGAACAGGGAGACCATTCCGTTGGAGCCTACATTATTTGTTTGTCCAAACCCATAGGAAATGCAGTGCGTGCAAAATCTATGGAAACCATGGGTTTTGGGTCATCATGTGTCTATGTTGGTTCATGGATCATAACAAATGTACTGCGGATGGGGAGGGGTGTGGACGGGGGAGTTGTGTGTGGCTGCGGGGACAGGGTGTATGGGAAGCCTCTGTACTTTCTGCTTGGTTTTTCTCTAAGCCTAAAAAATAGCCCATTAAAATGATAATTGTCTAAAGCAAAAATAGTAGCAATGAATTGTCTATTTATAGCACGTGTGAAAGTGAAAGAGATGGCCATTCAGCACCATGGGGGCAGTCGGGATGGGCCCTGAGAGTCCCTCACTCTTCACGGGGCGGAGTATAGCTTCATTTGAAGGTACGCTGTGATTGCATAAAAGAGTTGAACTGTAAATTCTCATGCACGGCTGTTGAGAATGTGAAAGGAGCAACCACTTTGGAAACCAGATCAGCAACTTAAAAGCGGACACGGTGCTGCACACCTGTCATCCTGGTGTCTCAGGAGGCTGAGGCAGAAGGGTCGAGAGTTCAAAGCCAGTTTCAGCAACTTAGTGAGGTTCTAAGCAACTTAGGGAGACCCTATCTTGAAATTTAAAATAAAAAAAGGACTGGGGATATGGCTCAGTGTTTAAGCACCCCCCGTTCAATTCCTGGTACCAAAAAATAAAATGAAACAAAACATCAGGATATCACCAAAGGTGGTGATATGGAACTCCCCAAAGTCATCCCTCTACTAAAGCAATGGCTAAGTTGGAAAAAGATGTCAGGCTCAACTGTTCTGGAACTCTAAAATCTATAAAAACCTTACAAGAATCAAGAGAGTACTTCATTAAGAAGAAAGCTGCTG
Source organism: Sciurus vulgaris (assembly GCF_902686455.1). Lineage (NCBI taxonomy): Eukaryota > Metazoa > Chordata > Mammalia > Rodentia > Sciuridae > Sciurus > Sciurus vulgaris. Next base: position 35,457,043 of record NC_136479.1, on the reverse strand, counting down.
CTTTTCAGTTAGGAGAGGGCTGCGACTTTTCTCTTACTGTCTACTGTCCCCGCCTCCCCGTGGCTGCAGTGACAGTGGCTCGTGTCCTGGTGTGGTTTGCTGGTACCAGAGGGGGCAATAAGGAACTTGTTCTATACCCCTGCAGTGAGCGATTTGAAATAAAATTAAGAAAAACCATTCTCTGTGCAACTGATCCCATTAAAAAATAAAACAGGAAAGAATTTAACAGAGGAGGGGCAAGACTTGTACACTGAAGACCACAAAATATTCTTGGAAGAAATTAAAGACCTTCACAAACGGAAAAACATCCCATGTTCATGGGCTGGAAGGTTTTATGTTGTTAAGATGGTGACACTTCTCAAATTGATCGACAGAGCCCACGTGATCCCTGTAACAATTCCACTCGCTCTTTTTTTTTTTTCTTTTCATAAGTGGGCAGGCTTATCCCAAAATTCAGATGCAAATACAATGAACCCCAAATAACCAAAACAATCTGGATTAAGAATAAGGTTGGCCAGGCACAGTGGTGCACGCCTGTAATCCCAGCAACTCGGGAGGCTGAGGCAGGAGTTCAAAGCAGGCCTCAGCAAAAGTGAGGTGCTAAGCAACTCAGTGAGACCCTCTCTCTAAATAAAATAGAAAATAGGGCTAAGTATGTGACTCAGTGGTCGAATGCCCCTGAGTTCAATCCCCAGTACCTACTGAAAAAGGAAGGAAGGAAGGAAGGAAGGGAGGGAGGGAGGGAGGGAGGGAGGGAGGAAGGAAGGGAGGGAGGGAGGGAGGGAGGGAGGGAGGAAGGGAGGAAGGAAGGAAGGAAGGAAGGAAGGAAGGAAGGAAGGAAGGAAGGAAGGAAGGAAGGAAAGAAGGAAGGAAGGGAGGAAGGAAGGAAGGGAGGAAGGAAGGAAGGACAAGCAGGGTGAACAAGTTAACTCAGATTCCCCAATTTCAAAACTTCTTACGAAGCTACAAGTAATGAGGAGCTCATGGGAATACCATAGGAACAGAAATATAGTCCAGTGGAGTAGAACTGAAATCCAGAAATAAAGCTATTATGTATAATGTCAACTGATTTTCAATAAAGATGACAAGATCATTCCCTGGAGAAAAGAATAGTGCCTTCAATAAATTGTATTGGGTGAGCCCACTGGATATCTATGTGCAGAAGAATGGAATGACACCTTTCCTTCCACCATATACATTTATCTGACACCACAATTCCGAAGCAATCAGACCCAAATGTAAGAGCTAAAAACCATAAAACTCTCAGAAGAAAACGGGGTCATCCTCATGACCCTGGACTGGGCAGTGGTTTCCTAGATATGACATCAAGGTCATGAGCAACAGCAACGATAACATAGGTATGTTGGACTTCACCAAATTTAAATGTTTCCTTACAAATGGCCCCTGACAAATGTGGTTTGACTTGGGATTTTCCAACTTTATGATGGTAGAAAAGTGATACCTACTCAATAGAAACTGCATTGTGAACCTTGACCTTGCTCTAGGCTAGCAACATGCACATGATATGCTTTCACGGTGCTGGGCCCCAGCAGCAGACCCCGCTCCTAGTCAGCCCTGGGATCTCCAGGGTAAACAACTGTGCTCTAATGTGCATGTTGCTGAAGCAGGATGTTCTGTAGGTTGGGTGTATTAAACGCACTTTTGACTTGAAATATTCTTTACTTACATGGATTTATCTGGACGTAGCTCCATCACAAGCCAAGGGACATCCGAATATTAAAGGACACCTCCAAAAATGTTAAAACAAAAAACCTGTAGAATGGAAGAAAATAAATGCAAACCATCCCTTTAATAAGAATCTTGTATGCATTTTATAGGAAGGCTGAGGCTGACGCTCAGTGGCAGAGAACTTGATGCCCTGGGTTGGTTGCTCTCTCTGTCCATCACATCCTGCATGACACAGCAAGATGGCGGCCATCTGTCAACCAGGAAGCAGCCCTCACCAGGAACCACATCCACCAGCAATGTGTTCTCCAACTTCTCAGCCTCAGGAACCGTGAGAAATAAAAACTGTTGCTCAGTGTGCTCATTCTGAGGTATTTGGGGATGGTGGCCTGTAAGGAATCCCACGAAAACTAGGTTGGACACGGGAAATCACATGAGGGAGTTTATTAAGCAAACAAAGTGTCTCCCTGCAGGGTAAGAGAGAAAATGAGAGGAAAAGAGAAAGGAAAGAGAAAGGGTGCACGCTAGAGAGAGTGGAAAAGCAAGGAGGATAGAGAAAGTGAGTAGGAGAGACAGAAGCATGAGAAGAGATGGCGGGGTAGCTACAGTGAAGCAGTTGAATTCCTGGGCTAACAGGGGACCAATAACGGAAAAGGATACTTGCAAGTTGACTGATGAACCAATAGCTAGCTAGGATGTTCACAGACTGACAGTAGTTGGGAGGCGGGGAAATGACTGCAACAGAAAGGGCGGGGAGCAGCTTTGTACGTTACATGGCCCAATTGGGCCAAGGAGATTGGACCATGGATAACACAAATTTTGCATTTGTCAAAACATGAGTTTTGTGTGATCATACATTTACATAGAGTAATGGTGTTTGATTCGTTCTGTTAGTTTTTCCCTACCCTCCCACCCCTCTTTCCCTCTACACAGTCCCTCCTTCCTCCATTCTTGCCCCCCTCCCACCCCCATTATGTGTCATCATCCACTTATCAGCGAGATCATTTACAATAAAAATAAATTAAAAAAAAAAAAAACATGAGTTTTGCATTTGTCCAAAGTCACCAAATGACACACTTAAGATTTGTGCATTTTACTATAATACATGTTACCTTAAGGGAACTGTAAAGAAATGATGAACTCTAGTTGTGGGTTTTCCTACCACCGTGGGACAGGTTCCCAAATCTGAAACTCTTTTCTTGTATTCTAGGCTTGAAAAAGTAGTGAAAAATGGGAGCAGATTTCCCGTTGCTGGGGAAAGGGATCATAAACATGGAAACAAGAAGTCTAGAAGAGGTTAGGTTATTGGGTTGGAACTGGACATATCAGTGTGAACTCAGAGGTGTGTGTTTGTGTATGTGTGTGTGTTGAGGGGGAGATTACCATGTGGGGCACAATTTAACCAGTGGTGAATATAGGTTTAAAAATAAAACATTACAGAGGAGTTCTTTTTTTTTTTTTTTAAATAGTTTTCAGTTCTCAATAGATCTTTTATTTTATTTATTCATTTTTATGCGGTGCTAAGGCTCGAACCCAGGGCCTCACGCAGGCCAGGCAAGTGCTCCACCCCTGAGCCACAGCCCCAGCCCTACAAAGGAGTTCTTTGTACTCTTCTTGCAACTTTTCTGCAGGTTCAAAAATATCTTAAGATAGACGTTCCCCAGCACTTCCCCAGTGGAGCCAACTGTGTTGTGTGCATTTAGGAACACGTCAAAACGCGCCCCACTCCACGGACAACTGTAACGCATTCGTAAAAGCACGAAGTGTTTCCAAATAATGAAAAAATGGAGGGACCCGACGGAGCCAGCTTGCAGGGATGCAGAGAGCGGGGAAGCCTTCGAGTGCCCATCCAGGATGCTCAGGAAAGGAAGCCTGTGGACACAGCGTGCAGGGACACACGGACGCTCTGCTGTCCCATCAGAGTCAAAGAGAAGCGCCACGTGGATTTTCCCATTTGGAAGAGGCAGCGACGGCCTGGCAGAAAGAAAAGAGGCCAGGCCAGGTGCCAGGATACCTGGGCCCACGCTCCAGCTTTGTGGGGCCCGCGGAGGATGGCCCTGTCCCCCGGACCCGACTGTCCTGTCCACGCCAGGAGGTGGCCAGGACCTCCAGCCACTCTGTTTTCATCACTCCAGTTGGTGCCAAAGTCAGAATGGGGCCTGCCAGGGGCTCACAGACCCGCGGCAGCCCCCCGGGGGTTCCCCTTTCCAAGAACCGCTCTCCGCCTGCACTGGCCGCCTCTCGGCACTTGGCCTGCTTGTTCCCGGGCCAGCGGCAGCTCGTGATGCGATTTTCCAGCCTGAGGCATCTCCCTTCCCTGGGAGGCTCCTCCTGGCCGCCGGTTGGAGACAACCCAGCCCCCAGCCTTTCCATAGCAGCAGCAGGGACCATCCTGGTGGGACTTCTCGACCTCCAGGGCAGAGGCCAGGAGCGGTGGGACTCAGGGACCCACACTCACTGGCTACAACTCAGCTTGGTTGAACTCACCTGCCCATCTGTCCACACCCAACTGTCCACCTGGAGTCTCAGGGACTCCCTCTGAGGGCTCCGTCCTCCAAGGGCAGAAAGGACATTGCCTTGTTCATTCGAAAACTTGTTACTGAGTGCTCTGAGCACACCCGGCCCCAGAAAGCGGATGTCCCAAACAGATGGGAGCGTGGAATTACAGATGGGACGAAATCCTCTGCAGGACGGGAGTGGCGGACACTAACTGGAGAGGAAACAGGGGACACCAGCATTTCCAAGGTTGAAAGTGGGGAGAGGAATTTTAGTCAAGGGGAACCAGAAGTGCAAAGGCCCTGAGGTCACATTGACTGCAAAGACCAAAAGAAGATCACTGAGGCCGATCAGCAGGGGCGATGGCCTCGCGGGTCTTCTCCTAGGAAGTGCTGAAGGGTTCCATCACTGGGGTGACCTGAGCACATTTGCATCTGCAAAGAGGCCCTGAGAGGAGCAGGGGGATTCACAGGGAAGAGTGGGTCCCTGCCCTGGAGCCTGAAGACCAGCCTGCCTGGTGGTACCAAAGGCCATCTGGGCCTTTCCTAGCCCACAGGAGGGCGTAAGCCTCCGTCTCCCTTCCACACGGCCCTGCTCTGTGACTTGACCCCAGCCACACCCGTTTTAAATGGTGCTTTAGTACTAGACACAGGGCACGCGCTACAGAACTCGGCCATCTGAGTGTCCCGCCCCATGCTTTCTGCTGTACCCGCGGCTAGGGCTGACCACCCGCCCAGGCCACACGAGAACATTCCCACCACCTCAGGAAGAAACCCTCTCCCTCTCCAACTTCCACCAGCTCCAAGCAACTGCTGGGCCACCTCTGTCTCTAAGCATGGCACGCGCCTCTGCATAACCAGGGGCCGACACAGCCTACGGTGCCCAGCTGCAGGGTTGGCGTGCCCAGGGACACCCCGGGATGCCAGTCCTGTCCTCACTCCTGGCTGCGGGGACAGACTCTGCGGCCGTAGCTCCTCTGGCCAGCTGGGTGCCGCCCTCCCCTGCAGCTGGTACCGCGATGACCGTGCCCCCACCTGCCACGTGAGTCCAGCCACCAGGAGCACTTCCCCCAATTCCAAGGCCAGAACTTGGGCCCCACTCAGCACCTGCTGTCCCAGGGCCAGCTCCAGAGACACTGCAGCCACCCAGCAGTCTCTGGGGTGACCTCCACCATCCCAGGTCCTCCCCCAGCCCCAGGATCCACTCTGACTTTCCCAGAGGCCCTTGTGGGCAAGGGTGGCACTCCCCACATCAGAAGCGCCAGAGGAAGCCAGGTGCCCAGCAGCAGGTGGATCAGACACCACTGCTGCCCGCCCAGCACCTGCTTCCTGCTTGGAGTGGGCCCACCCTTCCGGGGAGACTGTGCCATCTGGTCTGGTGAGGCCTGCCCTCTCTGATGTCCCCAAGGGAGGCGTGTGGCTCAGGCCCCAGTGGAGCACTCAGAGGGGGAGAAGACCCAGGGCCTGTCCAGGAAGCGGAGGTTGGGGAGGTGGCCCCAGCAGGGACAATTGGTCTCCTGTGAGATCTGACAGTTGGAGGAAGTTCTTGTCCTGGGGGTCTTGAGCCCTGGGCCTGGGGCTGCCGCAGCCAGCCTTTCCATGCATGGAGCGAGCCCGTCCGAGGCACCACCGCACACCGGGTGGGCTCGGCAGAGCTGAAGCTGGAGAGAGAGGGACCAGGAAACATGACTTCTGCCTGGGACCTGGCCACGCCCTTGACTTCTGCTACCCCTGCCAATCAAATCCTCTGTTTATTTTTTTTTTTTTAAGTAGGACGGAGTGGGACGCAGCTTCTTATGACCAACCCTGGCTGCGCGGTGCACCAGGCAGGACACTGGGTTAGGTGGCCTCAGGGCCCCTTCCAGCAGGAGCCTGGGCTGGCAGAGTCCCCTGGACGCCCCCTGTAGCCCTCTCCTCCTCACTGTCTGCTTTTGTCCCAGCCAGCCATCAGCCCCAGCTTAGGGGCAGGTCTTTTATACTTGAGACAATTTTTGTGTCCCTGGCTTTGATAGGCTTTCCCTCCCAACAACCAGTGCAGTGGCTGGTGTTTGGAGGCCCATCCTTGAGCTACCGGATCCTGCTGCCTTGCACTGGCAGAGAGCCAGACACCAGGAAATTGACTTTCCCTTCCCAAGATGGGGCAGTCCCTAACCACCAACCCAGCCCTGCAGGCAGAGAGTCCCTAGAGCTCTGAATTTTATTTTATCTTATCTTCCTTTATTGTTTTGCGGGGCTATGGGTTTGAGGCCAAGTGTGCACTTGACCACTGAGCGACATCCCCCAGCCCAGGAAGGTCTACCTCCCTCGCCTCAGCTCAGGATGCAGAACCTCGGCTCCACATCCCTGCCGAGTTCAGGTCCCCGGCTCCCTGTCTAGTTTCCTGTGAGCACTTTAATAGATTATTTGTACAAAATTGTGCATCTCAGGGTCTGCTTGTGAGAAACCAGCCTCGACCGACTCTCAAGGCTGAATCTCTGGTCTGGGCTCGACTTTGAACTTGGGATGCGTACGTCCAACTTCCTCGAGGCCTGTCCACATGGCTGGCCCAAATTGGGATCCTCTTTTCCCTCCCAGGCTTACTCTTCCTGGCGCCCTAGCCACCCCATCTCCTGATCCCCAGATGTGAGGGTCATTCTCAGCCACCCTGCTATGGTTTAGAGATGCCTTGACCATATCGCAAGGGTCTATGTGTTGGAGGCTTGGTCCTCAGTGTGACAGTGTCAGGACCTTTAAGAAGTGGGGCCTGGTGGGGACTCTGGTCACTGAGTGTGCTGCCTTTGGAGGGAACTGATGCAGTTCTCCTGGAAACCTGGTTAGTTCTTCAGAGAGGGTCGGTACAGAAGAGTCAGAGGAGCCCCTTCCTGGGCTCCCTGGCTTCCTGTCCCACCACGTGATCTTTCTCTCTCACACCTCCTTCCATTGTGACACCGTGCACCATGACTGGATGTAGCCACAGGAGCCCTCACCGGAGGCTGCATCCATGAGACAGCCTAATCTTGGACTTTCAGATTCTGAAACTGTGAACAAAATAAACCTTTTTGCTTTATAAAATACCCAGACTCAGGTATTTCGCTATAGCAACAACAACAAAAAAAAAACTCACCAGGCTAATATACATCCCCTGCCCTCACCCTCCACCTGCAGTATCCATCCACCGGTCCCAGCTCCTGCAGATCCTCTCCTCGGAATCTCAGGGCACCCTCTCTGCCTCCCTGCTGCCTCCTTGAAGGAGCATCGTGGCCGAACATTTCCTCAGTGCAGCTCACATCCAAACTTCTGGCTGCAGCAAGTCCCTGCTCCACTTGGTTCCCCATTGTCTCCATGGTAACCATTTCCTCTGCTTGCGGTTTGGGGTTCTCTGGGATCTAAAGACAACTGCTCTGGGCCTCGCTTCTGGCAGGCCCAGGGTAGAGGTGATGCAGACCCAGCCCAGCCTGGGTGACATGCTTGGGAAGCATCGCCCCCCAAGCCCGTCCCCTCCCCTCCACCCCGGCCTTGGGGCTGTATTTTCAAACGTGAATCTTCATAGTTCGATCACGTAGATTCTCTGGCGCTGCATCTCGCCCTCGGATCACTGTGCTCTGTTTACCGGTGGGTGTTTATGTTTTGACGGTTTCTAGCTGGGCTTTGGGCAGGCGGCGTTTTGATGGTTTCCCTGCTTCAGTGATCAGATGTGTCCTCTCGTGTCCTCTGGCTGTGTCTCCTCGGACCTCCCCCCGAGTCCTCATGTCTGGCAGCCGCTTCCTGGGTAACTTCTTCAAGAGGCCATCTGGATGTCTTTAGCCGGGAGCGGGGCCGGAAATCACTCCACAGGTCCACCACTGCCACCTCCCCGCCAGCACTGCTGCCAGCTGCCTGGGACCCCGGGGGCCAGCACTTCAGGGCCTGCGCCCACTGATTCCCAGGGGCCTCCCCCAAGAAGAGGCTCAGCTGGGCTCCCTACTAGTCACCTGCCTGGGACTGGGCCGCTGGGCACAGCAGGGGGAAGCAGTCTTCCCCGGAGGAATCGGACTCCAGCGCAGGACCCCGGCTTTCTGCGCTCAGCCGCCCGAACCCACTGTGCCTGTAGGAAGGCCCAGCAGTGGGCATGATGGGCACGAGGAGCTGGCCTGGGGAGAGCAGGTTGCTGCCTCGGTGCCCCTGACCTCAGCGGTGGGACAGGGGCTCAAGGCCAGGCCCGGCCCCTGTGTCTGACAGACAAATGGACATAGGCAGGTGCACTTGGTGAGTGCTGACCGGCCCAGGGAGAGACAGGCGCAGCGTCCCTGGGAGTCAGCGGGTCCAAGGAGGCAGCCTGGGCAGCCCGCGTTGGACCAGGAACGGCCGGGAACAGAGCCGTGTGGCGCGCAGCTTCCTGGCTCTGGGCTCCTCCCTCCCATCACCAAGGGTCCATCTCACTCTCTCCATTTTACTAACCAGAAAACGGGCTCAGACATTCGAGGAGCTGGCCCAGGTCCTCCAGGCCACCGAGGGCAGGAACCAGGGCAGGGACCCAGGGGACCTGGAGAAAGTGGCCCCTCTCAGCAATGGCTGGGAGTCCTCCAGGAGGCAGAGAGGGATGGGCTGGAGGCCCAGGATGGAGGCCAGGCTGTGGGCCTCAACTTCGCGGCTGGTAGGCATCCGCCACCCAGATGGGAGTGTGGCCCTGACTCTCCGTCCAGTGGTGGCCTTGGCGGGCCCTGTCTGTAGCCTCCCTGACTAACAAGAGGACAGACAGATGGACGGGGAGCGTGACTTTGGAGAGTCCAGGGCTATGACCCAGCTGTGCCCACCCGCAAGGCGGCGGCCACTGGCTCCTTGTGGGCACCAGGTCCTGAGTCCCTCCGCCGCCGTGTCCTGCCTTGCTGCACTTGGTCTGGGCTGCACAGATGCCGGGGAAGGAAGGGAGGGGAGGCTGGTTTCCAGCGAGTCCAGCGTCTGGAGGAGACTCTGTTTTTCCGAACCAAAACCTCCGCATTAGGGCAGAGGCATGAAATCCACCCTAAGAGGTTCCGCGTGTCTCTGGGGTGGGACCGGTTCCCGCCACCACCATCTCATATCTGGGTGCTTTCCCTGGACCAGAGGGAGGACTTACCCTCTGCCAAGCTCCCCCGGGCAGTAGAACGGCCCAGGGCAGACGCCAGGGCACCGGCTGCCAATACCACAGCAGCGGTTGACATCCCGGGGGCGGCGCAAGCCAGCTGGGGCCTGTCACTCAGCCTGCCTCCTCCCGGAAGGCCACCCTGACCACCCCTGCAGGGCCTCACAGCACCCTGTGCCCATGGCCTGGGCTCTGGGCACACCCCTGCCCACAGGTGCTGGGTCAGACCCTCCATGGCCCCTGCCACACTGTAACATTTGACATCCATCTAAGGCGTGCTTTCTAATCGTGTGGTTCATTTTTTAAATTATTCAACAAAGAGCTTTTAAAGGTGTGTTTGGGGCAGGCCCCAGAAGCACTGGGTTATTAGAAACAAGGAAAGTGGTTTACACACCGTCACGACCCCCCAAGACCCTCACAGGCTGCTAGGGAAGCCAGCAGGGAGGCAGAGGCCTAAACTGAGATGAAGTATTGCTGGGGAGAACATCCCAGAAGAGACGATTTTAAAACTGGGTTTGAAGGAAGAATAAGAGGTCCCAGGGTGCAGAGGAGGAAAGTACCCCTGTGGGGCTGGAGCCGGGAGTATATTGACACAAACATTTACTGAGCACCTACTAGGTGCCAGGCACTGCCAGAATGCTTCTCTTGTATTAATGTAGTTAAGGATCACAAGAGTCAATGAGGTGGATGCTGTTAGTGATGATTCTGATGATCATGATGATCTCCATTTTACAGATGAGGAGATAGAAACACAGAGAGGTTAAGCAACTTGCCTAAGGTCACACAGCTAGCCAGCTTCATGACTAGATGCTGGCTTCAGACAGCCTGGCTCCAGAGCTTGTTTCTTAAACACGATAAGGTACTGCCTGTCTTGGATATATTACCGCCTTTCTTCCAAAGGATTGTGGACATGTGTCGGCCCCAAAATATAACGTTTCCAACTCAAATAATCCACACCATCTCCCGCCACCCGCAGCAGAAAGTTAGAAAAGTCCCGCCAGTCTTGTTCTCTCATTGTTTCCTTGTGAATTCTTTCTCCAACAAAAGCACGAGCCCGTCCTAGTCAGGACTGTCTGTTGGGGTCCTCTGGGGATCCTTCGTTTGGGGCCCATCTGGACGGGGCCCCAGCCCCAGCAATCTTTGCAGAAGAGTTGACCGGGGCCCCACCACAAGTCACCTGAGCTGCCAGACATGAGAGGCTGGCCAAGCCGCAAGCCCAAGTGTGATGTTTTCCAACGCAGCCCTGATCGGCCTCCCAGGAAAGATGAGCTCACCGAGGGTCTCTCCTGCCTCTCATGGGCTCTGAACCCCAACCAGCGCCGCAGCCCCTGCCAAAGTTCTAACTCGAAAAACCTGTCTGCTGGCCCAGCCGCAAAGCGTGTCCTCCACGCACGGTCGGTGCTAAGGAATGGCCCCCGAGCCGGCTCGGCGGCAGCCCCGGCCCTCCGCAGGGCTCAGGCGTGGCCTCTCCGTGGAGGACCTGGCCAGAGATGGTTCTGGGGATGGTGTCTGGAGCCACAGGGGGAGACTGGAGGCCTGGAGCCTAGCAGGGAGCCCAGCGAGGCTGCGCAGGAGTGACGGCAGGGTCTGGACTCCACCGGCCCTGTGGAGGGCCACGGGGCTGGAGGGACGGGGGCGTCCCCGTCCAGCGGGGTTGCTGAAGGCCAGAAAATGGATGGAGTGGAGCAAGAGGGGCACCCAGACCTGTGTGGCTCGAAAAGTCCTTGATGTGGGCCCAGCAAAGGGAGTGAGCATCTGGGGCACAACCAGAGGACAGTCGGGCCTGGGGAGAGAGCCAACAGGCAGCTGACCATTGTCCCACACTAGAGAAGGCAGGGCTGGAGGTAGAGTCCTGGACGCCATCTTAACTGGACTGAGGGCCAAAGTCTCGGAAAGGGACGCGATGGTCAAGGTGGACCACCCACATCCAACGCAGATGGTGCCCAGAGGTTCCTGGGGGAAGGTGCATCTGGAGCTTTAGCAGCATCAAAGGAGTGACCAGTGAGGACCCTGAGGGACAAGGTCATGGAATCCTTGGGAAGTGGGAGTCCAAGAGTGGGTTTCGGGGTGCCTCCTGACACCCACAATCCATTCTGAGCCTCCAGACACCAACTGGGTGCCCAGCACTGCAACTGGATCCTGACACTAACTCAGAATTAGTGTGGACCCCACAGTCGGAGGGCTGGGTCCCTCCAGCCGCCTCTGCTTCAGACGCCAGTCCCAAGTCTCGGGCCGCCTTCTGAATAGCCGGCCGGGAATCAGGGGCTTCCTCAACCCCTTCCTGGGCTCAACTCTCTGCTAGAAGAGCTCACAGATCTCAGGAAAGCACCCCCAGACCGAGACCGGCTCACCCAGACCCAACCCCGAGGGCAAAGTGGGGGCGGAGCTTCCGTACCCTCTGCAGGAGGGCGCTGAGGGAGAGTTCACGACGTTGGCACGGAGGGTCCTCTGTTGGCACGGATGACTGAACTCAGCCCTCACCCCCTCGCTCCCCAGAGGCAGATGTTCTGGGGACGGAGGCTGAAAGTGGCGACCCTATAATCCTGACTTGCTCTGTCTGGTGGCCAGTCCCCATCCTGAAGCCACCTACAGCCCAGCCACTGGTCATCTCATGAGCACACAGAGGGTCCCGAGAACTAGCTCGCCAGAGAGTCCAGGGCTCTTCTGAGCTGTGCCCCAGAAGCCAGGGACGGTGACCTGATATATATTTCTTATAATGTTACAGGGGCCAAACCCGCGTTCAGGCTGGGTGAACCCAGAACAAAGGCCACCAGGTAGAGAGGAGGCGTCCTGTCCTGAATGTATCCCACAGGGAAATCGGCCCATCCGTCACCCACCAAGCGGCCCCCGAGAACACTCAGGATCTCCAGCCACACGGCCCCCAGCGAGAGAGGCCCCAAAGGCCCGTCCGCAGATGGACGGGTAACCCCCTGCCATGTCCCTGCCGTGGAATCGTCTCAGTAATAAAAAGAAATGAACTTGGGCATGTGCCAGAGCCCGGAGGAAGCCCCAAGTACGGCCCAGCCGAGAAGCGGGCCCGCTGGGGAAAACAGACCCTCGGGAGGCAAGTCAAAGCAATGGGGACCCCAGGGAGCAGGCACCGCAGGCAAGGGACACAGGGGCTCTTCTGAGGAACCAGAAGCCTTTGGGGTCCTGACCGAGTGCAGACGTGCCTGGGATGTGCACAGTTTTCTGTTTGTAAATGTCATCTCAACCGAAATATAAAGTTAAGGGGGAGAGAGAGAAAGTGGGAGCACAGAAAATGGTGGAGTGAAGCATTTTAAAGAAGCAGCTTGCTGGGCGCGTGGCCACGCCTGTACTCCCAGCCGCTTGGGAGGCCGAGGCAGGAGGATCACAAGTTCAGAGCCAGCCTCAGCAACAGCAAGGCGCTCAGCAACTCAGTGAGACCCTGACTCTAAATAAAATAGAAAATAGAGCTGGGGAGGTGGCTCAGTGATCGAGTGCTCCTGAGTTCAATCCCCAAAAAAAGAAGAAGAAGAAGTAGCTCCGTGGTGGAGGCTTGCCTGGCACAAGTGAGGCATGGGGTTCGAGCCTCAGCACCACACAAATACAAATAAATAAAGGTACTGTGTCCATCTGCAATTAAAAAATATTTAAGAGAAAATGAGTTAGTCCCTCCACTGAAACAATCAAAAAAGCAGTAAAAAGTAACAATTAATCGACCTTTTTTCAACTCTGGAAGCTAATTCAAAATGTATCGCTACAAGAGAGATGTTTACAAAACAAAAGAGCAACTGGGTTGTGGTAGAAGGAAACCGTGGCAGTTTGACCAGCCTAATGTCCCCGTCCCAGGAATGCAGCGGCTGAGGGGACAGTGCCTGTGTTGCTACATGACTTTCCGCTGCCAGGGGCTGATATGGACCTTGTTCTCTGAATTCCCAGTTGTGTTCCGACCTGCCTGGGTTCCCTGAGGGATGACACAGCGCCGGCTCTGGCCTCGCCCCCTCTCCCTCGGGCTGAAGAGGACTTCTGGGCCACCGTGGTGGCTGCGGGAAGATGTAAAGCAATTTACCCATCGTGTCCCGCTAGAGTATGAGGTGGCAGATGGGACTAGTGGTGTACAGAACCCAAAAACTGGGAAAGGAAGAGACCCAGAAGGAGGGGAAGGGCCAAAGGCCCCTCAGGAGGGGAAGGACGTGCAAGGCCCAGGACGGGAATGTGCTCAGAAAGGCTGAGAGTCCCTGGGCTTCCATTTCTGGGGGCCATATAGGTGTCACAGGAGCAGGAAGCAAAGGCTAAGGCGGAGCTGCCTGCAAGCTGGCTGGGCAGGTCCAGCTCAGAACTTAGCAGGAAAGACCAGGACACGGCTATTTATTTTTTTCTTTTTGCCTCCAGACCTATAAGAACATTTCTGTCAGATCAGTGACTAACCACTAAGATAATGGAACGGAGATCTTAGGGACCACGCTCAACGAGGAAGACGTCTCTGTGAGAATGATTCAGAAAGATCACTAAACAAATGGATTATTGAAGCCATCAAAAGTCAGCAACAGCAAACTCACAGGAGGGAGAAAACCTGATTTTCACAGTTACCACACCACAAATATTTAAATGTCCAGTTTCCAGCCAAAAAAAAAAAAAAATTATAACGCAGGGGCTGGGGTTGTGGCTCAGTGGCTGAGCGCTTGCCTAGCATGTGAGAGGCACTGGATTTGATCACCCCACAAAAAATAAATAAATAAAACAAAGTTATCAAAAAGTTATAACACATGCCAAGAAATCAGGAAAGTATGGCCCCTTCGTGGGGAAAACACCCCTGGTGCTTTGCATGCGTTAGCATTTACGTTGTGGTGAGTATTACAAGTTATCTGGGACAGTTTGAAGCACACAGAAGGATTTTCTTAGGTTCCATGCAAATGCTGCCCATTGAGTATAAGGGATTTGAGCCTCTGCGGATCGGGGTGCCTTCGGGGGTTCCTGAACTGATTCCCCATGGCTGCTAAGGAATGGCTGGAGTCAGTGCAATTAAAACTTCCATGCACTTCAAATGGGAATCACTACAGTTTGGATTGGAATGTCCCCCGAACGGCCGTGTGTTCCAGGCCTGGTCCACGCCTGGCACCATTGGGAGATAGTAGGACCTTCAGGAAGCAGGGCCTATGAGAGGTCTTCAGGTCACCGAGGGCATGTCCTTGGAGGAGACAACGGGACTCCAGCCCTTTCTCCTCCTCTCTTTCTCTTTCACTTCCCAGCCGGGAAATGAGTGGTCTTGCTCTGCCAGGCTGATCCACCACAGGCCCAGAGCAACAGGGCCAGTGATCACAGGCTGGAACTCCGAAAACTGTGAACCAGAATAAACCTTTTCTCCTAATAAGTTGATTATCACAGGTTATTTGTTACAGTGACTTAAAAGTAGAATAGTCCCTCCCAGCTCTATGAAGTCAACAGAAAGCAGGCCCTTCCCTTCCCTTCCAAATAGAATAGATAATAAAACACTTTTAAACTGAAATCTGGAGGTGCTGGAACAGAGAAAAAGAATGTGTTGGGGTGATTTGCTTTAGGAAAAGCCAACAGGACCCTTTAAGGAGTTGACATTTAGGCCAAGGCCTAAAAAGAAGGAGCCAGTGTGTGCGTCCTCAGGGCCCAGCTCTGCAGGAGCTTCATGAGTGTTCACAAATAAGAGGGTGACTTACCTAAGAAACTCATCTTTATGCTGGGCACGATGGCTCCCAGTGGCTCAGGAGGCTGGGGCAGGAGGGTAGAGAGTTCAAAACCAGCCTCAGCAATTTAGCAAGGCCCAGAGCAACTCAGCAAGACCCTGTCTCTAAATAAAATATACAAAAGAGCTGGGGATGTGGCTCAGTGGTTAAGTGCCCCTGGGTTCAATCCCTGGTACCTCAAAAAAAAGAAAAAATAAGTAAAGACAACTGAGTCACAGAGACCCTGCCACCGGACTAGAGCCACCACCACCTGAGAGCAGAAAGGGCTGAGGATATTTCTGTCCCCCAACCCTCCCACCTCTCCAGAGGTAAAGAGGGATGCAGGTGAGAGGCCCCCGTGCAAGGAGTCCATGGTCCTGAGGGCCGGAGTGGGGGGACCCCTGGGCTCTGCGGAGCTGGGGTGAATGAGGTCAGAAGCCCCGCTCCCCTTCCCCAGCTCCGCTGCCACCCACAGGCCCCAGCCCTGCCGACCCCTGAGGGGTCTCCACATCCCCAGAGAGGACAGGGAGGCCAGAGCTGGTCTCTGGAGGCCACAGCAGCTGAGGCACCGAGCCAGCTCCTGCTCCAGGCCCCGGGGCTGACGGGGGTCATGGAGCTTGGTGCAATGTCAAACCCAAGGTCCCCCAGGCCAGAAAGGCCTGTCCTCTCCAGCCCCTCTGGTGGGAGACAGAGGTGGCGACCTGCTGGTGCCCCTCCCTGGTGAGTGGCCTGCACTTAGCTAAGAGGTACACGGTTCTGGAAGCCCTGAGCAGGCGGCTGCACGGAGGGGGCACTGGGCATGGTGACAGGGAGCAGAGGGGACATTCTAGGACAGGGCATTTGCAGCATCTCACCCTTGGCCCTCATTCCCTGAGCCCCCAGAGCAGCGCTGGACGGGGAGGTAGTTGGAGCTCATGGCTGGAGCATCCCCCAGGGCGCTGTCAAAATTAAGTCAACATTTTTTCCATTTCCCTTCACTGTGAGCATATTGAACACTCTTGTACAAACCATCTCTGCTGGCTCCTCCAGCCGTGGCTTCTCGGCTGGGCTACGCGTGGGGAAGCAGGTCTCACACGTGCTTCCCAGGCCTCGAGACCCTGCTGTCCCCAGAGACGGAGCCCCTTGTCGGCCACAGCACAGGTGTGCTGGCTGCCAGCTCCTGCTGCCAGGCCCCACGCCCTCCGCCCTGGCCCATGGAGTCGGAAATCCCAGAGGAAAAAGAATTCCCACACCCGCCCGTCATCGGCCAGTGACAAACATGCTCAGAATCAGCCCTGCCAGGACCCAGAGCTGGGAGTGCAGCTGGGGAAGGTGACATCATCTCAGCGAGGTCCCTAGAGAGAGAGACCTGAGTGCCTTGGGGGAACTCGGTCAGTAAGTCCCTGCTGGAGGCCACCTCTGCGCCAGGGCCAGCCCGGTGGAATGACCAAGGGGTGGAACAGCCCGCTCCCAGAGTCCCCGTCCAGCGGGACCACAGTTGGGCAACAGTCCGCATGGTGCAGGGAGTACTGGTGCGCCAGGAGCTCGGGAGTGACCCTGGGGGGCTTCATCAAGGAGGGACCTGGGACTTGGGCAGAGTTGGTGAAACAAAGAACCAGGTGCAGACAAGAGAGGCGGGTGAGAGCAGAGGTGTGAGGGCCAGTGGAGGTGGGGATGTTGGGCTGGAAAGGCGGCCAAGGACCAGGCCAGAGGGGGCCTGGTGGTGGGCTGTGGGGAGCCAGCGCAGGGCATTGAGCTGGGGAGTGGTCGGGTCAGGAACTCCATCCAGCGCCCTGTGATGGACCCAGTGGAGGCCCGAGCCAGCCCAGCACCCGGGAGGACAGGAGGCAGCCAGGGAGAACAGAGTCAGGAGTGACTGGATCAGCCTTGTCCACCAGCAGGACAGGGTGGGCGTGAGGGCGGGAGGAGCTGTCGAGGAGGGGCACCTCCCCCGGAGTGGTGGGGGGCCTGCTCCGGAAGGAGTCCTGGAGAGAAGCAGGGCAGAGGGACCTGGCTTGAGTAGGGTGGCGCATCAAGCTGGTGGCTGTGGACATGCTGGCCTGGAGCACTGGGGGCCAGCACCCGGCGGGCAATCCAGGTACAGTGTTCAGTATGGAGTCACAGGAACCAGAAGTGACCCTGGAAGAGGACTGAAAGAGAGGTGGCTGAGGCCACCACGTAAGAAGGGTGAGGACGAAGGACTCAGAGCAGGCTCCTAGGGCGGCAGGAGGGCGGTGGGCAGGCAGGGGCTTCGTGGGAGGGTCAGCGCTGGTGGGCTTGGAGGACTGGGGTGGGCTTCAGGCTACCAGGGAGGAGGACCAACTGCCCTGAGCTGCCTGGGCCTCACAGCATCCAGCTGTCCACCCATCCTTGGAAGAGCCGGGGACAGAGGTGCAGGATTCTGGAGAGAGTGGACTGGGAAGAAGAGGCGGGTGGACACCAGAGAACGCCGAAGAAAATTGGCGGTGGACCCAGGAGGGATCTGGGGCCCACGAAGCGCCAATTTAAATCTTAGGATAGGAGGAATCTCAAGACTGGGGCCGAGAGCTAGAGACACCCCAAGTGGGGGACAGAGCTAGAATTGGACTGGAGAGAGCCCCGGACCAGGAGGCAGGAGGTGGGAGGCCCGGGTTCCAGCCTGGGACTCGCGTGTGACCTGGGGCTGACCCCTGCCCTCTGAGCCTCCCCGCCCCACCTGCTCGGTGGCCTTGGGCCCCGGGCCACAGGAGGCGTGCCTGTGGCATTCCTCGACTCTCGCCTTTCAGGCCTGTGGGACTCAGAAGAGCCAGCCTGGACGATTCCAGGATCCTAAACTCTATAACATGGCGGTGCCGCGCCAGGGATGGCTCCAGCAGACGTCGCTCCCCTCGCAACGGCTCTGTCTGCCCAGCGCGGCCGCCAGCGCGCCCCCCTCCTCCCGTCCACTCTGGGCATGGCCGGCCTCGAACACGTCCCAAGTGAGCACTTGGCAGGCCGGGGCCGTGATTCATCCCCCTCCAGCAGGCTTCGTGGCCAGCCCGGCCGCCAGAGTATGCAAAAGACATTCTTGGCCGCACCGTCCTTCCCCGGGATTAGCAGGGCGGGGGCGGCTGGGTGGGGGCCGGCAGACTCTGTTCTCCCTGCTCCACCAGGCGGGGGGCGGTGAGGCACGGGCCTGTCTGAAGTGGCCGCCAAGCTGGCCAGGGAGGGAAATGGCCCCATAAACCAAGGCCACGTCTGGGACCCAGACAGCAGGGCTGGGGCGGGGCAGGGGGAGGGCTGCTACCTGCCCGTGTCCAGGCAGCAAGTGGCCAGGAGGCCGGGGAAAGCAGGCCCTGACTGCCACTCCCTGCGAGCCCCCCATGCCCCCCATGCTTCCTCTTCCCTGGGGAGCCTGGCCCACCCCATCCTCACTGTGCAGGCCCCAGGCCTGAGAGCTCAGAGCCCACTCCTGAAGAGCCGAGGGGCAGAGAAGCTCTGCGGCCTTCAGTCCCCTCTCCACACCTCCCAGGTCCCCACGGCCCCCAGCAGGGCCACGCCCCCACCCTTCAACCAGACCTTCGGGAGGATCCCGGGTTCTGGGTCCCAGAACAGGACTGTACCTCCCCTGTCAGACTGTCATTTCAGAGTAAGACTAATTCTCCCTAAAACCAGGTGTCCCAGGTCAGGGCCTGCCCTCCCAATGTCCACCAGGCCAGGGCCATGTTCACCCCCTCAGACCAGAGTCCCCAGGGCAAGGCCTGTCTCTCCCTCAGGAGTGACCAGAGGGGATGGTACGGAGAGGGTGTGCAGCCCAGGGAGGAGATGAAGGAGAGGCAGGGCCACACACGGGGACTCCTGGTCACCACAGGGATTTGCTGTACTGAGAACAGCTCTCCACAGTTCCCTCTCTCGGGCCAGGAGGCCTGGGCTTTGCCTGGCCAGGTGGCTCTGGTTCAGGGCCTCTGGACAGGTAGGAACAGGTGGGCACAGGGCGGGGCATCTCTCCCGCTCTCCACAAGGCCTTCGTGACTCCTACCGCCCCAGGACATGATGGTACTACCCCTGACAATTCATTACACCCCTCCAAGTGCCTGAGACTCAGGGACCAGAGAATGGGCTCAAGTTCCAACCCCCTAACTTTAAATCCTGACCCGCACACACTCCTGGGTATTTTGGAAGCCAGTCTTCCTCATCTGGAAAATGGGGTCAGTCACCTCCATCAGGGGGTCCCAGGAGTCAGTGAGACAGGTGTGTGAAGATGCCTGGCGAATACCCAGGTGGCACAAATCCCCAGCAGACTCTGTCCCCTCAGTTGACCACAGTGACTCCCAATGACCACAGGGCCGAGGTGCAGGAAACACCTAATCCGAATCCAGCCTGTCCCTCTGTCCTCCGTCCTCCCAAGTCCTCCAGGAAGTCACTGCGACAGAGAGCGAGTAGGAGCAGGGAGAAAGCTGGCTGACTTCGGAATGGCCACCTCGGTGGCCTATGGGGGAGGGGACCGGGCCTCCCTGGAGCAAGAGCTAGAATCCCGGCCCCTCAGGGCTTCCTCGGAGGTCCATTCTCTCCTCAAGCCTTGCCTGAGCAGCTGGCTAAGTCCCCTCCCCAGGGAGACCCAGGACCAGTTACCAGACCAGGAGGGACAGGATAGGTGGGGCCTCGTCCTCTGTCCCCCTAGACAGGGCAACAAAGGGCCAGGTTGAAATCCTGGCTTTGCAAGTTCCCACGAGGCACCATGCAGGCACCTCATCTCTCCAAACCTCAGTTTCACTATCTGCAAAGGGTGATCATCAAACCCAGGCCTCGCAGAACAGCCTGGCCATACGCAGCGGAGCGTGAAGCAGCCGCTGTGGACGTGGCTCAGCGAGGTCCACAGTCTCCAGGCCCCTCGAGAAGCACCGAGAGTCCCTGAGTCCTGGCCCCCGCCCCTGCTGGAAGGGGCAGGGGCCTCGGACTCCAGCACCCTGAGGGGACGTGAGGAGAGGGACAGCCCAGCCAGGCCCTGCATGCTTCCAGGCAGAGTCCAAGCGCTGAGCCCTCTCCCCACGAGGGCGCCCAGCCAAGTCTGCCGCGCCCGGGCCAGATCCTGAGGACAGCTGGACCAGGCTAGAGCCCAGGGATGAAGCTCACTCCCTGTTCAGTCCTTAAAAGTCCACCCTCCAGCTCCTCTCCTGCCCGGAGGGCCTGAGAGTGCAGGGCTGCATTCCCAGCATGCCATGGAGGGGAGCCGCCTGGCTCCAGACCATTCCCTGGGAAAGGCTGCAGCACCAGGCCCCCGCCACCCAGAGCTCAGCCCACTGACCCTGCATCCAGGCTCAGCGAGGGGCGCAGGCAGCACAGAGGGAGGGGCTCTGGAAGAGGGGACTGCAGCGCGGGGAAGGGGGTGAGGAGGGCTTCACACACACACACACACACACACACACACACACACAGTCACACACAGACACACATACACAGTCACACAGACACACACACACACAGTCACACACAGACACACACACACAGAGTCACACACAGACACACACACACAGTCACACACACACACAGTCACACACATACACAGTCACACAGACACACACACACAGACACACACATACACAGTCACACACAGACACACACACACAGACACAGTCACACACACACACAGTCACACACAGTCATACACAGACACACACACGCACACACACACATCCCCACACCCCAAACGCTCAGCAGGGGACCCCGCCCCCCTCACTCCCTGGTCACCTTCCTCTTCCACACTTAAGCCACCTGCCCCGGCTGTGCCCTCTGACCTCCCGCCGGCTTGGATCTGACCGCCCTGCCTTGACCCTTTCTATCCAGGCCTCCAGGATGGAATGGCCCAAGCCTGGGTCCCCTCAGAGTGAGGACATCTCATAAAGGTGGACAGTCCAGGCAGGAGAGATGCAACTCAGCCCCGTCAGCTCTGGGGCTGTGGCCACACGGGGACTCTCTTGGAGGGGCTCTGGGTGGAGCTGGCCCTGTCAGGCAGGCCCGCCAAGGAAGCCCCCGCAGGAGGACACGCGTCCTTCCCCCCATCTAGGCTTGAAGGCCAAGGAGCCAGATAAAGAGGCCTTGCCGTGGGGGTGTGGGGGCCTGTCCAGGGACACCGTGTGGCAGGGAAAGGGCCGGGTGGGGTGAGGTGGATGGTGCTGCTGTCACAGCCCGTGAGTGCCCTTGGGGGAGCAGGGCCTCCGCTCAGAGGAACAGGGACAGACAGGCATGTGGGTGGGGGAGGAGGTGCCAGGGAGAGGGTCCCAGCACTGACTGTCCCGGGGCCAGGAGAAGGGGCAGCCCAGCCTGCTGTCTCCTCACCATGCCGAATCCTCTAGGCTGCCATGTGCGTGTGTCTCACACACACTCACACACACAGACACACATGGTCACACACACACTCACACACAGACACACATGGTCACACAAACACACACAGACACACATGGTCACACACACACACACAGACACACATGGTCACACACACACACGGTCACACACACACTCACACACAGACACACATGGTCACACACACAGTCACACACTCACACACAGACACACACACAGTCACACACACACACTCACACAGATGCAGTCACACACACACACTCACACACAGATGCAGTCACACACAGAGACACATGCACACACAGACACAGTTGCACACAGTCACACACAGACACACGCTTGTGCACACACTCACATTCATGCGCACACAGAGAGACACACTCACACATGCTTGCTCACACACTCACACACGCATGCTCTCACATACATTTGCACACACTCATACACACTCTCTCACACATGCATGCACACATACACCCACACTCACACTTGTGCACACACACTTGCACACACACAGAGACACACACTCACACACATGCTTGCTCACACACACACTCATACACTCACATGCTCTCTCGCACACACACGCACTCAATGGAGGATTGGTTCCAAAAGGCCTGGTGGTTCCTGCCGCCATCCTCTGCTCCATCCAAGATCAAGGGTGAGGCTGGCCCCCAGGTCCCATGTCCCATAAACCCAGAGGGGTATGGCCCCTGGGCCCATCCAGGCTGGACACACTGCTCCCCGCCCCGCAACCCCAGTACCTGGGATGCCGTTGCCCTGGAAATACTGTTTAGGTACAAACACTTCTTCGGGACATGTCCTGGGGGAACGTGGAGAGGAGCAACAGGACAGGGGAGACCAGGGGCGTGGGGGGGGACACTCCTGGTCACCAAGTGTCCCTGGTCTCCAGGGAAGGGGACCAGCGCTAAAGCTGCCCTTCCTGTGGCCCAGAGGGAGAGCTGGGTGCCAGAGGAGAAGACGGCACAGGCCTGGTCCTCTGCCCTGCCCTGCCACTGGCTTTGGACCTCAGTCTCCCCAAATGGATCAGTGTCTGGGTGGTTCCTTTGACCCCAGTCTCCAGCCTCCTTGTCCTGTGCTGCAGCTGAGGACTCCCTGGGGGGCAGGGGTCTGGAGGCCGTTCCTTCTCGGGCCCTCCAAGAAGCCCCTCTTCATGTGTCACCGTGGGAAGGCCTCGAGGGGCGTTGTCGGGGGCAGGGCAGAGCTGCCGAAAGGGCCTGGGAGGGCAGGGCGGGAAGGAATTTGGAAATTTTTAGAACCCCGACAGCCCCGTGAGTCAGTGGGCAGATGGAAGTGATTAGGCCCTGGCAGGGGCGCAGGGGCGGCGATGGCCACCGCGTGCCTGGGGGAGCTGGGGCTCCGAGCTCAGACCCCAAGAGGCGGTTCCCCTGAGCCCACGCATCTGCTAGCTCCAGGTGTGGGGCCCCGAGCCAGAGTGTGCACGTGGGCCAATGTGCTGGGGGACCCAGGAGGCTAGGGGTGGGAGCCCCAGGCCCAAAGGGAGGCTGGGACCTGGAATGGGGTCCGCTTGCTGCTGGATCAACGATGCTCCCTCCCAGTGTCCAGTAGACCCCTGCTCAGAAGGACCTGCCTGAGCAGATAACGGCCCCCCATCCCATCCTGCACTCCCCCAGGGAGGCTCATCCAGGCCCCTCAAAGGATAACTCAGTTCTGGGAGAAAGGACAGAAAAGAATAAGTCAGCACCTCCTTGGACCAGGCCCGGCAGGTTCCCAGTGTCCACCTCCGGAGGCCCCAGGACACTGGCCGTTAAGAATCAGTACCTCAGCGTTGGAGAGTGCCCCACCAGGGCCAGGGGGCAGTGACAGGGCCGGGAGAGTCTGAGGAGGGAGGCCACAGGGACCTGAGCCCAGGCCTTGGAAAGGAGCTGAGAAGGGAGGCTGGGAGGGGCCGGAGGGGCCCCAGAGGGGGAGGAGGAGCGGGCAGAGGGCACCCCGCAGCTGCTGAGCCATGAGAAGACCAGGCAAGGAGTGTGGGACAGGCGGAGGGGCAGAGAAAAGAGGGAGAGGAGGTGGTCAGAGCCAAGCTGCAGGGGGCAAGGGGATGACTGACAGGTGGGTCCTAAGGGGGCGGGACATACAATAACAGCCTCTCCCAGGACCCAGTGTGCTCCTAGTGCAGCTAGAGACACACCAGCCCCCCGCAGACCCTCCCACAGACCCACCAGTGACTCACCTGCCTGCGCGCGGAGCAGCACCGTGCTCGAGGGCGAATCTTACCGCAGCATCAGACCCAGGCTCTACCCAAAGCCTCTCCGGCCCATTCCTCCTGCCACCCACCCCATCACTCAGGGTCAGCAAGCCTGTGCTGAAGTCCACCCTGTTCCAGGCCGGAGGCAAGTGGGACACAAGCAGCCGTTCACCAGGCCAGCCCCAGGCAACGGGCGTCACAGGTATGGGCGGGGGACCAACAGAAACCGGTGTCTACAGGCTCAGCTGAAACGGGCGCATGGGCATGGGGATCAGGCAGGGTCCTCACGGAGGATACAAGTCAGACCCAAGGAGACGACAGGATGGGCAAGACCAGAACCTCAGAACCAGGACCTGTGCCCGTGGCAGCAGGGCTTAGGAAAGGGCTTAATGCAGAGAGGCTTTGTGTGCTAGAAAGATGACCCTGGTGGCCCGTGATCAGGCCAGGAGGCAGCAGGTGAAGAAGAGGGGACAGGCATAGAAGGACTCAGGGGGTAAAATCTATAGGATTGGATCATGAAGGGTTGAGGTTGAGAGGTCTGGAGGGAAGGGGGCACCTGGGAAGGCACCTGGGAAGGCGGTGGTACTCTCGTGAGTGACAGGGAGGAGGAGCTCCTGGAAGAGGTGGAGGGACACACAGTGGAGGGACAGCTGGTCTGGGGCAGTCACTGGGCTTCTCTTGAACCTGACTTTGCAACATCTGGGACATCTCGGTGGAAAGTCCCACAAGGGCCACCAACACAAAACTGTCAGCAAAGTCCTTCATGAGGATGAAGGTCTTAAACACAAGGCCAAGAGCTCTGCTTTCCCATAGATAAAATGAGGCTTTCTGCCAGCAAGTGACATTTAGCAAAGAGGGCACTGGCTCAGAGAGACACTGGCAGCAGGGAGACCCAGGATGAGGAACTGAAATGCCCCTCTAGAAGCCAGGACCCAAGCAGTCACCAAGGCAAGGAAAGGATCACAGGGCCTGATAGCCTGACATCAACTGACCTAAGCAACTGTTGCAGGTGGGTCTCACTTTACCTAAGGGGGGTCTTGATAAACCGTGTGGAAATGATGCTCATGTTGTGCTCTATGCTTAACCCTGTTTTAAGCAACTCAATCCAAAAAAAGGAAATTAAGAAAAATTAATTTACAGTAGCATAAAAAAGAATAAACTACTTGAGGTGGGGAATGAACAAAAGAAACACAAATGTTGTGCACTGAAAAGCTAAAAAGCATCATTGAAAGAAATCAAAGATCTAAATAAGTGGAAAGAAATCCCATGTTCATGGATTGGAAGACTTCATATTACTAACATGACAATTCTATCCACAGCTGAGGACAATATTAACAAAAACAGATTCAGTGCAATCCCAATCAAAATCCCAATGATGTTTTCTGCAGAAATGGAAAAACCCTAAAACCTAAAAATTACATAAAATTTCAAGGAACCCTGAGTAGCCAAAACAATCCTGGAAAAGAACAAAGTCAGAAGACTTGCTTTTCCTGGCTTCAAAACTTATGACAAAGCCACAGCCATCAAGACAGAGATTTACTAGTCTAAGGATTGACATATAAATCAAAAATAAAATTGAGAAATAAATCATTATGTTTATGGGCCATTGATCTTTGATCAGGGTGCCAAAACCATTCAACAGTCTTCTCAACAGATGTTGCTGGGACAACTGGATTTCCACCTGTGAAAGAGGGGAGTCGGACCCTACCTCACACCATATACAAAAAATCAGCAAAATGGTTTCAAGACCTGAAAGTGAGAGCTAAAACCTATAAAACTCTTAGAAGAAAACATGGGGGTAAATCTTCGTGACATTGGATCTGGCGACGGTTTCTTAGATCTGATGCTAGAAGCATGAGAAACGAAGGGAAAAAAATAGGTGAATTGGACTTCAGCACGATGAAAAGCCTCAAAGCAGGGTCAAGAAAATAAAAACAGATGAGAGCGAATATGTGCGAATCACATTTTCAATGACTTACAAGACTCCTCTGGAGCCTTCGCCATGGTGTGGCAGAGGAAGAAAGATCCCACCCCAAGGTGCAGAAGGCAGGCAGGTTTCCTGTTCCGCCCTCCAAAAAGTGAACTCGCCCCAAATCGATCTGCTCCTCTAGGAAATTAGGGAAAGGAGACCCAGGGGACGGTGGGAGGAATCAAGGACACTTGTCCCCAGGGTAGCCACCACTCTCTGGGAACTTGCTCACGAATTCCCTAAATTCCCCCATATTAATTTTAGAACGAGTCCTTGAAATCCAAGAATCCAGAGGACGGCTCGGCGCCAGTGCGGGCAGCTCTCAGCAAGGGGACAGTGTGAAGGAGAGGCTGTCCGGCCTGGCCTGGTTTCCCAGCCAGGCCTCATCCATGGGAAGGTCACGGGAGGCACGAGCCGGGGCCAAGCCCCGTGCAGGGCGCGGGCCCAGGCAACAGGCCAGGAGGTCCTGGGGCCTGAGGTCTCCGTTCCCACTGACATCAGTGCAAGGTGTCAGGGGGCCTGAATCATCAGGGCTGGGGCCAGCCCCCTCCCGGGGGGAGGACATAGCAAAGACATGAGGCAGCGTGAGCCAGGCAGGCGGCCCCGGGCTGGGTTGGACACGGAGACTGTTTTATAGAATTAGCGAGTGGGACTGGCCACGGGGGAGGTGGAGATGTCATCGTCCTGGATTCCAGCAGGCTGCGCTCCCCCTTTCTGATTCACAAAATTAATTCCAATGGTTGCAGAGAGGAGCCCGGAGGCAGGGCTGGGGGTCATAAACATGGGGAACATTAAGGGCCCCAGCCAGGCTGCCGGGGCGCTGGGGACCTTCCAGAGGGACTGATTTATTTAGCCTTCTCATTAATGATGTGGAAAGAGGAGAGTTTGCCCAAGCCCAGGGCGGGTGCTGACCTACATCAGGCAGGGATTGTTCAAGGTGAGGACAGACCACAGGGACCATCCTGGCCTCTGTTCCCCAACCCAGGGAGGATTCGCCTTTGTACCACCACCATGCCCCTGGCCCGACTTCCCAGCCAGGCAGGCCTAGGTGGAGCATGACTGTCTAGCCATCCCAGAGTGGCAGGTGGTAGGTCCCCAGCCAGGTAAGGAGGGCTGCCCTTCCAGAACACGTGTGCATGTGAGCACACCTGCACACACCTTTCCTGTCCCTCCTCTCTCTCTAGGCAGCACAGCCCCTTGGTGAGCATGTGGGACCAAGTCGCCCAGCCTTCCGGAACCTGCACGGAACAAGGTGCCCAGGTGGACATGGCCAAGTAAGGACAGCTCCTTCCTCTTTCTTCTCCCCGACAGCAGCCTGAAGCAGGTCAACTCTACATGTCACCCCAGGTCTGGTGCTGGTTAAGACCCGGAGCTCATGAGAACTGATGCACGTGCTAGCGTCTTCTGTGTCTTAGACACCTGACCCGCCCCCACGCACTGAGCTAGGGCCCCACCCTGCGCCTCGCCTGTCCCACTAAAGGGAACAGAAATCAGGGCAGCTGGCATGGACTGCCTGTCCGGAGTCTCCAGGTCCTGAGAACATCATTCCAAGCAGATTTCGGGGCCCTGGCGTCAGGAGGTCACAGGCGAAGGAGTCTGTGATGAGAGGCAGCTGGGAAGGGGGCGTGGCCACCCCATTGGGAGGCGGGCCCAGGGCCCACGCTGACGGGCCAGAGGAGCCTCCCCTGGGAAGCCCTCCGGCTCCCAGCTGCAGGCTCGTGGCTGCCAGCGCTGGGACAGACACAGACGGGCCGAGACTGGCAGCAGCTGCCGCTGGGCGCCTGCCGAGTCCCAAGCTGGAATGAAGGAGAAACCTGTCCAGCAAATGAGATCAAGGCGATGGCACCAGTGTCTCCCCCAGGGAGCCGAGCTCTGTGTCCCAGGACATTCCAAACTCTGCGAACAAAACATGGGGTGGGAGGCTGGCCAGGCTGGGCCCGTGCCAGGTGGGCCCCCACGCCTCCCATCGGCAGGGGGGCTGGCTTCCCGTGGGGGCTGTCCCAGCCAGCAGGGGGACCGGCTGGGAACGTAGCATGAGCTGCTGGGAACATTGCCCGCGCAAGTCGCCTGGGGACGCAGTGTCCAGACACCTGCCACGTTCCCTCGGCCAGGCGCCAGGAGCGGTCATCTGCCTGAGTCCAGCGCTGTGTGGGGTACTGTGAGAGGTGGTTCTGCCCATCCACCTGCCTGGTGCCGTCCAACTTAGCAAAACCTTCAAAGCCACAAGTGCATTTAATAACCCTGGGAGGAAACCAGGTCTGGCCAGATTCCCCCATTTTATAGGAAACCAGGGCCCAACGTGGAATTTGCTCTGAGGCCGCCGGTTACTGAGCACTGATGTGGGATTCTCACCCAGGACTGCAGTCTCCCCATTCCTGAGTTCTGTCAACAGGAGGCCACCAAGACTGCAGGCTCATCCTCCCTGGCGGAACCCTAATTCCACAGCAGTGCCTCTGAGATCACCAAGTTCAATGTCTTCATTCTGTACATGGGTAAACTGAGGCCAAAAGGCGAGGGCTTGCCCTCAGTCCTAGGGCAGCAGAAGTGAAGGTGGGACTCAGTGTGAGACCTTTGATGACCATGCCCAAGGAAAGCAGCCAGTGTCCACAGTTCAGAGTCCTGGGGAGAGGCAGGTCCTCTCTGAAACTCACTCAGGTGACCCACGGTAGACAGCAACAGATCCACAGAAGGAAAATTGCAAAGAAGAATCAGAGGCCTTTGGGGTGAGCTCTAACCCCTGAGTGACCTAGGAACGGTCTTTTGCCCTCCCCAAGCCTCAGTGATCTCAATACAATGGGAACACAGAACACAGAACTCCTGCCAGAACACAGTGACTCTTGCCAGCCCAGACACTAAGGACTAGCTCAGGGCTCTCCAGAGACTGACCATCATTTAGGAGGCCCCAGGACCTGGAGGGGTTGGGGAAGGTTGTGGCCGGGGCGGGTTGCCGCTAGTTGAGCTGACAGGAGGGGTGACAAGAAACCAGGGAAAGAAAGGCTCAGAGACGTGAGCAGCATTGGCAGGGTCTACAGGAGCCGTGTGCAGACAGGGGAGAGGAAGCGTGGGTGTGGGCGGGCAGTGTCAGCAGCTTGAACCACAGTCCATAAATGATAGGAAACCAAGGTCATGGTCAGATTGACCATGACGTGGGCAACACTGGCCCAGGGAGGGAGTCGACCACGGTCCTCGGTGGATCCCCAGATGGGCAGCACCCAGGAGGCTTCGGCAAAAAGTGAGCAAACTCCAGGGGAGAAGACTCGCTTAGTCTCTGTCCCCGGCTGTCCCAGACTGCGGGCCTCTTGAGAGAAAGGGAAAGCTCCGGTCCCCGGGGCGGGCATGTGCTGACCCCGAGCAAGCCCGGCGACCACAGCCTCTGCATGCACAGAGTCCACACTCCGCTGGACCAGGTCATGCTGACCGAGGGCACAACTGACAAGCGGCGTCTTCCAAGGAGCAGCCTGTCCGGCCCCCTTGGCTCCTCCCAGTGGCCGCAGTGAGCGGCGCACAGAGGTTCCCACTGCGGTTTGAACCTCGACTTAAAGCAGGGCAAGTCGTGGGCAGAGAGGGATTCCAGGAGTTCACCCACCCTGACCTGCAGAGCTGACTGAGCCCTTACGACGGGCCGGGCGCGGGCTGGCTGTTGGGGCACAGAGAGGAGGAAGGCAGGCCTGACTCTCGGGGGAGGAGCGTGATACCCAAAGATCCAAGAGCCTGGAAAGCCCAGGGTTCCAGTGGTGGCCATGGGCCTGGGGAAAGACCAGGAGCCCCGCTCAGTGGAAAGGAGGTGGAGGAGGGAGGTCAGGGCCAGGGGCACAGGAGCTGCTCTGCAGGGGTGTGGGAGACAGCAGAGACCGGGGACCCCAAGGCCCACTTTCCGCCCAGTCAGGTTTTGGTGGAGACACAGAATCAAGTCCATGGGCCATTTTCACCTTTTAAAAACCACAGACATCCGACGCAGGACTCCAGAGCCAAAATTCTGGGAGAGACAGAGGCCCTGTGGGCGCTTCCCCTGACGTCAATAGGGGCTCTCTTTTGTGTCTGCGGCTTTGACAGGAGGAGGCCAGATTAGGGGCTGAGCTGAGAGGGCAGAGAAGAGCCAGAGGCCCGCACGCCAGCCATTCCTCGAACCTGCCCGCCCATGCTCCAGGCTCCCGTGGGGCTGGTTAGGGACCCTGCTGATGACAGGGCAGGTGGCAGGCACTGGGCAGGATCGGAAGCCTCTGGAGTCCTGCAGAGCATAACCCTTACTGGGCCCCATGCCTGAGCCCTAACATCAAAGCCACTGCCGGAGTGATCCAGGCGGCTCCGTGCAGGAGACACCCTTCAACAACCAAATGGCACCTGCAGCCACTAAGGGCCAGTGGGTAAACCTCTGAGGCTGAGACTGGCATCTCACGACTCCCAGGAAGGTGCTGCCTGCCCTCCCTCCCCCACCAGCCACCTCACTCCAGGTCGCAGCTTCTGCCACGGTCCCCGTCTGACTTCAAGCCCCTCGACACAGCTGCCCCCGTGGCCAGGCCCGATTTCTGGGGCAGCCCATTTCCCAGACACCGAGAGGCTCAAGGGGAGCTGGGAAAGGGCAAAGGTGCTATGCAGGTGGCCTGCCCGTGTCCCCAGGCCCAGTTCAGGCGTCAGGGCATTTTTTACTGGAGAGAAAACTGGACCAGAGCTGCCTCTGTCGCCAAGCCCAGTCACAGTCCTCATCCTGCCTCCGAGTCCCTCATGAGGATTCCGGGGTCAGGAGCAGCTGGGTGTGGGCTGGGGACCCGGGACACACATACAGTGGGGAGGGGACAGGGACCACGTCAACACACACCTGTCTCTACAGTCCACACAGGGGTCCTGAGCTGACACATACTGAGCCCCTGGCCGCACACCAGTCTGAGCCTGACCCCACGCCCAGGGGATCCCAGCACCCCCGCCAGCCTGCGCTGACCATGATCGCAGACTGCGCTGCAAATCTGCCCCAGACTGAGCACCAGCCACAACCCCTGTGATCCCAGGCTGAATCTGATCCTGATCCTGATCCTGGTCTGCATCTGACCCCAATCCCAGACTGAATTCAACCCTGACCTTGAACCCAGACTGAATCTGACCTTGAAATCAGGCTAAAGGCTAACCTCCACCCTGAAATAATGAACCCTGAATCCCACCCTGAACCCATCACCTGTCCCGGACTGAGCTCCAGCCGCAACCCCAGACTGAGCCCTGATCCAGCTGTAGTCTGGACTGAGCCCTGAGCCCTACTCCAGGCTGAACCTGACCCCAAGGCAGAGCCCCAACTCAGCACCAAGAGTGCAGAAAAGACTCCGAGGACAGCAAGACACAAGCCCCAGCCCCTTTGCTGCCAGGCAGGACAACAAGTCCTCTGAACATGGAGGCCACAGGGACAGACATGGAGACCCTGGAAGGAGAGCGAACCCAGCCTCTGACAGCCTGCGTCACCTGGCCAGCACCACCCCTGCCAGCCACGGGTTGATTAGGTTGGGGTGGAGGAGGTGACAAACTTCCTGCCCTGTGAGGACGGGTGATACACACACACCAGGGTGTTGGGCAGGGGACGCGGCCTCTTGCGCCCCTTGCATGTGGGTCTTGCAGAGACCAGTCAGGCCCAGGAGGTGGTTCCTCCCAGTCATCTCAGCACTGAACCATGAGGACAGGGACTGCACTCTGTGGAGGGCACTGTCCATGTGGCAGGACAGGGACATGGCAGGAACTCGGGGCAAGGAGCCCAGAGTACCAGAGCCCCCAGCCTCCTGTCCCTCTCCGTAGCAGAAGACGTGGGGGTCGGGGAAAGAGAGAGGCCAGTCCTGGGAGCTGGCCAAGTCCTGGGGAACCATCAGCCTGAGGGGCACTTCTCCCTTCCCCCAGCTGCTTCCTGGTGTCTGGATGAGGGGCCAGGGACCCAGAGAGCCTTCCCGACATCACCCCAGTCCCTGGCCTGGCTTCCCGCCTCCCTGTGAGAACGTGAGCTTCAGCCGCCGGGGAAAGATCAGCGCGAAGGAATGTGCTGTCCAGGGGCCAGCGGACTGGACGGGACGGGCCGCCGCAGAGGGCGCGAGCTGAGAGGGGGGAGCGCAGGAAAATGGGAGTCGGGAAAGAGAGCAAAGATGTGTCTGGCGGCCGGCCCAGCCATTGTTCCCAGCCCAGGGTCAGGTGCACTGGGCTGAGGCCCAATCCCAGCCTCGGCCCCGGCCGCCCCAGACTTCCCCAGGCCTCCTGCCTCCCTCCTGTCCTGGACCCCAACCTCTGGGGCCCAGCCTGGCCTAGCAAATAGACAAAGCTTGGCTTCCATGCCCCAAGTGGCTCTTGGCAACATTTCTCCTCAGCCCCAGACGCAGGTCCTTTGGTAAACCTCACTCTGTCCAGACCTCCCTTCGGGGAGAAGCTTCTAGATTGAATGGTCTGATTTGATAAGGTAGTCCACATGTGGGTGTCAACAGCCAATCATGGTGGCCAGCCACTCTCAAAGCATGGTCCCCAGATTTGCAGCATCAAGGTCACCTGGCAACCTGTGAGAGGTGGATCCTCGGGTCTTTCCACACCTAGGAGATCAGAAGGTCTGGGGATGGGACCCAGCCATCTGTTCTAACAAGCCCTCCTGGGGATCTGAGGCATCTTCTTCTTGTACTTCAAATGCAACTGTGGTCAACAGCCAACGTGGAGAGAAGTCTGATTGGCCGGAGGAATGAACCAGAGAAGGCCGTGTCTCAAGGGGTCTGGTCTCCTCCCCAGACTCTTCACACAGTAGGATGGTTCCTTCTTGCCCATCTGGTGCCAAGTGCCAGGGAGAGCGGGGAGCTGGGAGCTGCAGGTTGAGCAAAGGCCTGGGAGCAGGACCCTCTATGGTGGAGCAGCTCTCAGATAGCTTTGCCTGCCAGGAACCCCTCCAGCTGGCTGCGCCTGGTCTCAACCAGACCCAAAGAACAGCAGCCAAGGCTCATGGAGGTAGGGCAACACGTCAGTGGGGTGTGACCCCAAGAGACTGGGACCTGGAACCAGGCAGGAGGGTAGAGAGTTGGGGAAGTCCTGCATTAAGCAAAAGGGTTCCCAGGACATGCTTGGGGTTCAGGATAAGATTCATGTCCGAGAAGAACGAACAAGAGGGGCCCTGGGAGCAAACCTGACCCGCCATTATTAAAAGTGGAAAACCCATTAGGATGCCCATCACCTGAACGTTGAACTTAGCTCCCAGAAATCCCCTAACTGAGTCCAGGCTGGGCCCCAGAGTCAGAGACAGAGCAGAGCCTGCGCCAGTGGGGTCCAGAGACGCCAGCTGAGGGGAGGGGACAGGAAATGGCCAGATGGGAACCAGCATGTTCTGCATCTTGTTAACTCATCCCACAATCTCATCTTGGAATCAGATCCCTCCTGAAGCCGGGGACTCTTTTCCAGCGCGTCAGACCAGCTGGATGACTAAAGTCCTCTCAGCTCTCCCAGTTGCCTGGGTCTTGCCCAACCTTGGCTACAGGTGACCTAACTGTGGCTCACATTTCCAAAACAAGCTAAAAAGAAAGACAAGATCTAATCGACTTGTTCGATCCACCTGCCAACTCATCTCCCCTCGGGGCCCAGGAAGGGAGGACAAATGGTGTGGCCGAATTTGCACACTAGCTGGACACCAGAGAAGCTCACGTGGCCACCTCCATCCAACACTGAAAGGGTGATTTTCCACTGGACAAGCAGGGCACTGTGGCCCATGCCTGTAATCCCAGCAACTCTGGAGGCTGAGGCAGGAGGATTGCAAGTTAGAGGCCATCGTAAGCAACTTGGTAGAGCAGCCCTGGGTTCAATTCACAGCACCAAAAAAAAAAAAAAAGAAAAAGAAAAAAAGGAGAAGACTCCCCCCACCCAAGTCTTTAACATGTTATTTTTTTCTTTCCATGTTTTTTTATCAGTGCATTATAATTATATATAATGATGGGATTAGTTATTACATAATCATGCATGCACACAAATAACAATATAACTTGGCCAATAGCCCTCCCTAGCGCATCCCCAACCCTCCCCCCACTGTCCCTTTCCTCTACTGACCTCCCTTTGGTTTTTCTTTTCCTTTTTCCTCCCTAGCTTCTGCATGTGAGATAAAACATATGACCCTTGACTTGCTGAGTTCTGAGTTTCAACTTAACATAATGTCCTCAAGTTCCATCCATGTTCCTGAAAATGTCATAATTTCATTTTTCTTTCCATCTGGATAAAACTCCATTGCATATAGACACATTTTCTTTATCCATCCATCCGTTGATGGACATCTGGGCTGGTTTCAGACTTGGCTACTGTGAACTGTGCTGTAAACATGGGTCTAGGTGTCTCTGTAGTAGGACGACTTTAACTCTTCAGGATAAACACCCAGGAGCGGTACAGCTGGGTCCTATGGTGGTTCCAGCCTAGTCTCTGGAGGAGCCTCCAATACTGATTTCCATGATAGTTACACTAATTTACACTCCCACCAACAGTGCAAAAGTGTTTCTTTTAGGAGACACATCTTTAGCCACACCCACCTCCTCTGCTGGGCAACTTGACAATTCAAGTTCAGTAATCATCCCGTGGGATAAAAGGAGTCTGATGTCAAGTTAATCTGGGAAACACTAGTTTTCCAGACTAGGGCCCCTTCTTGGTCAAAGACCCTCTCTTAGAAAATCAAAGTCTCCATTGATAATTAAAGGCTCTGAGAAGTCCTGCAAGAGATATGCGTCTCTGACTTGCTTACATCAGTGTTTCCCAGGTTACTGGATCCAGAGACTTTTTCCTCTCCCAACACAACAGTCCACAGAGCATCATTTGGGAAACCTGTCCAAATGCAAAGAGCGAATCAGGTGCCTTGGACCATGCCTGTAATCCCAGCAGCTCAGGAGGCTGAGGCAGGCGGATTGTGAGTTCAAAACCAGCCACAGCAGCTTAGTGAGGCCCTGAGAAACTCAGTGCGACCCTGTCTCTAAATGAAATACAAAATAGGGCTGGGCATGTGGCTCAGTGGTTACATGCCCCTGGTTCAATCCCTAGTCCCCAAACAAACGAACAAAAAAAAAAATGCAAAGAGCATCTTTCCAGAGTTCTGGGGAGGGAAAACAGAATTTAAGGACTGTCATGTTAAAAGGCCCTAAGAAGAGAGAGGGAACTCTGGAGACTCACTCAGGGCTCGGAGGGAACATCACTCTCTCACCAGTTAGAAGATCCCATCTCTGCAGTCACAGTCCCCAGAAAAGCTGCCATCAAGTAGAAAATGGCCAAGATTCCTAAACCTGGAGGGGAGGTTGACTGTCTGCTACAACACGGAATAAAAACCACAGGTGCACCCAGCCAGGAAAGGAGTGGCAGGCAGCTCCTAGCAGCCCCTGGGGCTAGGGACAGCCCCGTCCTTTGGCTGGAATTGAACTCTTGTGTCTACACCTGACCCCCAGCTCTGTCCCTAGTTCTGCAGCCCCCAGGGTCTGGGGTGGCCTCCCAACCCCCACCTGTGGACTTGGAGGCTCCTGTCCCCTTTGGAGGGGAAGAGAGAAAAGTCCCCCAGGGCACCCGCCCTCCTGCATGGACGCTTGGCCTGCAGAACAATTCAGGGAAACGTCTGTCCCCACGCAGCCCTGCCTCTCCAGGAACTGCCGGCCCTGCCCAGGAAAACCGAACCTGGGCTCCGCCCGGCAGCTCCCTCAGTCTGCAGACCGCGAACCGAGATTGGAGAGGCAGCGTAGCAGGGGACCACGGGAGCCCAAGGGGCCAGAGGCCTCCTGTATGAGAGTGAGGGGGCAGTGCAAGAGCGGCTCTCCGGGCCCAGGCTTGCCTGCTGGCTAATTCAGAAAGGGAGTTTTGTCCCTGACAGTGAGACATGCAACAGCCAGATTATCGGTATTCATCTGGGGAGCCGCGGCCCAGGGTTCATCTGGCCCAGAGATAATAAAATAGCACTTTGTCTTACTTTATTTGAAAAATGCACTAATTGGTTCAGCAAACACTCTGCACTTGGGTCCAGCTGGGCACTCGGGGATCCAGGATGAGGAGCCCCACCCTGTCCTGGGAAGACCCTCAGCCTAAGGGGAGAGAGGGACACACGGATATGGAATCCAGGGAGCTGCTCTGCCCCAGCCTCTGGGTGACTCAACAGAGAGCTCAAGAGATTGGTGCCCCGGAGGGGATGGGCTGGGGGCACCTCCAAATGCAGTTGCGGCCCCCCTCCCACCCCGCGTGGCTGCCCTTGCTGGCCTCTCTGAGTTTGCCCTGGCCCACCTCAACATGGCCCTGAGGCAGGGACCTCAGGTAGAAGCCAACGAAGGTGCAAAGCAAAAACTTCCTCGCTCACTGGCTCAGACCATTGGCACGTGACACTCCTGGCACAGACAGGGTGACCCCTGGGCATTCCTGTGCAGAGGTCCTGTGGACTTCCTGTTTCCAGGACTGGAGAGGTGGAGGAAGAAGAAGCTGGTGACCCCGAGGTCCCACCTTGGCCCCAGCCCACCCGTTCTGGTCTCTGGGGACCCTGGGGCTCTGATGGCAGGGCAGGCTGCTGGGGACAGCTGAGGTCAAGGCAGCCAGCCCGCCTGTCACAGCCCCTCACACCCACCTCGCCCGCGTGCCAGAGACTGTGTGTTTTTGTCGTTTTCTTGGAGGGGGAGGGGTGCGGCTCGGAGCCCTGAGTGATGAGTTAAGTGACAATGAATTTGAAGCACATGGACCCGGGCTGGAGAGGAAAGTGCTGTGCTGTAGCGCGCTGAGGATTTCATCAGCCCCTACCCCCCAGGCAGGACGAAAATAGTCCAGGCCAGGCGGCTCCGGCCCGCAGGCGGCCCCAGCCCACCACCCCTGTGCGGCCGTGAGGCTCCGCGTGGCCTCTTTCCCTGGATCTGGGTTTCGTAATCGTGCCTTGTTGTTTTGGTGGCCTGTTTGTTGGGAGAATCTGGTTCGTCTGGGAGAATCTGCTCCCTAACACACTCCCAGACGCTTGGCCTTACAGGCAGGGAAAGGCCGGGCAAGGAGGCCCTCTCCCTCTGTTTGAGGGTCCACCAGGGTCTTGGGGAGAGGACGGCGCTGGGCTGGCTGGAACCAGCCAAGGAAAACCAAGGAAAACAGGGCTTGATGACCAGGTTGGGGACCCTGAGATTTGGGGCACCTGGGTGGGTGGTGGCTGAGGGCAAGGGGCGAGCTCCATCCATGCAAGAGCTGCAAGGTCCTATCATCAGCTCAAGTTAAACCCATTCCTCTGAGGGGGAAACTGAGGCTGGCGGGAGTGGCCCAGGCCCCTGATTGGTTAGCAGCATAATCAGGACACAAAGCCGACAAGGTCTGGTGTTCCCCAGCCCAGGGCCTAGAACCAAGGAGGCATCCAGAAAGGCCTGTGGTTGACAGAATGGCCAAAGCCCCTTGTCCTCAGGCCTTCTGGGCTCAGAGCAAGGAAAGAGGGGGCAGCTGACCCCCAGGACAGGCCAGGAGGCAGGCAGCCCCACCTCCCAGAAATCTCTTTTTCTGAGGGCCCCTCCCTGCCTGGGGTGGGGTGAGATACTACGGTGCCCTGCAGGCCCAGAGGGGAAGAGAAGTGCCCACAGTGTGGCCAGAGGCTATGGGGATGGAGAGCAAGCCAAGGCCACCAGCAGAACCCGCAGCCACCGCTTCCCTTACACCAGCCAATGGGAGCCACGGACACAACTCCCCAGAGTCCTATCTAGAAGCCTCTGTCCAGCCCAGGTGCCCAGGACCAGGCTGCACTCGGCCATCCGGTCAGTCAGGATCATGAGTGACTGCTGCCCTGTGTGAGCAAGGCTGTGGGTACGGGGGTGTTCAAGGCCACCTGGAGAACCAGCCCTGTTCCAGGGAACTCAGGCAGAGGATCCCCCAGGTCCCCACCAAAGAACCAAGGCCCAGAGGGACCAGGTCCTGGAGATAAGGCAGGGACAGAGCAGAAGGACCTCCGTAAGGGACAGCAGGGAGCTCCAAAGCAGCCTGACGGGGGCTTACCCAGCTGGACTCCAACATTTGGTGGGACCTAAGTGATACAAGGGGAGCGGACAAGGAGGGGCAGAGGGGCTCCATCTTGGGAGCCAGAGGCGTAGCCACACTGGCTGCGGATAAGGCCAAAACCTCTGTCCAGCCCCAGCAGGGGACTGAGCCCACCATCCCCTCCCGGCATTCGCAGCTGCCCTGAGACTGGACCAGGGGCTCCCTCCTCTTCGTCATGCGGTCAAGTTCACCAGGACTTACCAGAACCTCCCCAGCTCTCTGCAGGTCCAGGTCCCCAGGAAAGTCCAGGTCCCCAGGACCCTCCTGCCTCAGCCTCCCTAGCAGGGCCAGACGGGAGCTCCTCAAACGCACAGGAAGTGTGGCCCCCACCCCCACGCCCCTCTGCACCCCGCCCCAGGTCCCCAGGGACCTGCCCATCTGGGTTGCCCTGTGGCCCAACTTCACTGCTCTGCCAGAAGATTCCTGCTCTTGTTGCTCCCAAAGGTCTCCCAGCTGCTCAGCCCCTCTCCCCGCCTTGGCCCTGGGCCGTCCCCATGGGCCTGGCTGGGCCCCGAGGATGCCCGCTCCGCTGGGGGTGGGGGTACCCGGCTGGGGCTCTGGGAAGCCCGAGATGGGTATCCAGGAGGGGCCTCCTCCCCGGACCTCTCGGCAGGGGTGCAGTTAGGGGGTCCATGCAGTCTGGACAGGCCTGGATTTGAATCCTGGCTCTGACACTTCTCAGCTGGGTGGACAAATAATTTGCCCTTGCAGGCCTGAGTCTCCTCATCTGTAAAGGGGGACAATTATGGGTCCTCCCCGTAGGGTGTGGAGGGGAGAGACGGGAATGTTACATCATGGAGAAGCCCTCTCCGCAGGGCCAGACCAAAGTAAGTACAGGTGAAGGGTGGCCATCATGTCCCTACTGGGGAGCCCTGGGCCTTCTGTGTGGTGGGAGAGGCTGTTAGGAGGACCTTGGGGACAGGAAAGGCCAAAGTGGCCCACAGGCCATGCCCATGGCCCCTGAAGGCCCCTTCCTCTTCCTCCCACTCAGCTCCTCTGGCAGGTCAGATGGTAGCAGAGGCAGACCCCATCCCCAGCCCTGGAAGCCCTGGGTGGCCATCCAGGGGCACCCCCAGGGTCAGGTTTCCTCCAGGATATTGACCCCTAGGCTGGGTCTAGAGACCAGGGTCTCTAGACTCTGCCCTTCAGATGAGTCTGGGGAACCAGCCACGTGGCCAGCAGTTTGCAGACAGCAGAGCGGTCTCGGTCCGACTTTGGAAGGTTTGACCAGACAGGAGCGCAGGCCTTTGACACCTGGACACCCCATCTGAAGGGCTGGGGAAACAGGACATGGCATCCCCTGCAACTCAGCCCATCCTTGAGAAGCTTGGCAGGGTCAGCAGCCTCACTTCTGAGGGCCCCAGAGCCAACCCCTCTGGCTCTGTCCACCTCTCTCTGCTCTCTCCATGTGCCCACCTGACTCCAGCCCACAGTGGCAGAGGAAGCTGTGGTTGAGGACACAGGCTTGGGAGCCGGCTGCCTAGTTTGCATCCCACTTCTGCCGCCTTGTAACCAAGTGGACCTGAAGCCTCAACTTCCCCATCCGTGAAATGGGTTAACGTGGGACTAAACCCTCTTTTGAGGCAGGCGGGAGTGAGTGCATGTGCTAAGCCTTCAGAAGGCTGTCTGGCCCATAGTGGATGCTCAACAGATGCTGCCCTCGTTATTTTTTATTTGTGTCTTCGTCTTTCTCGTGTGTTGACTCACATTTTCCGTGGGCAAGGAGGTGCAGGAGAGGGCATGGGGCTCTGTGGTCGCAGCTGCCTATGGCTCCTGGCCCCCAGGCTGGAGGCTGAAGCAATAAAGGATTCCTTTCAATTGAGGCCAGTGATGCTCCCCCGATAAGGCTGAGCCACAGGATGCAGGGTCGCCAGGCTCCGGGAACACAGTCCAGGTCTCAGAGGCTGGGTGGGCTCCAGAGTAGAGGCCATTCTGGGCAGGCAGGCAGCAAGTCCCCCAGCCCAGGCCCGGGACCCAGACTATAGGGCTCTTCTCCCAGGGTCCAGTGTCCTTCTCCCAGTGATGGGGAGTTCCCTACCACGCAATGGCAGTGACTTCAGACTCCCCTGGGCTTTAGTTAGAGAGGCATGTGTTCCTAGTGAGGTTGGGAGAGTCTATCACCCAATGCAGAGGAGCTAGTCAAGGGCCCCGCTAGGAAGTTCTCACTGTGGGTGTCTACCTGGACAGCCCCTGGGGTGGCCTTTCCTAGTGCCAGCCTGGTTCCCGAAGGCCACTGCTCTCTTCCCTCCGCCTGGGGCCTTTAGAGAGATATCCAGCCCCATCCTGCCAAGCGTGGTGTTGGCAGGGAAGTATCTCTAAGGCTGGCCACGTGAGGCGGGCTCCGTGCCGGGGCCCAGGCAGCCCCCCAAGAGTCAGTGCCCAAGGCACCGAGGAGGAGGCGGAAG
Source organism: Sciurus vulgaris (assembly GCF_902686455.1). Lineage (NCBI taxonomy): Eukaryota > Metazoa > Chordata > Mammalia > Rodentia > Sciuridae > Sciurus > Sciurus vulgaris. The sequence continues at coordinate 35,417,230 of NC_136479.1, read as the reverse complement.
ACAGGCAATCCAGGAGGGGACCTGGGAGGCTCTTTCAAGTGATGCCAAGGGGCTGCTGGGTGGGCTGGTGCAGAGTGTCAGCTGTCACCACCTGGGGACAGACTGTGTTGAGTGTTTCAAAACTGGGCTCTCCCAAGGCAGCCCCGGGAGAAGGCCCGAGAGCCGTGCCATGCGGAGGAAGGACGAGCCCTCCACACACAGGACCCCGCTCAGGGCGGGGGCCCCAGGCGGCGCCGGCTCCTGACCCTGCCGGGCTGGGGCTCCAGCCCTCCAGATGTGCAGCCAGCATTCCGGCGCGGAGACGGGGCGGAGCGGCAGTGGGGCCAGATGGGCCGCGTTAACCCAGCAACGGCACTTCGGGGTCCAGATGCTCTGTGTTCCGCCGACCAGCCAGCTTTGGTCTCCAGATGTGGGCCTGGGCCGGGGTGGACATGCTCCAGATGTGTGCAGTGAGTAGCTGCAGGCCCAGCTGCAGCGCCCGGGCTCCCCACTCGCCTCGGACTGGGGGCCCTCTCCCGCACACCCCGATCCCAGCCCACCGGCCCTGGGCCAAGAGGTTTTCAGGATTCACAGGAGCTCAGACTCAGAAGTCAGTGGAAGCCAAAGGGACCTGAACTGTAGGAGAAGGGACAGAGGTCAGGAATCCGCCCAGGGCCACGCAAACCAGAGGCAGGCAGGAGACCCCAGGGAAGCAGAGGATCGGGTCCCTCAGACCACAAGCGACTTCAGAGTGGGCAGATGCCTCCCTCCCCCAACCCACGGGCGCAGGGACTCACACGATCAAGTGACTTAGGTGTCCATGGCCCAGCAGTGGGAGGAGCCACTGGCCTGGCCTTGAGGGGTCAAGGGCACAGTCCTGTCCCACGGGATCCAAGAGGACACCACCCTGACCTGGCACTCGCCTCCTCGTTCTCCTCCTGCCTCGCCCAAGAGGCAGGCCCCCAGCCCAGCCCCAGGTGCTCACTGGACAAGCTAAGGCGAGAAGGGAGGCCAAGGAGACCTGCCCGGGACCTGGCCCTTGTCCCCCATAAGCACATAGGTCCCAGCTAGGGTGGGAGAGCATGGCAGGCCCAGGGACACCAGCACGGGCCCTGGGCAGAGCCTGAGACCCTACAGCAGCCCCTCCCACTGCCCAGAGGGCCTCCCAGCCCCCTCCTCAATATTAGAAGCTGCCAAGATCAGCCACTCCCTGTCACCCACACTGCCAACCCCAGAAGGGCAGGACCGTAAGAAAGTCCCCTCATCCACTCAGTCTCCACATCTGCACAGTGGACCCAGCTCTGCCCGGACTCTGATCAGGAGGCAAAGTGCAGCAGGCAGAGGGCAGAGGTCAAGCCCACCTGACCACAGGGCTACTGCCAGCAGGACAGGCCCAGCAGAGGCCTCCAGACAGATAGCAGCCCCTGGACCCGCAGAGTGGAGGGTGAGCAGGCAGAGCTCCCCCGGGGGCTCTTGGGGGTCCTGCCGGCTCCCTCTAACCCTGACCTGGCCGAGCAGCCGGCAGCAGGACAGCAGGCCCAGCAGAGTCTGGCCTGGGTGGGGAGGCTGGGGGAGGGGGCTGAGGAGAGAGGCGCTAATAGGTTATGTCAGGCGAGCGCTCTGGGGAGGGGTGCGCCTCAGCCCTGGCAGCCCCACCTGGGGCCCGAGCCCAGAGCCGGAGCGGGGAGAGAGAGGCTGGCTGAGTTCTGAGCGGAGCGGAGGGCCGGGGAGGGGGACTGGGGGACAGGGCGGAGCCCCCAGCCCGTCGGGCCCATGGAAAGGTGGTGGGAAGGCAGACCCCTCTCGAGGGCTGGGGGCATCCCAGGGGGAGAAGCTGCCCAAGATGATAGATGACTGGGCCTGGTGGGGAGCAGAGCCCCAGGGACCACCCCCATCCTCAGGAAGGTGCTCGTGTCCCCTCACCCCCCAGTGCCAGGATCCCATCCCTACACCAGGGGACCCTGATAGCTACCCCCAGACTCCCACACTCTGTCCAGAGCTCCCATCCTCCAATCTGCCCCATAGGACCCCCAGTGTCACTGCCTTCATGGGGGGTGGATGGGGTCAGGAGCTGGGGGACACGGAGGCCTGAACACCAGCCCCTCTCCCAGGCTGTGGGCTCGGGGGCCAGGCAGGAGCTGAGGAGGGAGGAGGGGAGCTCAGAACGAGGGGGTCAGTGAAGGGCCAGGGACCCGGGCAGACTGAGGAGGGGGCCCCTCGCGATCATGGCGGGGCAGCCAGGGACCTGTGTGTCTTGGCCGAGCAGGACCCCTGGGCCGCCAGGTATGTAACCATCCAGCCATTTCCTGCCCTATTAATGAGAAAGGGGCTGATATAAATATACACTCGCATAAATAAATACAGGCCAGGCCCAGGGCCGCATAGCAGACGGATTGCGTGGAGCTGCTGGCCAGACCTCCCGCCAGCCCCCCACCCCACCCACGGCCCCCCCACCGCCCCCCACTTGTTTTCTGCTGGCGGGCCAGGGCCCTCCACGCTCACAGGCCTGAGCAGGACAGACTGACTGTCCTCGCCCTCAGCCTGGGCCACAGAACGCCCTCCCTACGGCCCCTGGGAAGGAGGCAGGCCCGAGAGCCGGAGCAAGGACACGGGGTCCTGAGAGAAAGCCCCCGTGCCAGTCGGGGTGCTGGGACCGAGCCTCGGTGACGGGGGGAAACTGAAGCTCGGGTGCTAAGTAACTTGCCCCAGTCGCACAACTGAGCCTGTGGATCCAGGACCCTCACCCAAGGCCTCTGCTCTGACGCTTGTCACAAGAGGTGGCAAGGACTGTTCCGGTTTTCCGGACACCTGTCTTAAGGACACCTGGGTCCTTAAGAGGCCCAGAGGACTTTTCAAAGCCTAGAAGCACAAGCAGTGCTTCAGGGATGGGCAGAGGAGGGATTCAAGGAACCAGACCTGGGCTATGTGAGGGCCTGTCATGCAGCTATGTACACAGGAGGCCTGGCCTCCCCAGCCCAAGACCACCTCCCTCCAGAGGCGTTCAAGAGCAACACCTGAGCCTGGCGTGGTGGTGCACGCTCATAATCCCAGCAGTTCAGGAGGCTGAGGCAGGAGGATCACAAGTTCAGAGCCAGCCTCAGCAACTTAGTGAGGCCCTAAGCAACTCAGAGAAACCCTCTCTCTAAAGAAAATATAAAAAGAGCTGGGGATGTGGCTCAGTAGGTAAACACCCCTGGTTTCAATCCCTGATACCAAAAAACAAAGTAAAATAAAAATAAGCAAGTCCTGGGCACTGGGTCCCCACAAATGCTGACTCTTATGAGATCACCTCTCACACACATGGAAACTGAGGTCCAGAGTAGAGTCTCCTATATTCCACCTGGAAGCAGGGACAGAACCAGAGGACCCAAGCAACTGTCCCCTAGCCCAGGCCTTCTTGGGACTGGGCCCAACTCAGAAAGGGCTATCTCCTTCCACAAGGGCCCCTGGCTCAGGGGTCCTCGCTCCCCACTTCAAGCTGGACTCTTGGAGTTGGCCTGTGTCCCAGAACCCAGCTGGGTACCCATCCTGGGGCACAGATCAGCAACAGTAGCCAAGAGCCCTGGATCCAGAGTGGCCACAAACCTGACAACACTCCCCCACACCCCAAAACATTCCTCTGCCCCAGGACCCCGTCTTCAGGAAGTCCTCCCAGCGCCCCCAAGGAAGGGCTCCAGTCTGCTCTCAGCCCTTGAGCAACTACCGGTGAAGATTGTCCTGATCCTGTGCCCACTGAAGTCTTCTCGAGTCAGTGTCTTATACGCGGACGCATCACCCCAAGCTCGGCCATACTGGCCATTCCCCTGCAGACCCACGGAACACAGGGGCCGCCTTTACCAAGTTGCATGCCCATCACCACTAACCGCCATCAATTTAGGAGCCATCTTGTGGCCAGGTAAGCAGGTGGGCACTCTCCTCTGGTGCCAACTGGGTCTGTAGGCACAGAGCAGCCTCTTTACCCTCCAACCTTAGGCACAACCCTAGAGCCTCCTGCATGGGCTCACTCCAGCTGGGATCCCCAGGAACGTGACCAGAGGGGCGACTGCAGCCTGAGGAGGGTCGGAGGGGAGCTCCCTGGGGCACGGACCCCTCCCGCCAGCACCCCAGATGCCCCCCAGTCTAGAGCTGAGCTGATGGCCTCCACACAGCCATGAGAACAAGGAGGTCTGGACATCGGGATCAACTTGCCACAGGCAAGTGCCAGACTGTGAGAGGCAAACAAGCAACTGGCCTAAGGACCTGCCCAGAATTTCATCAGCACAGTGTGGGCTTATCCCGTGGGACGAGCCAGGTTTGCAATATGCAGAGAATCCTGCCTGCCACAGTGCAGGTGGCACATGGGTTGACACTATTCCCAAGCCTAGAACCAGAGTGGGGAGACATTACCTTTACACTTCTGTATTTGGGGTCATTTTTAGGCAAAGGAAAAAAGCCAAAGTCACATATGCAATCTCACCTCTGGCCCCTACCCAGGCTGGTGTGAGCCTCCAGCCTGTTGCCAGCCAGCCGCCTTAGGCACTGTCCTCTCCTCCCCCGCCCAGACACTGGCCACCAGCCTTCCTCTCCCCTCAGGGCCTTTGAGCCCCTCTGTCTTCCCCTCCCCCACCAAGGCCCAGGCTCAGCCCTGCCCAGCACCTCCTTGGCCCCAGCCAGCTCAAGAGACTTCAGAGGCCCCTGCGCTCAGGTTCCCTGCAGGCTGCGTGTGCTGTGGAATCGGGTCCCGGTTCCCCTTCACCAGAATCTTGTGGGTCCCTCCCGAGCCTTCTACCTCGAGGGTCAGTGGGGACCCCTGGGAGTCTCTCCCAGGGCAGACCAAGCTTGCTTCTTGAACTTAAAAGAAAGGCCTGGACCTTCCCCAACCTGGGCCAGTTGCAGGCCCTGGTTGCCTTGGGAACCAGAATGGAGAAGGGGAGAGCAGGAGGAACTGTCTGGAACCTTTGCCCACGCACCTCACCCTCTGGCCTAGACATGGGTGAGTGGTGATGTCTGTCACAAACCAGCCCATCCCTTCCTCTCAGGGGAATTACCTAAGGGCTGGGTCTGGGGTCTGACCCCTGCATCCTGAGCTCGCCTCCCTGCACCAGCCACCCGCACAGCAGGACCTTGTCCTCACTCCCAGGTAAGGAGGAGTACAGAGATATTGGAAAGCTTCCCCACTCCCCAGGGAGACGGTGGTCCTTCAACACAAGGTGTGCTGTTGAGTGGGTGGATTTGTGGATGGATGGATGGATGGATGGATGGATGGATGGATGGATGGATGGACAGATGAGTGGATGGATAGGTGAATATGTAGATAGGTGATTGGATGGGTGGATGGATGATGGATGGATGGACTGATGAATGGATGGATAGGTGAATTTGTAGATTGGTGAATGGGTGGGTGGGTGGATGGATGGATGGGTGCATGGATGGCCAGAAGAATAGATGTGTGGGTTTGTAGGAAGGTGGATGGACAGATGAATGGACAGATGAATGTATGGATAGGTGGATATATAGACAGGTGATTGGGTGGATGGATGGAATGATGGATGGATCAATGGATGGATGGATGGATGGATGGATGGATGGATGGATGGATGGATGGATGGACTGACAGACGGATGGATTTGTAGGTAGGTAAATTGGTGGGTGGATGGATGGATTGACAGATGGATCTGTGAGCAGGTGAATGGATGGATGGATGGTTCTGTGGTTGAATTTGGGGATGAGTGGACAGGCGGATGGATGAACAGCTATGAAGGAATGGGTGATGGATTCGCTGCAGAAAGGCTTAAGAGTAACCACTCAAAAAGACGTTTTTTTGCATCTCTGAAATGTGAGGCCCTGGCACCCCCCAGAGGCCACAGCCTCTAACTGCCCATCTCCCCAACACAGGGTCCTGAGAACCAGGGGCAAGGAATTCGACAAAGTTAGGGGTTCTGGAAAACCAAAAAAATCTAGAGTCCAGTGTTGTCTCTGCCCTTGAGTTGCTCTGTGACCCAGGGAAAGCTGAAGTCCTTATCCATTTTCTCATCAAGCCAGATGCCTGTGTTGCTAGATTTAAATCAGATTCTGTGTAAAGTATCTAAGATGTTTATCTGACAGCTGAAAGGTACTCGCAGAATGTGGTTCCTTCCCAGGGCGGCCCTGGGCGTACGTCCTGTGACAACAGACATGTACACACACATGCAGCCTCGGGTACAGAGAAGATCCCTCCAACTCAGTGGGAGGAGAGGCAGTGAGAACCTAGGCCAGGCCAGAGAAGGAGAGGCAGATGGGGTCACATTTATTCTCCAGGGGTTCCAGGCTCTGGCAGGACGGACCCCGCCTCGTGGGTGGAGGGCTCATGGAGCCAGGACCCAGACAAGGGTCCTGGGGCCTCCTGCGGTTCAGCCCCCTGAGCTTCCGCCAGCTGGGCCGTGTGCTCAAAGGCAGCCTGCAGCAGGCAGGAGGCGAGGCAGGTGGTCCAGGTGACAAGATAGGCCAGGTGCCAGGAGGCGAGGGCCACGGTGCTCTCCACCCACCCGTACAGGCGCCTCAGCTTCAGCACGGCCTGGTTCTCCAGGAGGGCCTGGGGCAAGCAAGCAGGTGGCCCCGGGAGACTCATGGTGCGCTGCCTGGCCATGGGCCTCTTCCCAGCCCTGGCCACGCCCAGAACCCCTGGCCTGCCCTCTGCAGCCCAGCCGTTCCAGCCCACCCACCTGGCTGGGCAGCCAGCCCAGGCTGAAGCGGTGAGCCTTCTGGAACAGCCTCCAGGTCAGCAGCAACAACAGCAGGGCTGCCAGCATGAGGCTGTGCAGGCAGGACAGCAGCAGCTCCCCCGAGGTGGCCAGAGACAGCCCCAGCCACGTGCAGGCCCCCAGGCGCTGCAGGGCCAGGCCCAGGGCCCGGGCACAGTCCAGCACTGCCTCACGCACCAGCCTAGGTGCCCACAGCAGCAGCCACACCGGGACCCACAGCAGAGCCCACCCTGCCCGCAGAGCCCGGCCCAGGGGGCAGGGGGCAAATTTGGTGGGCCAGCGGGCCTGCCTGCTGCAGGAGCCCCGGGCCTCCTGGGCCAGTCCTGACACCCAGTGCCGGAAGAGGCTGATCTTCAGCAGAAGGAAGCTGTACAGGTGAACCCGGTTCTGGACCAGCTGCAGGAGGAGGAGGACACCAGGGTCACCAGTCACCTGGGGTGGACCCCACCTGTGCTTAGATGTGGAGACCCCAGTCACAGGGGGCTGGGTCCTCCCCATCCCCAGGCCTGAGGGTGATCTTTGTCCACTTGAAAAGTGTCTCCTGTTGGGACTGGGGTGTGGCTCAGTGGTAGAGCACTTGCCTAGCCTGTTCGAGTCCCACTGTGGCAGATCGTTCTCAAGTGCTTTGTGTTGTATTGCTTCCTTCCTGTTGTATTTAAATGATCACTTACAATGCTCCAGATGAAGCAGAAGACATGTTAGGATGATTGTTATTGTAACACAGTGTGACCCACCCCCCCATCCCGCAGGATTTGAACCCGGGTCAGTTGTCTTTCCCCAACACCTGGGCCTGCCTGGGCACCAGTGGCCTCTGGGATCACAAGGGCAGCAGGGTAGCTAGGGTCTCAGGGGCAGAATTAACAATGGATCTAGAGAGTGGGGTGCAGGAGAGGGAGGAACCCAAGATTTCCAGATTGCTGGCATGAGTGGCAGGTTGGACAAGAGTGTCCCCCATCCACTGAGGAGTGGGGTTGGCTGGGGGAAGACCCCTCAATAGAGCCCAAAAGTCCCCAGCTCCACCAACCTGGGTACCCCAGATCCTGAGACCAGCAGAGCCCGGGTCCCACAGGCTCTGGAGACCAGGGTGGCGGAGCCATTGGGGGTTAGGTGCACGTGCCCCTCATGGGCTGGTCTAGCAGAGCCAAGAGGTGGAGCTTTGGTGGGGAAGGAAGGGTGCCTGAGGTGTCCCTCCAGGAGAAGAATCAGGTGCGGGTAGGAAGTCAGGGTTCCCCCCGCCATGATGCTGAGGTGAGCGGGAGTGAGAGTCTGTATGATCCTGTGAGATCCGTCCTATAGGAGAGGAAGCAGAGCTCAGAGAGGTAAGGCAATTTGCCCAAGTCACACAGTTAAAGAGTGGAGCAGCTGAGATTCCAATCCACTTGTCTCTTTCTCCTGTGCCCTAGTCTCTCTCCATTCTGCGGCACAGAAACAGACCCAGACTGACCACCCAGCCCTCTGAGGGGTTGTAATTTGGAGGTGTGGTCCCAAATGCAAGTATCTGCATATTTTTTTTAAAATGGGTGTGGGGTGCCATGCTTAGCCCACTAGGGTGACCCTCCATAGAGAAATCCTGGCACTGCAGTGCAGGGTGCTGCTTCTGGAAGCAGTCAGATTATTCCCCAAGGCAGGCGGTGGCCTGGTTCCCCTGGTGGGACAGGCTGGCATTCAGCAGCTCAGAGGTGGCTGGGGAGGGTCAGTGTGCAGCCCCCTCCCCCATCCCGCTCACCAGCACTGTCAGCCTCACGACCTGCAGCAGAATCCCCAAGAGGCTGGATCTGACCGGAGGGGCAGCCTCCATGTCTGGTCTCCCTTCCCTCCTCCAGCTGGGAGAGGTGGGATGACCTCACAGATGCCTCAGGGTGGGGACCAAGTTACCACGGGGACCCGGTTGCCACAAGAGATCCCCCTTTCCCTGGTTTCTGCCTGTCCCTGCTCCTTCTGGGTCCTCAGTCCAGGTCTGGCCATGCCACGGTTGGGGAGGAGGACCTGAGTCCCCTGGAGCTCAGTTTTGTTTGCCAGAAGGAGACCCTGAGTTAATTTGGGAGAGGGTCTCGGCAGGCATCCAGAAGGGAGTAAGAAATGGAGGCGGGGGTGGAAAGAAGCCCGCAGCAGCTCTGTTAAGGAGCCCGGCAGACTCTGGGCAGCCCCAGCCCAGTTGTGGACCACAGTGTGCAGGGCCAGCCCACTTGAGAACCACCCCACCCAAGGAGTAGGGAAACTGGGGTGCTGGCCTCCAAGTGCCGGGTGCTTCCAGCAGCCACCTGCCCAGCACCAGGGCTGGAGAAGCCCAGGGGCCACAGCCTCAGGCAGAAGGTCTGTCGGGGTCTCGGGCTGAAGTGCCCGCGTGCAGGGAGACAGGCTGAGGGTGGAGTGGGGGCACCTTACACACCCTCGCACATCCCAAAGCAGCCAAGGCCTGGGAAACAGAACCTCCGTCCCCAGGGCCACAGGGCAGAATGTTCTCAGGCCGCAGGCAGCTCGGCCGCCCAACCAGCAGCCCGGCCTGTGGTTATTTTTGCAAAAGTTGGTTTTTGCTTTGCCAAAAAGCAAAGCGAAGGGAACAGACAGCAACCTCTACCCCAAGAGCTCAGGGACACCGCAGAGGGCTCTGGGAACACGCTGGGGAGGACAGGAAGAGGAAGTGAGCAGCAGTAGAGGCCTATGGGTACCTGGAAGAGCTGGGTAGGGCAGCAAGGGGATCCCTGAGCCACCCCGGCCCGGGGCCACAAGAGGCCCCCAGGAGGCCACCAACGGCTGAGCCTCTCAGATACGTGGCCAGAACTGTGCAGAAGGGGCAAAGGTTTGGAATTCTGGGAGAATCCAGAACTCCAAATGGTGTTTCTTCTCTTTTTTCAGGGCTAGAGATGGTGACCAAGGCCCCACCCGTGCTGAGTACCAGCTCTACACAGAGCCTCGCCAGCTGTAGGGAAGCATTAATGTTGCTCTTCTGAAGTTTCGTGGATTTTCTTCTTTGACATCAACTGACAAGAGACACACTGACGGGAACTATCATAAGAAAAGTTATTACATGTCCCAACGTTGCAGCCTCGCATGCAGCGTGGGACACCGCCCCGAGTTCCCCACCCTGGGAAAGGGTTGTTCCAGGGGCAGTGAAGATGGGAGAAAGACCCAAAAAGGAAGGAGGGTGAGGCGGGGACAGCAGACAGGGGAAGGGGACACAAGCCCCCCCCACCCCAGGCTGCAGGACCAACACCCACATTTACATTTTAAAACAGGCACTCCAGTCCAGTGCAGGTGCGCATGCCTGGGAACTCACAGCTCTGCAGGGGGTGGGTCCCTTTGGGAGGTTCGGCAGAGCGGGTGCCACCCCAACCCTGGCACACAGCATGGTTTCAGCCCCACTCACCCCTCAACCAGGAATCCTTGTGCAGGACACACCTCACCCAACAGGACATGGCCAACTGCCCTAAAGAGTCCCTGGAATATCCATGCTGAGCTTCTCCCAGGGTGGTCCTGCTCACCTGCTCAGTCCTCCCAGGGAGAGAGCTGGAAAGAGAAGCCCCTCTTCCCCACGCTCAGCCCTGCTCCTCCTTCCACTCTCGCCCCAACATGTGGCCCTGAGGAGTCGCCCGGGCTTCCGAAGCGCCTTCTTGAGCTGGGTCTGAAGGGTGGCTAGGTTCCCACACATGCGGCGGGGAGGAGAGTCCAGCGGGAAAGCGCTTTCCAACAGTCCACCAGAACATTAAGTGGGACTGGGGAGGGGAAGCGGGGGGGAGCGAGGTCAGCAGGGGCCACAGGTGCCAGGGAAGATCCATTAAGCCCTAGGGACCACTGTAGACCAAGAGTGAGACCCCAGAGAGAGCTGGGGTCTTCCAGCTGCACGAGAGCTGACCAGGGTAGAGGAGGAAGGGTCTCTAGGAGGCCTCGGGACTCTGCAGGGCCAGTTGCCTGTCTGTCCGTCGGGCTGGTGGTATCCAAGCACTGACAGAAAAGAATCCAGAGCAGTACATCCCTCAGACACAGACGCTGGGAGACCGGCCAGGGCTTTAGGGAGCAGAGGACCTGCTGCAGGAATTAGAGAAGGTGGGCTTTATGGTTTGGATGGGGTGTGCCCCTCCAAAACTCACATCAAGGGACCGTGGGTACAGCCAGTGGTAGAGCACTGGCCTAGCAAGCAAGAGGCCCTGGGCTCCATCGCTAGGACAGGAAGAAGAAAAAAACTCATGTTGAAATTTGGTCCCCAGTGTAACAATGGTCTTGGGACCTTTAAGAAGGAATTAGGTCACGGCTGCACAGGCTCACGAGTGAATCAACACTGCTTTCTCGGGACTGGGTTAATTCTTGCAGAAATGAGTGGGTTCTTTTGGTATTTTTTAATTTTATTTATTTCACAGTGCTGGGGATTGGACCTAATGAGTGAGTTCTTATAACCCACGGAGGCTGCTCCTGTTTGTCTCTTCTGCACATGCCTGTTTGCTTTTCTGCCACGAGCTCAATCAGCATAAGGCCCTCTCCAGGTGAGGCCGCCAGATCTTGAACTTTCAAGTCTAGAACTGTAAGCTTAAATAAACTTCTTTCCTCTCTAAAGTTCCCAGTCTTAGGTATTCTGTCATAGCAACAGAAAACGGACTAAGGAGGACTGACAGCATTGAAGGAATCAAGACATCCTGACATGTTACCTTAGTCGCCAGCCAAGAACTTAGCCTCCACAGAGGCTGGGAGAGGGCACGAGACTTCAGGGTCAGAGACAAAGGATGATTTGCTATGACAGCAATAGCAGGGGACTATGGTGTGAGCATGATGCATTCCTTCTTGAGCCCAAATCCCACAGGGTCATGAAGAGGATCAGATGGCAGCCATGGTTCACACAGCGGGTGTGGTTCAGGAAAGGAGCTCAAACCTTAATAATGAGCAGAAAACAAGTGTGTTCTTTGTCCCAAGAGGAGACTCCCTTCCAAGGTTATTTGATAGACAAAGCCCAGGACAAAGGGCCATTAATTGTGCCTCACTTGTAAGATGTGTAAAAACAAAAGACAGAGAGTTGGGTTCCAGCCGAGGAAGGACTAGGAAGAACACAGAGCAAGGCAGGGATCCCCCAGAAGGCTAGGTGAGGGGGTGATGGTGGTGCTGTCCACTGAGATGGGGCAGAGGGGAGGAGTGGGGCGGGAAGAGGGGCCCAGGGGATGCTGGGAGTATGAAGGTGGTGGCAGAAATCAGGATTTGAACTACTCCCTCTCTCTCCTCCCTGCTCCCCTTGTTGGCCTGCCCCCCACTACCGCCCAGCATCCTCCTACCCAGAATTCCACCACACCTCTTATGTAGAGATCAGTCTGCATGTGGTTCAGGGCAGGAGCCCCCAGGGGAGTCCCATCTGGACGCCAGGCCCGGGTCTCAGTCTCAGCTCTGCTCACATGCCGCCTTCTGCGGCCCCTCACCCAGCCCCAGAGCCCTCGTCTTGGTCCCCAAGCAAGGCTTCTCTGTGGCTCTGTGGCTACCCAGACCACAGAAAGGAGGGACAGGAGGGGTCACAAAGCCTGGGCATCTAGTGACAGAGGTCAGGGGCCCCACCTGAACTGTGACCCACTGAGGACTTTGCCCTGCCAGCACCCAGGAACTGCGACCCCAGCCCTGCAGTCCTGCCAGCCCACACCTCATTGTCACCCTGCCCACTCCTGCCTTCCCTTCCTGCCAGGCCACCTCTGAAAGCAAGGACCATGCCCGGGACCGTGCCGGCTGCACAGAACGCTCTGTAAATATGGTTGAATTGAGAAACGAATGAAGGGCTTGGCGGTGAGACGTGTGCACTGCTTGCAACAGGCCCTGGTTTCTGTCCCAAATGCCACAAAAGGGACAGTGAATTGAATGAATGAATGAATGAATGAATGAATGAATGAATGAATGAAGGGCCCTACCGGCAAGCGGGAGCCTGAAGGCAGAAGCCCTCAATTTAGAGTCTTCCTCTGGGAGCCCCTCTGCCCTCAGTCCAAGTTCCCTCCCTGTCCCTTCTCTTTGCCACTCAGCACTGGGTTCAAGGCTGACCATGCATGATTGCACTGTGCGGCCTTGGAGTTGCACCTTCGAGGTAACCTCCTGGACTGGCTGGGATAACCCAGTTATCAGCAGCCGCTGCCTTGCACACGCCAAGAAGTGCCATTCCCAGGTCCCTGTCCCGCGGGGTGTCCCAGTCCAGAACAGAGGACCTACCCCGGACCTCCTGCCAACCCCGAGGCCCCAGCCCCGCGCCGGCTTTCAAGCGCGCTCCCCTGCGGGTGCAGGACGACCGTGCGGCCGCGCGGGGGCAGCAGACACCCGGGCGCCGGCCCTGCGCGGGGCGCTTAGCTGGAGGTGGCCGGCAGTTTCCAGTTGTGTTTGGCCCCCATCCGCCCGCGAGGCCGGATTCCCAGGGACAGCAACATGGTGTCATCCCCAGGATCTCGCTTTGCGCCGGTCCCTTAACTCCTTTTTTCAGGAGGCGAAACCACCGAGAAATGATCAGGATCCATATTCTTCCCTGTATCCCATGTCTCATATTAAAAACTTAATACCTTATCTTCACTTTTTCTTCAGGGGTACACAAAAATGATCTATGTGACTCCATAGTGATGGGGACTTGCACTTTTTGTTGCTAAACATGGCTTTATCCGAGCTGCACCCGTGCGAAAATGATGATTATAAACTATGGAAATCTCGGAACCCTATTCTGGTTAGGGGAGCAGGTTTCAGATTTGGAAAGGCCTGGGTTGGAACTGACCTCAGCCACCTGCTTACAAGCCCATGACCTTGAACACGCTGCCCAGAGTTTGCTTATCTATAAAACAGGTAATGTACTTAGAAGAAACTACCAGAGAGGAGAAGGGAGGAGTCGGTGAATTAGGGTCTGTGATGTGCTTTGGGACAATGCTTGGGGCTGGGGGGTCAGCCTCTGATAAAAAGGAACTCACAAAATCTTGGAAACTAAGCAAGCTCCACGTTGGACAGAATTTCTTTAAAATGTGTGCAAGTTTACAAAAGGAAATTATCTGGGGTGCTCAAATTTTTGTTAGTTCACAAACTGAGATGTGGAAATAATCATTTTAACCAAACTGCTTTCAGGCAGTTCACTTGGAGCCCAACATAATACTGAAATTTCAAAATAATTTTTTTTTAATCTGCAAAATACAAATTAGTATCACTGCAACCTTAAAATTAATGCAAAAAATTTAACATAAAAATGAAGGAAATGCTTTTTAAAGTTCTTTAAAGAGATATAAAGTAGCCATGCCTGATAACCCACAGCTACTCCGGAGGCTGAGGCAGGAGGATACAAGTTTGAGGCCAGCTTCAGCAATTTAGTGAACCTAAGCAACTTAGCAAGACCCTGTCTCAAAATTAGAATAAATAAGTAAATAAATAGGACTAAGGATGTAGCTCAGTGGTAAAGGGCCCCTGGGTTCAGTCCCCAGTGCCCACACACACACACAAAGTCATACTTAGTGTTAGCAGGTGTTCAGTACATATTTGTCAAATAAATGAATGACTTAATTGCTGAGTTAAAAAGAAAGTCAGCCAGGCAGAGTGGTGTACCTGTAATCCCAGTGACTTGGGAGGCTGAGGCAGGAGGATTGCAAGTTCAAGGCCTACTTCAGCAACTTAGCAAGAACTTGTCTCAAAATAAAAAGGGCTGGGGATGTAGCTCAGTGGTAAAAGGCCCCTGGGTTCAATCCCCAGTACCACAAACTAATAACAATCATTATTATTGATTATATTATTGTTGTTATTATTATTATTGTTATTATTATTAAAGAGCCTGCCTGGAGGGACAGAGACACACGCATGGGCCATGGAAGCCCTTTATCCATCAACAAGGACATGGACACATAAACTGTGTGTGTCATTTGAGGGATGACTCAGGGGCAGTTTAAGCAGGTGAGATCCAGGAGCATCGGGGTGGACAGACCTCAGGGACAAGGCTAAGTGGAAAGGAGACCCACAGGGTGGTAGCTTCGGCGCGATGGATTCACATCCGCTTCTCCAAACCCACTGAGGAACGTCCTGTGTGGTTCTAGATACCTAATGCACATAGTAAAAATAGAGAAACAAATCCTGGAAGGTTCCTGCCCATGTGTAGTGGTAACTGGGACAGCAGGTGGATGCAGGAAAAGTCAAAAGAAAACCTTTTTCACTTCCTACTTTCAAATCCCTGGAGCAATGAGAACAAAATGCTCACATTTGTACATTTCAAGTGGTGGATGCCTGAAGGGTGAAAATAAGCCAGTGGAGCAAAGATCTCAAGAAAGAGTGGTCCAGAAAACAGAAGTGCAAAGGTCCTGGGGCATACCAGAGGGAGGTGAGAGGGGAGAGGGTATGGAAACTGGATTTGGGGTTTTGAAGCAGGTGAGTACACTTGCCAAATGTGTACTGCGAAAACATCCTTCTGGTTGGGCACAGTTTGTTAACTGTTGAAATTGAGTTTGAACAAATACAGGGCAGAGCAAGGGACATGATATCACTTTGTTCTCTCATGTGTGTTTTGAAATTTAAGTCTGAAAACATTTTAAAATTATGACTTAGGGGCCAGAGGTGTAGCTCAGTGGTAAAGCACCTGCCCGGCACTCGATGCCCTGGGTTCACTCGCTGGCACCACACATAACGATAATCATCTACCTCTGGCTATTGTGAAGAAAAGGCACTGTGGATGGGACAGAAGAGGCAGGGAGGCCAGGAAGGAGGCTGCCGCAGGGTCTGGGCAGGAGAGAGGGCAGATGGGACTGGAGTGGCCAAGGTGCAGAGAAGGAAAGGCGTGTTTCACGTTCACAAGATTTGCTGAGGGACAGAACGGGAGGGACAGGGCTTGGCTGAGCCTCAGCATGAAGATGGCCCTGGCCTCTGCTGAGATGGGATGGGTTGGGGGTGGAGGAAGAGCAAACCTGGGAGTGGAGAGAGGAGCCAGTCAGACGTGGGCACGTCACTGGCCCCAGGCCTGTGACCTCCAAAGAGGAGACATCAGGTACACAGCTGCATAGAGCCCTGCTCAGGGGAGCCTGGGGCAGTGAGCCCTCAGCAAGTTGGGAGTCAGTGGTATGTAAATCCTCCGGACTGGACCAGGTCACCTAGGAAAGGAAAGGAGGAGGGAGGCACAGGACAGCCCTTGCTCCATGAGTGTAGAGGGGAGGAGAGGAGAGGAGAGGAGAGGAGAGGAGAGGAGAGGAGAGGAGAGGAGAGGAGAGGAGAGGAGAGGAGAGGAGGAGCCAGACAGAAGGAGGGGACCCATCGCACCATCAGTCTGGATGCACATGTGAGCACAGCCCAAGCAGCAGGCGCCATAGCCCCACTGAAGGCCACTGCCCTGTGCCACCTCCCTGGAGGCAGTGCTCACACCCCGGGCCTGAGCCTTAAGGAGCCGGGCTGTGAGCCCCTGGGATATCACCTCTCTCACAGAAAAAGAGAGAGGAGCCGGGTGCGGAGGCACACATCTGTCATCCCAGTGGCTCCGGAGGCTGAGGCAGGAGGATCAGAAGTTCGAAACCAGCCTCAGCAACTTAGTGAGGCCCTAAGCGACTCAGT
This sequence comes from Sciurus vulgaris, assembly GCF_902686455.1. Taxonomy (NCBI): domain Eukaryota; kingdom Metazoa; phylum Chordata; class Mammalia; order Rodentia; family Sciuridae; genus Sciurus; species Sciurus vulgaris. The sequence goes on along the minus strand of NC_136479.1, from coordinate 35,401,028 downwards.
GAGACCCTTTAAATAAAATTCAAAAAAGGACTGGGGATGTGGTTCAGGGGTTGAGTGCCCCTGGGTTCAATCCTCAGTAGCCCCCCCCAAAAAAAAAGAGAGAAAGGAAAAGCTCCCAACCCTCCCTGGTCAGCCTGCAGGCTCAGTAAGCAAGAACAGAAGGGAGGCTGCAGCTGTGGCCTCCTCCTCCTGACCAGAAGCATCAAGCAGTGCAAACACTCAGCAAGACGCCGGAGAGCTGGAGCCTGGGGCCACCCACCCGGGACATGGCTTGGCAGCGAAGGCGCCCTCTCACCTCCCGCCCACAGAGGAGCCCTCGGACCCCCTGGGAGGGAGGTGGCCTAGAAGAACAGCCTACGCATGGGCTTCGAGGACACAGCGCGGACCCTGCCTGGGGAAGCCACCCCTCCCCCAGGCCCCCACTAAGATGGGTTGGGGGCCGTCTCTGACTCACCTCTGTGACTCCAGCGCCCAGATGCTGGCCAGGAGTGGCCCGAGACCCAGTCTGGCCGGCAGGAGGAAGCAGAGGCCCAGAGCGGGGCTCCCTGTGTGCCTTTCATTTTTATCTGAAGGACCAGATCCCGCTTTTGCCTTCTTCCCCTGGGGACAGTAGCAGCCAGGATGAGGTGACGGCCTGAGGACAGAGTCTGCATTCAAAAGGGGGCAGAGAGGAAGGGTGACAAGAACCCGGAGAGCGATGGGTGGTGGAGCCCGGGCCACAAGGGCAGCCTGGGCTTCTCCCAGCAGCCTCGAGCGCCCTTCTCCGTTGGCTGGGGAGCACAGGGTTCGCCGCCTACCCCCGTGCCTCTGGGTGTGGATCTTGGCCCGTGTGGGGTCAGCTTTTTTTGCTGCTGTGACCAAAAGACCAGATGAGAACAATGAGAGGAGGAAAAGTTTACTTGGGGCTCACAATTTCAGAAGTCTCAGTCCATAGATGGCCAACTCCGCTGTCCTGGCCCAAGGTGAGGCAGCACATCATGGCGGAAGGGCATGGCAGAGGGGAGCAGCTCAGGACATGGCACCAGGCAGCAGCTCAGGACATGGCACCAGGCAGCAGAGAGTCTCCCTGCCACATAGATAGAGATACTCCATAGCCACGCCCCCAATGAACCACCCTCTCCTGCCACACCCTCCCTGCCTCCAGTCACCACCCAGTTAACCTGTGGGGGTTAATGCACTGATTAGGTTAAGGCTCTTGTAACCCAATCATTTCGTCACTGAACTCTCTTGTATTGTCTCACACGTGAGCTTTTGAGGAACCCCTCCTATCTAAACCAACCAGCTGGTGTCCTCTGAAATCTGGGCTTCCCCCACTGCCCCAGAACTGTTCCCACGACCAAGACTGTGCTTACCAAAATCGCCGTTTTGCTGTGGAAATCCAGACAGAGACAAGGCAGGGAACCACGGTAAACCCGGCAGTGACTCTCTGCAGTATTTATCCTAAAGAATTAAATCAACATACCATAGTGACCCAGGCACACTCATGTTGAGAGCAGCCCAGCTCGCTCTGGCTGAACTGTGGAACCAGCCCAGCTGTCCGTCAGTGGATGAATGGGGTTAAAAATGTGTACACACACACAATGAGTCTACGCAACAATAAACATGAAGAATGAAAGTATGTCATTTACAGGAAAATAGATGGAACTTTGAGAGCATTTTGTTAGGAATAAACCAAACTCAGAAAGTCAAGGGTCATTTGTTTTCTCTCCTATGTGGAAGCTAGAGAGGAAAAAGAAAGCAAGAGTGGGGCCAGGCTCGTGGCGCACGCCGGGAATCCCAGCGGCTCAGGAGGCTGAGGCAGGAGGATCATGAGTTCAAAGCCAGCCTCAGCAACTTAGTGAGGCCCTACGCAACTCAGCAAGATCCTGTCTCTAAATATGAAAAAGGGTTGGGGGTGTGGCTCAGTGGTAAGTGCCTCTGGGTTCAATCCCTGGTACCAAAACATAAAATAAACCCTTCCAGGCATGTTTCCAGGGACCCATCACCGCCAGCAGGGTCCTGCCCCAGGAGTCCCTTCAGTTGTCAATGGTCAGAGTGCTCATGGTCCAGCCATTGCCTGAAAGGGCTGGGGATGTGGCTCAGTGGTTCAGAGCCCCTGGGTTCAATCCCTGGTACCAAAAAAAAAGAAAGAAAGAAAAAAGAAAAGAAAAAAAGAGTGGGGGGATCTCATGAAAATCAAAGCCAAAGCAGAGACAAGGGACCAGGGGAGGGGAGGGGGAACACCGGGAAATGACTGTAGCCACAAACTGTGTTGTTACATTGAACAAATATCTACATGTACAAATATGTAACAATGATCCTACCGTTATGAAAAACCACAAAGCACTGATAACAAAATGAAAAAATAAAAGGCCTATGTACTGAACGATTGCAACTCCGTGACTTTCTGGAAATGGGCAAACTATGGACACAGTAAGGTCACTGGGTTGGTCTAGGGGTGCAGGTCAGTGGGGAAGACTTGCCCAGCATGTGTGAGCCCTGGCTTCAATCCCCAGCATGCTATATAATAACAACAACAATAATAATTATCACTGTGCTAATCAAGGTGAATGATGTGATCTACTGTATTAAACAAATCCTCAAATCTCAGCATCTTAACACAATAAAAGTTTATTTCTTGCTCCCGCTAAGGTCCAGTGAAACTTGCTGGGAGGGCCTTGAGCCGGGCCATCATCCCGGGTCCCAGGCACCTCATCTTGCAGCCCAGTCTCCTCCTCTGGTGGCTGGAGCCCTCTCCAGGGAGGATCTCACAGGGGATCGGTATGGTCCGGGTCTGTAGATGAACCATCCCATTTCCAGCCACTTCCTGTTGGCCCAGGGTCCCCCATGTGGCTGTGCCACATGCTAGGAAGACCTCCCTGCCTCAGTTCTTAGTTGTCGTTTTTCTTCCACCTCTCTGCAATGCCGGGCAGTGTGGGCCCCCCCTGTCTTATTGAGAAGCTGTTCTTGGGGCCTCCTTCCTGACTTCTCTGGTCTTCTCCAACACTGCAGCCACTCCTCTCCCCTCAACTTCCCTGAAGGGCTAGGAGTCCCCTCCTCCTTCTCACCCTTTCTACTCTGCACAATCTCGCCTTTGCCAGCTGCCTCGATGACAAATACACTCAGGACCATCAATCTGTCCCAAGCCTAACCTCTCTCCTGAGCTCAAGGTCTGGCACCAAAGAACATCTTGGAGATCTTCAGCTGCGCACATCACGGAAACATCCCCACACTGTTAACATCCTCGTCCTAACCCTACTCCTCCTCCAGGGTTTCCTGATGTGAATGGAGTCACCATCAATCCAGGGGCTGAAGCAGAACATGGGACACCATTTCTTATATCATGTTTCAGGGTTCCACGTTCATCGAAGCCCCCGCCTCCCCCCCACCACTTTTTTTTAACTGTGAATTTAACCCGGGGCGCTTTACCACTGAGCTACATCCCCAGCCCTTTCATTTTTTATTTTGAGACAGAGACTCACTAAGTTGCTTAGGGCCTCTCTAAGTTGCTGAGGCTGGCCTTGAACTTGCAATCCTCCTGTGGCAGCCGCTGGGATTACAGGCCCCTTTGTTTCAGGTCCTGAAGACCTCTGAAATTCATCCACTCCTCTCCCAGACATGACTTCTACCCAAGTCCATGCTGCCATTGCCTCCCACCCGGAAAGTTGGGACAGCCTTCCAAACTCTGTAAGCCTAAACCTTGATCCCTACACGGGTCCTCTAGACCAGGGCTTCTTTTGACCATTTCGCTCAATAGGAACCACCTGAAGAGTTTGGTCCCCAGCAACCTGACGCTGATTCAGAAAGAGGGCCAGGAGCCAACTGAGAACTTACATTTCTAACAGTCTGCCCTAAGCGACTCCTGGAAGAACCCAAGCTGCCACGGGGGTGAATACTTGCAAATCTGTGAACCAAACTGAGCCGGTAAGATTCCCACGCTGTCCAGTGCGGCAGGCACTGACCACGTTGGCTGTTTTAAATTTTGAAAACAAACTAAAAGATGAAGTTCAGTTCCTCGGACGCGCTAGTCACGTCAAGTGCTCAGCGGTCATAGGTGACCAGTAGCTACCCCACTGAGCAGGGCAGATTACAGAATAATTCCATCCTCGCCGGTGGCCTTGAAAACGTCCGGGCAGAGTCTGGGATCTCCGCAGGCTCTGGAGGACGGCCAAGAGCCTTGAGCTCATTGGCTGGGGAAGTGGGCGGGGTGCCAGCGCTTTCTATTGATTGGGTATTTTGTCTTAGCGGAAACCCAATCATCAAAGGCGGTGGGGGCGTGGTCAGGCTCGCCGTCCGTACCTGCCCAAAGCTCCGGAGCCCTCCAGATAGGTCAGATTAGAGGTGAGTTCTGACCCTCTCGCTCCATTCTGACCCTTCTGTTCTGGGTGCTTCTCCACCCCACGATCGGGGGACGGGGTGAGAGCCGCGTCCCCGCTCCCGCGCGCCCCCAGCCCTGCAGTCCCAGGGTGTAACAGGTCCAGTCTCACCCTCTGCGCTCAGAGTCCATTGCCTGTGAAAGGCATGGCCCTGGCGATTTGACAGACTCCTCTGCTGGGGATGTGCGAGGGGGAACGAGAGCCTGAGGTGGATCGTGTCCCCACAGGGGATGGCTCAGGAGAGCGGTGGGAACCTGTCCGAGGTGCGGGCGCGGGTCGGGGCCTCCCACAGCATCACCGGACCTGGCCCGCAAGCTTCAGTTCTATGACGGCTGGGCTCCGGACTACGACCAGGTAAACCCATCTGGGTCCTTGCCTCCACTTGCCCGGCCTGATTTTTCTATCAGTAAAGTGGGGAATACCCTTTCATCCTAGGAAAGCTGTAGAAATGGAGACACAGGTGAGAACTCTGCAGTCCTGTCCTCTCACTGACCCCCTGCTTTCTCTGACCCGACTGCATCCCTAACCTCTGAGAGCCCCACCCAACCCCCTGAAGCGGCCACTGTGGGTTAAGCACAGAGGGGCCTCCGCCAGCAGAGTCGGAGAGGCGGAGCCCCAGTCCTGGTCCCTTAGAGGTAGAAGGCACCTCATACTTGGGATTCCTCTCACTCTAGTCCCAGTAGGACCCAGCACACACAAGCTTAGCCTGGCAGGCTCCGGGACCACCCTACACGAGGGTCCCCCGAACACCAGCGCACCCTGTTGTTAGGCCCAGCACTCTCTCTGCAGGATGTTGCTGCCCTGCAGTACCGAGCCCCGAGACTCGCAGTGAACTGTCTCACCCAGGCCCTTCCAGGCCCACCCCATGCTGCGCTGATCCTGGACGTGGCCTGTGGCACCGGCCTGGTTGCTGCAGAGGTGAGACCTCCCTCAGATCCTCTCCATTTCCTCAAGCCCCCCAACTACTCAAATTTCCTGCCACCACCAGACCTAGAGCTCTGGGTCACTGGCCTCAAACATATCTACGGCAGGGGGCCCCAGCTGGGAAGAGGCAGGACATGAGCAGTGACTGCATCCCCCGGGCTCCAGCTGCAGGCTCGGGGCTTCCTCCAGCTGCATGGAGTGGATGGGAGCCCAGGGATGCTGGAACAGGCCCAGGCCCGCCGCCTCTACCAGCACCTCAGCCTCTGCACCCTGGGTCAGGAGCCTCTGCCCAACCCCGAAGGTACCGCGCCTCCTGCCCCAACACCCCCCAGATCTACCCACTCACCGCCTCCAAAAGAAGAGAGCTCCCTTCTCTTGTTGAACCTCCATCCCCCCTACTGAGGTCTCCAGTAGCCCTTCTCCCTGGTCCTCACCCTGGGAGCTGATGTCAACCCCACAGGGCCATACCCCCTCCTCCATGGGATCCGGGTCCTGCCTGGTGTCAGGCCTGGTCCCTCCTCAAGCCCCCCTGCCTCCAGGGTTGTCTAAGGTCATGCCATGGACAAAGCACCCCACCTCATCCCCACCCCACGCTCCCCCGATGCAGGGACCTTTGACGCGGTGCTGATGGTGGGTGCCCTCAGTGACGGCCAGGTGCCCTGCAGTGCCATACCTGAGCTCCTGCGAGTCACCAAGCCAGGTGAGCCCTGACAGCCTGCCTCCATGCACCCACCTTCCTGTCTGCATACCACACGCACAGGCCTCAGCACCCCTAAGGTCAAGAGAGCAGGTCCTGCTCAGGAGCTCAGATGACACCCCAGCCCCCAGCAGCCTGCCCAGTTCCACACGTTGCCGCTGACACACACAGGTGCACAGGCAGGGCTGGCAGGGGGTCAGCTGGCCTCAAGTTTGTGCAACCAGGAGCGACTCCACCCTCCTCTCTGGCTCTGTGCCCTCGCCTTGGGGAGGGTGGCATGCTCCCACTGATCCCTTCTCCGTCAGATTTTAGGGCTGATTGGGTGAAATCAGGCCCCTAAGGCCTTTGCCTCAGTCCTGGCACAGGGGAGAGGCTCCGCAGGTCCCTCGTGGTCCAGCTTCCCGGTCACTCCTAGACGCCCTCAGGTGCGTCCCAGCCTGGTCTGTTTCCCCTCCTGGGAGACGAGTTTGCTCGGGCAAGGTGAGAGGTGACTGTGAGCACTTCTTCTGAACTCTGCGCTCTGGGCAGATGCACGAAGAGTGTTGTTCAGTACTCCTACTGTGTGCTCCTTACTGTGCGCTCCTCTGCTCTGCGCAGAAGATACAAACCCTGCCCTCTGGCCTCCACCACCAACGCACAGAGCTTGGGAAGGGGCCAGCAGAGGCCCCAGGAGGGCTCAGCTCTCCCAGGGTTGAGGGGAGAGGCATTCCAGGGGCTAGGAGGAGGCGTCACACCGGGAAGCAGTCTGCAAGAGGTCACGAGGAGAACGGCATGCGTGCAGGCCAGCGCCTAGCGTGAGGACCAGAGGCTCTGGCTGGCCACAGGACAGCAATCAGGAAGTCAGGAAGCAAAAATGCTTCCTCTCCCTCTGCCCTCCCCAGCCGGGCCTCAGGACCCTGCAGTGACTGTGGTTAGCCCTGGGCAGGTCTGGGCAGACCTCAGCTTCAGGAAGTCCCCAACCCGACCCAAGAAGGAACATCAGTAGGGTCATGGGGGAGAGGTGGAGATTGGGCTCAAGAGGACAGGAAATTCCCATCGCATGAACCATCAAGGACTGGGCCTCCTAGTTCAGCCTGGGACTGCCAGGCTGCTCAGTCAGTGGAGCCCTGTCCACTGGCCCAAGGTGGCAGACACCCTGCCCCAGGGCCTTTCCTCTCCTGTGCCCCACCAGCAGCTCCCTGCTCCTCCCCAGCCCCTTCTCCAGGAACTGTTCCCAGACATGGCCACTGGTTCTTCCACTTCTCCCCTTCCAAGTGCATCCAAGGACACACTGGGCACCGGAAGGTATCTGGACCAAGGAGACAAGATCCCTTGTCCCTTCAGCCAGCACTTACTGACTACTGGGTATTTTGCACACACACTTCCTATGAAGCCAAATAGCCAGCCCTTCTCCACCCGCTGGACTCTGAGGCTCAGAGAGGTGAAGGGACCTGCCCAAGGTCCAAACCCATGTGCTTCTTTCCTGAGCAACCTCACACAGCTGTGTCCCCAGCAGAGGCGCTGGGTGAGCAGTGAGCAGAGGCGCCTCTTTATCCAAGGATGAGGTCAAGAATTCCTACTCTAAAGGACGCTTGGGCCATGAGGGGTGCGTGGGAGGCTATCTAGATGAGAAAGCTCAAGGGCATACCTGGAGGAGGGACACCAAAGCCATGGAAGGGGGCAAAGTCTGGCCTAGGAAGAAGCCAGAACAGCTTACAGGCTTCCAAAGGCCAGAGGGGAGGGATGGGCCTCCCTGGCAAGGACAGGCCCGGAGTGTGGCCACGGTACTGACCCAGCTCGCCTCCCTCTCCCTGCCCTTCCACAGGTGGCCTGGTGTGTCTGACCACCAGGACCAACCCATCCAACCTGCGATACAAGGAGGCACTGGAGGCCACCCTGGACAGGCTGGAGCAGGCTGGGGCCTGGGAACGCCTGGTGGCCCAGCCTGTGGACTGCTGGGAGCTGGCTACCTCTGCACTTGAGGTGGCACCCGGCACCTCTGCCAAGGATGCCTTCATCTCAGGCATCATCTACCTGTACCGGAAGCAAAGTCTCCCAGGTAGAGGGAGTGAGGCCCAGTCACCACTCCCAGCTGGCCTCCAGCCTTCCAAGTGACCTTAGCCAGGCCCACCTTTGTCCCATCTATAAAACAGGACCATTGTAGCAGACCTGCCCCTTAGGAATGTTCTGCCTATTAATGAACTCCCAGAAGTACACAAAAGACTCGTGGTTCCGCCCCAGGTTCAGCCCCCAGGAAAGAGGGATCTCTGTTGCTGGGTTACAGAACCACGGACCGTTTGCACCCAGAAGGCCAATCCCTCAGGGGCCCAATAGGAGGAGGCAGAGCCTCTGGACTTGTCTTCGTCCCCTGGACCAGGTGTAGAGATACTGATGGAATGAAAAAGAAAACAAGCCCAGCTGTGTGAGCTGCCAGGCAAGGTGACTATTGGAAAGCAAAGTGGCACCGCTGGGGGGGTCTCGGCAGGTGTAACCAGATGTCACGGGTTTTGTTTTGAAGTACTTGGGGTTGAACCCAGAGGTGCTCTACCACGGAGCCACATCCCCAGCCCTTTCTATTTTTTATATTGAGACAGAGTCCCCCTGAGTTGAGGAGTCTGGCCTTGATCTTCGATCCTTCTGCCTCAGCTTCCTGAGCAGCTGGGATGACAGGTGTGCGCCACCACACCTGGCCGTCATGGGTCTTGATAAGACACCCCTTTGGGCAACAGCAGCCTTAGCGTCATCTGAGGGTGGGGTTTGGGTACTTTGGCATCAAAAGGTCACCCGTGGAACACTTTCGCAGGTAAAGTGAAGGGCTCTGTGGCTTCAGCCACTTTGAGTCAGACAAGGCAAACTCCAAAAGCCTAAAAAACAACCAACCTAAAACAATGGTCGCCAAGGTGACCGTGCTAACCGGTCGATTCCGGTTTCCTCTGAGTTTCAAAAGGAAGAACCGTGCTCTTTGGTTCTTAGATTTTAACTAAGAGTCTCAGCTGAGATCTCATCCCTAGTTCTACAAAGTAATATGAATTATTATGATCATAATAATAAATGCTAACCAGTGACCAGCCTGGGCAACACAATGAAACCCCACCTGAAAAAAAAAATTAATTAGGGAAGGAAACAGACCAAACGCTGTTATGAGAAAAAAGTCTGTTCCTTTCTCCACCTTTCATCACCTGGGTCACACCCCTGGGTTCAGGAAGAGAGAAGTGGCACAAAGGTCCCTTGTAGACCACCCCTGAGCTGGGTGTGGCATGGAGACTTTTCCCGGGTTGCTGCGCCCACTCACCCCTAACTCACAGGCGGGGAAACTGAGGCCAGAAAACATCAGAATGTGCTGGAAGGATCCAAATCATGACCAAATAGCTGCTGAGCTCTGGCCCTTCCTGAGGTCCCCAGCTGTGGGCCTGGGGACCTTCACACACCTGGGTAAAGGGACTGGTATGCTGGACTCAGGATGTGGCTTGGAGGCCGTGCTGAGCTGCGGTGGGTGAAAGGAATTTGATGACAGTCAACAGCCTGGGGACTTGAATAGGGCTAATGATGATCCCTCCATTCCCTGCCAGGCTGTGGGAAGGCTCCATCCGGGAGGATGCTTGAAGCTTGGCCGGCAGGACCAGCAGGATTCAGAGCGGGGAGAAAGAAAGAAGGACGTTCCAGACCTTGGGCAGGGACCCTGCAGGTGGGCAGGGGTGGATCCTGCAGGGTGGCCCAAGGAGGACAGCAGACCAGCCCGGCTGCTCTAAGAGGGGACGCAGCAGGGAGGAGGGGCACCCTCCTCCCTCCTGGAGTCCCCTTCTGTAGGGTCCTGGGCACACCTTGTGTCCTGTGGGCAGGGCTTCCCCTCCCTCCAGTGAAGGGCTTGAGCGAGGCCGCCCGGGTTTGGGCTGGTTCGGGTTTCCCACAGTTCCCTGACACCGGGGTCTAAAGTGCCCCCGTGTTAGCCACAGCTCAGTGGTCCTGACCTTGCCCTCCAGCTGCCCTGCCCACCCCCACTGGAATCAGACAGTACAGTCTTCCTGTGCACAGGTCCCTTTTATTGTAGAAAATAATAATAACAGTGATGAATCGTCTCTTAATTACAAAACAGAAAATCAAAGGAGGTAGGAGAAAGGCCAGGACTCCCTTGGGTGAGGCCATTCCCCTACCTTCCCCAGGCTGCCCAGTTCCTTGGCAGGGGCAGAGGATTCCCAGGGGCCAGTCTCAAGGGTCCTAGGGTCCTTCTACCTAGAGGGGTAGACAAAGAGCTGGAGGCAGCAAGGCGGGGCCGGAAGGGGTGAGGGCAGCCTGGGCCATCTCTCTGGCCCCCTCCCTGCCACTACCCAAACCAGTTTATTCCTCCTTCACCCGCCCCTCAAACCTGTCCATCCACTCTGTGTTCCACTCCGAGGGCAGGTGGGCAGGAGGCCCACGCTTCTCTACAACCCCTGGTTTCTGTGACACAGCCAAAGTGGCATTCCCGGGCCCACGCAGTCCCCCACCGTCCAACACACCAAGGCCTGGGCAGGGCCAGGGTTGCCGGGGAACACAGGAGACAGTGGCAAGAGAAGCGCTGGCGTGACAGAAGAGGCGGGCAGGGGAGCGAGGAGGGTAGAGAGAGACAGTGGGCAGTGCCCGCATGGGCAGGGCACTGGCTCAGAGGCAGAACCCAAGGTCAGGGCCGAGCTCTCCTGGCCAGCAGGAGCCCGCTCCCCGTTCCACCAGCACACCTGTGGCCTCTGCCAGCTCCGTAGCTAGGGTTCATGCAGAGGAGGGTGGTGTGAGATCCGTCCATCCTCACCAGTGAGAGGCCTCGGGAAGAGGCCCAGTGGGCCAGAAGAGGCTGCCCGATGGCTCAGTCCCGCTTGTCCTTCCCCGGCAGCCCACGGCAGGGCCGTCCTGGGGTCACGGGCCACACTAAACTCAGTCCAAGAAAAACCAAAGCCAACAGGGACAGGGTGGGGGGGCGGCACCTCACACGTAGTTGCTGGCCGGGGCGGAGCGGGCGGCAGAGTACTTGGCAGAGTAGGGCTTGTCGGCCCGCGGCGGGCAGTTGCAGCAGAGCAGGGCCCCTCCGAGCAGCAGCAGGCCGGAGGCCGCCCAGCCGATGTAGAGCGCGGCGCCCATCTCCCGCTTCTGCCCAGCGGCCACCAGCGGGTTGTAGAAGTCCCGGATGATGTTGTGGGCCGTCCAGGACACGGGCACCATCACCAGCAGGCCGGCCAGCAGGAACACCACGCCCGCCACAATCATGGTCTTGGCTTTGGTGGTCTCGTCCTCCACGCAGTTGGTGCACTTGCCCCCGGACCACGGACAGCAGCATGCCCAGGGCGGCCACGATGATGCAGATGACGATGAGCGCGCGGGCCGCCTGCAGGTCCTGCGGCAGCGCCAGCAGGGAGTCGTACACCTTGCACTGCATCTGGCCGGTGCTCTGCACCACGCAGTTCATCCACAGGCCCTCCCAGCTGGTCTGCGCCGTGACGATGTTGCTGCCGATGAAGGCGGTCACCCGCCACATGGGCAGCGCGCAGCTCAGTATGGCCCCCAGCCAGCCCAGCACGGCCAGCGAGATGCCCAACACCTGCAGCCCCATCGAAGCCATGGCGCGGCTATTGCTGGGGTGGAGCACCTGGAAGACGCCGGGATCCGAGTCTGCGATGGAGGATGGGTGGGGGAGGCAGACGGAGGCAAAGCCAGCAGACCCCCCTCCAGAAAGCCAGATGCCCAAGCCTAGCGGTGTGACCAGACCAGTTCCTTCCTGCCAACACAGGGCTCGGGCCCCAGGTGGAGCAGTTATATGACTCTGGCAGAGGGGCGGGGGCAGAAGGAGGGGTTTCAGCAGCTGGGGCCACCCCCTGACCAGTTTCTCTGGATTCCTGAGCCCTGGCCAACAAAGACACCCAGCCCTGGGCCCCTGAGTCACTCTCTAGTCTCAGAGGAAACTGCCCTCTCTCCCTGCCCCCAGGCCCATGCTGAGGTCAGCCTGGAGACAGACACTGAGTCACAGCCCAGGGACACCTGGACCTTCGCGGGGTGCAGGTGTGGGGGAGAAGTGGCAGCCAGGCCCAGCCGGGTTCAGGGCCTGAAGACCAGGGTCCTCCTCACACCAGGCCTGGCTGGGAGGGGTGGGTGGAGACGAGACCCTGGGGTGGGGGGGAGAATCTGAGGTGGAGTCCCGGACGCATCCATGAGGGACTCCACCTGGTTACTGTTGTTCCTGTCCTTATCACTTTCATTAGCCTCGTCATCTCATCCTCGTGATGTGGCCTCAAGGCAAGCTCTGGGCATGGACCAGAGGAGGCTGCAGTTGGGGGAACAAGGAGCGGAGGGTGGGGACTCCTGGGTCTCCCGCGCCCTGTCCCATTTCTCTCACCTGGCTGAGTCCGTGGAAATGGCCTTGGAGGTGAAGCCCTTGTGGCCCTCTTCCCATCAGGGTTGAGCCTGCTCAGCCAGAAGTGGGTGGAGAAGGAGCCCCACAGGCCAGACCCTGGAGACATCACTGGCCCAGTAAATGGGCGTTGGCTCTGTGGAGACGCACCGGGGACATCGATAAAGCCAGTCGGTGCAAAGTCCCACGAGACTTCAAAGGGAAGGGAGTCACTCGGGCCTGGTGGAGGCAGGTGCTAGGGAGCTGGGCAGTGGGGGGCTGCTGCTGGGCACAACTGTACCCCTGGGTTGCGCCACAGAGGGCACTAAGGAACACGAAACTCCAGGACTGGGTGAAAGAGGACATTGAGGAGAGGGGACGGTGGGGAGGTGGGGAGGTGGGGACAGGCTCTTTCTGGGAAGTGAGGAATCCAGTCTGACCAGAGACGGGGCTGCTGGGGAGGAGCCAGACAGAAAGGGCCAGAGAGCGCCAGCTGCTGCCCAAGCTCCAGCCTGGGCACAGAGGACCGAGATGAGCAGGAGTATCCCAGGCAGGCGGAGAGCCATCCACGCACCTTCCAAAGGTGCCTCTGGAAACAGGAAGGAGCCAGAGAGGAAGGGCAGGGTCCAGGATCAGGAAGGCCAGGCTTAGGGTAGGGTCAATGGGGACCTGAAAGAAGGGGTGTGTGCCTGGGGGTGAACAGGGGGCTAGATGGAGGGACCTCAGCCTCTTGGAGGTGGCTTCCTGTCTCTCCCCCACCGTGCTGGGGAGGCGCCTCAGGAGCAGAGCCCCCACCTCTCTCCAGCACCACAGCTGGGGTCCTGGGGTAACTGACCAGACAGTCCTTGAGCTTCCTGAGAGTACTTAGCTCCCCTAATGCTCACGGGGGCTGGTAGGACTTTGTGGGGTCCACCCACATTACAGATGGAGAAGTCGAGACCTCGAGGGGTGGCTAATAGTGCCCACCTCTGTGTCCCCACTGGCCTGGGGGCTGGCAGGACACAGCAATGGCTTCTTTCACCTCAGCACCCCATGCGCCTCCCCACAGAACAGGTGCACAGGGATGGAGGCACGGGACATCCCCTCTCCAGCCACCCCACACACCTCCTCGTCACCCACAGGAACATACACCAACACAAACAGGGACAGTTTCTGCCTGGACCACACCTCCCGGGGCATTTCCTTACAAGGCCCTGAGCAATCGCACCGAGGTCTGCGAGCTGAACAACAGCAGGGGCCAGCACCCTGCCTCCTTGGCTTTCCTTCTGGCTCATGACCTCACCATGGCCTCCCTGTCCGTGCGCCCCACAGGGCAAGAGACAGCAGGAGCTTGCCCAGGCCAGACTGCTGGCCCTTTAGCCAGGCACCCCTTCCCTGCAGTATAGCCCCGACACTTTCTCAGGCTGAGCACAAAGAGGAGAGGGCCAGATGGCCAGGTCTCCCCACACCCTCCCCAACTTCCTGCTGTCACCTCCTGGGACTCTGCCAAATGGCACTTAGAGAAGCTGGAGCGGGGGAGGGGAGCACCCAAGCTCTAGAACTTTCCACCTGGAGCCCAACAGAAGTGACGGAAGAAGCCGTCCTCTACTGGACCCAGCCGACCTCATCAGGAGCAGAATCGGGAGCCCAGAGGCCAGGGGAGCTCCAGGCAGAGGGCAGAGCAGCCCAGGGCAGGGAGGTCAGCAGGGAGCAGGTGGGGCCAGGGTCTCCGCTGTCCTGGGGGAGCACTGAGCAGCTCAGGGAGAGATTGACAGGTGCTTGATTGGTGCCCAGACAGAGGCTGGGCCCCACCCACCTGCTGTAAGGAAAGCACCTGCCGGGCCAGGTCGCTTCCCCAGCCCTAAGGTGGGGGAGACAAGGAAATCGCCCCCTGCCCTGCGCCTGGCCCTCTCCCCAAAGCATGTACGACCTCTCACTGGGATGCTCTAGCGTGCAGCTGCCATTGGTCACCTTTGTTTCCGGGTCACAGAGGGCACAGCAGATGCTCACTTATTTTCTCTTTCTTCTTCATGTATAAACTTCTTCACAGGCAGCACATGGAGGGATCTGCCCGGCTGCTTTCCACCCAGGTGGCCCCTGCCAGATCAGCTCAGTTAACCCCGCGCATGTCACCCCACTACCAACCACCTCCCCATGCCTGTGACCCTCCTCCAGTTTCCACTCCCCCCTATCCTTCCCGGAGGGAGGTGAGGATCTGCCAGTGCTCCCGAGCCAAAAGCTGACGGGCAACTGCACATCCCTGACTGTCCTTCAACCTGCGTTCTTGGGAAATCGACTCCATCTCTGAGCTCCAACATCCCCCCAGAAAGCAAGAACTCCCATTTCCCGGCCCCAGAGAGATGCTAAAGCAAATGGACTGTGAAGAGTTTCTGGCCATGAAATGCCTGGGACCACGACCAGGAGGAAGGGAGGTTCCAGCACATGCCCAGCGCTCAGCTCTGGTCCCCACCTGGGAGCTGGGACTTCTCAGAGCCCTGTCCCTGGAGCCCAGGATCACAGCACCCCTGCCCTGAGCCAGTTCCCTCCTGGCCATCCCAAGTAAGGGCATGGACAGTCCCCCGTGCCGCCCTGCTGCCCCGTCCAGAGGCTGGAAGGGCCTCCCTGAGCAAGCCCCCACAGCTGCTTTCGCCCTCTCCCTGTGTCTTCTGGGGACAGGAAGCCTAAAGCCAGGGAAACCGGGGTCAGCTTCAAATCATTCCTCCCACCAAGCACAGCATTTTGAGCCTCATAAAATCAGGCAGCTTTTAAAAAGGGTTTGGGAGACTCTTTCTCAGCTCAAAAACTTGGTCTAGTTTGGAAATTGGTTCAAAACTATTTATTTTTGTAGGAATTGGCGAAGTGCTCAACCCACGAACACCCCCAGCCACCGCAGACAGAAGTCTAAATCCTATTTCTTTTTTTAACCACAGACAACACCCTAAGTTATAAAAATTTTTAAAGTAAACGATGCTTGAAGGGATGTCCCAAAGCCTGCCACAGACACCCACCCAGTCACTTCAAAGCGACCTCCCTGGATTGTTCCAGAAGGAGGTCAACATGGAGGGTGATAGCAAATAGGCCATCGCTTCCAGACACCAGCCTGAGTGGACTGGCCACTTTCTACGTGGCTCTGTGGGCAGCAGGGGGGATTTGCCCGAGATGAACCCTGGGCTAGGGACTTTAAGAATCTGGGTGGCTCTCATGTGAAATGACCAGCCCTCCCCAGATGGAGTCCAAGTTCTGGTACTACCAGTAACGGACATTGGGCAATAAAATCAGACTCTCAATCAATTTCCTCATCTGGGACAGGAGGATGACAACTCCTTGCTCTTTGTCACAGGAAGCTTGGGAAGGCATGAGGGAAGGTCTAGAAGCTGGCCCCTCACGGCCACTGAGATCCTTCCAGTCACCAGAAAGGGAGCTGGCAGGCCCACCAGAGCCCCTAAAAGCCACAGCACCTGAGCTTGCAAGTGAAGGCCCAACCCAGGCTAGTGGGGAGCCCTGGCCCTCACCCTGGCAGCCTGCACCACTGGGCCCTCCAGCCACCTGGGTTGGGGCCCAGCCTTGGATGCCCAGCCTGGCCATGCTGCCTGAGCAGGTGCTGCCCCAGACTGAGCCCCACAGAGGCCGGGGGAGGGACCCCACATCCCAGGTGCCTTCGTGCAGGCAAGGAAAGGCCACCCAGCTGCCTCCTGGCTCAAGTCCCAGGGCCCAGGCAACAGATGGCACTTCAGAGGAAAAGGGAGAGGCAGGGGCTGAGAGAGGGGCCTGGGGCCTGGGAGGATCCAAAGACTGACCGGACGTTAGATTACTTTCCCCAAAGCGATTAGCACATCTGATTTCAGCTTCTACCTGCCGGTTTCATGAAAGCCCATGTTTATGTGTGACCTTGGCCACCGTCCAATCCTTTAGAGCTCACTCCCTTATTTCACAAAGAGAGACCATCAGGTTCAGCAGGAGAACCCCCCTCCCACTCTCTCTCCTGCTGCCCCAGAACCTAAAGCCCATGAGGTCCCAGAAGATCCTCCAATCAGACACAGCAGTCCCTGCTGCCCAGCCTGGGGCCTTCCCAACCAGAGAGGCCAGCGAGGCAGCAAGTTTGTCAGAAAACCTCTTCTGAGCATCTGCTAGGCATGGGCCAGGCCTGGGCTGGGCGCCTTCTCATAACAGGAAATGGCCTTATCTCACCACAAAACAACACAGCATTAATCGTTGTTCTCAGCGTGGAGATGAGAAAACACAGTCTCTGGGTGCTGATGTGACATTCCAGGGCCACCCAGAATAATGACCAGAACAGGATCCACGCCCAGCCTGATGTCTGATTCTGGGCCTCCCCTCCCCCACGCTCTCACGAGCTGCTCTTCCCTGATTGATTCTTCCATGAAGAGCCCAGCTGGGCAAGGGGCTCGAGGAGAATCGGGCCAGCGCCTGCCCCCAGGGCCAACCCCAAATCTTAATAATGGTTCCCTGCACAAGGAAACCACAGGGCCAGCTTCCTGGAGGGGGTGCCTGGGAAGGAGGATGGGGTGTCTGGAAAAAGTGGGTTTAAGAGGACCAGGGCTGGTGAGGCTGGGTCTGGAGAGCAAGCCGGCCCCTCGCCCCAGGTCGTGGAGGGGTCTGCACAAGGACATGCCTGGCCAGCTGTGACTGGCAGAAGGGACTGGGCCAATGTGACAGGTTGGTTTGTTGGAGGGCTGCCATGCTCGGGTGGGTGATGGGTCCCCAGGAGAGGGAAGGCAGGACTTGGCTGGGGTGTGTTCCCAACCAAGAACCAGCCCCGACCTCCAAGGAGTCCCCTGGCCCTGGGCCAGGACAGGTCCCATCTCCGGCGGAGGGGACAGGAAGCTGCTTCCTCTTGGAAGCAGGTAGCATGCGGGGACCCAGCACCCTGGGCAGGGCACACACCTGATGATGAGCTTACAGAGACTCTGCTTCTGAGACACCCCCAAGAGCTGAGAGAAACCAGCGGCCGATCCCAGGGCTGCCAGGTAAGTGGCGGGTGAGTCAGTGGTGACGGGGCCAGGGACAAACCCCAGGAGTCCCGGGATCAGAGCACCAGCTGGCCTCAGCCCCAGGTGACTCAGAGATCACATTACCATCCCTCCTCCAGGAGCAGAGGCCCAGGGGACCTTCCTCCTGCTCCACACTCCCCCCACCCCAGCTCCAGCCTGGATGGGCAGACAGCGCCCCACACGGATCCTCCTGGGGGCCCCCCGGAAGTCCAGCAGCCGGGTCTTTGCCCTTTCACCAGATGCACTGCTGTCCCCGCCTGGCTGGGAGATCTGGATCAGCTCGGGCCCAGGGACGGGAACACCCTGCTCTGTGCCGCCCATCCCCGCAGGGCCAGGGGCAGCCACGCTGGTGGTTGGTTTTGAACTTTTTAATTGCGGAACGCTCTTTTTATATCAGGACCTGCAGGAAGCAGGCCAAGCTCACCCCCTCGGCCCCAGGCACGCCCTCACTGCGTCCCTCTTTCCAGTTGGAGGAGCGTGGTCGCCCAGGGGACTGGCCAGCTGCCAGCCGCCTCTCCCCGCCTCCCTCCATCCCCACAGCCCCGCTGCCACCCCGCCCACACCTGGTCTGCAGCCCGCAGCCCTGTCTCTGCATTTCCTCTCTTCCTGCTCCTCGGCCACCTCTGCAGGTGACAGGGGACTCAGGCCTAGTTCTCTCCTCTTCTTCCTCTCTGACCAGGGTCCCTGGTCCCTTGTCCCATCAGCCACTGCCAGACCCTGGCAGCCCTAGAAACCTCCAGGCTTAGTGTCTCAGAGCCGCACAGGAATCAGGCCCTGCCCGAGCCACGGTCTCCTGACCCGGGAGGGCAGGGGTCTCCTGGTCCACATGGACAATGCCTGGCTCGTGCTGCGAGCTTCCTCGGACAAGTGACACACAGCACCTCCGTCACTCTCCCTCCCCAGTGGACCCTCCCCCAGGGTCCACTCAGACCCCTCTCCCTTTCCTTTCTCTCTGTTGCCACTAGGGGACACTAAACGCCAAATTTTCTCTCTATTTTGGGTACTGAGGATTAAACCCAGGGATGCCTAACCCCTGAGCTCATCTCCAGTCCTTTTTATTTCGAAATAAGGGCCTTGCCAAGTTGCTTAGGGCCTCACTAAGTGGCTGAGGCTGCTTTGAACGCGTGATCCTCCTGCCTCAGCCTCCTGAGGCCGCTGCGATCACAGGCGTGTGCCACCGCACAAGGTGCCATCCCTTCTTGAGGTTGACTTGGACCTCAGGGTCAGGTGCAGGAAGAACTTTTGCCCAGCCCATGCCAGGGCCAAACCCAGCCAGTCCCGCTCCAGATGAGATGTGGCAAGAGGACAGGACCAAACGGCAGGGCCAGCAGAAGCTCCAGCCCAGCCCCAGCCCCTGCTTCCTCAGCTCCCGGTGCACCCCGCTCCCCCCAGGACCCCAGTCACCCACACACCCTCCTTGCTCTCCCACAGAGGTGCTCCCAGGTGTCCAGGCGTGGACACTAAATCCCACCCAGGTGAGGCCCACTCTCCTCTCCCAGTGCTCAGGCTGGACACTGTACTCCCAGCCCCTGTCCCTGGCCACCCACGTGCTGAGCACCCCTTGCAACCCGGAGGCCTCTGCAGACTGGCGGTAGCTCTGCCTCCAGGCAAGTCCCTTCCATCCTCCAGGTCCCGGCTCGCGGTCACCGAGGGCCCGTCCGGCCCCTCCCAGGTGGGGTGGCCCTTGTTGTCTCACCTGAGGCACTGAAGCTGCGATGCCTGTATGGCCCTGCCCTGTCACAGCACCAAGTCCCTCCAGGGCAGGGACAGTGACATTTTCCCCTGGTGTCCCCAGGAACAGCCTGCTCGGATGACAGAATGCACACTGGTGACCAGCTCTGGCATTTGATTGTCTGGATTATTATCATCATGACCAAACAGGGGTCAGAAAGAGAGGAGCTGCGGTATGCGGATAGGAATAAAGGTTTGAATGAACAAATAAAGAACTTCAGATAATCTGCAGTCCGGCCTCACATCTCCGGCAATCGGCTCCAGAATCCCCCCAGACGCCCCGACCAGGGGACGCTCAGGCACCTCGCAGAACGTGCAGTAGAATCTGCACGGAACCCACAGGCACCCTCGGAAGCCTTCAGCCAGGTCTGGACCACTCGTGGACTTACCATGTCAGTTCAAGGTCAAGGTCAATAGTCACGCGCTGTCTAGCGAAGAACGGCAAGAATCTGTACGTGTTCAGTAGAGGGGTCATTTTTTCTGAATATTTCCAGCTGAAGGTTGGTTAGATCCACAGAAGTGGCACCATGGATGTGGGGTGCTGGCCACACGTGGCTGCTCCATCTTCACGGAGGCGGAACGTGGCACCCCTTTTTTTCTATTATTATTATGATTATGATTTTGGTACTGAGATTCAATCTAGGGACACTTTACGACTGAGCTACCTCCCCAGCCCTTTCATTTAAATTTTTTTTTGTTTTGAGACAAGAGCCTAAGTTACCTAGGGCCTCACTAAGTTCCAAGGCTGGCTTCCACCTTACAATCCTCCTGCCTGGGCCTCCTGAGTCATTGGGATTACAGGAGTGCGTCACCGTGCCATACTGTAACTCCCCAATTCTTAAGTGCAGGCTGCACTTGGTGACTTCCCTCCAGAGAAAGCAGTATGGGAAGAGGGAAAGCAGATTTTCAGTGGAGAACCAGACACACACAAGATATCCTGGGGATGGTGGTCAGCATGGGTCCTCAGAGATCGTGATGTAGTCTGTGCCCTGGACACGATGTGCAGGAAGGGGTGGCTGGCCTGTGGCCTCCCTCCCCAGACCCGCAACCCCAGGGACTCAGGGCAAAGCATTCCAACGTAGAGCTCCCACAGCACCCGGCCCGGCATCTGCAGCACTGTGACATCGCGGGCTGGGGATGTGGTTCGGGGCTGAGCACGTGCACACGCAGGTCCTGGGTTCGATCCCCAACCTGGGAGCCGGGCTGGAGGTGGAGGAGGAGTTCTGACAATGACCAAAATCAAGGAAAGTCTGAGAAACTGTCACAGACTAGAGGATCCCAGGAAGACGCAATGACATGTACCTTGGGGAAGAGCACAGGACAGAAACGGGCAGAACACAGAACACAGGCGCCCGGGAGACGTGCTGCGGTACTGAGCCAGCATTGTCAGGGTGCCTTCCTCCAACTCTATCAAATGGCTCTGGAAAATCCAATCTGTGAGTGAAGGGAGAGGAGTCTTTGCAAATGCAGCAAAAACGTGACTAATTGATGAACCTGGGCAAAGGGCGTATGAAAGTTTGCTGGACTCTTCTTGACACTCAAAATATAAAATTGAGGGGAAAATTAAGAAGAGACCACTCCGGTGAATGGTTAAAGGAACTTAGCTTCTAAGTGGGAGAATAGCATGTGCAAAGGCCCTGAGGCACAGGGGAGCTGTTGCAGGAGCAGAGGGCTGGGAGGCAAGCAGAGAGAAGGGAAGGGTGGCCAAGGAAAAGGTAGGGGCAGGAGAGGGTGGGATCCTCAGGGTAAGATGTAGAGGAGAGCTGAGCAGGTGCAGGAACCACAGGCGACAGCAGTGTGCAGCAGGCAATCTGTAAAACAAGACAGGAGCTCTTCTCAGCCAGCCCGTCCTACCACCGTGCAAGCCAACCTGTCCTTGCCCAGACCCTGGACACAGACTTCCTCACAGGCACATTTGGCTCTCCTGGTTCCCATGTCCCCAGCTCCATGCCCATGGAAGCTTTGGTTCCCTGGTCTGTCCCCAGCATCTGTCCCAGGGCCCTGCACGTTTATGGGGAAGCAGTTCCTCCTGCCACTCAAGACCCAGAAGCCCCACTTTGAATGAGTCTGGTACAGAACGACCCTCCCCACTCTCCCTGGACGAACCCGGGAGCTCAGACCTCCTTATCTTGGAGGACACAGCCAGTGATGTTAATAACTTCTCAAATGTCCATAGCAGGACTGTTCACCATAGCCAAAGGTTGGAAAAACCCAAACACCCATTTACCAACAAGTGGATATGCAGAGCGTGCCCCAGCCACACGACGGAGTAGTATGCTGCCGTAACAAAGAACAGCGCTGACCCACGCCACGGCCTGAGGAATCTGGAAAACATGCCGGGGTAGGGACACCAGACCACAGTGCACTGCGTTCTGTGGTGCCATCTCCGTGACACGTCCCAGATAGGAATTCAGAGACCGGAGGCACCCTCGGTTGAGGGGAAGGAGAGACGTGCAGTGTGGGGCAGAAAGTAGGAAAATGTGCAGAGCCGCTGGATGGTGCACTTTGGGAACTGTGTGCCTTAGCTCCATAAAGCTGCTCCCGAGGTCCCCGTCATGGGCACTTCTGGAACACCTGCCCAGTGCCAGGCCCCATACACGGCCTGTCAACGCTCCACGCACCAAGCTTGGAGGCTACTGTGACTTACTCACCTGGGGTCACAGAGCAGGATGAGTCGGGATCCGAACCCAGGCCCGATGTGACCAAAGCAGGAGCACAAAGCCCTGAGGAACGCCTGGGTTGTTCCAACTCAGCTGCAGGACGTCACGGAGCCCAGGCTGCTCCAGCCGGGAGAAACTCAAAGCCCACGGGCCAGATGGCCGAGGCTCCTGTTGGAACGTGGACAGCCGGGAGGCGGTCAGACCTGTGAGACGGTGCAGGGCTGCAGGTGAAGGGCGGGGCGAGAGGGTGGTGGGACTCGCACGCCTGTCCTGGGAGCCTCAGCGGGAGGGCCGCAGCTCCTACCCCAGGCAAGCAGCCCCATCCCAGGGCGCCCTCCACCCCAGCCAGGACTCCCTGTGCAGAAGAGGCTGGGAGGCCGTGCCCTGGCTCTTGCTGGTGTCGCCCCCACCTGTCTGTTTGTGGGAACTGCAGTCTCCGGGTTCCCCACCAGGGAGCACGGTTCCTCGGTGAAGGAGGGTGGAAGTCCCAACAGTCCGCTACAAGATCCCTTAACTGAGCCATTGGTTATTTCTGGGGTGGCACAGGGCCCAGTGCATGGCGAGCAGGTCGCTACCTCCAAGCTGCCTGCCCAGCCCTGAACTGGCTGATTCAACCTAGTTAGGATTCCTAAGTTTTCCTTACCAACTGCTCATCAGGATGGAAAGCAAGAGCCACCAGGGTCTGAGCCTGTCCCCCGCCACGCCCTGGGGTCCGGCGGGGCAGGCTTGATGGCTGCCAGCTCCTGGGCTGGGAGCAGTGGCCCTTGGATAGCTGCAGAGGGTGGTCACAGCAAGTGTGGTCAGGCTGTGACACAGAGGCTGCAGAAGCCACCCCAGGAGGGACTGCGGGACCCTGGGAAGACCAAAGGGAAGCGGCTGCCCACCCTGGAGGGCAGCTGTGCCCCAGGAGCAGGCAGGACCTCCCCAGGCGGGGCTGGCCCTCTCGCCCTGGAGGAAACCCCC
Source organism: Sciurus vulgaris (assembly GCF_902686455.1). Classification (NCBI taxonomy): domain Eukaryota; kingdom Metazoa; phylum Chordata; class Mammalia; order Rodentia; family Sciuridae; genus Sciurus; species Sciurus vulgaris. The sequence goes on along the minus strand of NC_136479.1, from coordinate 35,378,376 downwards.
CACACCCCAGGCATCCTGCTGGAGGCTGCAGACCTGAGGGAGAGCCTGGGCATGAGGGGACTCCACCGAGTGGACCCTCCTGACCCTCCTAGAGTGGGGGGCAAGGGAGGGTGTCTGAGGAGGGAGCGAGAAGCAGGGACAGGAGCTGTTCAGAGCTCCCGAGCTGGCTTCAAAGTCACAGCCCCCACCCTTGGCCATCCCCCTCCAGGGCGGAACCCCACTCATATACTCTCAATGGATTTGGAATGGACAACTTGCTGGCCCCAGATTGCCCTGGGCACCACCCCCCGCACTGGGGATTGAACCCAGGGACCATTAACCACCGAGCCACATCCCCAGCCCTTATATTTTTATTTTGAGACAGGTTCTTGCTTAGCTGCTGAGGCTGGCCTCAAACTTGCAATCCTCCTGCCTCAGCCTCCTGAGCCACTGGGATTATAGGCGTGAGCCACCAAGCCAGGCTGGACCCCTTTCTGTCTCTTAAGCCCACTCCCCAAGTCCCTGCTTATCTGTCCCCACCCACAGCCTCTCCTGCCCCAAGGGAGAAAGACTCTGACCTGAGGAGGGAAGGTCCAGGGAGGGAGGGTGGGAGGAGAGGACTCTCTGGAGGGGAGGGGGTCTCAGGGAGGACCAGGGACTCTAGGAGGGGCGGGGCCCTCCAGGAAGGGCTGAGGGGCTAGCAGGCTCCCGGAGGGGAGGGGCTTGGGTGGGCACAGGCAAGCCCTGGGTGGGCCCCTCCCGCTGGCCCTTGGCCCAGCTCCCAGGCAGCCCCCAGGCTGGGTTTCAGCAGACCTGAGCCTGGGCGGGGCCTCTTTATGGCTCCTGGTGAAACCTGGCCCTGGGGACAGGGAAGAAGTTTCTCCTGGGGGAAGGGGGTGACTCACTCCTTCCGTCCCAGCTCAGTGACACCTAAGAGCTTGGGAATTACCCGAAAGCAGTCAACCAGCCAACCAGGCCACGGAGAGAGAAAACAAGTCCACCCTCCCCTGGCCTCTCTCACCTCGAACCTTCCCACTGCCCCCGACAGGGAGGGACAGGCCACACCTCAAACTGGGGACACCCGGAAGAGAAACACACCTGTCACGCAAGCACAAACCCACCTGTCAATACACACACACGCCCACCTGCCCCCAGAGCCCTCTGGTCCCTGCAGAGGACAGCCACAGGGAGACCTGCTCCCAGCCAGGGCCCACCCAGCCCTCCGGCTCCAACCTGTTTTGCTTCTCCCATGGCCCTTGGGGGTTGGGGGGGGAGGGCAGGTGCCCTGGGACAGCAGAGGGGAGGAAGATACTAGGCACCCCAGGGACACAAGGACCTGGGCTTCACCAGAAACCCCATCCCAGCTCCCTGTACCCCTGCCTCTGCTGCCTCCTGCCCCTGACACCGCCCAAGAACACAGAGATCTTGGCATCCCCAATGATGTAGGTATGGAAACACCACATGGTCCCCATAAATATGTACAATTTCTCTCAGGAGGCTGAGGTAGGAGGATCAGGATTTGAGGCCAGCCTCAGTGACTTAGTGAGACCCAGTATGGAAATTTTTAAAAATGTTTTAAAAGGCTGTGGATGAAACTCAGTGGTAGAACACTGGCCTAGCATGTGTGAGGTCCTGGGTTCAAGACCCAGCACAGGAAAAAAAAGAAAAATTAAACTCTCAAAAAAGAAGGGACACCAGGTTTGACCCTTGCTCCCTAGGTGCTTTACCCTGGAGAGGGCGCTTAACTACCTTCTGTTTCATTTTCCTCCTCTGCCACACAGAAGTTACGAGGACAGAGAAACCCGTGAGCATGAAGCACCCCCAGCAGGCCGGGCCCTAGAAAGTCTCTTCCCGCACGAGGGCCAGCAATTCTCCAGTCTCTGGATCACGCGGACAAAACGGCCAAGCAGCTGAAGAGTTCTTACTAAAACACCTGACAGCAGAAGGCAAATAAAAGTATCCTCCTACTTCTAAAGGAAGTCTTGATATGCCGACCCGGAGGTCAGGATAACAAAAGCCAGGGGGAAAGTCCCCTCAAGAAGTCCCTAGAATCCACAGCACCTGCCACACGGCCCAGGCCTGCGGGACAGCCGCCCCTGACCTGCCTGGCGGCTTCCTGTATTGTGATTGCCTCTTACCTTTACCTTCTGCCTCCAAGTAAGGCCTCGCAGGGTGGGAACTGTCCCTCTTAGAAGGATCCATGCAAAGGCACGGTCACATCCAAACGGCACATGGCAGCCGTCGGCAGGTACACTTTCTATCTGCCAATTCAAAAATTAAATCTGGGCTGGGGAGAGAACTCAGTTGGTAGAGCGCTTGCCTCGCATGCACAAGGCCCTGGGTTCAATCCCCAGCACCAAAAAAAAAAAAAAAAAAAAATCAATCAATTAATTTAAAAAAATAAATCCTAGCCAGATGTGGTGGTGCACACCTGTAATTCCAGGGATCAGGAGCCTGAGGCAGGAGGATCACAAGTTTGAGTCCAGCCTCAGTAATTTCGCAAGGCCCTAAGCAACTTAGTGAGACCCTGTCTCAAAATTAAAAAAAAAAAAAAAAAAAAAAAAAATTTAAAAGGCTTGGGGATTAGCTCAGTGGTAAAGTGCTCCTGGGTTCAATTTCCAGCAAAAAGGGGAAAAAAATCCTATGAATCAGTAACAAAAGGATGAAGAACCCAACAGAAGACAAGGCGAACTCCATGGCTAAGTAGCCTGTTGGAGAGAACATCCAAGTGACGGAAACACCTAGGAAGGATGCCCCGGTCACTGACGTCAGAGAAATGCAGACTAACACAGATGCCACTCGCCACCCACAGAATCAAGAACCACTCTCCGCAGGCCGAACGGAAGCTACCCCGCTAGGGACCCACGCGGCGCATCTGGCAAGGTGGAAGGTGCGCTCACCTTATGACCCAGCGATTTCACTTCCGGAGAGACTCGCACCCAGGTATGTTTTGAAAACATAAAGCCAGCGAGTGGAAAAAAAGAAAATTGCAGAACCACATTCAGAGGACAGGCGTGGGAGGACAATCTCAGACTCTCATTGTTCCTCGCATGGTCCCCTCACATCGCAGGGCACTTCTGACCCCAGGCGTGAGCTGGGTTTTCCCACACAGCAAGCCAGCAGCTTGTCCACAGTGGACACCAGCTGGGTGTCATCTGTGGCCCCAATTCAGGCCCCAGGACTCCCAGCTCCCACTTCATATGCCTGTCGCCAGCCCTGCCCGGCTTGCAACCAACCTACTAAAAAATGAGGGTTCCCAGAGGCCCTCACCCCTGCAATCCCCGTTCCTCTGAAGACCGAGGCAGGAGGATCACAAGTTCAAGGCCAGCCTCAGCAACTTAACAAGACCCTGTCTCAAAAGAAAAAATGTAAAGGGCTGGGGATGTGGCTCGATGGTAGAGCACCCCTGGGTTCAATCCCCAGTACTTAAAAAAAGAAAAAAAAAAAAAAAAAATGAGGGATCCCACGACCTTCCCGAATCTGATTAACTTGCTCAAGAAGTCGCCGAACTCAGGAGACACTGACTTCTGTTGACCAGTTCGTTATAAAGAATATCACAAAGCGTGTGGATGACAAGTCGCCCCAGGAGACAGGCGGGGCAGGGATGCAGACCCCCCTTCCCCTCTCCGAGTGCGCGACCCTCCAGGACTCTCCGCCTGTTCAGTTGTCCCCCAGAGCCCTCTGAATCCTGCCTTTGGGGGTTTTATGGAGACGTCGTTGTATAGGCATGATTGAAACATGGATGTCCTTAGAGAAGTGTGATCAGACAAGAGGGCATGTCCTCACGCTGAGAGACCCGGAGGGGAGACCCAGCAAGGCCTGTCTGTTCAGATTCTTCTTGACCTCTGTGCGGACTTCCTTCCTCCCAGGAATGGGGCAGGAGACCTCTGGAATGAGGGTCTGTGATGTCTTATCAGATGAGGTAGGTCAGAGAACCTCCTTATGGCCACCTCCAAGAAAGGCCAGGGAAGACTGGAATTTCTATGACCTGCTTGAGGAGGTGTTATCAGTCAGAAAGCACGGACAAAAATCATAATGTCACAGATACGAAACTAAGACCATTTATGCAAAAAACTTTAAATGCACCACATGGTTCTCTGTCTTGTGCATGGATGTATATCTAAGTAGCATTAATATAAAACATGATGGGCTGGGGATGTAGCTCAGTTGGTAGAGTGTTTGCCTCAAAAGCACAAGGCCCTGTGTTCAATCCCCAGCACTGCCAAAAAAAAAAAAAAAAATATATATATATATATAAAACACAAGACTGAGGGTGTAGCTCAGGGGTAGAGCACATCCTTAGCCTGAGCCAGGCCCTGGGTACAATCCCAATGCCACATGTATTCGTGCAGGTAGTTGGCATGCCAACCGCAGGACAGTGTTACTTCCTGGAGGAAAAGGAAGTGAAGGGGGCCGGAAAGGGTACTGCAGGGGCTTCTGCTAAATGTTAAGACTGGTTAAATCTGAGTGGTGGGGCCCATGGCTGTTTCTTATATTATTTTTTTGCACTTTCCTATGCATTTGAAATATCTCCTAATTTTAAAATATATTTTTAGAAGGGGGAAAGATCAATTTGGCAGAGAAGCTATCAACGGCAGGCCGCCATCTTGGTTTCTGAATTGGTTCCACCTGGGCAAGCCCAGAGGGTCCTTGAGCTGCATACACACAGCCCAGACTGCTGTCCAGTCCCTCTGGTTTGATTTACCCTTCATGATCATTGCAGCGATTCCCTTTATAATCCCTATGCTCTTATAATAGGGGCATAAGGAGCCCAAACGGGCCAAGAGGCCCCTCCTTCCCAAGGAGGACATCTGTTACCAGCAGTCCCTCTAGAGAGCACCCTTTCTTTGATAGCACTCTTAGAATCAGGAAGCGAAACTCTGAGGAGTGGGCCATTGGCTGGACACAGGGTCAAAAGGCTATGATCCCAGGGGCTTGGGAGGCTGAGACAAGAGGATCTGAAGTTCAACGTCAGCCTGTACAACTGAGGGAAACCCTGAACAACTTAGCAAGACTGTGTCAAAATAAAAAATAAAAAGGGCCGGAGATGTTCTTCCGTGGGAAAGCACCCCTGGGTTCAATCCTCAGTACGATTAAAAAAAAACAAAGGCCATTAGCTCTCGCACCCCCAATTTGGCCCCTCAGTTCCTGGATGAACAAGTAAATCTCACGATCTGGAGATCTAATTCAGGCTCAATGTCACATTCACAAAGCACAGTCCAGCCGGGAAGACGGGATGAAAGGAATTCCCCACCCCACACTTACCTTTGAAAGATGTCAACATCCCAAACAACTGAAAAAATACGTAAGTTTTTTTTGTTTTTTTTTTTTAAGGTGTCAAAAAGATCCAGATATATAGTGCACTACCGGTCCTCTCTTCTCCCTCACGCCATGACTGGTTCTAAGCCACCTCCGATCTCTCCCGTCCCCAGCTGAAGACCCCCACCCTTCTCCACACCTCTGATGCAGATCCACGCTCTCCTGCCTCCTTCCCAGAGGTGTGGGGGAGGAACCCGGTGCCATCGAGGACCCTCTTTAGCTGACCAGGAGAAGCGAGGCACCTGTGTTCTGGCCACAGGCGAGGCAGCTCTCCACCAAAGATCGCCTGCAAGACTGCGGTCCAACTTCCAGGCTGCCGCCTCCCACGTGGAGCCACCACGGTCCTCAAAAGGGCCTTTCCTTGTCCCACAAGGCCCCGTGCCCCCAGCTGGTGCAGCTGGAGATAAGGGCACAGTTTCTCCAGATATCACCCCACAGTTCTTTTGCTATAAGGGGCCCGTAGACCAGGAGTGACAATGGAGGCTCATGGGAGCAGCCAAAGGGGTTTCATGAGTCCAGGAACAGTGGTAGGAAAGAGGCATGAGAGGCAGGTAATGAGAATCCAGGCCTCCACTAAGCCCCTCTCTCTGGAAGAAGGTCGCCCACTGCTGGCTGGTTCCTGGGGAAGGCGGGTGCCATATTGGAGTCTGGACTGCTGCTCTTTTGAGGGCAGTGGATTCTGGTGGCAGCCTTGGTAAGAGAAGGCCATTTGTGGCCTCTGACAAAGGTTCTCTGCCTGATCAGACTTCAGTCAGGCCCCTGAGCCTTTTCCTAGGACCTCCTTGTGAAGGCTGTTTTAGCAAAGAACCCTGTGTAGTCACTTGTGCCCTAGTCCCCATATCTGGTCACCCTCAGGAGCTGATCAGGTTCCTGGTCCTCCGTCTTCAGGAATCCTGCCAGGTTGGCTTAGCCAGGATCCCCTCGCCCCTGAGGCCCGCCCTGAGTCATTTCCCACCCGCTGCGCCCGCCTGCTCTTGGGCTGTGAAGTCCCACTTGCCTGGGCTGTAATGGAGTCGAGTCCAGTCCCTCCACAGCAAGGTCCCATTGCAAGTGCTTCCCATACCTATCATGGCAGTCCTGAATAAAGTCTTTCTTATTATGCCTTAATGAGTGTCATTGAATCATTTTTCTTTTTCTTTTTCCTTTTTTTTTGTACCCGGGTTGAACCAGGGGCACTTAACCTCTGAGCCACATCCCCAGCCCTTTTTTATATTTTATTTAGAGACAGGGTATCTCTGGGTTGCTTAGGGCCTCACTAGGCTGCTGAGTCTGGCTTTGAACTCTCAATCCTCCTGCCTTAGCCTCCAGAGCAGCTGGGATTACAGGTGTGCACCCCTGTGCCCAGTTCCTTCCTCTCTCCCTCCCTTCCTTCCTTCCTTTTTTCTTTCTTTCTTTCTCCCCAGGGCTGGGATGGAACCCAGGCCTCAGCACGCTAGGCAAACGCTCCACCACTGAGCTCCACCCTCGCCTGAGTATTTTCTTTTAACAATTCCCTCTTGCCACTGTGGCCACCGTGATCACAAATCCACAGAGCAGGTACTGGGCCAGCTAGAGAGGAGGTGGCTGCCAGCCCTCAGGGGCTGCTCACTGGCTCACGAAGTCACTGGAGTCCCTTCAGCAGCCAGACCTGCTTTTGGGCTGGAGCGCAAGAGTCAGGCCATGGTGCCGCCCTGCAGAGGGAGCGAGGCCTTGCCAGTGATAAGGCCAGAGCCGTGGCGTTGAGTAAGCGCTGATAGGCCCTATCTTAAATCAACTTCTCTCTCCTTGGGCCTCGGAAAGCGGCTTTGTTTAACTTTGTGCTGCTTGGATGAAGATATGATAAGGTCCCCAAGGTTTAAATAAACTTGAAAGTCAACAGAGTCCACCGCTTCCAATCCCGGAGGACGCTTAGGGACATGAGCACAAGTGGCCCTGCAGAGGCTGGGACCCCAGAGGCCTCTGGTCTCCCTCTCCCCTGCCAGCGCTCCCCACCACCAGCCCAGCCTCAATCCACACTGAGCTTCCCTCCGCTCTCCTTTTTAATCCTTTTTGTTTTTCTACCATTGCGAATAAAGGACCCCAGGCCAAACACCGAACCAGAAAGACAGGCCTGGGGTCTCAAACGGAAACAGTCACAGGAAGGGAACTGGGACCTTGGATGTGTCCCCTGAGGCAGCTAGAAGTCAGTAGTTGGGGGTGGGATTGTCATATAATAGGAAACATATCTGGCCTCTGTCTTTGTCCCTGGTTCCTGAGACAGAGCTCCGAATACCCAACACCCTGCACCAGCCTGCAGGTTAGGGGATAAGATGCCTCGTTCTGACACCTGGCTGTTGACCCCAGTTCCTAACACATCTCCTAAATTCCTTGGAAGTTCCTTGGCAACAGGAGATTGCTTTTTTTTTTTTTTTTTTTTTTTTTGTATTGGGGATTGGACCCAGGGGCACTCAACCACTGAGCCACATTCCAGCCCTTTTTATGTTTTATTTACAGACAGGGTCTCACTGAGTTGCTGAGGCTCCTTTGAATTCGCCATCCTCCTGCCTCAGCCTCCGGAGCCTCTGGGCTATAGGCCTGCGCCACCGCACCTGGCTGAGAATCTTTGGTCGTAGTGAGGAGATTCTTAGTGGGATCCTGGGTAGCATCAGGATGAGGACCCCACCTCCCGCAAGATCAGAAGATTGGAGCTTTCAGTCCCAGCCCCTCAACCTCCCAGGAGAAGAGAGACTGAAGGTAGAGCTGATGGCCACTGGCTGATGATGTGGTCAGTCATGGAGGCCCAAGTCATGAAGCCACCGCAGGACCCAGAAGCTCAGGGATCGGGGTCTCTGGGTTGCTGGTCCCCTGGCAGTGCCTGGAGGGGTGCACCCAGGGAGGCCTAGGGGCCACGCGCCCCTTCCCACCCACCTCGCCCTGCGCGCCTCCTCCAGGGGATGTCCCTGCATCCTTCCTAATAAATAGGTGAATGTGAGCCAAATATTTCTCGGAATCCCTGGAGCCACTTCAGCGAATTAATCCAACCAGAACCGAGTTGGACTATAGTCAGCTGGTGTCTGCAGAAATGACTGTTGGAGGACACAATCCCCGCCCACCCCGGTGACCGCAGTGCAGGGCCGGGTGGCCGAGCACACGGTAGGAAACAGTTTGGTGCTCCCCACCTCAAGCGGCAGGGACTTCCAAATGTGAGAAGAGGGACAGACACGCGTCTCCCTCTTCCTCCTGCCAAATAAAACAGAACCCCTGAACTTCACAGATAAAACACGCCAGCAGACTGCAGCCGAGGGAAGAGCAGGTCGGCCGGGGACCTCTGGACCCAAAGACACGTGTCAGCCTTCCGCCACAGCACGCGGGTGCAGACCAGCCAGGAGGGGTGGGGTGGACGGCGGGCGCAGGCGCTGGCCAGGTGCGGTGCATGGCGTCCAGCTCGCTGCTGGACCTGCAGGCAGCCTCGTTGTCCTGGCCACCCTGCAGGCTGCCTGGACTTCCAAATCATGAGACTGTAACAGAGCCCCCAGTACCTCCAGCAAGGGAGGGTCAGGCCCCTAGGCCCCCTGCAGAGTCCACAAAGCCCACCTGGGGAGCCTGGCCTTCTTGCTGTCCCAGGCAGTGGTTAGACACCAACCCCACTCCCCACTGGGTCCCAGTCAACAGAGGTCACTCGAGAGCAGGAACCCCACCCAGGCCAACAGCAATCAGAAGCCACCTGCCCCCGCTGCCCCAGATGTCATTCAAGACTGAACGGGGGAACCTGGACTTCTACCTCTCAGTAACAAGGAAGCACCTTGACCTTCTCCTGCCGGAATTATGTCACAGTAAATCACTACAACAAAAGCCTGAAAGAAGATCCAGAGGTCCAAACACAAAAGGAAAGGATTCCACTGGAAATCACTCATCATACTAGAAGGAGGAGGGTCTCAAAGTGAATGAAAAGAGAAAAAATAGACAATTATAGACACCAATGCCAACATGATAGATGTTAGAATCACCTGACAAAGGCCAGACACGGTGGTGCACACCGGTGATCCTGGCTACTTGGGAGGCTGAGGCCGGAGGATCAAGGTTTTGAGGCCAGCCTCAGCAACTTGGAAAGGACCCACACAACATAGAGAGAACTTGTCTCAAAATAATTTTTTTTTTTTAAAAAAAGGCGGGGGCTAGGGATGTGGCAAAGTGGTAAAGCATCCCTGGGTTCAATCCCCAGTATCCCCCCCAAAAAAATTACCTGAAAGATCACTTTAACCACTGTGATAAAAACAATTCAATGGGCAACTATGAACAAATTTGAAACATGGAGGGAAAAAGCCCAGAATGCCTCAGCCAAGAAGCTTCAGTAGAGAAGTAGGAGATATAAAGAGGAGCCAAATGGAAATTTATAACCGGAAAATACTGAAGGCTGAGGCTGCGCTCAGGGGTAGAGCTCCTGCCTGGCATGTTGAAGGCTCTGGGTTCAAATTCTGGCACTGAAAAAATTAAAAAAAAAAAAAAAAACAATAACTGAAATTAAAAGACTGAATGGACAGTTCAATAGCAGAATGGAGGAAACAGGAGGAAAGAGCCCGTGAGGGGAAGACAGAACCACAGAATATACCCAGGAGGAACACCAATGAGAAAGCAGGCTGAAAAGAACCCAGGAAGAGAGGTTCAGGAGTATCGGACCAAAACGGGAGATGTAAACTTTTGTTTTTGTTTTCTGATTAGTTTTGTTGGTACCAGGGGTGATTGAACCCAAAGGCACTTACCACTGAGCCACACCCCCAGCCCCTTTTTCATATTTTATTTAGAGACAGGGTCTCACTGAGTTGCGTACGGCCTCACTAAGTTGCTGAGGCTGGCTTTGAACTCATGATCCTCCTGCCTCAGCCTCCCGAGCCGCTGGGATTACAGGCGCGCACCACCGTACCTGGCGTGAAGTTTCGGGTCCTCAGAGTCAGAGAAGAAGAAAGAGGGCCAGACTTGAAGAAATGATGGCTGGAAACTCTCCACATTTTCCAAGAAACAAACCTACAGGGGCAAGAAGCTAAGAAAACCCCGAAGAGGAAAACCCCAAAGACAATCACACCAAGATATGCCATAATTAAATTTCTGAAAACAGAAGTCCGAAGGGAAAACTTGAAAGTATCTGGGTTACGTAAAAAGGGGAAAGCAAAGCAGTCACCAGAAACCAGGACGGTCAGAAGAAAGCGACACAACACACTTCAAGTACCGAAAGAAAAGGACCCAGAAAATCCTACATTCAAGGAAAACATCCTTCAGGAGGGAAGAAAGAAGACATTCTGAGATAAGGGAAAAGCAAGGGAATTTGTCGCAAGCAGACGACACCTAAAGGGGAGTCTCTAAGCAGAAGGAAATGATCAAACAAAATTCAGGACATCAGAAAAGAAAAATATGTAAATTAGACCCGAATAGACAAAACAATTCTGAAGAACCAGAGTTGGAGGACTCGCACTTCCTGACCTCAAAACCCACCGCAAAGCTACAGTAATCCACACTGTGTGGTAGTGACATAAATACAGACATAGAGACCAGCAGAACAGCATGGACAGCCCAGGGGACCCACGTAGGGCAGAGAACAGACATAACACCCTTGGGACCAAATGATTGTCAATAAGAGCACCAAGTCCATTCAATGCAGAAAGGACACTCTTTAGCCAGACACGGTGGCACATGCCTGTAATCCCCGTGGCTTAGGAGGCTGAGGAAGGAGGATCGCTAGTTCAAAGCCAGCCTTGGCAGCTTAGCAAGGACCTAAGCAACTCAGCAAGACCCTGTCTCTAAATAAAGCATATAAAGGACTGAGGATGTGGCTCAGTGGTTAAGGACCCCTGGGTTCAATCCCCAGTACCAAAAAAGAGAGAGAGAGAGAGAGAGAGAGAGAGGGACCATCTTTTCAACAAAGCAATAATGGGAAAATTGTAGCTCCATTAGAGCCTTACCTAGTACCATGTATAAGAATTAATTCAAAATGGGTGGAAGGGGCTGGGGAGATAGCTCAGTCAGTAGAGTGCTTGCCTTGCAAGCACAAGGCCCTGGGTTCGATCCCCAAAGACATAAATAAACCAGGCCTGATGGTGCACACCTGCAATCTCAGTGACTCAGATGGGAGGCTGAGGCAGGAGGATCATAAGTTTGAGACCAGCCTCAGCAACTTAGTGAGGCCCTGAACAACTCAGAAAGCCCCTGTCTCAAAATAAAAAATAAAATGGGCTGGGGAGGTGGCTCAGAGGTGGAGGGCTCCTGGCCCCATTCCCTGTGCCCAGGCGTGACAGGGACAACAAGGAGGGGAAAAGCCGTCTAATTAGAACGGGAGCAAAGACATGAAGAGCTGTTTCAGTGAAGAAAATTCACAGAGGGCAAATGAGCACCTGCAATGATATTTAACATCTTTAGCCACTGAGAAAACACAGATTAAACACGGTGAGAGGCCACTTCACAGCTGTCAGGATGGCTGAAGAGAAAAATAGTGACAGCACTAACTGCTGGTGATAATGTGGACGAACCACAGGCTTCACACCAGTCACAAGGCCAAGTGGTCCAGGTCCTGGAAAACGTCTGGCAGCTTCCTAAAACGCGAAACACACAACCACTATGCAACCCAGAAATGACATTTGGCATTTATCCCCTTAAAAGGAAGACTGTTTTCACACAAAACCCTGTGCATGGATGTTTACAGCTGTTTTTACTTATCACAGCCTCAGGAGACTGCCAGATGTCCCTAGAACAAAATATGTTTAGCCAGGCCATGGAATACTACTCTGCCATGAAAAGGAATGAATTATTGATACAGGTAACAATCCAGATGACACTCCAGAGGATCATGCTGAATGAACAAAGCCAATCCCAAAAGGTACAGACAGATGATCCCATTCATGTTACATCCCTAAAATGACAGATGTACAGAATTGGAAAACAGATCCGTGGCCCCAGGGGCCAAGAGGGGCTGAGGTTAGGGGACAGTAGGTGTGGCAGTGTCAACATCCCAACTGTGATCTTGTACTATAATTTTGCAAAATGTTGCCATTCAGGAAACTGGGCAAAGGGCAGTAGGATCTGTGGGATTTTTTTTTTTTTTTTTTTTTTTTTTTTTTTTTTTCTTTCTCCTAGTGCTGGGATCAAACCCAGGGCTTCAAGCATGCAGGACAAGCACTGTATGGCTGGGCTACACCCCCAGCCCTAGCGTAAATAAAATAGTGTAATGAAAACAAAACAGTAGGTGGGCCCTACCAGCAGCCAGAGAGTATGCGCACCCCACTTACAATACTTCAATTTTTAAAAAACGTTTACACGTTCTGTTTAGATACACAGGACAGAATATATTTTGACACATTATACATACACGCAGTGTAACTTCTAATTAGATTCCCATTCTGGTGGCTGGACAGGATGTGGCGTTCCACTGGCAGCGAGTTCACATATGAACAAGGGAAAGTGACCTCCGATTGGTTCCACTGTCTCCTCTTCCCGTCCCTCCCTGCCCTTCAGTCCCCTGACCAATCCAGTGAACTCTTCCTCCTCCCTCCAGGCACACTTCAAGTTTGAGAACAACCTGATCCTCGTCAAACAAAACTCCTGCAGACTGAATTCCACCCGGAGCTGCAAGTCACACCCGGTCGGAGCCCTGGAAGCACAGGAGTGGAGAGAGAGACAGCCACGTTTGAAGTGCACACCGAGCGCCGTGCTCCTCCTCGCGCACCCAGCACCTCGCCCCCTCGGTCCCCGGCAGAGACCACCACAAAGGCCCTGTGCTGGGATGCCCGCATCCGGTCACGCACCCTGCAGTGCAGGCAGGGACAGGCGCACACACAGCCCTGTGTTGACACCCAGGTGCTGCGGCCAGTTAAGAGGGAGCCAGCTTGAGGGCAGTGTGCGTGGGCGGTGCGCCGAGCTCCTCACCCCGGGGCTCCACACCGGCTGTCCCCGCAGCCGGGGCACCTGGAGCCCCCGACAGACCCAAGCCCCTCCCACCCTGCACCTCTGACCTCCTGCAGCCCTGGAGACCCAGGATTCTGACGCTGGTGGAGACGGTGGACAGGCTGGGGCGGAAGAAAGGGGAGGCGACCGGAGTCTGCCGTCTGGGGAGCAGGCAGTGGAGCCCAGGGCCTGCCTGTTGAGGGGGGACCCCAGGAGGAAGGGAGGGCGGGCTGACCTCCTGGCTGACCTCTGGATGCTCCTCTCTCCGTTCCCTTTTCGAGCCCCCTCTCTCTAAGCGCATGCAGACCAGATGCTCTGGTCACCCCTTCTGCCAGCTCCTGCCCCAGGCTACAGGAAGCCCTCCTGAACCAGCCCAGCCCTGGAATGGCACTTGCCTGCAGTCACACAGGACCCGCCTCGGGGTCCATTCCTGAAGCAGCCATCACGCCTTGGGTCCCACTGCTGCTTTGGGACAGGAATGTTGGGGGGGACACTGGGGGCGGGGTGTCCATTGTGCCTGAAGATTCCGAGCCTCACCCCCTTCCAGCCCTGACAGCATCTTCCATTCCTAGACACCCTGACCCCACCAGCGATACACCCACACAGACAGACACACACCACCGCCCCCAGCACTACAGTGGCTTTTATTTCAGCAGCTTTATTGAGGTATACTTTACATACCATTGAGCTCACCAATTCAAATTGCACAACTCCGTGGGTTTTGTTATGTCTCAAGGACTTAGGCAACCACAGCACGATCCGTTGAGAAGATTTCCATTGCCCCAAAGAGAAAACTATACCCTCATCCGTCACTGCCCACTTCCTGACCCGTCCATACGGATTTCCCTCATCTCCATATTGTTTATAAATGGAATCATACAATAGGTGCTCTTTTGTGACTGGCTTCTTTCACTCACCACAATGCTTTTGGGGTCCATTCATATTGTAGTGTATGATATTCTTTTTTTGGTAACCACATCATATTCCATTGTATGGATATGCTACTTTTTTTTATCCAGAGTACATCTGTTTCTCCATTCAGCAACTGATGGACATTGAGATTGTTTCTACTTTGGGGCTATTATGCAAAACACTGCTATGCTATTTATGTACAAGTTTTTCTATGTGACTCTACGTCTCTATTGCTCCTGGGTAAATACCTGGAGTGAAATGGCTGGGTCATATGCAAACTCTACATCCAAACTTTTGAGAATCTGCCAGACTGTTTTCAAGAGCATCTGCACCATTTTACATTCCCACCCGCAGAGTCTGAGGGTTGCAATTTCTCCACATCTTTGTCAACACTTGATATTGTCAATGTTTTGACTACAGCCATCCTAACAGGTGGGAAGTGATATCTCTCTGAGGCTTTGGTTTGCGTGTCCCTATTGGCTAATGGTGTTTGACCAACTTTTTGTGTGTTTATTGGACACTTGTATGTCTTCTTGTCTATTCTGAATATCTGTCCAGATGCTTTGTCCTTTTCTTTCTTTTCTTTTTTTAATTGACACACAAAAATTGAACATACCGGTAGGGTACCACATGTACACCATACATGCATATATTTTGTAACATTCAAATCAAGGTAAGCCTATCCTCTTCCTCAAACACTTACCGCTTATGGTGAAAACATTCAAAAATCTTTTATTCCAGCATTTAAAAAATATATCCAATATATTATCATTATCTATAGTCACCCTCCTGTATCATTGAACACAAGAACTTAGTTCTCCCGTCTAATTATAATTCAGTAGCTGATGACCAACTTCCCCCCATCCTCCCCTATTCTCTGTAGCCTCTCTACTCTCAACTTCTATGAGATTGACATTTTTAGATTTCACATATAAGTAAAATCATGAGATATTTATATTTCTATGACTAGCTTATTCATTGAAAATAATGTCCACTGGTTCCACCCACACGGTCACAAATAACAGGAATTCATTCTTTTTTGTGACTGAATAATATTCCATTGTGTATGTACCACAGTTGCCTTTATCCAGTCATCAATTGATGGACACTTAGATTGTTTTCACTTTTTTTTTTTTTTTTTTTTTTTTTGGTACCAGGGATTGAACCAGGGCACTTAATCACCCAGCCACACCTCCAGCCGTTTTAAATTTTGAGACAGGGTCTCCCTAAGTGGCTTAGGGACTCGCTAAGTGCTGAGGCTGGCTTTGAACTAGAGATCCTCCTGCCTCAGCCTCCCGAGCAAGCGCTGGGATTACAGACCTGAACCACTGCACCCGGCAGATCGTTTCCATTTCTTGGCTACTGTGAACAGTGCTGCAACAAACACAAGAATGCCAATGTCCCTTCCACATCTGGGTTCACTTCCCCCAGATATAAGCCCAGCAGTGGCATTGCTGGTCCTAGGGCAGCTCTGGTTTCCATTTTTCTGAGGGGCCGCCATGCTCTTTTCCGTCATGAACGTACCAACATTCGCTCCCGCCAACAGTGCGCGAGGGTTCCCTCTCCCCACGACCTCATTGGCGCCTGTTATCTCTTGCCATTCCAATTGGAGCGAGGTCACCTCTGGTTGTAGTTTTGATTTCCTTTCCTTATTTTTCAATTGGGTTATTCGTGCTCCTATATTGAGCTGTAAGAACCCTGGTAGATATCGAGCTAAAAGTTGATTGGAGCTCTGTTTGTCCAGAACCAAAGTCTTATTTGCAGAGTCCCTGAAGTTTGGCCCCTGGGCATGGAGCGCTGGTGCCTCTTGCCTCATCTCTCAGCAGCCCTGCCCAGCAGGTCTGTCTCACCCCGGCTCAAAAACAAGGCACTTCTTCCTGCCCATCCCCCTACTGCTAGCAGCACAGAGTAACCCCCTCCTCACCCAGGAGGAAGCTGAGCTCGGGATGGGACAGGCCTGCTCAAGGTCCCCTGGCCCGTGAGACCGCAGCCAGGGCCCAGCTCGGATGGCTGTGACCCCACCCGCCCTCTGCCCATGCCATTTCCCTTGGACTCGTGCGCAGCCTGCGCTGGAAGTTTTGTTTTGCAGTAGCTCAGGTATTTCTATTGTCACCGCGATCCTGTGAGGTGAGTCACATGAACATCATTTTCCTCACTTTACAAGGGAGGAAACTGAGGGTAGGGGTGACATGATTCTCCCCAGCCAGGAAGTTAACAAGCCATGGCAGCTAGCCGGGCCCAACTGGCCTGGCCGTCCAGGGAGGAACGTGCTATGGCCAAAAGCAAGTGACCTCCACTCCCCACATGCTGCCTGGGGTGGAGGGAAGGGTCTACCATTTTTTTTTGGTCCAAGGCCACCCCCACTAAAAAGGACCTTGGCTACATGAGGGCCACTTCCACCGAGTGGAAGCTGGGTCCTCTGGCACGCCCAGCCCTGCCCAACAGGCCCAGCCCAAGACCTTTGCCCTTGCAAGAAGAAGGACCCTGGTTTCTATGGGCCTCCGGCCCTGTTTACCTTAATCTTCTATTGCCCCAGGCTGGGGCTCTTAGGAGCAGAGAGATGTGAAGCAACCCAGAAAACCCCTCTACTCAACTCAGTGGTCTTGCAGTTTGGTAGAGGAGTCCTTGGCTTCTGCCAGATTACACATCCCACCACCACCTGTCCAGGGAACACAGTAGTGGGAGGGCCACAGCAGGCCAGGATGCAGGAACAGAGAAAGTGAGATCTTCTCTCACTGAAGTCACTAGATCAACAATCAACTGAGGACAGTGCTGGGGCTGTGAAAGAAGGGGGCTGGGGGGCTGTGGCTCGGGGGCAGAGCGCTTGCCTAGCACGTGTGAGAGACTGGGTTCAATCCTCAGCACTGCACGAAAACAAAGAAATAAAATAAAGACATTGCGTCCATCTACAACTAAAAATTTTTTTAAAGTAAATAAATGACCCTGGCAAAAATTCTTGCCCCTCTTGAGACAGGCTGGGGAAGAGAAAAATAAATTAATAATAATAATAATAATAATATAGAGCGTGTCAGAAGGTGTTCAATCCTAAAGAGACCAACAGGCACCTGATGTGAGCCTTAATCCTAGCAACTCAGGAGGCTGAGGCAGGAGGATGCAAGTTCCACGCCAGCCTGGGCGGCTTAGTGAGATCCTGTCTCAATTAAAAAACAACAACAACAACAATAACAATAGAAAGGGCTAGGGGTGTAGTTCAATGATAGAGCACCCCTGGGTTCAATCCCCAGTACTGCGACGTCAATAAATTCTAAATTTTTCTTAAATTCAAGGAGACCCTAAGATAGGAACAGGGTCAGGCCATTGTGAGATAAGAAGCTGCAATTTAAATAGGGTGGTCAGGAAGATCTCATTGAACACAAAAACCTAAAGGGGAAAAAGAGTAAGCCGTGTGGAGGACTGCCTGAGGGTCCATGCAGAGGGACCCGCAAGGGTGGGGCCCTGAGGCAGGAGCCCTGCCACACACGAGCAAAAGCCAGGAGACCCAAGCTCTGCAGCGAGGGGAAGATGCGGGGGTGGCAGAACCAGCAGGACCTCCGAGGCCCAGTCTGAGAGGCTCCGAGCCTGCGGGGAGTGCCCAGGGCTGGGAGCAGGTTCTGTGCGGGTGCCCTGACTTCTCGGTTTTGCCTGCATCAAATCTCTTTCACCACCACTTCAATAAAGTTCACCGTGGAACTCGCTCGAGGCCCAAAGGAGGAAAGAGGACGCTCGGTAGGGGAGGGAGCTCGGTGGCGGAAGGTGGCCTCGAAGAGGGGAAAGGGATCCAGGCTCACCGCCAGCGGAGGCGCTGGACGGAGCGGGAGAACTGAGTTGGGCAGGGGTCTCGGTGATCCGGGTGTGTCAACAGGCAGTCCCCGGCTCCTGAGACCACCTCCGGGGCTGGGTAACCCCACCGGCCAGGACGAGGCGAGCAGGTGCAAGACTGGTGGGCTTCCCGGGCTGGAGGGACCCGGAGCAGGTGCGCAGCTCCAGCGACAGCCACCCATTCCAACCGGCAGCCTCGGCCACGCCCCCGCCAGGCCCTCCCAGGCGCAGCGTCCCTGAGAGTTGGCCGCGCCCCCATCCCACACCTCCCGCGCCAGAGGCGCGGAAAATGGCAGGGGTGGGTCGGGTGCGGGAAGTCAACCGTTTGTGATTTGCACCCCAAATCCTTGAACCACCCCTTCCCCCGCCTGCCCCAGAGAATTCGTTTCTGAGCTTGGGGACAAAGAGCGAGGAGCCGGGGTGAGGGAGAGCCCGCAGGTCCCGCCCTTGGCACCCCCCACACGGACGCACGCCGCTCCTGGCCGAGTCATCCCTCCCAGGGCACTCGGTGGAAGTGGGAGGGGGGCCACGTCACTGTCCCCGGGCCTGGGAGACCGCGGCTCCGCCTCCCCCCGCCCCCGCCGGAGCTCTAGGCACCAGGCTAAATGTAACCGGCCCCAGCCCAGGGCCAGCCCAGTCACCGCCGCCCGCCCACAAAGCCACAGGCAGGTGCAGGGGCAGCCGCGGCGCGAGCGCGCTGAGGAGCCGTTAGCGCGCGCCGTCGGTGAGTCGGTCAGTTCGTCCGTCGCTCCGGGCGTTGGTCTGTCAGCACGCCCCGGCTCCAGCCCAGGTCCAGCGGCACGGAGCCTCTTGTTTCCCAGCACCTGGAGCCGCCGGCAGAGCCGGCTTTGGCGCAGCAGCCATGTCCATGGGCCTGGAGATCACCGGCACCTCGCTGGCCGTGCTGGGCTGGCTGTGCACCATCGTGTGCTGCGCGCTGCCCATGTGGCGCGTGTCGGCTTTCATCGGCAGCAGCATCATCACGGCGCAGATCACCTGGGAGGGCCTGTGGATGAACTGCGTGGTGCAGAGCACCGGCCAGATGCAGTGCAAGATGTACGACTCCCTGCTGGCGCTGCCGCAGGACCTGCAGGCGGCCCGCGCGCTCATCGTCGTGTCCATCCTGCTGGCCGCATTCGGGCTCCTGGTGGCACTTGTGGGCGCCCAGTGCACCAACTGCGTGCAGGACGAAACGGCCAAGGCCAAGATCACCATAGTGGGTGGTGTGCTCTTCCTGCTGGCCGCCCTGCTCACCCTCATACCAGTGTCCTGGTCCGCCAACACCATCATCCGGGACTTCTACAACCCGGTGGTGCCGGAGTCGCAGAAGCGGGAGATGGGCGCCGGCCTGTACGTGGGCTGGGCGGCCGCTGCGCTGCAGCTGCTGGGCGGCGCTCTGCTGTGCTGCTCATGCCCGCCGCGCGAGAAGTACGCGCCCACCAAGGTTCTCTACTCCGCGCCGCGCTCCACCGGGCCGGGCACCGGCACCGGCACCGCCTACGACCGCAAGGACTACGTCTGAGGTGGCAAAAGCAGATTCCTCCGCCACCACCAGGAACTGGAGCTCCCACCAGTCCAGCGTGCAGTCTTGCATCGGAGATCAGCCCACCCCCAGATGCCAGGCAGCCCTCTTGACCAACTGGGAGAGGCCGGCCCGGTGCCCCCTCCTGCAGCTGCCACCCCTTTTCGGACCAGGGAGCCGGACTGCGGGACCCAAGGACCGGCCCGCATGGACAAGGAAACCTCACCTTTCTGGAGCGCCGGGCGGGGGTGGGCGCCGCTACTTGCCAGCCCCATTGGGCGCGACCCCGAAGCCCGCGTTGGGCAGGACCGGCAGCCACGAAACGGGCCACTTGATATTTTTCAATAAAAGTCATTCCTTTTGCAGTTGCTGGCGCCTCCTTGTCCTGAGCGCCGACGGTGTTCCACCTCCCTGCTGAGCGCCCCTCCTGGGTCGCCCTAAGCTGGACACCCGCTCTCCCGCTGGATGAAGCCTAGAACCGGACAGAGGTTCAGTAACGCGGAAGTGGGGGTGTAAATTCAGCTTGGTGGTCCCTTGCCGAATCACTGGGGATTTGGGCGCTGAACCTACCAGACACAGCCTGTGCGGCCAAAGCCCGATCCAGAGTGGGGTGCGCAGCGGGCTTGACTGGGGGAGGTGAGGGGAAGGTGGCAGGGACCCTCCTCTCCAGGATGTGCCTGTTGGTTGTGCTTGGAGCTGGATCCTCCCCAGTGCCGCTGTGTATAAGAGCACGTTTGATAATGTGATTTCATATTTGCAAAAATAAAACAAAAAGACCTATTGTTCGGATCCAACTCACCACCAAAAGGAAAGCTGAGCAAAATCTCACCTGGAGGAGAGAGGAGAGCGAGACCCCATCTTCTTGCTGGGACCCTCCAGAATGGGAAAGAGGGAGGACTCAGAATATACATCTCAAAGGGGCTAGAGGTTGCCAAGGTCAAGAAATACCTGTGTCTCTGAGGCAGTAAAGGGTTCAGGGCTCAAGCACAGGGCTAGAAAAGAAACACTCCTGTGCTCAGAAAAGGTGGAGAGGGATGGTAGGGAGAACTTCTAAGAGAGTGGCAGTCATTCCTGTGAGATAGTGGGGGAGACGTAACCCAGGGACAGGACAGGAATCACCCCAGGTACATGGTCTGCAAATGTCAGCGTGTTGTGTTTAATGTTAAAGAATTGGGGGGAACCAGGTATGGTGGCAAAAGTCTATAATCCCAGCAGCTTGGGAGGCTGAGGCAGGAGGATCTCGAGTTCAGGGCCAGCCTCAGCAACTTAGTGAGGCCCTAAGCAACTCAGTGAGACCCTGTCTCTAAATAAAATATTAAAAAGGGCTGGGGATGATGTGGCTCAATGGTTAAGCACCCCTGGGGTCAATCCTAGTACCAAAAGGGAAGGATTTGGGGGGAAAGAACATGGATGGGGTGGAGGGGGCAAAACCTGAGTGGAGCTGTTACGGAAGCAAGATTCCCAGGATTTGCGAGCCACTCAGATGTGCAGGGGGGTGGACAGAAAAGGGCCTAGGATAACCCCCAAAATTTTCCACCTTAGATCAGTGACTGGATGTTGGTGCCATTTACCGAAAAAGGAGTCCAGGTTTGTGGGGGAAGCCGATGGGTTTCGTTTGGGGTTTGGTGAACCTCCTGCAGGACATTCAGGTAGAGACACCCAGGAAGCAGGAAGCAGGAGGGCGTAGGCCCAGATCTGGTAAACTGGGAATGGTTAACGTTCGTACAGATGGCAACCGAAACCTGGGGAATGCGTGAGGTCAGTAGGGAAACCAAAAAGAGAAAGGAAAAGAGTGTTTCCAGGAGGCGGGTGTTGGCAGCCATGTCCGAGGCTACCGGAGTGGTCAAGCAGATGAGGCCTGAGGAATAGCCACGGGATTAAAAGCTCCAAGGTGGACATGGGTGGCCTTAGCAGAAGGCATTGAGGACAGAAGCAGCTGAGGGAAAAGGGGAGAAGCCATGAGAAGTCAAGGTGGAACATGTAGATGGTGCGTCCAAGAGGCCTGCTCAGTGGGACCTTCGGCAGGGCTGGCGACTTAAGGGGGAGCCAGGGTCGCACAGGTGTTTGGAGATTGGGGAGACTTGAAATGATTTGCAAATGATTGCACGTCAAACTTGTTTTAGCCACAGCAAAGCTAAAGCTAAGTGAAATCCTCCAGGCCCACAGATTTCTAAGGAGTACACTTAACTGCAGAAATAGTCTCATCTTAGTTAGGGACAGCGCCAACATGTTGTCACCTCCATGACCCAAGGAAGAGGAAATGGGTTACTATTAATAGCAAGTGACCCAAGCTTAGGATCACTCCCGATAAGATCCTAGGAAAGGCCTGGAAGACTGTCCCCAGCAGATTCCACTTAGGGAACCACTGTTCCCGAGAGGGCGGCGCACAGGAAGTGTGAAAGTGAACGGGAGGGTGATTGACAGAGATGGCTCCTGCAGAGGGCGGGGTAAGGGGTGCAGCTCAGTGCAGGGAGGGCTCTGTGAGGAGGGGCTTAGAGATGGGCGGGGCCCTGTGGGGAGGGGCTTGGAGATGGGAGGGGCTTGTGGGAGGGGTTCAGGGTGGGCGGGGCTTATGTAGGAGAGGTTTAGGGCTAGGAAGGCAAAAGGGAACTGAGGGGAGAGTTTTCTCTAGGCCTGTCTGGGATTTGGGACAGTGGACAGAGGGCCAAGGGGTTGCCCCTGCCTCCACCCCCAGCAAATCCCAGCCAAGGGAACCTGATTGCACCAAGCCAGAACTAAAGGACACTGGATGGTCTCTCTGTCCTGGTTACTCATTGACTATCAGCTTCAAGAGGGCAGCTGGGACACACCCCTGCTTGCCGCACTGAAGGCCAGGGCCAGCCTGTTGTGTAGCTCACTCAGTCCCCCCAGACCAGAGGGGATATGACAGAGCAAGGAGACAGATCCAGTCCTGTGTGGGGCGGGCAGGATCGGGGCCTCAGACTCTGCCCTGGCTGCCTGCCCCGTCTCCCCATGCCTAGGCACCCGGGACCTCCTTAGGAATGGGGGAGGGGAGTAGCACAGTACCTTGCTCCATCCTCCCCCTCCCCCACCCTCACACGCATCCTTGCCTGCCTTCGGGATTTGTCCTAACAAGGCTTTTTAAACGTCTCTGTAGTCTAGGGCCCAAGTACACATAGACCCCAAGCTGAGGACAGTCCCAGGTGAGGGGTCTCAGGAAGCCTTCGGAGAGAAAGACGTTTGGTATCTAGGAACACACCCTGGACTGGGAGTTAAGAGACCTCATTTCTAGGTCGGACTGGCCACTCCTTTCCTGTGTGGTCCTGGCCATGCCTGTCCCCTCCTGGGGCTCGGTTTCCCTGTCATTTCAACAAGGGAGCTGGATGGGATGCTCCATGAGGCTGCCATCTTTATTCTCTTCACCTCCCGCCGAGGAAAATTAGCCAGAACCAAACTAACCAGGTAAATGGGGCACTCCACTCCTCCAAATCCTCTTTCCTCATTTACAGAATGGGTATGATAGTAGCACTGAGTCCTGTTAAGGATTAGTGGATCGACCCCCGGGGCGACCATTAGCCCATCTCCCCCCGTCACACACATACTGCCCATTGTGGGTGTTCTGTTTGTCAGCCTTCCCCACCAGAAGGTCATCTCCATGGTCAAGGACCATGTCCTGAGCTTCTCTGACTGCAGCACTCAGCAGGTGGCCCAGGGAGGCTGATCAGAGAAGTTTCTGGAATGAAGGCAGGCGGGCCTGTTTGCGTGATGCTAGGCATACAATAGGAGCTTAATTAAAGTGTGCTCACATGGTTAATATTTTGGTGTACTCATCCAGGCAGGAGCTCGGGGACATGGGGGAGATGGCGGGGTTTGTGGGAAAGTCCCTGGGTTTCTTGAGTCCGAAGCCCTGGAAGCCCCTGCCAGGCTGCCCAGGACTCTGCCTCGCCCACTTCCCACTTGTGCCCCAGGCCATCCCAGTCTTGCCACACCTGTTTCAGCTCTTCTTCCTGCTCAGAACAAAAGCCAAGCGCTGGTCAAACAAACACAGCATTTACTGTGGCTCCCTCAAGGTCTGTGGCAGGCCTGGAAGGACAGGCAGTGCCTCGCTTCTCTCCTCCCGGCAGGTTCTAGCAAAGGTCACCCATGCCAAGAGGAGCCGCTGGACTAGCCAGCAAGAGCACCGGCCTCGGAGCTCATGGAGGGGCCTGGGCAGGCCGCCAGCCCTCTCCGGCGCTCATCTTCGAACCGGTGATGTTGCCTGGCTGTTCTTATGCGAGCTCTACGATGACAGTGTTACACAGGAAGACCACCGAGACTCCTGATGTGCCGGTCTTCAGGTCCTGCCGCCCGCTGCAGATGACCTGCCAACCTTCTCCTAATTTCTACGTGAATCCACCTCTCTTCACTCGTACTGCCACAGCTCCTGCCACAAGCCACCGCTGTTTCTGTAGCAGCCCCAGAGGGTCTCCCACCTCCAGGTTCCCTCTCCACACCCCCGGCCCAGTTCTGCCCCTTTCCAAGCCGTTCACCACAGAACAACCCCGAATGTGACCATGCCATTCCTTTACTTAAAATCCTTGGGGCCCTCTTACCTCCAGATGGCTCTTGGGACCTTCCCAGACTCTGGGGCACAACTTCAGAGCCCCTTCAGGGGCAGGGCCACACCCGTCTCTCCATACTGTCCCACCTCCTGCCCACACTAGCCGAGAAGGCCCACCCCACGGCCATCCTCTCTTTCCTCCAAAGTCCTGTGTCCACTGCCCTGGGTCTCAGCACAGACTCTTGATTCCAGTCTTACTTCATGTCACTTCATGTCTCGGTTGAGGGAAGGCTCCCTGATACCCCCGCATCCAGGACCACACCAAGCAGGGTCACACTGGCCCTTTATCACCTCTTAGCTTGCCTTCCTCCTGCACCTGCACTCTCCATCTGTGGGGGGCCCTGGACGTCCTGTTGGCCTTTGTATACCCCCTGGCCAACACGGAGCTGGGGCTCAGTAAAGAGAAGCCAGGGGCGGTGGCGCCAGCAACTCAGGAGGCTGAGAAGGAGGATCGCAAGTTTGAGTCCAGCCTGGGCAACTTAGTGAGACCCTGGGTCTAAATGAAAAATTTGAAAAGCTCAGTGGTACAGCACCCCTGGGTTCAATCCCTAGTACTGCAAAAAATTAATTAAAATATGATAATGATGATAATAATAATAATAGGGAAGCATTGCCACCCAGCCTAGAAAAGCACAGGAGAAACGGAGCCACAGGACCTGAACAGAGAGCTGGGGCGAGGGGAAAGGGTATTCCACAGCAGCAACATCTATACAGGGACACCACCTCTCCTGGAAAGGCACAGCATAGTTAGGGACCTAACTAGTAACTTCTTTAAACATTTTTTTAGTTGTCAATGAACCTTTACTTATTTATTTTTCTGTGGTGCTGAGAATCGAACCCAGTGCCTCACACATGCCAGGCAAGCGCTCTGCCCCTGAGCCCCAGCCCAGCCCCAGAACTAGCATTTTGATGATAATCCCTGACAACTGCTGGGTGCAAGGGTCGCATGAACTTTGACATCATCCCGTCTGACCCGCTAGATCCCAAGTTCACGATCCACTCCACGACCCTGCCTCTCGTCGACATCTGCCTGTTGATGCAATACCTATTAGTGCAACATTCCAAAGGACAGTTTGGCCACTTCCATAAAAAATAAAGCCCCTGAGGTCGGGGAGTATAGCTCAGTGGTAAAGCACTTGCCTGGCACAGCTGGAGGCCCTGGGATACATCCCCAGAACCACCAGAAATTTTTTTAATTTTAAAAATAAATCCTTAAATATTCTGAGACCCTGCCATTTCCCTTCTAGAGAGGGCTGTCCGGAAGACACCATGAGCAAGATGGTAGCTATTCATTCTGTGCAACCAGTAATGAGAGGACCAGGACCCCGGGCCAGGGGTAACTCCAGATCAGACCAGGCCCTTCACGCCCTCTCGTCCCTTTGCCTCAACAGTGATTTGCCTAGTGGGGGCTTGTGACAGTTCCAGTCAGAGATAGGGAAGGTCTGTGGGGAATTAGGGTTCCTTCTAAAGAAGAGAGGGCCTCCTCCTCTTGCCCTGGGTGCTGTCTTGTCTGATGGGGACGCCTGAGTGCTAGGATCAGCTTGAACCCCAGAAGTAATGAGCCCAAGCACGAAGCCAGAGACACAGCCTGGAGAGGAGGAACCTGGAGCCCCGGAAACATTTTCCACCCAGTGACGGTGCCCTCCCTGGGACCTCGGCTTCCTCTAAATCTCTGCTTGTGGGAGATGTGGCTCATCGCTCAACCCCATATTGACTTGGGGTTTCAACCCAAGGGGTGAATACAAGTCAGTCACCATAAAAAGGATCAGGCACAACAAATCCTATAAAGTAGGCTTGCAAAAAATAAATAAGTAAAATGAAGCAAATCTGAATCTTGGGGCTGGGGGTGTGGCTCAGCAAGTTGGAGGCCCTGCGTGCCATCCCCCACGCCCTGAATTTGATCAGTTTTCCAGATCCAGTATCAATTTATAAGATATGAGGAGAAGGGAGAGCATTAGACAAAGAATTGGTGAAATGGAGAATATGAAGATTTCTGATGGACAAACACCTTTAGACCCTCCTACCAGTTTTTTTTTTTTTTTTCAAGATGTAGGGGACCCTCAGATCAAAAGCACCCTTAGACATACACACACACACACACACACACACACACACACGCACACACACACATAAAATCTCAACAAACCACAACTGCAAACCTTATTTGATTCCTAATTCAACTGATAACCATTGCAGCATATGTGAAACAGCTGAAAATTTGAGTATTGGTGCACACCTGTCATCCCACTGACTTTGGAGGCTAAGGCAGAAGGTTAAAAACTGGAGGTCATCCTTGAAGCCCTAAGCAACTTATCGGGCTGGGGATGTGGCTTATCCTTGCTTTGGTTCAATCCCCAGTGCAAAACAAAAAAAGGGTACTGAGTGGATAAATTGATAATATTAAGGAATTATTTCTTTGTAAAGTGTATAACGAATGATATGACGATTTGTGAGGGCGTTTTTGTTTTTGTTTGTTTGTTTGTATTTCCTTTTATTTTTTGTTTGGTTGGTACCAGGAATTGAACCCAGGGGCCTTAACCACTGAGCCTCGTCTCCAGCCCTTCTTATTTTTATTTATTTATCTTGAGACCAATTGCTGAGTTGCTTAGGGCCTTGCTAAGTCACCGAGTTTGGCTCTGAACTCGCAATCCTCCTGCCTCAGCCTCCTGAGTGGCTGGAATTACAGGCCTGGCCACCGCACCTGAGTTTTTGTTTTTTTTCCCTAAAGTTCTTACCTTTAGAGGAACATACTGAAATACTGACCCATGAAACCATATAACATCTGGGGTGTACCTCAAAACAGTGCGTAGGTGCGGGGCGGTGCCTGGGTGCAGATGGAACAAGATCGCCGGGTGCACCGGGTTCCTTCCCGGTATCATTCTATCTCCCTCCGTATATGTTTAAATATTTTCGTAATAAAAGTTTTTTTAAAAAAATAGTCTTATATTAATAAGAAGCATATGCATCACTCAGAAATCCCTTTTCTCCGTGTGATCGAACTCCACTCCCCGTCCGCTGCACCTTAAACTCGACAGGCCGGGGGCGGATCAGGCACCGCCCAGATTCCCCGACTCCCTGAGGTTCTAGTTCCTTCTGCGAAACGGCCGGTGTCTACATGTAACCTGGGTTCCCCTCCCTCCATCTCTGAGTGATGTATAAACACTAACACGATGCAAATACCATGCAAGTGGTTGTGCTGTGTCGCTTAGGGATTCAGGGCAAGAAAAAAGTCCGTGCATGTCCAATACGGACACAATTTTTTTTCCAGATTATTTTCCATCCAGGGTTGGTTGAATCCAAGAGCTGGAACCCGCGGGTGCAGAAGGCCGATTGCATGGATATGCTCGTTGCTTGTTTGTCTGTTTGTTTGAGACAGGATCTTGCTGCATTGCTGAGACTGGCTGAGGCCGGCATGGCCCACCGCCCTGTCCGGTATTTCCTTCCCTTCCCTCCCCAGCAGCAGCCACCCAGTTCTGGTCTTTTCCCCGCCCTCCCGGGTTGGCCACTCCCGCCTGCCCATGCCCACATCCAGGCTCCACTCCAAGGTCCGGCAAGGCCACCTGTGCCTCCATGTTGTCACGGCCAATGGTCGCTGCTCTCCCTCAGCAGTGTTTGCCACCATGAACGTTGGGCTCCTCTTCCCTCCCTTGGCTGGCTGCCCTGTAGGATCCATCCCCACCTGGCCTCCCGCCTCCCTCCGCCCCTTCTCCCTCCCATGCAGGTGTTCCTCTGCCACTCCAGTGTCCTCTGTCTGGCCCTCTTCTCTTCCTCCAAGGTGCTGTTCTCTTTGATCATCTCCCCACTTCCAAGCTGTGTGATCATGGGCAATGAATTAGCCTCTCTGAGGTGCCCTTCCCCCATCGGTAAAGGGGGATCTCAGTGACAAGGTGCCCTCTCACTGTCCTTAGGAGGATTAGCTGGGCTCATGGATATAAACCACTGGGAACGGTGGTCGGCACATGCCAAGCCCTCCATAAATACTAGCTATTTTGAGATCTCAGGGATATTTCAGACTAAATATGCCCCAGGTGGAACTCTAGAGTCTCCCTACCACCAATCCCCTAGAGATGAAAGCTGGCACTTCTCCATCCCTGTAAACAGAGCAATGACCCAGCCTGCACGCTGTCCTTGGGTTCTCCAAGGTCTCCCTTCCTACCCACCGACTCCATCAAGACTCGAAACTCTAGCTCTAAATTAAGACCCAAATCTCCCCACCTCCCCATCTCCACCTTTGCTTCCCAGTCCCGAGTCACCAGGGAGCGTCAATTGCAGGCTGAGGATGTGGCTCAGTGACAGAGCGCCTGCCTTATTCATGCAAGGCCTGGGGTTCCATCTCCAGCACACCCAGAAGTCCCAGCCCAGTGTCTACATTTGCCCCCTAACTGATGTTTCTTCCTCTCTTCCATTTCCCCTCAAATCTGGCTAACTGGGGAGGCTGGGGCAGGAGGATCAGCTCAAGTTCAAAGCCAGCCTCAGAAACTTTGCAAGACCATGTCTCAAAATAAAAGCCAAAAAGGGCTAAGGGTGTGGTCCAGTGGTAGAACACCCCTGAGGTCAATTCCCAGCACTGAAAATAAATAAATAAATGAATTCAATTCAATTCAATTAAAAGTCATACTTGGGGTTGGGGAGATAGCTCAGTCGGTAGAGTGCTTGCCTTGCAAGCACAAGGCCCTGGGTTCAATCCCCAGCACCGCAAAAAAAAAAAAAAAAAAAAAAAAGTCATACTTGGTAGCAGGGCAAGGTGGCATACACCTGTAATCCCAGTGACTCGAGAGGCTGAGGCAAGAGGAGGCCAGCCTGGGCAACTTAGGGAGATCCTGTCTCCAAATAAAAAATAAAAAGGGCTGGAATTCCTAGAAGAAAATGTCAGGTCAACACTCCAGCATAGAGGCCCAGGCAACTTTCTCAATAGGACCCCTAGAGATCAGGAAATAATGCCAAGGATTAATAAATGGATGGCATCAAATTAAAAAGCTACTACACAGCAAAGGAAACAATTAAGAATGTGAAGAGAGAACCTACAGAATGGGAAAAAATCTTCGCCAGCTACTCATCTAACAGAGCATTACTATCCAGCATAGACAAAGAACTCAAAAACCTTGCCAACGAAAAAACAAATAACCCAATTAAGAAATGGGCAAATGAACTAAACAGACACTTCTCAAAAGAAGAGATACAAGCCTGGAGCCACCAGGATTATGCCTGTAATCCCAGTGCCTCGGGAGGCTGAGGCAGGAGGATGGCGAGTTCAAAGCCAGCTTCAGCAAAAGCAAGGCACTAAGCAACTCAGTGCCATCCTGTCTCTAAATAAAATACAAAATAGGGTTGGGGATGTGGCCCAGTGGTGGAGTGCCCCTGAGTTCAATCCCCGATACCTTCCCCGCAAAAAGAAGAAATACAAATGGCAAAAAATACATAAAATGTTCAACGTGGTGAGCAGTTGGGGAAATGCAAATCAAAACTACACTGAGAGGTGTCTTCTGGGAACTAGTCAGAATGGCAGTCATCAAGAATGCAGACAAGGAGCTGGGTTCTGACTTGGTGGAACAGCACTTGCCTACCATGTGTGAGGCACTGGGTTCAACTGACAGCACCGCATATAAATAACTGAATAAAATGAAGGTCCATCGACATTGAAAATACATATTAAAAAAAAGAAAGGATAGAAACAGAGCCAGACACAGCTATGTACACCTGTAATGCCAGTGGCAGGGGAGGCTGAGGCAGGATTGCAAGTTTGGGGCCAGCCTCAGCAACTGAGACCCTAAGCAACTCAGTGAGACCCTGTCTCTAAATAAAACATAAAAAGGGCTGGGGATGTGGCTTGGTGGTCAAGCATCCCTAGTACCAAAATGAATAGATAAATAAAAGCTGGAGAGGATGTGGAGACAAAGGAACTTCTACACTGCTGGTAGGATTGTAAACTAGTACAACCACTGTGGAAATCAGCATGGAGATTCCTCAAAGGACTAGGCATGGAGTGTCACAAGCAGTGAGTAAGAGAGGAATCGAGTTTGGTTCCAACAAGTGGATTTTATTCATGCAATGCACACTCAACTTAACATTCCTAATAATAGCAAGTCACAAATACATTGAAGATTCACTCCCTCATTCACCTAGAGTCCAATCCCCACGGACTTACTCAATGCAACGTCTCTTAGCCAAGAAGTCAGTCAGCAAGACCGCGGGGATCTTCTCAGCCGTAGCCTCTCTCAGCAACTCGGATGTCTTTGGCTGTCCTCGGGTGTCCAATAAACTGGAGGCTAGGTGGCAGTCGTTGCCGTGGGAGAGGTGGTCAGTCGTCTGGCGTCGGTGACAATGGTCCATCAGCAATCAGTGATGGGTGGACAGCAGCCGGGGCAGTCACAAGACAGAGCAATGTGGAGACCTCTGGTCACAGTGCTACTGACAGTTTGCTCCAAGGGTCCAGGGGTTTAAGTAGTGATCTTCAGCCCAGTCACGCTCCGGTCTTCATTGATAAAGACCAGAACACGACTATACTAGGAGCTACCACTCAAATCATAGATGAAGGTTCATTTTGGCATTGTTCAGGAGTGTCATCCTGCCACACAGCAAGTTTGTCACCAGGCGCCTTTATTTTAGTTTCACAAGTTCAGGCAAATACCAAATACAGCTTATTATTACTACATAACACACAACTAGAGCAATTCCTATTATTTCCTTGTCTCATTACATGGAGCTACCATGCGACCCCGCTGTATCATTCCTCGGTATTCACCCTGAGGAATTAAAATCATCCTACCACAGTGACACAGGCAGACCCATGTTTATAGCAGCGCAATTCACAACAGCCAAGCAATGGAACCAGCCCGGGTGTCCATCTATGAACAAATGGGTAAAGAAAATGTGGTCTACATATATACAAGGGAGTTTTTTTCAGCCAAAAAGAAAAATGAAATTATGGCATTTGCAGTAAAATGGATGGAACTAGAGACCATCATGTTAACTGAACTAAGTCAAATTCAGAAGGTCAAGGATCATATGTCTTTTCTCATATGTGGAAACTAAAGGCAAAAGGAAAAGACGGGGGCGGGGTGAATCTCCCAAACATCAAAGGGAGATCAGTAGAGGAAAGGGTGGGGAGCGAGGGAGCAGTGCTGGGGAGGGATGCTGGCCAAAGTGCATTGTTACATTGCGTGCAGGTACACGTATGTAGCAAGAAACCCCATCATTACGTATGACTATAATGCACCAATAAAAAATGTGGAAAGAGAAAAAAATTCCACTGGTACAAAAAAAAAAAAAAGGCTGGGGATGTAGCTCATGGTAAAGTGCCCCTGGGTTCAGTCCCCAGTTCCAAACTAATAATAATAATAACAATAATAACAAAGTCGTTCGCAGACCAATGCATACATATGGGGTGCTGGCAATGAGTCCACACATCAGTGCATGGTGTCATTCTTTTCTGGAATTCCTCTTCGAGTCCATCTTTAATGCTCCATCTGCTGAGGCAGCAGGTAACAAGTGCAGCTTCAAAATCCCCAAGATTGGGCCACAAAATCCCAGGATATTCAGCAGGACCAAATACAGGGGCGAGGCTGAGGAGAGGGCAAGCTGGCAGCAACTCAGCAGCCCCTTGGGTTCGGCAGTTGGCACCATGTCTGCTTTGGGCTTGAGGAGGGGGACTGCTTTGTGAGCGTCTACGGTCCTGCCCAGCTGGCAGGCTCAAGAGCCGTTCCTGGGCTGGAGCTGGAGCTCGGGGGCAGAGCGCTTGCCTAGTGTGTGTGAGGCACTGGGTTCAATTCTCAGCACCACATATAAATAAATGAACAAACAAACAAATAAAATGAAGGTATTGTGTCCCCCTACAACTAAAAACTTTAAAAAAGAGACAGCCATTCCTCAGTCAGGCACAGTGGCACATGCCTGTAATCCCAGCAGCTTGGGAGGCTGAGGCAGGAGGATCATGAGTTCAAAGCCAGCCTCAGCAATTTAGCGAGCCTCTAAGCAACTCAGTGAGACCCTGTCTCTAAGTAAAAAAGGGTTGGGAATGTGGCTCAGTGGTTAAGTACTCTAGGTTCAATCCATGATATGCATATCCTCTCTGGGGACCTAGCCAAGACGCAGGTGGCAGATCCCCTCCCACCCTTGGCCCTCAGCGATGTCTCTGCTGAGGCATTCCATTCCCCGAAGGGCTTCAGCTTTGGAAACACATAAACCAGCTTTTCTACTGTCTGGGCTGCCACATGCATCCCCTGGGGCAATAAGCACAGAACCCAAAGCACAGAAAAACAGGAAAAGGTAGGAAAGAGCAAGACAGACCAGAACATCCCAGCAGCTTGGGAGGCTGAGGCAGGAGGACTACAAGTTAGTGAGAACCTATCTCAAAAATAAAAAAGGGCTGGGCTGTGGCTCCGTGATAAAGCGCCCCTGCATTCAATCCCCAGTACCACGAAATTAAAAAAAGAAACACTGTGTGTTCTGAGTAGATCCTGCTGATTGTCTAGTGGGGAGGTCACTGAGTCCAGCAAAGAGGCAGCAGTACAGGGAAGGGAATCAGAGCCACCAGAAGAAGAGCTAGGTAGGGACTGGGCTGGGGAAGGAGAGGTAAGGAGGGACGTCTGCCTGAGGAGGTAGGTTGGCTACCCCACTGCACTTGGTGCTCTAGCTTCTGGAACACTCTCTTCCTCTGTAACCTTTCCGCCTGGCCAACTCCTACTGAGCCTTCAGACCTTCACTCTTTCAAGCATCTCTGTGCAGAGCTGCCCTGCCTGCCCCAGGGCCAGGCCTGGCCCCCTGGGGACCCTCAGTGTGCCACGGTATGTCCTCCAGTGTCTGTTGGGTCTGAGTTGATCTGGGCTCACTCTTGCATCCCTAATGCCCAGCACTTGGTAGGTGCTCAACGAAGGCTCCAAAACGCAGGCAGAAGAGATGGGACTATATTCTGGAGGCTGGCCTTTCTCCAGGGGAGTGCGGTTCCCGGTTGCCAAAGACCCAGACTCCCTCCACATCCCCCTCAAGTTCACTCGCCCTGATTGTATAAGAATCTGCGTGTGTGACCAGTGTCCCTGAGGGACACAGGGATTTGCACATGAGTCCAGAGGCAGAAGACAAAGTGTCACCCACTGCTGTTAGCAGGGGCCCATTAGGTGCCAGTGGATGAAAGCAAGAGATGAATACCTAGGCAGGGCAGAAGGTGCAGGATGGGGCACAGAGATGTCCTTGACGCCAGAGCAGCAGATGGTGCTGGGCAGTTCCCACCTATGTGGGCCTCCCTGCTTTTTTTTCTTTTTTTTTGGTACTGGGCATTGAACCCCGGGCGCACATGCTAAATACACGCTCTGCCGCTGAGCTACACCCCACCCACCTACCCTGCTCTGAGGAAAGCAAATGCTCCCACAATCCATTGTTCATTAATTTGCTGTTTTGTTCTTCGGTGTCTGGGAAGGTGCCTGGCCAGTTTAGGAGGCTTCCATTCTCTGCCAATTGTTGCAGGAGGAAGAGAACATTCTCCAGTGCTCAGTGAGTTGTGGGGAGGCAAACCAGGTAACCAACCCTCGGGATTACCATTTCCCGCTGGGAAAAGCTGCCGTGCGGATTAAACCAGATACGGTATGTGAAAGTCCAGGCAGCTTAATAAACCCGGGTTCAGAATCTGGCTGACGGGGACCAGGACAGGAGGCGGCGCCGGGTGCAGAGACAGAAGGGGCACTGGAAAGGCAGCCCCACCGGGAAAACTCAAGGGACCTGGGGGAACCCCCGAAGGCCCTCAGCACCGCGGACACCCCTGCCCCACCCAGCCAGCTGGCAGGAATTTGCCCTGGTGACCTCCCCCAGGCACACTCCTGTCGCTATGGAGACAGGCTGCGGAACAAGCGGCTTGATTGTCCCTGCTCAGCGGGGCAGGTGAAACCCTGGCCACGTGACCGATACTGGGCCAGGTGCGGTTGTGGGACGCTGGCCACCTCCCACCTTAACCCATTCAACGCCGCCACCACCAGGGTGCAGTGTCCCTGCTGCTGTCGGTCACACCCCTTTGGCCCTTGGTCCCCATCCACAATAGCAGTGACGAAATCCAGCAGCATTGCACTAGGGTCCGTGGAGGGCGGATTCCAGGAAGGAATCGGACTGGGCCACACCAGCTGAGTGACGAAGGGCTGGGTCAGTTTGCCCCCCCACACCAGCTTTCTTTGTGGATAAATTAAGAAGGTGGGGATCAGTGGGAACAAGATGTGGAAATGCACGCTCCACCTCGCTAGCTTGATATTCCCACAGAGAGGGAGACCCTCACCAACCAACAGCAGACTTGCACTAATCGGGAGGGTGGGCAGCGCTCCGGGAGGACTCTTCCCCAACACCATCAGAATCCTTCCCAAGCACCTGCGACCCGCCCACCACATTCTCTGGAATGTTCACACGGAAACCTCAGACCAACAGGTTTTTCTGCTTGCCAGGTCCAACCCTGACCAGCCAGGTTACAGGGCTGGGGATCCGGGCTGGGGGACTCCGTATTTGTCTCAAGGTTGCTGTGGCCCCTAACTCCCAGCTCTTTGGCTCCAGAGGTCAGGCCAGGCTCAGGTGACAAGTTTAGATGGTAGGGTGGGGGTACTCTTTGAGAACACCTTTGAAATACCACCCTTCTGAACCAAGATCCTCCTTTCCTCCTTCCCCAGCTCTAGAAAAGTGCCCTCCAATGACCCCTCCCAGGTCTCGGACCAGCCCCATCCAGGGCTCAGGTGTCCCCATCGCTCCCCTAATAACTATGCTAGAAGCAAATGAGCACACCACCTGGTGTTTTAGAGTCCCCATGGCCCCGGGGCCCTCCTCAGATTAGAACAAAACACCTGCTGAGAGCCCCAAGGCAAGGAGAGGGAGCCTTGGAGAACACAGCTTAGCCTGAAGGAGGTAGCAGAGGGGCTGGGGTGCCCCTGGGGGCTCAGGGGTCATCATCTGGAGGAAGCACTGGCCTGGCTACCTACTGAAGCTTTGTGTAAGCACTTGCAGGTGCTCTTGAACCCCTTGATGATTATTCAGTAAAATTACTATTGCACCTCGCACCAGATGCAGAAAACGTAGGTCTGGTCCTCCAGGGGCGCCTGGCCTAGGGCAGGCACAGGGAAGGCCAGTTCTAGAGTACTGTTCAGGAGCTTGCTAACGCTTTGAGAACATGGGGTAGAAAAGATTCATTTCAACTCAGGAAATCTGGGAAGAATTGAGGAGGTGGCAGTTATCCTGGGCCCTGAAAGATGAGTAGGGCTCTGGAAGGCCAACACAGCCCCAGAAAGGGCCTGGTGAGGGAGTGCAGGATCCCACTAGGGGAGCGTGAGAGTGCTTTGATGACGTTTCAACTCCTAACTTTAAGGACAGGGAGTCCTTGAAGGCTTTTGAGCAGAAGAACCCCTTAATTATGCCAGCTGGGAAAGAAGAAGAAAAAAAAAAGAGCAGCTACTCTTGAAACTGCTGAAGGATGGACTGCAGGGGAAGCCAGCTGAGACCTGAAACAACCTACCCCAGACTAGGAGAGACCGTGGCAGCTGGCCGGGGTTCCCAAAGGAAATGGTTTCCATGCAAGATGGGCTAAGTTCTGGGGATGGAAAGATGAGGATTGCCTGTGACTCTGCTGGTGGATGGCAGGGTGTTGATCTGGTCCAGCAAATGCTCCCCAACAGTGCAAACACCTGGCTGGGGTTTGACTCTGGACTGCTACCCATCAGGAAGGAGACCAGACCGAAATTCTGGTTCTGCCTTTTGCACAAATCATTTATCCTCTCTGCGCTTCAGTTTCCTCTTCTGTAAAGAGGACAGAGGAGTTGAAGGTGATCTCTAAAGCTCCTCCTAGCTCTTTCTAGAGGGGACTTCAGGATGGATAAGGTGCTCGCGTACCGTCGAGCCCCAGCTGTGGAGCATGGCGCCACCAAGCTGGCGCCCGGACGACAGGAGCCACTCCTGGCGCCTCTCGCCCGCGCCGGCGGCACAGAAAGAATGGCAACCACCCAGGGCTGTGCGTGAGGACGGATGAACAGGCCAGGTGGGGGACTGGGCGCCGGCTAAGGCAGAGCCTCCCTGGCTTGCCAAGGACCCGCCCCGAAGCCGCGCAAGCTCGCGCTCTGAAGTGGGGGCGTCTGCAGCGGCGTGGACCAGACTCCCAGATCCTTGTGCCACCAGCAAAGAGAGCACGGAGGGGCGGGGCGGGGCCAGAGCGGCGAGTGACTCCGCCCAGGGCGTGACCAGCACAGCCGAGTCGAGCCTGCGGAGATGACGTAAAGGCGCAGGGGGCGGGGCCAGGGAAGGTCGGGTCTCTGGGATTACGTAGGGGACACGACGGGGGGGCGGGGACTTGAGGGCGGGGAGAGGGGGCGGAGCCCTAAACAGAAATGGGCCGGGCTCCGAGCGGAGGCCGGAGGCGGAGCGTGGGCGGGCCGTCCTCCGCGAGGTGCGCACCGGGAAGCGGCCGGCATGCTCTGCTGGGCCCGGGCCTGCAGGCTTCCCCATGGGGCGCTCGGTCCCTTCGCTCCCAGCTTCTCGAGGGTGCCCGTCGCACTCAGCAGCAGCAGCGGCCAAAGAGAGGTCAAGCCGAGGTCAGTCAAGGGCACCGGGAGGGTGGTGCCCTCTGCTCCTCCTTCCGCCCAGCCCCGATGGCCCCGACGGCCCATCTCCGTCCCTTGGGCCCACCCCCTCCCCGTTCTCCCTTCCGCCACCCTTCCCGCCTCTCCAGCTCAGGCCCTCCCCCCATCCTGTCCCCTCCCCCCAGGCCGCTACCGCTGTCCTACAGGCTTCTGGACGGGGATACGACGCTCCCGGCCATAGTCTTTCTGCATGGGCTGTTCGGCAGCAAAACCAACTTCAACTCCATCGCCAAGGCCTTGGCCCAGCAGACCAGTCGAAGGGTGAGTTTTGGGAGGGGCGCGGCCGGGGGTAGAGGGCGGTGCTTGGGGGCGGGACCTATGAGGGAGCCAGGGCGGGGCCAGTTTCTCGCCCTCACTTCTGGGCCCGTGGTTGAGGAGTGGCAGCTTTCTAGACACAGTAACCCTGAAGCAGAAATGCACGAAGTTCTTCCAAGGATGGAGGCTACTCGGGCGAATCCAAGCCCTGGATGGACCCCGCATTTCTATTCTGTCATGCTGCCACCTATGCGGTCCTTCGTTCATGTTTTAGATCTCCACTCCCCTGCACCACCCTGAGCTAACTTCCACCAACACCCTCCCTATGAAGGTTCCAGCTTGTTCCCCAGGGGCGACAGGGAACTCACTGTGTCTTAACATTCCTCTTTGGAAATTTTTGGAGTCTCCTTCTGGGCTTTCTCTGGGGTAGCCACCTAGCCAGCCCACACCTTGAGATGTGACCACA
The DNA here is from genome assembly GCF_902686455.1 of Sciurus vulgaris. Classification (NCBI taxonomy): domain Eukaryota; kingdom Metazoa; phylum Chordata; class Mammalia; order Rodentia; family Sciuridae; genus Sciurus; species Sciurus vulgaris. The sequence goes on along the minus strand of NC_136479.1, from coordinate 35,341,066 downwards.
CTCCTTGGGCCTTCCCTTTTCTAACCGAGTGACCCCAGTTCTTCTTCTGGGCTTCCTGGGTCTGGGCATGGGGCCCTCTTACAATCTGAGCCCTTTTCCCTCATCAAGATCTGTCCCCAGACTCGCCCACTTTGATCTGCAATCCTTCCTAGGACGTTGGATACCAGTGCTGCCCCATCTCCCCACTCCCAGGTGCTGACAGTCGATGCTCGGAACCACGGTGACAGCCCCCACAGCCCAGATGCCAGCTACGAGGCCATGTGCCAGGACCTGCAGAGCCTCCTGCCCCAGCTGGGCCTGGGGCCTTGTGCCATCATTGGCCACAGTATGGGAGGAAAAACAGCCATGCTGCTGGCACTACAGAGGGTGAGCCGCCCCTCTCTGGGGCCTCCTCCATCCCGCTTAGACCCTAGGTGCCCAGCAGGCAACCTGGGACTCATAAACCTTAGGGGACCACATTTGGGCTCCAGGAACTGGGCCTGTCCTGAGACTGGTCCCAGTCCAGTTCTCTGCCACAGCCAGATTTGGTGGAACGACTGATTGTAGTGGACATCAGTCCAGTGAAGACCACAGCCACTTCAAATTTTGCAACCTACGTGGCAGCCATGAAGTCCATCAACATCCCAGATAAGATGCCCCGTTCTCAAGCCCGAAAACTAGCTGACGAGCAGCTCAACCACACTGTCCAGGTGATGCACCCAAGCTCTCTGATGGTTTTGTAAACTAGGACCTGTCAAGGGCAGAGTGGTGGCCTCACAGGGGGCCCCCACCCCCACTCAGCTTCAGACCCCCACAGGACATGGACGTGCGGCAGTTCCTGCTCACCAACCTGGTGGAGGTAGATGGGCGCTTCCGGTGGAGAGTGAACTTGGGTGCCCTGGCTGAGCACTTGGACAAGATCATGAACTTCCCACCACAACAGGAATCCTATTCTGGGCCAGCCCTCTTCCTCCTTGGAGGAAACTCCCAATACGTGTGGTAAGCCAGCCCCGGCCGCGGGAGGGCTGCACCTTACTCCCCCAGCCCCCAGCCAGGAGAGGGCTGGAGGGTGGGCAGAGGGTGTCTGAGAGCCGAAAACCACCAGGCTCACGCGGCTCTCCCTCTCTCCCCACTCCACCCCTGCCTGACCCCTTTTGTCCTCATTCACCCCTTCTCAATGACTGCTTCTGCGATGGACAGTCCCAGTCACCACTCTGAGATTAGGCGACTCTTTCCTGGCGCCCGGATACAGACTGTGCCTAATGCTGGCCACTGGGTTCACGCTGACTGCCCGCAGGACTTCATGGCTGCCGTCCAGGGCTTCTTGGTCTAAGAGCTGCTGCCTGCAGGAGGGGCAGGAGGCCCCAGGCTTCGTGTCCTTGCAGCCCGTTCCACATTTCCACGCAGGACTCAGGCGGCACTGAGAGAGCGCGAGGGTGTGGAGGTGGCCAGGCTTCAGGTTTTAATGAATAAAGACAGTTCTCCACGATTCTGGGATGAGTTCTCACCGCCAACGCCCCAGTCGGGCCCAGGGGCTCCTGGCAGCACCAGGGTCCCCAGGGGTGCCCAGAGCACCCCTGGATTCTCTCTGCAGCTGACTCTGGACCCGCTGCCTCACCATCTGCTGCATGTCCTCCTGGGCCAGGAGAGCAGGTTCAGGACTGGCACTGGCTCAGCTCCCCACACTGCCCCAGGCCAGGTTGGCGTCCCCACCCTACCTCCCAGGCCTCCACCTCCTGCTTCAGCCTCAGTTTCTCCTCCAGGACCTCCAGCAGCTGGGCCTCCACCGCACGCAGCCTGGCCTTGCATGTGTCCAGCTCGGCCTCCACTGCCCGCTTCCTACAGGCAGCAAGGACCGCAGCCTGAGGTCTAGGTCCCTGGGGGTGGGCAAGTGTGACCACAGCCCCAGCCTCAGCCACACCATGGGGTGTTGTAGTGGCTTTTCTCCAGGAATGCCTGACTCCCCCGCCCCCTCTAGCCGGGGCCTGTGGATGGCCCTCGCCCCCGCCCACCCCCAGCCCTCACTTGGCAATGGCTTCATCCCGCTCCTGCAGGACTCGGTCCAGGGAGGGCTCTGTCTGGATGTCCCCCAGTGCTCCAGCTGCTTGGGATTCTGGGCTCTGTTGTAGGGCGACAAAGGACGGGGACAGTGATCTGGGGATTTTCAGAATGAGCTGTCCCACCCTGGGCCCTTCTGCCCTGGCCTTGACCCTGATGCTGGTGTCAGGAGGGGAGGAAGCTGAGGTGTTTTGTACCCTGGCCTTGTGACTGCTGGAGAGTGGAGCACAGGAGGCCGCAGTTGACGCGCTGCCTGGCCTGGGCCTTGGGGCCCCAGGGAGAGAGGAGTTCTCACCCTCTCCTCAGGAAAGGTAAGTGGGTTCGGGACACTTACCTCTCGAGAGCCCTGGACAGAAAGGGTGGCCTGGTGACGGGACTCTTGTCGGCAGGGTGGGGCAAGAAAAGGACATGGCCCTTTGCCCTCCCTCCCTCCCTCCCTCCCCCCCTCCCAGGCGAGGCACTTCCTGGCAGGCCCGGCCCTGCCGCGGGGCGGGCCCAGGACAAGGAGTCTGGGGCCCCTCCCTCCCGTCCTGCGTGGTGCCCAGGCACAGGCCTCCCTCTACTGCTTCTTGTGACGACAGGGTCAGGAAGATGCTGCAGCCCCCCCAGAATGAAGGGCCTGTCCCCTTGACACCTAGAGTGGCATCGTCCACACACAGCTCCCATCTCACCTCACAGGAAATGAGAAAAAGTTAATTCTCGGCAGACTTCTCCAGACTAGTAGTCCCTTGATACGCGGCTGAGGCTGGCTTTGAATTTGCGGTCCTCCTGCCTCGGCCTCCGGGGTCCATGGGATTGCAGACGGGCACCTGGCCCTCTAGACAGCTTGACCACCCCTCCTCCCTGCCGTCTTGCTCCGTTCTCTGACCCGAGAGCATGGCTGCAGGTGCTACCCTCTTGGGGGCAGGTCTCAGGACCCCACACCACCCTCGGTGATAGTCTCTCCGTGGGCACACTGAGTGGTATACTGGGAATATGAAACTCAGAGACTCAAGCCCACTGAGAGGCCTTGGCAGTGAGTTTGTGTCCTGGGGATCAGTCTCCAGCTCAGCCCCAAGCAGTAAATGCTTCCTCCAAGACCCTCCAGGAAGCCCCGCAGCCATGACTCCTGATCTCCTGCCCCACCCAGCCAGGTTGGCCTCCAATGACCAGGCTCAGTGAATTTTATGACCCCAGGTCAAGAGGTGGGCTTGAGCTGTACCCTAAACATGGCTCTGCCATGACCTAGATGGGCCCTGCTCTCGGGGTGCTCCAGGGTTAGTGGGGGTGAAGCACAGTGATAATGGTAAGAGGGTGGCAGGGGTCCCCGGACTAGGGGCACAAAGGAGGCCCCTTATGCCCATCAGTCAAGGGGGTCCTGAGGAACTTGGCCAAGGTGAATTCGGCGGGCTGTCAGCAGTCAGCCAGGAGAAGGGCTAATGCTTGCCAGACATTTAAACTTTTTTATTTTGAAACAATGTCAAATTGCTCTTTGATGGCCAAAAAAAAAAAAAATCCTTTTGCAGTTAAAAAAAAAATTCTATTACAGTGTCAAACATTATGCCCCATGGTCTCAGCTCGCCGGTCTCCCTCAATCTAGAACAATTTGCAGCCTTTGAGTTTCACGACCTTGACATTTTTGAAGTTTACAGGGAAGTTATTTCATAGACTGTTGGTCATTCGTCTCCATCTGACCCTTCCTCTGATTGGACCACGGCTGTGCGGCTGAGGCATAAGGACGCTGCCATCTTGTATCCAGCAAGACTGGTGGTGGTAATGTGGACCAGGTGATCCAGAAGCATAAAAAGGTGGCAGACGCCTGTGATCCCAGCGGCTCAGGAGGTTGAGGCAGGAGGATCACAAGTTCAAAGCCAGCCTCAGCAACTCAGCAACACCCAATCTTCAAATAAAATACAAAAAAAGGGCTGGGGAGCTGGGGTTGCAGCTCAGTGGTACAGCGCTTGCCTGTCACATTATGAGGCACTGGGTTCCATCCTCAGCACCACATAAAAATAAATACAGGTATTGCGTCTACCTACAACCAAAAAAATATTTTTTTAAAAGAGAGGCTGGCAGGCTGGGGACATAGCTCAGTTGGTAGAGTGCTTGCCTTGCATGTACAAGGCCCTGGGTTCAATCCCCAGCACCGCAAAAAATAAAAAAAGGGGGGGAGGGTGGAGGGGCTGGGGATGTGGCTCAGTGGTAAGTGTCCCTGGGTTCAATTCCCCCATACCCCAAAAATAAAAAAACATAAAAAGGCTGGGCGTAGTGGTGCATGCCTGTAATCCCAGCAACTTTGGAGGCTGAGGCAGGAGCATCAAAGGTTCAAAGTCAGCCTCAGAAACTTAGTGAGGCCCTAAGCAACTTAGAGAGACCCTGTCTCAAAATAGAAAATAAAGTGGGCTGGGGATGAGGCTCAGGTTGAGCACCCCTGGGTTCAATCCTTGGTGGGTTTTAATCCATCCTAACATTCACCTTGGACCTTGGATTGTCCCAGATTTGGTCAGTGGGTGCCTCCTGCTGACTTGTTTTGACCTGTCCCATCATTCTGTCAACACTTTCCTTCTGGATTAATACTCTATTCCAGGCTGATCTTTTTCTCCCCTGACCCTCCCCCTGTGATTAGTCTTTTCTTCAAGGATACCAAGTTCTTTTTAGTGGGTAATAGTTGTCCCTCTGTATCTGTGGGATCTTCATCCTTGGATTCAACCAGCCACAGGTCAAAAATATTCAGAAAGAGTGGGGCACAGTGACGCACGCCTGTAATCCCAGCATCTCAGGAGGCTGAGGCAGGAGAATCCCAAGTATGAGGCCAGCCTCAGCAACTTAGCAAGACCCTGTCTCAAAATAAAAAATGAAAGGGGTTGGGGATGTGGCTTAGTGGTTAAGCACCCTTGGGTTCAATCCCCAGTAAACAAAAAAAAAAAAAAAAAAAAAGAATAAGTACATCAATGGTAAGGACTGCTATGGAGAAAGATTTCAAGGAGAGGAAGGAACAGGAAAGAACCATCTTACATAATACTGCAGTTACCCTGAGGACATCCCAAATATTCACATACCTAAGTGTAAAACAACCACCTTGATCATGCTCAGGACTTGGAATATTATTCTCAGTGAGTGACAGCTTCGTTCATGGGTTTAAAAGTGCTGTGTTTCTAAGCAAAAGTGACAAAGATGGGTTGAGACAACTGACAGGGACCCCACAGGAGGCGCTCGGGAGACACGTGATTCCATCAATGTCAAGGGGAGGCAGAAATGCAAGGGAAGGGTTTGGAGAAACCTCACAAACCGGGAGAGTGGAAAAGCTTTGTTTCTACATAAAATTCTCCCTTGAAATAGATGACTTTAAATATTTAAATTTTCAATATTTGAACCATTCATCCCAAGTAGGCAGTCAATTATTCATCTCCATCTCTAAATATTTAAATTAAAATGTGAGGCCAATTCTCTTTTAATCTCATCATTAGAAAAAAGAATAGAGAGATTTGTATCCAGGCGTATAGTGAATTCCATCCCAAAGTGCTGTCTCCAGCTTCTCACACAACTGCCCACACCCCCTGCGTCCTACTCCCCATAATGGCTGAGCCCAGGAAGATGGTTCTGGACTAATGGTGGACTGGGCTGGGGGAGGACAAGGTGGCAGGGAGAGCTGCCCCTCGGACCGGGGACTGAACTTCATGCTCCAAACAGCAGGGATTTGCTGGGGTGGGTGGTTTATAAAAGCTGTCACTCAGTCCGAACATCCTCATCTGTGGGTATCTCCCTGAGCCTCATTGTCCTCATCTGTAAAATGAATCTAGTAGGGGGGCCTCCTTGAGAGGGTCAGGGTAATGGTTAAATAAGACCCCACTCTGTGACCAGTGCTTTGTACCGTAAATGAGTCAGGACCAAGAAAGGAGATCACAGGAATAGACCTGCAGAACCCAAGAAAGCAGCAACAGGAGAACCTTAACAGCAACAGCAACAACATGCTTTGCACACATACGCACACACACATGCATGCACGCACGCACGCACACAGACACGTGCTTGCAAACACAAGTCACAAAGGTTTAGCTGCCCTTCCTGTTCTCCACCCCGCATGACTATGCCCAAGAATGTCTGTTCCTGACTCTTTTACAAGTTTCCTGCTCCAGACCTCCCGTTCCTGTACCTCCCCATCACTGTCTGTTCCTGATTACAGAGTCTTCTCCCATCAGCTGGAGGGCTTCTGCCAGACGACCCAGCGCACAGGTGCAAGGCAGTAGCGGCGGAGGCGAGGCAACACCGGTCTTGTCCAGCAGGTGGCAGCAGCCCCCAACATCAGGATTCCAATGGCCCTGGGCTCGCCCCAGCCCAAGTCCTTCCGATGGAAAACTCAAGCTGTGCCCAGGGCCTGGGAGAGCTCCCAAATTCCCAGCTTCCCCCAGGGCTCCTTTAGAGAAACACTGCTCATTCAAATGTGCAAATTTTTAACACTCCATCTGCAAACACACTGGGACTCAGACATGACCAGGTTCCTGCCCTAAAGATGTCCTGAGTCTACTGAGGGGACAGACCCTGTAGCCACACGTGACAGCAAGTGCTACCATTAGGTCTTCATGGAACATGCAGAAGGAGCCCAAAACGCATCCTTGGGCGCCCACAGAGGAATGACTGGAGGAGGTGATGTCCAGGAGGGAGGAGTAGCGGTCACAGCTAGGTGCATGGGGAAAGGAAGGACACAGGCTTGGGATACTGACATTGTGAAAAACCCAAAGAGGGGCATGCCATGGCTGCAGGGACTGCAGTGGGTGGGCACTGTGCCCAGCTGCTCAGGGAGGTAAGGCAGGGCCAGGCCACAGAGGACACGGCAAGTCACGTCGAAGTACCAGGACCTCCTATTGCCCAGGCCACAAGGAGACCTCACTGCTCTGAACACAGGGGAGTGGGGGTGCTCGTCCGGAATCCCAGTGCCTCAGGGGTCCGAGGCAGGAGGAGGAAGCGCCTGGGCAACTGAGTGAGACCCCTGTCTCAAAATAAAGGATTGTTCATGGGTGAGGGTGCAGCTCGGCAGCAGAGCGCCCGGGTTCCCTCCCAGTGCCACACACACGGGGGTGGGAAACAGATGCCAGCATTGGGGCTTCCAGCTGCCCCTCTAACTGGGTTCCCAGGGGGAATAAGCCCCGCCCTCCCACACATCCCCGCCTTCGTCACGCCCCCACGCCCACCTGGCCGCTTCCAATTCAAATATCCACACCTCTGCCCATGAATGCCCATGGCGACCTGCCCAGCAGCAGGGTCTCACGCCCTCGGCCCCAGCCATGTTTCTGCTCCTCTGTCTGTCCATCCCTGATCTGCTGGGAAACACTTTGCGTGGATCCTCAGCCCTGTCCGCACGCACGCACGCACGCACGCACTTCTGGACCGCAGCCCCTAACTTCCACCTTCACCCAAGCGAGCCTGCTCCTGCCTCCCACGTCTCCAGCCCCTGCTTCATCTTACTCCACACTGGCCACCCAGGGGACCCCTGCGTGCAGAAGGGACACCCGATGTCCCAGTCCGGAGCCACCTCCTTCCCATTCATTCTGGTAGCTAATCCTGCCAGCTGCCCCTCTAGATGTACCTGGGGTGTGACTGTCCCTCAGGGCCACCACTGCCATCACCCTTGCCCAGCCACTGCCATATCACCTAACTGGCGCCCCTGCTTCTGCCCTCAGCCCCTGTCCATCCATTTTCAACCCAGAGCCAGGCTGTCCCAGTCCAGGACGGATTTCATCCCTCCTGGCTCAAAACCCGCCTGTGGTTCCCAGGGCCCTTGGCCTGAACTCCAAGGACAAGCCTCCCATGACCCACCTGCCCTGCACTGTTTGGGCTCCAGCCCTTCTGGGCTTGTCCTCCCCACCCTGGTCCAGCGAGGTCCAGGCCTCCTGGCCTCCTTGTTCTTTCCTAGGTGTGCTTGGCAAGCTCTCTACTCATCCTCGACCCAAAATGCTCCTCCCGCAAACCCGACCAGGCTCAGTCTCACCTCCGCTGACATTAGCTCACAGGCCACCTGCTTAGCAAGATCCTGCCCACCAGCTAACGTCACCACGTAACCTGGAATTCCCCCACCCCAGCCCCGTCAATCCCTATTCCTTTTTTCCTTCTTTATCCTCTCTGTAGCATATTATTGTCACCATGATGTCACAGACCAAGGACTCCACAGGGGCAAGGACTTTTGTCTGGCTTGTTTTCTCCATATCCCCAGAATCTAGAGTGAGCAGTGCATAGTAGATGCTCAATAAATACCTTTCAAATAAAGGAATGAAAATCTAACCCACAAGGCTCCTCCGTCTCAACACAATGAAGTTTAGCGTTCAAGTCCTCCCTCCCTCTGGCCTCATCCGTCACCTATACCCACTGAGGCTCACTTGAGTATCACAACAGACCCTCGAAGTTCTCCAAGTAGAGGGCTCTGTTTGACAGCATGCCCCAGTCACCCCACTCCTGGGTTTTACCTTTTTTTTTTGGTAGCATGGATTGAACCCAAGGGCGCTTACCACTGACCCACATCCCCCAGCCTTTTAATTTTTTTTTTTAAATTTTGAGACAGGGTCTCCACTAAGTTGCTTTAGGCCTTACTGAGGTTGGCCATGAATTTGCAATCCTCCTACCTCAGCTTCCCAAGTTTCTGGAATTACAGGTGTGCACCCCTGCACCCAGCTTCCTGCATCTTTCTTTTGTCCACAGTGCTGCAACCTCACTCCTTCAACACCCCACTTGGATGTCAGTTGCTTAGGTCAAAATCCTTGTCTCCAGTCACCTTCTGGGAAGGCACTCTGGCTCCTTATCCTACTAAAACCAGATCTATATGCAGAGCAGTGGGCCCCGCAGAGCTTCCCTGTGGTATTTAATGAAAGAATGAATGTATGAATGAATGAAATATAAAGCTTACATCAGAAAGAGTTTAAGGTGAAGGGCACACATTCATTTCTTAATTTGTTTTTTATACTACCATTTCATATGTCTCATGACTGATGTTGGGTGACCCTGGGACTCTTCCTCCCTCTCCTCAGACAGCCGAACTGGTCTCCAGGGATGCACTGATGAAAGCTCAGGGGACCAGGAGCCAGGCAACCTCCCCTGCCACTGGTCCCTCATAACCCTGGTCAAGTTCCCCTAGCCGGTGTGACAAACGGGGTGCCACCAACCCCAGCTCTGCAGGGCATTCAAGGTTGAAACCTGGACAACTGGAAGCAGCAAGCCTGTCTCCAATGCCAGGTTACATCTTTGTGCCAGATTTTCCAGGGAAGAAGGGAAGGCTGGAGTGTGGCCCTAGCCTGTCACTCAGCCAGCTAACCTGTGCCAGAAGTCTGGGAGAGGTGCCAGGCCCAGAAACGCTGGGCAGCAGGAGCTGCATTGGCTGCAGAGTAATGCTTTGGCAGCCCTGGATAAGGCAAAGGGGAGTGGCTGGCCTGATGTTAAGAGGGTCTGAGCCGTGGCATGGAGGGGATGCTGGCACTGTGTGTATCTGTGTGTGGAGGACCTGAAAGTACATCTGTTAGGACTAGCCTCCACTCTCAGCCCTCCACAGGTGCTACTAAGATCTTCCCATTGGTCCAGCAGGAACCTGGGCCCTGAACTGAGCTGTTCCAGCTTCTCCATAGGAACTAGGACCTCAGGCCTGGGGCCGGAGCTCAGGGTTGAGAATGTGGGAAAAGGGGAAGGAGGAACCTGTAACTTAAATCTCCCTTTCCCAAATATCAAGGGGTTCCTGCATTTTGCTAGGTATGGAAACTAAAGGGAAAAGTGTGGTCACCCAGCATGGGACAAGAACACTGAAAAGTTGGGGGCTTAGGAGGCCGAGATGATGGAGAAGTGGGAAGAATAGAGGCTCAGAGGCTGGAACTCTCTGGGGGTGAATTTTGACTAGGGGAAGGAAGGGGCGTTGGGGGTCCCTGGTCAATAAAGCCAATAGGGGGGATATGAAGAGCCCTGGGAGTGAGGACACAGGGTCCAGACCCAGCAGCAGACTCGAAAGGGGGTTGAGGCAGGGAGGAACAGGGTCTGGGACTCGCGCCTCTGAAGACAGCCCGCCTGCAGAGGGTAGGACCCAAGCCCGGGTTGGGGGCGGGGCCGGGGCGGGGCCAGCCGGGCGCGGACGGCGCTGGGCGGGGCTGGCTGGGGCTGGGCCGGGGTCCCGGGGGCCGGGGCGGGGCCGGGCTGGCGTTGCGCAGCCGCGGGGCGGCCGCCGCGCATGCGGGGCTCACACGGTTGCAGCCGGCGCCGCTGCCACTCCCGGGAGCATGAAGGACCGAACCCAGGAGCTCCGCACGGTGAGTCCGGCCCCGCGCGCGGCCGCCCTCCGCCGGCGCCGGCGCGCCGCACACTCCCGCCCGGCTGGCGCGGCCCTGGGGCGCAGCCCGGCGCCCGCAGCCGCGGCGGGGGCGAGCCTGCCAGCCGGGACCCCGACCCCCTCCGGGTCCCGCCCCTCGGACCCACTTGGGGTCACGGGCTCGCGCGAGCTCGGCCGCGTTGGCCGGCGGACGGGAGACTGGAGCCTGGGGTCCTGGACAAACTTTCCGGCGGCCCCTGGTTTTGGGGGGCTGGAGGGTTAACGTGGGGGTTCGGCGCGGGACGACGGCTGACCTCTCCCCCGCCCGCGGAGCAGGTCTCGCCTCTGCAGCTCCGCTGCCCCTCGTGCAGCGCCTCCGGCCCCCTGGGTGGAGACCCGGCCGGGACCGCGCGGAACCCGCCCGGGCGGCCCCCCGCACGGAGCCCGGCCCGGGTGGGGGCGGCCTCCTGGGCGGGAGCCGCCTCCGGGGCGCCGCGCAGCCCGGCACCTGTGGCTCCCGCCCAGCACCTGTGGCTCCCGTCCGCCCGGTCGCAGTCGGATCCTCTGGCCACCCCGGATTTGGGAGGGGCACACCTGCCCCCCGTCCACCTTTGGGCTTCCCAGGAGCTCAGCCTGGCGTTTCCAGACCCTCCTCGGGCTCCCTGGTCTGCCTGCGACCTCAGTCTGTTTTTCCTCTGTGTTTCGGAGGCGCCTGGGGTGTGGTTCCAGGGGCGGGGTTCAGGGGAGTAGGAGGATGCACAGAGGTTCAGACTCGGAGCCCACCGACTCTCAACCCGGACAGGGGTCTCCTGCCACCTGCCCCTCATCATCGGGGCTCCCGTTCCCCTGGCCTCTCACTTAGGGATGGCAAGGAGAGGGGGGGCAGTGAAGGAAAAGAAGCCTGCCTAGGGCAGGCGCGGACCAGGCTCAGTACCAGGCAGTCTCATCTGCTCCCCGGACTGGCCCCGCCCATTGATCTGTGGGAGCCACCTAGTTCGTGGCTCCCCAGAATCCTCCTGTGCCCCCATTTAAAGCCAGAACCCTATGTCCCCTCATATGCAAAGTTTGAAGTGTCCTTGAGCTTTGGACTCCGTGGCTCTTGCTCTGCCAGAGGCTGGCTGGCTTTGTGCCTGGGCTGCCCCCCATTGTACCAGTCTTGTCTCCCGGGCAGACAGAGCCACGGGTGTTTGCCCACCTCCACCTCCCTGGCTCCTGCGTGCCACCCCTCCTGCCTTGTTTCTGGTTGGGCGCCCAGCCCCTCTGTGAACCCCAGGAGGCTTCAGAGGAAGAAGATGCTTTCTCCTGTCATCTCTGGTCTCTGAACACTTCCCCCGCAGCCCTGCGGTTGCCCTCAAGTTTCCTATGCCGCATCAGGTCTGCAGCGTGTCTGCCCATGACGAATGCCGCGTGCTGTATGTCCGTGTTAGGGCGCCTGCTGGGTCCCACGAGGGACTGCGTGGGAACCGATCCGTTGGGGGAACAGAGTCCCACATGCCTGCTGGCGGCCCTGGCTCATCAGCCTTCACTCCTTTGCTGAGGAGGAAACTGAGGCACAGGAAACCCAGTAGATGGAGAGAGGGGTGGTAGAAAGGGGCCTTGCCTGGTTCCTGGCTGGGACTGGGGAGCCCCCAGGAGAGCTCGGATTGAACTTGAACCCAGGTCTTTGCCCTCTTTCCAGATTAGCCTGGGTGGTCCCTTGGACGGTGGGACTTGACTTGGCTCTGAATTGTCTGCGCTGTCTCCAGGCACCCCAGCCCCACGCCAGGCACTCGGAGCCCGTGAAGGCTGACCTCATTGTGGCTGGCCCTGCTGGAGGGTTCCTAGCAGCCGCCAGGGGCAGCTGGTGGGAGCCCTCTCTGGCTGGGGTGGAGGTCGGTCCTTCCTAGAAGTCCCTTTCTCTCCAGGCCTGGGGCTTCCACCCATGAAGTGGAAATAGGAAAACCTAGAACCCAGCTTCTCAGGGCCAGAGGTGTAGTCCCCAGTCCCCTGCCTTCAACTGCACCTTTGGGGGAGTCTTTGAACCCCAGGACCTCTAGGAATAAAGAGGCCAGTGGTGGCAGGGCTCGACAGAGGCAGCGCTCAGGACAGCAGCTGTCCCTGCCCCTGCCTCCCTCCTCCTCCTCCTCCCTCCTCTCCCCCACCCAACGCCACCACATTTGGAAGGAAGGCGAAGGGAGCTTATTTATAAAAGTCACACTTGGAGAAGGAGCTGGCGCGCTTCCTCGGCTCTGCGGGCCAGGCCCAGCCCTCCAGCCTTCTCCAGCCCCACCTCTCATGGGCAGAGCCACCCTGTCCTACAGACCGATCCTGAAGGGAACCTTGGGGACCAGGGTGGGGGCCTCAACCTGCAGCAGGTTCTCAGAGATCAGGTTAACCCCAGGGTAGAGGTGACCTCAGAGGGGAGACAGGTGACAGAGCTGGGGAGACTTTGGGGGCAGGGTGTCCCCAGGCAGCCACACCCTGGCACATAGCTGTCCCCTTCTCCCTCCCAACTCAGAGGCCTTCCTGACTTGCCTCCTGGGGACTCCCTGGGGCTGGCCACCTGCCTTCCTGCACACCCTGGGCCACGTGGGTCTTGTGGGAGCTGCGGTAGGAGGCCGAGGGTGACCACAGAGGTCTGGAGCAGCCAGGAGACCCAGCCCCCAGCTTGCCCCTTGCTGCCTCAGCCACTCAGCTTGTGTCCCCATCTGTAAAATGGACCCAGTGTTCCTTGCCTCACAGAGGAGGTCGGAACCGGAGCAGGGTGGAGGCTGCCTCCTACCCTCCCATCAGCTCCTTCGAGGTTCTCAGAACGAACACTGACTTTGGGCACATCCCCACTCCAGGGTGCAGATGGAACAGGCCTTGCAGGGCCACCCAGTCTAGCCTCTGTCTTAAGCATCACAGAATTGAGGTTCAGAAAGGGGTTTATCTAAGGTCACACAGCAGAGCCCAGCCCCTTTCCAGGGCCGGAAGCTGCCTCCCTGGGCCCTGTGACAGGGCCTCTGCTGCCTGGGGACCTGGTGTGGGAGGCACACGGTGTACCCGGGCTGCAGCCCCAGAGACGGAGAGGGGAGAGACCCGGACCTCGGAGGGAGCCTGCTTTCCTGGAGACCCAGAGTGGCCTCTCCTTCCCCGCTGACTAGGCTCCGGGCCTCTCTGCACTAGTGATATTGACTTTGATTAGTCATTAAAAAGAGGAAGGGAAAAAAATAGCCCTGGAGGCAGACAACAGCGGGCTGGGCTGAGCAGTGACGAATCAACCTGCTGGCTGGCCTGACGCCATCGCCTGGGACGGCTGGAGGCTGCCGGCCGGGGAATCAGACTTGTGTCAGGAAGCTGTCCTGGAATCCAGGAGCCTCTGCCAGGAAGACCGCCGGGGCTGCCGGTAGCTGTGCGGGGAAGCTTGGGGCTTTCTGCCCCCGGCGGCTCCCGAGGGGGCTCGCGTGAGGCCTCTTTTTGGGGGCTGCACCTGCTCTCAGCCCTCCAGCTTCCCAGGTTGTGCAAGCTGGGGTGATGAGGCTGGACGGGACCGGCAGCTGGAGCAGGGAGCAGACCAGCCTCTGCTGGGGGTGCAGGGTGCTTTAAATCACTGAGCCTCACCAGCCCATCCCGAGTCCCCTTCCAGCTTCTCTGGGTGGAACCTGGGAAGCAGATTTTTAGAAGTCCCCTCCAGGGGATTCTGGTGCTGGACCAGGGTTGAGAACCCCAGAAAAGGGGGGAACCCCACCCAGACAGATGGGAGGTTGGTGGGATGCGAGGACAGAAGAGCAAGATACCCCAGGTTTCTGGCTTGGGGACCTGGGGCAGAGGGGGTTCTGGCTGGAGTCTTAAGGAGGGGGCTCTGGAGAAAGGTGGAGCCTAGCATTGGCCAGGTGGCTGGCAAGATGCCCACGTGGTACTGGGGCACATCTGTCCAGCTCATTTGGGCCTTTGGGCCTGTGGCTGCCCGTAGCTCCAGCTGTCACCTCCACGCCAGAGCTTCCTAATCCAGCCCTCTTTCCGGAGCTTCTGCTGTAGATTCCCAAGGGAGCTGGGGCCCTAATCACCCAAAAGATACCTGGGTGCCCACTTCACGAGCAGGTTCGGTGCCCACTCTGGCCAAGACGCCAGGGAGACGGCAAGCCCGCCTCACCACATCATCCCGTTCCGTCTTGGTCAAGAAAGTATCAGGGTGGGGAGCCGAGAGAGGCAGGTGGAACTCTGATGTCTGCCACCCCCAGGCCGTGGAAATGGATTGAAGGTCAGAGTTGGTCTGGAGGATGTCTCTAGAAGGTGCCACAGGGCTCTGGTGGGGATGTACTTGAGGTTGCAAAGAGCATCATTGGTGAAGAGCCACCAGCATCTCACAAACCACAACGAGGATCAGAACATACACGAAGAAGACACAAAATAAGAAAAAAGTTCTTTGCTTGAGCCCCAAATCCAACACACACACACACACTGGTGGGAAAGGGCTTAGGGTTTTCCTTGTCAGGAGGCACTACACTAATGTGTCTCCGGCCACATTAATAAAGGTAGACCATTTAGAAAGAGGAAGGAGGCAGGACACAGTGGCACATGCCTGCGATCCCAGCTACTTGGGAGACAGGAAGGCAAATCACAAGTTCAAGGCCAGCCTGGGCAATTTAGTGAACCTGGTCTAAAACTAAAATGTCCTTGGCATTCCACCTTGGGCCAAACCACAGGAAAGGGAAAGAATGTCTAACGATGGAGTCTGCCCAAGATGTACGGAGCTGCCCAGGGAAGCTACTGAGCTCTCTGCCACAGGAGGCATGCTAGCTGAGGCTGGAAGTGGAGGCCACAGGACTTCTCGGGTCTTTGGGGGCCTGAGAGTCTACAGCTGTGGTTTGTGTAGGGCTGTAAATAGTGTGCGTGGGACTAGAGGAGGGACGCCCTGGTTGGTAAGGAGACCTCCCGTTCCAGCCACAGGAGTGCGCTCAGGTCTCAGGACGGGGCAGTGGGACAGAGCGGGGGCTGGGAGTGGGAGGTCCTGAGGGGGACGGTGCCCCTGTCTTTGGTGCATCCCCTCCCGGTTCTGCAGGGACCACGGCTGGTTTGACTGCAGCCATGAGCCCTGGCCCTGAACCCTCTGACTGGCCTGAGCCACCCTGAATGCCATCTGTGGGGTGGACCCTGGCCCCTTCCCGCCTCCCCGCCAGCCCTGTCTTGGAGAAATTTCCTGGCCCAGCCCTTAGCCCTCTGGGAGTCGTGGTGGCCACAGGCTGGAGCCCCCTGGACGGCGGGGGAAGATGGGGTCCTGACAGATGGGCAGGCTGAGGCCCGGGTCCCAGGGGTCTCTGAGGGCATGACATGGGCCCAGCAGGGCTGGTGCTGCCTATCCCCTCTGGACATTCTCCTTGCTGGGGAAGGAGCTGGAACCTTCACCCCTTCCCATCCTCGTCCTTCTCTGAGCAGAGGGTGCATGATGCTCGAAGGGCAAGGACCCCTGGGGCCACTTCCCAACCTGCCTGGCCGCCCAGGACAGAGTGGGACCTGGGTTTCCCTAGAAAATGCTCTGACAGTCCCTGAGCCTGGCATGGTCCAGCGGTGTGAAAGTGGCGCCCAGATTCTGTGTCTGGGGTGGGCTGGAGGGGGAGGGGCGGCCACCTGGCAGCAGCCACACTCCCCTGTGGGGAGGGGCAGCGGGTTTATTTTAGCAGCTGGGGGAGGAGGTGTGAGCTCCATGGGAGGAGGCCCCTGAGCTGCCTCCAGAAAAGCTCCCAGCCACCCTGCTCTCCCGGTGGGTCCCCACTTGGCTGGGTAGTGGGGCCCCTGAACATCTCCGCTGTCCACCCTCCCCCATCCTCCCTCCTTGAAGCCAGGCGTCAGTGTCCCCATTTCACGGAGGAGCAAACAGACAGAGGGCTGTCCCTCAGTGGTCAGTGTCCTGGGCCCAGCCCGATGGTCCCCTGAGCTTTCCTAGCCCCTGACCTCCACCTGCTGAGAGAGCAAGGCAGGGCCTGTCCCCAAGGGACCCTGAGCACTGAGGTGTGGCTGAGTCCTAATCCCCAGCTTGAGAGGCAGCACCCCCTGTCCTGGGCAGCTGCCCGGCTTCGCTGTGGAGAGGGACCTTGGGCAGCAGTGTGGACTGATCCCAGCTGACTCAGGTGTGGGGTGGACAGTAATGACTATGGCCAGCACACCAGGAAGTCAGAGGCGTGATCACTGTCTGCCTGTGACAGGTGGCTTTTGTGCAGGTGCCCTTGGGGCAGTTGGGCGGGGCTGCACCTGTGACCATGGCCTGAGGGGCAACGTGACCTGCCCCTCCTGCCCACTGGCTCTGCTCTGTGCTGTGAGGAAGGAGCAGCAGGGTCTCTTGTGGAGGCTGACACCAGTAGTTCGCCACACAGGCAGCATTGCTCAGGCCCATCTGGGTGCTAGGCGGTGGTCCCACGTCTGAGCCGTCCACCTTGTGGGACAGGGTTCAGTGATGCCAGGCCTGAGGTTGAAAAGGCAGGCGTCGCCTAGGGGGCCCAGCCTGGAAGGGAGCTTGGGAGCTCTGGGCTCGCTGAAGACCCCGGGGCCTGGAGACAGAGCTCTGCTTGCAGGCAGTCTGTCCCAGCCAGCACGGGGCCCAGAGGGGTCAGCCAGAGGCCTGGCCCACCTGTGGGCTCTCTTCAGTTTTGGGACCACGCCCTGAGCTTGGCTTGCCTGCCTGTGGCCCGGCCTTCCAGCTACTGGGAGGGAGTCCCTAACCTGGAGGGGAGACCGGGTCCCGTCACCAGCTCGACAGCCACCACCTCTGTCCTTAGGCTACGTGCTCTCTGATCTTCCAGGTCTCACTGGCTGAGAGACAAGGGCAAGCAGAACTGTCCCTGTCCCTGCCCAGAGGCCCCCCTGAGGGAGTCACAGTTGGCACTGCTGCGTTCATACACATGCTGTGCAGCTCGGGGTCTGGGTCCAGTGGGGCTCGGGGGTCCTGCACAGGTCCACTCATGTATGCACAACCCTGAGCAGGCCAAGGACAGCGACGATGACGATGACGTCACAGTCGCCGTGGACCGAGACCGCTTTATGGATGAGTTCTTTGAGCAGGTGAGAGCCGGCCTGCCCTGTCTCCCTGCGCCCTGGCAAGACACGGTGGCCTCTCTCACCCCTGAGCTGGGCCCAGGGACACCCCGAAGGGCCCCATTGGAGGGGGAATGTGCTGAAGTTCAGAGTGGAGCAGAGCTCACGCCCGGAACCCACCTCGGGCCTGGCGCAGCCCTGATGCATCTCCTGGGGTGACCCTCTTCTGAGCAAGCCTGGGGCCCATGCTGCCTGTCCCCGGCTTTCCTCCTGATCCCCTGGCCTTGATCCCCAGGTGGAGGAGATCCGAGGCTTCATTGACAAGATTGCAGAGAACGTGGAGGAGGTGAAGCGGAAGCACAGCGCCATCCTGGCCTCCCCCAACCCTGACGAGAGTGAGTCTGGGGGCCTGGGGGCCAGGCCGGCCAGGGAGGGCTCCCAGACTCAGCATCCGGCACCGCTGGGGCTGGCGGAACAACTGTCACGTCCTGCAGTGGAGGGGCCATGCCGTGGCCACCAGTTGGACCTGGGACTCTAGGGAGACTTGGGTGGTGGGAGGGGCACCCTCCTGGGGCCTGGGGGTCATGTGAGCAGCCCTACCCTCCCTGGGCACCCTGGATTTTTCCTGAGGCCACAGGTCTGGGATTCTGGGAAGGAGGGAGCTGTCTGATCAATAGGAGGTGGCCCTGCCAGCCCCGCCCCTGCCGCCTCCCTGGGGAGCAGATGGCTGCTCCGAGGCGTCAGCGCTGTGGGAGGGCAAGCCGGCCAAGCAGGCAGAGCTTCCGGCAGGAGCTGGCAGCCCTGGCACCTGGCCACTTGGTACCCAGGAGCTGGGCATTCTCACGGCTCCAGGAAGCCACCTCTCTCCCTGTGCACGAGGAGCCGCGTATACCTGGGTTCCACTCTGTCCCCAGACGAGTCCGGTGACCCAGCCTCACATTCCTTTTGAGATACTGATTAATACACCAGCGTGTACCAGGTTGCCATGAGCAGACCCGCCCAAGGTCGTCTCTCTGGAGGGGGAGGCACTCGCCCCAGACCCAGGGAGGCAGAGACTGGCCCCTATGGCGGGACCCTGGCGGCCACCTGGACCCAGAGCCCGCTGCCTGCCCGTGGGTGCTCTGCTCCTTGCAGCTGGCTCACCTCTCACCCCTCCAGCTTCTCTGGAAGGTGCTAGCCCGAGAGGCCTATGAGGAAGCACAGGAGAGGGACACGCCAGTGCCGATGTCACACTTCACCCCCATGCCAGAGATTTGTCACGACGTGTGTCTGCCATCTGTATCTGGGTCACCACATGACCCCGTGTGGTTGCTCCTGCCGAGGGTCGGGTGGCGGCAGCGGGTGAGAGCAGAGTACTCGCAACTGCCCCACAGGGTGGCACAGCAGCAGAGCCTCCCTCAGGCCCCGTGCCACCGTTTACTTCTCCCACTGTGTGCCACAGAGGGGGGACTGTGTGCGCGAACTGAGCAGTCGAGACCTGGCTGAGTGCCAGGCGTGCAGCAAGGGGAGGGGGCTCCCATCGGGCGCCAGGCCGAGCAGAGTGAAGTCAAGCTGGCAGTAGGTGGGGGGCTTTCCTGGGCAGAGCTGGCGCTGCCTCCTCTGGGGGCCGCCATCCGGCTGCGCTATTTTGGGTCTGAGCAAAAGAGGCTGAGACGTCAGAGCAGCTGGTAACCAAGTTTTCCTTTGTTTGCACGGAGGCGGTGCCCACCTCCATCCACTCTGTGGAGACCCCACTCCACCCCACTCAGGTTCCTCCTGGGAGTGGCCCATGCCCAGGCCCTGCCTGATACACCACCATTGATACTCCTTTCTAGCCCCAGAGCATATGGGTGGCAAGGTGACAGCCAGGAGCCCAGTCCCAACTTCTGGGGGAGTCCTAGGGGCTGTCTGGGGCTTGGGTGTGCCGGGAGCGCCCCAGCAGAGGCAGCTGACCCCTCTCAAGGAGGGGGCAAGCTGAGCACCCTCATGGCCTCTGCCAGCCTAGGAGGAAGGTCCTAACTGGAATGAGAGCCACAAGCACCATGCCACTGCCCTCCTCTGCCTTCACCCTGTGGCCACAGCCATCTGTCACCTCCAGGCCAGCTGTGCCCAGAGGGCCTGCCTCTGAACCTCCTCAGCTCCCACCAGGCCAGGTGCCTCCTTACCCAGCTGCTGCTTGGAGCTTGGCACCTGGGGTGGGGCAGCTTTGCAAGGAGACCCAGGTCTGCCCACTAGGGCATTTGCAGTCGAGACTCCAGGGAGTCCGGGGTGGGTGAGGCTTCTGTCCGCCTGGCCCCTGTCAGCCCACTGGCTGGCCATGTACCCTCTGGAGCCACCAGGTACAGTACAGCTAGGTGAGCCTGCATCCCTGCCTCACTCAGGCAGGCATCGAGTAAATGTTCCTCAGTGCCAGCTCCAGCCTCGCCAGCTGCTCCACAATTATTTCTGCCTTAAATTTAGCCCCATCTGTTATCTCCAGGGGGTGAGGGAGCCAGTGAAGGAGGAAGGAGGCGCCTCGGAAGCAGTGCAGGGGGCGTGAGGCACAGCTGCCAGGCCCTGGCCCTGGACTGGGGGTGCAGGCAGAGCCTTGGCCCAGGGGAGGGGAGACCTTTAACTCTGGGTCTGCCCAGAAGCCCCCACCAGGCCTGCAGTGCCGGAGGTGGAGCCAGCGTCAGGCAGGGGTGACCTGGGTGTCCACACCCCGCCCATTGTGCCTCCCCAGAGACCAAGGAGGAGCTGGAGGAGCTCATGTCGGACATCAAGAAAACCGCGAACAAAGTTCGGTCCAAGTTGAAGAGTGAGTCGCAGGCGGGGCTGAGACCTGGTGATCCCGGTCTGCTTCCTGCCAGCTGCCCTTGGGGTCCACTGGCCATCCCCCCAGGAGCCACGGTGCTGGATCTTGCCTTCTCCTTCACTGACATACCACCTGTTGCCCACCACCCTGGGCCCTTGTGCACAGCTTCCTGGTGGAAAGGGAGCAGCAGGGGCAGAGGGTGGCCTGAGCCACCAGACCCAGCACCCAACAGATGCACATATACTGGGGTGCTCCCAAGGCCCCACAGGTGGCCCCTTCTGCTTCCTCTCCATTCAGGTCATTCATAGACCACCCCACCCCCACCCCCGCTGGCTGTGGGGAGCCAGATCCTGGGTGCGGGCTGGGGGCGGTGGTGAGTGGAGCAGGCTGTGGCTCAGCGGCCATATGTCCCCCAAGGCATCGAGCAGAGCATCGAGCAGGAGGAGGGCCTGAACCGCTCGTCCGCAGACCTGAGGATCCGGAAGACACAGGTGCGCCCGGACTCAGGGCGGGTGGGCATCCGAGGCTCTGGGTCACGATGGGGCCTGACACTTGTCCCTCTGTCTCGGACCCCCAGCACTCCACGTTGTCCCGAAAGTTTGTGGAGGTCATGTCGGAGTACAATGCCACGCAGTCCGACTACCGCGAGCGCTGCAAGGGCCGCATCCAGAGGCAGCTGGAGATCAGTGAGCGGTGGGCGGGGCCTGTAGGGAAGGGGCGGGGCCCGGAGGGACGGGGCGGGGCCGGGCTGCCTGGAGCGGCTGGCTCAGTATGACCCCACCTCCAGCGGGCAGGACCACCACCAGCGAGGAACTGGAGGACATGCTGGAGAGTGGGAACCCTGCGATCTTTGCCTCCGGGGTGAGTGTGACCCACCCCTCCTGCCACCACTAGCAAGGCCCCACCCGGCTGTGTGTGCAGGGCGCTCGGCCCGGTCTGTTTGGACGCAGCCGCACTGGGGCAGGTTTTAGAGGAGTGTGGGGATAGTGGACCGCAGACTTGTGTACTTGGTGCCTTGGTTGGATCCACTTCCTTGCTATCCGTGGTCATTTGCCAGGGGCCTCTCCCATCATCCCCAGGATTGGCTTCCTCTCCTGGAGGACATTTGACCATCTACTTTCTGGTGAAGCTCTGTGCCCCACCGAACAGGAGGAGACTCACCAAGGAGGTGGCAGAGGCTGTGGGTTCCAGAGGAGAGGGAGGGTGTGGGGGAAAGACGCTCTAGGCCAGGACCTGGCTTGGTCAGCTGGTCAGCTGGGGCTAAGGATGGTCACCTACTGTGCAGCAAGCACAGGTGGGGAGTGTACTGGCTATGTGTGACAGGTAGCAATTGAGTCACAAAGAAACCAGGTCTCATCTCGTAAAGTGGAGGGCCGAGCAGGAGGTAGGGGGCTGTGGCCGGAGAGGAAGCCTCCCGCCCGGCTTCCAGACCCACTCTGCCCGACCCTCTGCCTTCCTCTGTGGCCTTGGCCCTCCTTGTCCTGGTCCCCACGCCTCAGCTCACTGATCTCCCCCTAGATCATCATGGACTCCAGCATCTCAAAGCAGGCTCTGAGCGAGATCGAGACCCGGCACAGTGAGATCATCAAGCTGGAGAACAGCATCCGCGAACTGCACGACATGTTCATGGACATGGCCATGCTCGTTGAGAGCCAGGTGAGTGCCCAGGCCCACTGCCGCCCCAGCCCACTGTGGCTCCCAGGGCTGCACTGACCTTCCCCTTTCTGCCCAACACGCTGCCCACCCCGGAGGACCAAGTCCTCAGGTAACGGACCCACCAGCTGTGGGAGGCCCTGCAGAACCCTCTGCTCCCCACGCGCCCTCCCTCTGCATGGCTCTGCTTGGCCTTTCAGTCCCCCAGGCCCCGCATGTTCCCCAGCCCTGCCGTCTGTTCATCAGCTGTCTATCAGGGGCCACTGCGGACCAGCTGCTTTTCTAGGAGCTGGAGGTGCAGCCGTGACCCGGAGAGGGAGGGCCCTGCTTCCTTAGCCCTTGGCTCTGGGTGGAAGGGCAGCTCCTGTAGAGCTCACCTGGAGTGTCCTGGCGCCAGGTGCTCTGGAGCCACCAGGGAGAGGCAGAGTGTGCCACGCCGGGCTCAGGCTTGGAGTACCTCGGGTCACCTGGAAGGCTTATTGTCAGTCTCCTGGTCCCCATGCCCAGGAACTGAGAGGTTGAGGCAGAGGCCTGGACATGCAATGGCGCCCGGTGCTTCTGGTCTGAGGGCCGCACGGGGGAGCACTGGGGCGTGTGCTCTGATACTGGGTATCCAGTGAAAGGACTTCCCCTGCAGGAAGAGCTGGCCCCAGGCACAGGGACCAGCACTGCCCAGGTCCCCAGCCAGGCAAGAGCTGGACTTATTTGAGGAACAGAAAGAAGGCGGGGTGGGAGAAGAAGCTGCTGGATGTCGAGGCCTCAGCGGGCTGTGCTGGGCACCTGGAGGTGCCTCTGCTTGGGCGGGGGGGGTCCAGCATGAGAGTGACGTGGCCTCGGGAAGTGAGGGAGCCGTGACGCTGCTGCTGCATCCTGGCGACTTGGACTTGCAGAGGGAGATGGCCTTTGTTCCTCCCCCTTGCTTTTTCTTGGTGATTGTAGTTGTAGGTAACAGGTGTGTTCCACGTTCACGGAGCTGGCGTCGTCCCTGCTGTCCCTCTCCCCGCCCTCCTCCCCTGCTTCCTCTCCCTGGCTCTTGGTGAGACCCCACCCCTGCCTTTCTTTTTCTTCTCCAGCTTCCTCAGAGAGAAAACATCCAACCTTTGACCTTCTGAGTTTGGCCGTCTTCACTTACTGTTCTTAAGTTCCATCCATTTTCCTGCAAATGACATAATTTCATTTTTCTTTATGACTAAAATTCCATTTTGTATTTACGCCACATTTTTTTACCCGTCCATCCATCGATGGACGCCCAGGCTGGTTCCTTGGCCTGGCTATTGTGAATCATCTGTGTCACCGGAAGGAGGACTTCAGCTCTTCAGGATACAATTCTGAGAAGCAGTATGGCCGAGTTAGGGTGGTTCCGTGCCGTCTTTTGAGGAACCTCCCCGCTGGTTCCCACAGTGGTGGTACTAACGAGCAGTCCCACCACTGGTGTCCGGGTTCTTTCTGTCCTCGTCCTTGCCAGCGTTCGTTTGCATTCTCAATGACTGCCGTTCTGACTGGTGCGAGATGGAATCTCAGTGCAGTTTTAATTTGCATTTCCCTAATTGCTAATGATGTGGAACATTTTTCATATATTTGTTGGCCACTTGTATTTCTTCTTTTGAGAATTATCTGCTCAGTTCATTTGCTCACTTAATAACTGGGTGGTTTTGGTTTTTGTTATTTCTGGTGTGAAGACTTTGAGTTCTTCATGTATTCTGCATGTTCATCCTCTGTCAGAAGACTAACTGGCAAAGATTTTCTTCCATTCTGTAGGTTCTCTCGTCACCACCTTGTTTCCTTTGCTGTGAGGGGCTTTTTGATTTGATACCACCCCATTCGTTAGTTCTTGTCAGGAGTCCTGTGGAGAGAGTCATTGCCCGGAGTGTTGGCCCTACATTCTCTCCCTGGAGTGGCGTAGTTTCTGGCCTGATTCCTAGGATGACACACCTTTGCCTGGAGTCTCGTGTCCCAGTCAGATTGGCCCCTGGAAGGAGCATGAGGCCAGACCCCAGGGCCCAAGAGAGCTGTAGGGCTGGGAAAGGGATCTTAAACCAGAGCTGGATGGAACCATTGTATCTGAGGAGGATGGGGTGGGGGACTTACCAGTGGGCCCCTCGTGAGCCATGGCCAGGGCAGGGTCAGACTCCAGCCCACACGCTCCTGCAT
Organism: Sciurus vulgaris; assembly: GCF_902686455.1. Classification (NCBI taxonomy): domain Eukaryota; kingdom Metazoa; phylum Chordata; class Mammalia; order Rodentia; family Sciuridae; genus Sciurus; species Sciurus vulgaris. The sequence goes on along the minus strand of NC_136479.1, from coordinate 35,317,208 downwards.
GTGTCTTCCTTTGCTGGGCACAGGTGGGGAGGTGTCAGGGTCCTAACTGGGCCTTCTCTGCATGGTCCCCACCCCTTGGCTGAGACTGCATGGCTGGCTCCAGCCCCAGGACGGCTGCCCCAGGATGGGAAGAGGTGGGAGCTGCCCCCAGGAGCCTTTGTGCCTGGCCAGGGTTCCTTGCCTGGGGTCACAGGTGAGAAGTTGCAACTGGGCCTCCTCGAGCCCCCTTCTCTCTCTCTCTCTCTGCCCCTTCAGGGTTTTCTTCTGGGGCCCTCTCCTGAGCCCCCTCCCTGAAGAGGGAGCCCTCTGGAGTTTGGATGCCCCTGGCTCTACAGGGGGAGATGATTGACAGGATCGAGTACAACGTGGAGCACGCAGTGGACTATGTGGAGAGGGCCGTGTCTGACACCAAGAAGGCCGTCAAGTACCAGAGCAAGGCGCGCCGGGTCAGTAGTCAGCACCCATTGGTGCCTGGGCCCATCCCACACCCCTTCCCATCCTGCAGCTACCCTGCCCCCACCAAGCTCCCTCACCTCCCGTTACTACACACTCCAGGCTGTCGCCCCTGCCCTTGGCTCTCCCAGATCCTCTGGCCCTCAACCCTCTTTCTAGCCCCTCTCCAGCGATGACTGCTCCATAGTAACCTCCCCGCTCTGGCTGAGGCTCTCCCCTCTGCCTCTTGCAGAAGAAAATCATGATCATCATCTGCTGTGTGATCCTGGGCATTGTCATCGCCTCCACCATTGGGGGCATCTTTGGATAGAAGCCACCTACCTGCCACTCCACTCTGGACGGGCCATCCCGAGCAGGCCCTGGCTGCTGCTGCCTGGCTGGGCCGCCCTCCCACCCCGCCTCCTGGCTCGGAGCCCCCTCCCTCCACCTGTTCTGCCCCCTCTGCCCTGGGCTTCCCTCTCCCCTCTCTGCCCTGAGCCATGTCGTGTGCATGATATTTGTGACAGTGTGTGTCTGTAGAGGCGGCAGAGGGGAGCAGGGCAGGGAACAGCTGGGGGCCAGGAATGGGACTGTGGGGGAAGATGCAGGTCCTGCCCAGCTAGCCAGCTGCCACAGGCCGTCAGGCCTGGGATCTAGGCTGCTTCTGAACCCCAACCTTGCTTCCACCTCACCTGACCATCTTCCCTATCCTCTGGGCTCTCCAGTTGCTCCCCCAGCCAAGCCCCCTGAAGGGTGGGGACCAGCTGACCACATGGTGCTGCTTTTTGGGTTAGGGGAGGGGTTCCCTGGGGGGATGGCCCAGCACTAGGCCTCTACTTGCTGACCACTGCCAGGAGGCTCGGGGCTGTGGCTGCTGGCCTGCCGAGACCAGGCCCTGTCAGTGGGGCAAAGCTCCGCAGGTCCTCAGCCTCAGCCTCAGCCTCAGCCTCCCTTCACACAGCCCCCGGACCTGGGAGCAATTTCTTTGGGCAAGACCTGACCCCAGGTGACCCACGGGAAGAGGATGGCTGGTGCCCAGTTTCCAGGGGCCCTCAGAACCAGGAAGGCTGGCCTCTCCCTGTGAAGGCTGCAGCGTGGGCTGGCCACCTACCAGTGGGCGCATCAGCTGGGACCTGGAGCCAGCCTGCATGTTGCAGACAGCAGTTCCTGCCTTCCTGCTCCCAGAACCAGACGTCACCTCGGGCCTGCAGGCTCACCCTGCCCTGCCGTCCCCACTGATGTGCCCCATGGTGTCAGGGTCCCAGATGCAGTATTCAGCAGCCAGCCATGGAGGGCTCCCTCCCTCCCCTGCCATCTTGGGGCTTCAAGTCAGAAACATGCCCCCAGATCCCCTTCTTGTGGACCGGCAGGGAGTGTGCATGCGAGTGCATGCAGCAGGGACGGGCTGCGTGGGGTGCCCGCGTCCCTCGGCTTTGCTCCTGCCCAGTGACTGTGACCACTGTCCGTGTTGCCTTCTTGAACTGCGGCTTCTCCTCCACCCCTTCACCAAAGGTCTTGGTACAACCAGCTGCCCATTTTGTGAACTTTTTATGTAGAATAAACATTTGTATCTGTACTGTAGGGCCTGTGCTCTCCATTTCTTACTGGCTGCAGTGACCCTGGGCGTTAACAGAAGGGGCTCAGCTACCAAGGATCCTAGCCGCCCCTGGCTCACGTGCCAAAACCGCCATCTGGCCATTCACTGGGCAACATCCAGCCTTTCCTGTGAGGACAGGTCCAAAGTCCCGCCCTCACTCCTGGTTAGGTGGCCAGGGCCTTTGACACAGGCGAGGCCTACAACCTGATCCCTGGGGGAGATGCCACTAGGGTTGAGCCTTCCGGGCCCTAAGCCGCCCCTAAAGGGCTCGGCTCCTGCTCATGCCTGTGCCTGTCCCTCCACCCCAGCCCAGCCCTTCGACACTGAATCAGCCTGCCAGCCTTGCGCCTCACACCCCAGAATAGGGTCTGCCCCTCTGACCACTCCCAAGTGGGCAGCAGATGGCCCCCAACCACTTCCCCAGGACCTCTGACCACTTCCAGTTGGACAGGAGATGGCCCCTGAGGCAACCAAGTGCTGGACTAGGTAGCACCACCTGCCAAAACCAAGGAGGCAGAGGCCTGGGCAATGGGCGCCACTGACACATGCTGCCCTCACCACCCTGCCCAGCTCGGCAGGTCACAGGTGACCGGGGCCGAGTTCAAGGAGCCTACCCAATCTCCTTGCCGATCAACAGAACACCCGCCCGGCTAGATCTCTAGACAAACTCTCGCCTGGGAGTCGTGCAGCCCCCAACAAAGGGACCAGGGTCGCTGCCAGAGCTGGAGTTCCACATAAAGTGGTTTATTGCTTTTAGAACAAAACAAAAAGTCCTTACATTTTTATTGAAAATAATTTTAGAACTTTTCTAAAATACTCTGTTGTCAACTGCAGAAGTAAACACTTCAAAACAGAAACCCTCCGAGGCGAGCGCTGAACTGACGGCACTGCTCCCGTCGGGGTCCCAGGCGTCCCACGGTGGCAGCCGCTCAGAAGCGGGGCTTGCGCTTGCGGCCAGTGTACTGGGTGTCGGGTCGAACTTCCCTGTGAAGATGGCCGTCTCAGAATGAAGAGCTCTGCAGCCTTCCTGGCAGGTGAGCCCTCGGTGGCCGTCACCCCTGCCCGCTACTCACTTGCCCTGACGCCGGCGGCGCTCCTTCTTCTCCAGCACCCACTCTCGGCTCTTCTTTACCAAACCTCGCCGCGCCATCCTGTGCCGAGCCCTGGGCCAGAGACGTGGCCATGAGCGATGGACAGAGCTGCCAGTCAGCACGTGCCGGCAGTGTGGGAGTCCCCGGGTAAAGGTGGCCTCAGTTACCCCTTCCTGAAGTACTCTCCCTTCCAGGGCAGTGTGGTCCTGACAGCCCCCTTCTTAGTAGCCGGCGCTGGGCCAGAGGTGTGTGGCCTTTGCCTGGGCATCGCTGTGGCAGACGAGCCGGGTGCACCTTTCCTGCTTATAGGGGCTGCACTACTTTGGCCAGGAGGTCACAGAGCTGGCAGTGCCCGAGGAAAGCCAGAGACAGAGGGCTGCCACACAGGGCCCTTGTCAGGGTCTCAAGTTAGCACGCTCGGAACAGACCAAAGGGGCTCCCAGCGAAGTGTCTGAGGTAGGAAAACAAGGCTGTCCAGCTCCAACTAGCCCTGACGATAACCCTCAAAGGCTAATCTTGGCCCCCAGCTCTGGCTGAGGAGAAGGGAACCCCACAGCACCATGGGAGAGAGGCCATGAGGTGAGAGGAAGCCCGGCTGGTCCAGCAAAGCTACATCCCCACCTGGCAGCTGGATCAAACGCTTGCGCGTAACAGGCCCTTCCAGAGCACCTGCAGGGACAGCCCCTGGAACCAGCCTTGTCCTCCAAGCACCCAGGAGCCCGCTGCAGCACAGGCCACCCTCTCTAGGCAAAGCCTGCAGAGGCCTAAGAGCTGCTCAGGGTGTGCAGGAAGAGGGGCCCAGGAGGGAGGAAGGATGGCCAGAAGGGCCCAGAAGACCCAGAGGGTCCAGAGAAACAAGCCTGATGAGCGCCGAGGAGCCCACTTAACCCATCCTGTCATGTGGTGCCCGGCAGAAGCAGAGCCCCGGAGACTCTAAAGAAGCACAGGCAGCAGTGGGAAAGGCCTGGGGGATGTAAGGGAGCAGGTGAGGCTGAGGTGTGGCCCACAGGCCAAGAGAAAAGCAGGGTGGTAAGAGGAGAGGGCGGGGCCTCTTGGGGGTTTAAGAGGAGGGAAGCGCAGGCACGGACTCACTTAGGTAAAGGCTTCAACTTGTTCCTAATCCACCTGTTTGTAACTGTCCTCCATGTGATTAGACAGAAGTGACAGTAACAGAAGGCAGCAGCCCACACAGAGGAACGGAGCAGGAGCCTGCAGAGCAAGGGGGCCACGAGGGGCCACAAGCCCTCACACCTGCTCACTGTGCTCCACGCTATGTGACAAGGCGGAGTCCCCCAGCTCACCTGTTTACAATAAGGACACGTGGTCAGCAGACTCAGATGTGAGGAAAAGGGACCCTAAGACACAGGTGGGAGCCAATAAGACTGCACCTCCTCTGCAAAGCAGACCACCGATGAGAACCAAGAGGAGGACCACAGAGGGGCCCAGGGCTAGAGGTGTGGTCTCTGGTGGCCACAGGGACACACACGCTTTTCACTACTGCTGGCCTCCCAAACTCTGACCATCTGCCTATGTTTCCTCTTGAAGGTCTCAAAGGTCTCAAGACCTAGTTCATCACGCAGAACTGAGGAAGAGCTTCCTCTTCGCCACCACACGATCAATCACTCCTCCAACGACCACCCAGGTTTCACTACAGCTGGGGATACAAATAACAACCACGGAAACAAAAATGCATGACCAAGAGCAGGGACAAGTGGAGAACGAAGCGAAGGGAGGCAAGCGCAGACAGGCGCAGAAGTGACGGGAGATGACGCACATTTTGGAATAGGGCTCAGTCTCACTGCTGAGCAAAAAAGAAGCAAGAAAGAGGTGAGGACTGAGCGACAGTCCAGGTCAGATTTGGGGCATGTGTTGAGGAAGGAATGACTGAGAAGGGGAGGAAATCTGGGGGTCTGACATGCCTGTGGCGTCAGGCCAGGGTATGAGGCACCTGGGAAATCTGCAGCAGGACTGAGACTCAGGACGCTGAAATCCTGGCAGGTATAAATAAAGCGGCATGGAGAAGCAGGCCAGGCTGCCCCAGCACGCAGCAGGGCTGCGAGAAAGCAGGACGGGGTGGAAAGCCAGGAGAATGCGTTCAGAAGGAGCGGTCCCTGTGTCAGACCCCACTGAGTGGGCAGCTGAGACGAGGACAGCAGGGGATAGGACTGAGACCTGAGGCAGAGCTGGCAAGATGGGATCAGTGGGGAAGCCGATGGCCTGCTCTGAGTGGGGCACTGGCCAGGAAGCAGCCTGCTAGGATGGCGGAAGAGGAAGCAGGCGGAGGTAGGCAGGAGGAGCTGCTTCCCTGGGAAGCAAACACGGTGACAGCAGGCAGCTGATCTGGGTTGAGGGAGGATCTTTTCTAAAACAAGAAAGATTGTGTGCGGATGTGAACAACAGGAGAGTCGACCCAGGAGAGTCGAGATGAGGATGCAGAAGGAAGAGGAAGCCAAGAGCCAAGCCGGGAAGGGGTCCAGGTGCGTGGAGAGGGCAGCCTCGGGGAAGGGGGGGGCAGTCTGCCACAAGGGGCAAGAGCAAGGGCATGTCCGGGCTGATGAAGGGATCCAGAAGGCCCTACACCCCAGCTTGAAGCAGGAGCAGGCACAGTTCAAGAGGGATGTCCAGCTGCAGTCCCACCCTGCTGTCACCATTGCATCTAAAGCTGAGGTCTGCGGGAGAGCAGAGAACACCATGGACTGGCAGCCGCGGGCCCGTGCCCCCAGCAGGCTCCACTGCTGCTTTACCTCTTATTAGTGAACATGGACTCGGTGGCTTCCTCTTCCTCCTGATTTTCATTCAGCCCCTGTAAGAACCAAAGTGCTCTGAAGACCACCCTGGAGATCTGCAACCCTCTGCCCCAATCCAGGCCTGAGCCCCCGCAACAGGAACAAGGCCTGTTCCAGAGAGCGTGATGCCCTTCCGGATCCGCAGAGCAGGGCGTCTCTGCATCCAGGTTGCTGAAACAGACATTCCTGGCTCTGCACTCTGGGGCTCGGGCCACCTTGACCTCTGCTGTTCTCCCAGCATGCTCTTCCAGCTAAGACCCACAACTGGAGATCCAGGAGACGTGGGCCTGCAAACCCAGGGTCCCTTACCTTTGGAAGGAAGGTGGAAGGCCCAGAAAACAGACAGAGGTAGAACCTGAAATGAGAATGAAAGAGAGGTCCCGACTCAGAGCCCTGCAGGAAGTGGCGAGTCCTGCTGGCCCTGGGACCCTCCCCAGCACCACCCTGGTCCACTCGGTGGCCCAGGCAGCCCACCGGCCCCCATGCTCACTTCTTTGCCTTGGCACTGTTGGGATAGTCCACCACCACGCCACCAGTGAAGCCAGCCTTTGTGGCCTGGGTTGTGATCAGCTCCAACTGAGGGGGAAAGGGCGCAGAGTTGGGCAGGAGAGGCTGAAGGAGAAGCCACGCCCCCACCCCAAGAAGCCCGGGTGCTGTCCTGAGACGGAAGGCCTTTCCCAGTGGACACATCCAGTTAGTTCTGCAGCCCCCAAAGCTGTGCAGACACACACCCCTCCCTTGGGGGAATCAGAGAACAGTGACTCCCCTGGGTCTCACCTTCCAGTCCAGGAACCCACCTCCCCACCTAACCTCAATGAATGGCCACCAGCTGGGAGCCTCTCACTCGAGGAGCTGGGGCACTCGCCACTGTTTCCAAGTCAGTGCTAATTCGTCATTCCTACCCACTCGGCCAAGCAGACACCTGCTCCGCCCTCGCCCTCCCGCCACTGTCTGTCTGGTTCAGGAAACAGGTACCATCACATCACATTACCTGTAAGCCACCTCGTCTGTCAGGAGAAGACAGATGCCTTACTGGGGCCTCTCAGGGTAACAGGTCACCATCAGGGGCCCCTGGGCCACTCTCTGGTACTCATTCCCTTTTCCCACTAATCAGCATGAGGTTCCTTTTCTGTCACCTCCTGGCCGCCAGAGGGCAGCCAAGGGAGCATCAGGCAGCTCCCTGTTCTGCGCACTTCACCACCTGCCACCCCCCGCAGCCAAGGCTCACCTGCTCTGAGTTCTCAGGGTACAGCTGTAGGACAGCGCGGGCACCCCGGACCTGGGAGCAACAGAAGTGTCACTGCCTCACAAACGCCCATGGGATCAGGAGCAGCCAGCCTTCCCGCCTTCACTCACTAAACGCTCACGGGCTCCGCGCGTGTGCGGGCACTGGCTGCTCTCGGGCTGGGGTGTCCTCGTGGATCCCACATTCTGCTGATTGGGGCAACGCTCTGACAATAGTGACAAGTGCCAAAAGGAGCAGTAATGCGGACTCCTGGCTTTCCTTTCCTTCCAGGCAGGCTCTCCCTGAGGGACCCCGGAGTAAAGCCCCGATGCGGTGGGCAGCTGCCTGCTTGAATGTGTGAGGAAGGCTGAGCGCCAAGGCCCCTGCGGCTTCAGGACGCGCCCAGGGTGCAAGAGGGAGAAACCGCGAACACACAGACCTCCAGGGACCACCATCCCAGGGACCACCTGCCCCAGGAAAGCGGGGTGAGGAGGGGAGACCAGGGAGGCATACACCCCAGTCTTTCAAACTGTAAAAGAACTCATTCCTGAGGATCGAGAACTCCAAACCACTACGGAATCTCAGTAAGCGGACATCAACACCACACCAGTTAAAGAGGAAGAAAGCTAACAACCTGTTCCCGCCTCAAGGCCACATCCTGGGGGGTGGGGCGGGAGCGACATGGGAAGGGCACACCTTCCAGAGCCCTCTGTGCTGGACATGCCCAGGTCCCCAGGTCAACTTCTGATAAAAATGCAGCAGAGCAAACCCAGGAACTGTATCGACAGAAGCAGCCCTAGTCCAAGTCAGCACCCGGGGCTCAGGGCTGACACCGGTGTCCTCTGGGATTGCTTAGTGTCAGCCCACTGAGCTGGACTTCCATTTAGGCTAAGGGCCTGGACAGAGACAACCACAGTAAGGCCTGCCACCCCTCCCATCAGGGGACCCCTCAACTCCACTTGCTGGCTCGGAAGAAGGACAGCCAGCGTGGGCGGGGAAGAGGCCTCATACTCACCAGAACAGAATAAAGAGAAGAAAAAAAGTGGTACAGGCGCTTGGCAGGGACGTCGGCCTTCTTGTTAGCGTTACAGAGCCACTGCACAGCAGAGATGCTGGAAAGGAGGGCCCATCAGGAGAGGGCCGCCCCGGTTCCAGGCCTCTGGCACCACCCGTGCAGCCTCCTGCCCAAAGCACCTTTCCTGGAAGTGCTGGCCCATTCCTGGGCACTCTTATGACAATGGACTAAACCAGCCGTGGGAAGGGAGCACTCACTTCCTGAGCCAGGCCTGGAAGTCTCCAGTCTCCACTGCCCCCATTCCCTTCCCAGTCACGGGAGCACACCCACCCCGCTCGCAGTCCTGCTTTAAGCCTTCAGCAGTTCCCAAGTCCCCTTCCTGGCCTTCCCTTCACTGACACCCAGCCAAGGGACTCGCCTCTCCCAGCTCACCCCCATCTCAGCACTCAGGAGCATTTCAAGTGCTTCACAACCTCCCTTGGCACTGTGCATCCTTCTCAAACAGCCTTCCTCAAACAGATCGGATCCCATCACACCCCAGCCCCATTATCTACTGAATAAAGCCCCAACTTTGCAGGATGCTCTTAAAAGCCTTCTAGGAGCCAACCCCCTGTGATACCATCTCCCATGAAACCCCGCGCTCACCCTGTGCTCCATGGCTCCTTCCTACCCACCACTGCCCTCTGCTCACTCCTCCATCCTGCGAAGGACCCCTCACTACCCGAATCCCACCTGGCTTCTCGCCTTCAAACCTTCCTGCTCTTCTCCACAACTCCCCAGGGCACAACCCACGTGCGGCTTTGTGTTCAGTGGTCTGGCCGTCTATGCCCCTCGCAAAGCACAGACGATCTTAAAAGCAGCGACTATTTCTACGTATTCCATAGCACTTTGTATAATGTCTTACGTATACAAATGTTTTTGTAAAAACCTGCCATAACACCTCTTTTTTTTTAAAACAAAAATGAGCCAGGCATAGTGGCATAATCCTAGCAACTCAGGAGGCTGAGACAGGAGGATTTCAAGTTTGAGACCAGCCTCAGCAACTTAGCCAGATTCTGTCTCAGAATAAAAAATAAAAAAAGAACTAGGGATGTAGCTCAGAGGTAAAGCACCCCTAGGTTCAATCCCAGGTACCAAGAAAAAAAAAAAAAAAAAGTGAAATCAGTGCAGTGGTCCACACCTCTAATCCCAGTGACTTGAGAGGCTGAAGCAGGAGGACTGCAAGTTAGAGGTCTGCTCTGGCAATTTAGCAAGACCCTGTCTCAAAAAATGCATGAGGCCCAAGTTCTACCCCAGCCCTGCCCCCACGCAACTACTCACTCCTGAAATAGACAGACTACACTGTTGGCCTTTGGTTTTTCACAGCTTAAAACACCTAACCTAATCATCACTGAAGAAAAAAGTAACTGCTACCCTTGAAATGTCCCCCGACCCAAGTCTTTCTCCTACACGTAAGGAAACCTTGAAATTCAAATATTGATTCCTGGCCCAGATTCCTACCCCTCAACCTAGGATCACCAAAGGAGTCTCCCCAGCAGAACGACTGTGACTTCTCCTTCCCCTGCTTCCACTCCCAGCAACAGAGCGCTCCAAACACTGAACAGAACTCAGCTAGGAAGATGAAGAAAAACTTCAAAATTAAAGACAGGAAATGAAGACCCTTACCTGATACAACCATCAAAAGAGCCTGGTTTGAAGGGGATACCCTGGCCCATATCCCCCAAAAGCAGGTCTCCCTCTGTGTCTCGGTCCAAGGCTGTATCTACATGGGAGAAGACATCATAAGGGAAGCAGAAAAGAAGTGCAGGTGCACCATATTCATGAGAGTAGCCCACCCTGGTGTGAAGCAGCGTACTTACCCAGCATGGCAGAGCTGATGTCAATGCCCACCCAATAGTGCCCCTCATCTGAAAGATAATCTCCACTCAGCCCAGAACCACAGCTGGAAGACACAATGGAACAGGGAGGGACTCACAGTGCTGAACAGCAAAAATGCTACCCCAGGCAATCTGAACAGGCCCCAGGATCTCACCCAACATCCAACAGGTAGCAGGGCTGACCCTCAGGCAGATTAAGGAGCTCCAGTGCTCGCGCAGCCATCTTGGTCTGGACATCAATCATCCGGGAGCTAGGAAGGCAGAAGCCCAAGTAAGTGGTAAAGGAGTGCAGGGCTTGTACCTCACCAGAATAAAACCCCAAAAGAAGAAAGGAACCATTGGCCAGAGGTACTCCCCCCTGACCCCGCTACCTGATAATTCTAACTTACATCTGTTTAAGAGTGGTCCCAAAAGTTCATGGAATACAGCAACATATTATTTTATTGTGACATAAATTATAAGCATCACCTGCAAAGCTGATGTGAAGGGAGCAAATCCTTTAGAAAATGGCCAGCCAATGACCAGCTGCAGCTCTATCAGGCTTCAATGCTCTATTACTTATGAATGTAATCTTCCAGAGAAAGAGTAACCCTCCTATACAAGGATCAAGAATGCGCAACAAGAACCTGTAGCAGGGCCAGGTATGGCAGTACACCTCTAATCCAAGCATCTCAGAAGGCTGAGATAGGAGGATCCCAAGTTTAGGCCAGCCTCAGCAACTTGGCAAGGCCCTAAGTTATGTAGTAAGATCTTGTCACAAAATAAAATATAAAAAGGGCTGGGATGTAGATTAGTGGTAAAGCCCATGGATTCAATCCCTAGGACTTTAAAAAAAAAAAAAAAAAGCTGTAGCAGGGATTGGGAATCCCCAAAAGTGATAGAGCATGTGGCTAGCATGCACCAGGCCCTGGGTTCAATACCCAGCACCAAAAACAAAACAAAAAACAACAACATCTACAGCAGTTCTATCCATAAGAAACAAAATGCAAGTCTTGTATGACTTTCAGGTAGCCACAGTTAAAAAGCAGATAAACTGTATTTATTGTTTACTCATAATTCCATATATCAATACTTTATTTAACCTAATATGTTCCAAATATTATTTTGATATATAATCAACATAAAAAATTATAAGACATTTTACATATCTCCACACCAAATCATTCAGACCACCCACATTTCAACAGATGGCTACAGGCTGCCACAATGGACAGACAGTATATCCAACCTTCTCAAGATGGGGGAAGGGAGGGGGAGACACCACCACACTTAATAGTTTTCACAATGCCTAAACATGAAGCTCAGCAGATAGAAGTCTATATTTGATTTGTAAAGACAACTGGGCCAGAGGTTTTGGTGGACCCTCTGTCTTGGACTCCAGTTTGAACACGGAGGAGAATGTGAGTATCTTGCAGAATTTTCCAAAGAGTAGCACATTGGAAAGGGCAGGTTTGGAAGTCCCTGCCTAAGCTTCACCGGCCTAAGCTTTTACTCTGCAGCCATACAAGTCACTGCCTTCTAGGAATTTCAGATCCCTGTGCCAACCGGGTCGGTCGTTGTGAAAATGCAATGCAATAACGAACATCGAGAACGTGAACCTTCTAGACGTATTATTCCCTTCCCCCAAATAGAACTGGGCTCTTACTATACCTTCCGCCTACTGCCTACTTTGCCCCACGCTTGGACAAGCTGTCGCACTGAACTAACTCGGAATGCCACCCAGGGAAGCAGGCACGATCGCACCCTCTCTAGCGCTAAGGTCCCCGAGGCCCACAGGGACGGCTGGCTTAACGCTGACTTTATCAGGGACAGAGAAACGGGCTCACCCCAGCTCCCTCCTTTCCCCCACCCCCAAATTCTGCGTGTTTTCCAAGTAATGCCGACAATCTGGGCGGCTTGCGGGTCCCCGGCCCCCGACGCCGCGCGATATCCAGGTTCCCCTCACTTGCGAACGTATTTCCGGGCTTCGTTCTGGTCGTAAAACTGCGGGGAAGAGAAAGAGAAAAGCGGGTAGAGGAAAGAATTCAGACGCCGTGGCCCTCGGAGAAGAGAATGCGGTCCCCGTGCCTCACCAGCTCCGGGGGTCCGCTGTGCTCGGGTCTCCGGCCGCGAGACGCCATCCTCCCGCCGTCACAGCACGCCGGCGCCGGCCCTCCGGGAGCCGGGCGTTTACGTCATCAACCCCGCGACCGCCGTGTAACGCGCATGCTCCGCCCCTCTCCCCGCCCCCTCTTGCCCCTGGTTGGCTACCCGCGACGCCGCTGCGACCAACGCGCGGTTCCCATTGGCTCGCTCAGTGCCGCCCACCTCCCTTCAAGATGGCAGCCGCGCACGGGCCTTGGCGGCTGCGGGTGTCACCGTGGAGGTTGTGGCAGATCCCGAGATTTCCTCAAAATTCGGCGGCAGGCCTGGGCCTGCGAGCGAGCACTCATTCCCGGGGAGACGGCCCATACTCGCGCACGGCGCTCTACGAGCTGCTCGGTGTCCCCTCTACCGCCACCCAGGCGCAAATCAAGGCGGCTTACTACCGGCAGAGCTTCCTCTACCATCCCGACCGCAACTCGGGGAGCGCGGAGGCTGCCGAGCGCTTCACGCGCATCTCCCAAGCCTACCTGGTGCTGGGCAGTGCCACCCTCCGTCGCAAGTACGACCGCGGACTGCTTAGCGACCAGGACCTACGCGGACCCGGCGTCCGGCCCTCCGCGACGCCCGCGCCCGACCCGGGTCCGCCCCGCACCCAGCCGGCCAGCTCCCGGGCGCGCGAGGCCGGCGGGGCTTCTGCCGGCGCCAACCGCACCATGTTCAACTTCGATGCCTTCTACCAGGCGCACTACGGAGAGCAACTGGAGCGCGAGCGGCGCCTCCGGGCCCGGCGGGAGGCCCTTCGCAAACGGCGAGAGGACCAGGCCAAGAAGGGGTTCCAGTGGGAAGAAACCCGAGACACGACGTTCGTTTTCCTTCTCCTCATAGTATTCATCCTCATCGGCCTTCGTATTTAATGGGAGAGAGGAGGAAAGGAGAGCTGCCCAGCCAGCCCCAAGAAAAGGGCCTTTCCTGTTCTCTGAACCATTGGCCTTGCATAGTCTACCTCTGCTGGGGTCCGAAGGCAAGGGGACCCTTTGCCCTCCCGAACCCGCCCATCCTAACAGGTAACCTGTACATCCCTTCCCTGCGGTTCAAAAAAGGAGGATTTTTTCCGATGCCCAAGAGGCAGGCCCCAGCATGAAAAGTCCCGAAGGCCCGGAAGTGGAGGGTTTTCTGGAGTCCCTTGGTTGCCTGCTTCCAGAGGTTGCCTTCCTGATGTTGCCCACGTCACTTTTGAACACTTGCTCTGGCTTGATGGTAAAGCCCTGAGCAATATTTTTCTGCTCCTGCCCCGTATTTGTGTCTCGGGGCTCCTCTGTAACTTTTGAAATGTGCAATATGTCCAGTTGTTGGCTGCCAAAAGAAAAATTCTGGGGCTGTACAAAACTTGTCTTTCTGTGTGTCCCCCACACCGCAGATGTGAACCATCCAGGGTAAGAATGTGGTCTGTGGAAAGCTTGCCATTCCTTAAGGGTCTGCCTAACACCACTTTTCCCTTCTGTTGGTGGCACTTGGAAGAGGGAAAACAAGGTCATCAACATAAGGAGTGTGTGCCTGTTTCCATTTGTAGCTAGTGTATGACCTTGGAGAAGTTTCTCCATGAGCACAACAGCAAAGGAGTGAATCATTCGCCCTCCCGAGGTCTGTCACCCTTTATTAACCACAGTTCTGGCCCATAGTGATTATAGTATGATGGTAGCAGGGCAGAGTTCACCTTGGGACGGTGTGCCTATCATGCCTTTATTAGCCAGTCTATTCGCTAAGTGTGCAGCCCATCTCCTCCAAAAAATAGAGACTGAGTCCCTGGAGGATGACCCATACTCCTGTTGAGCTTGCAATGCTTATCACAGACCCCACAAGCCATATCCTTAAAACCAAGCCACTAGAGGCTGTGGGAAACTTTGGGGGTTTGGAGTAGCCAGGCCTACTGGGGTCACCAAGCTTGCTGGTCAAGGTGGAGAGTGTGCCTCGTGCACAGCTGGATGAAGGGTTGTCTTGGGTATTTGTGGTTTTTTTCTCTTTGGCACTGAGCAGCTGGGTAGTAAGGCTCCTTTGGCTCACCACCTGCGGGGAGTGAGAAGGCAGGGTTTGGCAGCGTTTATGCAAGGAGTTGAGTATAACTCTGTGGGAGAGGAAATCCCTTCCAGGACATCTAGGCCAGGAAGAGGGCCCAAGTCTAGGGTTTAAACAAAGCCCAAAGTGCTTACGTATGTTAATGGCAACTCCTGCTCTTGATGTTGTGTGTAAGAGCCCTGTATAAATTGGGGTAAACCCACACAGTCCAGCTTGATCTCGTAAAAACTATTTGATTCTCTTGCCCTGGAGGTTGGGGTAAACTAGCCAGCAGGTTCCCAGTGATCATGACTTGGTAGTAAAGATTGAAACCCATGGAAGCTCTGAGCTGCTTGGCTCTGAGCCTTGGTTTTCCTGGTAGAGGATATATGTACTTTTTAAAAAGAACATTTAATGTTATTATGTTTCAAGTTTGGAAAACAAGAGGGGAAGTCTGTTCTTTTTGAAATATAAACTAGAGGAAGCAGAGCTTAGCAGAAAGTGCACAAGTTAGTGATTTCCCAGCCCAGAAAGCAGGCCTGACCGTACCTGAGCAGGGGCATTCAGTTTCCATCAGAGGGGCTTGAGTTCCTTTGTTTGGGTTTGTAAAAGCACTGGTGATCTGTAACAGCATGGACCCTGGACATAGACCTCACATTTGTTTCCTCTCAGCCAAGAATGTTTCCTGTGGCCTAGAACCCATAGATACATAGAATGTTACAGGTTTCAGACTTGGGGGATGGTTTGCTACGTGAAAATTCTGGGACTTTCCATAACATTCCACGCAACTCTGAACAGGGTAGTCTGTAAAGTTTATTAAGCATAGTCCAACTGTAAGCCTCTCCCTATGGCTTGCAACAAGGACCACTGCACTCTGAGAGTGTCCATCCCCACAGGCTTCTGGTCTTTTTTTTAGGCCATTGCAGAACTCCAAGAGGCTCTACTCCCTACTGTCCCTAAAACTGAGTCTGAGCCCTTTGTGCAAAGGGAGGTGTATGGGAGAACTTTTAAAGGATCACCAACTGGTTCCCATGATAACATTTGTCTCCCCCATCCCCAGCTTTCCAGGTCTGTCTATTTACCTGCCCTGGCAAAGGAGGCTGCCATGGATGTTAGCCCCTGCCTGGTAGGGCTTATTCCCCAGTTCCCAAGGCTGCAGGCTCAGACATGTCCAGTCTTAAGTCTTTTTTCTTCTCTTGGTTGCAGACGAAAGACAAAAAGCCTCAGAACTTTGGACCTAGAATGGGAAACTAGCAAGAAGGGCCCAGCCTGCCCCAGGCTGTGCTCAGGGGGTGGGGAAGGGGGCGCAAGGGCATTAGAGGGGGAGCCAGCAGCAGGCACCGTGCAGTCCCAGGTGGGAAGACTCAGGCAGCAAGGCAGGAACCAAAAACGCACGTGTGTAGGCAGCTCTGGATTTGATGCAAACTTCATTCCTTTTGAGCCAAACCGCTCTCCCCTCGTTGCTTTTATTTTTTGCTGGGTAAAGTAACACTTTGCAGACCCCAGTGTTGACAGTGGGATTTCTCCCTATTTTCTTCTGAGATTCCAGCATGTCATTCTCGGGATGCACCGTCAGCCTCTGTCATGGTTCCAGAAGTTGTTGTCCTGAGGAGTCCTCCACTGGCACGATTGACTCAGGTCTTCACAGGTGCCAAGTGAGTGGCCACCAACACTCCCTTTTTGAGAAATGGGAGAAACCTGTGTCTTGAACCTTTGGGCTTTTGGGGAGGTCACCAGACCCCATGAAAACAGGCCAAGAGATGGGACACTGGTCAGAGGTGGTACTCCTTCAGTCATCTCCTTCTCCCTCCCACCCCCTCACTTAAGGTGCTGAGGATTGAACCCAGGCCTCATACCCAACTCACACCTGACACTAGACACATGCCTTACCACCGAGCTACATCCCTAGCCCAACCCACACTCTTGAATTCAGTGCACAAAAAAGTGCTCTGACCTGGCCTTAGCCAACTCGATTCATCTGCCCATGAGCAAGGGCATGGGGGAGGACCTGCCTCTCCTGCCCCCTACAGCTCAGCTCTCAGATCCAGCTTGCAGCCCAGGTGGGTTTGTGCAGAGCAGCTGAGTGTCCCTCTGTTAATGTGTTAGAACCCTGGTGAGATCTGAATGGACCTTGTCACCTTGCTTGTGCCAAGAAGGCGAAGCCCATGCGGAATTCATCTCCCACTGGCGTCCTGAGGTCATGTGCTCCTTGATCGAGACATCTCTCCAGTCTCTAAGGCTGCCACAAACCTGGGCTCCTGTCACTAGTCTGGAGGCTGGTTGACCTCCCACTCACCTGCCTTTGCCCCTTTGACATTCCCATGGCAATCCTGGGAGGGACTGCATTAGACAAAAGAAGGCCTGTTTAGAGGACCAGGAGCAGAATAATGGTTCACAGGCCACAGCCATCCTGTCTGACTGGGATGTGCCTTAAAATAACTTAGGCCAACATTCAGAACTTGGGAGATTCTTTCAGAAAAATACAGACTGCTGACCTCTTGAAAAATGAAACTGTCTGCCACCACTGAGCTCACTTAACGGCCCAGCACCGTGGGAGAAGCCGAGTAACAGCCACTTGTAGATGCGACATTGCTCCCCAGGCTGCTGCCTGCCCACCAGCTGAAGAGGTCAAGTACGTAAGACCTGGATCCACACTCTTGCCCCATTTCCCCCAGAGTACAGAAACATCTTTCCCCAGGTCCACCAAGAAGGAAAAGCATTTCCAGAGGAAGGGGGCAGGCGCATTACGTATTTGTAGAATGGACTGCTTTGCACCCGTGTCACATCCCTGACCCCTACGTTTGACCCCTACGTCCCTAGGCTAAAGTGATGTCTCTGCAAGAACACACACTTTATACAGGCAGGCTAAGTGGAAATCTATTTTTTTTCCAGTGCTGAGGACAGAGCCCAGGGCTTCGCATGTGCTAGGCAAGCACTAAGCCACATCCCCAGCCCCTGAGTGTAAATATTATTTTCACTGTGGGGCAAGAAGAATCTTTTGAGAAGTCTACAGCAACAGCAAGGTCTTACACAAAGCCACAGTCCTTTTAATAGAGTGACACCAATTTCTCCAGCGCAGTCTTCTGTGGAAAATCCTTGTATAAAACGGATAAACCTGCAGCAAGTCCAACCAGCCTGTCCTCTTGGAAACCATTCACTTCCCTCTCATCTTGGAGGTCAGGGTGTGAGCCCTTAGCCAGGGCTTTGCAAGGCCACATTGGCTCAGGCCTGCTTAGCTCAGTGAGCCTTGATCAGTTGTCTCTGGGAAAGAGGGGAGGCCTAGGAAATCATGGAAAGCCAATGATTCCCAAACCAGGAGGCTATATGCAAGACTTTCTGAGAAACAAGAACTGTTTTTATCCAAAGGGTAGGAGATTGTTATTTGGGGGATTTTTTGGTTTGGGTTTGTAAAAGCACTAGTGGTATATAAAGGCCCTCGATATAGACCCTCAAGTTTGTTCTCTTTCACAGGAGGATCTGGTCAGGATCACTTCCCTCCGGCCTCAGAACCTGGAAGCGGAAAGTCTCAGGAAGGAGGAAGGGCCCAGACTGCCTGAACCCTTCCAGAACATTCCAGTATATTCCATGTGCCTTCAAGCCAGGGGCTTTCTGAAGTTTTTTTAGCCATCCAATTCTTAGCCTCTAGCATGGCCCACCAGGATGCCCACTCCTTCTCCCCACCTGCTTCAGGTCTTATCCAGGCTTGAGCTGAACCCTGAGGGGCCTCACTCCCTCTAAAGGTGGGTCTGAGCTCTGGGTGGAAAGTGAGGTGTGTACCAGGCCTTTGGAAGGACCTCGTCTAGTTCCCCTGGTAACGCTCTTCTCCCTTCCCGGGTCCCTATCTACCTGGGTCTTTTTGCTGCTCACCTGCCCTCTCCTAGCTGCTGCCTCTAGAGGCTGTTCCCCCAAATCATGATGGCAGAGAATCTTGGTCATGCCCAGCCTTGGCCCCCTTCTCTCCTGATTACCACAAAACTTCTGGAAGCTGGGACCAGGAATGGGATGCCAAGGCAAGAGAGGCCCAACCTGCCCCTGGCTGAGCCAAGAACGAAGAAGTTTCCCTCTATGCTCAGCTGCTGTCATCTCAGCCATGGGGTAACAAGGCCAGGGTGGAATGGGGCTTCTCAAGTGGACACTCAGGACTTTAACTGTGCCCCTACCAGGGGCAAGTGACTGGCCCAGAAGGGCTCTCCAAGGTTCACATGGGCCAGTTCCTCCAGTTACTGCCTAATCCCTAAGGTCCCACCAGGCACTGCACACACATCTAGTGGGGGTCTCCTACACAGAAGCAAAGCCACCAAGGGCCTCGCACCAAGCCCAATCTGGCTCCCCACAGTCTGCCTCCATTGGTCTTGCCTCTGACTCTGACTCCACACGAAACAGTCCTTTAGAAACTCCAAAGCTAAACATCACACACGTGTATTTTTAAACAGATCCTTCCTGGGACTTTGTCCCACTCATTACTCCAAAGGTGCCCTTTTAGGGGATCTCATAGTGTCAAACTTCAGCAAGATGTAGAGCCAACCCAATACCTCCCTCTTTCAAGACGGTGCTATTCCTGGTCACGTGACCACGCCAGCTCTGCAAGCTTCCAGGCACTAACAGTTCCCCGTGCCTGCGAGAGCTTCCATTCTCCCTCCCGATGTCATCCATCTCCTTAGACAACCCACACTGAGACGGGGCATGTTCCTGCTCACCCATCTTCTTGCCCCACACTCACAGGCCAAACTGACCACCAGTCTTGACCTAGCTGAAGACACAGGCCTTCGTCCTACAGACCACAGGGAGGTGGTCATCTGGCAGGCCCAAGGGAGCAGGTACCATCCTGATTGGGCTTACAAGAGACCCTGCAAAGGAAGGTGCATGTGGGTGAAGCAACTGCAGACCGCAGCGGAGCAGAATGTGCTTCCCAGAAGTGCTGGGAGGTAAAATTTAGGAAGGGCTTTCATGGGTTGGTGACCAGAGGAGGCTTGGCGGAAGAGGCAGCAGTGGTGCTGGACCTGCAGGACAGCTGGGCTTTGGATGGGCGGAGAGGAAGGGAGGGCATCTCAAGAAGAGGAAGCGGAGGCTGAGCTGTGGGGCTGTGCCGCAGAGCAGCTGGCGGAGGGAGCAGAGAGGAGTCTGGCAGCATGTCATCCTCATCATCACATTTATTGACGGCCCCTAGGAGGCGGGGCTGGGACAGAACATACAAAGACAAGGACCTGCCCCTCAAAAAGGTTCCATTCTAAGGAGACAGGGACAGAAAATACAGAATGGTCTTTCCCTGGGGATGGCCCACTCTCACCTGCGCAGGTTCAGAAACACTGGCCTACCTTGCCCCAGGGTCTGGAGCATAAGCGCACGTAGCAGCCCCAGGGCGGTGGTATCCCTGCCCCCGCAGCTGGGCCCTTGACCACCTGGCTCCTAGGTGGTGTGGGCCCTAGAACGGGGGAAGGTAGGCTCAAGACGTGCCGGAAACATCCCCGTTGCCCTGGCATTGTGCACGCCAGTGGAGTGGTAGGGTGCGACAGGCCCTGAGGGGAAGGGGCACCTTCCAGGCCTCATCGGGGCTGGCCCCTCACCCCAGAGGCCCCAGCCAGGGAGACAAAAAGGCAGAGTTTCCTCAGTGCTGGAGGCCCAACACCCTGCCCACCCAACCCCAGCCCTCTCTGGGCCTCTTGGGGTGACCCTCCTCCCCAGCTCAGCCTCCAGGGCCAGGGCCTGCCTGAGGCCAGGGGGAGGGGCCTGCCCCTCCCCCCACCCAGGCAGTGGGGGAGGAGGAGGAGCCACGAATCAAGTTTGGCTGGGCCCCCTGCTGGGGGGCCGCACCCTGGATCCTACCGGTGGGGGGGCTCTGGCTGAGAGGGCCGAGGGCTCAGCAGAGGGGCTGGGCCAAGAGGGCACCCAGGGGAGCCCTTGAGCGGTGGCACTGGGCGGGAGTCCAAGGGGGGCAGGCTCCGGGGCACTGATGGTGGCCCCCGGGCAGCCCCAGTGGGCAGGACAGCTGCAGCCGGGAAGGGTTGGGGGGGGTCCGTGGCAGCAGGGGGTGCTGGCTGGGTAGACCGCTCGCGACGCCGCAGCAGCTCCTGCAGCTTCTCAGCCTGGGTCCGCCTCAGGTGTGCCAGGGCCCGGCCCCGCTGGAAGGCGGGCAGGAAGGCCTCCAGGCTCTGCTCGCCCAGCAGCAGCTGCTCCATCTGCTCCTGGACCGAGGAAGAGAAGGCTTGGGAGGAGCATGACCAGGGACCCAGGCTGGCCCTCTCCCCCCAGCGACCAGCCGCTGGGCCCGAGTTCCAGTCTGGACCCGCCTGACTAGCTGAGGGACTGCGTAAATGTCCTCCTTACTTCCAGAAGGAGGATGCCATCACCAGACCTGCCAGGTGGGAGCTGAGGCAGGATCAGAGGTGGGGACAGACAAGGGTCTCATCAGGACACCCAGCAGGGCCCTCTTCCCTGTGTCCTTCACCTCACTGAGTGCCACACTCAGGTCCTCTGCAGACCCCTCCCGCCATAACTGCTCTGAGGCAGACATTCACAAGGGAATGAGGGCAAAAGTCACAGGTGGGGACAGTGAGCCCTTCTGTCCAGGACTCGGGGCAGTGCCAACAGCCACGCTGGGCTCGCCCGTAGCCAGACTCGCAGGGCAGGCTTCCCAGAGGATGACTCCCAAATCTTCCATGTGACGAGCACCGGAGTGGAACAGGATGGGTCTCCCTTCTAGGCCCCACGCAGGCCCAGCCACCTCCCCTCACCTCCGCCTCTTGCTCAGCCTCTTCCAGCTCAGCCTGCAGCCAGCCCAGCGCACAGTGGGGGCTCCAGCGATGCATGCTCTCCTCTGAGGGTCACAGAGGGACAGAGTGACCAGCCAGGATGGACAAGCCAGAGCCCACTGACTGTGACTCCACACTTCCCGTGCCCTCTCTGGAGCCCCAGAGTCCTCATCTGTACAGTGCCCTGTGATTAATCTGTGTGCCCCTCCCCAATAAGGCTCTGCCCCAGTCCCAGTGAAGAGAAAGCAGCCACGCTGACTCCTGCGGCACCCAGTTCCCCCACTTCCCAGGGCCGCCCTCAGCCTCCCCAAGCAGCTCGACCCACCTAGAGCCCCTTGCCCAACTCCATTTTCCAGAAGGCTAGGGATGGCACCCTTAGCTTGGCCAGGAGTAGGTCTACCCAAGTCCCACCCCTCAGAGCCTGGTCCATGCCTGGGTCAACTTGCCAGCAGGCCAACGGCTCCCCCACCCCGTCGTCCTTCCAGAGGGCCCCTCACCGAGTCGCTGCAGCTTGTCTGCACAGTTCTCAGCCACCTCTCGGAGTTCCTGGTACTTGATGGCCAGGGCCGCCCGGCCCATCTCCAGGCGGGGCCGCAAAGCCAGGTTCTCCTTGGCCAGGGCGTAGTTGGAGGCCAAGCATGCCTCCCGCTCCAGCTGCAGGCCCTGGAACTGCCAGCAGAGAAGAGCTAAGAGGTGGACTCCCGGGTCTGCCCAGGCTCACCTCGCTGCCATCCTGGGCCACAGTAGTGCCCATGGGCCAAGCTGAAGGCGCCCGCAGGGCCCCAACCTTCAGGGCTGCAAGCCTACAGGTGGAGGGAGTGTAGTGGCGGGGACTCCGTTTTGCCCTGAGCTCCTCTCTGGACCTCAGTTTCCTCTCTACACAGCCAGTTCAAAACACCTATCTTACGGGGTCACTGCGAGATTTAAGTGAGCAAAACTATGAAGGCCTCTACAAATGTTAGTTAATTTTAATTTTTCAATTAATATGTCTGCTCGGGTCCCTGAGGAGTTCCCCTCCCTCCTCTGTCCCATTTTCCATGCATGGGCAGCTTCGCTCTTATTCCAGGCCTTTGTCTTGCTTCCTCCTCAGGTGTTGGTGCCGACAACACTCCCACCCGGGCTTACTCTCCGGCGCGCCGTCTGCACCCCTGTCCCTCGGCAGCACCCCGTCGGTGTCGCCCTCTCCCTCCGCTCACACCCCCTCCCTGCCCTCCAGTGGAATCCCACGCCCCCGCGAACACACACCCCCTTTTCCTCGGTGCCCAGCACTGCTTGCGGCTCTCCTCGGGCAGGAGCCCGGCCTGGAGCGTCCGCGAGGGCCGCCCGCCCGCCCCGAGAGGCGCTCCCGCCGCCTGTCCCCGGAGGGCGCCCCGCCGCCGCCACACGCTCCCTCCCGCCCGCGCGGCCGCCAGCCCGGGCCTATCGGCCGCCGAATAGCAACTTTTCTCCTCCGGTGGCCTAGGCAGCGCCGCCCGCCCCGGCGGCCTCGGCGGCAGACACAAAGCCCCGCGGCGCCCCGCGGCCAGACAGGCCCGAGCGGTCCCCGCGGAAGGCGCCTCCCTCCCGGCCTCCGGACCGCGGGGCGCGGGCCGCGGGCCGGACCCGGAACACGCCTCCCGAGCATCCGCCGGAGGACCCGCCTCGCGGCGCCCCGGTCCCGCGCCCCGCCCGCGGGGGCCGGCGCCCCCTCCCCGGGGCGGCTCCGCGGGGCCCTCGGGCGCGCCCGGCCCCGGCGGCGCGGCCTCGGTGGTTCGCGGGTCCGGCAGGCCGCGGCCCGGCCCCCCGCGCGCGCCCCCCCGCGCTACCTTCCTGCTGAGCCGCACGATCCGGGTCCAGCTTGGGCTCGTCCTGGAGCAGGTCCCGCAGCCTGCCCCGGTGCTGAGGATCCCAAAGCGCCCCCGGGCTGCCGGGCTCCGGCCCCGCCCGCGCCGCCCGGGCCCGGTACATGCCGCCCCGCCCGCGCCCCCAGCTCGGCTGCTGGCTCGGCCCGCTCGGCCCGCTCCGCCCCGGCTCCGCTCCGGCTCCGGGATCCGCTCCGGCTCCGGCCGCGCCGCCGCGCCCGCCGCCAGGGGGCGCCCCGCCCGCTCTTAAAGGGGCCGCGGCGCGGGGCTGGGGGTGGGGCAGGGAGGGGCGGGCCGCACCCGTGGCCGCCCGGGTGGCGCCGCGGGACCCGCCGGGACACCGAAGCTCGGCGGCGGGCCCGAGATCCGAGGGCCTCTCTCCGCACGCCCTCGCCCGGCCTCCGGTCTCCACACCTGCAGGCAGGCGTGGACCGTCCCACCCCAGTCCGTGGCTACAATTTGCAGGGCTATTTCTCATTTTCCCCTTGGATTTACACAATTTTGGAGTTCCGCAGGGCTCCAAGAGCTTCTGCTCTGCTGCGAGCTTGGACCAGTCACTCGCCTTTCCCGACCTCAGTTTGCTCTTCTGTAAAATGGGAAGATGATACACAACGAGCTTTTGAGATCGCGGATGTTGATGCCTTAGCGTAGTAGGTGGTTAGGTACCTAATATGAGCTACTGTTAACTCCTTAAAGGATGTCAACTCCCTAAAGTCCCATTACAGATGAACGATAGACAAACCAGTTCTTCCCTCTTGTGCAGGGTCCAGAGAGCACACGATGCCTGTCTGTGCAGGACACTGAGCTATACACCCTGTGGGGGGTGTGGGGGGGACACTGTCCCTGCCCTTGGGGAGCTGTCCGATTAAGGCAGTCACATTCCCACTGAGCTTACTCTAGTACAAGACAGAATGGCTTCCACTTCCCATGTGATACCAGAAAGATACCCTATCTTTACAAGTGGGCTTGACCGGACTGGGGTTGTGGCTCCGTGGTAGAGCGCTTGCCTAGCACGTATGACGCGCTGGGTTCGATCCTCAGCCCTGCATATAAATTAATAAAATAAAGGTCCATCGACAAAAAAAAAAAATGAGCACTACAAAGAAAAGGCGGGCTCAGCCACTGACGTTCCCCATCTCAGGAAATAAACGCTCAGAGATGAAGTCGCTTGCGTCGAAGCGCGATGAGTGAGCTTGTTGCACATCACCTCATTGCTGTGAAACCAGGGTCATCAGAAAGTTCAATCCGAGGAGTGGACTCTGAGCTGGGTTTCAAAGGATGAATAGGAGTTCTGAATCTTAAGGAGAAAATACTGGAACCAAAGAGAATTCCATAAACCAAGGAATGGGAGCCTCCCCAGAGCTCCCCTATCTCCAAAAAGCTTTCAGGGGTTTCCTGGACACCACGCCGTCCCTGGCCTCCCTTGGCCTCATGTTCTGGGGTGGTCAACCTCCTTCCTCCTAGGAGGCCAAAGGAGGACCTGAAGGCGGTGCCTTCCTTGTCTTGCCCTGTTGGCGGAGCCCCAGCGCCCACAGCCTTGCCCCTGGTGAGCCTTCCCCCACTCCTCCCCAGCTCAGAGCCAACTCCACTGCGCACAGCGGGGAGAAGCCTGTCCTGCCTCCCCTCTGGGCGTGCTGAGCACCTGCCCAGGGCCCTGCTTCCCTCCTTCTTCATTCCAAATGCTTTGCTTGGAGTTGCGCCTCCATCCGAGCCCTAGAGGCACTGCCACTAATATCTCTTGTTCTCTCTTCTGCCCTTAATTTCTGCCTTTAGACTTACACCTCCCTCTCATCTCCCCACCAATATTCTTCAAGTTCCCTCTACGCTTTCCTCCTGCCTCCGTTTCCTCCCCACCCCCACCCGCCCATTACTTGATTTCATTCTCATTTCACCACCATCCTACCACTCCAAGGGCATCTGTCCAGCAAGGTCATCGCTCCTCACTTCCTGCCAGGGAGCCTCTCCTTCACATGCCAAACCATTGACCCCCACTTTTTTTTTTTTTTTTTTTGACACATAACCACCAGAAACCAGGCATTTCATACCTATCAGGCTAGTGAAAGTTAAAAAGTCAGATACTATCCAGTGATGGAGAGGACGGGAACACCAGGGCACCCACAGGGCTGGTGGGAGAGAGCATCCGCTCGCTTTGGAGAGCAGTTTGACAAACAAGAAATTCAAAGAGAAGCTGGGTGCAGTGGCACACGCCTGTAATCCCAATGGCTCTGGAGGCTGAGGCAGGAGGATCGCAAGTTCAAGGGCAGCCTCAGCAAAAGCCAGGCGTTAAGCAATTCAGTGAGACCCTGTCTCTAAATATAAAATACAAAATAGGGCTGGGGATGTGGCTCAGTGGTTGAGTGCCCCTGAGCTCAATCCCCCATACCCCCCCAAAAACACAAAAAAGAATCTTGTATCTCCCCCTCCCCAGCTATTTCTCTCTATAGTGGACAGAATAATGCCCTCCCCCCAAAGCAACCCCTGGAACCTGTGAATACGTGAACTTACACGGCAAAAGGGCCTTCACAGATGCCATTGGCCTAAGGATCTGGAGATGGGGAGATGATCCTGGATCACATAGTCACAAGGTTCCTTATAAGAGGAAGGCAGGGGGGTCTGAATCAGAGAAGGAAATGTGACAGTGGAAGCAGAGGTCATCGCCAGAGAGAAATCTAAAATGCGACATTGCAGGCTTTGCTCCCCTGGACTTGAGACAAGGACAGGAATGTTCACAGCAACAGTATTTGTAAGAAAGAACTGGAAGCGGGGTGGCAAGTGCCTGTCATCCCTGCAGCTGTGGAGGCGGAGACAGGAGGATCCCAACTTCAAAGCCAGCCTCGGCAGTTTAGCAAGGCCCTAAGCAACTTAGGGAGACCCTGTCTCAAAATAAAAAATATTAAGGGCTGGGGATGTGACTCAGTGGTTAAGTGCCCCTGGATTTGATCCCCAGTACACACACACACACCCTAAAATAACAACCCATTCAGTAGGATACTACTTTTCCTCTAAAGTTCAGGAACAGGCAAAAGTACATATTGCTTACAGATAAGTACAGAGTAAAAATGAAGCAATGATAAACATCAAGTTCAAGAGCATGGCTACCCTATGGAAGGGATATGGAATTGGCGGTAGGGAGGGCAGTAGACACTGGAGATGTCAGTGGCAAGGATGGTTTGATATCTCTCACTCTTTCTTAAATTTTTTTATTTTTATTTTTTCAGTGCTGAGGATTGACCCTAGGACCTTGGACACACTAGGCAATTGCCCTACCTCTGAACTACATCCCCAGCCTGTGGTAGATTTTGATCTCTTAAGCTGCGAGAGGGCACATACACAGGTACACACTGTATTATTCTTTAGGCTTTGGGGTAAGTCTGGGAGTTTTCATACAAAATGAATGAAGAATTTTTGAGGGTCTGTTCTTAGTTCTCAGCTTTGGAGCCAGGCAGATTTGGATCCCGTCTGAGCTTCGCCACATCCTGACTATGATCAAGAGAAAATCTGTCATTCCCAGAGCCTCAATTATATCCCCCGAAAAAATGGGTGGATGGGAGATCAGACAAGGATGAGCATGAGTGTCTGGCTCTTAGGGTTCGGTAAACAGCAACAGGAGGCTGGGGCTGGGGCTCAGTGCAGGGCGCTTGCCTAGCACATGTGAGGCCCTGGGTTTGATCCTCAGCACCGCAAAATAAATTAATAAAATTAAGATATTGTGTCCATCTACAACTAAAAAATAAAATAAAAAACAGCAGCCAGAGAGTGCTTCTCCGGAATTTCCCTCAGCTTTTAACTTATAAGTACCTACTCTCTGCCAGGGGTTTCCAGGGGGTTCGCCATGCAAAAGACAGACCTCGTCCACAGGACTCCGCCGCCCCTGGTTTAGTTTTTAAGTGCATTGTTCTCCAGGGATCTATTCCTTTGCTTTTCTCAAAAAGAAAGAAAGAAAGCTTTGTTGAGCTATAATTCACATGTCATACAATTCAACAACTTAAATTGTACAAATCAATGTTTTTTGTGTTTATTCATAGAGTTGTGCGACCATTGAACAATGAATTTTAGAACATTTCCATCACCCCAAAGAAACCTTGTAGCCATTAGCAGTCACACACCCAATCCCACCCACCCCAGGCCCCCTAAGCTATTTTTCTTTCTTTTGGATTCTCTACTTAGTTCCTCTACTCTGGACATTCTGTATAATTGGAATTATATAATATATGGTCTTTTGTACATTGCTTCTTTCATTTAGCATGTTTTCAAAATTCATTCCTATTACAGCATATATGGGTACATGATTTCTTTTTATTTTCTCATTGTGGTGGAAATTTATAATATAAAATTTGCCATTTTATCCATTTTTTGATTTTTTATTTTATGTGGTACCGGGGATTGAACCCAGGGACACTTTACCACTGAGTCACATCCCTTGCCCTTTTTTTTTTAATTGTAAGACAGGGTCTCACCATGTTGCCAAGTTGCTGAGGTGGCCTTGGACTTGCGGTCCTCCTGTCTCAGCCTCCAGAGCCACTGGGAGTACAGGCATGCACCACTATGCCTGGTTAGTATATCCATTTTTAAATGTACAGTTTAGTGGCATTAAGTAAATTCATGCTGTTGCCCAACCATCACCACCATCAGCCTCCAGAACTTTCCTGTCTTCCCAGCCTCAGTCAACCACTAAATTCCAGTCTCTGTGAATCTGACTACTGTAGGAAACTCATGTGGGTGGAATCATATCATACATGGTGCAGCAATGCCTTTGAAGATTCATCCACAGTACGGTGTGTGCTGGAATTCCCTCCCTTTTTAAGGCTGAGTACTATTCCATTGACTATCGCTCCTTTTTAAGGATGAATGATATTCCATGTTATGTATACCACAATTAGTTCATCCGTTTGCTTGTTGATGGATATTAGGGTGGTTTCCACTTTTGGTTATTATGAATGAAGCTGTGATGAACATCTTCATGCGAGATTTTGTGTGACTTTAAAAAAAAAATTCTCTTGTGTGTCTATGCCAAAGAGTTAATAGATGATAACATTTCCCATTTTTGAGGAAAGGCCAGTCTTTCAAAGCTGCCACACCGTATTAAACATGCACTGGCGATGTAGGAGGGTGCCGTTTCTTTGCCCACACTTATTGTCTGCCTTAAATAGCCACCCTAATGGGAGCAAAGTGGATCCCGTGATTTGATTGGCATTTTCTTGATGATATCAAGCACCCCTGGGATTATTGGCTGTGTTAGTCAAGTTTTTGTTGCTGTGACCAAAATAACTGACAAGAACAACTTAGAGGAGGAAAGGTTTACTTTGGCTCACAGTTGTAGAGGTTTGAGACCACAGTGAGCTGGCTGCGTTTCTTTGGGCCTGAGGTGAAGCAGAATATCACAGTGGAAGGGTGAGGGGTAGGAAACTGCTTAGCTCATGGCCTCCAGGAGGCAAAGCGAGGAGAAGGGGCCAAGGAGAAGATGAACCCTTCCAGGAGCTGGGCAAGGCGGCACACTTCCGGTCCCTGGTCTTCCCGCTGATGGACAAGTCTGTAGAGGAACCTCCCTTGGCAGGATCAGGAGGGGGGTGGAGTCACCGGCCTGTGGCCCCGCCCCTCTTCCTTCACTCAGGAGGGAACCAAAGGCAGTTTAGGGTCCCGGCTGGGGCCTGAAGAGGCAGATGGCAATGAAGGAGGAGTGGGGGTCTGAGGAGCAGCTGGCCAGAAAGTAGCAGGAAGTCTTTGGAGACCTTTAGAAGGTGACACCATCAGAACTGCATTTAGCTGGGCACAGTGGTGCACACCTGTAATCCCAGCAGCACGGGAGGCTGAGGGAGGAGGACAGTAAGTTCAAAGCCAGCCTCAGCAACTTAGTGAGGCCCTCAGCAACTCATTGAGACCCTGTCTCTATGCGAGACCCTGTCTCTAAATCAAATATATAAAGGGGCTTGGGATGTGGCTCAGTGGTTAAGTGCCTCTGGGTTTAATCCCTGGTACCGAAAAACAAAATAAACCCTTCCAGGCATGTCCCCAGAGACCCATCTCCTCCATCCGGGTCCCACCGCAGTGGTCCCTTCGGTTGTCAATGGTCAGAGCCCTCATGGCCCAGCATTGCCTGACAGTGCCACCTCTGTGTGTGTGAGACTCTGGGGGACATTTCACATCAAAACTGTAACCCTGGTCAATTTTATACCTTCTTTGGAAAAGTGTTTATTCAGATCCTTTGTTTATTTTTCAATTGGATATTTGAGGGGTTCTAATCATTGAGTTATAAGAATGCTTAATGTTTCTGGGAAATAGTCTTTTTTCAAATACATAATTCTCAATTTTTCCCCATTCTGTAGGTTATCTTTTTATTTTCTTAATGGTGGTCATCCTTTGAAGTACATACATTTTAAAATTTTGTATTATTTTACTATTATTTTGATGAAGACAAATTTGTCTGTTTTTTCTTTTGTTGCGTGTGCTTTGGCATCATGCCTAAGAAACCATTTCCTAACTCAAGGTCACAAAGATTCACCTTTGCTTTGAAGAGTTTTATGTCTTCAGCTCTTACATTCCGATATGAATCCATTTCCAGGTAATTTTGTATATGGTGTGAGGTAAGGATTCAACTTCATACATTCGAATGTAGAAATCCAGTTATCCCAGCAGACACCTCTTTTTAAAATCTGAACCTTGACACGCAGAAATAGATTAATCCCAATTCATGTGTGTGTGCACGTATTTTAATACATTCTCATCTTTGATCCATACGTCCCTACTTTCACTTAATTTATTTATATATTAATTGGGCACAGTGGTGTACGCCTGTGATCCCAGCCACTCAGGATGTGGAGGCAGGAGGATTGCAAGTTCAAGGCCAACCTCAGCAATTTAGAGAGACCCTAAACAACTTAGTGAGACTTTGTCTCTAAATAAAATATAAAAAAAGATTGGAGATGTGGCTCATAGGGAGAGTGCCCTGGGTTCAATCCCCCACACTGCAAAAGATTATTTATGTATTTATTATTGTTTTACTCAACTTTTTCGCTGCTGTGACTCAATAATCTAACCAGAACAATTGTAGAGGAGGAAAAATTTATTTGAGGACTCACAGTTTCAGAGGTCTTAGTCCATAGATGGCTGGCTCCATCCCTTGGGGCTCAAGGTGAGGCTGAACATCAGGGTGGGAGAGGGAAGCAGCTCACATGGTGATCAGGAAGCAGAGAGAGACTCAATTCCCATTTATAAATATATACCCCAAAGCCACACCCCATTGAACCACCTCCTCCAGCCACACCCACCACTTCAGTTACCACCCAGTCAATTCCCATCAGGGGCTTAATTCACTGACTAGGTTAAAGCTCTCACAACCCAGTCATTTCTCCTCTGAACCTTCTTGCATTGTCTCACACGTGAGCTTTTGGGGGACCCCTCACATCCAAACCATGACGTTAATCTATAATGAATACCAGCTCCACCACGGAAACCTCAACCATAATCCCTGGTACCAAAAAACAAAATAAACCCTTCCAGGCATGTCCTACCAGGTGCCTCTGCCCAAGGCTGTGCCTCTGTCCACACTCCTGAATTTGGGAGCGATGATTCCCTGGCTTTTTAAAAATAGCTGTATTGAGGTTCAATCGATGCACAATAAAGTGTGCTTATTTAAAGAGCACAATCTGAAGAGCTGATGTGTCCCTTTATTATCCCTTCTTCTATCCCTTCTCCCTCCCCCTGAACCCCGTCCTCAGCATCTCTGATCCGCTTTCTCTCACCGAGGGTTGGTCTGCAGTTTTTAGAACTTATGTAAATGAAATCATACGTGTGTTCGATTTTCATTTGGCTTCTTTGGCCCAGACTTACTTCTCATTTTCCCATGCCATTAAATCTGGCGACAGTTTTTCCTTTTTGGGGAAGTATAGTAGTTCATTGCACAGACATACCACGATGTGTTGATCCATTCACCCGTTGATGGATATTTGAATTGTTTCCCAGTTAGGAAAATAAACAAAGCTGCTATGGACAGTTATGTACAAGTCTTTGTTTTGGTTTGGTTTTCATATTACGGGTTGGACCCAGGAGCACCTACCACTGAACTACATCACCATCCCTTCTAACTTTTGATTTTGAGAGAGGGTCTCACTAAGTTGCTTAGGGCCTAAGTTGCTGAGGCTGGCCTCAAACTCCTGCCACGGACTCTAGTTCCACTGGGATTATAGGCGTGTGCCACCGTTCCCCAGCTACTCCGTCTTTTTGATGTTAGCCCTTCTGACAGGGGTGTAGGTCCTTTTGCATGTTATACATTCACTAACAATTTGCTGCCTATTTGTGGTTGTTTTAAAAAGGTATTGTTAAATTTCAAAAGACACAAACTTGAACATATTTTTGCAGTACAGTGTGATGTGGTCAATACTTGTGTACAGTGTGTAATGATCAGATCTGGGTAATTGGTGTATCCATCACTTCACATGTTTATTATTTCTTTGTGTTGGGAACATTCACAACCTTCTTTTAGCTATTTTGAAATATATAAGTAATTGTTGCCAGCCATAGTTACTCTAATGTACAATAGAATCCTAGAAGGTTTTCCTCCTCTTTTTTTAATTTATTTTTTGTTTTTGTTTTTGTTTTGGCACCAGGGACAGAACCCAGGTTCCCTCTACCACTGAGCCACATCCCCAGCCCTTTTTATTTTTTATTTTGAGACAGGGTCTCACAGAGTTGCTGAGGCTGGCCTTGAACTTGCAATCCTCCTGCCCCAGCCTCCTGAGTTGCTAGGATCACAGGTGTTCACCACCACGCCCCAATAATAACCATCATCCTACTCTCTGTTTCTTTAAGATCGACTATTCTAGCTTTCACACGTAAGTGAGAACATGAAATATTTGTCTTTCTGTGTCTGGCATTTCACTAAACATCCTGTCTTCCAGGATCCTCTGTGTTGCCACAAATGACCAAATTTCATTCCTCTTTATGGCTGTGTAAGATTCCTCTGTGTACATATACATTTTCTTTACCAATTCATGGAGGTATCATTGGCCGTCTAGGTTGATTCTAGTGTTTACATCTGTTTTTGTTTTACACTTGTAAAAAATGAAGCCATCCTTCTGTTGAAGAAGCATCCTTTTACCATGTGATGATCACATTCTCCCAGCACAGAGCTAGGCACACAGGAGGCAAGATACAGAACAAGCCCACAGCCTGCACTCTCAGCTTCCAGGGCTTTCTGCCATCTGCTTTGTCAGAGGTTCAGACCTGACCTGCCATCCTGAGGACACCAGCCTGCTGGACATCATCCTCTCCAACCCCTTCAATGCAGATCTCCCCACTATGCCCAGGGTCTCCCCTTTACCCCTACCAGGCACTTTGACTCAAACCAAGAAAGCCTTCCCTTTAACCTTCACATTCCCCTCCTTCCCTGAAATCATTTCCTAACTCAAGGTCACAGAGATTCACTATTGATTTGAAGAGTTTTATATCGTTAGCTCTTATGCTTTGGTTGTGAATCCACTTTGAGTTAATTTTTGTATATGGTGTGAGGTAGGGATCCAAATTCCTCATCTGTCCCTAAATCCTCCTTATGAAATTTCGCTGATCTGTCTATGATATTTTGCTCAAGATTCAGAGTTAATAAAGACTTTAGACCTTTGTAGAAGCAGAAGCAAGCAGTATGGCAAAGTCCGTGTCTAAAGCTCCCAGAGTCCCTCATGCATGTCCCCAGTGGGTGTCAGCAGCCCCAGGCACTCCAGGGCTGAAGCACCCACCCCATGGGGATCCCTGGGCATTGCCCTTTATGTAAATCAGGAGGGTCCTGTGTTCCTCCACAATTCTCTCCCCCGTCCTGTCTCAGACTTGGAAATCTCCTCCCAGACAAGCCAGACTCCTGACCAGTCCCAGTCCTATGCTGTATTTTCTCCCCTCTTCCATCTCTGCTCAGAATACCCCTCACCCAAATGCCCCTTCTCTCAAGACCTTTTCCTAAAGCTGAAAGCTGCGGAAGGACTGACCCACCCTGGCCAGGTTAGCACGCACCTTCCTCCCTCACCGGAGCATGAGTCCTTCCTTCCTGACACACTCAGGCAGCCCTATCCTCACCGGATCTGTTTCGGCATCACTTAAGACTCACCTGTCCCCCTGTTCCATGAGAGGTCCCCATGGTGCAGGGAGGGCACAAGATCTGTTATATGGCGGGAGTGGAGGCAGGGTACCCAGCTCTGCCACCTACCACCTGTAAGAATCCCAGATGAATTAACTAACCTCTCTGTGCCTCTGTTTCCTTATCTATAAACGGAGGAGAAAACATTCACCTCTTCCAGCTGTTAAAGGGATCAACTCATGAAGTCCCAAATTTTCAATTCTGCAAATATTTCAATAAAATTGACACAGGTGCCTTAAAATAGGTCAGAGATCATAATCCAGACAGAGTTGATATATCCTTCATTATTAATAAGAATGAAAATACAGAGTGTCCTATAAATAGGACACTGGAACAATATAATATCTGATTATTTGAAATACAGTGAGAAGCTGGAGCTGTGGCTCAGTGGTAGAGCGCTTGCCTGGCAGGGAGAGGCCTTGGGTTCAATACTCAGCACCACACATAAAAATAAATAAAATAAAAGATCTATTGGCAACTAAAACAAATATGAAAAATAAAAGTAATATAATGAATTCCTCAAAATAAATTGAAGACATTTCTAGAAAATGCTTTCATGAATGTGTTTCTTTTCTTACATATTGGTTACGTACTTAATGTTTTATCCAGTCGAACATTTAGTAGAAGTAACTTTCACAGTAAAGTTTGTGCCATCTTTACACTGAATTTTAAAATGTTTTCAAATGCTTGAATCATTCACCTATTGCTTTTCTAAACAAACAAACAAACAAAAAGCCCAGACCTTTCTAAGCCAGACCACCCCTTAATCCCAGCAACTCAGGAGGCTGAGGCAGGAGGATCACCAAGTTCAAGGTCAGCTTCAGCAACTTGGTGAGGTCCTGTCTCAAAATAAAAAATACAAAGGGGATGCAGCTCAGGGGTAGCACCCCTGAGTTCAATCCCCAATACCAAAGGTGGGGGGAAAATAGATACCTAACAGCATAAAAATTACCTCCAAGTTACCCTAAGTACATATTTGTATATTTGTTGCTCATTTTAAGTTTCCATAGGGTCTACATCTGGGAAAATAGAACAAAATGAGTTAATGAATTAACTCGCAGGAAGGGTTTGGAGGGGAGGGAAGGACCCTGGGAAATGCTAGTCAGCAGCACAGCAGTGACAGGCCCACTGGACTCTGGAGAATCTTTCTGGACCTTTCTGTTGATCTCCAGGACTCTTGCTAACAGGAAGAGACGCCCTGCCTCT
The DNA here is from genome assembly GCF_902686455.1 of Sciurus vulgaris. Lineage (NCBI taxonomy): Eukaryota > Metazoa > Chordata > Mammalia > Rodentia > Sciuridae > Sciurus > Sciurus vulgaris. The sequence continues at coordinate 35,283,132 of NC_136479.1, read as the reverse complement.
CCAGCTTCCGTGAAGGGAGGGGGAATGATCACCAGAAGGCATCAAACCCCCTCCCTTCTTCCCCAGCATCCAAGTAACCACAAAAGTCTTCCTCCTTCAGGAAGCAGGCCAGGATGGCGCTGCTTCTAGAAACTTCTCCCTTCCTCCACCTCTTCTCTCTGTGTGAGGGCCCTGTGATGGCAGCCCGCTCCCCAACACACACCTGCTCCCATCTTCACCTTGCTGCCCCTGCCTCTGCAAGGAAAGTGAATGTTTCTGTACCCCTTCCAGGTCCGCCTGAGGGGTTCCCAGGAGGTAGCGGAGCTTAGAGGCGTCCTGAGAGAGAACTGCTCAGTTCACAGGTGTAGCGTCAATCCCAGACGCCCCATTAAGTCTGAGGGTGTTTATTTATTGTTTGTTTTTGCACTACTGGGGATTGAGCCCAGAGCATCATGCATGCCGGGTAAGCACTTTCCTACTGAGCTACATCTCAGTCCTAAATTTGAGTTTTAGATATGCATTATGAATAATCTTTTAATATAAATATATCCCAGCTAAGCCCAGTGTCGCACACCTGTAATCCCAGAGGCTGAGGAGGCTGGGGCAGGAGGATCAAGAGTTGAAGGCTAGCCTCAGCAACAGCGAGGCCCTAAGCAACTCAATGAGACTCTGTCTCTAAATAAAATGCAAAAATGGGCTGGGGATGTGGCTCAGTGGTTAAGCACCCTGGGTTCAATTCCTGGTATAAACAAACAAACCCCACAGACATACTGATACAAAAATATTTATCTGAAATTGAAATTTAACTGGGCATCTTGGACTCTCGTTTGCTAAATCTGGCAATCGTGAGCATGAGGTCCCAGGAGATGGCATTAAGATCTCACTCAGATGCAGAACCAGTCAATGGCAGGAGCAGGGTTGTACCCAGGGTTGCTTGTGCCCTGGCTCAAGCCCCTTTACACACGCAAACACACACTGCCACAGATTTTCTTCTCTGGTCCTGGCCCTGGCTGTGGACAGGTGTCTGTGCAAGGTAGCAGAACTGAGACCCCATGGTAAATCATGTGAGGTGGCTGTCATGGAGGACAGGACAGATGGACAGAAAAGAGGGTAAAAGAAGCAGGGAGCAGCATGAATTCAGGCTAGGGTATAGGCAGGATCCTGAGCAACTCAGGGCCTCTTCTGGGCCCAGCCCAATCCCCGGGCACCACTGGGCAATGGCCCCCTCCCCCCACCTTCTGTCACCAGCAGGAAACTCTGATCTTAGTGGGACTCCCTCCACCTGTTGTCCTCTCCATCAGTAGAGAGCAGGAAGGATGCTCTAGGTCAGGAGGAACCTGTCCCATGGTTGGACAGGTCCAAGTCTCTCCTCTGTCCACCCTGACTGTCCACTGCTGCCCGAAGCCACTAAGAGCCACAGGTGAGCAAAGGCCCTGAATCCCTCCTAGGTGGAGTTGACGCTGAGGACTTGGATGCCTCGCTGCTGGGCTTTGAATTCAGTCCTTGGCCACTGTGGCCCTGCCCCCGTTCCTGTTCCTGACCTCTCCTTGGGCTACTATGCTGAGTGTGTGCAAGGGTGTTTGTTGAATGAATATAGGTCAGGAGGGAGGATGGGGCACCAGGACCAGGAGGAGTCCCAGGGCTCCTGGAGGCAGGCGGGATCTGGGGTGGGGATGGGCGCGGTCCTCAGGAAGGGGTGGAGGCCGTGGGGGCAGGGTTAGGGGCTCCAAGAGAAGTCTGCAAGGAGGGGGATGCAGAGGAGGGGGCTCTGGGAAGGGAAAGGATGTCAGAAAGAGGGGTTCCAGGGCAGACGGCCTCGGGCAGAGTGGAGGGCTGGGAGGGACCTTGATGTGGAGGAAGAGGCTGGATGGGGGTAGGGAGGGAGTAGGGCCTGCGGTTTGGTGGCGGGGGTGGAAGACAGCCGGCGGAGGGGGACTGGAGCGGAGCGGCCCGGGGCGACGGTGGCTTCTACAGAGGGAATCCGGCGCTGGGACGAAGTTCCGAAAGGGACCTGGGAGGCAGAGGCCGTCCCAGACTCCTCCTCTGCATGTGCACCTGGGGCTCCTCCTTCTGGGTTTGGGGGCCAGGCCCGAGCCCCCGGCAGGGGGTTAAAGGTGAGCGGGCACGAGCCGGCGGCCGCCGGGGATTGGCGGGCGCCCGAGCCCACGGCCCGGGCCAGGGCTGCCCCACAGGCCTGCAGCCGGCGGGGCGGCTGCCACCCACGTGCTAAGGAGAGAAGGAGGCACCGGATCAAGGGGCAAAGGACACCAGAGCGGGGTGGGCGGGGAACCGGCAGTGCCGCGTCCACACCCGCGGGTAAAAGCCCGGCCGGCGGCGCAGCGCACGGAGCCCTCTGCCGCCCGCGCCGAGAAGGCGCCCTCCGGCCGCCGCAGCATCCCTCGCCCCGCCGCGACCCAGGGCCCGGGGCCCCGCCGCCCGGCCGCACCTGCAGATCGCGGAGCCCGGTGAGCCCCAGGGAGCAGGTGGGTGCAAGCGTCCGCCCAGGGGACTCGGATCCTGCCGAGCCGGTCCCCCACCCGCCAGAGCGGAGGGGCGCTCGTGGCTCAGCGGGGCGGGGGTCTCCTGTGTGTCCCCCTCACTCTGGCTCGGCGCCCGCGGGGAAGGAGGCAAGCTTGTACTCCGCGGGGACTCTGGATCAAGAATCCAAGAGTTCACCTTCTTGTCCTTCCAGGAGCAGAGGGTCAGGGACTCCTGGTTCCTGGATACCTCCTGGGTCTCAGGGCTGGACTGGGGTTGGATCCTCACCTAGGGGGGCTCTTCTTGGAGCTGACGGTGGGCTCAGAGAGGCAAGAGGGAGGGTCAGATGTTAGGATGGGGCATGTGGGTTCCCAGCCACCAAGGTCTGCAGACAGGTAGGAGGTAGGGATGGTCAGGCCTGGAAAGGCCAGGGCTTCCCTCAGACTCCCAGCAACCCTGGCACCTCCTGAGGCCACCTGATGGGAAAGGGGTCTGTGTGGTCAGGCTGGGCTGGCATGGAAGCTCTGGGTTCTTGTCTGTGCCAGGCTATGTGACTCCAAGGTCACATGGGGAAGCACATTGTCCCCTTCTCTGGGCCTGCCTCTTCCTCTGTGACATGGAAGACTTGCTCCTGGGCCACTCTTATGCAGATGGGGACTGAATAAAATGATATACCAGGATGCTTGGGAAGACAGGATGGCGGCCCACTGCAGACCAGGTCCCTCTAGTCCTTCTGGGTGCTATCACAGCTAAGCCCCAGGTCCTAGCCCAAGCTGCCATCTTGCCCAAGGACTTTGCCAATTCTCAGGAGCTGGCTGTCCCATCTCCAGCCCAGGCTACTAGATCCCCAGGAAAGTTCATAGGGGTCCAGGAACCTCGAGCCCCCTCCAAGGAGACCCAGCTCCTCAGCCTCAGTCAGGGAAGCTTCCAGAAGAGGAAGGAGGTTCCGACTGTGGAGTTCTGAGCTGTGGCCATCAGAATGTCCCCCTCTTGAGAAAATGACCCTAAACCTCCCTAAGAGCACAGTCTACCTGGGGCTGGGATTGTGGCTCAGTGGCAGAGCCCTTGCCTAGCACATGTGAGGCACTGGGTTCGATCCTCAGCACCACATACAAATAAATCAACAATATTTTTTTGTAACAATATTTTTTTAAAAAAAGAATGTAGTCTACCCCAGGTCAGGGCCCAGTCTGGGAGCTGGGTGGAGGGTAGCTGAGGACCAGGGTCAGGTACCTGCCTGGGGTCTTGGAATTCCATGACAGATCCTGAGGCCTGGGCGTCGGCTGGGGGGGTGCAGACTGAGGTGAAGGACAGGTGTCAGGATCTGGCCAGCTGCAGAGTGGAACAGGAGGAGCCGTGCCCTCGAAGCTCCCGGGGCCCACACCTGCTCGGCAGCTCTGCTCCCTTCGGACAGACCCCTCCCAGGCTCTCCCCTGGGCTGCCCCTGGCTTGGTGCTGGTCCTGTGTGGGATCAAGGCAGGCTGAGGGACATGGTGGGGCTGTCAGAGCCTGGGAGGGGCCTTCCCAACATGGTTCCCAATCCCAGAAGGGGTTTGGACTCCCGTGTGAAGGGTCCCAGGGGCTGCCTCGGGCTCAGGACATCTCTTCCAACTGGGGGAGGGAGGAACTGAGATTCTCTGTGCCCGTGTGGGGCTCATCTGGCAGCGTTTCCTTCTTCCTGATAATCTGAGAGGACGGACATTATCTCCACTTTATGGATGAGGAAACAGAGGCCGCGAGGGGTCAAGGCGCTGGCGCAAGGTCATGCAGCCTAGAAGCGGCAGAGCTGGGATTCGAGCCCAGGCAGCCTCATCCCACACCTCTGCCTTCTGCGCCCACTGCTGCCTCCACTTACTCCCCAGGTGACCCTTTCCGGTCCTCTTTCTGGGCCTCGCTCTGCTCAGCAATCGCTTCATGCTGGATCAGCTGTGAGCAAGTGCATGCTCTGCACTGGGGGCTGTGTCGGCCTCCTAGGTCACTCATGAGTGTCCGTGTAGCCTGCACCCACCCAGGGTCCCCCGCCCATCCCTCCTGCACCTGAAACTCAGGCGAGGTAGCCCCCACCTGCCTTTCCTACTTGAGGTTGGCTAAGCCGCCCTTGAAGAAGGGAATCCCCATCAGGGCAGGAAGGAACAGAATATTCCCAGGATGGGTCCTGGCCCTGATAAATAGGGGACACACCTCCTCCCTGATCCACTCCAAGATTGTAAGATCAGGTGACAGTCCTGTCTGCCCTGCCTAGAGTCTGGGGGTCATACCAGCTCTTGTCCCACACTTAGCCCCAACAGCTGCGTGGCTCTGGGTGACAGATACACCTCCCTGGGGTCCCCTTTCCCATCAGTCCAGGCATAGAACCAGGGTGGGACCAGTTATCCAGCAAGGGGAGGATGGGGGTTCAGCTGCCTGAACAGCTTGAGAAATCTTTTCTGTCCCTGAGTTCCCTGGTGGAGTTGTCTCCTCATCTCCCGTGTCCTTCAGCACTTTACTTTTATTTTCACTTATTTATGTATTTATTTTTTACTGGGGATTGAACCCAGGGGTGCTTTTCCACTGAGCCGTGGAAAAGATCCTCAGATCTTTTTATTTTTTATTTGAGACTTGCTGACTTGCTGAGGCTGCCCTTGAACTTGACACCCTCCTGCCTCAGCCTCCCGAGGCAGTGGGATTACAGGCGCGTGCCACTGCACCCAGTCCGCATCTGGTTTTTAAAAACCAGTCCTGGAGATGTTGGCTAGGAAAGAAGAGATGGTGGGGCAGGAGAGGAAGAGAGGGAAGGAGGAAGGAGACCCACTGATCAGGAATCACCAGCTCTCACGGATTCCATGTGATATTTGTAACATCTGCAGAAAGTATCGTAAAGATGAGGAAACCGGGCTGGGGATGTAGCTCAGTCGGTAGAGTGCTTGCTTCACAAGCACAAGGCCCTGGGTTCAATCCCAGCACCGCAAAAAAAAAAAAAAAAAAAAAAAAAAAAAGATGAGGAAACCAACACTAAGCTTATTGTACCATTCCTTCCTCCTGTAGAGGAATCAAGGTCACGCAATAGGGCGATGGTGGGTGCCGCAGTTGTGACCGGCACCCCATGCTCCTGAGCAGGGGCCCTGGAGGGAGGGGCACTGTCTTCTATGTTGCCATAACTGAACCCCGACCTCCCCAGGTCTGGGAGGTGGGCAGCCTCGACAGTCCTTCCATCCGCCACAAGACATCCCCTTCACTCCCGGCAACTATGGGCAGAACACACCCTGGGGCCCTGGCGAGGGTAGAAATGCCATCCAGGTCCAAAAATTGCGGCTGCGCTGCTGGGCACACCTGTCCACTGGCCCCATGTCCTTATCTGGAAAACGGCCATGACTTGATGGTACCTGTTCTGCATCTTCTGGATCTCTGCTTTTCTGTCTCTGTCCCTGTCTCTCCCCCTTCCTTTGATGCCAAGTTCCAAGGCTGGGAGACAGGAGTCCCTGCTTGGGGTCTGATGTGACATGCTAGATGGTCGAGCCCCAGTGTCGCCCTCTGAGGTCCCTGAGTCTGCTGCCCTTGCCCACTTCTGCAGCTCGCGGGTGCTGGGTGGACAGCTGAACTCCCCAAGTGCCTGCCAGCCCTCCAGTGTTCCCATGTGCCAGCTGCCCCCTCCCTAAATAATATTTATCTGCCCTTACGCTCTGTCTGGGGTGGACTTCCTTGACATGTAATATTTCAAGAGATGCCAAATGGACAGGTCAGCCTTCAGTTCCTTCAAGCAGCCCCATGGAAGGGCACACTTGGGCTCTGCTATCAGATGCAGTGAGGTTTGAATCAGAGCCAGGCTACTTATTAACTATATGACCAATGACTGTCCTCATATTGCTAACAGGTACCTGAGAGACAAATAAATAAACAAACAGTTCCCTAAGCCTCCCTGTGCTGTATACAATGGGGACCATCCATCCTGTGTGACGGGGGTTGGGTGGATTGGTTAGACTGGATAACCAATAGACAGTGTGTGGTGGCCCATGGGAGTGCTTGGTTGGGGGACAATGGAAAATAAGTCTGGGTCTTTGTTTCTGGTTCTTCAGAATCCTCAGAGTGGTAAGGGTGTGTATGCTAATGACAAGTGGCCTGAAGTTCCTAGATAGTTTCAGGATGGAGTCTGGTCACTGACCTCTGACCTCTGGAGAAGGCAGAGAGGCTGGAGGTTGAGTTCAATCACTATATAAGTCAGCTTTTTGTTACTATAACAAAATACCCATGGTAGCTAACTTTATAAAGTAAAGAGGTTTGCCAGGTGTGATGGCACTCGCCTGTAATCCCAGCTACTACAGAGGCTGAGACAGAAGGATCTTAAATTTGAGGATAGTCTGGGCAACATAGTGAGGCTCTGTCTCAAAATAAAAAATGAAAAGATCTGGGGATGGGGTATAGCTCAGTGGGAGAGCATTCGCCTACATGTGCAAGGCCCTGGATTCAATCCTCCAACACCAAAAAACAAAAATTTACTTAGCTCACAGTTTTGGAGGTTCAAAGGAATGGCACTAGCATTGCCTCAGTTCTGGTGATAGGCTTTCTGCCGGCAGAGTCCTGGGGCGGCACACAGCATCACATGGCTAGGACAGGGTCCACTGCGCCTGTGTCTGTGTGTCTGGTCTCCCTCCCTCTCACAAAGTCACTAGGATTCCGCCATGGGGGCTGCACCCTAATGGCCTGTTCTGAACCTAATCACCCCCAAAGGCCCTGCTTCCAAACACCATGGTTGGATCAAGTTTGCTCCCTCTTAACATCATTAACATGTGACTCTGGGGACTGAATTCCTACATGAATTCAGGGCCTGGGGGACAAATCCCTACTAAGCTGTCAATCATCAGTGGCCGATGGTTCACAAATGAAGGTGATATCACACCTTCATTTTCATAATGCAACCTCCATAAGATCCCCACACGATGGTGTCAGGGAGCACCCGTGCCGGAGACCCCCAGAGAGGACTTGGAGGGTCTGAGCAGTGCCCCACACTCTGCCCACACATCTCTTCTATTTGCTGTCCCGAGATCCATCCCTTAAAATCAACTGGTCGACGTAAGTAAAGTGTTCTGTAAAATATATAGCAGATTGTTAATACTGGGGTGGGTTCAGAAGTACGGGTGACATTCTGAGGCTTGGGACTGGCATTTGGAGCGAGGGCAACCTCGTGGACTGAGCCCTTCACCTGTGGGATCAACTGCTAGCTCAAGGTCGTGACAGTAATGAATCAAATTGCAGGACACTCAGCCGGTCTCCTTCTGACATACGTGGTGTCAGAAGTGTGACTCAGGAGGCTGAGGGGGGAGGATTGTAGGTTCAAGGTCAGCCTCAGCAACTTTGCGAAACCCTAAGCAACTTAGTGAGACCCTGTCTCAAAATAAAAAGTAAAAAGGGCTGGGGATGTGGCTCCGTGACTGAGTGCCCCTGGGTTCAATCCCTGGTACTACAAAAAAAAAAAGAAAGGGAGGTTAAAATCATTGAAACCATGTGTGGTGTACGGCGACCACGGACATTTTTACAGACTGACAGACTTGGCGTGATGGCTTGGGTCGGTGAGACACCCGCTTCAGGTTCACACCCTTCCCCGTGCTGCCTGGACGCTGGGAGCTCCCTGTCCCCTCTGGCTCCTTAACTCACCCCAGACTCTGGGCTGCGTTGGGAGAGTGACACTGTTGGAGAGCAGCTGAGGGGCAGGGAGGGCAGATGGCGTGCTGGAGGTGGTCCCCTGGACCCAGGTGAGCTGGCCCTGTGTACCAGAGCGACAGGGTCCTCCCTGGAGTCCTGGGCTCCTCGGAACCAGCATGTGACTGGCAGACAGACGGGGAGCCTGGCCTCCCTCCTGGGTCTGGTCAGCGACAGGCTCCAGGTGGGCGAAAGGGGCCCGTTCCTATTGTTTAGCAGACTTGATCTCTGGACTTTGGGGTCTCCAAGAAAGGGGAGGGACTTCCGAGGCGTCATCTACTGTATGTAGCCTCCTCTGGTTTTCTCTACCTCATGGGAGGGTCCCCGACCCGACATCAGAAGCAAGCATGAGTATCATAGGACATTGTAACCTGTGGAAGTTTGCAGGGGAGTGTCTGTATGATCCATCACCCCCCAGTAAGTCCCTGGGTGCTGACACACCCCGACTCTGCCTCTCTGTTTACATGTGACTATTTGTAATTATCGGTTTTCATGCAAATAGGGCCCCACTGGGTGCATGGGCTGTGCCTTGTCTTCGTGGGCCCTGCACCTGGCTGTCTTCCTGGGTCTGCCCCGTGCAGTGGTAGCGCGCTCCTGCCCCCAAAGCACTTCGCGGGTCCCAACTGGGTCCTCATTGAAACTGCGGTGAATGCCCGCGTTGTCTCCACTTCACGGATCAGGTTCTGTCCCGGCCGCAGGGCGTCCCCGGCAAGGGCTCTCGGCACCCCGCCCACCGCTCACCCAACCTCAGTAGAACGAATGGCCCTGCCAGGAACGTCCTTGTACATTTTTACACGTTTACCGAAACATTTTTATGGGGCAAATTTCTGCCAGTGAACTTGAAGAGGATTCCCAGTCAACATTTTTTGTTTAATAGATTATACCAAATGGTCCTCCAAAAATACATCGCCAGGTTACCTTTCTCCATCTGGTTACAGGTTTTCCTGCCCCGGTCATTCCTGCCTCTTCCTGGGCTGGGGTCTTGTCTTTTTCTTTCTTTATCTTTTCTTTTTCTGTTTTTTTTTTTTTTTTTTTTTTTTTTTTCTTTTGGTACTGGGGATTGAAGTCAAGGGTGCTCTACCATTGAGCCACATTCCCAGCCCTATTTATTTATTTATTCTTTTTATTTTGAGACAAGTTCTCACTAGGTGGCTGAGGCTAGCCTCAAACTTGTGATCCTCCTGCCTCAGCCTCCTGAGTTGCTGCCTGGATTACCACCGTGCCTGGCTCTTTATTATTGTTTTGTTTCTGATAGAACCCAGGGCCGCTCACATCCGAGGCAAGTACTCTACCACTGAGTTACACCCCAGCCTTGGGACGGGGTCTTAAGGCTGCTGTGAAGCCACCAAAGTGCCACAGAAGGGAAAGTTTCTAGCAAATAACTGCCATTCACGCTATAGGCCACTATTTTCTTTCTCCTACCGTGTGCCCTGCACACCATCCACCCCATCACAAGCTGCACCCCAAGCCCCTATCTCTCTACTATTTGGCCTTATTAACCAAAAAGTATAGGAGTCAGTTGTGGTGGCACAAGCCTATCATCCCAGTGACTCAGGAGGCTGAGGCAGGAGGATCCCAAGTTAGAGGCTAGCCTCAGCCACCTTAATGAGACCCTAAGCAACTTAGTGAGACTCTCAAAATAAAAAATAAAAAGGGCTGTGGGTTCAGTAGTTAAGCACCTTTAGGTTCAGTCCCAGTACCCAAAGAAAAAGAGTCTATGGTCAGAAATTAGATCCTTGGCTTACTTGCTCTGTGCCCTGGAGCCTAACTTAACTCCTCTGGGCTTGTTCCCTCGTCACGACACAGATAAGGGAAGCCCTGCTTGTCGGCACTCCAGGGACGGGAGAAGAGCGCACATCTGAAAACGCTGTGGTTCCTCACGGGCAGGCAGGGAGGCTGCCGATTGGGGGCTGACCTTTGGGTGGGCTGTCACCAACTTGCTGATGCGGGGAGAAGGCTCAGCGGGGAGAAGATGGACAGGGACTGAGGTGAACTGGGCCTGCAGTTACCCTGGTTCTTCTAGACCCATCTGGGAAACCCCGAGCGGCCTCTTCAGGAGGTCCTCCTGTCCCCCCTCAGTGTCCTTCCCACCATGGACAGGCCCTGCACGCCACTCCCGCCCTGCCCCTGCCCGGCGGTCCCTCTGGTCTTCTCTGTCCGTCCTAACTCCGCACCCTGTACCCCAAGCCTGGGGCAGGGGCGCGTGGGGAGCTGTCTGGTGTGGAGCACATCTCGGCCCTGCCACCCACGTTGGGGACCACCGTCCTCACCCTCACTCCCAGGGGCGTGGGGCAATGACTGTGAAGCCACCAGGGCACAGGGTGTTCAGGGGTCAGTGCTTCCCAAGCCCTCCGGGAGGGGCCCTTGCGCTCCTTCCTTCTGCTGGGGCGGACCCAGCGCCCCGGGCCAGGCAAGCGCCATGCCACCAACCCACTCCCCAGCCTCCTCCTTCTCCACCTCCTTCTTTCCTTCAGTCCTGGGGTAGAACCCATGGCCACCCCACCACTGAGTGACAGCCCCAACCCTTTTGATTTTGAGACAGGGTCCTACTCACCTACCCAGTTCGGCCTCAAATTTGCCATCCTCCTGCCTTGGCCTCCCAGGCTGCTGGGGTTGCAGGGTGCACATTCTCACCCAGGGGCTATTTCTGCCTCATCTTCCACTAACGTGTGTCAGGGAGATACGATCAGAGGACGTAAGCCGGTGCTTTATGACCTCGTTCGACGAGTGTAGAATCTCTTCATTAAGTTGATGTGAGTGTTTCTAAACACTCTCAATTTATCTTGTTGCAAACTGGCCATGGAAGCCAGGGCCAGCAGTGGTCCAGGGGCCACCTTTTGAGGGGCACTGGTACAGATGCCTCGGTGGCTGCCTGTGCTGCGCCCCAAGGGAGTGGGTGGACATGGCACTAACGGGCGGGGGAGCCTACTCTTGCCCCCACCTCTGACCCTGCTGCTCCCTCCCCAGCACCCCCCCACATCTGAGTCCCGCTTCCTCCTTTGAGATCCACGTCAAGCCCCTTTTCTTCTAAAGAGATGCCCTGACCCCCCGGCTGCCAATATCCCCCCACCCACTGAGCTGCCACCGTCCCCAGGGCACCATCTCTGTCCCTTCTGAGCATGCCCAGCCCCAAGGGGACAGGAGTCGCGTCACAAGCACTGAGCTCCCCACCTCCATCCCAGCTCAACAGTGGGTCTGACACCTACGCATGTGTGGACGAGTGGATGAGGAGGGATGTGGGGAGGGATGAAGGTTGCGTAGATGAACGCAGGGCAAGATGGTGGGGCAGATGGACAGACTGGCCGGAGGTGGATGAATGGGGACGGAAGGAGAGATGGGAGGTGGATGGGAGGGTGGAAGGTTACAAATGGATCGAGATGGATGAAAAGGCAGTTGGATGAACAGATTGATCATTAGGGGATGGATGGGCGAATGGAAAGGTAAAGGACTACATGGACAGACAACTGGACAGATGCATAGACAGGCAGACAGATGTCTGAATGCTCCCTGATGCCTATCCTGCTGCGCCTCCTGCATCTTTCCCTCCTCCTCTGTTCTTCCATCTCAGGGCACAAAGATCAATGGTTCTCAGTCAGGACGGGTAGTCTACGGAAGACCTTTGTTTGACTTGGTATTTTCATAATTTGAAAATGTATGAACAACTGGGCGCGGTGGCGCATGCCTGTAATCCTAGTGGCTCGGGAGACTGAGGCAGGAGGATCTCAAGTTCAAAGCCAGCCTCAGCAACTTAGCCAGGCCCTAAGCAATTTAACAAGACCCTGTCTGAAAATGAAATACAGAAAAAAGGTTTGGGGATGTGGCTCAGCAGTTAAGCACCCCTGGATTCAATCCCTGGTACCAAAAAAAAAAAAAGTATGAACAATATGATTGCCACTTGTACGTCACTACTAAACATAAATATAGAAAGCATTGAGACTCATATTTTTTTCCTTTTTTTTTTTTTTTCACGGTGTTGGGGATTGAACCCAGGGCCTTGTGCTTGCAAGGCAAGCACTCTACCAACTGAGCTATCTCCCCAGCCCCCGAGCCTCATTTTTTCTTGACACAACAATTGGATGGTTCTGTTATGAAAAGCGATCCATTCTGACTTCCTTTTTCTCTTTTTATGGTGCTGGGGCTGGAACCAGGGGTGCTCTACCACTGAGCTCCATCCCTCGCCCTTTTGATTTCTCATTTTGAGGCAGGATCTCGTGGAGTTGCTGACACTCTCCTTGAACTTGCCTTCCTCCTGCCTCAGCCTCCCGAGTGGCTGAGATGACCAGCATGCGCCACTGTGCCCAGCCGCACATCCTGACTTTAGTCACATCTATCATTTTTTCCTTTAGGATTTGTTCGCCCGTTTTACAGGTGTAGAAACTGAGGCCCAGGCAAGGAAGTGACTTCCCAGCTTGGCACAGGTGCAGACTTAGCTGAGACTCCTCTTTCTCCTCATGTGCCCTCCGCTCTCTGCTTCCTCCACTCGCTGCCCCGCTTCCTCTGGGCTGCTTCACCATCTCCCTCCTCTGCCTGGAGATGCCCACCCCACCCCAGCAAAGCATTCTTGTGTTGTTGCTGTTCTTTTTAGTCACACATAAGAGTGTATTTTGGCATATCGTATAGACGTGGAGTATCACTTCTTCTAATTAGGGCCCATTCCTGTGGTTGTACGTGACGTGGAGTTTCACTGGTCACGAATTCGCATGTGAACGTAGGAAAGTGACGTTCGATTCATTCCACTGTCTTTCCTATTCCCGCCCCTCCCTTCCCTTCATCCCCTTTGTCTAGTCCAGTGAGCTTCTGTCCTTTCTTCCCCCTCCCCCTCGGGAGTTAGCTTCTACATATCAGCGGGAACATCCAACCTTTGTTTATTTTTTGGGGGGCCGGCTTCTTTCTCTTAGCATGATAGTCTCCAGATCCACCTGTTTCCTGGCAGAAGTCATACTCATTCCTTTTTTGTGGTGGAGTAATATTCCATTGTGTATGCATATATATCACAATTTCTTTGTCCATTAGTTGAAGGTTGGTCATCGTTTAGCTATTGTGAATTGAGCAGCTATGAACACTGATGTGGCTGCATCACTGTAGCATGCTGATTTTAAGTCCTTTGGGTATAAACCATGGAGTGGGATAGCTGGGTCAAATGGTGGGTCCATTCCAAGTTTTCTGAGGAATCTCCATACTGCTTTCCAGAGTGACTGCACCAATTTGCAGTCCCACCAGCAACACATGAGTGTGCCTTTTTCTCCACATCCTTGCCGACATTTATTGTTGCTTGTAATTCTTGATCGTTGCCATTCTGACTGGAGTGAGCCGGAATCTGAGGGTGGTTTTAATTCGCATTTCTTTAATTGCTAGAGATGTTGACCATTTTTTTCCTATATTTGTTGACCATCTGTATTTTTTCTTCTGTGAGGTGTCTGTTCAGTTCCTTTGCCCATTTGTTGCTTGGGTTGTTTGTTTTTTGGTGTCAAGTATTTTGAGTTCTTTGCATATCCTGTATCCGAGGTGCAGGTGGCACAGATTTCTCCCATTCTGCACAGCCAAAGCATTCTTTGGTGGGGCTTTCTGCAGACCCAGCCTGGTAGAAGGAGCAGGGGCACCAGTGTGAAGAGGTGGATGTCATGTTCCTGACGTTGGGGGGCCTCCCACTGGTGAGAATACCACCAAATCTCAGACTGTCAGACAGGCATATAGGACCAAGGGGCAGGCAAGGTGGGCACAGGGCTGGGCCCTGGACCCACACCAGGACAGGAGGGGAGGTGGCTCTAGCCAAGGGAAAAATCCATTAAACACCTATCATGCTACCCGCACCTCATGAAGGTCATTCAGGAAACAGATGGGTGGTTATTATGTGTTCGTGTGCCTGCGTGCTCACAAACATGATTTCTTTTCTAAAAACACTTTTAAGTCTAAATACATGTGAAGACATGTACTTGAGTATTCACAGAGAACACACCTGTGTAACTCAAATGAGATAAACAAAATGCGTGCAGCACCCCAGAAAAGCTTCGTCACCCCAAAGCTCAATGCAGCCCTACACCATAGGTGAGCCTGGCTCAGAGCTCTGTGAGCTTCAGAGCTTTACATCAATGAACTCCGCAGCCCCCTTTACTCAACATGTCATGAGCAAAATGTACCAACTGCTGCCTTTATTTCTAGACATTTGTTCTCACTGCGGTATTGATGCTCCACAGAGTGGCTGTGTGGCGACACACTTACCTGCTCCTCTGTGGACAAGTACCTGGGGTTTTTGCAACATGGGGCTAACGGGAACCAGTGTTGCCGTGGGCTTGCCGGCGCATGCCTGTAATCCCAGCTTCTAGGGAGGCTGAGGCAGAAGGATCACAAGTTTGAGGCCAGCCTGGGTGATTTAGCAAGACCTTGTCTCAAAATAAAATAAAAAAGAACTGGGATGTAGCTGAGTGGTGAAGCATCCCTGGGTTCAATCTCTAGTACAAAAAAATAAAATAAAATGAAAAGGAAGTGCTGCCTTAAATAGTCTTGCATGCGTCTTTTGGTGCACATAGGCACACATTTCTGTGGAATTGCTGGGTCATGGGTATGTGGATGTTTGTTCCTAGGAGTTATTGCCAAATACTCTTCCAAAGTGGTTGTGCCAAGTTATACAGGCTCTGGTAGTAGATGAGATTCTGCTCATGTCACATTCTTCTGAATGGCTGCAGACCACCAGTTTTGTTGTTTTTTCTTTGATACAGGGTCACACTGTGTTGCCCAGGATGGTCTAGAATCCGTGGCCGCAGGCAATCCTCCTGCCTCAGCCTCCCAAGTAGCTGGGCTTGCGCGCTACAATCTTTAATTTGGGAAGATGTGTTCTTGTGGACCAAGCTGGCACCAGATTGCCTGCATTTGGATCCTAGCTGCCCTCTTAATATGTGACCTTCCTGGCAGGGGGTGTTGCTCAGTGGTAGAGCGCTCGCCTGTCCAAGGCCCTGGGTTTGATCCCTGAGCCGAGAAGCAAAACAAAGCATGTGCCCTTCAATGAGGCCTGATTCCATATTTACAAAATGGGCTAAAATCATGAGGTGTGCCAGCAGAGGTGGCTCACGCTGCCTGCAATCCCAGCTACTCAGAAGCCGAGGCAGGAGGATCACAAGTTCAAGGTCAGACTGGGCCACTTAGCAAGACCCTGTCTGAAAGTAAAAAAATAAGAAGGGTGGGGGTGTAGCTTCATGGTAGAGCTCCGTGGGGTTCAGTCCTCAGTACCCTGCCCCCCAAAAAAGAGAGAAGAAAATCTCTTAGATAGTAAGTGCTTCATAAATGTTAGTTATTTATCACTAGTTTTCACGACAGACCTCTGGGTCACTTTACCTCTTATAGCCTGTTTCCCCTGCTGTAAAATGGTTTTGAAAATACCCACATGCACAGTTGAAAATCACGTGTAAAGGTGCTTTTTTTTTCATTGATATATAACTTTTCTCTCTCTCTCTCTCTCTTTCTTTTTTTTTTTTTTTTTTTTTTTTTTTTTTGATACTGGGGATTGAACCCAGGGACTCCTTACTGAATTACATACTCCAGCCCTTTTAAAAAGAAAAAAAATATAGTGGCACACGCCTGTAATCCCAGCAGCTCAGGAAGCTGAGGCAGGAGGATCTTGAGTTCAAAGCCAGCCTAAGTAACTTAGCAAGGTCCTAAGCAACTCACTGAGACCCTGTCTCTAAATAAGATACCAAAAGGGCTGGGGATGTGGTTCAGTGGTTAAGTGCCCCAGGTTCAGTCTTCGATACAAAGAGAGAGAGAAAGGAAAAGAGAGAGAGAGAGAAGAAAATAATTTAAAATTTTGAGACAGAGTCTTGTTAAGTTGCCAAGGCTGGCCTCAAAGTTGTGATCCTCCTTCTTTAGCCTCCTGAGTTGCTGGGATTACAGGTGTGGACCACCACACCCAGCTGAGATATAATTTACAAAATACAAAATTCACCCACTTTACTGGTTCTTAGTATATTCAGAGTTGTGCAATCACCAGCACTGTCTGACTGCGGAACATTTTTGTCAGTCCAGAAAGAAACCCCACGCCCATTAGCAGTCAGCCCCCACTCCCCCACCCCCAACTCTTGACCAAGCTAACTTGCTTTCTATTTCTATGGATATTGAAAGTGCCAAATCATTGCTTTTCTAAAGTCTTTTACTTTTGCAAGAAGAAAAATTAAATACCCCAACATCACTGCTTGTCTCTAAAGCAAAGTCAAGTTGTTGGTCAATTTATGCACTTGGACACCCCCCCCCAAAAAAAATGTGTTTAGACATGATTCCCAAAAATATGTGTATTGGACACACAAAAAAATGCACTTAATATGTTTTCCTCTGTGTGTGTGTATGTGTGTGTGTGAACAGATAGAGAAGATGGATGAGTAGACAGACGAAAGGATGGGAGGGATAGAAGTGGGTCAGGCGCAGTGACACATGCCTGTAATCCAGCAGGAGCCAGGACTGCCAGTTTAAGGCCAGGCTGACAATTTAGCCAGACCCTGTATTAAAAAAAAAAAAAAAAAAAAAAAACAAAAACAAAAAAACAACAACAACAACTAATAAATTAATAAAAAGGGCTGGGGATGTAGCTCAGGGATAAAGCATCCCTGGATTCAATCCCCCATACTGAGAAAAAAAGAGAGAAAGAGAATGATAGGCTGGGCGCGGGCACGCATGCCTGTAATCCCAGCAGCTCAGGAGGTTGAGGCAGGAGGATAGGGAGTTCAAAGCCAGCCTCAGCAACTTAGTGAGACTCTGTCTCAAAAAAGGGTGGGGATGTTGCTCAGTGGTTAAGCACCCCTAGGTTCAATCCCAGTACCCCCTGAAAAGAGGGAAGGGTAGATGGACAGATGGATGCGGTTGCAGACAGATGCAACTCATTCATTCAACAAATACTCATGTGCACATTTGCACTTGGGAAAATGGGCTACAGAGAGGAGTAAGACGTGATTCTTGCCTCCAGGAAATTTGCCATCTAGTGGGTAAAAGAGACCTGTGCACCCCTCGCTGTGAATGGAGAGCAGGAAATTAGACTTGGATTGACCAGCACAGGGTTGGGGGGACCTCAGTTTTAACCTGGAGAACTCGAGGAAGTGGTGGGAGGTAGTACTTCAAGGATGTGTCCCGATGACCAAGGCAGTGTGGGGAGGAATCCTGAGGGGCAGGGTGGGGAGGCAGGGAGGACATGGCCTCAAGCAGGTCTCCTGGGAACAGCCTGGTCTTCACGCCCCAGTCAGGGCTTGTCCTGCACCTTCATGGACAGTGAACCAGAATTGTTTGTCTGAGAGGCAATGGGCGATAGGGGACAAATGGGAAAGGCAGTGACAGGAGAGCCAGGCTAGTTGTGCCACCATCTGGGCAGGACCTCTCTAAACCAACCGTGTCATGTCGCCATGGGAGAGATCCGAATTTGTGGATGTTCTCCCAGTTACTGTATACTATGGTATTGTTCTGTTTTGAATTTCATAGGCAGAATGTGTCTTTTTAGTATGAGGCCTCCAAAAGTGTCATCAGGTTCTGCAAAGGGTGGACACTGAAGTGCAGATGGCTCTTGATTGGCAGTTAATGACTGAAGAAGGGGAGGGAGTTGGGTGAGGGAGGGAATTCACCCACAGTCCTTCCACTGCGCTCAAACCCCGCTCAGGGGAAAGTTTCTGAAACTGAAGGAGATAATCCTGAGGTTTACTGCTGGGACAGGAGGCCAGGGGAGCATGCTGAGGGGGAGCCGGGGACACTGATAGCAAAGACTTTGAACTTTGAAGCAAGGGTAAAGTTGCCAGATTCTGAGAAATGATTGAATTCAGTGTCCCCATTTTACAGGTAGAGTGACAGATCACCAGGAAGACAGAGATTTGTCCATGGTCATTCATGGAATTAATGGCAGAGCAAGGATCATTTTGGGTCTCTGCTAAAGCCAGGACCCCTGAGTTAGGAGCCCCAAGGGAAAGGAGAAGGAGGCCCTGCTCCCTACCCCCACCCTCATGCTTCAGTAAGGTGACAGGTGTGAATGTTCCAACCTGTTTCTATCCTCAGAAGCAAGAACAAAAGCTGGTCCCCAGAGTCAGTGAGAGGAGGGGACGCTTCTGAGCGGGGTGCCTGCCTGAGGGATGTCCAGGGGACCTGGCCAAGGTTCCCTTGAGGCACCACTGGCAATGTCCTGCTGAGCCTCTCAAGGATTCACAACCAGGGAACCCCGGTGTAGGGTAATCATGGATGTGGGCGCTTCCAGTTGTCTGGAAAACCGAGAGGGGTCTAGAGCCAAGAGATTGGGGAGAGCCGGTAGACAGTAGCTAGGTGAGGGGAGAGACCCCCAGGAAGCATGAAACCAGGCACCCAGGCGCTTTTAGATTCAGGTAGACTCTTCTTGAGAACCCTTTTGGGCGAAGGAGGGGCGATTCCATGAGGACTCCAAGTGGTCACAGCAGAGGGGACGCAACCAGGAGAGGTTGGGGCAGACCTGGCAAACGCGTGGGGATCCCCGGGCTCACACCTGAAATATTGATTATGCTAATTCAAGCCCCGCCTCGTCCCCTCCGCTCCCCGGGGCCGCGGAGGCTCCGCCCACTCAACATCCTATTGTGGAGAGGAGGCGTGGCTATGTTAATAAGGCCGAGTTGGCCACTTTGCGCGCTCAAGTGGCTCCGAGGAGCGCTGGCGAGGCGGCAGCGGCCATGGCGCTGGCAGGTCTGACCACAGGCTTGCAGGTCCCGCGGGTCGACCCCAGCGCGGACTCGGACTCGGACACGGACTCAGAGGACCCGAGTCCCCGGCGCAGCGCGGGCGGTCTGCTCCGCTCGCAGGTCATCCACAGCGGGCACTTCATGGTGTCGTCGCCGCACAGCGACTCGCTGACCCGGCGGCGCGACCAAGAGGGGCCGGTTGGGCTTGCCGACTTCGGGCCGCGCAGCATCGACCCCACACTCACCCGCCTCTTCGAGTGCTTGAGCCTGGCCTACAGGTGAGGGCGGCTCCGGAGCCCGACGGCCTGGGCTCGGGGCGGCGGGACCGCGTGCTGGGGCCCCGGACTCCCCACGCGAGCCTAATCCCCAGCTGCACCCGGAGCCTCCGGCCACAGCCTGGGCTTCCCAACCCTGAGCGTCCTCAGACCCCGACCCCCTCACAGGCTTACACCGACCTGTGCACTCCGTACCACCGTCACCTCCTCCCCCGGGGCGCGGACCGCTAGCCCTCCACCTCTCCTCCGTAGGCCCCCATCAGGCCTCTCTCCCAGGTCCCGGGCCTTCCACCCGCAAAGAAATGCCAGTCGTCCCTCGCGCCCCCAGGACCCGAGGCCGTCCCGGCTCATCCCCACCGCGCCACTCCCGGGCCATTCCACCCGACCCACGGTGGCCCTGGACCCCCTTCCCCAGCAGCCCCGACCAAGTCCCGCTCTGTTCCTGCACTGGCACCCCCAGTGCCCGTGGTCGTCCCAATTCTTAGGCACTAAAACTGAACCAGTCTCTCATCCGCCTTCCCCCCGTGACCGGGACACCCATCCTCGACCTGCTAGGTCAAGGGTGGAGGGAGGAGGGCGCCGGGACAAGCTGAGAGGCTACGCTCGCAAAGGTTCTCCGCTGAGGCCCGGCAGGGGGTGCTGCAGGCCGTAGGGGCTGGCGCGGGGGAGGCCTGGGCTCCGCGACCCGGGTGGCCGAGGAAGCCGAGCGCCTAAAGCAGTCTGGGATCCCTACTCAGCGCGTCGCAGAGTGCTCAGGCCGCACCCGGTTCCCTCTCCACACCCGTATCCCAGAGGAGGGCGCGAACCGGGGTCCTGGCCCAGTGCCCTGGAGCAAAGTTCCCTGCACCGGAGGGGCCAGGATAAATTATCAACCGAAAACAGTAGAGGAGAAAGGGGGATAGGCCGGCCTTGATCTTTTCTCTGTGCAAATATTCCTCTTCCTCCGCGCGCCTCCTCCCCTTTGGAGAAGCGCTGGCTCCAGACCCGTACCTGCCTCCCCACAGGGAGCTGGACTGGGGTGCGGGCTGCCAAGGAGCTTTGCCTACCCGGTGACCACCAGCCGAGCGACCCCATTGGCTGGAGGCAAAGTAACCTTGGCCCACAAGTTCTGGCCTCAGGCCCAGGTCATGTTGCAACCTGATCATCCAGGGCGCCAGACCGATGTGGAAAGTTCAAATTCCCGTCCCTTTCTGCCCTCCCCCATTTGGACATCACGAGACTGCCTGGGACCAAGCATCTAAGGTCCTAGGACACAAGTTGCGACCCCTCCTTCCTAAACTCCCCCAAGGGTCTCTATTTCCCACCCCTTACACAACACACAGCTCCACTTGAGCTGGCTAACCTCCGCCCCTCATCCCAGACTATGGGTGGCTGAAAGGGGAGTTTGATAAAGTGAAGGACAGAGTACACCCCGAGAATTGCCTCCCTAAGAGTCTGGCTGATATATATAACCCCAGTTGGGGGTGGTGGGGTGAAGAGAGCTTCTGGGTTTTTTCCCCCCAAATGCCAGGAATGTTAAATATCCCTGTCTGGTCCTGGGCGGGGCCTAAGTACTGGGATGGGAGTGGTTCAGAAGGAGGAGACTTCCGGTTTCCCCTATTTGGTATAGGATAAAAATTCGGGCTCTGACTGGGACAGTGTTTTAGCTCTTGAAGACCTCCAGTCATAGCAGTGTCCTGGAGGAGCTAGAATTGCAGAAGCAGCTGGCAAAGTGGCCGCACCTGTAATCCCAGCAGCTGGGGAGGCTGAGGCAGGAGGATCTCCAGTTCAAAGCCAGCCTCAGCAAAAGAGAGGCACTAAGCAACTCAGGGAGACCCTGTCTTTAAATAAAATACAAAATAGGGCTAGGGATGTGGCTCAGTGGTCAAGTGCCCCTTAGTTCAATCCCTGGTATACCCCCAACAAAAAATTGCAGAAACAGAGTGTCACCGGGGAGCAACTGGATAGGAAGGGACCAGCCAGCCAGGGAAAACTGGTCAACTTGAGAAGAACAGCCTGCCGCCTTTCACCCTCCTCGGGGCAGTGTGGGCAGGGGAGGACCTTGCTAGTAGCCTGTGTTCCCTGGTTTTGTGGGTGGAAGTGTGAGGGAGGCAGGTCGTGGAGGCTCTAAGAAAGCACTTGTTCATGGTCAGAGCTAGGGAAAGTGGCCTCTGGAAGGTGGGGGAGCAAGCAGGACCCTGTTGGGGTACTTTCAAGTGTCAGGGGGTGAGGGGCTGAACTGAGTTCTACAGCTTTCCCCATCACATCCCCAAGATTCTGAGCTTCCCATTGGTCACAAGAAAAGCTCTTGAACCTTGGCCCTGGGCTTTTGCACCAGGCTGGGTCCCGCCCTCACATCCAACCAGTCAAATGCTTTCCTCCTGGCTTGGATGAAGTCTTGGTCTCAGCTCCCCCAGCCCCGCCTGGGCCACAGAGCTCAGCAGGGAGATGGAGGAGGGCAGGCACTGGGTGATCAGAGCGGCCTGGGAGGTTGCTGGGATACCCGCAAGGGTAACAAACTCAGGAGATCCCCCACCCGGGTGCCACGAAACAAGCTGGCCCACGAGGGAGCAGAGTACCCCACCCCAGCCATGTCTTCTCACTAGACAGATGGTGTTTATCTAACTGCACAACAGAGGGGGCTGGCCATCGGGCTAGGACACGGGGCTGCGTATTTGGGTAATGAGGCCTATTGTACCCTGGGTTGGCAGTCCCCTCCCCACAGCAACCATTGCCACCCCAAAGCAAACACAGGAGCTTGGAGACCGGAGAGGAGAAGGGGGCCCAATGATCTGTGCACCCAAGGTGCCATGGAGAGAGGAGGACGGAGGGGCCCTGGAGAGAGCAGACCTGGCTTTCTGCAAGGCTCAGCCTTGGGGTCTCCGCATCTGAGCAAGGATTGCAGAAGGTGGGCCAGAGGGACTAGTATGCAAACCTGGCCTGTGGATCCCGGGGAGGTCTAGGGAACCCTGCAGGGTTTGGTGACCCAGAGCACCTTGACCTCCTGGGTCAGCTTGCTGCTGGTGATAGACTTGGCCTGTGCCTGGCAGGATGAGTCAAACGTCACCTGCACAGAGCCTCTTCACCCTGCAGATTTGGTGGGCCACTAGTATTAAGGTCAGGGTCAGAATGCTACCTCTCCCCTACCTCCTTTGGGGCCCTCATGGCCCTCAGAAGGACACACCTTCCAGCTCAGTACAGACTGCTGGCCTGGCTCAGAGAAGGCAGCCCCTGGCTACCACTGGGCAGGAGTCTTCCTCTCCATCCTGGCAACTGTCCCCACCCACTGGGCCTCTCCTGTCCAAAGGGACCAGTGAGGCCAAGAAAGTCTCTGCTATGTGACTGTAGGCATTCCCTTTTCCTTTCCTGTCCCTCAGGAAGGTCATTTCTTACTCTCTTTAAATAAGAAATGGGCTGGGCACAGTAGCACCACCTGTAATCCCAGCAGCTGAGGCAGGAAGGTCACAAGTTCAAAGCCAGCCTCAGCAACTTAGTGAGACCCGCCTCTAAATAAATAATTAAAAGGACTAGGGCTTCATGACCAAGCATCCCTGGGTTCAATCCCCAGTACAAAAAAAAAAAAAAAAAAAAAGAAAGAAAGAAAGAAAGAAAGAAAGAAAGAAAGAAAGAAAGAGAGAAAAAAGAAATGGGTCAGGCACAGTGGCTCATGCCTGTTGTCCCAGGTACTCAGGAGGCTGAGGCAGGAGGATCTTAAGTTTGAGGCCAGGCTCTGCAACTTAGAGAGACTCTGTCTGAAAATAAAAAAATAAAAGGACGGGGGGGTGTGGCTTAGTGGCAGAGCACTTGCCTAGCATATGCAAGGTCCTGGGCTTGATTCCCAGTACTACAAAAAAGAAAAGAGAAAGAAGAAAGAGGAAAAGAATCTGAGCACCTTCCTAGCTGGCCACAGGACAGGTGCCTGTGTAGCCACACAGGAGGACACACTCGTTCTTATCACCCTGTTGATAAGCAAGGGTCAGCCAGGATGACAGGCAGGTCTCTGCAGAGAACACGGCATAGGGCCTGGGAAGGCATCTTGAAGGTCTGCCTCTAGGAATTTCAGGCAGGTTAAATGTGGGGCCAAGAGAGCCAACCATACATGCCTCGTGCATGGGAAGAAGGTGGAACCAGTTCCTGCAGGAGCCCCCCATCTTTCCCTGTCCCCACCCCACACTGACCCATCCTCTCCCTGTGACAGTGGCAAGCTGGTGTCTCCCAAGTGGAAGAATTTCAAAGGCCTCAAGTTGCTCTGCCGGGACAAGATCCGCCTCAACAACGCCATCTGGAGAGCCTGGTATATCCAGTGTGAGTGGGCACCGCAGGCCTCCCCCGGCCCGAGGGGCCTGTCCCCAGCCAGTGGGCTCCACAGGAGAAGCCCCAGGGGGCCCTCAGAGCCAGCTCTGGCAGGCGTTTGAGGGCGATCCCCCTAGCCGGGATGCTCTGACCCCCAGAGGGTGCTGGGGAATGTGAAACCAGGCCCCTTGGAAGCACTAAAGTAGGCTGAGGTTGTAGGTCAAGTTCAAGGCTCATTCTGGATCCCACTAGTGCAGTCGGGTGCCTTGGATGCCAGGTAAAGAAGGATATTAAACATCCTCTGGGCCAACTGCGTCACTTTACAAATGGAGAAGCTGAGGAAGGAAGGTCTTGCAGGGGTCTCCACCAATCTGTCACTCAAGTCCTTACTGAATACCCAGCAGGTGCCCACCTTGGAGATTGTGTAGCTGGGGTGCAGAGAAGCTGGATGGGGTAGTGGAAGGGACCCTGGTCTTACAGTTCCCACCCTGTCTCTGCTTCTTGCTGGCCATGCAATTTCAGGCAAGTGGCTTAACCTCTCTGAACCTGTTTCTTTATAAAATAAGAGCACCAGCCCCACACAGTTGGCGTGGAGACAACAGCTGTGAAGGTGCCTGGAACTAAGTTGGTGTTCGATGAAGTGGATACCTGCAGAGGTCACATTGATCCATTCAGGGACAGTCCCTGTGCAGCAGGGCAGTATAGGCTGAGAGGGTTGGGTCCGTCTGCCATGTGTTAGGACCTAGTCCAGCTCAGTTAGGTCCGGCTGCAAGATCAAAGGCAGCTCTGAGCTGGGAACACAGCCCAGGAGGGACGCGCTGGTCCTCTGTGCGCTGGCTCCCATGGATCCCATCCAAGCAGAGGGAGCGTCGCTTTCTGGTTTCTCTTCCTCTGTGTGCCTTTTCATAAAGCCTCTTACTTTCTAGCAACTCTGGGTGACAGGTATGATGACACTCATTTTTGTGGAGGCACAACCGAGGCTCAGAAAGGCAAGTTCAGGTTCACGCAGCCGCCCCCACTGTCCTCCACATCTGGCTTCCAGTCCTCTTCTGAGAACAGGCTGGTCACCCAGCAGGGGAGCAGCTGGGCTTTTCAGGGAAGCGGGAGAGCCAGGCCTTTTGGATATTTTCTCCACCCACGTCTCTGCCATTTCTGAGACCTTGCATGACAGGTCCTGGCAAACCAAGAAGCTGATAAGCCAAGGGGAGTCAGTGATTCCTCACCTGAGGTCCCCCTTACTCCCAAAGCTGAATGGGCACAAACTCTTTACTCTGCAGAAGTTTCTGATGACAACTGAGGCATGATGACCCCCTATCCCCTGGGGCCTCACCCAGGCAGACCCTGGTCTCCAGCTATTGCACAAGTTGCCCGAAGGACCCTAGGTTCTGCGTGGGACAGAGCTGGGTTTGAACTGAGTGCTAGCTGGCCCTGACTGTGTGTGGCCACAGGGAAATCTCCACCCTTCCAGAGCCAAAACTTGCTCATCTGAAAAATGGGCCATGACAGGTCCCACATGCTAGGTTTGCTGTGCATTTCAGTGAGACCATCTGTATTTTAGCACGGAGCCTGGACTCAGAGGGGCTCCCTAGGTATAGGTGGCTGGGTTTGATCACCGTTATTGGCTCATAGTGGCAATGTGTGGCAGGCTTATAACAGATGTCAGTTACCCCCTCCTCCCACAAAGCCAAAGGTTTGAAGGTGAACGACAGAGAGATAGAGGGCTGCCTGGCTCCCTGACCTAGCATCTCACCTTAGACCCCCCTTGCAGCAGCCTCCTACCTGCAAGACCCTTCCTTTCTGCCCAGCCATGCACTCTCCCACACTCGAACATCCTCTTGGTTTCCTCCGCTCCCAGGGCACTTTGCGCCTCCCCTGGGGCGAGAGGACTTTCCACTGGCACTATCTGCACGTGTTTGTTTACTTTCCTTATCTCTCTGTGGAGCTGAGTGCGCCCTGATTCAACCATGTATCCCTGTCCCAGCATCTGTCCCAGCAAGGGTGCAAAGGGTCAGGCTCCTGGATGGCCCAGCGAACTTACTAGTGTCAAACAAAGCCTTCCCCAGCCCCAGGAAGCCCCATCCTGACAGCTCTTCTGTCCAGAGCACAGGGTCCCCAGGCTGGGCAGGAGAAAGCCAGGCTGGGCCCTCTCAACCCTGATTCTCTGGGAGCCCTACATATACTTAACCTTTCCCGGTGGTCCTGTCCTCATCTGGGAAGTCAGGGGACAGATACTTTTTGAAGCCTTCCCTGCTCTAAGCCACTGGGAGTCTGCACACCCAAGGTCCCTTTGTTTCCTGTCCACGCTAGGCTCAGGAGCCAGGACCAAGTCCCTCCTCCAATGAGCGGCCACTATGCAGAATGTCCCTTAGGGCAGGACTTTGTAAATGATGCTGAAAGTCCTAATAAATGTCATGTTCCAGATCCCCCACCTCTGTGTCCACGTTTGTCCCAGAGAAAACTGGCTGAGGCAGGATAGGTCCTGATGGACTGGACACTCTTGAAGAGCTGGTGATTGTCCTCTTTGTAAGGGTCGCTCTTGTTTTGTTTTGTAGTGCTGGGGGTGGACTCAAGGCAGGCCAGGCAAGCGCTCTACCGCTGAGCTACACCCCAGCCCAATTCCCTCTGATAAAGGCGGGCTGTGTCCACACTGTCCCAGGGGAGGCAAATCTGCAGAGAATTGACAGGCAGGGTAGAGCCTGGGAAGACATGGCCATGGGGCTTGGAGGAAAGAGGGACTGTCTGATGGGTGGGCAGAGGAGGGAAGGGCATTCCTGGCAGAATAAGACCAGAGGGTAGGCTGTGTGCCTCCCAGGCAGGGCCTGTGCAGGAGCTGGGAAGGGCGGAAGCAGGTGGCAGCAGATCATGGAGGAACTTGGAAGCCAAGCTGAGGAGTGTGGTCCTCATCCTGGAGGCTGTAGGGAGCAGAGCCTCCGTGGCAACAGACTGATGGGCTGCAGAGTGTGAGGCCCGCAGTCGGGGAAGTGACACAGAAAGAGAGAGAGAGAGAGAGAGAGAGAGAGAGAGAGAGGGGGGGGGGGGGCGAGGCGGGAGGGATGATGGAAAAAATGTCACAGGTCCTGTGGAACCAAGATGAGTTAGACTGTGAATGCTGGGAGTTGCTGGGGTACTTTTGTGGCAAGTTTGGGGACATCATGAGAGGGTCCCTAGGCAGCTGGGATATGGAGCTGAAGCTGGAAAGGGGCAATGAGAGAGACTGGGGTGGCCCTGCAGAGGAGCCAGTGCACAGAGGTGAGTGACAGGAGACCAGAGGGGGTGGCTCCTGGAGGAGGTGGGCGGGGCACACTGAGGTCTGGGGGATGGGTCTGCCAGTGTGGCAGGTAGGGCAGGAGGTGTGAGGTTGAAGGACAGTGACAACAGAGCTTGGGAGCAAAGCAAAGGGTGCAAAGACATAGCTCGTTAGCTGGGGGTAGCAAAGGGAACCAGAAGGTTTGGGGATAAAGAAGGGCCTATAATCCCTGAGGAAGTCGAGGCAGGACGGTTTCGAGTTCAAAGCCAGCCTCAGCAACTTAGCGAGGCTCTAAGCAACTCATGGAGACCATGTTTTTTAATAAAACATAGAAAAAGGGCTGGGGATGTGGCTCAGTGTTTGAGCACCCCTGGGTTCAATCCTTGGTACTCCCCCCCCGCAAAAAAAAAAAAAAAGGAAGGGCCTGGGATGTGCTTATGAGCAGAGGGAAGGGGTCTGGGGAGAGGTCAGTATTGGAGAAAGGAGAGGAGGTTGCTGGACTAGGGCTCAGGTGGGTGGCAGGTGGAAAGCGGACCAGAGCTGGTTTCAGAGGTGGAGTGTGCACACCAAGGAGCCCAAGACATGGGACCCTGCCTGTGGTGACTTGTGGTCTCACAATCCACGCAGCAAACCTTGCCTGCCTCCCTACCAAGCTCCCAAAGAAGACAGTGAAGATCCCAGAGGACCAGAGCAAGCAGGAGGGCTTCCTGGAGGCAGCACTTAATCCAAGTGTCAAAGTTCAGGCAGGGTTTCACAGGGTGTCACTTGAGTCCCAGTCGTCCCCCCACCCTGCCCCCAGGGTGAGGGATGAGGGAGCTTGGTGCCCCTGACCTGGTCCCCTTCTCTCAGATGTGGAGCGGCGGAAGAGCCCCGTGTGTGGCTTCGTGACACCCCTGCAGGGGCCTGAGGCTGACGAGCACCGGAAACCCGAGGTAGCTGAGGCTGCTGCCCCCCCCCACTCACCTACCCACCGAGGGCGCCGTCCCACCCCCACCCCGGCTTCCCGCAGGGTGGGAACATCTGGCCTGGCCGAGATTTGGATGAGGAGTGGGAACTTGGGGGCAGGGTGGTGTTGTCATCCTTCCCACTGAGCCCTGTCCCCTGACCCTCCTCCCCAGGCTGTCGTCCTGGAGGGGAATTACTGGAAGCGGCGCATCGAGGTGGTGATGCGCGAGTACCACAAGTGGCGCATCTACTACAAGAAGCGGGTCAGTGGGGACGCAGGGGAGGCCTCAGGACCTTCCCCTGCAGTTGCTGGCTGCAGCCCCTTGGAGCGCCCTGGAGGGGCTCCCGGACCCCTGCTCCCTTCATTAAGACCCGAGCTGACAGCGCCACCGTGTGGCCAAGAGTCTCCTCGCAGACTGCCTCCCTCCCTGGGTGGCTGCGGGCCGGGGGAGCCCCTGAGAGAAAAGAGGGATCCCATTAATGGGGTCGGGGAAGGAGGACCAAGGGGAGGAGGCAAGGGATCCAGCGTCCAACTCTGTGTCCCTGCAGCTCCGAAAGTCCAGCAGAGAAGGGGATCTCTTGGCCCCCAAGCAGGTGGGTGCTCGGAAGTCCAGTGGGGAAAGGGATCTCCGGGCTGCAGCCCAGCCTGGGAGACGGCTTCCACCCAGCTATCCAGGGCGGTGCTGGGGGTGAGGCAGGTGCGAGCGGCCATCCTCTGGGTGATTGGTGCACCTTCTTTCCTTGGGAGGACATAGTAGTGGGAAGACCCCCGGCCACTAAGCATGGCGGGAGGCCTGGCAGAGCCCAGGGCCCAAGAACCCAGGGTCCAGATGGGAAAAAGCAGAGGGCAGGAAGGGATGCTGACCATCCTGGTCTGTCTCCTGGGGGGAGTTATTAGAGGGTGATGGGTTGACCTTGGCCTTCCAGGAGCAAACCTGGTGCCCCGGGAAGGTGAAGTGGTGTGTCTCAGAGAGGCTCTCTGCCGGGGCCTCCTCGTCCCCAAACAAGGGGTGATTTGCCGGGCGGGTCAGTGACCGCTCCTCTCGCTAGGTGGAAGGCGGGTGGCCACCGCCAGAGCGATGGTGCGAGCAGCTCTTCTCCAGCGTGGTGCCCGTGCTGCTGGGGGGTGCGGAGGAGGAGCCTGGCGGGCGGCAGCTCCTGGACCTCGACGGCTTTCTGTCCGACATCTCCGACACACTCTTCACCATGACGCAGCCCAGCCCCTCGCCCCTGCAGCTGCCCCCTGAGGACGGTGAGGGCCTGTGTCCGGGGAGGGGGCTCGGGATGGCCAAGGGAAAGGGTGCAGGTGACCCACCCCTCTGCTGCTCCTGATGTCGCCACTGCCCCTCCAGCCTACGTCGGCAATGCCGACATGATCCAGCCAGACCTGACGCCTCTGCAGCCCAGCCTCGATGACTTCATGGAGATCTCAGGTGGGACAGCCCCTCCCCCGGGTGGGGCGATAGGCATGGTCCGTGCAAGGAAAGCCTCAGGGTCACCCTGAGACTCCAGGCCAGTGTGAAGCCCCTCTGGGAGGGCGGATGGTTTGGGTCATTTCTGAAGGATCTTTCAGATCCTCCGTTGTCCAGCTTTGGGATACAGCCAGTGTGGCCCAAGATGGGTGCAGACCTGGTGGAATTCGGGACCGGGGATCAGGGCAGTAGGGACTTTGAAGCTGCAGGCTCCAGGGGCTCCGAGGAAAGCAGTGCACGCCAGACTTTCTCGAAGGATAATGGGACTTTGATTTATTTGGGTCTGTTTATATTTACATAATGCATTTTTTTTAAAGTACCTGTTAAAGAACATTTCCAACATACACAAGTAGAGAGAGTATTAGCACACCTCACGTACCTCCGGCCCTGACTTGCCAGCTCTTGGCCATGTTGCATCTGGCCACTACCCCACTTCTTCTCCCATACCATTTTAAAGAAAATCCCAGGCATCAGATCTTGCAAAGCATTTGGGAAAGTAGTTTCCTGGGCCATGAAGTTACCAATGCCCTAGTGTCTTTTTGGGTTTTTTGTTACTGGAGATTGAACCCAAGAACTGACCTACATCCCCAGCCCTTTTCATTTATTTATTTATTTTTGAGACAGCATCTTGCAAAGTTTCTTAGGGCCTTGCTAAATTGCTGAGGCTGGCCTCAAACCTGCAATCCTCTGGCCTCAACCTCCTGAATGGGATTATAGGTGTGTGCCACTGCACCTGGCCCTAATGTCCTTCTGGAGGTAGAGAGACATCTGTATAAGCCAATGTGGAAATTTTTCTCTTTTTGTTTTTACATCAGACTCTTCCTCAGGTTGTTTTCTTCACCGAGCTGTAGATCCTGCAGGCTGCTCCCCATATGCATGCATTTAGGAGCCCCCTAAAGCCATTCTCCAGGCCAGCCAAACATCAAAGCTCAGGCTGCCTCACTCAAGGCCAGGGGACAGAAGGAGGGTCCTGAGGATAGAGGCTTAATTTCAGTGACCCCCCCAAACTCCTTCCCCATGGGATCGTTGGCCTGTCACTCAAGAGGAGGAGGCCTATGGGGCGGGGATTAGTGAATGAGGAACCACCCCCACCCCTGCCCCAGCCCTGGGCTGGGTGGGGGCTGCAGGGCAGGGGCAGAAGTGTTGATGGCAGTGCCCTGGGAGCAGACCAGCCTGGGAGGGCGGCAGCCCTGTCTGGGTGCCCAAGCACCCACCACAGGTAGGAACCCAGCTGTGCCCATCAGGGCTCTGGGCGAGACTCAGACAGACTGGGGCTGGGCACCAACTTCTCTCAGTGCAGGGTAGCAGCTGAGTGGGGGCGATCGTGGGTCACGCAGAGCAGGGCTAGTGTGGCTCTCAAGCACTCTGTGCCCTGGGAGGGCAGAGAGCATGGGACGCCAGGGCTCATACTCTGATTGTCCCCAGGAGCTCTCCCTGGAAACCCAGTGAGGGCACAGTATTCTGTGGAGACAGGAGACTGGGTGAGGGCAGGGTGCAGGAGGGAGGGGCTCCAGGACAGGATGGCAGGCCAGGGAGGGGACCAGAGGCCAGGGAGGGATGGGCTGGGGAGAGGCTGGGCCTGGGAAGCGGCTTCTCTCAAGGCAGAGTGGGAACAGGCATGGGAGGCCTCTGGTAAGGGACGGCTGTGCCTCAGGGCTGCGCGGGCCTTGCCACCCTTGCCCCCTTGCCTGAGCCCAGGGGGTGGGCAGTGGCAGTAAGCAGGGAGGCTCAGCATGAGGAGGTCCTAAAGCCCTGGGCCTCACGTGGCCTAGTGATGAGGCCTGTGGTCCATGGGGAACAGGGGTGGAGGATAGTGACCATCTCCTAGTCCCATCCAGTCCCTCCATGAAAGGGAGGCAACAGACAAGAAGCCGCCTTCTAACCAGAGGCTGGGAAGACAGACGTGGGCACAGAGCAGACCTGCCCACGCTGTCTGCCACATTGGGCGAGTTCACAGGGACTCAGAGCTCAGACGGTGGACAGACACCCCGGGAGACAGGCAGCTGCTGACCCCTGGGTTCTGTGCCTTCAGGCAAAGCAGAATCCACACGCGCGCGCACGCACACACACGCGCTTGCGTACACGACACTCCTGTAGGTTCTTGGTCTGGTCTCCTGAGAGGGCGCTCCTGAGAAAAAGGCCTGGCCAGCTCTCCTGGCTGGGGACCCTGTGGGAAAGAGTGGGCATGGGGCCTGGGGTCCATCCCAGACCGGTGGGGAGCTGCCACTGTGGGGTCAGGTCTGACCAGCCCTGGCACAGACCGTAGGCCAGTCAGGGTCAGAGAAAGGTGCCCGGAAGGGAGCGGGAGGGCGGGCGGCGCCCAGGCCCGGGATGTGGTCAGGCCACAGGCAGCTGCTTCCCAAAACCAGAATAGCCAGGGCTTACACAACCCGCACCCCAAACAATCTGGCCGCCCGCCTCCCCCGAGCCCTTCTAGGCTTCTCAGCCCCCCTGCTCCTTACCCCACGCTAGGACAGTCACCCCACTGCACCTTCATCCTCCTCCTGGGCTCTGCGCTTGCAGACCCACCTGTTGGCTTTCCAAGAAACCTGACCTGTCCTGACCCACGACCTCCTGACCCTGCTCGCCCCCAGCTCACCCCTGATCCCCGCCACCCTGGGCTCCTCCCAGCCCAGAGGCTACTCTGTACCCACCCGCAACCTTTGCCCTTTGGGGCCTCTCTATGCCCGCCCTTTCCAGACCTCTAGTAGAGTGTGTAAGGGGAGCAGACAGGGGGACGGGTGGTGACGGGGCTCTCCTGGGCCACGTGTGGGGTTCCATGGGGACCCAGGGTCGCTGCTCACTCCCAGACCCCTGCCGTATCCACTCAGGCCCATCCCCGCCCCCAGTCTCTGTCTGTTTCCCCCAGAGAGACAGAAACTGTCCCGGTTTCACAACCTCCTGTGGAAGCCCCTCTCTCCCGCCAGCCCCCACCCCACCTTGGCCAGCCTGAGCCCTAATGCTGCCACCCTGTGTGTCCAAATGACAGATTTCTTCACCAACTACCGACCCCCACAGACGCCCACATCTTCAAACTTCCCAGAGCCCCCCGGCTTCAGTCCTGTGGCTGACCCTCTCTTCAGCAGTGGGATCCTTGGCCCGGAGCCACCCCCAGCCTCCTCAAGCATGACCCACCACTCAGGACACAATCGCCTGCAGGTGAGCTCCCCCCACCCCAGCTGCCATGCCCAGCTCACCTGAAAGCTGGCCCTAGCTCTGGCCCTGCCTGTGTCCAGGGCGAATCCAGGAACTTCCTAAAAGCCAGGTCTTGAGCTTGGCCAACCAAGAGAGACTCTGGGAGGGCCATGTAGCACAATGGGACTGATGTAGGTGGGGGAAGGCCCAGGGCTTTCTGGAAGAGAGCGGGGAGTTCTGAGCCTTCGTGAGCCTCAGGTTTGGACAGAAGAGACAGAGAACGCAAGCCAGGTGGGAGGAATGGCGGGGGACCAAAGCATGGAGACAGGAAGTTGGGCATCTACGTGTGGGAAACAGTGAGTCTGCCATCTTGGTTCAGAGGCTGCGCTCCTGTTTCTGGGTTAGAAGCCTTTTCCGTCCACCGTCAGACTTTCAGGCGCTATGGTAGTTGGCCATTGAGGGGTCTGTGTGCCCTGCATGAGCTCCTCTGGAAGGGCTAGGCGTCTCCATACCTCGCACTCGGCACCACTCAGTGAGTGTTTGTCCAGTGAGTGAGCAAGAGAAAGAATGAGTGTGTGGAGGGAGGGGTGTACGGGTGAGTGGACACGCAGCGTAGATGATGGGGCACGGGTGGGTGCAAACAGGTAGATGAGCGGCTGGTTGGATGGTGGCTGGCAGGTGGGTTCATAGACACTTCTTTAAAAAAATAATTTTTTCAGTTGTCGATGGACCATTATTTTATTCATTCATTTCTATGTGGTGCTGAGAATGGAACCTGGTGCCTCACACCTGCTCGGCAAGCGCTCTGCCGCTGAGCACAACCCCAGCCCCCATAGACAGACACGTGGACAGATTGATAAATGGGCTGGTGGGCGAATAATTGGCCAGTGAAAATGCAGATGGTGAGCGGATGGGTGGGTGGATTACAGGGGGCTGGCGAGTGAACAGAGGAAGTGTGGATGGCCAGGGTGTTGGCCAGGGACTCCACACCTCGGAGGCTGGTATTGAGACAGGAAGATGAACTCGCTCATAGATGAGAGCGTAAGCAGGTAAATGGAGGATGGATGGATGGATGGGTGAGTGAGTGGATGGATGGACAAACAATGGATGAGAGGGCTAGTTAGCACATGGGTTGGTGGTAGTAGATGAACAGATAAACTGTTTGGCAGATACCTGGGTAGGCAGGAAGACTGATGCTTTTGCCTAATTTGTGTATAAAAGCAGCCTATTCCTTGGGCTCATTAGATTATAATTTCCGTGTGTGTGTGTGTGTGTGTGTGTGTGTGTGTGTGTGTGTGTGTGTGTGTTTTGGAAGGCAGCGACCATTTCTCAGCCAGAGCAGGAGGCTGCCTGGGTTGCTGCAGGTAGCCCTGTCCCCTGCTCTTAGTGTCCATCTGTCTCCCCAACCAGGCTCGCAACAGCTGCCCTGGCTCCTTGGACCCCAGTGCCTTCCTGAGCTCTGACTTCCTTCATCCGGAAGACCCCAAGCCCAAGCTCCCACCCGCGCCTGCCCCTCCGCCTCTCCTCCAGTACCCTCCCCCTGCCAAAGTGCCAGGCCTGGAGCCCTGCACCTCTCCTCACTTCCCTCCCCTGGCTCCACCCCCTGCCTTGCTGCAGGAGGAGCCCCTCTTCTCTGCAAGGTTTCCCTTCCCCGCAGTCCCTCCTGCCCCGGGAGTGTCCCCACTGCCCGCTCCCGCTGCCTTCCCACCCGCCGGGCAGCCTGCCCCAGGCCCTGCCCCCGCCGCCTTCCCCTTAGACCATCTGCCCTCAGGGTACCCAGAGCCAGCCGTGGGCCCTCAGTTCGCAGTGCCTCAGGGTGTGCAGCCCAGAGGCAAGCCCCCCACCCCATCCTCCACGGGACGGAAGGCCTGCTGCCCTGCCGTGGCCTCTGCCTCTGCCAGCCCCACGGCCACCGCCAGGGCCAACAACCCCTGCCTCACGCAGCTGCTCAGGAGAGGTGAGATGGGAGGGGCAGGGCCACGGGCTGGAGGCGGGGCTTGGGGTCAACCTGGAGGCGGGGCTGGGAGGCCGGGAGGTAGTTAAAGGCTGGGCTTAACAGGGCGTGTGGGCTGTGAAAGGGGGTCTGCGGGAGGGGTCTTGAGCCATGTGGGCCTGGGCCAGCCCCGGCAGCCCTCACAGTCCCGCCTGTGCACAGCCAAGCCTGAGCAAGCCCTGGAGCCACCGCTCGCAGCCGGCGCCCTCCTCCGGACCCCAGGCTCCCCAGTAAGACCGCGGGCATCGGGAGGTGGGGGCGAGCCCAGGGACTTCGCCCCGACGCTCTGCCCTTCTCCACCCCAGCAGGAGATGGTCTCTGAGTTCCCCTGTGCCTTCTTCCCTCCAACCCTGGTCCCTACATCGCCCCGGCCACCTCCAGGCCCAGCTACGTTGACCCCTCCCAGGCCCCTGATTGTCCCTAAAGCAGAGCGGCTCTCACCCCCAGCCCCCAGCGGTAAAGAGGGTGCCGGATTGGGGGATCTCGGGATGGAGGGAGAAGGAAAAGGTCTGTGTCTCAGGCCAGGATGAGAGGGGCAAGGCAACCGCACCCTCTCCCCTGTGTGTCGGTCTGTCTGTGGGTCTGTCTGTCCTGACACAGGCAGTGAACGGCGGAGGTCAGGGGAGCTCAACTCCATACCAGCTCCGGGGGCGCTGAACGTCCGCGCCTCTCCCCCTCAACCCGTCTTAGGGCGGGGCCGCCCAGACAATAATAAGGTGGGTACCATCCCTCCACCCAAGACTGGTTAGCTACCCCCAGCCCCTCACAGGCTCCTTCCTGGGCTCACCCCGCTGTCTGCCCTCCAAGACCGAGAACCGCCGCATTACGCACATCTCTGCGGAGCAGAAGCGTCGCTTCAATATCAAGCTGGGGTTTGACACCCTGCATGGGCTTGTGAGCACCCTGAGCGCCCAACCCAGCCTCAAGGTGAGCCTCCAGCCTCAGGGGCCCTTCCTGGACCGCTCCCCCAACATGACCCGACCCCAGCGTCCTGCAGACACTCTGGCAGGACGGCCTCCAGCACCGAGGCCCACACTGGTGGCGCCCGCAGGTGAGCAAAGCCACCACGCTGCAGAAGACGGCCGAGTACATCGCCATGCTGCAGCAGGAGCGGGCGGCCATGCAGGAGGAGGCCCAGCAGCTGCGGGACGAGATCGAGGAGCTCAACGCTGCCATCAAGTAGGCAGGGGCGGGCAGGGGCAGGCAGGTGCGGGCTGAGGGGGCATGTGGCCATTGAACTCCTGGCCCCTCACCCACCTGTGCCCCCAGCCTGTGCCAGCAGCAGCTGCCTGCCACGGGGGTGCCCATCACGCACCAGCGCTTTGACCAGATGCGAGACATGTTTGATGACTACGTCCGGACCCGCACGCTGCACAACTGGAAGTTCTGGGTAGTATCCTCACCTAGACTAGCAGCCTGGAGGTAGCAGGGACAGCTGCGACCAGAGGGCTGCAGGGGCCCAGGGAAGGGGCTGTGGTTCAGGCCTCTGCCTTCAGGCCTTCGACCAGCAGGATGGCCTGGAGATGGAGCTGAAAGCGAGGCTGAGGGAGGAGGCCCTGGGCAAGAGCAGCCACAGCCCAGCCTGCAGGAAGCCTGGGGTCGGCTGTAGGAACCCAAAGTAGGAGGTGTGAGGCCTAGAGAAGATGTGGAAGCCAAGGTCTTGACTGAGCCAGGGCAGGGAGCTCAGGGATTGGGGACAGTCCAGCACAGAGCAAGGGCTGTGGAGGAACCAGGAGAGCCAGAGAGCTGGACAGCCCTTGGCAGGTTGGGAGGGGCATAGCAGGAATTCTTGGGGTCAAGGTTAGACAGTTCTGGGCCCTTCAGTCCCCTGGTGTGGGTTGACATCAAGGCTTCTGGTGAGGTGGTGGGAACATCACGTGGACAGGCCTGCTCCTTGACGCGGGCCCAGTTCAGCGTCCTCATCCGGCCTCTGTTCGAGTCCTTCAATGGGATGGTGTCCACCTCAAGCTTGCACAGCCTCCGCCAGACGTCGCTGGCCTGGCTGGACCAATACTGCTCCCTGCCTGCTCTCCGGCCAAGTGCGTGAGCCACCTGCCCACCCACAGAAGTGTGACGCCTCAGGGGAGGGGGTTACGCCCTGCTCAGACCCCAGTCCGGCCTGCCTTCAACACAGACTAGGGGTTTGGGCCCTTTCACCAAGGGTCCTCCAGCCACCAGGGTAACTGCCGGCAGAGAGGCCCTGGAACTAGCCTTTTCCCCACCCCTTGACTTTGGCCCTGGCCCAGGAAGTGTCTCCGTCTCTCCTCAGCTGTCCTGAACTCCCTCCGCCAGCTGAGTGCCTCAACCAGCATTCTGACCGATCCCAGCCGCGTGCCGGAGCAGGCCACGCGGGCAGTCACAGAGGGTACCGTCAGCAGACCGTTATAGTCCTGGCAGACCCTGCTGAGCTGGTGACAACTTTCTGGGCACTCCTCTCCTGCCCCTGATGGGCCCTTCCCTGAGGGCTGAACAGGACCCAAGTCTCACGCTTCCCAAAGAGTCCTGTCCCTGCTATGCCACTGACCAACACCACCAGATGACCCCAAGGCCTTCGCAGCTGTGACACTGGGGACCTAAGCTGCCAGCTCAGGGAGGAGGAGGAGAGTCCTCTCCCTGTTACTCCTGCCTGCTCCCCCGCAGAGCAGGGAGGCAGAAAGGAGGCTCTCCCTCTGCTCCCACATGCTGAGCCGGAGAGCAGCAGGTGGCTTTCCTTGGGTGAGGCCAGGAGAGACCAGAGCCGGGTGGCCAAAGCAGGACAGGCATCTTGTGTGAGTGTGGCTGTGTGCGTGTGGATTTTGTAAAGAATTCTTGATCAATAAAAGAAAAAACTGCCTGCCTGTGGGTTGGCGTGACTGTCAACATGTGTCACTCTGGGACAGAGAGAGTGCTGGTGGTAAAATGACCTTCATTTTACTCTGTTCTGGAAGCTACTAGAAGGTTTTGGGTGGAGGTGAAACTTCCATACGGGTTCCCCTGGGTGTTGAGTTGGGAACAGGAAGAGGCAGGGAGACCAGTTAGGAGGCTGCTACGCTCATCTGTTGAAACAGTGACAGACGTGCCTTCTGGAAATCCTCCTCTGCGGCCAGCAGAAGGCTCGGCACCTTCGGAGCTGGAAGAGAGCAGAGCTCAGACCAAGGAGTGCAAGTGACAGGGCCATCAGGGGAACCATGCAGAAGATGAGGGTAGTGACCGCCTGCTGTGGGAGGCAACAAGAGGAGGGTGGCCACTAGCTTGGGGTCCTAGAAGGAGCGGCCTGGGGGGAATCACAGTAGGAGGCTATCCTTCAACCCCAGGGCCTGCGGGGGCCAGGCCGTGGCCGTGGCTCTGGGTATTCTGTTCCCGGCTGTATCCCTCCTCCGTGCAGCTGGCATCCAAGCTCGCCTGCTGGTATCTTTTCACATCTTCTCAGAACTTCTGGAGACATTTTCAGATATAAATAGCAAACAGAGCTTTCTGTGGGCTTTCAGTTTCCCTCGTTCATTTGAAAAAGAACAATAAACTGGGCATGGTGGTCACACCTGTAATCCCAAGGATTCAGGAGGCTGAGGTTGGAAGAGTGCAAGGTCAAGGCCAGCCTGGGCAACTTATGGAGACTCTCAGTAACTCAGCAAGACCCTGTCTCAAAATAAAATATAAAAAGAACTGGGGGTGTGACTCAGTGGTTAAGCGCCCTGGGTTCAATCCCAGTACCAAAAAAGAACGAAAGCAATAATTATTGCACACATATCTAGCATTTACTGTGTGCCAAGCATTCTTTCAAGTGCTTTGTGTATTAACTCATTTCAGTCTCACTGGCCTGTTGGGAGGATTTAAGAGTAAATGTAAGCTGGGTATGGTCATGCATCCCTGTAGTTTCAGCTACTTGAGAGACTGAGGCAGGAGGACTATTTAAGCCCAGGAGTTGGAGGCCAACCTGGGCAGTACAGCAAGACCACACCTCTTGAAAATAAAAAAAAAGTAAATATATACAAAGCATCTTCAATGGTGTCTGGTATGTAACACTATGTAAGTTATAATAATATTATCTACATTTTAGAGCTGGGAAACTGGGCACAGAAGGGTCAAGCCACTTGCCCTAGGTGGCATGCTCTGTGAGTGGCTCAGAGGTGCCCCTCAGACGGCCTGCTCCAGAGTCGGCTTCTGCCCCTCTCTGCCGTGGAGGTGGTGGGTGTGCAGCCTCTGGTGCTCTGCAGCTGCCGACTGACTGGCAGTGGCCTCTGAAAGGGGACCTCCTGAAGGTTTGAGTTCTGCAGTTCTCGGGGACTCACATCCTTCCAGGACCATCTCCATAAAGCATCCTCTTGATCCTGGTCAAGATGGCTGCTTCCCCTGGAAGAGGAAGAGGCTGCCTCCTCTCCTCTGCCACACACCTCTTGGGCCCCCTGAATTTAGGTTCCTCCTCCTCCCAGGAACCCCCAGCTGCACCCCTGCATTCACTCTGCTCCTACCGAGCTCTGACTGAGTCTCTGCTGGAAAAATCCAGGTGCACTCCTGGCTTCCTCTGGGCCCCCAGGCCTTCCCAAAACATTCTGCTCTCTCCAGACCCTTCTTTCTCCCTGACAGTGCCTTCCAGGTTTCTGCTGCCTCTTCCCCAGCTTGTCCTTCCTTGGCTCACTTGTCCTCTTGCTCTGGGGCAAACGTTGAGCCTCGCTCTGGGGGAAGCCCCCTCGGTCTCTCTGCTGAGGACCCCCTCCTCCATATCCATCTGTTTCTCCAGAGAGCTATACAACCTGGGTGCTGCTCTGACTCCTCCCTCCAGATGTTCCCCAGCTCCCTTGAACATGAGGTAACTTGAGCCTGGTCCTCTCTGTTCCCTCTGTCCTTTGGGCAGGGCCAGCACCCAGACTTGCGTGGGCTGGAAGCAGACATCTTCAACTCTTCCCACACCCCACTGCCCTGTGCTACCTCTTCCTGAGGCCTGACCGGCTGACAAAGCCTTTATCTTGTTGGCCTTCTCCTGGTTCACAAAACATCACCTTTCCACCTGCCCTAGCGTCTCTTACAGCTGTTTCTTTTCTTTCTTTCTTCTTTTTTAAATAATTTTTAGTTGTAGGTGGACACAATATCTTTATTTTTATGTGGTTGCTGAGGATCGAATCTGGGGCCTCACGTGTGCTAGGCAAGCACTCTACCACTGAGCCACAAACTCAGCCCCCATCTTACAGATGTTTCTTAAACTTACCTGTGTGCTTGAATAACTCGGGGTGCTTCAAAAGATTTGTTTTGCTTTTTTTTTTTTTTTTTTTTTGGCCCGACATCTTGACGAGGCTGCAGTAGCTGCTGCTGCTTCTCCAGTCTTTGCGATGCTGCCCAAGGATGACAAGAAGAAGAAAGATGCTGGAAAGTCAGCCAAGAAAGACAGGGACCCAGTGAATGAATCTGGGGGCAAAGCCAAAAGGAAGAAAGTGATCCAAAGGAAAAAAGTTCAGGACAAGCTCAACAATCGAGTCTTGTTTGACAAAGCTACTTATGACAAACTCTGTAAGGAAGTTTCCAACTATAAGCTTATAACCCCAGCTGTGGTCCCTGAGAGACTGAAGATTTGAGGTTCCCTGGCTAGGGCAACCCTTCAGGAGCTCCTCAGTAAAGGACTGATCAAACTGGTTTCAAAGCACAGAGCTCAAGTAATTTACACCAGAAATACTAAGGGTAGGGATGCCCCAGCTGCTGGTGAAGATGCACAAACAGGTCCAATCAACTGTACATGTGGAAAAATAAAATTTTATTAAATGAAAAAAAATTTTTTTCACGCCCAGGTCCACTCTGAGCCATTCAGATCAGAATCACCAGGTATATGTTTAAACACTGGCATTTTTTTAAAAATATTTTTTTAGTTGTTGATGGCCCCTTATTTTATTATTTATATGTGGCCTGAGAATCGAGCCCAGTGCCTCACACATGCTACGCAAGCACTCTACCACTGAATCACAACCCCAGCCCCTAGACACTGACATTTTTAAAAGTGCCTCCAACATTCAACCAAGGTCAAAAGCTCTAACAGAGGCTTTAGATGTGAATAACGTGTAGTTGGGGCTCAGACTAGTTCCAGTCAGAGGTTTGGTTTTGCTTTATGGTACAGGTGATAGAAGCCAGGATCTCACACAAGCTAGGTAAATGCTCTGTCAGCGAGTTATACCCAACCAGAGGTTCTTAAACTTTACTGTGCTTCAGAATCAACTAGGGGGCTTGTTAAAATACAGATTGCTGGACCTCACCTCTAGGTTTCCCAGTAGCAGGTGGAGTTTAAGAATGTGCACTTCTCATGGTCCACGGACCACACTTTAAGAACTACTATTTAAATAATGAGGAATGTGATTACTTTGTTTAACGTATGCTTGCCCCTGCTGAGGCCAGGCTTCTGAGCGCATGTTCAAGGTGCGACTCCTCCAGCCTCGTTTCTCTCCACAACCTCTCTCCCTTCACATTACAAGGGGTTGTGAATCTGTGGATCCTGGGCTGTGGCATCCTGCTTTGCCCCACAAGGCATTATCCACCCAGCAGGGAGGCAGGCTGAGGCTCTCCTTTGGAGCCAGGACTCATGGCATTCTGCAGGGAAATCAGTTTCTTCTACCTCCATGCCTTTGTGCCTTCCTTCCCCACCCAGAATTCCTTTCCCTCCCTCCTCCCACCCTGTCCATATGCCGACACCTGAAGCTACGGCCAAGACCCCCTGTCCTCAGTACCCTCTCCCTAATCCACCTAGCTCCCCTGAATCCTGCTGTGTGTCAATGTCCTTTCTGGCTTTTGTCTTGGCTTCCAAATGGACTACACAGCACATGAGGGTCAGAGCAAGGATTGGCAGGGGGAGTATGGATCTTGGAACACAGAAGAACTGGGTCTGACTCCAGGTTCTCTCCCTGCTTCCTCCTTGACCTGGGGCAAGTTACTATGATTCTCTTGTCTTTTTTTATTTTTTATTTTTCACAGTCTGTTTAAAACTGTAAGTTATTTCATAAGATCGCCTCTTTTTTTATGGTAGTACTGAGCATTGAACCCAGGGCTTCATGCATGCTAGACAGGCATCTAGCACTGAGCTACATCCACAACTGACATCACCTGTCTTAAAGGCTGCTGTAAAGATCAACTGAATTTACCACTGTGAACAGGTTTGTAGCCTTGCCTGAGCTGTACAAAGAAGGCTGCTCTTGCTTTTCTTTGTCCTGTTTTCATAAATTGCAACAAGTCCCCAGGGACCTGCATTTGTCCCCAGGTTTTCTCTCCACCTGTGCAACCTTGGGACAGTCACCTGACTTCATAAAGTTCATCTCCTAATCTGTGGGATGGGAAGGTGAGATTAAATGAAACCAAAAGCTCCTGGATCAATAAATGTCACATGCAACATGCTGAGCAGATGAAATTCTTAAAAAATAAAAGCTTGGCCTCTGGATGGTGGCGGAAGATGGTGGCTCATGGCTGCAACTACACTTCTAAATACTAAGCAGGGAGGAAAAGCCCCAGGAGGCCCTGAACACCCGCCGCCTCCTAGCACTCCCCACCCCACTGCCCACACTGAGGCAATGCCAGTTCCCTGCGAAGGACAAAAGGGAAGGAAATGAGGCTGCTCCATTTGCTTTCTGACTGGATCTGTTTCCTCACCAGAGACTGCGGGTGTGTCTGTCAGTCTCTGTGTTAGCCTGTCTCCTTAGAGGGTCCTTATAAGTAAAAGCCGCAGAGTTTGGACAGTGAGGAGAGGCAGCTCCCTGGTGGCCAATGGAAATATCTGAAGCTGGAATACTAACCCTGGTACTTTGCTCTGGGCTGTAGGGCTGGGAGTGCGAGGAGTATGCCTGTGTTGGGACTAGTCCCTTTCCAGTCACACAGGTCTAATCCAAATTCTCTCAACTAATCTTTCAGAATATATCCTTTTTTGGCAAAATCTGAAAACCATCTCTCGATTATTATATCAATGTCAAGTTCCCGGTTGTGACAGTCTACTACAGTTTTGCAGGATGTATTGGATAATAGTGGAAATGTCCAGGGAACCTCTTTGTTTTTTCAACTCCTTGTTGATTCTGTAATTATTTTATTTATTTATTTATTTATTTATTTTTGGTTAAAAAGCTTTTCAGAAGCTAGGGGTTCAGCTCAGTGGTAGAGTGTCTAG
Organism: Sciurus vulgaris; assembly: GCF_902686455.1. NCBI lineage: Eukaryota > Metazoa > Chordata > Mammalia > Rodentia > Sciuridae > Sciurus > Sciurus vulgaris. The sequence continues at coordinate 35,240,895 of NC_136479.1, read as the reverse complement.
CATATGTGAGGCCCAGGGTTCAATCCCTAACACTGCAGAAAATAAAATCTGCTTTTCAACTTCTCTTCCTCCACGGGCCAGACGCAGTAGGCTCTTCCATCAACCCCTCATATCCTTGCAACGACTTCCGGGTTTATTTCTGTCTTTTGTCTTTTCACATCCAGAGAATCCGAGACTTGGGTTTTGTCCTGCTTCCTCCTGTGACCCAGCGTGCTGGAGGGAGCCCGCATTCTAGACGCTGCAGACCTTCCCGACCTTGTCTGCCATCTTTTTGTCATGGTTATGCCCTGCCTTCTACAACATCCCTGTTCTTCAGGTCTTTGCTGGAATGATGCACGCTCCAGTGCCCGGACGACCCTTCTGCCCCTTCGGTAGAACCCATCTGACTTCCACCTGTTGCTAAGACTTTCCCACTGGTCAAATGAGAATAAAGCCCCTGCTCTGCTTCCTTGAAAGGATCCAGCGTGGCAAGGTCGGAAGAAGACCTTTAATAAGCTGCTATCAGTAAGTCGCTCAGGGTAGGCTCGCAGCCCGCACCGTCAGCGTCCGCACAACCTTGGCTGCCGGACGCCCCCAGTTCACAGGCTCCGCCCTCAGGACGCGCTCACATCTGGCCCCGCCTCCCAGGAAGCGCCCACGGCCAGGCCCCGCCCTTCGGGAGGGCGCGCGAATGGATAGGCCACGCCCCTCGAGGGCCCTCCAACGGCCAGGCCCCCTCCTCCAGGCCCTCCAACGGCCGGGCCCCACCCCTCAAGGTCTTTCAACGGCCAGGCCCCGCCCCTCCAGGACGGCCAACGGCCAGGCCCCGCCCCTCGGGAACGGCCAACGGCCGGGCCCCGCCCCCGCGTGCGCGGAGACGTGCGGGCGCCAGCGTAGTCGGCTGAGGTGGCAGCGTACTGGCGACATGGAGCTGCCGCAGATGCCGGAGCTGATGGGGCTGTCCCTGTTGGTCGGGCTGCTGGCCCTGATGGCCACGGCGGCTGTAGCGCGGGGGTGGCTGCGCGCCGAGGAGGAGAGGGGCGGCCGGCCGGTCCGTAAGTAGGGCCGGGGCGGTGAAGGGCCGCGCGCCGGGTCTCCGCGTGGTGCAGCCGGCAGCTTGGGCAGGCGCAGGCCGGGGCTTCGGAGGCCTCAGTTTCTCCTGCTGGGCAGTGAGCCTCCGGTCAGAGGTGGGGTGCCGCGTCGCCGGGCAGGACTCCCTGGAACCTGGGTCCCGTGCCTCCGCTCTCGCAGGACGAGGCCACGCTGCTTTCGCTCCCCGGGTCGCCACGGGAGCTGTGAATTCCTAGGCGGGATGTGCGCCCGCGCTTTTAGGAAACGGGGAGCAGGCGTTCGCTGGTGAGCACTCTCTGTTAGTTTTGCGACCTGCAGCCACGTTCATCGAGATGGTGGACTTTGGGGGGGCTTTTCTTTTAATGAGTCCAGTAAAGAAGTGCATCCAGCCGGGCGCGGTGGCGCACAGCTGTAATCCCAGCGACTTGGGAGGCTGAAGCTGGAGGATCCCAAATTCAGAGCTAGCCTCAGCAATTTGACGAGGCCCTAAGTAACTTAGCGAGACCATGTCTCTAAATTAAAGGAAAAAAAGTGCACCTAAAAGGTAAAATATGTGAATTATGAACACCCTAAGAATGCAAGAGAAAAAAAAATTGTGTGATAAATGCCACAGAAGAGGGCAGTAGGGAAAAACAGAAAAAAAGAGGGAATGGTTAGCCCTGCTTTTTTGGAGGGAGTGGTACTCCATGAAATCTTTCCTGAGGGTAGGGAACCCAGGAGAGGGGGAGGGATTCTTTTGTTATCTTTTTTTTGGTGCTGGGATGAACCCAAACCAAGCGCTCCACAATTGAGCTACAGCGCCAGCCAGTGGTGTGGGGTTCTGAAGGATGGTTGTGTAGGAAGAGTTTACTAGGAGTCTTAAGAATGGCAGGCATTCCTGCCAATGGCAGGGAGTTCCAAGACAACATTTGGTATGCTCAAAGGTCAGGAGGGGCTTATTAGACAAGGCTGGAAAGATAAGCAGAGGCCAGATTGTGACCATCTTTGTGTGCAGGGCTCAGGAGGTATGTTTCCTGTAGGAATGGGGGGACATCTGCCACTATCTAGCACATGCCAGCTTTGTGCCTTGCCTGATTCTCTAACATTATGCAAAAGTGACTGGCACCATTCCTGGCATAGGGTAGATAAATGCTTAAAACATGTTGCTCTTCCTAAATTCTTCCTGAGATTTCCTTGAGTCTTTAATGCATGTGTTGGGTGCTCTTGGCTTGTTACTTTGTGTATATTTCATCCAGTTCTCCCAATCTCTCTTTAAACAGAGAGGGGTTAAATCACTTGTCCAAGACCCCCAAGCCTTCAGATTTGGTTGTGCACTGGGGAGATAGCTCAGTCGGTAGAGTGCTTGCCTTGCCAGCACAAGGCCCTGGGTTCAATCCCCAGCACCGCAAAAAAAAAAAAAACAAACAAACAAACAAAAAAAAAAAACAATGGGACATTCCGTATCGTGAACCCAAACATATTTGCAAAAAAAAAAAAACCAGATTTGGTTGTGCATGTTAGTCCCGATATAGGAATTTCTGACCGAGAATCCACTCTACACTGGCTGTGTGACGAACGCACTCAGCTATGTCAGCCTGGAGAGGATGCCCTCATGCCTTTCTAATTTGCATTGAGGTGCTCTAGGAACTAAGAGCAAGTAGCCTTCTTAAGGTCACTCAGTGGTAGTCACAGAATACAAACCCAGGTCTGATTACAAAGCCTCTGTTTTTGCTAACCCTAACCCTAATTTTTCTCTCTTCTCAAGGACAAGAACCCTTCTTTTGCTGTTCTCAGTGCCTAGTCAAACAGGTAGTTAGTAAATGCTTATGGATGAGTGAATGAATAATGACTTGAGCCTTCCTAATAGGCCAAAAAGCAAATGGAACCAAGAAGTCAGGATCCAAGAAGCAGAAACAGAATCAGCGGGTTCGCAAGGAGAAACCTCAACAACACAACTTTGCTCACCGCCTCCTGGCTGCAGCACTGAAGGTACATGAGTACTCATGGGTGCCTACACAGTGCTCGTACGCAAAGACTCATACCCCGCAGACCTCTTCCTTTGTACTAATCTGTGCATGTTACAGGTCCCTCTGCCGAGTCACTGAGTATGTCTCATCTTAGCCCTTCTCCTCCCAGCAACAGGGCCATAGTCATGGCTCCAGGTCAGGCTTTCCTATCTGTCTGGGAGGCTCCCATTCACACTTCCTCCAACCCATCCCCTAGAGCCACAGAGGAAACATATCTTGCATGGACTTTAGTAGCAATGGCAAGTATCTGGCCACCTGTGCAGATGATCGCACAGTCCGCATCTGGAGCACCAAGGACTTCCTACAGCGGGAGCATCGCAGCATGAGAGCCAATGTGGAGCTGGACCACGCCACTTTGGTGCGCTTCAGCCCTGATTGCAGGTGGGACAGGATGGAACCTCAGGTTTGTCTGTAGAAGTCTCACCCCAGGCTTATCGCCTTCCCATTATCTGGTGGGAGTAGTGAGAAGGGACTCAAGGTCTCCTTGGGTGGTAGAAAGAAAACATCCAGATAGCTTGGGCACTATCTGGGGCATCCTGGAGGGCTGTGTTATTACGCAGCATGGAAGGAGAGTGGGGGAAATTATTCTATCCAGCAAATGCGAAAACCTGGCTCCCAGTTGAGTCTTGGAAGTCAGCCTAAGAGGAGCCAAAGCTATGAGAATCCTTTTGAGTATTGTGTTGTTTTGCAGTACTGGAACTGAACCAGGGGTGCTCTTCCACTGAGCTGCATTCCCAGCCCTTTATATTTATTTATTTTGAGATAAGGTCTTACCAAGTTGCCTAGGCTGGTCTTGAGCTTGAGATTTTCCTCCTTCAGTCTCCCAAGTAGCTGGAATTATAGTTGTGCCACCATGGCCAGTTTTCGAATAGTAGTTTTTTTTTTTGTATTGGTAATTGAACTCAGGGGCACTTAACCACTGAATCGCATCCCCACCCTCTTTTTGTTTTATTTCACGACAGTCTCACTAAATCTATAAGGCCTTCTGAGTTGCTAAGGTTGGTCTTGAATTTCAGTCCTCTTTCCTTAGCCTCCCAAGTATACAGGTGGGCACCACCCTGCCCAGCTTGAATAACTTTAAGAGATTTTGGATGAAAGGTTACATTTTGGAAGAAAGGCTAGACACAGAAGGCATAAGGGAAGATCTTGCTTTTCCCCAGAACCTAGTGTAGGACCCAGAACCCAGAATACATAGGCTTCTGGGTCCAGATGAGGGGAGACACTTGTGTGTTACCTGTCTCTAGAGCCTTCATTGTTTGGCTGGCCAATGGGGACACTCTCCGTGTCTTCAAGATGACCAAGCGAGAAGATGGGGGATTTACCTTCACAGCCACCCCAGAGGACTTCCCCAAAAAGCACAAGGCACCTGTCATCAACATTGGCATTGCTGACACAGGTAAGAGGCATTCAGAGGTGGAGCTTGCCCAAGGCATGAAAAAGTAAAATGTCCACAGTTGTTTGATAAATGACTTAATACTGCCTGGGAGTTTTGTCAGTCTTAGTGTGACCACGGGGCTCTGACTCCAAACAGCGAGGTTCTGTGCTCCTTGGAGTCCTGAGAGACGTAGCAGCAGGGAGGCAGGGAAGAGCTGCAGTCTTCTTTACAGATCTTGCCTGTGGCTGCCCTTGGCCTGGGAGGAAAGCAGAAGCCTTAAAAATGTCTCTTTGGAGAAGGACAGTTGATCAGGACATTGACCTCAGCTCATGTCACTCCCTTCCCCTTCAGGGAAGTTCATCATGACAGCCTCCAGTGACACAACTATCCTCATCTGGAATCTGAAAGGTCAGGTTCTGTCTACTATCAACACCAACCAGATGAACAATACCTATGCTGCCATATCCCCTTGCAGCAGGTGAGACTGAAGGGGCTAAGACATCTGGGGTGGGAGAGGTTGAGACTAGAGCAGGCACACGCAGAGAGGAAGCTTTGTGGAGGGGAGAGAGTACACAGGGTGGAGTTGAGACCCTGCGTGCAAGTCCTAGCTCTCCATGGGATATGGGATTTCACATAAGCCACCACTGTCCTTAATTTCTCTTTCTTCATCTTTGGAGTTTAAAGGGTAGAGTGAGGGCACTACATATCTTTAAGCAAGCTTTGGGGATGAATTGAAGTTATGTATACAAAAACTTTTTTTCATATTTCTTGTTGGTGCATTATAATTATACATAATTGTGGAATTTGTTGTTATACATTAGTACATGAATGCCATCTAATTAGGCCAATATTTAGAAAAAAACTTTTGAGAGGGTTTGAGTACTGGGGATTGAACTCAGGGGCCCTTGACCACTGAGCCCCATTTAGAGACGGGATCTCATTGAGTTGTTCAGCGCCTCACTTTTGCTGAGGCTGGCTTTGAACTTGCGATCCTCCTGCCTCAGCCTCCCAAGCTGTTGGAATTACAGGCATGTGCCACTGTGCCCGGCCAGAAAAGCACATTTAAAAGGTACTTTGTGCTGGGTGCAGTGGCATGCCTGAAATGACAGTGGCTGGGGAGGCTAAGACACGAGGATCACAAGTTCAAGGCCAGACTCAGCAACTTAGGGAGGTTCTAAGCAATTTAGTGAGACTCTATCTTAAAAAAATAAAACTAAAAAGGGCTACACATGCAGTACAGTGGTAAATTGTCCTTGGGTTTAAAAAAAAAAGGTACTGTTGTGCACAGTGGAGCATACCTGTAAACCCAGCAGCTTGGGAGGCTGAGGCAGGAGGAACGCAAGTTCAAAGCCAGCCTCAGCAACTTAGTGAGGCCCTGTCTTTAAATAAAAAATATTTTAAAAGACTAGGGATATGGGCCTGGTGGTTAAACACGCCTGGGTTCAATCCCTAGTACCAAAAAAAAAAGGTACTTTGTGCCTGGGGGTGTGGAGGGCTTGCCTAGCATGCACAAAGCCCTGGGTTTAATCCCCAGCACTGCAGAAATTTTTAAAAGTGTCTTTTTCTCAGGAAGGTGATATAAGAGGTTTGTAGGAACAAGGTGCCCTTAAAATAGTTTTAATGGAACCTGGGTTGTGTGGCAGGTTTGTGGCCTCATGTGGCTTCACCCCAGATGTGAAGGTCTGGGAAGTCTGCTTTGGGAAGAAGGGGGACTTCCAGGAGGTCGCACGAGCCTTTGAATTGAAGGGTCACACTGCAGCTGTCCACTCCTTTGCTTTCTCCAATGACTCGCGGAGGTGAGTGAATGTGCCCTTAGCAGTGTCATGGCAGTGCCTTTTGGCAGCCAAGGCCCTGTGCCTGCCGACCTGTGGCTCTGAAGGGGAAGCAGACTTGCCTTCCTAGCTGGAGTCCCTCTAGCTACCCCAGGGCCCTCCTCGCCAGAGGGAGTTGGGGTTTGCACTGTCGTTTTCCTGTTTTATACAGGATGGCTTCTATCTCCAAGGACGGCACATGGAAACTGTGGGATACAGATGTGGAATACAAGAAGCAGCAGGACCCCTACTTACTGCGGACAGGATGCTTTGAAGAGGCTAGCACCATGCAGTGCCGCCTGGCTCTCTCCCCTGACACCCATGTCTTGGCCTTGGCCAGCGGCACCAGTATTCATCTCTACAATACCCGGAGGGGTGAGAAGGAGGAATGCTTTGAGCAGGTCCATGGGGAATGTATTACTGACTTGTCCTTCGATGTCACTGGCCGCTTTCTGGCCTCCTGTGGGGATCGGGCAGTGCGGATTTTCCACAACACACCTGGCCACCGGGCAGTGGTAGAGGAGATGCAGGGCCTCCTGAAGCGGGCCTCCACTGAGAGCACCCGCCAGAGGCTGCAGCAGCAGCTAACTCAGGCCCAGGAGGCCCTGAGGAGCCTGGGAGCCCTGAAGAAGTGACTGGCTCAGAAAGGGTCTGGCTTCCTGAGCTGCCCCCCTGCTTCCACTCTGATTCCCAGGTGCTCCGGGATGGAGACCTTCCAGAGGAAGTCTGGATGTTCTTGCTGGTGGCCCCTCTTTTTCTCATTGAGACTGCCCTTGTCCACTTAGATCTCTCTCTCTCTCTTCTTACTGGTTTTGACTGCTCCTGACTGAAGAGCAAAGTGCTTTCCTTTCTACTGGGCCCAGGGGTAGAGACCCTCTTCACCCAGCCCCGAGGAGAATGATAGAGAGAGAAAACATAGTCTTTGACCTTGTGGCAGCTCACTCTGACACTCAAGGAGTTTGTAAATGTAGAAATAACCGAGGGGACCCCAGGAAGGACCCAGCACCATTATGGGGTGAGATGCTGGGAATGTTCCAGTCAGAGCTGTGCTGTGGAGCTCCAGGAAGATGAGCCTTTGACTGGACCAGATTCCCGGCTCCATCAAGAAGTGATTAAGGCACTGCAGTCTGGGTTTTGTTTTTCTTGTTTGTAAAATGGAGAGGAATGCTCTCTGTTACGTCCTTGGAAACGTGAGGCTAAGGGAGTATGAGTACCTTAAATTTGGAAGAAAAGTGGAAAAGAATAGTAATATTGTCCAATGTCATTAACTGTCAGGTAAAAGTGAAAATCAGAGTGTGGTTTGAAACCAAATTAGAAAGAAACATTCCTATGTGGCAAAGTTTTACGGGACTTGGTCATACGTTTCGAATCTGGTTCAGCTTCATGTGTGGAGGAACTGTCTGATCCTGGGGTGGGGCTGTGCCACTCTGGGGAAGTTACCTGTTTGAGGAGACCTCTTTTCAGGTCATCACATGTTTGAGTGCCTACTCTGGCCAGCACAGCTGGGCAATGAGGATAAACATGAAAGGCCAGGGAACTGAGAGACATGTCTGTGAAGAGCTGCTTATTAATTCATAGCTACAGTAGACTGTTGTAAGGTCAAGGCAAGAGAGGATCAAGTCAGGATGGAGGTGATGGGTATGATAGATTTGATAAGGAATTGGGTCTTTTTCAAAGTTTGAATTTGGGGACACAAGGACTGCTTGCATATGGGAAGTGAGGGAGATGAGGAATCTAGGAAGACTTGAATCTAGGCAGAATGTCTTCATCCTGAATCAGTCTTGATCTCTAAACCAGGGCCTCCGGTGTCCCAGTGTTCCAGAGTGTTAAAGCAGGCTACAACCCTGAAGTTATCCTTGACTGCTCCCTTTTCATTACCTGCTACATCCACCCTTCAGGAAGTTCCTTGGGTTATCCTCCAGATGACATGCTCAATCTGCTCAATCTTTTCTGTTACCATCCTGGTCCTAGCCACTGTCACCTATTGGAGTTCATGGTACAGCTTTGCAGTTGGTTTCCCAGTTGGTTTCCCTGCTTCCTCTGTTGCCTCAGTCACTTTTCTACATAGCAGAGTGATCTTTTAAAGATGTAAAGCAAATCACCTTATTCCCTAGTTAAAACCCTTCAAAAGCTTCCCCTTGCTCTTGGAACAAAATCCGGAAATTCTCACCTGACACTGTGATCTGGCCCCTTCCTTCTCTGTGATCTTTCTTTACCGCTCTCCAGCCACCCTGGTCTTGCTGTTCCTAAGTGAGCTGAGCTGTCTGTGGCTCCGGTAGGCCTTGTTCCTGTGCTGGTCCCTCTGTGTGGAGGTGTTCCTCTTTCCTGTTGGCAGACTTGTCATGCTCGTCATGATTCAGTTCTTCAGTTCTTGGTTTCTGTTGCCTTCCAGAGAGTTCCCCTTCCTGACCACCCCGTCTGAAGTAGCCCTTTCCACCAATCACATCACATCCATCACTTTAGCCTATTTCCTTTATTTTGTGTTACTTAATGCTATCTGAAATTATCTTGTTTGGATATTTGTTTGCTTCAGGGGTTTCAGCTTCAATGCTTATGAATGCAAGTAAACGTGTCAACGAGGCCAGTCTTCTGGGTTTAAGATGGTAGGAGATGGTGGAGACTGCAGGGAGCCGGAGGGCCTGTGTCGTGGTTGTGGGGCGACAGGTGACTACTTCTCAATATTGTTGAGGAATCTAGCACAAGTTGCCTGTTTCAGAGAAGCTAGGCGTTGGCATCTTACTAAACAATAAAAATACAGAAATGAAGCTCTGTATGGACCACACAAAACTGACGTGACCAGATGCATCCTCTAGTCTCTTGTCAGCGTGTGAGCTATTGAAGAACCTATTGGAATGTGAACTGCACAGGGACAAAATCCTTGTCTGTCATCTTTGTTCTGGGTCCTGAGCACAGTAGCTGGGACTGAGTAAGCCCTCAATAAATGTTGCACTCAAAACAGGGGCAGTTGGCAGACACCTTGGTATCCTCTCTTTGTTTCTTGTACTTGAGATATGTATGGTTTTATGTTCCTGATGACAGACTTCTGACTCATAGTACTGTGCACACAGGGCCTGGTGAATACTTACCTTTGATTGCCAGAAGAATGAGACTAAAACTGTTTGCACACACGTTTTGAACAGCTCTGGCATTACTCTCATAGTACACCCAAGAGAGGAAGTGACCGTAGAATGTTGAGTTACTGAAGTCAGAAGTCTTCAGTTCCAGTTCAGTTCAGTTTCAGACTTAGACTTGAGGCCTGAAGCAGGTAGATCACTTGATCTCTGAGTTTGTTTTTTCATCCGTAAAATGGGAATAAATCCTGTCATGTCTACTTTGCTATGTTGTGAGTTTCTAATGAGCGGAAACACTACAGAAGGTCATTTGAGAGGCCAGAGAGCTCTCTCAGGAGAGATGCAGCTGCTTCTCTTGTAATCATGAAGTGTCTGGATATTAACATACAGCAGAGGCTGCCCAGTTGGTTTTTAGCAAGAATCTTTGGGTAAAGGCAGCAGTAACATTTTTAATGTTACTATTTCAACTTCTGTGGGTCCTAAGTTTTCCAAAATAAAAGGTTTGGAAAATATTTTATGATTGTTTATAAGCCTATTTTTATTATCAATCATCACAATTGAAGCTTAAAACAAGTACACTGTTGAAGGCCTATTGATGGTCTTAGGTAAATTTCTGTCCAAGTTAATGAGAGCTCTTGTGGGGGTTATATAGGATCAATCATCCCCTGCCTGCTTAGAATGCTTTGGAGCAAGTCTTCAGGAAGGGGCAAGGGAACCACTGGATGGTGTTGAGCCTTCTAGTATTTAGATGATAAATAACTGCATAACTGCCTGGGCTCCTGTTCTAGGTGCTAAGGATAATCAGTGGAACACAACAGGCCATGTCTTGCCACCTTGGTGTCCGTGAGGCATGGTAGGATGAATACGCTGGGAGAAAAAACAGGAAAGGGACACGGAATATGCTTGGGACTGGAAGCCCAGGGAGGGCTGATTGAGAAGACAACATTTGAGTAAAGATCTTAAGGTGGTCTGAGCCAGGTTTTACCACTGACAAAAACCTGAGAAAATAGAAAATGAAAGATTATTTTGTCTCATGGCTTCAAAGGTTTTAGTCCATGCTTGTGGCTCCATTGCTGTTGGCGCAGAGCATCCTGGTGGAGAGGGGTGTGTGATGGAGCAGAGATGCTCAATTCATGGCAGCTGGGAAGAGGAGAAGAGCTGGGAACAAGATAGTCCCAGGGAACCTACCCCCTTCATCTAGACCTTACCTCCTATAGTTTCCACCCTTTCCAAGAGTCCATTCTGTGAATCCATGAATGGACCAGATCAGGGCCTTCATGATCAAATCACTTTCCCAAAAGCTCCACCTTCTGAACATTGCTGTATCGGTGACTAACACATGAGCTTTTGGGGGGACATTGTAGTTGTGAGCCATAGGAGAACCTGAGGTGCAAGGTCTCTGAGGTGGGCGCTTGACTAGGTGTTTTCAGATGAGCAAGGGGGTGGAGTTGTGGGAGGAAAAGGGGAGAGCATTAACTGTGGGGGAGGAGGCCCTGTCCTGGTGACAGGGACACTAGGCCATTGTAACTTTCGCTCTGAGGAGGGAAGGCCATTGCATTGAACGCAAGTTTCCCAGGCAGTGATCTGGGCTATGAGTTCAAAGGTGCCCATGGGTAGTAGTCTGTAGGTGTCCACTTTGATTACACAGATCAGAACACTAGTGGGAGAGGAGGTGGGAAATGGAGGGCTTTGTTGACAAATGAGAGGAGGGGTCCATGGACTTTCAGGTTAGTGGGTAGCCCAGGGAAGGTGACTGGGCTGGCAAGGTGAGCTGAAGGAGGCTGAGCAGCAAGTAAGAGGCTGGAGCAGCTGGGAGGCACAAATGGCTGAGGAATAAAAGCTGCAGGAGGTTAGGAGTGAGCTAAGCATCTGTAGACCTGGGTTTGATTCCCAGCCCCCGGCCCCCGCCCCCAAGAAAGAACAGGAGAAACCTCAGGGTGAAGGCTGGCCGGGAGTTACAAGGGTAAGAAGTCAGGTATAGCTGCCAGGTACTGGGCTGTGTCTGAACCAGGGAACAAAACGGAAGACCCAAGAGCTGGTTCTTCTCCTGGCCCTTCCCTTCCGCCTTGCATTTCATTTTCTTGCTGCCCTCCTTACCATCACCTCAAGGGCAGGAGTCATCTTGGGTCACCACAGTGTTCACTGCTATAGGGCACACAGCAGGTGCTCAGGCCATGTGTGCGTTCAGTTATTTTGGATCACCTAGGTTTGAGAAACTGATGTGTTGCCTTCGATCCTATTTCTAGAACCATCCTTTCTCTCCATGTGCTAGTTTGGCTCTTGAAGTTCTTTCTCAGTCACCAGCAAGAGAACATATACTTATCAACTGTGATGGTTGTCAATCACGAAAGAGTGAGTCTTAATCTAAGGCTGGGTCAAGTTCAGGGATAGCTCGGAACTTCTGTGGGGCACAGAGACAGAAGTTTCATTAGAGGGTCAGGTGTGGTGGTGCAGGCCTGTAATCCTAGTGACTCCAGAGGCTGGGGAAGGAAGATTGCCAAGTTCAAGGCCAAACTGGGCAATTTAGTGAGACCCTGTCTTTCAAAAAGAGTTAGGGATGAAGCTCAATGGTAGAGTGCCCTGGGTTCAATTCCCAGTACGGGGAAGGGAGCAGAGGAGGTTTCTTTAGAGGTGAGAAAACCAATCACTACAATCTGCTTCCTGTGTCTACTGAAACCACTGCTACAGGACTCTACCCACACTATAGGCATGGTAAATGCCTGCCTGCCCATAAGTGGACCAAGGGCAAAAAGCCAAGACTTGCACTGAAGATTCAACATTTGCCACATATTTGTGCACCTGCAGTGTATGTGGACACAGGCTTTACAGAAACAGCATTTACTTTTTTCAGAGGTAGCTTCAAGGTCATTTTCTCTAGATTAGGTTATCACAGCACCTTGTATTTCCCTTAGGCAAGCATGTATCAAAAGAAATTTTAAATACCCGTTTTCTGGTCTACTCAGTCTATTTAATCAGTTCTTTGAAAATAAAAACACTATGTTATCAGGGTTTGGTACAGAGCCTTCCATAAAACAGGTAGCATTAATCAACACTGGTGAATTTCCCAACAGCGAAGTACAATCTAAGTATGAACACGGTAGAGCCTAGGCTATCTGGGGAAAGCTGGAGTTTGACTGGATGTGGGAAAGTTGTACATTTATCAGATGAAGTGATAAGAGAATTGCAGGCGCGGACAGGTGTGTGCCAAGGCTGGAAGTCATGCTGTATGTAGACAGTGTGAAATTCCCTGTGGTTGGGGCACAATCATGTATCTAGGGAAACAAGGGCGCGGTGCAGAAGAGGCAGGGGCAGATGGTGCAGAAGCTTTGTTCCAATCAGGGTCACGGGCATAAAGTAATAGCTGAAGGATCAAAGGCAGGAGGTCGGTGACCTCGAAATCCCCTGGAGTGCTGGGACCCCACCGGCAGCGCTCGCACCTCGCCCTGTGCATAGCACGTGCACCCGCTCGAAGTGCACACCCGCCGCAAAGGGGCCCAGGGGACTACCGGGGCGCTCTAGAGGGTACGCCCGGGGCGGGGCGCGCAGTGCGGCTGAGGCCTCGAGCCCCAAGGGCGGGCGGGTGCGCGCGCTCCCTCGCGCACGCGCGCACGGAGGGGGCGACGGCCGCGGTGGACGCTGCCTGCGGCGGCGGGCCGGCGGCGGCGCGTGAGGCGCGCGATTTCCCGTGTCTTGGGAAGCAGTGTCCTGGCCCCCGCCGTTCCCGCCGCCGCCATGTCGGGCCGGTCGGTCCGGGCCGAGACCCGCAGCCGGGCCAAGGATGACATCAAGAAGGTGATGGCGGCCATCGAGAAAGTGCGGAAATGGTGAGGGGCAGGAGCCAGGGGTTCTGGCGGGGATCACGGGCCCGGACCCAGAGGAACGCGGCACTGGCGGGCAGGGTGGGAGCTGAGCGGCCGGAGCTGGGGGAGGGGGCGTAGGAGAAGGCGGGAGGAGGGTGCGCTGGCGTCGGCGTGAGAGGTCAGAGGGCGCGCCGGACGGGGCCAATCAGCGGCTTCTTCTTGGCTCGCGGGCCCGCCCACCTGCCGCGGGCCCGCGCGCGTCGTGAGGCGCTGCCGGCTTCCGGCTGCGGAGCCTGGCGCTGCGCTGCGGGCTCGCCTGCCTGCCTGCTGCCTGCCGCCTTCCCGCTCGGGCCGCCGGACGGAGTCTGCGGAGTCTCCGGGTAGACGACGCGCCGCGGGAGCTGGCGCGGGCCTCTGGTGCGGCCCCCTCTCTCCAGAGCCCCCGGCCCTGGTGTCGGCCGAGCGCCCGTTTTGTATGAGGAGCTTCGCCCCGTTAGACTTCCAGTTCGAGGCCAGGCTGGGCAGCGTAGAGAGACCCTGTCTCGAGAGTACAAAGGGCTGCGAAGTCGCTCGGGGGCGAGCGCCCTGGGCTTACCCCGCTTACGCACCATTAAGTGAAGTGGGCAGGCGTTCGCTTTCTCCAGGAAGCCCTCCCAGCTCTGGGGATTGAGTGTGAATACCAAGTAGGTCATGGTTTTCTCGCCCGGGGGTTGGGCACACCTGTAATCCCAGCTGCTTGGGAGGCTGGAGGGTCCCAAGTTCTAGGTCGCTGTGAGCAGTTTATCAAGACCTTGCCTCAAAATGTCAGAAAGGGCTGGGGATGAAGCTCCACGTGCAAGGTTCTGGGTTCAGTCTTTGTACCACGGAAATAACTAAATAATAACTATGGGCCCTGGCTTACCTCTCCGCATGGGGCCTCCTCGGATTTGGTGAGACCTAAGAGCGGGCACGTGCTTTTCCTTGCCATCTTTGTGCCAGCACTCCATGCCATAGGACTTTCCTCTCCGCCTGGAACTCCCAGTCTTCCTATGGTGGATCACCCTGCTGCTGCTTTTGAGCATTACCCGTTCAGTCGCGTTTGCTGAACTTCATGTTATTCACTTCAAGTACTAGTGAGATTTAAAAAAAAAAAAACTTTTTAATTGTAGATGGATACAATCCTGTATTGTTTTTATGCGGTGCTCAGGATTGATCCCAGGGCTTTCACATGTGCTAGGCAAGCAATCTGTCATTGAGCAATGACCTTAGCCCAGAGTGATCTTTTAAAAAAAAAAAAAAAAAAATTTTTTTTTTTGGTTGTAGATGGACAAAATGCCTTATTAATTTATTTGTGGTACTGAGGATCAAACTCAGTGCCTCACACATGCCAGGCAAGCACTCTACTGTAGAGCTACAACGCAACCCCCCAGAGTGATCTTTAAAGTGTATCATAGCATCCTTCTTCTTCCAAAGTAATACTTCAGTGGCCTCTTATTTTATGATAAAGACCAGAGAAGGATCTGGTCTTTCCCAGGATGCTGGTGCCTGGCATCCTCTTCTGTCTTCTTTCCTAATTAACTTCCTGCTCAGATCCAAAGTTGCCCCTCAGAGTCAGCAACTCTTTTTTTCAACATTTTTTTCCACTTTATTTTTAATTGGTGCATTGTAGTAATGATGGGATTTGTTGTTACATTATTCTTACACGCACAGAATATAATTTGGCCAGTATCGCTTCCTAGCATTACCCCATCCTTTCCCACCTCCCACCCCCTGGTCCCTTTACTGATCTCCCTTTGATGAGATTCCCCCCCACCTTTTTTTTTTTTTTTTTTTCCCCCTCTCTACCTGCCATATAGGCGAGAACACATATGATCCTTGACCTAGGTTTGTCAGGGTCACCTTTTGAGATTCCCAGTCTACATGAGGTCTCCTTTATAAAACTTTACACAACTGTGTTATTTGAACTGCAAAGCATTTATTTCCTGTGTTTGACTTTTAAACATATAAAAATGGTTACTTAGCCAGGCAGCATAGTCCTGTAGTCCCAGCTACTAGGGAGGCTGAGGCAGGAGGATCTCTTAAGCTCAGGTGTTTGAGGCTAGTGTGAGCAACACAGAAAGACTGCTTCAGAAGAGGAGGAGCTACAGGCCCGTGATGCATCCCTGGGGCCTGCCACAGGCTCCTGGAATGGTTTGTTCAGGAATTAAGGCCAGTTTCCTAAGCCTTTGTTTTTCTTTGTTATGTCATAGTCTTAAATTTTTGTGATGCCATCATTTGCTGAACAGGAACAGCAGTTACTTTTATGGCTTTTTTGTAACTTCAAATTCAGACTTGAAACTTTCAGCTGGATGCAGTGGAATAAACCTGTTTATTCAAAAGGCTGAGGCAGGAGGATCACAAGTTCCAGGCCAGCCTGGGCAACTTAGCGAGACCCTGACTCAAAACAACTTTCAGAAGTTGGTTCAGGTTGTGACAAAGCAGATTTCTGAAATTGGTCCTTTTTCCCACTGATGGTAGGCACATCTTCAAGATGTTCTGAAGGTACCCTCAGTGTCTTCAGTGGTCCTTAGAAAAAACATTTTCTGCATTCTTACTGGAGTTACTTCTGGAACAAGGGAGTCCCCTTTATTAGGTCGCCTTTACACACATTGGTTCACAGTCCTTAAAGTATATTGAAGTATATTGAAGGTGCAAGTTCAGGAATTCAGTTTTCTCTGGTTTAGTTGTGAGGCTTTAGTAGTGACCTAGGGAGTGACTGGGCAAGACATTCATTCCTCCTTATATCTTTGCTTACTTTGGAGTTTATAGCGTCCGCCTCATCAGGGAGGATTTCTATAGAGCTTTGATCTTCAAGGTATATTCCCTCTTTATGTCTTGACAACCCAGAATGGGAAGGGATCCTCCCATTTCCACCCCATCACTCCCCCTCACCTCCCACCCTTGAAGCAGGAGTATTTTTCTTGTGATTGTTTACCCCTTAGAGGGACTTCTGAATGGAAGACAGAGAAGAGGCACAGGCTGAGGCTAGCCTAGAGAGATTTAAGATATTATTTCTAGATTATCAGCCTTCTTTTTAAATTTTTTAATTTAAAAATCTGTCCTTCCCATGCATGGTGGCACATGCCTATATCCAGTACACTCAGGAGGCTGAGGCTGGAAGATTACAAGTTCAAGGCCAACCTCAGCAACTTAGTAAAACCCTGTCTAAAAATAAATAAAAAGACTGAGGTTGAGGCTCAGTGGTAGAGTGCCCCTGGGTTTACTCCTCTGTACTGCAAAAAAAAAAAAAAAAAAATGTGCGAGTAGATTTCTTAAACTGATGTTTAACCTCTGAAACAGTGTCAGGCTACCTTCCATCCCTGTCATCCATACTTGATGATTTCTTGTTCCCCAAATACCACCTCGGTTTTAATTTGATAGACAAGAAATTTAGAAGGCATTTCAGAGTGAAGGAATGATGTACTGAGAAATAAAAAAGCAGAAGAGAAAATCTGTTTATTGTTTTATTAGTTCTAAGAAATGTCTTTCTTGTAGGGAGAAAAAATGGGTGACTGTGGGTGACACATCCCTTAGGATATTTAAGTGGGTTCCTGTGACAGACAGCAAGGAGGTAAGTGTGGAAGAAAATCAAAACAACAAAAAGGTACCCTTTCTCTTTCTTTGATTGCATCTTAATTACAAATGAACTGATTTGCACAAAATTGAGTAGAAGATGATACTTCAAGGTATCCTCTGTCACTGATCCATTCAAGGCCACTAGCTTTTCCTCCCTTCGTTTACTTACCCTGATCCATTTGACTTTTCCAGGGCCTGAATAGACTACAGCTCAGGCCTGCTTCTGTGTTTGTCAGTGTAGTTTTATTGACACACCGCTGTGCCAGTGACTTGTTCCTTATTAGTATCTGCTTTTGAGTTGCAGTGACATAGTTGCTGTAAGACCTGATGGCTCACAAAACCTAAAATGTTTATTCTCTGACTCTTTGAGGACAGGCGTGGACTAAGTGGTAGAGTGCATACCTGCCATGTGTAGGGCCACGGGCCACGGGCTCCTTTCCTAGCACCACAAGAAGAAAAAAGTGTACCGACTGCTGCTCTTAGCTGATTAGCTACTCACTGCAGTGTGTGTATTGTATGTATAAATACACACTTTCTTATTATAAATGCCTTTCCAATTTATCTTTCCTCAGTTGATTTGGATACCTGTGAATTCTTCAAAAATACATAGCATTGTTTCATGTGTATTGTTTTCAAAACCTAAATCAGTTTACATCTGCAAACCTTTTTTTCTTCTTGCAAGCACAAGGCCCTGGGTTCAATCCCCAGCACCACAAAAAAAAATAAAAGATTGGCTGATCTCTAACTTCCTTTGCCTCGGCCTCCTGAGCAGCTGGGGTTATAGGCACATGCTGCAGCACCAGCAGAAGTGTTCAGTGCAAATGCAGATAAAATAACACTGTTTGTAATTGATATCTTTAAATTAAGTATGATGAGAACTCTGCTACCTTTGAGACCACAGAGATACTCTTCTGTATAATCTTCTACAAGCTAATTGTTTGTTCCCATTTATAACACACCTGGAATTGGCGTTTGCATATGTGTGGAGTAGGGGCATGGTATCATTTTTCCTGTGGATACCCTTTTCCCCATTTAATAGGAGGCCATGCTGCTGCCCTCTCCTATCCCCAGGAGTGTTCAGAGTGGGACCAGGCCCTGCTGCTCAACTTCTGTGCCTCTGACATGCCAGCAGTACCCCTGCTGAGGACCATTGATCAGTTTTTCAAACTCACTAGTGTCCTGGTGTTCATGTCTTTAAAAATCTGTTAGTTATTTTGCCTTTTTCACTCTGTTTTTGACTTATTTGCATTTTTTCCACAATATGCCTCTTTTGCTCCTAAAACCTTTTATTGTCATCTTGTAGTTAGTTTTTGTTAGTCATTTCTTTTGTTTGCTTTGTTCTGTTGTATTAGTTTTTGTCATTGTTATTATTTCCTTTTTTGTTTTATTGGGCTCTTTTGTTCTTTGTCTAGCCTGTTGGATTGAGTACTTAGCTCCTTTTAAATAGATTTTTTTTTTTTTTTTTTTTTTGGTACACTTCACCCCCAGCCCTTTTTTATTTTTTATTTTGAAGACAGGATCTCACTAAGTTGCTGAGGCTGGCCTCAAAGTTGTGGTCATCTTGCTTTAGTAGCTAGGATTATGCGCATGTGCCACTGTGCCCAGCTTTGTTGCTTAAAAAAAATAAACATTCAGATTGAGATGCAAAAATTTATTGTATATTTCTGTGTAGCAGCTATGTGCAATGAAATAATTGAAATAAAAAATACAAGTTCCAGTAATGTCAAATATTATCAAAAACTTAGGAATGAATTTGAAAAAAGGATCCAAAAGCCCTGTGCAGTGCAGAGTACAAAACCTCGCTGAGGGAAGTTAATGAAGACATGGGGTCTCTATTGTGTTCACACAAAATAACCGAGCTGGGTGCAGACTTCATTCAGCGATGAAATCATGCACCTGGTGGACCCACTTTGCTGGTAGAAAATGAGCCACTGGCCAAGGGGGAGTCTGTTCTTATGTAGATTACAGTGAGAGGTGACTTGATTATTGACAGAGCGTGTGGGTGTGGGCACTCAGGAAGCAGGTTGTAAGAGTTTGGAATTTGTTGTTACTGGGCAGTGTTTTTACTTGGGGAAGAATGGAGGGTCTGGGGTCAGCGTTCAGGGCTTATCTCTTTCCCCTCAGGTCCCATTGTACTGTCCCTGGGAGAGGATTTATCTGGGGAAGGATCAATGCTCTGGCTTCCTCCCAGAGACTACCATTCTAGACTTGATGGATGTCTCCTACCCAGGGCTTGTCTTGTCCCCGGGTGACGTTGGCTTCCTTCCCAGGACTGTCCTGTCACTGGGGAAGGACGTGTTGGGAAAGGATCAATGTTTTAGTGTTTGACCTTCTTCCTCACTTCATCTTCCCAGGCCACACTATTTAGGGGTCTATCGTTTTCTGTATCTTATAAGTTAGATCCTCCATGTTCTTAAAATGTCAGTCTTTCCCCCAAGTGATTTAACTCTACCAAGTCTAATTTCTTCCTCTTTGGTGGGGGGGATGGAAAGGTAGACTCTTATAAAAAAATCTGGTTGTAAAATTTGTATTTAATTACAAAGGATTTTCAATAGCCAAACTAACTGAAAAATGACAAATTTGGAGAGGTCACACAACATGACTTTAAGACTTAATACAAGGCTACAGTAATTGGATAGACGGTATTGACATAAAGGTAGATGCAGCCTATAGAATTTTAAGAGTCTAGAAATAGACTCTAGAAATTATGCCATATCTCATCACTTTGCTTTTGATAAAGGTAAGAAGGAAGCTCAGTGTGGGAGGCATACAGTTTCAACTTATTGTCTGGTGCATTTGGATATGTTTTGAAAATTATTACCTTTCCTCATACTATTATTCAGAATTAATTCATAATGGATTCTAGGCCTAAATGTAAAAGCTAAAAATATCTTCCTCCTAGAAGAGGAAACCGTCTTAACTGTCTTTGTGTTTGATAGAGATTCCTTGTGTGACACGAAAGGTATGAACTATAAAAGGTCAATCGGTTGTACTTAATCAAAATTAAACCCCTTTGCTTTTTAAAAAAATTTTGCTAGTTGTAGATGGACACAATTCCTTTATTTCATTCATTTTATGTGGTGCTGAGGAATCAAACCCAGTGCCTCACATGTGCAAGGCAAGAACTCTACCACTGAGTCACAATCCCAGCCCTGCTCCCTTTGCTTTTTAAAAGTTAAGAAAAATATTCCACTTATTTAGTTGCCTCCCCCCAAAATTTGACATATGAATACCAAAATGGCATTGATAGTGTCATTCAGTGGTTTTTCCTAAGTCCCTTTTTATTGTTAGAGACAGGTCTTGGTGGATTGTTCAGCCTCACTTCTCTTCTTGATACAGCACATCTTTTGAGAGTTTTGTTAAGCTGGGCAAAGTGGTACACACCTGTAATCCCAGAGACCCAAGTGGGAGGCTGAGACTGGAGGACTGCAATTTTAAGGCCAGCCTCTGCAATTTAGTCAGGCTATATCTCAAATGGTAAAAAAAAAAAAAAAGCACGAGGGATATAGCTCAGTGATGACGTGCCCCTAAAAAGAAAAAAAAAAAAATGTAGCTGAGGGGCTCCCTAAATTGTTGAGACTGACCTGGAACTTCAGTCCTCCTGCGTTTGCCTCCTGGGTCCCTGGGATTACAGGTGTGCACCACTGTGCCAGGCTATTTCTTAACCTCTATCTTCTCTGTTTCATCTTGTCTGTTCCTAATGCATTCTGAGTTTATGAACCCAGTTTTCACTCATTAGGCTTTTCTCACTCATTTTATTTTTGACAATTACATCATTCGTGCCAGATTTCCTCTGTTGGCCGTACCCCCTTTACCTTCCCGAGGCTATTTACTGTTTGGCGTGGTCCTTCTGCGCCATTAGCCTGCCTGCGCTGTAGACCCTTGTGTTTGTTCTTTCGTGGTGTCGTGGTCCTCCAGTGCCTGGAGTTTTTGCTCTGCAGTTACCTTTTTTTGCCCTGGGACTCTGCTGCTCTAAAGAGTAACATGTGACTGAGGAAGGATGGAAGCCTCGGTCTGGCTCCCTCCTCTAAGCGAACGTGGAGGGGGCGGGGAAGTGGCAGCTTCCCCTTCACCCTCTGCTGTCTTCTGCTGGGAACCCTCAGTACCAGTTCTAGGTGCTCTCCCAAGGAGTGCTGAGGCCACACCAACCGTGACTCCAGTGACACTCTTACCCCTAAGGGCCAGAATAAGGGCTTTCATTGGGGGGAAACAGCTTGCTCGTGCAGGCAATTCTTGTCCTTGTGGGGGCGGGGCTCGTTCTGGAGCACGTTCATTGGGACGTCATGCTTCTTCATACATCGTGTGTTCAAAAAATGGTAGCTGGGAATTCGTTTGGTGGAGAATTTAGGCTTTTAATAAGCAAAGTTTACTCTAGGTCACCCAAAGGGAGATGACTGCAGTTTTGGCTGGTTCCTCTGTAAGTTTCTCTAGAGGGCCTTATATGAAACAACTTTAGCGGTCCCCGTACAGTCATTGAAAGGGACCTCCCTCCTTCCTGCAGGCTTAGGTGATTGTCCCTGACAGTATATTCTCATAGTGCTTATGCTGGTGGCCATGCTGCCCTGCGGTTCTGCAGCTGGTCCTCCCTCCCTTGGTCCATGGTCGCGTGCCATCTTCTGGCACTGACTTCTTAGACTAGGAAAAATGGGAAGGGTGATGATGAAATGGGTCAGGGAAAAACATGTGAAGGAGACCAAGGAACGGGCTGCTGCCGATGAGAGCCAACTGGTATGCTTGTGTAGGCCAAGTTAGTTGTGTGTTTATAGTTATCAGCTTTCAAACTCACAAGGTATTTATCCCTTTGATCAGTAAATTTTATCTTTAGGAACTTATCTTTGGGAGATAATCATGATATGCTTGGGGTTGTTTTCTCTCTTTGTGGTACTGGGAATTAAACTCGGGGTGCTTACCATTGTTGAGCTGTATCCCCAGGGGGGGCCAGCCTGCCTTTTTTTTTTTTTTTTTTTTTTTTTTGGGCGATAGGATCTCAAGTTGCTGAGACTGGCCTTGACCTGTAGTCCTGCCTCAGCCTCCCAGGTAGCTGGGATCTCAGGCGTCCAGCGCCCGCTTCACAGTCACTTCTGTAGCACTGCACGTCGCATTGTTGTTTGTAGTGTGTAAAGACCTCCAGCAAAACTAAAGATCATCCTGTAGAGAGCTTAGTAAGTCATCCTGCACTCAGTTTTGAAAAGCCTAATGATTGGTAAAATGATGTTGTAAAAGGTTACTTCATGGTGTAGGAAATCGTATAGTAAGTCAGGGAAGAGAAGAAAGTTCTTATCCTATACTGCGCTGCTTTGTCATGCACATGTATGGGTTGTCTCTGGTTGTGGAGATTTTCTGAATTCATGACTTCATGTAGTGAACACATGCTTTAGGTGAACACAGAATCATTCACATAAAGGTAAATGAGAGAACAAAAAAGCTCTGATAGAGCCAAATGTTGGTGTGGGTGCTAGTGTACCAAGATATTCCCACATGCTCTTACTTTATTATTTATTTATTTTATGGTGCTGGGGATTGAACCCAGGGCCTTTGTGAGCTAGACAAGGGTTCTACACCCAAGCCTGTCTCATCCGTTTAGAAAATGGAGAAATACAATGTGGGATGGGTGTGGGGTACATACCTGTAATCCCATCCATCTGAGAGGCTTGAGGCAGGAGGGTTGCAAGTTCAAAGCCAGTTTGGGCAATTTAGTGAGACCCTGTCTCAGAATCAGATACAAAGGGCTGGGCTGTAACTCATTGCTAGTACACTCGCCAAGCATGCTTGAGGCCCTGGATTCAATCCCCAACACCACAGATAAAAATATAAATGAAAATTTTGATTTAAAAAAAGTAAAACCAGCTGGGTGCACACCTGTAAACCCAGCAACCCTGGAGGCCGAGGCAGGAAAATTGCAAGTAAGAGGCCAACCTCAGCAACTTAGTGATATCCTATTTCAAAATAAAAAAATACAAAGCAGCCACATCAATGTTTATAGCAGCTCAATTCACAATAGCCGAACTATGGAGTCAACCTAGATGCCCTTCAACAGATGAATGGATAAAGAAACTGTGGTACACATACACAATCGAATATTACTCAGTCTTAAAGAAGAATGAAATTATGGCATTTGCAAGTAAATGGATGGAACTAGAGAATATTTTGCTAAGTGAAATAAGCCAGTCCTAAAAAACCAAAGGCCAGATGTTTCCTCTGATAAGTAGATGTTGATCCATAGTGGGGAGTGGCTAGAGAAGAATGAAGGAACTTTGTATTATGCAGAGGGGAGTGAGAAGAGGGGTGGGGTGGTGGGGATGGAAAGGACCGTAGAATGAGATAGTCATTATTACTCTATATACATGTATGAAAAAAATTTTAAAAATTTAAAAAATACGTATAAAGGACTGGGGAACATATAAAATATGTATAAAGGACAGTGGTAAAGTGCCCCTGGATTCAATCTTCAGTACTCCCCCACCCTCCAAAATGGTAGGAACTGTTAAATTTGAGACTACCCAGATTGAAGCTTTGGGCTGTTGGAATGCTCTCACTTGCAAACAGTTGGATTGAGTAGGTTCTTCATCCTGGGCTTTTTCTTGCATGCTAGCACTTAGCTTCCTGCTGCGTCCCCTACTCAAGCACCCTGCATCCTGAGTGAAGGCAGTCTCGAGGTGATCATGTTGAGTCCATGAGGGTGATCAGTGAGCACCAGAGCCAGCAGGGGCCCCGTCCTGTGCTGCCTGTGTTGCGTATATAGTGACCCCTATAGGTGAGAGCCATTCTTCTCTCACCTTTTTTCCTGCTGTGCTATTAAAGCAGGAATCTACTCAAATGAGCCATTTGTGTTTCTCACTCATCCACACCAGGAAGGGTTGGGTGGAGCAGCTTTTTTTGGGGGGGATGCTTCACCACTGAGCCACTCCTCACCCTTTTTTATATTTTGAGACAGGGCCTCGCTGAGTTGCTTAGGGCCTCACTAAGATGCTGAGGCTGGCTTTGAACTCATGATCCTCCTGCCTCAGCCTCCAGAGTTGCTGGGATTACAGATGTGTGTCACCAATCTAGGCTGGTTGGAGCATCTTGGTCAGGACAGAAGAAGAGAACCACAGGGAGTACCTGCCTCTCACTTTTGATTTAGGTTTATTTACGCTGCAAGGTTTGTGTCACGGGTACACATGCCGAGGCTCGAGGAGAAGTGCCTTGCCCAGGCTTTTGTTATCCCTGGCTCCTTGGGTGCTCACCTCTCAGTTATTCCTATTCAGTCCTAATCCCGACCTCTCTAGGCTCCGAGGTCATACCTTCTTCTTTTCCGCAGGTCTCTGGCATGGGTCTGTCATATTCTTCTTTTTCTCCTTTTGTAGAAAGAAAAGTCAAAGTTGAACAGTTCAGCAGCCCGGGAACCTAATGGCTTTCCTTCTGATGCCTCGGCCAATTCCTCTCTCCTCCTCGAGTTCCAGGGTGAGTTGCATCTGCATGTCTTCCTTGCATGAAATAGAAAACATAGGTGAACTCACAAGAACAAGAAGAAGAGCGCTACATACCATTTCTGCACCCGTGGCTTTGCTGGGGTTTCGTTGGCATGTCACCCAAGTCTTCATTTAAATCGCAAGGAACCCGGTGACATAGGAAGCCGGGGCTTGGAGAGCCGAGGTCTGGTGCTAAAGTTGTTTACAGGCTCCTGTTGGGCCTGGTTTCTGGGCTTGTGCATCTTACGATGGCGTCTTAGCGGGTTACCAGAGCCGCCCTGCCTGTGCCGGTGGTCCTCGCCTTCTTATGCCCGTGATGCCTGTGGGCCAGCCCTTGACCACGGAGCCCTCTCACTTCATTTCTCACTTCCATCCTTCCATCCGTCTGTGATCCAGACCAGACAGTGTTGTAGTCCCTAAACTGATGCTCAGAGAGAGCGCCTGTGGAGTCTCTCAGGGGACAGAGCTTCAGTCTTTATAATAACAAGCCCCTTCCAGTTTAGTATGGAGGATAATGGTCTCTGCAGGAGACTTTCTCTGAAAGTAGACCTGGCGCCAACCCCCCCACGGTTGTCCCGCCCACCCTCCTTCACCTGACCAGTCAGCATAAATGAGGAGGAGGGTCTAGGCAAGGGTCCTCACAGCAACTGCAAAGCTCTGGGAGGTCGAGGGTTCCGTTTCCTCAGCCTGGCCACCTCTGTGGGCTGCAGGGTGCACAGGTGCCAACAGCAGCATCAGGGGAAGGTGGGCATTTCCCCTGGGGAGCCAGGGAGGCGAAGGGAGGAAGGCGCAGCACGTGAGGCTCGTAGCATGGGCACCTTGAGCGGAGCCACTCTTGGTCAGCATCAGCTGACTGGAGCCAAGGGTGGGAGTGGAGGCAGAGCAGGCAGCGAGGCCAGAGAGCGGAAAGGACTTTGGGTGTTGTGGCGGGACGTCTCACATCTGCCCTAAGAAGCAGTGGGGTGTGAAATTATTCTTCAGGCAGCAGTGATCCATCCAAGGTCTGGAAAGATCACGCAGGCAGGGGTGTGAGTACGTGAGACCAAAGGCAGACAGGTAGGAAAGTGGCTGTCACAGAAGGCCATGCCACAGGTAGAGAGGTCTGGAGAAAGCAGCAGGAAAGGAAGGAGCAAGCACACGTGACCTCAGAGAGGAGATGACATCTGATTTGGTGGTGATTCTGTCTTCAGACAAAGCTCCCAGTGGTGGATCCTCATCTGTGGGGTAGTCATGTGTCTGAAGAGCCTGAATGACCACCTCTAGACGCCACTCAAGAGTGTCAGACAGGTCGTACCATTTTCTGTGAAGTGTGAAAGATTGGGAAGCACTGACCACGGGCGTGGCTGTACCATCTGTTCTGTTGGACAGTGAGAAAATAGCAGGTCCAAGTTGTAAGTGGTGGCAGTAAAGAAGCCAGCCATTAAATGAGCATAACCTGACCTTCCCGAAGTGTAAATGCTGCATGAACTTGAAGAGTTTTGCCGTGTCTGGTGCTTATGGTAAACGTCATGAAATAGAATACACTTAAGTTAATCAACTAGGCTGCAGAGAATCTGCTGCATAGAAACCCATGTAGGTCCACCTTTTCAGGAGTGTCCTCATCAGTGATCACTGTCCCATGGTGTCCATGGCTGCTTATGGAGGTGCCAGGTCCTAAGATCTGAACTGAGCTCTGCTTGAGGAAAATGTCCACCCCAGTTGTTGCCTTTGCTGTTTGGTTTTCAGACGAAAACAGCAACCAGAGTTCTGTGTCCGATGTCTATCAACTCAAGGTGGATAGCAGCACCAACTCGAGCCCAAGTCCGCAGCAGAGCGAGTCCCTGAGTCCAGCGCACACCTCTGACTTCCGCACTGACGACTCCCAGCCCCCTACTCTGGGCCAGGAGATCCTCGAGGGTGAGTTGTGGTGACCCAGGATGAGCATCAGGGATGGGCCTTGCCTCTAGACTTGAGGCTTCTCTTCTTTGGATTAGAGGTTGGAGAAACCCAGGGTAGGGGTGCACACCTGTCATCCAGCCACTTGAGAGACTGAGGCAGGAGGATTGAAAGTTTCAACGCCTAGTACTGTTCAAAAAAAAAAAAAAATTTAGAGCATGAAGCTCAAAGTCTGGCAGCATTCAGCTGTTTGGTAACCATTCAGGAGGTTTTTTGTTTGTTTGTTTTTTGTATATTATTTACAGACAGCACCTCACTGAGTTGCTTAGGGCCTTGCTTTTCCTGAGGCTGGCTTTGAACTTACGATCCTGCCTCAGCCTCCTGAGCCTCTGGGATTACAGGTGTGTGCCACCGTGCCTGACTCCGCTCAGGATATTTTGAGGAAAGACTGCATTTCATCCTTTCACAAACTGAAGAGGGAGTACAGCTGCACACTGGACTCTGTGGAGGGCCTTTGTGCATTTGATTCCTGGCATGATCCTCTCAAAAACCTTGCTAGAGGGGCTGTGGCTGTCACTCAGTGGTAGAGCACTCGTCGTGAATGTGTGAGGCACTGGGTTTGATCCTCATCACTGCATAAAAATATAGTATTGTGTCCATCTACTACTAAAAACATTAAAAACAACAACAAAACCACCTTGCAAGATAGCAGCTGCTGTCTCCATTTTACAGGTGAGGAAATGGAGGCTAGAAAGGTTGAGTTGGTGTGCAGGAGCACAGAGCTGGAACCGGAGTCCTGGGTGTCAGCTTAGATCTCCCAGTGTCAGAGCGCCTGCTCTTCGCCCTGTCCTGCTAACAGCATGCAGGCAGCTGTGTGTCTCCGGCCCTCTTCAGCTCCCGTTCTGTGACCCCGTAGCAGCAGGCCTTTCCTCAGAGGAAAGGGCCAAGTGCATCTGTACTCACCCGTGCTTCCTGCTTGCCTGTGTGCTCTAGCTCCTCCCGGAGTGTGTTCTTTTACCTGGCCCCAGGGCAGCCCTCGTGAGACCATCTGGAATGCTGAGTGAGGGCTGATGTTGGGTTGATGTTGCATCTGGAGGGTGGCGGGATGGGTCGCTCTGTTGGTTGCAGCTGTCTGAGGGGCTAGGCTCCCGGCCAGCAGTGGTGGTGGCCCTCTAGATGCAGCCACGCTTTACTATCCCCATGAGACCTGGCCCAGTGAGGCTCTAACCTTCCATTCCCAGGCCAGGGTCCATCCCTCACCTCCACCTGCATCATGGGAAAGCTTCCCCAGCTTGAGGCCAAGGTGCCCTCTGAGCTCTGCCAACCTTGGGCTGACCTTGCTGCTCTTTCAGAGCCCTCCCTGCCTGCCTCCGAAGTTGCCGATGAACCTCCCACCCTCACAAAGGAAGAGCCAGTCCCACTAGAGACGCAGGTAAGGCTGCCCTTTGCCTTTCCATATTTCTCAGGAAAAAAGTAAAGATGGTGACCCACAGCTGGGAGGCTAGCCTGGCATAAGCTGTGGAGGGAAGGGTGCAGAGGCAGCCGGGGAGCTGGGCAAGAGGCTGGTCACCTGCCAGGAGGTCGAGGTGGGTGCTGGGGTTGTGCAGTTTGGTGGGCAGGTCTGCACTGTGTTCTTGCTGCTCCTAGATCTCGGAGGCAGAGGAAGGCTCGAGTGCCCCGCCCCTGAAGCGCTTCTGTGTGGACCGGCCCCCAGTGCCGCAGACAGCCTCCGAAAGCTAGCACGACCCGGCACCCTGCCTCCTGGCCCCTGCCTCTATTTATTATTGCATTCTGGTTCTGGCCATGCTGTGTTGCTGGGGTAAGGGCAAGCCCGGGGTCCGGAGTCTGCACTTGGGAGCCTCAGGGCTGGAAGGCCAGCATAGGACTGGGGGTCGCAGCACCATCTTCCCGTCCCTGGCACCTGCGTCTGTTTGCTCTGAGAAGAGGAGCATTCTTGTCGTTTTGCACCCCAAGTAGGCTGGAGCATCAGCCATCCAAGGTTCATCTGCACCTCGAGGTAGTGTTCTGTGCTCCAGAACCTCTGGACTGAGCTGCTGGCGCTTCTGCGAGGAGAAAGAGATGTGGAAGGCACCCTCTGGAGAGGAGAGTGCCTAAGGTTACTTGAACGTGAACGAGACTGTAGATTCGTGGACTTTCCCCCAGGCCTGGGGCCCTGTGGGCTGCTGTTGGAGAAGGACTGGGTAGAGGCGTGGGAGGGCAGGAAGGAGGAAGGGCTTTTCTCCACGTTGGGCAGAGGCCTGTGTACATTTCCTGCCTCTCCTGGGCTCTCTAGCTGCTGACAGTCCTGTGCCCCTCCAGAACCGTCCTCTGCCCCAACACGCACACGTGCGCATAACGCACACAGGCTCACAGCTTTGTGCCGTCTGTCCCATCCCAGCATCCCCTGCCTCCAGCCCACGCTCCGCCCGGCGAGGATCTGCGGTCTGACAGCAGCACCCAGCCCTCAGTGCTTCAGCTCACACTTTCTAGGAAGCTCCCTTTTCTTTGAAATCTGCATGTTTAATTGAACTTTGTGATTTTATTTTTTGTTTCCAAAAAGTTTAAGAAAATGGAAATGGGCAACAGCAAGCGAAGACATATTTTAGCACTGAATAGAATATTTTTAAAATTAAACTATTTGAAATACGTCTCGTTGAAATCTGCTCATTCTTGTAGGTTGTGGGGGCAGGGCTGGTGGCATGGTGACCAGGTGCTGTGCTGGCCCTGTCCAGGGTTTTGCTTCCAGGGCGTACCTTCTGAGAGAACGACTTCAAGGCTCTCTTCAGAATTAGTGTGTGGTGTGAATTATACTTTCGTCCCTGTGCACACTGAATACAACCAGTGGATGTGTTGGCTACAGGCACATAGGAG
Source organism: Sciurus vulgaris (assembly GCF_902686455.1). Taxonomy (NCBI): domain Eukaryota; kingdom Metazoa; phylum Chordata; class Mammalia; order Rodentia; family Sciuridae; genus Sciurus; species Sciurus vulgaris. Next base: position 35,211,991 of record NC_136479.1, on the reverse strand, counting down.
GGTTCATGAGTTCATTATTTTACCTTTTAATTGTAAAGTAGCCATGCACAGTGGTGCACACCTGTAATTGCAGTGGCTTGGGAGGCTGAGGCAGGAAGATCACAGGTTCAAAGCCAGCCTCAGCAACTTAGCAAGGCCCTAAGTAACTTAGTAAGATCCTGTCTAAAAAAAAAAAATAACAAAAAACTGGGGATGTGGCTCTCATCAGGCACCCCTGGGTTCAATCCCCAGTACAAAAGAAAAAAGAAAGGACAAGAGGGACAAGGTGGTATAGATGCCTAGTCAGTCTCACATAGTCCCCTACCATAAGTGAGGAGGAGGAGGAGAGAAACCAGCAAAGCAAAAGCAAAAGGAGTTAGTTAGAAGGCTGAGGCAGGAGGATTGGAGTTCAAAGCCAGCCTCAGCAAAAGTGAGGCCCTAAGCAACTCAGTGAGACCCTGTCTCTAAATAAAATACAAAATAGGGCTGGAGACGTGGTTCAGTGGTCAAGTGCCCCTGAATTGATTCTCCAGTACCCCCTGCAAAAAAGCGCAAAGGGAGAGGCTGGGGCTAGGACTTAGTGGTAGGGTGAGAACAAGAGTGAGTGAGTAAAGAGTGAGTAGTAAAGTGCCCTGGGTTCAATTCAATCCCCAGTACCAAAAACAAAAAAAGGAAGAAATGCGGAGGTACATACCAGAGGAAACAGCTTAATGAGTTAAAAATGGAAGCCTGGTGGAGCAGGAAGTAGGCAGGGGAGATTGCTTCTGGGCTGCTTTATGTATAAGTATTTAATATTTTTTTGAACTACATTTATGTGTCTTTTTGGAACTATGTATATTTACCATGACTAATACTATGTGTATTTACCACAACTAATACATCATTTTAACACAATTTAGAACATATTAAAGCAAAACTGGCATGGTGGCCCATGCCTATAATCCCAGCCACTTGAGAGGCTGAGGCAGGAGGATCAAAAATTCAAGGCCAGCCTGGGCAACTTAGCAAGAACCTATTGCAAAATGCAAATTAAAAAAGGGATAGGGGATGTAGTCAATGGTGGAGCACCACTGGCTTCAATCCCCAGTACCATTAAAATTAAAAAAAAAAATTAGAGCAGTTATTGCAGTATAACAAGGCCTTTGAAAGTAGGAGGGACCCAGTTGGGATGGCAGGAAGGGGAAAGAGTTTAAGATTTTAAGCAGGTAGCTCTGACAGTTCCTGGTTGACCCGTGGCTGCAGAGCAGAGGAGAGGTGGAGGCTGAGACTTCAGACTTGAGAGGAAGGTGGGGCAATCAGTAGAAATAAAACCCACCACATAGAGCAGAAGATGGAGGCCAGGGAGATAAGACTATGGGTCCAGATGTTCTGAGTCTGAGGAACCAACAGGACAGGCAGGAAAGGACCGGGCCAAGCTGGAACCGCCTGAACAAGAGTTTGAGACAGGACAGTAAGTATCCTAGAGCACAAGTCCCGTGCCCACGCCACGGCATGGAACTGCAAAGCGGGAAACACACTGTGGTCTCTAGAGAGCCATCCTTGCAGCCATCAGTCACTGCTGACCTAGGGCAGACCAGAGGGAGGAGGTCTGGAGCAGACACCTGGAAATCACTGATTTTTTTTTTCTCCTGGGTAGCAAGGATTGAACCCAGGGGCACTCACTACTGAGCCACATCCTCAGTCCCATTTTGTACTTTATTTAGAGACAGGGATCCACTGGGTTGCTTAGCACTTCACTTTTGCTGAGGCTGGTTTTGAACTCCTGATCCTCCTGCCTCAGCCTCCCGAGCCACCGGGATTACAGGTGTGTGCCACTGTGCCCAGCTGGAAACTGCCAATTTTAATCTCTGCCCTTTATTACTAATTAGTTCAGTCAAATGTTGGGGGAGAAAAACACATGGAAGCATTATTTAAAAATCATGATTTAAAAAACCCCTTGCAGGGCCTGGTGGCTCCCTCCTGTAATCTCAGCAACTCAGGAGCTGAGGCAGGAGGATCAAAAGTTCAAAAACAAACAAACAAAAGTTCAAGACCATTCAAAGCTGGGTTCAGCAACTTAGCAAGACCTTAAGAAACTTGGTGACACCCTTTCTCTAAATAAAATATAAAAAGGGCTAGGGATGTGTCTCTGGGTTCAATCCCCAAGTACCCAAAAAATTTAAAAATAAAAAGTAAAAAAAATTAAATGAAAAACTCCTTGAGAGTTCAGGGAAGTGGGCTGTGGGCTGCAGGCAGTGGGTAGGAAGGAGCCCAGTGAATTCTGGGAATTGGGAGGATGTGATCCTCTTGGGGTTTACAGGGAGTCAGGAGTCTTAAAACCCAGATGGTTTTGCTGGCACCTGGAGTCAATGAAAGTTTTAGAGCAAGTTTTGTTTGGTACTGGGGAGTGAACCCACAGGCTTGTAACCCACTTGGGCTACAATCCCACCCCCTTGTATTTTTCATTTAGAGACATGGTCTTGCTTGGTTGCTGAGGCTGGCTTAGAACTAGCCATCCTCCTGCCTCAGCCTCCAGAATCACTGTGATCACAGGCGTGTGCGCTCCTTTAGCTCCTCACTGGTGGTTCCTAGGGCTCCAGCTGATGGGTTCTGCTCACAAAGCCACACCCTCTACTTCCATTTCCCTAGAATTTTCAGAGGTGTTCCGGACGGCTTCCCACCGCGCTTGGAGCTCACCCCTGGCTTTCACGTGTTTAGATCCCTACCTCACCAACACTGGAGCTGGATTTCAGTCCACGGGACTTGCAAGTGCTAAGCAGACTTTGACGCCTAGATGTCCCCTTCTTGTGTGCATGGATTGTGTTTTGTTTTGCTGTTTGCTTTTGCTACTAGACAAGTACTCTACCACTGAGTTACACCCCCAGCCTAGATACAGTGTTGAAACAAAGATTTTCAATAATTTGCTTTCTAACATTTATGGAGTCCTTACTCTGCATGAAGTCTGTGGTTGGGTATCTGTTCCTGCTTTAGTTCTATCCTGTCATTGTCTCCACTAATCTTGTTCCACTGAAACCCTCAGTATCACTGCCACCCAACTGCGATTCCATTCTAAGTGATCACTCCAGTCCAACCAGCATGGTGCCAGGATGACAACTTCCTCTGCCACTCTCAACATCTCGTATTTTTCTTTGGTACATGGGGTTTGGGAGAGGTCAAAGTCCAATGGTCCATTTTCAGAATATAGCCTTAATTGGATCAAACTGTAGTAATTTTAATTATAGTCCTTCCTTTGCCCACCCCAATTTTAAAATTAGCTAATCAGGTATATTGTACCCCAAGCTCCTCCAAACAGGGCAAAGGGCAGCACTGCGTTAGGGCTGAAAGCGGCTGGTGTGCCTACCCAGGTGTGCGTGCCAGCCAGGTTTCCATAGCACGCCTTCTGCCCACCCACTTTCCAGCACATTTGGTTTCTGCAGCACCTCAGTATTTCTAACAGGATTGAACTCGGGGTGCTTACCCACTGACCCCCAGCCCTTTTTATTTGCGACAGGGTCTCTTAGGGCCTCCAGTTGCTGAGACTGGCCTTGAACTTGTGGTCTCCTGCCTCAGCCTCCCCAGTTGTTGGGATTACAGGCCTGCACCACCATGCCTCGCCCATCTGACATACTGAAGTTTTCCTAGTCTTCAGCCCGCTGTTCACTGGGCCTAGAATGTTTGTCGCTCATTTCTCTGCCTAGAGAACTTTCCCCTCTTTTCATAATTAGATGCCATATCCTCTGAGAAGACTTCTCCCACCCACCTTCAAAGAAATGGCTACTGAAGGAAAATGGGCTCCCCTCTCACTAGGTGATCATAAGAGGCTTCAGAGGTGATCAGGTGGGCTCTACCAAGAACTTAATAGGAAGATTTTACTTTCTTCTTGTAATTCTACGGATCAAATAGAGGGCTTCAAGCATGTCAGGCAAGTGTTCTACCAACTGAGCTATCCCCGATCTCACCCCCAGATTTTCTTGCAGTGAGAAGAAAAGGAGACAAGGGTCTGGTGGCAGGCCACATTCAGGGACACCTCACAGTCTACCCCTGTGGAAGAACAAACAGGCTGAGAATAAGCCCTGGGGCCAGTGAACATCTTTGAACTATGGAAGACAATTTAATAAGGAGAGGATTTAATCAGTGTTTCTGACTGTTCTATCCAAACAGAGTCGGACTGTGTGGGTGCTGTCTGCCTGCATAAGCAACTGCCATGTCCTCACCCTCCAGGCAACCGGGACTGTTTTCTTATTGCGCACTTTGTAAGGAAGGCACTTACCACATAGAACTCTTGATTATTTGTGTCTGTTATATTTTTAGGGCAGTCTCTGCATCTTGTTTTTTCTCCCCGCGACAGCATCCAGCACAGGGCCAGGAACATTGTAGATGCTGGTGCGCACATTTGATGAGTGGATGTATTTTGATATGTCCTTTAACTTACCTTTCCAAAGAACCTTCTCCCTTACCCTTTCCAACAAGCCTAGCCTATAAACAAGCAGAATATTAACATCCAGATCTCAACCACACTCCCGCTCACAGTAAGTTAACTTTGGGGTGAGCAAGGCTGGGCCTCAACTGTGCTTGAGCAGAACCCCTGCTTGGGGAAGGTCTCCGAGCGATTCCCGCCAACACCTCGAAGCCCAACCCCACCCAAGCATCCCCGGGCGTGGCCCAGCGCGGCGCCTTTAAGAAGGGGGCGGAGCACAAGTGGAAAGACAAAGCCCCTGGCCGCGCGCTCCCCCTCCCCCCTCCGGCGCACCACACGGACAGTGGTGCCCGGATGTCGATGTCGCCGTCGGTGACAGATGGCGCAATGTGTGTGTGTATGAAGGAGCTTCACTGGCCTGACCTCCTTTAGTTCGCAGCCTTTCGGTTCCCGCAGTCCCCCACTTTTAACTCCGCCGCTGGTGGCTCGCAACCCTGTCACCAGCGTTTACATAACGTGACCTTTCACCTCTTCAGACTGCCCTCTAGTGCGCTGCAACCCAACTACGCGGCAGGGGCAGGGGGGCGGGGCCCAGGCGTGGAGCGGCAGCTGCTCGGAGCCAATAGGCAATGAGCGCTGACCAGCTGTCCGCCTATTGGAGCATTCGCTACCGGCGCCACAGGGGAGCAAGTTAGTGTGTGCGCTGGCCCGGCGGGGGGAGGAGGGGAATCTCCCGCCATTTTTCAATAATTTCCTCCGGTGCAGCTGAGGAGGAGTCGTGACTGCCGGCCGTGGGGTTCCGTGGCGGAGGCTGGCCGGGTCGGGCAGCCGGGACGCGCAGCGCTGCGCGTGGGACCTCTGCGCCCTTGCGTGGCGCCCCATGGCGCTGGCGCGGCCGCGCCGGCAGTGAGGGAGCGGGAGTTCGCGCCGCCCTCTCACCCCTCCCCTCCCCCACCGCCGGGAGCCAGCGCTCGCTCGGGGCCGCGGGGCCTAGTGCTGCGCCGCGGGCCGGGGGGCCGCCGCCGCCGCGATGGCGCCGCTGCTGGGCCGCAAGCCCTTCCCGCTGGCGAAGCCGCTGCCCGGGGAGGAGCCGCTCTTCACCATCGCGCACACGCAGGAGGCCTTCCGCACCCGGGAGTATCCTTTGCCACTGGCGCCGCGGGCGGGCGGGGGGCTCGGCGCCGCGCGGGGGCAGCTGTCAGCGCGCCCGGCCGCCGCGGGCCCGCGCTCCGGGGCCCGGGCTGCCGCGGGCCGCCCGGCGGGGGCCGGTGCCTCCGCGCCCGCCCGGCCGCTCACTTTGTCCCCGGGCCCGGCGGCGGCGAGCGCGACTCTAGGCCCCGTCGCCGGGGAAGCGGCGCTTACTTGGCGCTTTTCTTTCTTTTTTTTCTTTCTCTCTTCTTCTTCTTCTTCGTCTTCTTCTTCTTCTTTTTTTAATTCAAATGAAGCCGTCAACTCAAGTTTTTGAGATGGCACCGGCGCAGCCTGGGGATCCGGCCTGCGTTAGCCGGGGTGGGGTCCCCGGCGCTGCGGGGTCGGGGTGTGGAGTGGACTCCAGGCAGGGGTCGGCTGACAGCACCGCAGGCGCAGGACCGGGCTTGGATTTCCAGGCTCAGCGGGAGGAGCAGGAGAGCTGCCTCCCTGGAGCCTTGGCCTCCTCCTTCCCGCGGCAGACGGAGGCTGGAAATTTTGAAGATTTAGGAGGAGATTGGTGTTTGCTTTTTAAATAAGATTAAAGACGTTGAGACCTACTTAAAGGTGTTACGTTGTATGCTAGGAACAGGAGGCTGGTGTTTTAGATAGGAAGCCGAAGCTCTTCGCATCATTTTTTCTTAAGATTTCTTGCGCAAGCATGGTCTTTTAGACTTCTTAGGTTACTTTTTTGAATTTTTGCGATGCTGAGGATGGAACCCAGGGCCTCACGCGTTCTAGGCGAGCGCTGCACCACTGGGCTTACATCCCCAGCCCTTGTATGGCTTTTATTTACTTTTTTAAATGGATGCTAGATGAATCATTTTTCAAGTTTACATCTTAAAAAAAGATTTCTGAATCAAGCTTTCATGTATCCCTAGTTTTGTCAGCCCTTGGTCCTTTTTTTTTTTTTTTTTTTTTTTTTTTTTTGGTATTGAACCCAGAGAGGTGCTTAACCACTGAGCCACATCTTCAGCCCTTTTTTAATATTTAATTTTCAGACAGAGTCTTGCTGAATTGATGTGGGCCTCCCTAAATTGCTGAGCCTGGCCTAGAACTTGCAGTCCTCCTGCCTCAGCCTCTTGAGCCACTGGGATTACAGGCGTGGGCCTTCAGTCCTTCTCTTTGGAAAGACTAGGTTCCTTATTTTTTTTGTGTGTCAGTATTGGAGGAAGTTTCCAGGTGAGCTCTTTAATTTCACCTCGATCTTTGCTTTAATGTAGTACTCGATAGGACAATCTCATTCTTGTTTGTGGGTGTAGTTTGTGAATTTTGGGTGTTTACACACCCAGAGTTGGAAAATGAGTCTGTGCAGTAAGAATTCTTTTGATGAAATATACCTATAACACCGTGAAACAGAAATGAATTTTGGAGATCATCGATGGAGTCCTACCTGGTTTGCCAAGTAGGCCCAGAGAGTTGAGGATGACTTGTTAAAGGTCACACACTCTGTAAAGGATAAATCAGGATTACAATCCAGTGCTCTTCCTGCCTAGTCCCTTCTATCAGGAGAAGGAGAAATGCCACTCCCCCCCCCTTCCTGTGCTCAAAATTGAACTCACAGCCTCAGCTATTTATTTACCCTACCATTGAGCTATATCGTCAGCCCTTTTTTCAATCCCCAGTTCCACCAAAGAGAGAGAGAAAGAGAGAAAGAAGCATGCTATAGGGAAAAGTTAAATTCTAAGTCTAACAGGTACTGAGTTAGGTGAAAATGGCCATGGATGGGTACATTAGGAGTGGCAACACAGGCTTTTCATTTCATTCAATGAAATTATTGAAGTATGCACACATATATATGTATATGTGTATATGTATGTAAATACGAAAAGACCTTTTCTTGATGATAGAAATGTCGTGAAATATTTTAATAGGTTTGTATTTGGTAAGCATTCTTCATTTTTTATTTCCCATACATACAAATATTTAGAACTCTTTAACAAAGGAGTTCTTTAAAAGCATTAGATTTTGGGGGCTAAGTTGCTCTCTTGGAAATGTCTACAAGTGGAAACACTTTGAGGATGGTTTTTAAACAGTTGTACTGTATGGTTGGCAGGTTGGCATATTTCTTTATTAGGCTATTAGTGGTTTCAGAGAGGAGAACAAATACATGGTTGGGTAACAGCTGCATTTGAACTGTTACCTCAGTTTATGTGATTATATTTTTAATAGGATTCAGTACTTTAATTTTCTCTTAATACCCACTTTTTAATTGCATATGTACTCTGGAAAATTTATATGATATTTTTTGCATATGTACTCTTGAAAATTTATATGATATTTTACTGACTTAAAGCTGTGAGTTAGTATGTTCTTGAAGGTTCAGTGTACATCTTCACTAAACTTAAAAAAGTTGTAAATAATGTATGTATTTAATGACTAGTGTTATATATTGATTATGTTGGTTGTATCGTTGCTTTGAATTTATGATTTTATTACTTCCCAGGGTAGTTCCACAGGCAAGACACTAGATATTAGTTGAAGAATATGAACTTTTTCAGAGTTGGTTCTTTTTTTTTTTTTTTTTTTTTTTTTGCGGTGCTGGGGATTGAACCCAGGCCTTGGTGCTTGCAAGGCAAGCACTCTACTACCTGCGCTATATCCCCAGCCCAAGAGTTGGTTCTTGAAGTGATTATTTGACAGAATGATGATCCACTGACTATACTGAAGCTAGGTTTTAAGCATGAACTGAAGCTACAAACAACTTGCTTGTAGATTAATATTTGCTCTCTTGCTTCAACTGTCATGATTACTAAAGTTTAGAAAATTAATTTATGACCTTTGTGGCATTATTCATACAGTTAATCTGACTATACACAAAAGTGACTAGAGCATTTTATTTATTTTTCTGTGGTATTGGGTATTGTACCCAAGGAAGCTTTACCACTGAGCTACACCCACAACCCTTTCTGTTTTTTATTTTGCCCAGGCTGACTGCAATTGGGATCCTCCTGCGTCAGCCTCCAGAGTCCCTGGGATTACAGGTGCGCGCCACCAAGCTGAGCTAGAGCATGTTTTAGGAGTTGAGTAGCTGTAGATGAAGTTGTAACTGCAAGACAGGATTTTACTGGATAGAACACTGAGCTCTTAGGCTGATTTTTTTTTTTTGTAATTTATTTCAGGTAACAAATTATGCCAGATTAGTGTTTTAATTTCTGCCAGTATGATCCAAAGAGAAAATAGGGTAAAAAGTAAATCTGGAGTTGGATCTGTTTGTCATCTTCTCAGAACTCATAGGTTATGGTTAGTGCTTTCTTAACTTCCATACTTTTCTGGGCCACTTCCATTCAGGCTGTCAGGTACTTGATTTAACAAATTTTTTTTTGATACTGAGGTTTGAACTCAGGGGTTCTTTAACACTAAGCTACATCCCCCGATTCTTTTTATTTTGAGATAGGGCTCACTGAGTTGCTTAGGGTCTTGCTAAGTTGCTGAGGCTGGCTTGGAACTTGCGATCTTCCTACCTCAGCCTCCGAGTTGCTGGAATTACAGGCAAGCGCCATGGCTTATTGAAAGAAACAGTCTTTACCAGGCTAAAGAAAACAAAGCAGCAACATACTGTGGTAAGGCGGTAGCTCCTGAAGTCATAAAAAAGTAAATGCATAATGAGATGGTCTACAATTTGAAAATATCTTATCATTTATAGCTTACACAACCTTTGGAGAATTGCTTTGACATTTTGTCTGCAATTACATGTGCAGCAGTTGCTGGAACATAAAAACCTCAATTGGCATTTGCTCTTAGTGGTTATTTGAGAATGAGTGACTTATTTTGGTAATCTAAAATCTGAAATAGGATTTAGAGGCAGCTGACTCAGTAGCCTTCTAATGGGCTTTTTTTCTTGTCTTTTTTTTTCTGTACTGGGGACTGAACCCAGGGATGTGCTATCACTGAGGTACATCCCTAGCCCTTTTTGTTTTTTATTTTGAGATAGGGTCTTGCCAAGTTGCACAGGGTGGCCTTCATTTTACCATCCTCCTGCTTTAACCTCCTGAGTAACTGGGATTATAGGTGTGCGTCACTGCACCTGGCACGACACCTTTTTTGTATTCTGAGGCCCAGATTGAAGCAGTCCCTGTGTGTGAAGTGCCTTTCTAGCAGCAAAGAGCAATCTGGAGGAAAACAATGATTTTTTAAGCTTTTTTCTGTAGGTGGCATATCTCACATCTGTTCATATCTGTTGGTCAAGCAAGTCACATCAGTGGGGTGGGGAGGGACATTCCTCTTCAAGAGGCATTGCAAGCCACAAGGCAGTGGTTAGAGATGTAAAATCTTGTGTGGGAAGGAGGTGAGTAGTTGGAATCAGTAATATACAGTATTACATTTGAAGGTTCTGGTGATGTTTCCTGTGGAAAAGTTATTTTTGAAATCTAACGGACAATTAGAATTTAGTTAGTTGAAGAACAGAGAACTATATATTTGTGGCAGAGAAGATGTATTGAGTTTATGAATGTGTAGTATGAATTTGAGGGTTCTTGACTGTGTGTGTGTGTGTGTGTGTGTGTGTACACCAGGAATTGAACCCAGGGGCACTTAACCACTGAGTCACATCCCCAGCCTTTTTTTGTTTGTTTTGTATTTTATTTAGAGACAGGGTCTCACTGAGTTGGTTAGGGCCTTGCTGAGTTGCTGAGGTTGGCTTTGAACTTGCAGTCCACCTGCTTCAGCCTCCCAAGTCACTGGAATTATCTTCACTTTTTTTGAGATGGGATCTCATTATGTTGCCCAGGTTGGTCTCAGACTTGTTAACCCAGGTGATCTCCCTCCCTCAGCTTCCCAAGTTTAAAGTGTTTTTGTTTTGTTTTGGTGATACTGGGTGTTGAACCTAGGGGCTCATCCTAAGTGCTGTACTGCTGAGTCACATCCTCAGCCCCTTAAGGTTAAGGTTCTTTTTTTTTTTTTTTTTTTTTTTTTTTTTTTGGGTGATGCCAGGAATTGAACCCAGGGCCTTGGCCTTGTGCATGCAAAGCAAGCACTCTACCAACTGAGCTATATCCCCAGCCCCCAAGGTTCTTGATTTTAAGAAATTGAAAGAACTTTCATATGCCTGGAGTGGAGAAGTGGGAATGGGCATGAAGTTGCTCAGTAGTGAGACATATGAACAGGGCCGTGTCTTGCAGGCTCCTGTGAGATAGCCTGAGTTTAATCTTGGCCTTCATTTTAGTGAATGCTGCTGAAATTTTTGAATAAAAAAGAAGTGGGCGTTTAAGTTAGGGAAATCATTGTGGCTGCAGTGTCAAGAATGGCTCTCCAGCTTGGAGACTAGCTGTCTAGCACTAGGCTAGTGTCACTGCTATCGAAATAATCTGGGAGTAGATAATGGTGGTCTAAGAAAAGTTGCCAACCCTTGAGGTGGAGAAGTTCAAGAGAAGGGGTTTCAGAGATAATTGAAACAGATTTGGCAGAATTGTGATTAATTGGGGTTTAGTCAAGGATGGTGTTTTCATTTAGATGGTAGTGCCATTCCTTAAAATAGAGAATCCTGGAAGAACAAGTTTTTATTTTTGCTTTGTTTATGAGTGGAATGTGGTAGTGGAGTGTTCAGTTTGGATATTCTTATTGAGTCACCGTGCATATCCAAGGAGATAGCCATGCTGTTGGATTTATGGGTCTGGAATTCAGTCGGAGGAGACTGAGTTGGTATTAGAAGTTATTAGCATATAGGTAATAATTGAAGTTACAGGAATGGATGCAGTGACCCAGCAGAATGCTATATAGATAGTGTAGATTTTTTTTTTTTTTTCATTTAGGGAAGGGGCCTTTGGAAAGGCATGTGTGAGGGTAGATGGTACTTTCATTGTTGGAAAAACCATAATCAATACATATTTAGTACTTAAACATATTTGTAAAATATTCTCCATTTTTCTTTTAAAATGATTTTATGAATCACAGAAAATAAAACTCAACAAAATTGTAGCGTGATTTGCAATAAAGTGGGGACCAGAAAATTGCTTTACTCATATTTGTATTTTAGGGGGCCTGAGGACAAACACCTTTAAGTATAAACAGGAGACATGAGTTTAAAAAACAAAGATTGAGTAAAATGAGGCATAGAGTAAGAAGCACAAAGGACAAGAGAAGATTATTACAAGAGAGGCCAATTAAAATGTTTTTAAAATGTTAAGGCTAGGTGAGAAATCAGGGTCAGAGACTGGATTTAGATAATGGATTGGTTATTGGATAGAAAGGACTGACTTGAGAACTATTTTAGTGGTTGAAGTTAGGGACCCAAGAGATGAGGGGTGATTCCCTGATTTCTGAGTTGGACACTAGCGCCATTAAGTGAGATTGGGACTGTCTGGTAAGGAGCCAATTTGGGAAGAAGGGAAAGTAGTAAACATGAGTCTAGTTTAGAAAATGATGGACTGGAGAAATCACTGAGGCATCTTGGTGATACCAGTCCTGTATGCTATAGTACGTGGGTCTACATTTAAGGAGAATGAACTGGGTATATTATTCCTGCTTTTTAAAAAAACCCAATAACGAAAACTTAATTTTCTCTTCAGGACATGTTTGTTAATAAAGTCTCACATTCTCTCTGATAAGTTATTTATTTACTTATTTAATATAGGGGATTGAAGCCAGGAGCATTTTACCACTAAACTGCATCCTCAGTCCTTTTTACTTTCTTTTAACTTTTTTTTTTATTACTATATTTTGTACTGGAGATTGAACCCAGGGACACTAACTGCTGAGCCATATCCCCCAGTCCTTTTAATTTAATTTTTTTTTTATTTATTTTTTTTTGGGGTGCTGGGGATTGAACCCAGGGCCTTATGCTTACAAGGCAAGCACTCTACCAACTGAGCTATCTCCCCAGCCCCAATTTTTTTTTAAATTTTGAGACAATCTCACTAAGTTGCTTAGGGTCTCACTAATTTGCTGAGACTGGCTTTGAACTTACCATCCTCCTGTCTGTCTCCTGAGCTGCTCAGATTACAGGTGTGCGCCACTGCATCCCTCCCCCCTTTTTTTTTTTTTTTTTTTTATTTGAGAGAGGGTCTCTTTGAGTTGTTTAGGATCCTCCTGCCTCAGCGTCCCAGGTAGCTGGGATTTAGGAATGTATCACCATGCCTATCCTAGTTTTTATGAATTCTCAGTGATTGGATTTCCATAGCATTTTTATGAAAGTTTGACTCTCCTTTATTTACTGGTACTGTAATTTGTTTAATCACTTAGATCATATTAGCACCATCCCTGGTGAGGAACATGGATTTATTGCTTAGATTTTGGCAGATTCAGAGAAAGATTTAGAGTAAGCAAAGTGGCTACTATTTTGGATTATCTGTGAGTTTGTCCCTATCGTTTGCCTTTTATTGATCACAACCCTGAAAACTAAAAGTCTTTATACATTAAAAATGAATACTTGTTAGTTGGAAGTCAGTAGAAGGAGCCATTTAAGTACTTTTATTTCAGCCACTATAAAAATGTGTCATTTGGAAAGTATAGGAATTGGCAGCTGACTCGGCAGCTAGCTCTACTTGTAGTGTCAGTTGATTTCTTGTATGGCATCTGTTGCTGTGCATAAGTACATTCATTACTTGCCATTTGAATTTGAATGTGGCTGGTTGACAGTGCATTCCAGTCAGGATGGGTATGGAAAGTTACGGCATATATGGCATTCAGGCCAGTATCTTCCTCATTTCCCTCATGAGGAAACTGAACAATTACGAAATAATCTGGTGAATGTAGTATTGTTGGAGACAATATAAAAACTGGATATTATATCAAAAGCATTTTTAGGACTTTAATTTTTGTAGTGCTGGGACTTGAACACAAGCCCTCATGCATGTGAGGCAAGTGCCGGACCACTGAGCTACATCCCCGACCCTGGGATTTATTTTTTAAACACTAGGAAGCAATAGGGTTTCCAAGGTAAACTGGAATGCTATGTTCATGTGCACTAGTACTGTTACAAACTGCCTGTGAGAATATGGTCATCTTGTCTTACTGTAAACTAATTCTAAATTTTTTTTTTTTTTTTTTTTTTGGTACTGGGAATTGAACCCAGGGGCATTTTACCAGTGTGCTAGATCCCCAAACCTTTTTATTTATTTTTGTCATTTCAAGACAGGGTCTTGCTAAGTTGCCCAAGCTGACCTCAAACTAGTGATTCTCCTGCCTCAGCCTCCTGAGTTGCTGGGATTATAGGCATCCACAACCACACTCGGCTTTTTGACTGATTCTTAAACTTGCTGCTCATCTGAGTTCTGTTTTTTTTTTGTTTTTTTTTTTTTTCTTTAAACTGGGAGTGAATGCTGGAGCACTTTACCACTGAGCCACATCCCCAGTCTTTTTTATATTATTTTACTTTTTATTTTTATCTAGGCTGACCTTGAATGTGTGATCCTCCTGTCTCCTGCCTCACCCTCCTGAGTTGCTGGGATTACAGGTGTACATCACCACTCACAGCTATTACTGTTTCTTATCATATTTTTTTCTTAGACATTTTTAGTACTCTGTGAGCCTTGTAAAGTGAAATGAAATTTTGGTGAATTGAGGAAATGACATTTATACTAAAATGTTGATATTTTATTTGTTATGTGTGACAACTCATTCTAATTATACTTTAGTTCTGATCTTGCTTTGGACTTGCCACTTGAAAACCTTGGTGTCTTTTCTTGCTATAAATTATAGAAATGATACTGTAGGTTTTTTCTATGGATAATTATGTTTTGAGTTTGCATTGGATGTCTCTGTTACTTGAATGTTGTTTTCCTGAGCTGCTGCCAACAGAGAGTATGAAGCCCGCTTGGAAAGGTACAGTGAACGCATTTGGACGTGTAAGAGTACCGGAAGCAGTCAGCTAACACACAAGGAGGCCTGGGAAGAAGAACAGGAAGTTGCTGAACTGTAAGTAGTAGTAGAAACCTTGCCTTTGATCCCATCTTCACATTGTTTAAAAAAGGATGGAATATTAACCCTAATACAGAATTTGTTTTCAAATATATGAAGCATTAATTGGAATACATTATGTTTTTACTCTATTGGTGTCCAGGTGCCTTTACCTTAGTAGTATTTTGCTAGAAGCAAAGTGGGGGCAGTACATGTTTATTTAGGTTTTAGCAGACTTTTGAGTGTTCTTGCTCTATACTTTTACTTTGTAAATACTCTGGAAATGTGGCTTTAAGCAAGGGCACTTACATGATCTGAAAGTGTTAATGGAGGCAGCAAAAAGGCATAAAGTTTTCTTTGTTTTGTGGTCATTTGAAATTTCAGATGATATTTACAGCAGCTGTCAGAAACAAATAACACAGTTTGAGGACAGTTTAAGTAGAGAGGTTGAATTATGTATCTTAAAAATTCCTGTCTGCTCAAAGTGTCTAATTGTCTGGGTGGTCTCTCAAAGAAAACACATAGAATTGGGCAATAGGTTCATGCAAAGAGATAATAGGAGGGATAATAAAACAGGACTCTTGGGAATTGGAAATAGGTGCTTTTTTCTGGCTTTCTCATTGACTTGTAGCAGATAAACGGGGAGAGCATAGAATTTAGTAATTTAATAATAGTAATAATAGTTGGCTTGCTTTTTAAAAAAATATTTTTTTAGTTGTCAGGGGACATTTATTTATTTATTTATTTATTTATTTATTTATTTATTTATTTATACGTGGTGCTGAAGGTGGAACCCAGTGCCTCACACATACTAGGCACGTGATCTGCCACTGAGTCACAACCAGCCCCTAGTCTTTTCTTTTGCTATGGGTTTTGATAATGGCTCCATCACTGACTGATTGGTCAAGACTATTAATCTGGCATCTCTTCTTTGCTTGTTGGCACATGTCTCTCTGGGATTAGTGTTATTTATATTTTGTGTGTGTGTTTGTGCATGTGTGTTTGTGCGTGAGTGTGAGTGATGCACACCTTGTTTAATGTGCTAGACCAGGGTTGGCCAACATTTTTTTTTTTTTTCCGGTGCTGGGGATTTGAACCCAGGGTCTTGTGCTTGCGAGGCAAGCACTCTACCAACCAATCTATATCCCCAGCCCCCAACATCTTTTATAAAGGGCCAGTTTGTAAATATTTTCAAGCTTAAGCTTTGTGGGCCATATGGTCTCTTGTCTCAACTAAACTCTGACACTGTACTGTGAAAACAGCTGTAGATACTATATGAAGGAATGAGTGACTATGTTGTAATAGTATGTTGTACTATTTACAAAAAGTAGCACTGGCTTGTCTGGTGGCTCATACCTGTAATCCCAGTGTCTAGGGCAGCTGAGGCAGGAGGATCAGCTAGCCTCAGCAATTTAGCAAGGCCCTACGCAACTTAGCGAGACCCTGTCTCAAAATATAAAAAGGGCTGGGGATGTGGCTCAGTGGTTAAGCACCCCTGGGGTTCAATCCCCAGCACTAGCAAAAACAAAAACAAAAAAATCTGGCAGCAAGTTGGACTTGGCCCATTGTACCTCTATAAAAAGCTTGTAATTTTTTCCCCCTGGTACTGGGGATTGAACCCAGGGCCTTGAGCATGCTAGGGGAGTGCTCTACCACTGATCTACAGTACCAGCTTTAGCCTGTAAACTTTTTTTTTCCTTTTTCTTTTTTTGGTACTGAAGATTGAGCTACATCTCCAGCCCTTTTATATTAAAGGTTTTTTTTTTTTTTTTATTATAGATGTATGCATTACTTTTATATTAGGTATTATTTTTATGTGGTGCTGAAGATCCAATCCAGTGTTTCACTCATGCCAGGCAAACATTCTACCACTGAGCCACAACCCCAGCCCTTTTAAAAAAAATTTCAGACAGGGTCTCACTAAGTTGCTGAGGCTGGCTTTGAACTTATGATCCTCCTGCCCCAGTGTCCTGAGTCACTGAGTTTATATGCATATGCCACCGCGCCCGGCTAGCCTGTAAACTTCTTGAGGATAGGACGCATATTTGACTTATTCTTGAATTGGTTACAGTGCCTAGCACAATCCTCTGCATTAAATAAGCAGATAACTACTCACTTTTTGCAAACAGAACACTACATTCTTTTTGAGATGTGTGTGAATACATCTGTAAATACATCTCTGTAAATAAAGGATACCACCATTAGCCCCAAGAAGATAAAAAATAGTAATAAAGGAGGAGGTTATGGTACAGGAAATATGATTATGTACCTGAAAAACTCAGTGAATCTGTTTAGTCAAAAGCTGATAGAAACAAACAAGAGGATTCAGTTTCAAAATGAAAAATAAACTACTTCCCTACATACAAAGAGGTAAAGGTCAGATGGAATTTAGAGACTAGAGACACTAACCTGGAGATGTTAGGAAAACTTCACATGCCTTCATGAAGAAAACAACTTTTTTTTTTTTTTTTTGGTGGTGCTGGGAATTGAACCCAGGGCCTTGCACATACTACTAGGTAAGCGCTCTGCCACTAAGCCTCATGTCCAGGCCTGTGAAGAAGATAACATTTGATGCTTGTATTTATTTACTTAACTTACTTTTTTGAGGTACTGGGGATTGAACCCAGGGGCATTCGCCCACTGAGGTATATTCCAGCCTTTGTTTTTTTGTTTAGTTTAGTTTTGAGACAGGTTATCTTTAAGTTGACAATACCAGCCTTGAACTTGTGATCCTCCTGCTTCAGCCTCCTGAGTTGTTGAAGTGTTGGATACTTTGTGCCAAAATGTTTTAAGACAGGCATTTTTTTTGTATTTAGTTCAGTGAACAGTGGAGGACAGCAGTGTTGGAATATGGGAGGCATATGATTGTAGTTGGGCTTTGGAAAGATTGTCTAGAAGCAGTGTTTAGGACGGATTAGAGGAACAAGGGAAGGCGATCTGTGGAAGCAGGTGGGAACTCTGTAGCTAGCATAGTATTCATGCAGGGATGCATGGCATTATCAGGAATAAAAAGGATGAGATTAATTCTTCCTAAAAAGAGTGCTTTGGTTTTAAATTTAAAAAGCCACCATGAACTTTTTCAGAAGGGCATACACATTAGCATATTAAAGACATTTAGGGGCTGGGTTTGTGGCTTAGTGGTAGAGTGCTTTGCTCACATATATGAGGCACTGGGTTTGGTCCCCAGCACTGCATAAAAATGAATAAATAAAATAAAGGTATTTTCCATCTACAACTAAAAAAAAAAAAAGACATTTAGAAGACCAGCAATAGAGAACTTATTTGACCTTGGTATCTGTTAGGTCAGAGGGAAGTTCTATAGAATGTACTTTGGAAATGCATAGGTGATTTGATTGCTAATAAAATATGGGCTGATCAGAAGAATTACTGAAAAAGATTGGGAGGTTTTAAAATTTTTATTCAAAGTAAAAGTCCTAATTACAAAAGTAACGCATAGACTGGGGTGTAGCTCAGTGGTACAGGTTCAAGCCCTGTCACTGCCCCCCCCCCCCCCCAAAAAAAAAAGGAAGTAACACACACTGGTTATAAAAATGTATGTGACATGGAGTAAAGGAATCTGAACATCATTGTCCATCCTCACTCTCCAGAAATAACTAAACGTAGACAGTGAAGCTTGAAACCTGAGTGCCTGGGAGGCTTAATGGAAAGAGAGTGAATTTACAGGGGCCAGGAAAAGTCTTAAGGAATTAAGGAAGTCTGAAAACATCTTGGAAGGTTGATCAAACTGGGAAGAGAGGACATTGGGAAAGGAACAAAGGTAGCCAACCACCTTAACAAAGTCAGGGAAACTGGAACATATTGCTCATGATTGGAGTATAGCAGATATCCTGGATTAATTCACTGCAAGAGTATGGTAAAGATTTTTTTAAGTATAGCAGTCGGTAGTTATGAATTGCATAGAATGATGCAGAGTATTTCTTCTATATCACATTGTATCATGGTAACACAAAACCTAATACTGGTCTGACGTTGTAGCTCTGTGGTAGATCACTTGCCTAGCATGCATTGAATTCCATCCCAGCACTACTACCAAAAAAACCCAAAAAAGAACAAAACAAACCTAATACTGGCATTTGCACTAATGCTTTTTTCTTCAGTCCCCATCCCTTCCCCCCAAAAAACCTTGAAATAAATATTATCTGGTCAAAGTTGCATATCTAATAACTGTCCATTAAGGTTGCTTCCTGTTTTCTGCTGAAAGAATACAGCAGTATCATAAAGTATGTGGCAGTTTTGATGAATCTTGTCCAGTTGCTTTCCAAAAAGGTCGAAAAACTAGACCATCAGCAGTGTATGAGTGCCTCTTAGCACTGTTTAGTTGCCATATTGGCCATATTGTTGAAATTATTTTTTGCCAGTTTAATAACTGAAAAATGATACCTCATTGTATTACTTTGCAAAGGCTTTGGGATTTAAGTCATGGTTCCAGCATGTTAACTGTTTCTGATATAATTTCATTATCCATAAAATGAAAATTCTATACACCTCACAGTGTATTGTGAGAAGTAAATGAATGAACCAGGCCTGGTGGTACATGCCTATAATTTCTATGATGCTGGAGGCTGAGGCAGAAGAATTAAAAGTTTGAGGCCAGTTGTGGCAACACAGACTCTGTCCCAAAAGAAAATAAAATGAACTGGGGATGTGACTAAGTTGTAGAAATCTTCTGGGTTTAATCCCCAGTACTGGGTAGGGGGGAATGAATAGATACATCTGAGAAATAGCACAACTATAATCTAGTTATGTCTTCCTAACTAAAAACTGGGTAAAGGATAAGAATAAATTTACAACTAAAAAGAAACTCACAGTCAAAAACCCAATTAATGGGAAAATGTTTAAACTTACCTATGATGTACTTATTATTTTCATTTTTCTTTTTTCCTTGATACTCAGGGGCACTTAGCCACTGAGGCACATCCCCAGCCCGTTTTTGTATTTTATTCAGAGACAGGGTCTCACTGAGTTGCTTAGGGCCTTTCTGAGTTGTTGAGGCTGGCTTGGAACTTGAAACCCTCCTGCCTCAGCCTCCCAAGCCGCGCTGGGATTATAGGTGTGTGCCACTGCGCCCAGCTGTTATTTTCATTTATAAATAAGAAAATCAATCTATATAGATCAATTTGACAAAATTACTTTAAAAGTCCTTCAATTTTTCCCCCTGGACGCTACATGATTTTTAATCTTTGTATTCTCCAGTGCCATACATGTATTTGCTAAAGAAATGGTTGCTTTGCTGTGCTTCTAATACTGCTCTCAAAAGCCAAATCTTTAAAAAAAAAAAAAAAAAATTGGAATTGGCCTGAATTAAATTAAATACCTGGATAGGTTTTCTTCATTTTCTAGTAACTAAGCATAATTTACTTAGTTTGAAGGAAGAATTCCCGACCTGGTATGAGAAACTTGTTCTGGAAATGGTGCACCACAATACCGCCTCCCTGGAGAAGTTAGTAGACACCGCATGGCTAGAAATCATGACCAAATATGCTGTGGGCGAAGAGTGTGACTTTGAGGTAAGTGCCTGTCTCTCCTGTAATTTGATGCACTAGTTCAGAGTTAGAGTTTCTGTAATAGACTACAGAGCTTATTTCTACGTGTCTAAAATTGTATTATGTTTGCTGTCTGGTTCATGTGATACTAGGTATTGTGAGGACCAATTTTAGAACCATATTGACTATGTGGGAATATTTAATTTTGTGATTACTACTACCTGTGTGCCACTGTGTCCTTGCTTACTCTTTCTCACTGTTTTTTTCCTTCTTTTTGATAATTCTGTTATCTTGCGTTTTTGTTTTTTTTTTTCTTTTCTTTGGTGATGTTTTTCATACTTTGTTTAACAGACTTTAAAAAGCCTCAGTAGGTGGAAATGGTGGCACACACCTGCAATCCCAGTGACTTGGAAGGCTGAGGCAGGAGGATCATAAGTTGGAGGCCAGCCTCAGCAAATTAGTGAGAACCTGTGTCAAAATGAAAAACAAAAAGACTGTAGTGTAACTCATTAGTAGAGTGCCCTTGGGTTAAAGTTGTCACTGTAATCATGACAGAATAGACTTTTTTCTACTTAAATTTGTTTTTTAATTTTCCAACCCAAATAGCTATAGGAAAACTGTCACAAAAGAATACCTAACCATAAAGCAATCCTTCCATAATTCTTTTCCTCTTCTCGGTACTGGGGATTGAATGCAGGACCTCATGCATGCTGGGCAAGTACTCTCCCAATGAGCTATATCCTTGCTTTAAAAAAATTTTTTTAAAGAATTTAAGGTGTTTTTTTTTTGGTATTGGGAATTGAACGAAGGGACACTTAACCATTGAGCCACATCCCCAGCCTTTTTTTTTTTTTTAATTGTTTTAGTTGTAGATGGACACAGTACCTTTATTTATTTTTATGTAGTCTTGAATATCAAACCCAGTACCTCACACATGCTAGGCAAGCGTGCTACCACTGAGCTACAACTTCATCCCCACCCAGCCTGTTTTTATATCTTATTTAGAGGCAGGGTCTTACAGGGGTTGCTTAGGGTTTCGCTAAATTGCTGAGGCTGGCTTTGAACTCATAATCTTCCTGCCACAGCCTCCTGAGCCGCTGATTATGGGGGTGTGTTACCACACCCAGCTAAGAATTGAAAGTTTTTAAAAAGTTAAAAGAAAAATTTAAAAAATTTAAGTAGCTTATTTAGGTTGATAAGCATCAGAGAAGAGAACCGTAAGCCGTACGTAATGAAATAATAGTGGTTACTACTTCTCAAACAGCCTAAATAAAATTACTTTAGAGAGGTTCTAAAAATACATTCTTAGGTCCATACCTGAAGTCCTTGAGACTTCAGGAGGTTTAGAGTGGGTCCTAAAATTTTAGGTATTCTAATAGGCTATAGGGTAGTGGTGATGTCATTACACTGAGGGCCACACTTTGAGTAGTAGTGGCTTAAACAGTAAAGACATTTGATTCTGTCACATGATTAGAAGTAGACAGCTCCAAATTTGGTATAGAGGCTGGATAATTCTGTCTAGTGTCTAGATTCTCTGTGTCTTTCTCTTTTGCCTTTTCAGTGTGTTGAGTTTTGGTCCTTTGTTGTCTCTTGGTTGTGAAATTGTGACTGTATTCAGAGTGAGGAAATGTTTTGTTTTATTTTCATTTCTGGGGATTTAACCCAGGGCCTTGAACTTGCTAGGGAAGTACACTGAGCTACACCCACAGCTCCCAAAGAAATGCTTGTCTAAGTAGGATAAGAAAATTTTCCAGAAGTGTAAACGATAAAGTGTCCCCTTTATCTTTACATGTTAGTTGCTAGGTCTTGGCTTATATAGTCATCTGTATCTGAAGCTGAGAAAATGAGTATTTGCCTTTTTTCTTGAAGAGTTAGGAGAGAGATGGGGACTGGCTTAAAAAGCCAGCTCGGCAATTGTATGTGCTGCAGTGGCCAGTAAGAGTAAGGTCAAAATTCTGACTCGTCTCTCTGGTTGCAAAGTCTTCCTCCTCTCCTTGTTTCACGAATTTTCTCTGATTTCCTGTATCTTGTAGCTGCTACTTTTCATTTGTAATGTTTGAGATTGCCAGTGGTTTTTAATCACATACTTTTTATTAGTCAGTGTCCTGGCAGGAAACAGATATGGTGACATAACTGAATTGGGTTTAATAAAGGGACTGTTGACAAAAGACAAGTCTGATCAGGGACAAAGAAAGGTTAAGTACCTCATAGCTATCAACAGTGGGGAGACTGCATTTCTAAACCCCAAGGAAACAAGGGAGAGGGAGGAGCTAACAGGAGTTTGAAGAGTAGCTTAGTTGTCCAAGAGTACTTTGGTAATGAGGTTTAGACAACCTGCTAGAGAGGCATTAAGGGGAGTAAATAATTAATACTGAAGCTCACTTTTCTTCTATCATCTGATTTTCTCCTGACACTTACCAGGGGCTGAACTCACCAAAATCTGGAGAGCAGGGGAACCTTTTGGTATGAACCAGAAAGGTCAGCCCATGTAAGCACAGAGCAGTGTAGAGAAGAATGGAGATGAATTTGAAGTGGCAAAAGGAAAACATTCTTCACATATATGCAAGATGGAAGAAGAAATGTTTGAGGCAAGAGAAGAAATCTTAGGGGGATATTTGCTTATAAATATGAGAAGATGTTTAAACTCATTTGTAATAAAGGAAATCAAATGAAAATTATAATGAGATAATATTCTACATATCAGGTGAATAAAGTATTGGCAGGAACTTATGATGCTCCTGCCTCAGCCTCCCCAGCCATGGGGATTTCAGGCATGTGCCACAGCACGTGGTTGAAACAGGTGGGTTTTGATTATTTCTATCTGTGAAACCTTTGCTAGAGGCACTGTGTCTGAATGTTAGGTTACTTACTGGATTTGAGCACAAGATTACAGTTGATTTGAAATATAGGTATATGAAGCCAGGCATGATGGTACCTGTCTATAATCCCAGTGACTGAGAAGGCTGAGGCAGGAGGATCTCAAGTTGGAGGCCAGGCTGGGGAACCTAGTGGCATACTGTTTCACAGAAAACAAAGAAAGATAAAGGGAGCTGGGGATATAGCTCAGGAGGGCAGAACACTTGCCTAGGGTGCGTGAATCCCAGGGCTCAGTCCCTAGTACCACCAGAAAAAAAAAAAGTACTTATTGAGTTACAATTGACGTATAGTAACCTGCACATATTTTTAAAATTTACAAGCTGGATGTAGTGGTGTATGCTTTAGTTCCAGCTACTTAGAATATAAGGCAGGAGGAGTACTCAAGCCTGGGAGTTTGGAAACTACTGGGTACCATAGTGAAACCCCATTTCAAATAAATAGAATGTACAGTTTGACAGATTTTGATACATTTTATACATTTTTCACCTGTGAAACTTACTGTGCTCAGGATAGGGAACACAATCCTCATACCCAAAAGTGTACTCATGCTCTTTAGTAATCCGTTCTTCCTCCTTCTTGGTCCCTGTCACTGATCTGTTTTCTGTCAGAATTTCCATTTTCTGGAGTTTTATATAAAGGAATCATTTTATATCCCTCCCCCCTTTAATCTAGCTTCTTTCATTCAGCAAGATTATTTTAATGTGCATCCCTGTTACTGTGGTATCAAAGGTCATGTCTTTTAATTGCTGAGCAGTATTCCATTGTGTGTATAGGCTACAGTTTGTTTATTTATCACCCATTGATAGATAATTTGATGGTTAGAATATTTGTGCACAAATCTCTATATGGATATAGATTTCTTTAACTCTTGGATACATACCTAGGCATGGAATGACTGGGTCATGATAATACTCATAGGTTTAACTTTAAAGGAAATGGGGACTGGGTTGTAGCTCAGTGGTAGAGTGCTTTCCTAGCATATGTGAGGCACTTGGTTTGATCCTCAGCACCACGTAAAAATACATAAATAAATAAATAAATAAATAAATAGGATAAAGTTATTTTTAAAAAATCTGCCAAATTGCCTACTGAGATGGTTAAACTGTATTACATTCCTGTCATCAGTTTGTGAAAGTTCCATTTCATCACATCAGTGTCTATGCTTGGTATAATCACTTTTATTTTTATTTATATTTTGGGTACTAGGAATTTAACCCAAGACCACTCTACCACTGAGTCACATCCCAACCCTTTTTATTTTTTGAGACAGTCTCACTGAGTTGCTCAGGGGCCTCTCTTTGTTGCTGAGGTAACCTTGAACTTGTGATCTTTGTCTTAGCCTCCCAAGTGACTGGGATTACAGGGGTGTGCAACCATGCCCAGCCCATTTTTTTAAAAATTAATTTTAGCATTTTGGTAGGTGACTTGACTTGTGGTGTCTTGTGGTTTCAGATCACATTTCCTATAACAACTGATAATATTGAGCATCTTCTGTGCTTGTTGACATCCATTTATTCACATTTTCTTTGATTAAATGTTGGTTTAGGTTTTTGTCCATTTACAGAAATGTATTGTTTTATTATTTGTTAATGTTTTTTGTATATTCTGGGGGTACAGTTTTCCTTATTGGATATATGCCTTTGCAGATACTTATTTCCCATTCTTAAAATTTTTTTTAGTACATTGTAATTAAGCATACTATTATCTTTCATTAATTTTTACCTTTTTTTTTTGGCATTGGGGATCGAACCTGGAGGCACATAATCACTGAGGCAGCACTTTATATTTTATTTAGAGACAGGGTCTCACTGAGTTGCTTAGGGCCTTACTAAATTGCTGAAGCTGGCTTTGAACTTGAGATCCTCCTCCCTCAGCCTCCCAAGCAACTGGGATTACAGGCTTTCTCTATGTTTGTAGTCCTTACATTTTATGCCTCTAATATAGAATTTCAAAATGCATGAAACAAAAGTGGACAAAACTATAAGGAAAAATAGAGAAATCACATTTGTAGTTTGAGATTCAACACCTCCCCTTCCTAATAATTGATAGAAGAGGTGTGGCAAAGTAGCAGTCCTTTGTAATCCCAGCAGTTTGGGAGGCTGAAGTTTGAGACCAGCATAGGCAACTCAGCAAATACCTGTCTCAAGAAATAAAGCCTGGGGCTGTAGCCCAGTATTCAAACGAATGCCTAGCCACACAGGAGGCCCTGGGTTAATTCCCTGTATTGCAAAATAAATAAACTAAAAATAAACTAAATAAATGAAATAAAAATAAACTAAATAAATAAAATGAAAAATAAACTAAAAAGCAACAACAACAAAAAATCTTGGAACAACACTGTCAGCCATTATAAATTATCATTATAAAATATTTTACCTGTCTGGGGATATAGCTCAGTGGTAGAGGGCTTGCCTAGCCTGGGTACGGCCCTGGATTTTATCCCTAGCACTGTGCCAAAAAAAAAAAGAAACCACTTAAAAACATCAGAGTACATGTTCCTTTCAAATGCATAATTTACCAAAACAGGCCACATTTTAAGCCATAATGAAGTCTAAGTTTGAAAGGATTCAAGTCATTCTGGGTGTGGTGGTGAATACTTTATAATCCCAGCAGCTCAGGAGACTGAGGCAGGAGGATTGCAAGTTCAAAGCCAGCTTCAGCAATTTAGTGAGGCCCTGAGCAACTTAGTAAGACCCTTTCTCAAAATAATAAATAAATAGGGCTGGGGGTGTGGCTTAGTGGTTAAGCGTCTCTGGTCAATGCTTGCTCCCTCCCCCCAAAAAAATGAGTCAATAAAATAATAAATTAATACCTGTTGTCTGGAAATCTAATTAGAAACTGATATAGTTTTCATTTATAAATTAATAGAAACTTTTGAACTGAATATGAAAACAATATATTAAAATTTGTAAGAGGTTGCTAAAGTGGTGCATAGGGAAAACATACAGCCTTAACTACCTGCCTTAAACCAGGTCTGGTGGCACACACCTCTAATCCTAGTTCCTGATGGCAGTTTTGAGACCAGCTTAATTTAGTGGCACCCTGTCTGAAAATACAGTTAAGAGAAGGGCTAGAGATGTAGCTCATAGGCAGAATGCTTTCTGGGTTCACTCCCCAGAGCCACACATACACAAAAAGGGATATAAGATCAATATATAAAACTAAATTTGCCTTTATACAAGCAACAAAAAACTGACAAAATTATAAGAGCATCAAAAACATGAAGTGCCGGATGTGGTGGCCTACACCTGTAATCCTAGTGGTTTGAGAGGTTCAGGCAGGACAATAGAAAGTTCAAAGCCAGCCTCAGCAACTTACCAAGGCCCTGAGTAACTCAGTGAGATGCTGTCTGTAAATAAAATACAAAAAGAGGACTGGGGATGTGGCTCAGTGGTTAAGAGTCCCTGGGTTCTATCCTGGGTACCAAAAAAAAAAAAAAGAGAAAAGAAATAGTTGAGGTAAATCTGACAAAAGATGTGCAAGACACTAAAAATTATAAAACATTGCTGAGAGGAATTAAAGATGACTTAAAAAATACAGTTAAACCTTGTTAATGGATCAAAAAACTCATTAAGATCTTACTTCTTCCCAAATAATGTGAAGAATTAACACAGTTAATATCTCAAGATATCAGCAATCTGATTGTAAAATTCATTTGGAAATGCAAAGAACCTATCCAAACTAACTTTGATAAAGATCACCAAAGGGGCTGGGGAGGTAGCTCAGCTGGTAGAGTGCTTGCCTTGCAAGCACAAGGCCCTGAGTTTGATTCCCAGTACTGTAAAAAAAAAAAAGATCACCAAAGTTAGAGACCTAATGCTGTCTGATGTTGGGACTTTATAGTTTCTGCGTTAAGTCAGATAAATCAGTGACGCATGTTTATAAATAGGTACAACTGATTTTTTTCTTTTCTCTTTTTTTTTTTTGCTATTATTTTTTCCATTTTTTTAAATTGGCACATTAAAATAGAAAGGATGGTCTTTTCAACAAATGGGTCCTGAAACAATACAATTAAATGTAGATAAACACAGCTTCCACAACTTGGTGAGACCCTGTCTCTAAAAGAGTGAGCTGGGCATAGTGGACTGGGGACATGGTTCACTGGTTGAGCGCTGCTGGGTTCAATCACTGGCACAAAATAAATTGAAAAAGAAATAAATAAATAAAGAGTGGAGGCTGCAACTCTGGTAGTGCTTGCGTAGCATGCACAGAGCTTGGGTTCAGTTCCTACTACCCCCATCCCCACCGACATACAAAGGGATTTCTTGAACTATGTTCATGCATGTTTCACAGTGATAGCACTTTGACCTCATGTTCATGCTTATGAACTAGTTATGTTCATTTATTTTTCCCCTAGAAGTTTGAGAAATAAAAGTTTGTAGTGCTATGCTTCAGAATTTTAGTGAATTTTTGTTAGGTGAGGAATATTGTGTACTGAATCATACAGTCCAACTCTTTTAAGTTTCTAGTTTTTATTAGGTCTCTCTGATTTTCTCTTCTGTTTCCTTTACAGGTTGGGAAGGAAAAAATGCTGAAAGTGAAGATTGTGAAGATTCATCCTTTGGAGAAAGTAGACGAAGAAGCCACTGACAAGAAATCCGACAGTGCTTGTGATTCTCCATCAAGTGACAAAGAGAATTCCAGTCAGATCGCCCAGGACCATCAGAAGAAGGAGGCAGTAGTAAAAGAGGATGAAGGACGGAGGGATAGTATCAGTATGTATGACGCCAGCTTTCCAGGAGACCCTGTCTTTTTTATTGTTGTTTTCTTTTTTTCGTCTTATTTTTTTGTGGGGGTGGGGTTCTTTTTTTTTTTTTGGAACTGGGGAGTCGAATCTAGGGCTTCGTGAATGCGAGGCAGATGCTTTGCCACCGAACTACATCCCAGCCCCTGTCATTTTATTATACACAAATCTTTTTAGAGTTCTCCAACAATAAATATGTAATTGTAAAAGCTGGGTGCAGTTTCCAGCGTCTGGGGAGGCTGAGGCAGGCAGATTGAGAGTTCCAGTCAACCTTAGTAAAAGCAAGGTGCTAAGCAACTCAGTGAGACCCTATCTCTAAATAAAATACAAAATAGGGCTGGGGATGTGGCTCAGTGGTTGAGTGTCCCTGAGTTCAATCCCTGGTACAAAAAAAAAAAATAATTGTTTTTATATAAATATGATGTTCATTTATGATTCAGAAGACAAACAAAAAATTCAATGAATTAAGATTTAAATCTCCCTAAATAATACCATTGGGAAGTCAATTTCCGCTAGTTGCTAAGTGCTCATTCCTAACTACTCAAAAAGGCAAAGTGTGCTTTTCTTTACTTTTTTTTTTTTTTGATATATAACATTGTAAATATAATTAAAACAAGTGAGATGTACACTTAAAAATGGTAAAATAAGAAAATTTAATGTTACATATATTTTACCACAGTAAAAATGTGCATAAAAATTGACCAATATTTAGGGATGCTGAAGGAGCTGATAAATATTAGAAAATTTAATCTGTGTTTTAGAGGGTTTTTTTTTGTTTGTTTAGAATGTGCATGACAGTAAAGTGTATTTTGACATTATAGAGACATGGAATATGACATTCTAATTAGGATCCCATTCTTACGATTTTACAGTTGTACATAATGTGTAGTTAACATTGGTTGTTTGTTCAAATATGAACGTAGGAAATTTATGTTCGGTTCACTGTACTGTCTTTCCTAATCCCACCCCCCACTTCCCTTGATACCCTTTTGTCTAATCCAGTATACTTCTGTTCTTTCCTCTCCCCCCCCCTTACTGTGTGTTAGCATCCGAATATCAGAGAGAACAATTGGCCTTTGGGTTTTGGGATTGGCTTATTTCACTTAGCATGATATCCTTTACTCTTAAAGTTGAAAATATGTACATATATGTAATTATGGGATTAAAGTAGGCGGGGCAAATTTTATTCCAACCCTTACTGCTCTTCACAGTGCAAACCAGTGTGGTGATTTAAAGTCCTTCCTTCTGTCCTTTTTTCTGTAATATAAGTTGCTCATATGGGAACTGCTAGAATTCTGAAACACTACAATGTCTAAAAATAAGTTTAGATACCTGGAGGCTCTAACAATAATGTTTTGAAAGTTGAAGAATTGGAACATTGCCCCTGGGAAAATTATTCAACCTCAGGTCTTTATTTTTAAAAATTATATAAATAAGGAATTTAACTGGACTATGTTTCTTTTGTTTCCAAAAGCATATGTATAAGGTAGTGTAATTTAATCTGTGACTGTCAGATTAAATAATTTTGCCATATTATTTAACTCTTCCAGATATTGGATTAGAATGTTGTTACCTTTGGATTGTCATATTGTCATTCTGGTTTTTGTCCCCAGATGTTTTAGATATATACAGATGATTTTAGAGGTACTTCCTTCTTTATAGTCTAAAGGAAGTAGTTGTAGTTGCAACTAGCCTACCCTACTTGTTGACATTTCAGTGTTGTTTTCTGGTCTGTATTATAAATGCTCATGTTTATGTTTTCTAGTTTCTCTCTCTCTCTCTCTCTCTCTCTCTCTCCCTTTTTTTTTTCTTTCATGGTGCTGGGGATTGAACCCAGGGCCTTGTGCTTGACAGGCAAGCACTCTACAAACTGAGCTGTATCCCCAGCTCCAGGTTTTTCTCTTTTTGATACTGGAGTTTTATAATATGAGCATTAGTTACAATCCTCTGAGGTTGCTAAATGGGAAGGAATTGGCTGATGATGTGACCCTTTTAGAATCAGATCATTGGCATACCGGTGATATATCACACTTATTTTATGCCTGAAGCATTGTGTACCAGGAACTCTAAATTTTAGGCTTTGACTTTTTTCTTTTTTCTTTTTTTTTTGGCAGTACTGGAGATTGAACCCAGAGCTTTATGCACGCTAGGCAAGTGCTCTACCACTGAGCCACATCTCCAACTGTTGACTTTTTTATTGTGTTTTGCGCCTTAATTTTTGGGAGCTAATGTCATTTGCTACTATCCAGCTAAGGAATTAATGTTTTTCAGGCTAAGCAATCAAAGTTTTGATATAGTGTGAATGCTTTCTGGGAAATTATTTTAGAATTTCCACAGATATGATAGACAAATTCTCATACCAATAATATTTTCTCATCAGATGACATGACTTCTACTTATGGGGAAAAAATGAATGTTTTGGCCGGAACTGTCTGAACTTGGTGTCCTTCCTTGTCTTCCTCCCTCCTTCCTTCCCTCTGGGGAAGGGGCCTTATGTGTGCTAGACATGTGCCCTGTGCCACTCAGCTATATCCCTAGCCCTAGCTCTGTGTTCTTAATGTCATTATGAATTTCCCTTCTCCTGCATAGCAGGAGGGTTTCTCTTTCTTTCTCTTGGTCCAGACACTTGTGTTTTGAAATGCATTTGTTCTTACTTTTTCCAGGAGTTGGGTTAACTTTTATTCTACCCTGAGTGTTTTCTACTTACTCTTATTAATAAAGTTCTTAACTTATTAATAAAGTCCCATTTTCTTAAAAAGCAAAAAGCAAAAACGAAACACATCTCCCTTGATCTTCTTGTTTTCTCTCCTATTCATTCAAGCCAGTGTTCTTTTTTTTAAAAAAGCATATTTATTCAGCTTGTTAATGCTCACAAATCTACAGTTTGGAGATTTTTTTTGAGGGAATGGTTTGCTACAAAACTTTTAGATTCTATCAAATCAAAGTTCTTGAAAATGTTATTTCTACTTTTTGATCATCAGTTTATTCCTCATTCCATTCCTTGTGGCCTAACTTGTGTCATTTTATGCCTAGAATAAGGTTACAGGCAATCTCTTTTGTTGTTATTGGGTATTGAACCCAGGGCATTTTACCACTGAGCTATATCCCAGCCCTTTTATGTATAATTTTGAGACAGGGTCTCTCTTAAGTTGCTAAAGGCCTTGCTAAATTACTGAGGCTGGCCTTGAATTTGCAATCCTCCTGCTTCAGTTGCTAGGATTATAGGCATGTGCCACCATGCCCAGCTACAGGTGACTTCTTGATTGCAAATCTGGAGATTGCTTCTTGGTCTGGTTTACATTTCTGTTACATTTGACACTGATAGTTGCTCTCATCTTATACTCTATTTTATACACTGTCTTCTAGTTCCTCCGTTATTCTATTTCTTTACTTTTTTTTTTTTTTCCCTGCCATTCCTTGAATTTTTTTCCCACAGGGTTCTACATTTATCTTTTTAATTTTTCATTCTACATACTGTTATATGTCATTGATGCCCAGTTTAAACTCTGATCTGTAGGTAGGCTGGTAATTCCCAAGCCTAGGTCAGACTTTTAAAGTAACTCCAGGCCTGATCTTCAACTTGTATATCCCACAGGCCACTCCAGTGCAGCTAAAGCTAAATCGATCATTTCACTTTTGTCTCCTCAAGGCAAGTAAACAAGAATCCTGCTATTCTTTCCTTATTTTGTTACTTAAGTTAATGACACCACCATGTACTTGGTCCCTAAGTCAGAAAACTTGGAAACTTTTAACATTCTTGCCTGTTATTAACACCAAGTCCATCTCCAAAATGCCTCTGGGCTCTTTCATTTTTTATTTCATTTGTATTAA
The DNA here is from genome assembly GCF_902686455.1 of Sciurus vulgaris. Taxonomy (NCBI): domain Eukaryota; kingdom Metazoa; phylum Chordata; class Mammalia; order Rodentia; family Sciuridae; genus Sciurus; species Sciurus vulgaris. The sequence goes on along the minus strand of NC_136479.1, from coordinate 35,180,637 downwards.
TTCAGATATTTGACACAATCTTCTGATTTCCTTATTTTCAGCCTCACATTCTCATTTTAGTCATCTTGTAACTGCTGAAATTGTTTTCTTTTTCTTTGAGCTGGGTGTAGTTGCTCATGCCTGAAATCCAAGCTACTTGGGAGGCTGTGGCAGGAGAATTACAAGTTGAAGGCCAGCCTTGGCAAGTTGGCAAAACCCTGTCTCAAAATGGAAATGAAGGGCTGGGAATGTAGCTCTGTGGTAGAGCACTCCTGAATTCAGTCCCCAAAACTTCCAAAACAAAAATCAAAAAGCCTAAAACTTTGACTTCCTAGTGCTCACAAGTCAATTATAGCCTCCTTAAATGGTGTATGAATCCCTTTAAAATCTAGACTCAGTTTACCTCTAGTCTGATTTTTACTGTACTGTATGTTTATTCATCCATACGTCATTGTTTATAATCTCTGAACAAGTCATATTATAGATTTTTCATGCCAACCTTCCAGACTGTTTTCTCTATTCTCTCATTGTGTGTGTGTGTGTGTGTGTGTGTGTGTGTGTGTGTGTGTGTGTATAACCAATCTCTATTATAGAATTTAATTAGTATTGTAACATTATAATTATTTACTCCCTTTGTAGACTTTAAATCCTTGAGGTTAAGGAGATGATTCATCTTTGGGCCATATCACCCAGTGTTTGGTGCAGAGTAGGTGTTCAGTAAGATTATTGTTCATGAATGAATGAATAGAATTTAAAAAACAAGATTTTTCATGAGTTTTTGTTGATTTGACTAGATGACAGAGCACGTAGATCTCCACGAAAACTTCCTACTTCATTAAAAAAAGGAGAAAGAAAATGGGCTCCTCCAAAATTTCTGCCTCACAAATATGATGTGAAACTACAAAACGAAGATAAGGTTAGTTGGCACTTTACATTAAATCTCTTTACATGTGATAGATGTTGTTTAAGAAACTATTATAGGGTTGGTTTTCTTGGAGAAAATGTGCTAAAGAAACATGTAAATGAATATCTTTGTATAATGCATTTTAAGTGGTGTCCAGTCTTAGTAATTATGGCTTTAAGTTAAATTATATTTTTATCTCTAGGAGATACCTTGCATTTTGTTTGTTTACAGAAATTATAAGGATATAAGAATATATTTGAGCTTCTCAGTTTGGAAATTGACTCTGTTCCGAGTAGTTTTAGACTTTCTGAGGAGATAGCTTTTTCCTATTATATAATAGATCTATTTGTAATATAATTAAGCACAGAAGTTGAGTCAGTTCTAATTAGTACCATATAAGAAATCTTGTAAAACTATAAGTTAATAACCTGCAACAGTAAATATCCTTAAAATAGTACCACCTTTTATTACTTTTATTAATTCTGTGATGCTCTGATTTTTTTTTTTGGTATGGAGGATTGAACCCAAGGGTTCTTTACCATTGAGCTACATCCCCAGCTCTTTTTATTTTTTGGTTTTGAAACAAGGCCTCATTTAGCTGCTTAGGGTCTTGCTAAGTTGCTGAGGCTAGCCTTGAACTTGTGACCCTCTTGTCTCAGCCTCCCGAGCTGGGATTATAGGTGTGTACCATAGCATCTAACTCATTGTATTTATATATAAAATATATATGATAAAATATAATATGTATGTATATATGTCTGTGTGTGTGTGTGGTGTGTGTGTGCTGCTAGGGGTTGGACCCAGGGCCTCACACGTGCAATCCAAGTACTCTACCTCTGAGTCACACTTGCCCCAGCCCTAGTTTTTATGATTTTTAGTGTGTCTAGAACCAGGACTTTATTTGTGGAACTGGGGATTGAACCCAGGGTGCTCTACCACTGAGCTGTATCCCCAGCCCCTGTGGATTGAATGCTGGGGCACTGAACCACATCCCTACCCTTTTTATGTTACATTTTGAGACAGGGTCTCAACCTCCTAAGCCACCAGAATTACTAGCATGTACCACCACACCCAGCAAAAGGGTTGTGTGTGTGTGTGTTTCTTTGGTTTTTTGTTGTTGTTGTTGTTTGTTTGTTTGTTTTTGACCTGGGGATCAAACCTAGGGCTTCACACATGCAAGGCAAGCACTTTACCACTCAGCTACATCCCAGCCCCCAGCCCTTTTTAATTTGTATTTTGAGATAGAGTCTCATTAAGTTGCGTAGGCTGGCCTGGAACTTGAGATCCTTCTGCCTCAGCCTCCCCAGTCTCTGGAATTACAGGCGTGTGCCACCTGCCTGGGCTGTAATCCAGTTCTTTTGCCTCTTTGTTTATATTGTTTTTTCCCACCTCAAAATATTGACAACGAATTAGAACAAAAACTTAAAAAAAGAAAATTGGACAAGTCTCATGCTGTTCTGACTCCTTCATGGTATAATTAGTGATCTGCAGACATGACTAGATTATTAGGATTTCTTTATGTTTGAAAGTTAAATGTTGTTAATTATAATTTTTCACTAAGTTTCTTGCATCTTATTCAGCAGATACTTAGTTAAAACATTCCAGAGTCTCAACCACTTCTCTGTCATTTGTGTTTTGATTGATGAGTATAAATTGATTTGCTCAAAGGTAGCAAATATTGGTAATTGGAAGATAGAAAATGCAAATTAGAAAAAAATGATCTCTGATCTCATACTCGGATAATTGGTGACTATAGATCTGATTAATGATGGTTAACTTTTTTTTTTGGCGGTGCTGGGGATCGAAACCAGGGCCTTATGCTTGCGAGGCAAGCACTCGACCAACTGAGCTATATCCCCAGCCCGATGGTTAACACTTAAGTGTCTTGAAAATAGGAATATTCTCTATGTATGTATTTAAAATTCACTGTTTGGTCAGGATCTGTTGTCATTAATGTTTCTTCCAGAATGTTGTTCTTATAGTATGTGGGATAGTCAGTAGGGGGTGCTTGTTAAATATGCAGATTCCTGACTCTACCTCCAGAGCTTCTCCTGGCTCATTTGTGGAGAGGCCCAGTTGCTTTTTAATAGCATCCTAGGTGATTCGGGTGAATTTGCCGTGAAACTTTTAATTTTTTCAAGGCTGCAACATTTCCATTATGTATTTGTATTTTAATTTAAAGAATGAGTCCCAGCTGTTGCAGTGGCACATGCCTATAAGCCCAGTGGTTCCGGAGGCTGGGGTAGGAGGATTATGAAAGCCAGCCTCAAAGCCAGCCTCAGCAATTTAGCGAGGCCCTAAGCAACTCAGCACGACCCTGTCTCTAAGTAAAACATAAAAAGGGCTGGGGGATGTGAACGGTGGTTTAGTGCCTCTGGGTTCAATCCCCAGTTCCAAAGGGGGAAAAAAAAAAAAAGAGTTCCATATTGATCAACTTTGTGTAATAATCCATCTCCTCCCTCGCTTTTCTCTCCCTCTCTCTCTCTCTTTCTCTCTTTCTCTCTTTCTCTCTCTCTCTCTTTCTCTCTCTCTCTCTCTCTCTCTTTCTCTCCACTCCCCCTCCCCGCCTCCTGGGGATCAAACCCAGGGCCTTATTTATACTGGGCAAGTGCTCTACCACTGAGCCGTATCCCCAGCCCCATCCCGAGTTTTTTGGCATAATAAGTAGTTGAAAATGACTTTGTTTACTTGCTAACGTAAATTCTTAACTAGAGGAATTACTGTTTTAAAGGGTACACATATTTTTAGGTCATATTGACAAATTGCCTTGGGATATCTTTTAAAGTGACTTTTTTGTCTCTAAATGTTATTCTGCTTTTTCTTCTAATTTATAACCTTATTTCATAGATGGAATTGTGTTTTCTGGAAAGGATGTAAATTTTTGTTCTCATTGGTTAATTGCCTGTTATCCCAGTGGTGAGTTACTTGTATTTGTTCATCTAGATCATCAGCAATGTGCCAGCAGATAGCTTGATTCGCACAGAGCGCCCACCAAATAAGGAGATACTTCGATACTTTATACGGCATAATGCCTTACGTGCTGGTACTGGTGAAAATGCACCTTGGGTGGTAGAAGATGAATTGGTGAAGAAATATTCCCTGCCTAGCAAGTTCAGTGACTTTTTACTTGATCCATATAAGGTAAGGTCACTATTAATTTTTGGATAGCAGAATAAAGCACTGATAGATGAGTTTATTTTCTCTGGTGGCTCCAGTAAGATTAGATTTATAGCAGATTTTTGAATTTTCTTTCTTACTTTATTCTTTTGGTACTGAGGATTGAATTCAGGGGCACTATATCACTGAGCCACATCTCCAGCCCTTTTATCATTTTGAGAAAAGGTGTCACTAAGTTGCTGAAGGTAGCCTCAAACCTACCATTTTTCTCCTGCCTCAGCTGGTGTTACAGATGTGCACCAGGACTCCTGGTTAGATTTTGAATTCTAACATCAGATCATGAATTTGAAAGTTTTCCAGATATATGTTTCATTTAGGTTGTGATAATGGGGCTAGAGGGGAGGCCACATAGAAGAGATCCCCTAATTTATTTTTTGCTATATTTGCATAATTGAAAAAGCAGTAACTATATAGCATGTATTCTTTTTTTTTTCTTACATCCTTTTTAGATAAAAACTACTTTGTGAACTGATTCTTAAAATGAAAACTGGTTTTGTATGTCAGGCAAGAAGATCAATTATTACTGGCAGCCTTGGGGGAAAAAAAACCTGGAAGGTGTATTACTTTGTGTGATATGTTAGTAGTAAACCTAGCATCTCTTTCTTCAGAATGATATTTTTCTCCCTCAAATCATCTCATTTTATCTTCAGAGCACTTTTATGAAGTCGTTTGGTCTATGTATTATTTTACAGATGGAGAATCTGAAGCCCAGTCTAATTATAAGTGGATAACAAGAGCCCAGACTTTGGCCTAGGATTTCTGATTGTCTTTTCTGTCTCAGAGTTCCTCCAGTTAGATTTGGGGGGTAGGGCTGTGCTGGGGAGCAAACACAGAGCCTCTTAGATGCTAGGCAGGTGCTCCATCACTGAGCTGCATCCCCAGCCCAAGATTCTTTTTTTTTATGTAAATATTTGAGAGTACTCATGTTTCTTTTGTTGGTAAATTTAACTCACCAGCATACTGGTGGATATTTTCATTTTGGTCTTTAGATAAGAATAGGATTAGGACAGGTTGGGAGTCTATCCCACTGGCAGAGTGTGTGTGTAGTATTCTTGAGGCGTTGGGTTTAATCCTCAGCACCAAAAACAAAATGTTAACAATGTCAGACTTTTGGATTTCTTCCCTCCCCTCTCTTTTTTCTGGTAGTTGTGGAGATTGAACCCAGGGACTAGCACATGCTAGACAAGTACTCTGCCCCTGAGCTACCTCCCCTTTCTTTCTTTCTTTTTTAAATACCTTTATTTTATTTATTTTTATTTTTATGCGGTGCTGAGGATCATCCCAGTGCCTCACTTGTGCTAAGTGCTCTACCACTGAGCCACAACCCCGGCCCTCCCCCTTTTAATTATGAAAACTTAAGGACACTTGAAGTCATAACTAAATAACCTTAATTGTCTTACATTAATTATGCTGATACAAGTATACTGAAAATTAATTTTATTTCTCTAGAACTTTGGTAAAGATTTTCTCCTGGGCTGGGGCTGTAGGTCAATGGTAGAGCACTTGCCTAGAATGCATGAGACTCTGAGTCAATTCCCAGCAACACACACACACAAAACTTCCTCCCATAGTTCAGTATTTAGCAGGTGTTATTCTTGACCAGCATAGTTGAACATTATCATCTATCATGCCTCTTACATTTTTAAATTTTCTTCTAAAGACAGATTTATGAATTGGCTTATTCTAGATAAGGATGAAATTTTCCATGAACGATAAGCCTAATTTTTTTCTTAAATATTTGTATTTATTAAGGGGAAATTAGAGTTCAGTGTCATTTTATTGCCATAGATGATATAGCTCTCTCTGGTTATCACACAGAATTAACTATGTGAAAATCCTTGTATAAATTCACCACTGAAAGGAATTTAGACCTTGGATAATTTGAATCCTTAAAATCTTACAGCTTTTAAAAAATCTTACAGCTATATTTTTCTGTATTTTAAAAATATATTTAGTGATTGAAGTATATGAATAACATGGAGAGATCACTATTTATGAGTAGGAGGTCTTCTGTTTTATTAAGAGAAAAAAAACTGATTTCACATTATGTTGGAACCAGAGGTTAGAATTCCGTTTACTTACATCCCAAGGAAATTTCTGAAGATTATCGCTATTCTCAACAATTTTAGCGAGGGTGTAAATCACTAGTTTCATGAAATTTAGCTGTAATTCAGTTTGCAATTAGGATGTGCATGCTTGCTTATATTAAGCTACTGTAAAAAGGCAGTAATTCTACTTAAAAATTGAGACTCATAAAATACCAGTCTATAAAATCAAGGGCGTATACACATCTTTATTATCTTTTCTCTACCTTAAGCAGTAGTTTCTTACTCTCCCATGTTCATTGTTTGACATTTCACTTATTGTCTCCTATGTTTTGCATATAAACTGTTTTTCCTTTCTTAAATTAGTTTTCTTAAAGGGCCTCTGACATCTCACCAGGGTAGAACAGAGTTGTGAACCCAGATAAGTAGATCATGAAACAGTGTTTTGGATTCTCTCTTCATTTAAAGGAAGTTTACAATAATATAATGCAAATTAAAACTAATCTCATAAGATCCACCCTTCCCAAAGGCATTTGAAATTTTCCCTGTCTCTTCTTTGATTTTCACAGAATTTAATTTTCTACCAAGCTGCTGTCTATAGCTGCTAGAGAGCAAGTTGTGTCCTGGAAAGACGATCCAAGTACTGAGTTACAGCTTTAGGAAAGGATCAGTGGGAGAGAGCTCAGGTTGAAGAGGGCAAACAGGGATTTTGGAGTGTTATCTGAGTGGGGCCTAGTGTGATGATGATGAGGGTGTGTGTGGTCTGTAGAAACCCTTTCTAGAATATACATTTTAGTAAGAACTGACTTACTCATTTTGTATCTTGTGAGTTTAGCATAGTGCTTTGCATATAATGGGCCTATGGCCGTTTAATTCATTTCTTGAAGAAGTCATTGGTTAAGAAAAATGCCCCTGGCATTTGGTTTTTGGAATAGCTAAGTTTTTATAGGCCTAATGACTTGGAGGAATGATTTATAAAGCAGTGGATGGTGAAATAATATGTCTTCTGCTCTCTTAAGCAGCTCATTTCCCTCTTGTTAAATCTGTACAGCAGACCGGGTTTTTTCTTAGTTTTTCCATAATATTTGAACTCTGGCTTTGTAATGATGGGTGCTAATAGGGTGCTTTGGGTAGAGACATAAGAAGGAAATAACACTTAAAACATCTGGAAAAAAATTTTTTTGATGATTTTTGGTCACATAAATATTAGTGATAAATGATTACATTTATAGGAGATGTGATTATAAGATTTTTTTAAAAAACAGATATTTGGAAACTTCTTTAGCATTTTTCTTACTACATTTAAAACATTTTATTTTGAAATACTTTCATAAGAAATTGTTTGAATACTATTAAATACTTATATTTAATAAGTATTTAAATAGTATTTAAATAGTATTTAAATACTATTAAATACTTTCATAAGAAATTGTTTAAATACTATTAAAGAATTTCCATGTATTCAATAACTTCTTGAATATTAGAACCTTTACCATAATTTATTATAACCCAGTAAAGTACAACTCTAGATGCCCTCTTTTAAAATGCCTGATTATGTATTCCTTTTTGTGTGTATGTGGGTTTACTGGGGATGTAACCCAGGGGCAATTTACCACTGAGCCACATCCCCAGACCTTTTTATTGGTTATTTTGAGACAGGGTCCCACTAAATTGCTTAGGGCCTGACTCAGTTGCTAAGACTGGCCTTGAACTTGTGCTCCTTCTGCCTCAGCCTCCTGAGTCACTGAGATTGTAGGCACACACCACCAAGCCCAGCCTGAATATGTATTTTTTAAAAATTTTTTATATGTATTTTTTTAAAACAAGGATATTTCTAATGTAACTGTAGTAATCAAAATCAGGAAATTAATTTTGAAACAACACTACAATCTGCAGTTATAACTCAGATTTTGCCAGTTGTCTAATAAAAACCTCCTTTTTTTTTTTTTTTTTTTTTTTTTTTTAAATACTGGACATTGAACCCAGGGGCAGTTAACCACTGAGCCACACACATCCCCAGTACTTTTTTAATATTTTACTTTTGAGACAAGATCTTGGCTAAGGTGTTGCTAACTTGCTGAGGCTGTCTTTGAACTCACAGTCCTTCTGCCTCAGCTTCCCGAGCTGCTGGAATTACAGGCATGCACCTTGTCACCTGGCTGGTATGGAATTTAACCCAGGACCCCACTCACTGAACTGCATCCCTGGCCCTTTTTATTTTATTTTGAGACAGGGTCTCACTAAGTTGTCTGGGCTGGCCTTACCAAACTTGAAATCCTCCTGCTTCAGCCTTGTGAGTAGCTGGGGTTATAGGTGTACACCACCCTATCCAGCTAGCCTTGGCATTTTTTTTTTTTTTTTTTTTTCCTGGTGGTGCTGGGGATTGAACCCAGTACCTTTTTCATGCTAGGCAAGCACTCTACCAACTGAGCTATATTCCCAGCCCCTACCCTGGCATTTTTGAGTAACACAAACTAGTTATTTTATAGGATGCGCTTTGATTTGGAATTGTTTCCTTAGTAGATTCAGGTTAGGAATGCCACAGAATTTATATCAAATCGGAAGATACATAATTTTAATTTGTCTCATTACTAGTGCATTTTAAAATATAATTCTCACTTGTCCCAATAACAAACTTTAAGTAAATTCCTCACTCTAAGATCTCTCTCCCTTCCTTCCTTCCTTTTTTTTTGACAGTGTCTTGCTGAGTTGCTGAGGCTGGCCCCAAACTTGTAACCTTCTTGCCTCTGGGATTATGGGTGTAGGTCACTGCACCGGGCTAAGATTTTTCTTAAATTTTTGCCTTTAAAGTTTACTCATGAGTTAGAGACAAAGGCAGAAGTACTTTTAAAAAAATTACAGGGACTGGGGATATAGTTCAGTGACAAAGTGCTTTCCTAGCATGCTTTAAGACTGGGTTCAAATCCCAGGACTATAAAAAATAAATTAAAGTATATTATTTTCAAAACCCTTTAAAAATACTTCAGAGTAACACTTTTAGAAAATTTGCTGACAGATGCATAGAGAGATTGAGATTGCCCTCAGACCCTGAACACGAGAAGAACGAAGAATCAGGTATAGATTGTCAAAGTTTTCTAATTTTCAGATTTTGCATATTAGATAAATTTAGCATCCTAAATGTTACAAATGGTTTCTTCACTTTTTATTTTATTTTTACTGATAAACATGGTATTTATGATGGTGGCAAGTTCCAGGTGACAGGACAGATATAGGATTGTGTGTACTCTTATTTTTCTTTCCACCTACCCCATTGCTGAGAACACTCGTAAGTATGTTTGCTTGTTTGGAAATAGGAAGTGCCTTTACCAAAAATTTTAATCCTACCAATCTGGGTATCCATTCTTCTCTCTGCCATTATACTAATCTAAGAGGCAAATCATGCTGAGTGGGGCACAGGGGAGACCCTTAGCACATAAGTGGTTTTATGCTTTTTCAGATCCCCCTGAGTCCAGCCAGTGCCGGCTCCCAATGGGCTGTGACTACCCAGCATGCCCCATGCTGAGATGATCCAGTTACTGAAGGACTGCTCACGCCCGGAGCCGGCCTATTGGGAGGGGGTTGGGTGAGTTCATTTCTTTCATTTTTCAGAAATAAAATTTTATGGTGTGGCTTGTCAAAAAAAAACACCACACTTTATAAATAAGAATGGGTGGCTGTGTACCCTCTCATAACATACCACCCCTGTGTACCACCTTGTATTATTGCTTTATAATAGTTATGCTTCTGAGTAGACGTTAAAGAAATTTATTCTAAATTTGAATGTTTTTAAGTAAGAAAAAATACAATCCATAAATTAAAAAATGACCCAGTTAGGGCTGGGGATATAGCTCAGTTGGTAGAGTGCTTGCCTTGCAAGCACAAAGCCCTGGGTTCAGTCCCTAGCACTGCCAAAAAAAAAAAAGAAGAAAGAAAAGAAATGACCCAGTTAAAATAAATCCTACCTAAAAGATGCCTATTTAAAATGCCAGAAACAAAAGTCTCATATTATTCTCCTTTTCAATGGTATATTTATTTTAGGATAAACTTTAAGCAATAGCTTGTTATTCTGAGCATTAGAAAACATTGCCAATCTATATGGTTCTGCCGTGGATATTTTCCAAGACTTCCTGAAGAGGATGGTTTGCTTTTGGGAGATAGCATGTTTGTTTTCAGTTCCTGACCAGGTAGTGATGGATCTTTGTCTGTGATTTGGAGGATATTTTGTGATATGATTGTTCCCTTTATCTTTTTTTTTTTTTTGGTACCAGGGGTTGAACTCAGGGGCACTCAACCACTGACCCACATCCCCAGCCCTTTCTTATATTTTATTTAGAGACAGGGTCTCACTGAGTTGCTTAGGGCCCCACTAAGTTGCTGAGGCTGGCTTTGAACTCTTGATCCTCCTGCCTCAGTGTCCCTAGCTGCTGAGATTATAGGCATACACCACCGTGCCCGACCTAATTGCTCTCTTTAAAGTACTGATAGTATTATTTTCCAAGAGGAGAATGAGATGTGAAATAATTTACCTTTCTTTTGCTTATTTATTTTTTTTAACATTTTCAAATTTGTCTTGGGGAGCTAGGACAGGGAAATTCTGTATTGGGGGTTTCATGGGTAAAGTGTGTGTTCTGTTAAGCACTATACCTCTTTGTCAGCCTATCCCAAGGATTATTGGGAAACAAAACATCCAGGGTTTTTTTTTGCTGTTGGTGGTGGGGTGATACCAGGGGTTGAACTCAGGAGCACTCAACCACGGAGCCACATCCCTAGCCCTTTTTTTATTTTATTTAGAGACAGGGTCTCACTGAGTTGCTTAGCACCTCACGAAGTTGCTGAGGCTGGATTTGAACTCAGGATTCTCCTGCCTCAACCTCCCCAGCCACTGGGATTACAGGCAGTGTACCACCACACCCATCTTAACATCCAGTTTTTAAAAGGGAACAGAAGCAGCCAGTCAGTGTAATTCTTAGAAGGCAGATTGGCTTTTACATTTAGGAAACTTAGGCCGAAGGGAGATTTGTTAAGGAGAGCTTACTCACCCAGAGCATACCATGCTTCTCCAGAAGTCTTGTGTCTCTTTGAGTTTGTTTCTCTGATGATTCTGCCTTTAATGTTTCAGTCTTTTTGTTCTGTGTTTTGTTTTGTGGTGTGTTGTTAGGGCCTGAATCCAGGGCCTCAAACATGAGAGGCAAGTGCTCTGCTATGGAGCTCCACCCCAGCCCTAGTGCCTCATTGGCGTTGTAGCACAGCTTATTGAATCTTACTACATTTGTTGCCTTACTCCTAACAGCGTGTTCTTCAGTGCTCTCTATTTTGCCTTAGCTCTTTCCCTGAAGCCTTTTGTAGTGACTCCTAATTTCATATTCTGTAGTCTTTGGCTGTTTTTTCTTTTTGCCTGCTGTCTTCTTTTATACTAGCTTATCCTACCCACTGTCTCCAGGTTGATTCTTTGCTTGGTGCTTTTCTCAGGTTAGACCTATTAAAAACCCTGAAGTTTCCGGATTTTGTGGTTTTGTATTCCTCCTTGTGGCAGTCGAAGTCAGGTATTCTGGAGGTTATCCAGTCTTCTATTCTCTACACATTTTTCTGAAATAGGCTATAGTTTTGTATTGCTTGGTTATTTTGTTCAGTTTGTGTTTTAGTTGTAATTTTTTTCTTTGAAATTACATTCCTTAAATCATTAAAATCGTAAGTTTTTTAAGTACAGATTTATTTATTTATTTATTTTTGGCACTGGGGTGCTTTACCACTGAATTGTATCCCCCATCCTTTTTATTTATTATTTTGAGATGGTCTTGCTAAGTTGCTGGTACTGACCTGGAACTTACGATTATCCTGCCTCAGCCTCCAGTCACTAGGATTATAGATGTGTGTGTCTGGGTGAAGTATACTTTTAATTAGAGAAACAGTGGTACTGTGACAAATGGAAGGGGTTCTAACCTATTAACTAATACTGTGTGATGGATGTGGAGGGGTGGGAGGAGCTAGGAGAAGCTGTGTTTCTAGGAGAGAGGGAAGGCAAGTGGGCGAAGGGATGTACTGTGAACTGGGGGCCGTGGGGGCCCCATTGGAAGTTCCTGGTGGTAGAATTGGAGTGAGGCTCTTTGTGTATTTTATCCTAGCCATGTTAAAACTACGCTCAGAGTGAATAAAATGAGAACCAGTCAGGGTTATGGTTTTTCCAAGTAAATATAATAGAAGACAAGAGACGAGGGAATTGCACATTTATATTAAAATTGATTAAATGACTGACTGGAATTTAAACTGGATAAAGAAGGACAAGCAGAGCCAGGTGCATCTGTAGTGCCAGCTACTCAGGAAGCTGAGGCAGGAGCCTGGACAGCATTAGTAGACCCCTGTCTTAAAAGGACAAGAGATTGAGGGTAGTGAAAATGTGATGAAATAAATGAATTTAAAGTTATAGGAGATTGGAGGACTGTGGGGTTGGGGTGCTAGAGTTCAAAAATTTGAGTAATAGAGGCTGTTCAAAGAGAAAATTATATGAAATTAGTGAGAATTTAGATAGCTCATAGTTAATGTATTCATGGAAATGAGTTATTCAGTAACAGGGAGAAGACAGAGAGGAGTTTGAGAAATAGGAGCCAAGTTCAGGAGGTTTCCTTATCTATGAGCAGTGTTTGTTTTATTATACTTATTATTAATAAGTAATTATTAATAAGAAAATATGCCTGAATATAGACAAAATATTTAAGTAGTATACATCTTAAAAGCATACATGCCCTGATCTAGAACAAAAGTTTAAAGCTTTAAATCCAGTCCTACTTCAGTAGCAGTTCTGTTCTTTTGTATGTGCTGGGAATCAAACCCTAGGCCTTTGGGCATGCTAGGCCAATACTTTACCAATGTGCTACACCCCCAGCCCAAGAGCAATGCTTTTAAAATTACTCAAAATATTGCTATTTTTTTTAGTTATTCCTTGTCTGGGGTCTATGGATGATGGTCTCTCTGAAATTGTATGCATAGTTTTTGTGTGTTGTTTCCAGGGAAAAGGTTCATAGATTTCTTTAAAATATTTCAGAAATTAAATACCCACAGCTACACACTCAAACAGAGCTACTTATATAACAAATGTGTAATATCAGGGATCGATTATATCGATCAGTGATGTAGTATTGCCTGATATGTGTGAAGCCTTGTGTTCAATCCTTGACACATAAGTAAGCAAGTAAACAAACAAACAAACACAAACAGTTTAATTTCAAGAGTGTAGACTTTTTGTGTGATAACTGGGACATGAACCCTGGTGGGTAAGTACTCTACCACTGAGCTGCACTTTTAGCCTCAGAGTATAGATTTTGAAGTCTGGGTATCAAGAGATACTCGTTTTGATATGGCAAAAACATTAGCTAACAGTCATGTCTTTGCTTTTTCAGGGACAGTGTCTATGAAGAGAAGTAAATATGTAGCTTTACTTGAATACCTAGGGATGAGGGTCTTTATAATATATTGCTTTTTTAGTTTTTTGTTTGTTTGTTTGTTTGTTTGTTTGTTTTTGTTTTTTTTTTTTTTGCTTTTTTAGTTTTTAAAATTAATTTTTTCCTCATTCTTAACTTCTAGTACATGACTCTCAACCCTTCAGCTAAGAGGAAGAATACTGGATCCCCAGATAGGAAGCCCTCAAAGAAATCCAAGGCAGACAATTCTTCTCTGAATTCCCCACTAAATCCCAAGTTGTGGTGTCATGTACACTTGAAAAAATCGTTGAATGGCTCACCACTCAAAGTGAAGAACTCAAAGAATTCTAGATCTCCAGAAGAACATCTGGAAGAAATGATGAAGATGATGTCACCCAACAAATTACATGCCAACTTTCACATTCCTAAAAAAGGCCCACCTTCTAAGAAACCAGGGAAGCACAGTGACAAACCTTTGAAGGCAAAGGGCAGGAGCAAAGGCATCTTGAATGGACAGAAATCCACAGGGAATGCCAAATCTCCCAAAAAGGGTTTAAAGACTCCTAAAACCAAAATGAAACAGATGACTTTGTTGGATATGGCCAAAGGCACTCAGAAGATGACACGAGCTCCCCGGAATTCTGGGGCCACACCTAGGTCCTCCAGTAAACCTCATAAACACTTGCCTCCTGCTGCCCTGCATCTCATTGCCTATTACAAAGAAAACAAAGACAGGGAGGACAAGAAGAGTGCCCTATCCTGTGTTATTTCCAAAACAGCTCGTCTTCTCTCCAGTGAAGATAGAGCCCGTCTCCCAGAAGAATTGAGAACTATTGTTCAAAAGCGCTATGAGCTTCTAGAGCATAGGAAGAGGTGGGCCTCTATGTCTGAAGAGCAACGGAAAGAATATTTGAAGAAGAAACGGCAGGAACTAAAAGAAAAGTTGAAGGAAAAAGCCAAAGAAAGGAGAGAGAAGGAAATGCTTGAGAAATTAGAAAAGCAGAAGCGATATGAGGACCAAGAGTTAAATGGCAAAAGTCTTCCAACATTTAGGTTGGTGGATACCCCTGAAGGGCTGCCCAACACTCTCTTTGGGGATGTGGCCCTGGTGGTGGAGTTCTTGAGCTGTTATTCTGGGCTTCTCTTACCAGATGCTCAGTATCCTATCACTGCTGTGTCCCTAATGGAAGCCTTGAGTGCAGATAAGGGTGGCTTCTTATACCTGAACAGAGTTCTGGTCATCCTGCTGCAGACCTTACTGCAAGATGAAATAGCAGAAGACTATGGTGAGTTGGGAATGAAGCTGTCGGAAATCCCACTCACTCTGCATTCTGTTTCAGAGCTGGTTCGGCTCTGCTTGCGCAGATCAGATGCCCAGGAGGAAAGCGAGGGCTCAGACACAGATGACAATAAAGACTCAGCACCATTTGAGGACAATGAGGTACAAGATGAGTTCTTGGAGAAGCTGGAAACCTCTGAGTTTTTTGAGCTATCATCAGAGGAGAAGCTGCGGATCTTGACAGCACTGTGCCACCGGATTCTCATGACGTACTCAGTGCAAGACCACATGGAGACAAGACAGCAGATGTCTGCAGAGTTGTGGAAGGAACGGCTTGCTGTGTTGAAGGAGGAAAATGACAAGAAGAGAGCAGAGAAACAGAAGCGGAAAGAAATGGAAGCCAGAAATAAAGAAAATGGAAAAGAGGAAAATGGGTTAGGAAAAACTGATAGGAAAAAAGAAATTGTGAAGTTCGAACCCCAAGTTGATATGGAAGCTGAAGACATGATCAGTGCTGTGAAGAGCAGAAGGCTGCTTGCTATGCAAGCTAAGAGGGAACGGGAAATCCAGGAAAGAGAAATGAAAGGTAAAATTCTATACTAACAGGGAAGGCCTTTAGGAGGTAATAAAAGAAAGGAAGTTGGCAGAGAAATGGGAAGTCTCTGTCGTGACTATGTGCTTGTTCTGTATGTGACAACCCAGCACCAGCTAGGTATGTAATGTGATATTATATGAGTGTGTGGTATGTGTGTGTCTGTGTTGCTGGGTACTAAAACCAGGGTTTGCACGTGCCAGGCAAAGCACTCTGCCACTGAGCTGTAGCCCTCAACCTAGATAGATGTATAATACTGTAGAATGAGTGTTCAGCCTGGAATTCTGCAGTTAATGATCAATTAATGTGATGTTGGCATCTTTTCTGACTTTGGTAAATGCCCAAACCCACAAATAGACATACTGAAAATAGCAGATTGCTCTTTGGAATTGGTGACCTTGGTTTGAATCCTCCTAGTTTTGCTATATTCCTTGGGCAAGTTATTTATCCATGCCTCACTCTTCTCATATATTTGGTAAGATTGAAGCCCTTAGCACAGTTGCCAACTTAGATAATAATCTTTCCTTTATTAATGTTCAAGAATTGAAAAATCTTGGACTTTAATGGCACCATCAAATCTGAATTTTAAGAAAAAAACCTTATCAAATAATTCTCACACCATATAATTCACTCCTTTATCATATACCATTCATTGTTGTGAAATATATTTACAGATATGCCTAGCCATTGCCACAGTCATGATTTTTTTCACTTCAGGAAGACACCCGACTCCCCTTACCTTATTGTCACCCCATTCACCCATCTTCCCCAGCTGTAAGTGGCCACCAGTCTACTTTCTTTATATATAAATTTGCCTGTTCTAGATGTTTCCTATAAATGGAATTGTTTTCATCAGCTTTGTGTTCCTGAGACCAAAAGAGTTGACAGGAACAACTTAGAAGAGGAAAAGCTTATTTTGGCCCACAGTTTCAGGCGTCCAATACCTGATTGGCCAGCTCCACAGCTCTGGGCCCAAGATGAGACACCATCATGGTGGAAGAATATGGCAAACAAAGGCAGCTCAGGACACAGCAACCAAGAAGCAGAGAAAGCTCTACTTACTAGGGATAGTATCACCCCTGGTGACACACTTCCTCCCACCATAGCCTGCCTGCCTACAGTTATCACCCAGTTAGTTCATGTCAGTGGATTAATCCACTGATTAGGTTACAACTCTCCTTACGTAAGCATTTCATCACTGAACCTTTCTGGATTGTCTTTCACATGAGATTTTGGGGGCCACCTCATATCTAAACCATAACAATAATCATATAATAAATTTGTACTTCTGTGACTTTGTTTCCCCTCCTCACGTAGCTTGATTTGGAAGCTCACCCTTGCTGTCGCATGTATAGCACTATGCTAGCCGGGTGCCTTGGTGCATGTCTGTGCTCTCACTACTTAAGAGGCTGAGGCAGGAGGAGAGGATCGCAAACTCAAGGCTAGCTTAACTTAGTAAGACCTTGTCTGAGAATAATAAAAATGACCACAGACATAGCTTAGTGGTAGAGCACTTCTGGGTTCAATTCCCAGTACTGTAAACAGACAGAAAAACATGCCTCATGAAAGGAGCCACTCATAAGACCATCTCTTTCTTCTCCAGGAGGTCAGTGGACATTTTAGGTTGTTTCAACCTTTGGGTATTATGAGTGATACTGTTTTCAATATTAGGACAACAGTTTTTCTATAGACGTGTTTTATTTCTTTTGGGTACATATTTAGGAATGGAATTGCTGTGGAACTGCCAGGCTATTTATCAAGGTGGCTGCATGATTTTATCTTCCCACCAGTGGTGTCTGAAGGTTCTGATTTCTCTACTTCCTCACTAACCCTTGTTATTTTGTCTTTATGGTTATAGCCATCCAGGTGGGAGTGAATTGATCTCTCATTATTTTGATTTGCATTTCCTTCATGACTAGTTATGTTCCTATTGGCTATTTGTGTATCTTTGAAGAAATGTTAATTCATATCTTTTGCCCATTATTAAATTGAGTTATTTGTGGAGGTGGTGGCACATGCTTGTAATCCCAGCTACTTGGGAGGCAGAGGCAAAAGGATTACAAATTCAAGGGCAGCCCAGCAACTAAGCAAGATCCCAACTAAAAATAAATAAAAAGGGCTGGGGGTGTAACTCAGTGGTAAAGTGCCCCTAGGTTCAATCCCCTATACTACTCCATGCCAAGAAAGTTCTTTTAATTATTAAGTTGTAAGACTTAACATATTCTAGAATACAACTCCCTTATTAAACACTATGTGTAAAATATTTTTGCCCAATTTGTGAGTTGTCTTTTCACTTTCTTGATAGTGTCCTTTGAGGCATAAATGTTTTTAATTTTGGTGAGGTCCAGTTTTTAAAATATATTTTTCTTTTGTTGCTCATGGATATGATGTTATATCTTGAGAATCCATTTCTGAATCCAAGATTGTAAAGATTTATCCCCGTGTTTTCTTCTAAAAGTCTGTTAGTTGTATGTCATTATTTATTTATTTTCTTGGTGGGGGATGAGACCCAGGGTCTCTGGCACACTGAGTGCAAGCATTCTAGCTCTACTGCTGAGCCACACCGTCAGTTCTCGCTGCCTCTTTTTATCATTTCCCCTTCTATTGACTGCTAATAGCAGTCAATAGGTCAAGATAAATTTGTTAAAGGTAACGAATTCCATGTTTCATTGTATTTTACTTTGGTTTTTCAGTGCCTGAGATCAAACCTAGGGCCTGGAACATGTTAGGCAGGCACTGTACCAACACCCCCAACTCTTCCACATTAGTTTATGTAAATAGAATTTGTCTTAAGTTTTAAAAGTAACATCTGTTGACAGATGGATTTTCCACATTCTTACCATATTATGGATGTGATCAGTAGAGGATCCAGGGTTAAAGATTCTGGCATTGTAAATAGCAGTGTTCTGTACTGTTTGGTAGCAATTTGTGTCAGGGAAGAACTTAAAAAGACAAAATGACAGGGTTTTTTTTGTTGATGGTGGTGAAAGAAATTTCTATTGGAATAAAATAAGTTGTTGTAATGAATAAACTGAGTGAATCAATTAAAATTTTTCCATCATTTACAGCAGTGACTTGCCAAATAATTAGAAAAATGTTATTCAACATACAACGTTGTCATTTTTTGGTGGTAGTGTGTGTGTACGGGTGCAATGCTGGGGATTGAACCAAGGCCTTTTGTGTCCAGAGCGAGCACCTGACACTAATTATAATTGTCTACACAGGTTTCTGTGTCCTGACTTTCTCAGTTTGTTTTTTCTTGTCAAGGATATTAAGCTGAATTACTGTCCCAGTTCCTCAGGACTGAAATATGTTTTATTTTGAAATGGTTATTTTATTAATTACATTTATCCTGATTTTTGACAGTGGTAGGTGAGACTTCATGAAAATTTGAGGAATATGGGAAGACCAAATAGAAATTGTTGTCTTACATGCCATTTCGTAGATGAGAATTCAGAGAGGGAAACAGGTTCTTTGAGCATCTACTTTCTTTTTCTTTTTCCTTCTTTCTTTCTTTCTTTCTTTTTTTTTTTTTTGTACCAAGAATTAAACCCAGGGGCTCAACCACTGAACCACATCCTCAGCCTTTTTTTTATGTATTTTATTTTATTTAGAGACAGGGACTTGCTGAGTTGCTAAGGGCCTCTCTAAATTGCTGAGGCTGGCTTTGAACTGGCAGTCCTTCTGACTTAGCCTGCACACCTCTGGGATTACCATTGTGTGCCTCCACACCAGGCTGAGCATCTACTTCTAATGGGCACTTTTTTCTTTTTCTTTTAAATTCTTTTTTGTTGTTGTCAATGAACTTTATTTATTTATATGTGGTGCTGAGAATCAAACCCTGTGCCTCATACTTGCTAAGCAAGCGCTCTACCACTGAGCCACAATCCCAGCCCCTAACTGGCGCTTTTTTATCTTTACCAGTGAAACTAGAACGTGAAGCTGAGGAAGAACGAATCCGGAAGCACAAGGCAGCTGCTGAGAAGGCTTTCCAGGAAGGAATTGCCAAGGCAAAACTAGTTATGCGGAGGACTCCTATTGGTACTGATCGAAACCATAATAGGTAAGTTACTAAATTTGATTTTTGTTATCTTACAGGGCTATTCTTTTGTTATTAGTTATGACGCTATCTGAAGCACTAAAAATAGGTAACCTTTCCTGTTCAGTTTTCCAGTTTCCATTGAAAACACAGTTGCTTATCATACGTTTTTTGACTATTAACTGTGCCAAATACTAGGGTTACAAAGTTATATAAGACATTGCCCAGGGCTGGGGATGTGGCTTAGTGGTAAAGTGTTTGCCTAACATTCAGGAGGCCCTGTGTTTGTTCCCAGCATTTCCCAAAAAAAAGAAAAAGAAAGAGACTTTTTCTAGCTCTTGAAGGTATTAAAAATATAAAACTGAAATGAGGGTGAAATATAATCCAGACTTCCTTATAGTTAGTTGAATACACAACATACACTCACACTTATAATTTTCCAGCAGTACTAGGGATTGGACCCAGGGCCTCACAAATGCTAGGCAAGCACTCTACCACTGAGCTACAGTTCTCAACCTGGTAACATATTTAAAATACATGCATTGTGTGGAACCTGAAGATAGAGAAGTATTAGAAGTTATAAAGATTATAGACATTTAGTCAGTCTCAAATTCCAGGAAATTTTGGTATCCTCTGTTTTACCAGTTTAATCTATCTGCAGTTCTGAGCAAAGGTTCTGTCAACTGTGGTTTCAAATGCTTAGTCAACTTTTCAACATTAAAATCATCCAATCCTGATGTATTCATTATCTTATTAACACTTCACTCTGATTTGTAGATACTGGCTCTTCTCAGATGAAGTTCCTGGATTGTTCATTGAGAAAGGCTGGGTACATGACAGCATTGACTACCGATTCAACCATCGCCGCAAAGACCGGGCAGACTCTCCTGATGAGGATTACTGTCCCCGAAGTAAGCCTGTCTACTCTAGATACCCCTCTGATTGTGAGAGGATTGTGTCCTAATGAACCCCATCATAGATTGAAAGGATTGTATGTTGAAAATGCAGTGAACGCACCTAACCTCCCAGGCATCCAGCTTAGCAGCATGGCACATCAGTGTTCCCTCCCATGGTTGTGTGGCTACTACCTTTTCCATTTCCATTTCCATTTGTCGCCTTCTTTTAAAAAATCTATAAGTATTTCATGGTGAGTGTCATGAATGCCATAGAGAGAAGCAAAGGAATTAACCATTTTTATTACCAGTTTGGTCCTCACTGTTGTGAGAGGATAGAGAGCTTCAACTTAGGATATTTGGGTAGTAAATTTTATAGGCACAGTTTTCAAACTTTGTCCCTTGTAAACTTCTTTGTAGGTGCTTCAGGGGTTAGCATGGAGGTTAGGGAACCAAGAAAGCAACGTTGTATCTTCTATCCTATCCCAGCAGTTTGGGAGGCAGAGGCAGGAGAATTTTAAGTTTGAGACCAATCTCAACAATTTATTGAAGTCCTGAGCATTTTAGTGAAGCCCTTTCTCAAAATAAAAAATAAAACAGGCTGGAGATGTGACTCAGTGGTTAAGTGCCCTTAGCTTCAATTCCTATTACCTAAAAATGTAAATAAATGTCTCCTCTTTGCTTTTAAAATTATTTATTCAATATTTTTGGAGCTTCTCATCTATAGAGCAATTTTTACTGTGTGGGGGGTGCAGCTGCAAACAAGACAGATAAGGTCTGGAATGTCATATAAAATTCTGGTAAAGAGAAACGGCAAATACATAAAAAATAAGTGACTGGAAGTGGGCAAAAGTTGGCACCTGTAATCCCAGGTACTTGGCAGGCTGAAACCAGGAGGGTCATTTGAGCCATGTTGTTCGGGTGCAGCCTGGGCAATACAGCAAGACCCTATCTCTTTAAAAACAAAACTAAAAAACAAAGTGAAAAGGGTCATGAGGGGGCACGACAGTCCTCCTCATCTCGGCACTGGTTATGTGAGTGGGTTTGTAAAATAAACCCAGGTGTACTTTTCTGAATATGTATTTTCATATTCTTTCTTGAAGTATACCTATTGAATATATTTAAAGAAAAATTAAATTTTTCTTTTTAAGTTTTTTTTTTTTTATATATAATAACATGACATATCTATGTACAACATGGCTGGGACAGTTGAAGGAACTATACAACGATGTTCAGCATTTTCCCCTTTCCACATGGACTTTAGATTAAGAATGACAGCATGAGGAAATGAAGCAAGAGACACAAAAAAATTATATACAATTACAAGTGACAGTCAAGGAGTTTGGGGTCCAGGGAATTCAGGGATCCTGCTCTCTCCCTTCCTTCCTCACCAACCTTTTCCTATCAGTCTGAATAACAACCAGAAAACTTAGCAGCCAGTCAGGAGAGCAGTATATACCCACCTCACTCCCATGTACACATCAGCAAGTTCACCAGTTATTCTCAACAGGCCACATGTTTGGCATATTAGAATTTGTGAGGTGAAAGGGCAAGAGAGGATTACAGAATCCTGCTTACTTGAACAGTTAAGTCTCAGCCTGACCCTCTTGGTCACAACTAGCAGGTTGCATTCAGTAAGATTCAGGCTAAGCTATTAATAACCAGATTGAACAAGCTGGTCACCATAACCCTTCCACCTGTTTCTGAATCAGCACTGCTACCTCTCCTTTATCACATAAAAGTTGGGTTTCTGAACTCCAGGAAGGTCAATTTTAGTCTTCCTGCCTTAACCACTTTTCCCAGTTCCCGCCAAGGTGAATCATCTCCTAAGAAGCTGCTGCGCCAGCCCTGCAGTAGAACTAAGTCCTGGGGGAGGGGCTAGCTCAGTTTATCCCTTTTTCTTTCCCTAATAATGCACCTGGCATCTAATTACATCTAAAAACATGGGTCTCCAAATGGGCTTGACTGAACATGTTTCCTCAGGCCCATCAGCTCTGCTGCCAGAGCAGCATTTAAGCAGGTAAGGCCCAGAGTAGGCAGGAAAAGTGGGTGGAATAGAGGTAAAAATCTTCCCTGGCTAGCTTCTTCTTTTTTTTTTTTTTTTCCTTGACCCTCAAGATCATGATACCTATAAAGTTCTGTTGCCTGAATAAAGACCTCAAATCTCAAACTTCCTTTTCATGTAGCCCTGAATAGTTCCCCTCTGTAGTATTTTCCCAGTAATACAAAGCAGAGGTTCACCCATGGGCCTTTCTCACTTTTAGTTTTATGATGAACTAGCATAAAGTTTTTCTGCTGGCAGATGCAGAATTTTAGAATCAGAATCAAACTTATACATATTTAACTCTACAGATGAGGAAACAAATGCAGAGAGGCTAAATGACATTACCAAGTTATGTAACAGTACTTCCAAGACTGAGTGAAACTAGAACCCAAATATCTCTGACTCCTGAACCAGTGCTCTTAGATCTTCTATTCAACAAAACTTTCAAAAGTGACATGCTGGAAGAGAGAGAGTAGGTGCCCATTTTCCATCAATAATGTTCATCATCAATGTTTACATTATTTGCAAGCCAGGGCAAACTGTAAGAGATACTAAATAAAGGAGGTAAAGTGGGCACTGTAGTTTTAGGCAAGCAAATCAGTTTTCCTTTTTGAGGGTTCTCTAAACCTTCCATAATGAAAACATGAAGCAATAGCAGCCTAAGGGACAAAACACTTAGAAGCACAGAAAACACGTCTCATTCAATCTACCTTTCCCAACTATATCAGGTTAGTCTTGGGATGTTAAAACTGCCACGTTATTCCCAAGGCTCAGCCTAACTAATGTGGAGACATTCTCTTTCAAAAAAGGAGAAATCATATCTCCCCAGTTTCTCACAAAAGAAAGTTTGCAGCATTTCCAATCCTAGTCTTTCCTGTTTCTGGGCCCCTACGTGGGCTACAGTGAGGGTATGGAAGTCTGAAACAAAGAAAGAAACTCAGAGCCCTCTTCAACCTACATTACCTTTCAGTAACCCCCAGCAGAATCTCAAGTCTTTCCTAGCTAGCAAGCTGAGAAGATCTGACTAGGTGCCCATTCCATCCCTGCCTACAATATGTAAAGTCCAGAGGGTGAGGAAGGGGAAGAGGGGGACCCAGGTTACCCCGCAAGCTTGCTGGTGACGAGTGAGGACTTTCTCTGGGGCAGATCCTGTGGGGTGGGGATGTGGTCACCAGTCACCAGGTTCTTGTCTGGTCCTGCACTTGGCAGCTGCTTATTCTTCGTCTTGGCTTTGGCCATGTTGTAGTCTCCTGAGTCAAAGTACTTTTGCCCTTTCTGGAGTCTCTTCATGAGGAAGTCAGAGCCTCCAGGCTTTTGTCCTCGGCTTGGACATTTGGCCTTTAGCTTGCCTCCTCAGCCCTCTCAGGGAGAATACCTGCTTTCTCTTGTGTGTCCTGCTTCTCCTCGCCGGTTCCCACCGCAGGGTTTTCTTCTTCTAGTTTCTGGGACATGACGGGACCGGGACTGTGGAGTGTAGGGGACCCGGAAAGTCAACCGGAGAAGGGAAGGGGGAGGGGAAACGGGGACAACCTGCGCTGCTGCTTCAGCTCCTGTCACTATGTCTTTTTAAGTTTTGAGAATGAGATGCTAGGGTCAGAGCAGGTCTTCTCAACTTCCAAGTTACTAACATTTTGAGCCAGAGAATTCTTTGTAGTGGAAACTGTTCTGTCCTTGTTTATGTGATATTTAGGGTTATTGTATATCCCCAAACTTCAAATGTAAAGTGTTTTCATGTTAAATTATGTTAAATGTAGATTGTCACCTTGTCAAAAAATCTAGTTTTTGTAGACTTTATAAATACCTAGCTGAGGTTACAGTTAGATTAGCAGTTAACTACAGAGTCAGGGTCTTCAGAGATGGAAGACATTACTGGAAGAGGGTCTGTTTTATAATGTATTTCAAAAGCCAAATGACAGCCTGACTTGGTAGCACCTGCCATCCTGTAATTCCAGCTACTTGGGAGGACAGCAGAATAGAAATCAGCTTGGGTTAAACCTTAACGTCAGGGCTCGAAAATCAGGTCTATGTAGTTAAATAGATCCCTGAGAGAGGATTGGGCTCCAAATCCCTTTATTTGTAAGGTGTGTTTTCTTTTATTTTGATTTTTATGTTCCTGGAGATTGAACCCACTCTACCACTGAACTATCCCCACTCTACCACTGAACTATCCCCAGCACCCCTGCTCGGGTCTCACTAAGTTGCCCAGGCTGACCTCTAGCATGCCATCATCCTGCCTCAGCCTCCTGAATAGTTGGGATTATGGGTGTGGAACAATGTACCTGGCCTGGTAGATGGTCTCATTTAGTGTTTTCAAGTTCCAGAATGATAGTATCTGTTCAGAATTACCCAGCCATAAAGACTTCACAGGGTTACATAGAATTTCATGGAAGTTGCTGCAGGTTGAGGGGAAGGGAAGGGGACAGAGGGAGAGAACCAATTATAGCATTAAGTCAGAACTAAAATATTGTAGTGTTCTAAAACGGACTTTGATAAATAGACATAAACTATATCTATATTAAGGTTATGAAAGGTATATATAAACTTATTTATGAAAAAGTTAGTGGTTATTATTTGACATTTGAAGTCTCCAAGGTCAAGTCTGTAGTATTTTCTATATTTTGATTGTCTCCCCTTCATCTTCATCTCAGGTGTCTTTGCTCATAACATCATTGACAAGGAATAATCATTTTTTCATTTCCTTCCTTTTTCTTTTTCTTTTTCTTTTTTTTGGGGGGCAGTACCGGCGTTCAAAGCCAGGGCTCACTCATGTGAGCCAAGTGTTCTTATCACTGAGCTATGTTCCCAATCCAAGGATTCTTTATTTGCTTTGATATAAAGTTATTTAGTCATCCCTCTATTCTTAGTTATAGTACTTATAGTTATAGTTATAGTACTCTTAAAATTTAAACTGTTCAACTATAGAGAGTAAATACGGGTACTTCTCAACTTACAATGGGGTTATGTTTCCATAAACTTACTGGAAATTGAAAATATTATATGTTGAAAATCATTTAAGGGCTGGAGTTGTAGTTCAGGGGCAGAGCACTTGCCTAGCAATGGAGGCACTGGTTTACATCCTGAGCACCACATAAAAATAAATAAGTAAAATAAAGGTATTATGTCCATCTACAACTAAAAAAAAATATTTTGAAAAATGCATTTAATACAACTATCCTTACCAAACAGCATGGCTTAGCAGCATCGTAGCATATTGTAAACTATCATTGCTCACCCTTATGATTATGTGGCTTGTTGACTACCCAGCATTGCAGTAGAATGTTGTATTGGATATTGTAGACCCAGGAAAAGTTAAAAATTTGAAGTATAGTTTCTAATGATGTGATGTTGTATATCACTTTGCTATCATCATAAAATGAAAAACTCGTAAATTGTACCATCATAATTTAGAGACCATCTGACTCAGATAATGTATTATTATTCAGATAATGATATTCAAAAGAAATGTTGTTGGGCTTGGTGTAGGTTATTTAGACTTGAAACTAGGAATTAGGTATTTACTATGTTTAACTTAATGTTTACATTTTTCTTAGGTAAGAAAACAAACTTAGGCAAGAACGCAACCATCAACACACAGCATGGATCAGCAGTAGAAACTGCTGTGGAGACCACCATCCCCAAGCAGGGACAGAACCTATGGTAATGTGAGCATTCATCTGGTTGCTCTTTTTTTTTTTCTCTTTCCCCAAATGTTAAGAAAATATTTAATATAATGAAATCTATTGAGGACATTTCATGTTACTTTGAATTCTTGTATATTAAAACTCACTGTTTCATAAGCAGATTTGATTTTTTTGATAAGCAGATATTTGTATTTCTCAAGGTTTGGAATTTGATTTTCCCTCTATAATGTAACTTTGCATATTATATCATAGATCTTATGTAACAGTGGAGATGCTCTTAAATCGGGGAACAGAAGTAGTTAGGATATTCCTGAGTTAAATGTTATTAATTCATTCAAGTTTATTAATTTGGTAATTATTTATACTTTACATAAACTGTATAAATTAAATTTAAAATGAATTCATTGATTAAATTTTATTAATTGAAGAATAGAAATTGTATACATAGCCAGTGTACACAGTTGGGCACAGTTGCACTTTTTTTTTTTTTTTAGCAAGAAGCTAGGTTCTTCTTCAACTCTGGGAGGGTTACCCCTTTTTGTTGCAGGGGGTGGCAGTTCTACCAGCGATTGAACTCAGGGGCACTTGACCACTGAGCCACATCCCCAGCCCTACTTTTGTATTTTATTGAGAGACAGGGTCACTGAATTGCTTAGTGTCTCACTTGTGCTGAGGCTGGGCTTAGAACTCGAAATTGGGAAGGTCCCTTTTAATTGCTTTAACTGCATTAGCTGTGATCAGCTACGATTCAGTGACCTTTCATCTTTTAGGTATAGGTTTACTTTTTGAAGGTATGTGTGCAGATGTTCCTATTAACTTTTAAAATTTGTCTTGTTTTACAGTACTAAAGAAACACTGGTTCCAGTGTCCTCCTGAAGCTGACTTTAAGCATCATGGAAACAGTGAATTATTTATTCTGATTGTAGATGTTAGACTGAACAGGTTTAGGATTTTGTTTTTCCAGCTCCCATCATCAGCCCTTGATCCCTTCTTGTTTGACTGATTGCTTTTCAGAGCTATAAGATCTCTTTCACCTCTACAGGTTTTTATGTGATAGTCAGAAGGAACTGGATGAGTTGCTAAACTGCCTTCATCCTCAGGGAATAAGAGAAAGCCAACTTAAAGAGAGACTAGAAAAGAGGTAAGGATTTTTATCTTGCTTCTCACATCATCTCTTCAATAGTAGATATAAATAACTGAGGAATGTTATGGTTTTTGCTTGTAAGCTATTAAAGTAAAAATTTAAAAATTCCTATAACCCTTTGATATCCATATTTCTTGGTACATCATGCTTATCTTGAAAAATATACCTTTAAATCATCTATAATACAGGTTAACAGTATTTCTTATTGAATAATGCATGCCCCATATCAAGCTGTGAGCCTCATTATAATTAGGCAGTCTTGCAAATGCAGTATCTGATGGGTTGGTCTTTAAGTGTTCTGTTAAACCGGGTGTGGTAGCATACCCCTCTAATCCCATCAACTCTAGAGGCTGAGGATTGCATGTTTGAGGCCAGCCTCTGCAACTTAGCAAGGCTCTCAGCAATTTAACAAAACCCTGTCTCAAAGTAAAAAGGGCTAGGGTTGTAGCTCTGTGACAAAGCACAGGAGTTCAATCCCCAGTACAAAGAAAAAAAAGAAACCGTGTTTGTCAAAATTGACCATAGCAGTGGCGGGGTCGGCGGGGGGAATAACAGAATGAATCAAAAACTATTACCCTAGGCAAATGTGTGATTACACAAATGGTATGCTTCTACTTCATGTACAAACAGAGAAACAAGATGTATCCCATTTGTTTACAATAAAAATAAATTAAAAAAAAAAAAAAGATTGACCATAGGCCAAAAGTTTCGGAATGTAAATGCCCATCATGTGGATAAGCAAAATGTGGTATTTCTGAATGATGGGATATTATTTAGTCACAAGAAAGTAATGAAGTATTGATACAACATGGATGAACCTACGAAATATAAGGTTTAAATGAAAGAAGCCACATATAAAATATCAGATATTTTATGGTTTCATTTATATGAAACATCCAGGATGGGCAGCTACATAGAAAGTAAATTCCTGGTTGCCAGAGGATGAGTAGGGAGGATTGGGAATAGCAAGCTTCTAACATGTACGCGTCTCTAGGGTGTTGGAAATGTCTTAGAGCTTGGTAGTTGTGATGGTATCATAAGATAAAATCCCGTGAAACAGAACTTTTTAAAATGGTGAGTTTTATATTAATTATATCTTTTTAAAAAAATATGCCTCATCACACACATCTGTAATCTTAGATATTTGAGAGGCTGAGGCAGGAGAATCTAGGCTTGAGGCCAGCCTGGGCATGCTGGTAATACCTATCTCAAAATAAAAAGGAATGGGGTATAGCTCAGTGGTAGACTGCTTGCCCAGTATGCATGAGGCCCTGATTTTCACCCCCAGTGTGAGAAGCAAAACAAAATTAAAATCCAAAAGTCTTTTCTTGCTTTCAAAATAGCATCCACTTCATCTAGATTTTTCAGTGCCCTTTCTATTGTATTGCTGTTTCTGTCAAAGCCAGGACAATGGTTTTTGGCTTAAGGCTACCTCTAGTTTCTGACCACATATTTATTTTCATGACTGAATCTACGTTTTATTCAAGAGACAAGAAGAATACCATTTAGTACATACTCTATAGTATTGCCAGACTTATCGGACTGGTAATAGGTATATTATATTAACTATTCCATTGCTTAATATGTTCGTTAATTAAAACTGTACTGAAAATCGTGTGTTATCTTAATACAAATGTGTCTAGGCAATTTAAAGAAGACAAAGTGTTAGTATTCAGAACCACAAGGGGCTGGGGAGATAGCTCAGTCGGTAGAGTGCTTGCCTTGTAAGCACAAGGCCCTGGGTTCGATCCCCAGCACCAAAAAAAAAAAAAACAGAACCACAAAGGAATACAGATGTGTGATGTTCCTCCTTTTTGGTTAAGTTATCTTATAGGTATACGAGTAGATTGAGAGGACCTGCTTTGTTCATTAAATGCAAAGGGATCCAGTCCTATTCACAGTAAGAGGTTGTCAGGACTGAAGATGAAAGCTAGGTGTGGTGTGTACCTGTGATGCGCCATGATTGAGAACTAGGAAAGGCATTGTTCACCAGACACCAGAATTAGCCTACACAGAATAAAATAATTGTTTTTAGAATGAAGCAAGAATTAAGAAAAATTTGAAATTTTGTACACAAAACACAAGACTGATTACCACAATACACTTTTAAAAAACAAAATCTAAATGTTTTGCAGAAATAGAACATCTCACTCAAGTAATTGAAATTTAAAGAATATCTTCACATACTTTTTACTTCCCTTTTCCTTTGCCCCAACTCTTACAGGTATCAGGACATCATTCACTCTATTCATCTAGCTCGGAAACCAAATTTGGGTCTCAAATCCTGTGATGGCAACCAGGAGCTCTTAAACTTTCTCAGGAGCGATCTCATTGAAGTTGCAACAAGGTTACAGAAAGGAGGACTTGGATATGTAGAAGAAACATCGGAATTTGAAGCCCGGGTAAGCATATAAGAGAACACTTTGAAGGCTCTTTCCTAGGAAAATACAATTTGAAATTGCTCCTTGATACTGTAATTGACTTCCCGAGATAACCCTAGAACTAATCATGTGTTTGAGTTTGTCCTGAATGGAACCAAAAATTCTTCAAGTATATTATTTTTCCCTTTGTTATCTTTTGCTGGTATGCAGAAAAAACCTACTAGGCAGCTCAGAACCTTCGTTGGAAAAGAGCTTATCTACCAGAATGAAAACTGGCAGTCGAGCCATAGTCATATTGCATCATTTAATATTCCTTTCCCTGTGAGAGCTGTGCTTCAAATTATGAAATGTGTTTGTATATTCTGTTTTTGTCCATTCTTATCTGCAGTCAGCTGAGTCAAGCTGTGTTTAGTTGGGTACACTCATGCTTATTAAGTGGAGTATATTTTCAGGCCCATTTGCAGTCCTGACATTCACTGCTTAGAAGGAGCCTTAAGAGGCATAGGTTTCAAGAGACCCCTTGCCCACATTACATAGGTTCATGTACCAAAAGCTGAAAGAAGATTGGCAAAAACTACCGTTATTGTAAGATGCTTTTTACTGATTTTAAATCAAATGTCCACATAATTCCAGATACTAGTAATTGTTGGTCTTTTCAGATTTTAGTCAGCCTTCTATCCATGGGCTCCTCACTTGCATATTCAACCAACCACTGATCAAAAATATTTGGGAAAAATTGTGACTGTAGTGAACATGTGCAGATCTTTTTTTCCTTGTTATTACAGTTCCCTAAACAATAAATTCTAAGAGATATTTATGTAGCACTTATTGTAGTAGGTATTGTAAGTCATTTAGAGCTTAGTGTAATTATAGGGAAGGATATACAGGCTATGGAAATACCACTTTATATAAGGGATTTAAGCTTTCGTGGGTTAGTAGTATTGCTGTTGGGAGGTGTGTCTGATAGTATGGGATGTTTTTTGTTTTGTTTTGTTTTGTTTTGTTTTTTCCTTTTTTGAGATGGGGTCTCATGTTGACTAAGCTGGCCTTGAACTTGTGATTCTCATACCTTGTCCTTTATGACTAATTGGGATTATAGGCACATGCCATCACACCTGGCTTTTTGACTTGTATATTCTTTTAATTGTATACTTTTTGTGAACAGTTGCATCTTTTTCATTTTCTCTATAATTTATAAATGCCATTCATGTATTTTCATAGTCTGAATTTCAGTTTCTTTGTTATCAGAATTAACAAATTACATATAACATATATGTAAGTTTTTCCTTTTAATTAGTCTAGTGATGAATCTTTGGTACATTTCCTAGAAAATATTTAAAATATATTTGTGGTTCTAAATGATTCTTTGAAGAATCGTTGAACCCAATGGTTTTATTGTATTTTCCAGTACTGCACATTTATATGCACTTTTTTTCCCCATGTCAGGCAAGTAATATGGTGACGTCATAACAAGGTTTAGGGGGAGGCACATCACAGAACAGCATGAACGTTCAGTCATTACCTGGAAAGGATCTATACATGTACTTTTAAATTTTAACTAATGCTTATCAGTTGACTATACTGCTTAATCCAGACCTCTATCTTAGTGACATTGGGTTATACCTCTCTGTGGCTGTAAAGTGGAATTTTTAAATTCGTATGCCTTGTGTGACTGACAAGATAGTGAGTGGTATTTAAGAGCATGTTTTTATTTTTTGAAAAATTATTTGACTGATAACTTCTGAATTTTTATGATAGAGGTGACAATAACTTGTAGACATTAACTCAAAATATTTTCACTAAGCATCAAGTAGATCAGTTTCCAGTGTTTCACCAAAAATACCTTTGTCATTGAAAGACTGCCCCAGATTTAGTTTATTTAGATTTTTTTGTTTTTTTTTTTGTTTGTTTGTTTTTTTTCCGGGTACTGGGGATCGAACTCAGGGCCTTGTGCTTGTAAGGCAAGCACTCTACCAGCTGAGCTATCTCCCCAGCTCTATTTAGGTTTTTAATCAAGAAACCTAAAGCTGCCAATCAGAACTTCTAACTAGCATGAGATGACTAGGTTAAACCCTTACACTGTGAGTAAAAATAACTTTAAAAAGTTTTGACCTGTACATTCTAATCGAGGGGATCTGCTGGCCTCAGGCTAGAATATCATCCACACAGCACACAAACAAAATGAGTAGTAAGTGTCATAATACAAATGAGTAAAGAATGTCATATAAAACACATGTTATTGTACATTCAAGAGGAATAATGCCTAATTCTCATGGGCATACAGTGCAACAAGGGGCTCAGAAACAGATAGCGTTCACTAACCCATGAGGGAGAACCTAGCAAGAACAGCAGATGAAAGAGAGTCCTGTGCCCTGGAATGAAGTGGAGACTTCATGGACCAGGTGGTATCCAGGTCAGACCAGGAACATGAATGACTTGATGCCTATGGGGAGGGATCTGCAGGCTGAAGAGAACAAACAAACCAAGACAACCATCAAATTCTTCCTCCCCTGATTCCCAGAGTCCATAGGGAACATTTTGCAAACTGTCTGCAGGTGCTGCCTTGTAGGCGAGACCCCTCTCAGGTCTGCTTCAAAGGCTCAGGGTATTGGCAGATGCCAGCTCCAGGTAGGTGGAGGATCCCTGAGGGACTTCAGCTAGCTTTCTGTGCTGCAGGTTGATGTCCTCCAGCACCTGCCACCAGTGCCTCAGCTTTGTCAGCGACTTCTACACCAGCATGTATTACCATCACAGTTCACTCCTTAGTTCAGAGATGTCCTCTTTGATAATTAGCTCTGGTTTTT
Organism: Sciurus vulgaris; assembly: GCF_902686455.1. Taxonomy (NCBI): domain Eukaryota; kingdom Metazoa; phylum Chordata; class Mammalia; order Rodentia; family Sciuridae; genus Sciurus; species Sciurus vulgaris. The sequence goes on along the minus strand of NC_136479.1, from coordinate 35,148,300 downwards.
GGACAGACTGCTGCAATCTTTTTTGTAGGAAAAGAAAAAACAAAAAACTGTCTTGGAATATCCAGAAGTTTCTGGATACACCAATCAACACCAGGTTGACTTCTCATCAGTGCCATTGACTTAATCCTAACCCACAAAATAAGCAAAGCTAGCCTTGAATGATGACTCCAACTCCACCACGGCGCTATTAGAAGTTCTTATAGTGCCAGAGCTGCCTGAAGAAACAGCCTGGCCCAGGAGTCCCAGTGGCAGTTCCCCCCTCTCCCCGGAGAACATACCACCAGTGGGGCTGCCTTGTCTGGAATCTAAGAGCGTGATTTTGATGAAGTGATTTATCTCCTGATTTCTCATCCATAAATTAGTTATGATGCTTAAAGAACATCAAGCATATTACTTGACAATTAAGTACTAAGCCAGAAAGCCAGTAAATTTTGATTCTCCTCAGTTTGTCTTTGCGTTAAGACCATAGCTTATACTTGGTAGATGCTCAGTGTTACTAAATAAGTAGGTTCTGTAACTCCTTGAAGTAATCGAGGTTTCAGCATTCTGTGTATCCCATCATAGTAGGTGTAATCCACCTAGTGAACTAAGAAACAGGTGGTAAGTTATGTAATATGACCCTTTTGATATATTAGTCTGGGTTGATTTGAATTTAAATATGATTTTGTTCATTTTTCTTGCAACCTTCTCTCAATCTAGTTTTTAAATTATTTCTTGTAGGTCATTTCATTAGAGAAACTGAAGGATTTTGGTGAATGTGTCATTGCCCTTCAGGCCAGTGTCATAAAGAAATTTCTCCAAGGCTTCATGGCTCCCAAGCAAAGGAGAAGAAAACTCCAGAGTGAAGATTCAGCAAAAACTGAGGAAGTGGATGAAGAGAAAAAAATGGCAGAAGAAGCAAAGGTATTTAGTTATTAAAGATGTAGTTTTTGATTATGTGAAAGTGTATTATTTTAGTTGTAAATGGATACAATAGCCTTCATTTTATTCATTTTTTTATATGTAGCATGGAGAATGGAGCGCAGTGCCTCACATGCTAGGCAAGTGCTCCACCACTGAGCCACAGCTCAGCTCCTGTAATTTGGTTTTGAAATAGTCACACCTTATAGTTTTTAGCTACTTGTGACATTATCCTTTGAGTCTGTGTTCCTTTTTAAAAAATGACTGCTAAATTTGTGGTTTTTAAAGCTTTCTTCATCTGTGGATGATGGTCGGAGTGCACGTGTCCTCTCCCCCAAAATTGTGGTAAAGGTATATATAATGTGGAATTTCCCATTTTTATGCTGTAGTGTTAAGTGTATTCATGTTGTCATGCCAACATCCCCACCATCCATCCCTAAAACTTTTTCCATCTTGTCATAATGTCCTCGAGCTCATTCATGTTGTATATAGCATGTGACAGAATTCCCTTTATTGTTTTTAACTTAATTGTTCTTATCATTCATTTATATACGGTGCTGGAAATCAAACCCAGTGCCTCACACATGCTAGGCAAGTGCTCTGCCACTGAGCTGCATCCCAGCCCCATGTTGTTCTTTCTACTGATGAGCATGAAGTTGTCTTCCATTTCCCTTTATGAGAATACCTAGCAGTTCCATTTTTGTCTGTTTTGTGTATTAGATTTCTGATTAAGATAACCTTGTGAAGAAAATAATTTGAAAGAGAGGTTCCAGCTTATCCAGAGCAAAATACTTATCCCTAATTTTAGAGTTTCCTGGTTCCCTTTCCTTTTTTCACAAACATCTGATAAAGACATGCCTGTGCTCAGATAGTGAACTGAGACACAGTATTACCCTATGTACATGTATGATTACATGAACGTGTGAATCTATGTTGTATACAACCAGAGAAATGTACCTCATTTGTGTACAATGAATCAAAATGCAGTCTGTAAAAATTAAGAGGAAAAAAAAAACATGCCTGTGCTAACTCTAAAGGTGTCATGGAGATTTTAAAAACTAAATCTTTGCCTTCAAGGTACTCAGTTTGAGTGTGAGACTGAGAACAGGCAGGCAGTTAATGTTCCTTGACTTACTGGGATTTTAACCGCATCTTGATACACCCATCGTGAGGTAGAAGTAGTGTTGAATTAAAAGTGCACTGAATGTCCCTGACCCACTGCACTTGGTGGCTTGCACAGCACTCTAGAGCACAGCCTGCTCCCATTGTGAACGTGTGGCTGGCAGAGCCACTGTCCCTGCCCAGTGTCACGAGAGAACACCATTCTGTATTACTGATAGCCCAGAAAAGACCCATAGTTGAAGAACGGTCTCTACTAGCCCAGTATTGCTTTCACTCCATATTAATAGTCTGAACATTGTAAGCTGAACCCTCAAAAGTTGAGGGCGGTTTGTGCTGATGAGAAAGAGTAGTGCTCGGCCTGGCCTCTGAGGGATGCCCAAGGCCAGTTAGAGAAAACTCTCGAGAGATCACATAGAAGCTGGGGGCTGAAGAATGAGCAAGAATTAACCGTCATGGCAGGAGTACCAGAGGCCTTTTCAGACTGAATTAAAATCGGCCTCTCTCGCCACTGACAACTGAGTCTGGTTCTGTTCTTCCTGCTCATATGGATACTCTACTCTCCTTTCTAAAACACTTCAGGTATGTGTACATAGCAGTCATGTTGCCCCTGCTTTTCTTCTGAGACGACAGGAGTCTCCCTTGATGTTCCCATGCCCAAAGTCCCATTTTTCCTTGCCATTTCTTCTATAACAATTTCTTCTTACTGAGAACTAAGCAGTTTAGAAGTCCCATTAGCCTGTTTTCGAGTACTAAAGCCCATGATGCAGTAACCTTCTTAGCTTGTCAGGTGAGACTAGTTCTTAGCTTAAAAGGGGAAAAGTGAGCCCCCTTCTGCAGGTCCAGACACAGCGCAGAAATGGGAAGCTCAGTAGAGCCTCTTCTCAGTAGATCCTCTTGGAAAGTCAGTCAGATCTACCAAGTGGCTCAGCAGCCTTAACATGACCTTAGTTCCCCACCAAAGGTCAGCTTTACCCCAGCTCAGAAATTTTCCACTGTCCTTTGCTTTAAAAGTTTCCACTTAGCTAGGGCCAGGGCTTTTTCAGCTGGCACTAGGCTGTTGCATGAGTTTATGTCAGTCTCTAATCTGGGCTCCAGTTTCCTTATTTATAATAGTAGATTGTCTCTCAGATCCCTTTGTATAATCATGGATGATTTCAAATATTTAATGCTCTTTTTTTTTTTTTAATTAAATGAGAAAAATAATGTATAATTTGGCAAAATCCTGGGTTTTGTTTTGTTCTCTCTTTACTATGGTTGTATTTGCCCTGACAACCTGCTTGTTTTTTCATTTTATTTTAAGATTTTAAATTTACATTTGTTTATTTTAATTATATAACTTTATAGGGTAGAGGGATGATTCAGTACATGTGTGCAGAATGTAATGATCAAATCAGAGTAGTTAGCATATCTGTCTCCTTAAATTTTTTTCAAAAATTGTTGATTAACATGATAATTGCACCTTTTTTATGGGGTACTGTGTGATATTTCAAAAAGCATGGAATGCTTCATGAACATTCATGTCATTCTTACGTAGATGCCATGGAAAGTTCTCTGTATGGTTCTAATTTCGGTGTATGTGCTGCTGCAGCTAGCAGTCTTTCCATTTCAAATGGTCTTTTGTGGAAGACTGATGTGAAGTCTTGTTACATCTCTGCCAAGATAGAATAATTGCCTGCCTAGTGTTAAACAAGGGACTTGGATATAAACTCCATTCTCCTTGATTTGGTTGCAGCTACTTCTGACTAAGGACATTGTAGGCTAGAAATTTCATATTTTCTTTCCACTAGGATAATAGTGTGATTGGTGTACTTCTGTAATCCAGCAGCTTGGGAGACTGAGGCAAGAAAATGGCAAGTTCAAAGCCAGCCTCAGCAAGGCCCTGAGCATCTTAGCCAGACCCTGTCTGAAAATAAAAAAAGGACGGGATGTGGCTTAGTGGTTAAGCACCCTTGTTCTCAATCCTTGGTACCCCCCCCCCCCCACACACACACACAAATAAAAAAAAAGGACAGAGGGTTTTATAGAATCTCACCACTATTAAGTGTGAAAATTTTTTTATCTTGCCAATGTTATCTGTTTAAAAGCATTACCTTGAATGTATTGGATTTTTTGTTTTTGTCTTTCAATGCACTAGGCTGGAACTGTGTGCAATGAGAAACTAGAATGTTACCTCAAATCTTGAATGTTTTTACCCTCAAAATTAGAGGCTGGTTGGTTTCTGCAGATAGCTCTGGAGATAGCAGGATGCACATAATTCTTCAGTAGGTGCAATGTTAAGAGCATTAGATCAGAAATCTGCAGACGTGGCCCTGGATTTCTGTGAAGACTTGGGCATACTTTCTTCCCATGTAAAGTAACAAGTGACAAGTGAATGTTATGCCAGTGTTCATACCAGCAGCATTCTAAATTGACCAGAACATTGGAAAGAGCCCAAGTGTCCACCAGCTGATAAATGAATAAACAAAATATCACACCTCTGTACAGCAGAACATTATTCAGCAATTAAACAGAACATTAATGAACCCAGAAACATGTTCAGTGAAGAACACCAGGCAGAAAGCCACCTATTACATAATGCATTTTAAGTCTGTTTTTAAAGAGGTTGATAAGTTTATTTTCAAGACCTCTTTGGATCTGTAAAACAAGTTTAATGAGGCCAAATGAGCTAGTAGATGCCTAAATTTTGTAATTGCTAGAAAATAATTAGGGTGTAAAAAGTGGTGCTGTGCGTAGGCAGGACTGTTCTTAGTGCTTGTGTGCACTGCATCTGATTACTCACTAGAAGACAGCCAAGCCCATTCCTAGTTCAATTCCTGTGGGTTATCAGTAGCACTGTTTGAGAACTGACCTGCAGGGCAGGATAGTGAGCCTGTGATTCCAGCTACTGGAGAAACTGAGACGGGAGGATTATTTGAGCCCAGGAACTCAAGACTAGCCTGAACAAGACTGTTTTCTTGATGAGAAATATGCAATACTGTTTGTCAGATCTCCGTTGTACTGGCAGAAGACTGCAAGGCAGCTCTGATTGGTGAACTCAGAATTTACCAAGGAGCTCTATGGAGGGAAGGAAGGAAATTGGGTTTATTTTTCAAAAAAAAAATGCTGAAACATCTGCAGAAGTTGGAGTAGAAGGAATGAGTCAGTTTCCACTAGTACTTGAATAACTGCCATTTAAATATAGATTCATGTGTGTATGTGTGTGTGTACATTTAAGACCCTCTCTGATCTGTACTTCTGTAGAAAAGAGAAAGGACAGCCCTTGTTCCCTCCCTCCTTCAGTCTTCCCACCAGTCAAGCTAGCACAACTTGCGCTATGCCCTTAGTAGCCTTTTTTTTTTTTTTAAGTGCCAGGGACCAAACCCAGGGCCTTCTGTGCTCTACTTCAGAGCTGCACCCCCAACGCAACCCACATTCCTTACTTTCAGATGCTACTGAATATTAGAAGATTACACTGGAAGAGAATTGTCCCTGCTGGTTCCCTTCCCTCCCTTGAATCTGCGTGTGACCTTTGGCAAGTTTCCACATCCCCCACTCTTCGGAGGCTTCTTTTCTATAATATAAATGGATAAGATTGATAAAGCTCTAGGAGACAAATGTCCTGAGAATTCTCTTGTTTCTTCACCCTTTTCCGGTGCCCTCTCAGTGTTTGAAGTCACCGTAGTAATAATTCTGGCCTGGTTTGCTCTTTGCTTAGGTTGCATCTGCTTTGGAAAAATGGAAGACAGCAATCCGTGAAGCTCAAACTTTTTCCAGAATGCATGTTCTACTTGGGATGCTAGATGCCTGTATCAAGTGGGATATGTCAGCAGAAAATGCTAGGTGCAAAGTTTGTCGAAAGAAAGGTACATTTAGATCAGATTTGCTAATGTGGGTGTGTTAGGAATTAAGAATTCCATTCTCACGATCATCTTCTATCCCCAAAAGAATTTTGTATACACAGATTTTTAGTGTGGTGGGGCAGATTTACCTTCTCCTGAAGGTCTGTCACATGCTAATTTTTGAAATCACATGGTGGTGGATCACAGCAGGTCCTTTGTTCCTCAGTTCAGAGTGTACTGTAAGAACGGTTGCTCTCCAATCTTCAGATTTCTACAAATAGCAAAATTAGTTCATCTAAAATTTGGAATCCTTTTGTTTCGGAACTTTTGTCTGAAAGAAAGATGAGTGCTTCCAGCAGAGGGCACTCTGTTCATTGGGACTGCTCAGGCTTGGCCTTTTTAGCACTGAGTCCTACAGAGCAAAGCGTTTGGGAACGTTTACTGTTGAGTTCTTTCAGATCACCTGTGTACAAAAGAAGCTTCATGACTAAAAGTCATGTGATTGACTCCTCAGTGGCTAAAGTTTTATGACACTAGGGTTTAGTTTCTAAGAATGAAAAATTCTATGTAAAGTCATTCAGTTGCTATAAAACTGATTTAGAATGAAGGTCAGAGAGGGGAATTGACCATGTTGATTCAGTGTATTTTCAGATGTAAGGAGGCTAAACGACTTGGGGACTTTACACTGGGGGACAGTGAAGAGCAGCAGGGTTTACAGCCATCACTTGGTTTTTGCTGCCTCGTAGTAAATACTAATTATCCTCTCTACCTGTGGGTAGATTTTTGGATATAAGTTAGGAGACCTTATCCCTAAATTATCAATAGTCTGGTTTACGCTACATTGACTGCATTTTTTAACATACTGGGGTAGCACCATACTAGAATGTTTGTACTGCTGTGGTGTTGGCTGAGGCCACAGCTCAGTGATTGTTGCCGTGCTGCCGACAGTGCTGTGCAAGTTTATCTCTTTGCAGGTGAGGATGACAAACTGATCTTGTGTGATGAGTGTAATAAAGCCTTCCACCTGTTTTGTCTGAGGCCGGCCCTCTATGAAGTACCAGATGGTGAGTGGCAGTGCCCAGCTTGCCAGCCTGCTACTGCTAGGCGCAATTCCCGTGGCAGGTGAGAATTTTTCTTTTATAAATAAATGAATGGAGAAATAAATTTCAGTTATTCAAATTCAGTGATTCCAGGGAGCTTTAAGTGCATCTTTTAAGTACAGAGCCTGATCATTTATGGTCCTTCAGTAGGAATCAAAGGACTCTGATGTGGTTTTGGCTCACATTTGTAGTTTTCACTGCCAGCTACATTCTCTGTCCTCGATCCTGCTTTCTTCTCAAGTGACAGTGCATCTCCTCTGCCTGCTGCTCCACATTGTGTACCTCTCGCTTCCTGATTACTTTTACAACTAACTGCTGCTAAATATCTTTGAACTCATGACCTTCCCTGCCCCACACCTCTTACTTCCCACATTTTCCTATCAAGATTAGAACTTTGGCATCAACTTAGGAGCTTTCTCCCCCCCCCCATTCTACATGTTTATTAATTTGCCAGATGCTAGCAGTCCAGTGTCCAGGGGTCTTATGAATCAGTTGCCTGCTCTCCAGTCTCCATGGTCCCCTTGGTTATTTGTCCCTTCTTCGCCTCCCACGTACAGTCTTTCGGTGGGTTTGTAGCTCCTTTGTCTTAACTCCTCTTTTCCTTTCTTACCTGTCAGGCTATTGTGGTAAGACCAGAATAGCAGGAAATAAGGCAAAGATCTATTCTCCTTTCTGTTCTAAAACTTCCAGTCTTTTTATTGCCTCTAGAATAAAACCCAAACTCCCTCACCTAAGTTTTGAGATTTAGAGCAACAGCAGCCTAGGGTTTTGGGCCCTGGTCCCTGTGTGTGCTTGTCCCTGTGCCTCTTGGACTTTTCCTCTGTCCAGTGCTCCCAGCTGAGTAAGCTGCCCTTGGCCTAGCTAAATTTGCACTGTATTTTTCAAAAGTTCTTTTTACATCCTTAGAATTAATTGCTCCTCCTGAGTGTCAGTGTGGCAAACATGGGACCTTGTAAACAAGAGGCACCTAACATTTACCAAATTAATGCCATTGTTTTTTGAATTGAAATCTGAGGTTGTACAAAGGCAGCTTATAGGCACTGTGGCTTGGTGTGTGCGCCCTCCTCCCACTTCGTAAAGGGCAGAGCTGTTTGATCCTGACTCCACCTTAACAGTGTTACTGGGTTATTTCTCACTCCATTCCAGCTACACTAAGAGAGATGAGACATGCTTTGGACCAGCTGTTCTGAGCTGGATTACCATTGCTTTGATGTTATGGTCATCTGCAAGCTGTCTCAGCTTCTGGAAGGGGGCCATCAAGGTGGAGTCACACCTGTCGGGACTACTTGTCCTTTCATTCCACTCCAGAGTGGGGGCAGCTTTTAGTACCTGAACTGTTACCTTATCTGACTTTTTTGTGAGACAAAAGTAATAGCGTTTTGCGTCATTCCGTGTGGGGAGGTGGGTAGGGTTGCATTTTGGTCTTGACTTCTGTTGTCATTGGTGTCTTACCTGAAACATTTTGGGCTAAGAAAAGGGAGGCATGCTGTTGAAGCCTCATTTTTTTAATTCCGTGAAAAACTGTCCTGGCCTCGATTCAGGCTCTCTCTCCTTCTCACCAGATCTGTCTGATCTATGAAGATAGAAAGGTTGCTGGAATCCCCGTGGGACTTCAGCTTTCCTCAGGACCACGTTGGGCTAGACTGTTCTCTATGTGGCTTTCCTCCTCACAGGAATTACACTGAGGAGTCTGACTCTGAGGACAGCGAAGATGACGAGGGTGACTCAGAGGAAGAAGAGGAGGAGGAGGAAGAGGAAGACTATGAGGTGGCAGGCTTACGATGTAAGTGTCCAGTTTGTCCACATCGTTGCCCTCAGTTTCTCTGGCTGACCTAGAAAGGCTGGGTTGGCAGTCGACCATCAGTGCCATCATCTCATGTCTTCCCTTTCTCTTGTGACTGGTGTAACTGAGCTGCCACTTGTTTAAATCAGTTTTCAAGATGCTCTTGTTAATCACCTGCCTAGCTAGTGAAGGGAGAGTGGCTTGGTCTTGAGAACACCAGAAACCCATGGCAGTTTCATGTGCTCTGAGATACAGTGGAATTCAGGGTCACAAGCATGCTTGTGGCAGGGTTACTGGTTCTGAACCCCTGCACATTCAGGGGCAGTGGAAGTGGACCTAGCCCATCGCCATCTCCTAATCCATCTCCTGGCCTCTGGCACAGTGCTGCTTGTACTTTTTTTTCTCTCTGGTTACAGTGATTGTTTCTTCCCTGAAACACGCAGGTCTATAGTTTTGCTAATTTGCAAAGAGAACACTGGTTTTTCCGTGGCTTAAGTAAAAGGATGTTGGGAAGGTTCAGATCTGTTCTCGCTGGATAGAGGCCAGTAGGAGAAAATGGCCTCGTCGTTCACGTTTGTGGTGTTGGCTGTCGTTCTCCCATGTTCATTCCTTGTGACCTTGAGAATCTTGTTATTTACACAGCTAACCTCCTCCAGTAGAGCCTTTTAACAGTTTCCTTCTTTCCAAAATACTTCTCAGAGGTTAGTATAAAAGAGACCACGGCTCAAGATTGAAGAGATGGTACAGTTCTCATTTGGTACTTCAGCGCCCTCTGTCTGTTTCACCTCTCAGGCCACCAAAGCTATGGCTCCTTGGTGTGACTTGAGGGCCTGGATTTGAGCCTCAGCTTTTTCCCTTTTAGGCTGGTCTTAAGCTAGAGGCTGTGAAATAGCCAAGGAGGGGTTACCATCATCCAGCAATAGAAGAGAAAGAAAGCATTGTTCATGGGACTAAGGTTGTGGCTCAGTGGTAGAGCACTTACCTCGCATGTGTGAAGCATTGGGTTTGAGTCTCAGCACTGCATGTAAATAAATGAATAAAATAAAGGTCCATCAACAACTAAAATATATATACATATATATATAATTTTTTTTTTAAAGAAAGCATTATTCATTGGTTCTCTGCATTACTGCTTCTCTAAACCCCATCTTTGTCCAAATGTCATCTCCCCACTATCCAGAATATTAGTGAGGAAAAGTCACAGAAAATCGGTTTAGTGGAGAAGACCTGAGCTAATCCTTGTGGCGCAGTGCTCCCCAAGGGCATGCGGTGGAGCGTGGGTTTGCCTGGCATCTGGCACCCGCTGTGAACTGGAGGTGCTTGCAGCCTGGGTGCCTTCCTGTTCATTCTCTCTTGGGGGTGCTGGGCAGGGCCCTTACCAGTCCACTGTCTGTGGTTGTCAGAAATGCGGGAAGACAGGCCTGGAGTGAGCCCTGAATCGGATCCAGAGAGGAATGCTTGTGGCCCTTCCTTGTGTCTGCTTCTCTCTGAGAAGATTGGGTGGTGGGTGCTGGATAAGTTGGGGATTGGGACAGGGCGGTCTGGTGATGAGACCCCATCTCACACACAAGTGCACACTCTCAAACTGAGCTTGGGTCCTAGTGGACAGGCTGCTTTGTCACAGGACTTTTCCTCCTGGTCAGTTTGCAATGAGCTGCTTCACAGCCTCATTCCTAGAAGCAGCTGGAGCCGGGGTGGGGATGAAGGCCTCTGAAAGGATCTGGGGGTTGAGGAGGTGCATGCGCTTGTCACCTACTCTTGCTATTATTTCTTAGCATCCTGTTACGAAGGGCAGAAAGGAAGTTGTTGCTCTGCTGTGTGAGGGGCTTTTCCTCCCCACCCCCACGCATGTGCTCTTCCTTCTTGGCTGCTCTGAATTCTTTATTTCAGTGAGACCTCGAAAGACCATCCGGGGTAAGCAGGGCATCATCCCTCCTGCAGCACGGCCAGGCCGACGGCCAAGTAAGAAACCACATCCCACCAGGAGATCACGGCCAAAGGCCCCTCCTGTGGATGACGCTGAGGTTGATGAACTGGTAAGAATTTGTTTATTACCTCCTTCTAGCTTTCCTGTTCTTACTCGCTCCCCCAGAATCAGGAATTCACCAGGCAGCAGGTGGCGCCTCGCTTCTCCCTCCTCCTGAGTCTGGGGGGATCTGAGGAGGCAGGTGGGTGGGCCCATGGGTGGGCCTCTGGGCAGCCATCCCTCCGGGAACAGCTCTGTCTGGCATTTCCCTGCCATAGCTTGCAAACATTGTCCTCTAGTTGGTGATCAGCCTGCGACTTGTTAAGGATTTTAAAATAGTGTCCATGTGTCTCTGGTGGGCCCAGAGGGGCTGGATCTCCCTGTGGGAATGTCAGCAATGTTGGAGCCTCACTTACTGCTGGGTCTTTTGGTGACAGTTGTTAGGGGAGGGACATATCCCTCCCCTCTGCTCCTCAGCCAGTGTAATTTTAGTAGTTTTGTTTTAGCTCTCACTTGAGCTTTGAAGAACAGAAAGCAGCTCTTGAAAATGTGCTTGTTTTGACAGACCATGTGAGGGTTGGGGGCATAAAGCAAGCCATTATGGAGATCAAAGGGCATTAAAGATCCTCCTGTGTGCCCAGCCCTATGTCCTCCAGGGCAGTGGCTCCTACTGCAATGGGTCCCTACTGGTTACAGCCACCTGGAAGAGAGATTCCGTCTCTTCTCTCCTCAGCCACCTCCTCTCACAGTGCCCTCTGTGGAAGAGCCCTCCCTGCAGGGGAGTTGGACCTCTTGTTTTCCTTCCCAGACACACCCCACCTCCACAAAATTGGCTGCTGGAGGTCCAGCAACGGCCTGGCTTTCTGCAGTTGCTTGTTTATACCCATCCATGGTTTCACCATAATCCCAAGTCCATCTGCTGTCAGAGTGCTAGTATCCTGTTGACAGTGGCCCTCTCCAGCCGACCTCTGACAGTCCTGCTGTTCATACAGCAACTGCTGCCTGCCCTCTGCTGCTTTGATCGCTGTCCACCAGGGAGCAGGCAAGTGGATGGATGGAAGATGCCTGCCTCCTGGGCCCAGAGTGTTGCCCGACTCGAATGTCAAATGATGTCTCTACTTCAAGAAAATGGTTGAACTGCCTTTTTTTTCTTCCCTTTTTCTTTTCTTTCTTGTTCTTTTTATTTTTAATAAGAAGATGCACACACTTTCTGCCCTGCCTGCTGTTCTACTCTTGGGCCTGTAATAGACATTCTTCTTTCTTTGGCATCAGGTACTTCAGACCAAGCGCAGCTCCCGGAGGCAAAGCCTGGAGCTGCAGAAGTGTGAGGAGATCCTCCACAAGATTGTGAAGTACCGCTACAGTTGGCCCTTCAGGTGAGCTCTGTTCCCAAGTAGGTGGCCAGGCAGTCCAGTGGGTCTAGGGTACTGAGAGAAGGCAGCTGCTGAGGGAGGACTCCGCTGAACCCCGGGGCCTGCCCTGATCCCTTTCCTCTCAGGACATGTCCCGTGACAGGGCAACTAGCTCTTCCAAGTGGATAGTGACTGCTCTTACAGGGTGACCACACCTTCTCAGTGTCCTCCAGGCGGCTGATCCTAGCAGGTGTGGGCGTTCTGGGCCTGCTTATTTGATATCCAGGTTTCTCTCAGTTGCATTCAAGATTCCATTTGGTTCTTCTCCACAGGGAGCCTGTGACCAGAGATGAGGCTGAGGACTACTATGAGGTGATCGCCCACCCCATGGACTTTCAGACAATACAGAACAAGTGTTCCTGTGGGGAGTACCGGTCTGTGCAGGAGTTTCTTACTGACATGAAGCAGGTGTTCACCAACGCTGAGCTTTACAACTGCCGTGGCAGCCATGTGCTCAGCTGCACAGTGAAGACCGAACAGTGTCTGGTGGCTCTGCTGCATAAACACCTTCCTGGACACCCTTATGTCCGCAGGAAACGCAAGAAGTTTCCCGATCGGCTTGCTGATGATGAAGGGGACAGTGATCCAGAGCCTGTTGGACAGTCCAGGGGACGAAGGCAGAAGAAATAGAGAGGGGCCCTGGTAAGGGATCTGAGGCAGGGGGAGTAGTGGGAGACAGCTGGGGGGAGTGGGGAGGCAGGAGAAGAAGATGGAGAAGAACTTGAAAGCAATCATGGGAGTCCAGAAATGTCTGTCACCCCCAGCTTGTGCTGTTCTGAAACTCCCCCACTGGGCCTGTTCAAGCAAAGCTCTTCGGGAGCCTAATATTGGGTAGGTGGTTTCTGCCAGAACTTCTGGGTGCAGGAGAGGGCCTTAGCCCTGCTTTCGAGCGTTTCCAGGAGGGTGCCCCGGCGTGCCACTTCTCCTGTGAGCCCATGTCCTTCTCTCCTTCCTTCCTTCCTTCCTAAGGCCCCTCCCACCTTGGCAACAGTGCCACGCCCCTCTGGTCTCCAGTGAGGGTTACGGCATTACTTAGCAGGATTGAGAGTAATCAGGCTAACTGGGGAGGCTGTGTTGTTTTTGTTTTGTTTTGTTTTGTTTCATCTGTATTTATACACAGTCTCGTTTCTTTCAGCCCGTACTCTGTCTCTTCCTCCTCCTCCCTCTCAGGTGACGGCATGTCAGTGAGTGCCATACAGAATTCTGTATTCACCAGCATCATGAGACAGTTGTGGTCTTTTAAGTTGATCTTAGCAGAGTAAAGGGACGTTTTTCTGGAGCCATTCCTGAACACCCCTCCCCTTTGTTATAGCCTTCTCCCCACTTCCCTGCCCCATCGCCTCAACAAAACAAAACAAAAAACAAAGGCACTTCACTTAGAGACTGGAGTCCTGCTTATAATCATGCGTATAACCTTTACTTTGATGGATCTGGCCAGAGGGGTGTTGGAGCCCAGCCCACCCACACACCAGAGAAGCTCTTAGGGAGCAGAAGAGCAGGAAGAATTGAAATGTTTGATTTTTTTTTTTTTAATTGACTTTTCTAGTTATTAAAAGTTGCTTGTTTCAACAGTGATATTGTATAAAGAACATCTTGTAAAATATCTGTCATCTCGCTTTGGCACATGTACAGTACAGTTTATATGACGTGTCTGCTTTACGCCCCCATCTCCCTCACCCACCTGCTCTCCTGCAGAGGGGCTGGGTTGGAGACTGGTCCAGTGGCATCTGTGGTGGCCAGGGGCCCCTCTGCCTACCATGGTGGCTCTCTGTGCCTCCTTGTCCATATCTGCCTCTTCCCGAGCCCATTCTGGCTTCAGACTCGGAGCTCCTGCAAACTGCGTATGTCAGTGGTCAGTGTCAGTGGGGGTGGAGGGTGGGAGCAGCTCAGAGAGCACTTCCACGGCCAGTCTAGCCTCCTCGTTATATTTAGGCAAAGTTTGTAGTCTTCTTTCCCTTTTATGACAGATTTTGATAAAAGTACAAGACAGGGTTTGATTTTCTATTCTATCAACTTTGAATTTGGAACATGTGAGCACCTCAGCTCTTGTGTATCTAAAGGAAAAGAAGCCCACCAAGGGGATTGCCACTCCTAGGACCGAGACTAAGCCTCCTGACGTGACACTCCCAGGCGTGGTCCCAGCTCCCCTCTCCTCCCTGCCCAGGGGTCCTGGGACTTGGCTCCAGTGGCTGGTGGGTAGGTTTCCAGCCGCTCCCCCTGCCGGCTTGGAGTAAGCACTGACTTTACAACAGGATCGGCCAGCCACCACCACCCCTGCCCCGCTTCTTCTAGATCAGTCTTTTCTTGTTATAGTGAGAATTCCGTGTTCCCACTGCAGTGACACCTGAATTGTTGGTTGTTTTTTAAATTGTCTCTAAGGAGGAAGGGCCCCATTAAAGGGTGAACTTGTAATAAATTGGAATTTCAAATAAACATTATGTACTTGTGTTTATAAAGAAGAAACTATTCTGGCGGCTCTGTCATTGTGCTCTTGTGGTGGCAGGGAGGCTAGCCCTGGGAGCTGCTTTCCAGCCGGCCTGCCAGCTCCCTGTGAAGGCATCCTGGCAGGCTGGAGCTCCATTGCCCAGTCCGGGTGGGCCTGTCGGCTGCATTGCTGCACCTCTGGGAGACATTCCCGGTGCAGCTGGACAGGCCTAGCCTGGCCTCCACACCTGCCTGGCCTTGTCTATCCAGCTCCCCAGATTTCATCTGAAGCTAGGAATTGGGACAAAGCATTTTTAAGGCTTAAATTGTGAGTATTTGTTCCTTTAGTTTGGGGGGAACTCCTAATACTATAACATTTTTCTTTTCAAGGAAAATAACGAAACGTCCACAGGAGGAGTGAAAAGTGTGGTGAATTCCCGGGTGCTCAGCCTCGTGGTTCCACCACGTGGCTGCTCGCGTTCTCTCTGTGCCCTCGTGTATTTTTTAGAGTCACTGGTTTGAGCAGCCCACTGTGGGGCCGCAGCTTGCTGTGGAGTAGAGATTTTGCTGAGCCACTGCCACAGTGCTGTTCACCGAGGAGTGGGACTGCCACTTCTCAACCATGCAAACCGGGCACAGCAGAAGGTCAGACATCAACCTGAAAGAGGGTGTGAGGGAAGGCCACAGCCCCCATCAGGTTCTGCCAGTCGCCTTGTGAACAGGCTGCACCACGCACTCAGGGATGGCCACCCCTTTTTGGTGGGGGGAGGAGGACTCGGCCCCCTGGCCGCTGGGATTGGACTCGCCTGTCTCCTCCAGCTCTGGAGAAGAGAGCTCTGCCACTGCCACGCATTCTCTGCACCAGTCAGCACTCGGGACTCCCAGCCTGATTTGTGGAGTCCTGTTCCTGGTGGGTTCCTAGGTACCCATGGGACTGTCAATCCCTTCTGGTCTGCACCCTGGCCCTGTTCAGCATCCCAGCACCTTCCTATCTTATCTGCTCCTTACCTGGCGTGGCAATCACGTCCCCTCCATTGAGTAGTGCAAGTGAGGATGTGAGAACTTCATTCCAGAGGACCAAGGTCTGAGTCTCAGCTTCTGGGAATCATCCGAGATCACCCCTGATCTTCAAACCCTGTCTGGGGAGGAAGCTTCTGGAGTCTAGAGCAGGTCCTCAGTGGGGCCCCTCCAGCTTGCTGGGGGCCAGGGTGTCTCTAGCAGAGTGAGCCAGGCAGGAAGAGAGGGTGACCCTGACCCCGCACCCCTTGCCGTGGACCTTTAGGCCTCTTCACTCTGGACTGTCCCAGCCCAGGAGCTGATTGTGGGAGTGAACACAGCCCCTGGCTCCGGGTTCTGGGAGACTGCACTCAGGCCCTCCTCAGGCATAGACCGAAGACCCGAAGGGGAAGAAGGGGACCAGGGCCCATGGTATAGGTGCCAGTAGGTACTGGTTTTTGGGGTATTTTGCCTGGTTCTCAGGTGTTCTGTTTTGGGAGGAGGGGAGCTCCCGCTGTTCTCCCCCCGCCTCGCACAGTTGCTCTGGACTTGACCTAAGTGGCACACCCTACAGTTCCCCACGCTGGAACAAATCAAATCCATGGCATAGAAATCACAAAAGCTCTGGTGGCAAACGCAGGTACCCCCAATACAGCCTCAGGTTGCGTGGCCATGACTTTGAACCAGTGAAGCGCCAACAGCCTAGGGGAAG
Source organism: Sciurus vulgaris (assembly GCF_902686455.1). Classification (NCBI taxonomy): domain Eukaryota; kingdom Metazoa; phylum Chordata; class Mammalia; order Rodentia; family Sciuridae; genus Sciurus; species Sciurus vulgaris. The sequence goes on along the minus strand of NC_136479.1, from coordinate 35,132,067 downwards.
GCTATGTCCGAGGCCTTAAGCACCCCTACATACTCCCCCAGGGTCCGGGACTCCTGCAGGCACTTCCTGGCATGGCGTGCCCTTCTCTCGAATCCTGACCAGCATGGACCATCCCAGCCCCCAAACTGCCCTCCTGATAGGGCATTGCCACCCCTGGTGTTCCGCAGCTCCTACCTTCCAGTGGTTTGGAAGCCAGAACCAGGTTTGTTTCTGCTAAGGGGATACCGCTGAGGGCCAGTCCCACCCCTGTGCACTGCCCGGCAGGAAGAGGGTGCTCTGGTGCCCTTGCCCTGCTCAGCTTCCACAGCTGCTGCAGATCCTCTCCTGCTCTAGCGGCCCCTGCCGCAGTGCATGCTCTCAGCACCCACACTGCTGCGAACTGCCCGGATGCCCACTCGGGCCATAGTCATTCCCAGCCTGGGCTCCTTACCAGTAACTTCCATAAGCTCTTTCTGTTTCTCACCCAAAGACCTGCATGTGGACAGGTAGAAGGAATTAAGGTTGCTTGGCGTCGGTCAAAGGCACCAGCTTCCTGGGTGCTGTGGGAAGGGAAGGACGAGGACACTGTATAGTCCCCGGAGGCCCTTGGGCTGAGGGATGAGCTTGACCCCAACTCAACACATGACGAGCCTGTCTGGGACCTTGATCCAAACGGTGTGATTCTCATCAGACTGCTTTCTGCCCCTGTGCACCGGCGACGTGCCGGGCAAAGCTCAGGCCTGAGAGGCCCTGCAATGGGGGCTCTGCCCTTCTGACAGAAAGCAGTGGATCATGGGTAAGGGCACTTGCCCCAGCCTGGGCCCTGGGGGTCTCCAGGCACTGACACTGAACACTGGCTCTGCGTAGTACATGTAGGACAGTAGCCGAGACCTTCACCTGGCTGGAGTCAGAGGCCAAGATGGGGCTTTGGTGTCTGACCCCACGCTGACAGGTCTCGGGTGGCCCACACAGCTACACCTCAGGGGACAGATGCTCTGCGCTGCCCCAGCACATGCGCGGTGCCTTTCCTACCTCCCAACACAAGCGTGCAAGCTGTGTGTGTGGAGCCGCCCACCCCTCCCGGCCTGCTCTAGTCCCCACCAAGCTCAGGGGCTCCCGCCTCTAGGCCCACGTCTGCACTACCAAGAAGCCATCGCCAGACTGGCCCCATGTTGCCCGCTCCCAGTGACGACGCCTTGACCAGCACCCCAAGAAAGGGATCAAACAGGCCATAAGCCTCAGAGGCAACGGCAAGGTCGTCTTCCAGCCTCAGGCCCTGTGAAAGGGACCTTGAGACAAGTTGGGAGCAGGCTGACACCCTCATTTCCTACACAAACGAGGAAAGCAAAGTGGGAGAGGGGAGATGGCCATGACCCTAAGCAGGCTAGTGCCCAGAGCTGGGGGCTGTCACCCTGGGAGTCCCTGAGGGTCCTGGCAGGTGTCCCAGGCCCACCTCGGAGACATGGCACTCGGGCCTCAGAAAGAGGCGCGTACACGCACCCTCCTGCGAAACGGCTGTCCCGTGGGGAACTTCCTCCTGATCGGTGGGGAGCCAGAGAATGGGACCTGGGCTGAGCCCGACACCCCCACCAGCTCTACTCCCAGGGAGCCCTGGGGACCTCATTCTCCTGTCTTCCCCCTTCCCAGCCCAGAGAGGACTCAGCAGTGCCACACGGGGTTTATTCCAGTCACAGCTTCCGGAGAAACTCAACAATAAATTACAGCATTAAATAAGCTCCCTGCTGCACCACGCCCTCCTCTGCCCCTCCTCTCCTCGGGCCCTCTGGGAACCACCAGGGGGGATAGGGGTGTGAGTCTCGCTGGGTCCCCACCCTGGTCCTCAGCCCCCTGGCACTCACTTGCCTGACCTTGACAGCTGGGCAGCTGCTAGTCAGCTGTCTCTTGGGGGGAGGGGAGGGCAAGGAGGGGGCAGCCGCCATCCAGAGCCAGGCCTGTCACTAGAGATGTGTGGGGTTCTCCAGAGATGGGTCCGTCTTAGTCATGTGCAAGACCACGGTGGGGGCCTTATAGTGGCAGTGGGTGCCACGGCCATAGCCCCCGGGGGCCCGACAGGCCTTGGCCCGGGCCCGGCCAGCTGCCATCTTGCGGTGGCACAGGCTCTGCCAGGTCTGAAATGTCTTGGAGCTCCACACCCACACACCGCTGGTGATGCCTACCACCAGAGACATGAAGATTTTGAGCATAAAGACAGCCACAGTGGGCACGGAGCCTCCTGGCAGAGAGCAGTCCCTCCGGCCTCCGGGCGCAGTGGCTGCTGTGCATGGCTGCTCTGTGGCCCTGAGGTGCCAGAAGTCCAGGTTGAGGCGTTCATAGACGTAGCAGACAATGACGCAGGTGGCAGGCACCGTGTAGAGGATGGAGAAGACCCCAATCTTGACCATGAGCTTCTCCAGCTTCTCCGTGTTGGTGCCGCCGGTCTTCATGATCTTGCGGATGTGGAAGAGGGCCACAAAGCCAGTCAGGAGGAAGCTGGTGCCTAGCACCAGGTAGCAGGACAGGGGCACCAGAACGAAGCCCGTGAGCGCCGCTGGGTCCATGCTGGCCACGTAGCAGAGCCCAGTCAGCTCGTCCCCAGCCACCTTGCGAAGCGTGAGGACCACGATGGTCTTGAGTGCTGGCAGGCCCCAGGCAGCCATGTGGAAGTAGCTGCCATGGGCCTCGATGGCTTCATGGCCCCATTTCTTGCCTGCTGCCAGGAACCAGGTGAGCGTCAGCACCACCCACCACAGCGAGCTGGCCATGCCGAAGTAGTAGAGCAGCAGGAAGACCAGGGTGCAGCCGGTGTTCTCCAAGCCCTCCTGTATCACGTAGAGCGCGCCAGCCTCCTGGTCGCAGGACACGCTCTGTGCGCCAGCCACGGCGCGGATGAGGAAGGCGAGCGAGTAGACGTTGTAGCACATGGAGAGGAAGATGATGGGGCGCTCGGGGTACTGGAAGCGGTGGGGTTCCAGCAGGAAGGTGAGCACGGTGAAGGCGGTGGAGAAGAAGCATAGTGCGGACCACACGGCCATCCAAACCAGCGCGAAGTCCTTGTCGCGCCGGGACCAGAACACCTCGACGCCAGGCCCGCAGCGCGGCGCGCACGAGCGGCTCTTCTCCACGTACTGGAACTTCTCTGGGTTCTCGCAGGTGCCTCCCGCGCCCGGGCCCGGGGCTGCGTCGCCAGGGGGCCGCGCGGGCCGCGGCGCCACGGGCAGCATCCCCAGACCCTTGTGGGGCTCGGCAGGGCCGGCCGTGGCGTTCTCGGGAGCCTCCATGCAGAGCGCGTGCGGGTCGTTGCGCGTGGGCAACCGGGCGCAGTCAAGCGAGTCTGGCCAGCCGAAGTTGAACTGCTCCATGATGGGCGCGCAGCGCAGGCGCGCCTGCTCGCACATGGGCCGGCAAGCGGGGATGGGCGTCGAGACCTGGTCGGTGCACATGGGCGCGTAGAGCGAGCACAGGAAGAAGCGCAGGTGGCTGTGGCAGCCGTACTGCACCAGCGGCGCGAACTCGGCCAGCTCGGCGGCCGCCTCGCCCTGCGACGTGTGGCCCAGCATGTTGGGCATGCGGGTCAGGTTGTAGCCGATGCCGCGGCACATGGGGATCTCCACCACCTGGCACGGCGCCGGCCCGCGCCCGCGCTCCGGGTCGAAGCGGCCGATCTCCAGCGCCGCGCCACCCGCCGCCAGCAGCTGCCACAGCAGCAGCGCCCAGCGGAGCGGCGGCACGGCCATCCCGGGCGGCCCGGGTGGAGAGCGCGAGGGCGGCCCCGGCTCACTCGGACCGGGCCGTCCCGCTCCCCCGAGCCTGCCCGCCACGTCGCGGGGTGCGGGCCATAGCCGAGCTGCCCACGTGTGTCCGGACGCCGCCGGGCAGCGCTCGGGCAGCCGCCCGAAGGACAGAAGCCGCCGAGCCCGCCGAGCCGCCACCGCCGCTGCCACTCGAGCCGCCGCGGAGCCAGAGCCGGCGCGGTCTCCCCCGGGCCGCGGCTACAAGCCCGGGGCGGGGCTCCGGGCGGACACGCCCAGGGGCGGGACCCGCTCCCCCGGACACGCCCCCGCCAGGCATTAAAGGCGCCGCGTCTCTCAGCCACGCTGGGGCGCCCTCGGGGGACCTGTGCTGTGGGCGGCCTCTTCGGCCGGCTCACCCTACTTTTTCCAGTAGGTTCTTCCCCTTCCCTGACTCTCCCCGCGTCGGAACAGTGTGTGCGAAGGTCTCGTTGCCAACACCCCCAATACAAGGTCGTTCTCCCAAGTGGGGAGACTTGTCTAAGGCCTCCGTGTGGGAAGTCTCGGTTCCTACTTAGTGACTGTCCAGGGGCAGCCTCTGCCTCTTCACTGGTTTATGTGCCTCGGTTTCCTTTTCTGTAAAGAGAATAGATGGTCCTACTCTTGTGCACCTCTGCTGAGGGATCCCGCTGCAAGCTGGACCTCATGCCACCTGCTCAGCCTTCCAAGAATACTACACTATGCCCATTTCTCAGGTGGGGAAACTGAGGCTGAGAGGCGGGACATATGCAAGGGCATAGAGTTACTACGTTCCATTTGTAACTGACTCTGGACACTGTACGCATTTCCCAAGGCCATTCTTCTCCCTTCTGAAGGAGTGTTACCACCCTATCACCTCTTTAAGGTGCCCCCTTGGAGACATCTGTGACCTGCTTAGAAACTGCTGTGGTTCCCACATAGCTGAGCAGGTAAAATCCAAGTGCCACCATCACGTCCCCCAAGGGAGTCCTTTCTGGGACCCCTTAGACTGTTCCCACCATTCTCCATCTATCCCCACCCCCTTGGTCTACAAATAACTGCAGGATTCAGACTCGAGATTGCACTTGAGAACTGTCCCTGTAATCCCAGCTATTCTGGAGGCTGAGGCAGGAAGAGCCTTACTTCAAGGCCAGCCTGAGAAACACAGTGAGACCCTGTTTCAAAATAAAAAAATAAAAAAGGGGTGGGGATGTAGCTCAGTGGCGGAGTACCCCTGGGGTCAATTCCCAGTACCAAAACAAGCAGAAAAACCAAAACAACAAGAATAAATAAATAAAACAAGATTCTAGATGAGGTCTCAGTCCAGGGTCAGACACCCTACCAGCTGCTAGGGAATGCTTAGAGAATGAATGACTGGGACTGAGGGAGCAGGGAGGCTAGGGAACTGAACATGGACCTCAGTGAGTCAAGCAGTCCCTGGGCCAGGCACTTGACAATTCCCTTTTGAATACTCATGGCGGTCTTACAAAGAATCCTGCACACATTTTGCAGATAAGAAGCTGAAGTTTAGAAAACTCAAAGTTTTGACTCAGGGTTATGTAGCTCCTAAGGACAGGGTTGGCAATCAGGCACGAGGCTGCCAGTAACCACGCAGGAAGCACACCTGCCCACCCAGTTCCACGCCCCCAAAACCTGCCTACTGCAGAGCCTGGCAAGGGGTGGGGGCTCAGGAAGGGGACGGGACAGCATTCCCACACATGCCTTCATTAGTGCTCAGCTCCCCTTCCAGCTGGGACAAAGAAAGGCATATGCTGTCACTGGCACACACCCAGGCCCTGGCTGTCCCAGAGGACGGGAGGGATGGGGCACCCGTGCCTGCGTGGTGAGAGGTACTGATGCAAGATCCTGAGCTTCCCACAAAAAGGAGGGCAGGGGCATGGTCCCCTTTGAAAAAAAGCCCCAGCCTTGACCACCTGATCAGGGACAACACAGGTTCCCAAATTGTCGACCCCAGCTCCCATTCCCCGGGAGGGTGTCAAAGCCCTCCCAGGAAAGCCCCCATCCTTCTTCATTTCATGCCGCTCCTTGCTCCAAATCTTCGTGGGGATCCTTTCCCAGGCCCTGGCGGCCCTTCTCCGCTCTGTCTTGTAGGCTGGGCTCCAGTCTCACCTCCTAGGGGCACCCTGTGTCTTCTGGACAGGGCTGCAGACTCTACCCTGGTCCCCAGTGTCCTTGCCCACCCACCTGGTCCCAGCGCTGTGAGCCCTCCACCCAGCCTCTCGCTCTGCCGTGAGACCAGTGGCTGTCAAGGGCCCTGGGAACGTGTCATTCCCTCTAACTGGCCCACAGAGGCCTGGAGACCTGGACGAGAGTGAAGTGAGGTTCAGCTCTGCTCCTTGAGCCCCCGCCCCTGTCACTGTCATGGCGGACTGGGAGGCTCAGGATGCTGGGGACGAGGCTGCGACGTTTTGTGTGCCCCGGCCCCCTCCAGGGTGAAGGGGAGTTGGGGGCCCTTCCTCTAGCAGCCATGGTGGGGAGGGCGCTCCAGGGACTGTGGGATCCCAGGCCTGTCGTCATGGTAACAGCCAGCTCCTGGGAAGCCAGAGGTGGGGGGATGGAACAGCCCCGCCCCCATGCAGATGCTGCCCGGGAGAGAAGAGGCCTCTTGGGCCGCTTGCCCACCCACCGGGCTTTGTCACTCGATCCCCCTCTTTACAAAAGCGGAACAATACCCGAGGCCCTCACTGAAAGGGAGACTATGAGGAGGACTGGGGGACGGGAGAGGGAGGTCACCATCAATGCCCATCCCCAGTCAATGCCCATCCCCACTCCTGCTCCGCTGGGCAGAGGGGCCTGAGATGGGCGAGGTGGAATGGAGTCCTGCCCAGCTCCTCCTCCCTGGGTGCTGCCGCTCTTCCTGGGGGCCTTGGCTGGGGAAGGAGCCTCCTCCTGATTTGTGTTCCCAGCCCTGGCCTTCCCAGAGACCCTCTTCCCAATCCGCACTGGACACACGCCCTCCCTCCCGGGTAAGCCACACGCTCCAGGGTAAGCCACACCCTCCCGGATAAGCCACTCCCTCCAGGGTAGCCACACCCTCCAGGGTAAGCCACACCCTCCCGGGTAAGCCACACCCTCCCGGGTAAGCCACTCCCTCCCGGGTAAGCCTCTCCCTCCCGGGTAAGCCACTCCCTCCCGGGTAAGCCACTCCCTCCACCCCCAACTCAGCCCTGACAGCGCCTCCTCCAGGACCACCCCTTCCCCTGATCCTGCCCTGCTGGTCTGGCGCCTTGAGTCGGCATGTGACACCCATGCGCCGGCCTGTGACTCTTGTGCCTGTCCCCCATGAGCCTGGGGGCTTCTGGAGGTAGAGGACGGGGCTATGCCTCTCTTGTCTTGTCACCCAACCTGGGGTAGGCACCCATAAATATTTGGGTGAAAGAAGAATGTCCTCTGGGGCGCCGATCAGTGGCAGTGTGCTGGTCTAGTATGCCCAGGGCCCTGGGTCGCATCCCCAGCACCTAGAAACAAATAAAGTGGGAATGAGAGGGGGCCATAGATCCTTTCGGAGGAGCTGAATACCAGGGGGTATGAGGTTGGGGAAGGCTTTCTGGTTGGCCCCAGGGAACAGAGGTGTCCATGTGAGTAGGCAGGGACCAGAAGAACTATCCTGCATCTCTTCCACTGCCTGAGGAGGCCCTCGGGAGAGGCTGGGAAAGACCCAGCAGGTGCCCAGCACACCTGTGTCCTGAGGAAGACGCAGGTGGGACCTGAGTGTGTCCCTGTAGAGGGGACCCTGGCACACATGTGTGTGCACACACAAGGTGCACACAGGTGCGTGATTACTCCCGTGTGCCATGTGCCATGTACACAGGGCTGGTGAAATTCCTGCGTGGACTCAGGGGATGTTACGACTTCTGCATTTAGGGTTCTGAGTGCTGACTCAGTTTCCCTTCATGGGGATGTCAAGAACTGGACTAGAGTATTCATTCCATTCTTACTAGAGAAATATTTTTAAAATTCCTTATTAGGGCTTCGACAACTTCCACAAGCATCTCAATGCGAGAGGTGATTGGAGAGATAAAATGATGGTCTCTGCCTCCTCTTAGAATCCTCCTGGGGCAACCCCATGGAGTTCAGCTGGCTTTTTGGATACTTTTTTTCCTAGACTTTATGAACACATATATGCATGGAGTACAGTCTTTATCTTTGCTTTCTTTTACTAAAATGGAATTAATACTGGACAGAGCACACCTCATTTTTTTCTCACCTAAAAATATATCATGGATAGATGCATGATCTACAATCAAACCAAGAGTAGCCAGTGGTGCGCAGCCAGCGCTGCCGAAAACAACCAAGAGAGACAAATGTTAACCATAGATTCTCGGTGGTGTGCATTCAGTGCTCATTGTAAATTTTGTTCAACTCTTGGGTGTGTTTTTAAATTTTCATAATAAAATATTTTGAAAAAAAACCCTGTCAAGCATGTCACTCTGTGTGAACACACAAGGATATAACTCGGTTTTGGGGGGTGGTTTTGGTGCAGATTGAACCCAGGGTTGCTTAACTACTGAGCCACATTCCCACCCTTTTTATATTTTATTTAGGGACAGGATCTTGCTAAATTGCTTAGGGCCTCGCTAAGTTGCTGAGGCTGGTTTTGAATTCATGATCCTCCTGCCTCAGCCGCCTGAGCTGCTGGGATTACAGGCATGTGCCACCTCTCGGGGCAACTCACGTCTTCAACAACCTCTTTGTTTTCCACCGTGTGGATTTGTTAGAAATGATTCGGCTTCTCCCCTATGGATAGGCATGGAGGTTGTTCCTGAAATGATCCATGTTACCCACAGTTACAGGATGTCTGTTCAGGGTGGGCAACCTGTGGCCCATAGACCAGAGCAGGACCACTGGCTGTTTTGTAAATAAAGTTTTATTGGAACCCAGGCATACTCATTGCTTTCCTCTGTGGTTGTTTGAAAGTTACAGTGAGTCATTTTGACAGAGACCATAGAGCCACAAATATGTACCCTTTATAGAAAAAGTCTTCCTGCCCTTTACGGGAAGTTTGCTGAAACCTAAGCGTGCTTGAGTTTTCGTTTCTCTGACATGGAGTCTGAGGACCTGGACTGCTGGGTCAGTGGGGAGTGGACTTTTCTAAAGCACTATCGAAGGACATCGTTGAGATGATTTGATAGGTCACACATCCTGAAGTGTGCTTGTGCGATCACCATCGACCCAGATAATTCATATATTCCCGTAGAAATGCAAATATCTGGCTGTGGCTGTAGTTCAGGGGTAGAGAATTTGCCTGGCCTGTGTGAGGCACTGGGTTCGATCCTCAGCACCACATAAAAATAAATAAAAACAAAAACAACACTATTTAAATCATTCAGCCAAATGCATAGCACAGAGTAGATACTCAAAAATTTTTTTAAAAAAACTGCAAAATCTGACTGCATATTAAACTGTCAACAACTAATTAAAATGTCAATGACTAATACATACTAGAATATAGGCTGAAGTGAGCTTCATAACAGCCAGCATTTAAGAGACTTATGAGTTTGCACTGCATGGGGATATGAGTGTCACTTTCAAGGGGACTCCTCTGTGCAAACACCTTGGGAATTCCAGCGCACCAAGCCACAAACAAGCTTCGACCTAGTAGGCGTGTTACACGTGTGACCTCGCCTCACCTTCATCCTTACGCTCAGTCCCTGGAATAGGTGTTACCGTTCTCATTTTGTGTTTGAATCACTGGAGTTACAAGTTGTTCAGGTGTCTTGGCCAAGATCACGTCTGGTTTAAATAGAGTCAGGTTTGAAGCCAGGTGCAGTGTCGCATGTTGTCATCCCAGCGATTCAGGAGGCTGAGGCAGAAGGATCGCAAGTTCAAAGCCAGCTTCTGCAACTTGGCAAGGCCCTAAGCAATTCAGTGAGACCCTGTCTCAAAATAAAAAATTAAAAAGGGCTGGGGATGTTGCTCAGTGGTTAGCGGGCCCCTACCTCCCGGGTTCAATCCCCAGCACACACACAAGAATCAGCTATGAAGTTAGCTTGACCTGATTCCGAAACCTGTGCTCTGTTCACTGCAGCCTGCTTCCTTGCCACAGGTGACAGACTGTCTGAGGGAGAGCCGCATGGTAGCTGAGTATTCCATTTGCTTCTCTGCGGCTTTAGTAAGTGTGTTGTGTGGAGAAAGATTTGAACATCAGCTAGCGATTATTGACAGCTCACTATCTGCCAGGCTCTTGGCATGTCTAGGTTAAATTATGTATCATTTCTGAGTTGGACACTTTACAATTTTAAGATATATTACTCATCAATTTTGTCCCAGCTCCAACTATTTCTGGTCATGAATTTTTTTTATTTTTTTTATTTTTTGGTACCTGGGATTGAACCCAGGGGGACTCAACCATTGAGCCACATCCCCAGCCCTTTTTTTATTATTACTTTTTTTAGTTGTAGATGGACAGCATGCCTTCATTTTATTTTATTTTATTTTATTTTATTTTATTTTCCCTTGGTGGTACTGGGGATTGAACCTAGGGCCTTGTGCATGCTAGGCAAACACTCTACCAACTGAGCTATAGCCCCAGCCTCCTGAGCTCTTTTTTATATTTTATTTAGAGAGAGGGTCTCGCTAAGTTGCTTAGGACCTTGCTAAGTTGCGTGGGGCCTTGCTAAATTGCTGAGGCTGACCTCAAATTTGTGATCCTCCTGCCTCAGCCTTAAAAGCTGCTGGGATTACAGGGGTGCACCCCCTGGCCAGGTCATGAATATTCCATGGAGGCTTCTTTCTGGGTTCTAAATGATGTTTCACATTGACATCGAATACCATGTAAATCATAGCTTTTTAAAAACAGGAAAAATAACCAACATTTATTACGCATTAATTTGGATCTCATTCAATCCTCATAGGGCTTTATTATTTTAATTTTTCAGTGAGGAAATGGAGGCTTAGAGTGAAAAATCTTGCTTAAGGGCAAGTGGTAGTGCCAGAACCAGCCTGTGTGAGGATCTGGGGAATTGAGTCCAGGCCTCATGCATGCTTGGTAAGCACTGTACCCCTAAGCTATCTGCCCAGCCTGGGATTTTAAAACTTTTACTTATTTTTAATTTTTTTTTTTGCAGTACCAGAGATTGAATGCAGGACCTTACACATGCTAAGGTACTCTACCACTGAGCCACATCCCTGGCCCTTTTTATTTTTTATTTGAGACAGGGTCTTGCTAAATTGTTGGAGCTGGTCTCAAACTTGCAATCCTCCTGCCTCAGACTCCAGAGCTGCTGGGATTACAGGCATGTGCCACCTTGCCTAGTGATCCCGGATTTTTTTTTAAGGAAGAAGTATGTTCATCACCTCTCAATTTCTTTCCCTCCTCACTCCTGTGGTCAGGCCACCTCTGAATTATCCTGTCACTACAGATGAGGTTGCGTTGGTTTTTAAAGACACGAAATGTTAGTGTGAGTTCATGTGAATGTTTAATGGAGGGTTTTAACTGAGCACTTACTCTGTGCAGCTCTCGGTTCTCACCAGGCTGGGGGCTGGGACCCAGGGTGGAAGTGCACTCTGCTGCTGCTGGTCAGCGGGAGTCATGGGCAGAGTCCTGACCACTGTGCTCTCAGCTGCTGTCAACCACGAGAGGGGGAAGCTGGGGCCAGAGTCAGAGGTGACGCCTGGGCTATTCTCAAGGCCAAGAGGGAGGGAAGGGTGTTCTAGAGGAGGCACCAGCCAGGGTTCATGGCCGTCTGAAAAGTGGGTGTTTGTCCCTGGGGCCAAGGAGGAGCTTTCTAGCATCTGCTCAGAGCTGTGAGGGCAAAAGGCAGACAGGAGCCCAGCTGGAGGAAGGCAGGATCAGGACAGGGGCCTGGGCCGAATGAAGGCTAAGGGCAGCGGCTCGGGGGAGCCCTGGCCGCCCGGGACAGGCAGGCGGAGGCGGCCGCAGCTGAAAGCCGCTTTGTGAGGCCCAGCGAGCTCCTGTTTCGTTGACGTTGGAACCTGCTGCTTATTTATCCAAAGGGAAGGGAAATTCAGCAGCGGCTGAGGAGAAAAAATAACCTCACCGCTGAGCGAGGAGGAAAGAGGCCCCGCTGCCCTCTGCCGCTGCCCAGCCGGCTGCCCCGAGCCCGGCCTGCGGGCCAGGCCTGGACCCCCACCCTCGCGGTGGGAGGCCTCTAGGCGTGGCCTGCGCCCCCGGGGCCCTCGGCCTCGGCCTGGCCTGGCCCCCGTCTCTGGAGGCTCCATGGTCCTCAGGTGTCTGGGCCACCTCCCTTCTCAGCCATGTCAGCCCAGTGCGGCCGCCAGAGGCCCCACTGGTGCCCAGGTGTGAGGGCAGAGGCCCAGGGAGGCCTTCAGATGTGGGAGGGTGACCTTTAGCCACGCGGTCCTCCCTGGTGTGCTGAGGACTGGCCGTCGCAGGCAGAGCCTCCCCTCCTGCCCCAGGCCTCCTGTGTGGCAGCCCTGCCCTGGCCCAGTGATGGCCCTGGTGGGCAGGGGCTCCTCCCTCCACTGCCCTTGCTTTGCCCCCTGACTGTGGCCAGAGGAGGCAGGACACCCCCAGGTGGCTCTGGTTCCCAGGGATTCACACGTTAGAGGCTCAATCCTGAAATCCCTCTGCTGAAGGCATTTGGAGGCATGGCCTTTGGAGGTGATTGGGCTTAGATGAAGTCCAAGGGTGGGTCTCCTGCGGTGGCATTAGTGGCTTTACAGCAAGAGAGACGGGAGCTACCTACTCGCTCATCTCGCCATGGGCCAACTGGAGGCCAGCACTGTGCTCTTGGACGTCCAGGTTTCCAGAGCCAAATGAACCACTGTTCTTTATAAGTCACCCCGTGTGTGGCGCTCAGTTACAGCCACAGAAAACCATGATGCTGGCCCACAGAGAGCCAGGCGCACGCTTGTCTCACATCCCTCCCGTGGGGCTCTCCATGTCCACCCTGGAGGAGGCCTGCTGGTGGCCACGGTCAGGGACAAATCCAAGGGCTGATGCCCACTGGATCCCCCTGGCAGGCGGCTTGGGGTGGGGGCTCTGTGCTGGGGGCAGCCTGGAGCTGCAGCCTCTCCTGCACAGGAACCTGCTGGTTCCTCCTCTGTTCCTTTGCAAAGTGAGCCATAGGCCACGAGTCTCGGATCCAGAGCTGTGGCCAGGGTGGGCAGCGGCAGGCCGGGGGTGGGGGCCGAGGCTGGGGGGACACAGCCCAGGCCCAGGGCCTCGAAGGCAGCCCTTGACATGCCAGCAGAACAGGTATTTTTAGCGACTTAGCCTCCGCTTTCTCTCTAGGCCCTTTCTAGCACTTTTTGTTCTCTGTAGCATCCAGGGTTGAGCCCAGAGGCACTAACCACCGAGTCACATCCCTGGCCCTTTTTATATTTTCAGTTTGAGACAGAGCCTCCTAAGTGACTGAGGCTGGCCTCAAACTTGATCCTCCTGCCTCAGTCTCCCGAGTGACTGGGATTACAACTACTTTCTTTAGAAAGTCAGCCAGAGCTCTGGCCTCCCTCCCTCAGCGTTGCATGACCTTTCTGGAGTCCACGGCGCCTGGCCCTGCGAGACCCTTTCCTACTCAGAACCTCGCCTGCCCCTATTTCCTTTCTTCCTCTGCGGCGCTGGGGATGGACCTGGGGCCATGCACCTCCTGGGTGAGCACTCTGCCCCTCGGCTGCATCCTTGGCCCATTCGTCCCCATTTCACAGATGAAGAAACTGAGTCCCAGGCAGGCTGAGAGCGGGGGCCCTGCCTACTTCTCTGCCTCAGCAGCTCCTCACTCCTTCTGCCAACAGGGCCGCTTGCCTTCCTGCTTCCACTGCTGGTCAGTGGGCCTCTCTGGAACAAAGGGCTACCCGGGCAGGACCGTGTCCTCACAGTGGCCCCGTAGGACTGTCGTGTGGGAGAGGTGGGGGCAGCTACCCCTCGTGGAGAACAGCAGCACCCCAGCTGGTTCTGTTCCTTCTAGCACCACACCTTGGGGGCTCCTGGGGGACCCACACAGCGTAACCCTTGGGTGTCCCATTGAGGCACTTGGGCCCAGAACGGTGAGGGGCAGTTCCAGGAGTCAGCGGCCTGGGTTCAAATCCTGCCTCACAACTATGTCATTGTGGACAACTGGCCAAACCCCTGAGCTTCTGCTTCTCAGCTGTCACAGGGATTTGATGACATACAGGTGCCAGGTGGGGTGGGGACTCAACGCAGGAGTGGGACGGCGGGATTACCGTTCATTCACACAGCTCTTCCTCCTTCCTATCCACCTGCCCCACCTCCCTGGCCCTCGGTCTCTTTCTCTCAAACACACCCACCTGCTCCATTCGGCATCTGTCCCTGACTCTCAGGCCAAGTCATGTCTGGAGTTGTTCTTTGAAGCTGCATTTGACTTTCCACCAACCTTAGATATTTTTGCTTTCTGGGTCCCTTCCTCCATTATTAAAAAAAAAAAGGAAATTAAAAATTCCCTTTTCAGACTGCATTGGTACAAGATGAATTCATTAATATCAAAGGTGAAAACATTTGGATTTAAATTTCGATCATGAGATTCCCCCCTTGTACTTTTAAAAGAAAAGGAAGCATTTAGGCGGGTCCCTCGAGGTCCTGTGGGTGCTGGGCAGGGCGCCGGGTGCCTGGGGGCGAGTGGCCCTGCCGTCTTGGGGCTGCCTGGCCTCCTGGGACGGCACACAGGTGGGCGGGCCGGCCATGCTCCTGCCTTTCCGTTCTCCTCTGGAATTCCCCACTTCCGCCCTGTGCCTGGGCGCAGAGTCCTTCCTAGGAACTTCCTCCCACGTCCTGGGTAGCTGACCACGGTGACTGCCCCCAGGGCCTCCATCCCTGTCCCAGCTGGGGCACCTCCTGCGCCCCTCACATCTGGCCCACCTTGTCTCTTGGCCTTAGTGACCCAATCCGGGAGACGCTGGACACTCTGCACCCTGCGCCTGTCTCCACTGGCTCCCACTGTCTGCAGAGTCACACCTGAATGTCTCCCTGTGGCCAACAAGCCCTCGCTGGGCCTCAGGGACTGGCCATTCTCCCCCACCCACAGAACCTGGTGTCCCTACATTTTTGTCTGTCACCCAATGCACCAGCCGCCTGTGCTTGGTTGACCCCTTTGCCCAGGACAGTGGCTTGGCAACTGGACCCCTTGACCCATGACTCTCCTTCTTACTGTTTTCAAAGAGAAAGAAATGTGACAGACAGCCATCCCTTGGTGTCAGCAGAGATTGGTTCCAGAACCTTCCCAAGGGGAGCGGAAAATCAAGCATGCTCAAATCTCTTATTTAAAGTGGCACAGTATTTGCAGATTTTTTTTTTTCTGAATATTTTCCATCTGAGGCTGGTTGAATCCAAGGGATGTAGAACCTGCAGCTATGGGAAACCAAGTGTATGCATATTTTATTTTTATTTTTATTTATTTTTTAATTTGGTACCAGGAATTGAACCCAGGGGCACTTAAACACTGAGCCACATCCCCAGCCCTTTTAATTTTTTATTTTGAGACAGGGTCTCCATAAGTAGTTTAGGACCTTGCTAAGTTACTGAGGCTGGCCTCCAACTTGGGATCCTCTTGCCTCAGCCTCCTGAGTCTCTGAGGTTCCAGGAGTGCACCACCATGCCCAGCCAGAATTAACGTTTTTAATGAAAATAACATTGCACACAGTCTTTTCTTTTTTTACTGAGGTCTCACACTAAAATGCACACCTCTCAAGTATTCAGTCTGATGATCAAAACAGCAAACACACCCATGTAAGGACGCCCCTCCCCCAGGCCAAGAGGAGCGCCCCACCACCCCCAGGGCTCTTGGTGCCCCTTTCCAGCTGACCCCCAGACTCCCGCTGTTCTTGCTGCCACCACCCCGGCTGTGCTGTCTTGAGCACCAGAGAAAAGGAATTCCAGGAATTTCTGTCTGGGCTCCCGGTCCCAGCGGCTCCAGGCTTTCCCCTGCAGGGACACAGGATGGTCTGCCTGCTTCTGAGGCGTCTCCCCTGAATCTGAGCCACACTAGCTCCCACACCCAGGTCTCCAGTCCGTGGTGGCCTGTGGGGACATCACAGCCCCCATGATCCTCCGCACGTGTCCGCCAGCGGGGCCCGTAGGCCGGCCTCTCTGGAGGACCCTGACCAGAGCACCATTCCTTCCCCGCTCACCCTGCTGGCTATGGGGACCTTTAGGTCCCCGTCCCCGTGTCTAACCAGGATGGCTTCTCGCCCCCAAGGTGGCCCTTCTGTCCGGACATCGTGGCCTCCAGTTCCAGGGAACATCCTTGGTCATTTCTTTGGTGATTTCCCCCTTGGGTGCTCTCTGCTTCCTCCCTCTGGAATCCCTATGGCTGGGCGCTGGGCCTCCTGGGCTGGCCTCTAATCTTCTCTTTATCTTTTTGAGGAGTGCCCCCATCTTCGTCTTCCAGCTTTAGATTTATTCTTTCATTTATGTATCGTTATACTTTGGACCCGGTTTGTCCCCCAAAGGTCCCTGTGTTCAAGGCTGGGTCCCCAGCGGTGGTGCTAATGGCAAGTGGCAGGACTTTGACGAGACCGGGCTGCTGGGAAGTCCTGGGCTCGCTGGGCATGTGGAGGGGACAGCGGGACCCCAGTCCCTTCCATGAACTGACCGGCCTTGCTCCCCCATCCTCCCATCCTGCCAGGGTGCCCCCGGCCCACACAGTGGGATGGAGCCCATGGCCACCGGAGCACTTAGCACCAGGCTCCCGGGCAGGGGGATGCCACCCCGTGCACCCCGAGCGTCCCTCCTGCCTGTTTCCTCGTCTGGACATTGTGGTTGCGGCTGGAGTCCAGCAAGGATCAAATGGGTCAGTTACGTAAAGTAGCACACCGGCACACGCCAGTGCCCAGTGGCCCTAAGGGTGACATCTGGAGCATCCCGGCCCCTGCGAACTCTGATGTCCTTGTCCTTGGCTTTGACCTTGGTTCATCATCCTCAGTTTTCCCTTCTAGACAAACGTTGGTTCCGACACGAACCCTCCGAACCCTCCGAGGGTTGGAGATGAGCCGGCCGAGCGCCCGGGTGGGCGGGAGTCGCGTCTCCGGCTCCGGGCAGTATTGGTGGTCAGGCCTCTGCGCCTTCCCGCGCAGTCCTCCATCCAGGATGCACTTCCCGGCCCCTACTGGACCCACGTCGGTCAGGTCCCTGCCAGGGGAGCCGATGCTCAGGAGACGGACAACAGAGAAGACCCAGTGAGAGGATCTGGCATGAGGAAGCTGGAGGCCGGGTTGGCAGAGGAGAGCAAGGCCCCTGCTGGGGAGTGGTCTTTCAGTGGGGAGGGGCAATCACAGAAGGACCAGGGACACTGTGCACACTTCTGTCCCTGGTCTTCCTCCCATTTCTGAGGTCCCCTGCCTTCCCGCTGATGGACAAGTCTGTAGAGGAGCCTCCCTTGGCAGGAGCAGGACGGAGGTGGAGTCCCCTCGCCTCGGCCCCGCCCCTCTTACATGGGGAGTGGGAGGGGAACAGAAGCAGTTTAGGGTCCCGGCTGGGGCCTGAAGAGGCAGGTGGCAGGGGAAGAAGAGGGGGTATGAGGAGCAGCTGGCCAGAAAGTAGCAGGCGGTCTTTGGAGACCTTTAGAGGGTGACACCATCACTGCATTTAGCTGGGCACAGTGGTGCACACCTGTAATCCCAGCAGCACAGGAGGCTAAGGGAGGAGGCCCGCAAGTTCAGAGCCAGCCTCAGCAACTATGGAAGCCCTAGGCAACTCAGTGAGACCCTGAGGGGGGATGTGGCTCAGAGGTTAAGTGGGTTCAATCCCCAGAACCCCAAACCAAACAGACAAAGCCCCTGCATTTAACCCCCTGGGCGCAGATGGCAGAAGCATCAGGGAAGGCTGTTGCCTTGAGTGGGTGCAGAGGGCGGGGACAGAACGTGGTGGGGTGGGGTTCCACGAGGAGGAAGCCTGTGCTGAATGAGTGAATGATCAGCCCCTGTGGACGCTCAGCAGAGTCCAGGGGCTGATCCTCCCCGAGCTGCCCCCAATATGACATCGAGTCCCAGGAACATCCGGGGCCTCAGCACCCTGCCGGGAATCTACCACAGCCCTGTCCAGCTCCAGCCTCTGGGCGGGGCAGACAGGGGTCCTGAGATGGGTCAAGCTGCCTGGCGGGAGTTGGGACCTGGGAGGGAGGCTGAGCGGATGTCCCCACACTGAGGGGTGAGAGGTGCCCACGAGGTTCTGGGGGTGTCAGGGTCAGCCGGCTGCAGGGGCTCTTCCCTCCACCCTGGGGTTTGCAGGTTGGTGCCAGGTAGCCCCTGGGCCATGCAAGGGCCATCCCCATCTGGGCACACAGCCTCACCCCTTGCCTGGCCTCTGTCCATCCAGGTGGTGCCGGAGCAGCAGCCCCCATCCCGCCCGCACAGAAGCCCCTTCACGGCGGGCTGGCCGGGAGCGCTGGCAGCGCCGCCCTCGCCTCCTTCCTGCCCGGCCCCCACGCAGATCCCCATCCCTGGGCTCCTGCGGCAGCCCAGGGCGGGAGCGCGACGGGAGCACAATGTGGCTCCTTGTTCCCGGCCCAGCCTTCTGGAATTGGCCCATTTCCTGCCTGGGCTGCGGGGCGCTTTCCAAGGTAAATAAACAAATACAGAGAAGTTGGGGCCCGGGTGGAAAGAGGGGTGTTGCAGCCTTCCTTCCCCCGCCCAGCCCCAAGCCGGCTGCAGTGAGCGGAGGCTGGGCGGGGAGGCTGGACCCGCCCCCGAAGGCGCGGCCCCCTCGGGGGTTTGGGGCTCTGCCCGGGGGTGTGGCGGGACGCCCCCACCCCGCTTCCATCCCACCCGGTTCCAGGGCTGCCCCCAAAGAGGAAGCTCGGGAGCCACCGTGGAGGCAGGAATTCCAGGCAGGGGGCACAGCGGCCGACGGGAAGGGCTGGGGTGGACTGCCGTTCCCTGGGCTCCCGCCCAGCGGTGCCACCTGGGAAGGCTGTGACTTCGGGAAGGAAAGGACGCCTCTGAGCCTGCAGGGCTGCACAACCCCTGCCCCAGCTCTGACCTGGCCTCCTGTGGCTTCTGGGCCTCAGTCCCCAGGCTTCAGGGGAGACATGGTGCCTTAGGGAAGGGGGTAGGATCTGGGAGGTGCCCAGGGCACAGCCTCCTGCTTCCCGGAGCACAGCAGGGAACTTGTTCTGACTGAGGGAGGGCGCGAGATGGGCTCCTTGGCCCCTGGGGTCAGGCTTAGCCTCATTCCTCCGCACCTCGGCCAGCCGGTCCAGGTCCCAGTGGAACCTGCCCTGGGCTGGGGGAGTCAGAAGGCCGAGGAGGACATGGGTGATGGAATCGCCCCACACAGACTCCCTCTCTCCCCCTCTTCCCAGCTCCCAACCCCACCCCACTCCATGTAGAAGACCCGTCCATTCACTCTATCCATCACTCTATCCATCACATCAGTCCATTCACTCTATCCATCCTCCACCCTCCTCCATCTTCCATCCTCCATCCTCCTCCATCCTCCTCATCCTTCCTCCTCCTCCATCCTCCATCCTTCTCCATCCTCCTCCATCCTCCATCTTCCTCCATCCTCCTCCATCCTCTATCCTCCACCCTCCTCCATCTTCCTCCATCCTCTATCCTCCATCTATCCTCCTCCATCCTTCCTCCTCCTCCTCTATCCTCCTCCATCCTCCATCCTCCTCCATCCTCCTCCATCCTTCCTCCTCCTCCATCCTCCATCCTTCTCCATCCTCCTCCATCCTCCATCTTCCTCCATCCTCCATCCTCCTCCATCCTCCTCCATCCTTCCTCCTCCTCCATCCTCCATCCTTCTCCATCCTCCTCCATCCTTCCTCCTCCTCCATCCTCCTCCATCCTCTATCCTCCACCCTCCTCCATCTTCCTCCATCCTCTATCCTCCATCCATCCTCCTCCATCCTCCATCTTCCTCCATCCTCCTCCATCCTCTATCCTCCACCCTCCTCCATCTTCCTCCATCCTCTATCCTCCATCCATCCTCCTCCATCCTCCATCCTCCTCCTCTATCCTCCTCCATCCTTCCTCCTCCTCCATCCTCCATCCTCCTCCATCCTCCTCCATCCTTCCTCCTCCTCCATCCTCCATCCTTCTCCATCCTCCTCCATCCTCCATCTTCCTCCATCCTCTATCCTCCATCCATCCTCCTCCATCCTTCCTCCATCCTCCTCCATCCTCCTCCATCCTTCCTCCTCCTCCATCCTCCTCCTCCTCTATCCTCCTCCATCAGTCATCCACTCGCCCACAGCCGGGCATGGCCACCTCTGCGCCACACTGCATCGTCTCCATGGTCTCACTCTCTTTCTTTGCCCGTGCCTCCCACCGACATTCCCCAGGTGCTCTCTCCTTCCTGGAAGGACCACAGAGGTGGTCCCTGTCCTGGGGTTCAGCTGCGAGCGGCCAGATAGGAGTCTGGGCATGTCTCTTACCTTCCCGGAGGATGTAAATGTTTCATTTCACTTCAGTGATAACTTTTTTGTTGCTATTGTTTTGAAACAGGGTCTTGCTCTGTGGCCTGTGCTGCCCAGGCTGGCCTTGACCTTGAGAGTCTCCTGCCTCCGCCTCTTGAGTGGGGTCGCAGGCAGGTGCCACCAGGCCTGGCTCAGTAGTGACTCTGAAGGGGCGTGTTATTGGTGGCAGTGAGGAATCGGCTTTGCAGTCATCCTTTGCCATTGCGATAGATCCCTATAAATTAAGGCTTTTCCTTCTTCCAGACTGGGATCTCAGAGGACCTGGGGATATATATTTTTATGGTTCTGATCATTTTTCTTTTCTTTAAACGAAGTGTATATGGGCTGGGGCTGGGGCTCAGTGACAGAGCTCTTGCCTGTTGTGAGGCACTGATTTCCACCCTCAGCACTGCATATAAATACATAAATAAAGATAAGAAAGTATAATTTTTTTAAAACAAGCACGTTACAGGCTGTGTCTGATGACAATGGCGCATGTCCGCGTCGCTCCACCTGTGGGATCCGGAAGGCTCCTCCTGGCTGGGGGAAGCTCAAGGCCCCGGGCAGCTTAGAGTACCCTGGGGTGACAATGGGGACCCACAGAGAAGGCAGGAGCCAGGTTCTGGTCAGCACAGGCCGCAGCCCCTTATCCTAGAGAGGCCACAAAAGCCTTTGCTGTCACTCAGTGAGCCCGATCGGCCGCACCGTTCCCCGCCTGATCCTCCCGGTACCCCGGGGCGGGAGGCTTGTCTCTGGGTTGCTGTGAGGTCTGCAGGCCCAGGATCCAGCGGAGGGACCGGCGTGGATCCCAAGCCCGGTTCCCAGCGTGGGTGAGCGTCTGCTTGTTCCTGCAGTTCTTCCCCCAGCCGTGGGCCTCTGGGTGCCTTGCTGCCCCTCCCAGCCCCAGGGCGTGTCCTGGTCCCTCCTTGGCCCCGCCCCCGGGACCACCCCTCACCTCCCGCAGGGCTGGGTTCACCTCCACCCACCCAGGAGCCTCCCTGGGATCCATCCTGTCACTGGGAAATACCGAGGGAGCCCTGCAGGGTGCAGGTGACACCGCGGGTCACACTAGGAGGGCTCTGGGCGCGTGTCAGGCTCCTGACCTGGACCCCGCGCTCGCCTCCCCTGGACGTTGGCGGAACCCGGGCTGCTGCTCGCCAGGCAGGGACTCCACCCCGCCCCAGCCCGCCCCTGGGCCTCGCTGAACGTGGGGTTCCATTTCCACAGCGACCTCTCCTCTGTACGCCTGGAGGCCAAGCTGTCACCTCAGGCCTGAAGAACCCGCTGAGCTCTGACACCCAACCATGTGCCGACCCGTGTCCCTGTCACCTCACACCTGACTGTGGCTGGGACAGGATTCTAGCGCCTCCCTCCCCGCTCCACCGGCCCCTCTTGCCTGTCCTCATGGCAGGGTGACCCGGCTTCTGACTTGTGGCTCAGGCTAGGACCCCGGGAACCTGGTCTCTCCAGGCCCCACCGGTCCACCGCCCACGGGTACCTGGGTCCATTCTGCTCCTCTCAGCTGGTGGCTGGGTGCTGGTCTCTCGCCCAGCTAGGTGCCTAGCTAGGTTCCCTGCAAGATCCAGGCCAGAAAGAAGAGCGGTATGGGACAGATGGCTCTCCTTACTGGCCTGATGACCAACCCAGCTGCAGGCGGACAGCGGGGAGCCCCAGGGCTCAGTCTGAACCTGGGTCCTGCCTGTTTCCCACCCAGGCGTCGCCCTTAGGCCAGCGTCGGGGCGGGCACGGCCTCTCGCCTCGGGCAGAGCTGGTCTCCGGGCAGGGGTTCCTCCTCTCTGGGCACAGAGGGAAGGGAGAGGCAGGGGAAGCAGGGAGCGTCCAGGAGGCCGAGACCCCCGCGGGCTCCGCCCCCTCAGGAAGGCAGTCGGGGGCTCCTTGGCCCCATGGCCTGTCCACGCAGGCCTCTGAGCAGTGCTGGCCACAGCGTCTGGACCGGAGCAGGGACACGACAGGAGCGGCTAGCTCTGCTTGTGGGTCCAGAGCCTCCGCAGAGGTGATGTCTGACCTGAGCTTCTTGGTGCTGGGGATTGGACTCAGGGCCGCGCATGAGCTAGGCACACGCCTGTCACTGAGCTACACCTGCAGCCGAGTTTTTAAGGGCAAATGAGAGTTTTCCAGACTGTTGGACAATGGTGGGGTCAGAGGCAAAGACATTCCAGCCAAAGAAAAGGATCGTGTGGGAAGATCTGAGGGTAAGAGAGATCCCGGCATATTCTGGGCAGACAGTCAGCGAGCGTGTTGGTTATGCTGAAGTGGTGGCTTCCACAAAAGAGAGGCTCCTCCCTGCAATCCTCTCTTCCATTCCAACATCCAGGGGAAGCAGTCAGGGACGATGTGGCTCAGCTCCATGAATTCCTCAGGATCCAGGCTCTTTCCAGCTTACCACACACACCTGCAATGTGGGTTTTTGACCTCTTGGCCCAAGGTGGCAACTAGAGTTCCAACCATCACACCTACATTCCAAGCAATGGTATGGAGGAAGAGAAGGGAGGGAAGTGCATTCATCCATGTATTGAGGGAAGGCTTTCAGAGGCTGGCAGGTGGCAATTCTGTTTATAACCAATTGGCCAGAATTGGTTCAAAACCACCTAGCTGCAAGGACAATCAAAAGATAATTCTGGTGGCTGCTGACCACCTGGAACTCAGGGGTTCAAATACTATGGAAGAAGGAAGGAGGTATGAGGGACAACCAGGTCTCTGCCACCCTCAGTGTCTGGGACTAGCTGGGGTTGGGGAGAGCTGGAGAGGGTCAAGGAAGGCCCCATGGTGAGCCAGCCCGGGGCAGTGGGAGGGTCCTAAGCTAGAGAGGACTGCTCAGACCCGCAGGGGAGTCCTGGGCTTCTACTCCGTGACCGAGTCCCTCCGAGCTCTCGGTCTCCCTGAGAACCAGAGAAGGCGGCCTGGGTGCCGGGGAGAGCCAGGTGGAGGAGCCCAGCTCTGCCCACCCAGCACCAGCGGCTGTCTTCAGTTCCCAGGATGACGCCCCTGTCCCCAGGGGCTCCTGCTGCAGGACGTGCTGGAAGGGGCTTGGAGAGGGCCTCTTCCACTACTCCAAGGGACAGCAGGCCCAGGGGACCCTGTCTGGTCACAACTGCCCCTCCAGGGGCAGGACACCACATGCAGTGTCTTCCTCTCCCCGCAAATCCTAGGGTCCTCTCGCTCCTTCCCGTCTGGACTCCTCCCCTAAATAATAATCTCCATGGAGAACTCTGGGCTCCGGTCTGGTTCTGGACCTTGGTGAGCTTGGGTGGGTGGTGCCAGCGCTAAGTCCATTTTTAAAAATTCTTAATTTTAAGATGGACGCGATTCCTTTATTTTACTTGCTTATGCGGTGCTGAGGATGGAACCCGGTGCCTCACATGTGCCAGGCAGGCGCTCTACCACCGAGCCACAGCCTTGGTCCACCGAAGTCCATTCTTTATGATGGCTGTGAACATCGGAGGTGACCGCTGGTCCCTCTTGCCATTTGTGTCCCCTTGGGAACGGATCCCCTGGCCGCTCTCAGAACTGCAAGGAGTGAGCTCATGAGCATCCGGCATCTCACGCCCCGCCTTAAAGACACAGCCTGGGGGCTCTGGATGGAGGCCTTACGCCCAGAGGCCCAGGGTTCCTTTCCCTCCCTGTCCCCAGCCATCTCCAGGAATCCCCATTATTGCGCAGGGCGAGATGGAGACTCAGCGACTCGACCGTTGGCAAACTGGACTGCAGGGCCGCAGGGCCGTGGGCGGAGTGTGCAACCCCGCCCACCGAGCTTTGGCCAATGGGACGCGAGCAGAGCTTGGCCTGCGGGTGCAGAGGCCCGGCCCGCTGCGGACCTGCCTTTGGCTTTGGGAAGCCCCTGTCCCAACCCCTCCCGTCTGCTGGCTGCCCAGGATGAGCGTCTCAGCCTGGACCCACCGGTAAGTCAGAGCCAAGTGCAGTTGCTGGCAGAAACACCAGCAAGAAATAAATGCTTGCGCATTGAAGCTTCCGGGTTCTCCAGTGGTTTGTTACGCAGCGCTGTTGTGGCCGGAGCTGACCGCTACAGTCCCAGGAGTGGTGAGACCGCCGTTAGCACCACGGGCCTGAGGACCAGTCGCCGCCACCGAGCAGCGGGGTGTTGGTGGCTTTGTTGGCACTCAGCCTCCTGCAGAGCAGCCCAGCCCGGCCTGCCTTCCTCTGGCACGGAGTAGAGGAGGTTCAGGGAGGGAGCCGATCTGCGTGACGGTGTCCCCACTTCACGAATGAGGGACCAGCATCCTAGAGGAAGAGGATGATGTTAGACACGGCTGCCTGCTCTGAAAACCTCCCTCGACAGTCAGCACAGCCTGAATTTCTCACACGTCAACACACAAGAAGTGCATCTTTAGGTTCATTTTCAGAGGAAAAAACCGAGGATCAGAGAAGTGAGGGGCCTGGCCAGAGACCATGTAGCTGGGAGGTGGCAGCTCCTGAGACTGGGTCCTTTCCCTGGCACAGCCTGCCTGTCTTCCTGCTGCTGAAGGAAGGGGCGGAGCGGGGAGAGAGCCTAGCCTGGGTGAGAACCCCTCACAGCAGACCCCGTACCCTCCTCTGTGCCCGGCGAGTCCCAGGAGGTGCCCGGTCAGAGGGGGCATCCTGGGAGAGAGGCACGGCTTTCCTCAATCGCCGCTTCCTCCTGCCTGTCTCCTGCTCCCTTTCCTACCACCCAAACCCGGGGAAGGTGCCTGAACCCAAAGTTTAAAGCCTGGCCCCCATCTCCCCCTCAGCAGAGCGGGCTCCCAGGCAACTGTCCTTCCTGGAACATCTGATGACCTCACTCACAATGAGGCCGGGGACAGGGGAGCTCCATGCAGGGCGACTCCCCAGGAAGGCCACCAGAGCCCCGGCAGGAGAGGCCACGCAGGACGGCCGAGCTCTCTCCCAGGGCACCAGAGTGTGGGGCCAGGTGTATTTATAACCCAGCCCTGGAGGGGACCAGGCCTCATATAAATCACGCTCTTTCCTTGGCAGGAGTAAAAATAGCCCCGTGGCATCCTGCACCCGAGCCATGGAACAGAACTGGCCTGGCCAAGCCCCCGCCAAGCCCCCGCCCTGCCCTGCTCGCGCCTGTTGGATGGTCAGGACCAAGTTTCCACCTCCCGCCTCCTCAGCAGCCCCCGCTGGCTGCCGGCCCCTCATCTCCCAAGCGGGGGTTGTCCCCAGCAGACTGCTGGGTCCCAGGGCGTGGCTGAGCAAGGGCCCAAGCTGACGAATGGCCTGCCGGTCTGCAGGGGGACAGCGCCAATCGAGGTGGAGGAAGGCAGGCAGTGAGTGGGGACTGCTGCGCTGTGGCGCCCCAGGGGCTTCTGTTCCCTGACAGCTGGGGAAACTGAGGCAGAGGGAAGGAGGACGGTAGGGCGGCCCTGAAGCAGGATTCAGCTGGGGGGAGACCCCTCAGGCAGCTGCTGGGAGGGCAGGGGGCCGTTTAGAGAACAATTTACAAGGAAGATTCCATGCCCTGCCAGGCGCCCCCAGGATGGGCTCCATGGGGGGATCGTAGATTGGACAGTCCCTGCAGGCTGAGTGGCCTGGGAATGGCCAGGCTGCAGTCCTGGGAATGGCGGCGGGAGGCGGGACAGTCCAGCCGCCCTCCCCTCCTCCCTGCATCCCTCTTCCTCAGGCCAGCCCCTTTTCCAGTTGTCTCTGGGTCAGCAACTGTGGGAAAAAGTGACCAGCTGGAAAAGTGGCCTCTCTGGCTGTGCCCACACACCCTGTTCCCCAGTGGCCCAGCCTCTCTGGGGTGGGGACAGAGGTTCTCCTGGGGTCCGGACCCTGGGGTCAGGTCTGGGAGGAGCCAGGAGGGAAGGACCTGCAGCGGGCTGGTCACTGGGCATGTCCACCCCATCTGCCCTCTGCTTCCACACCAGGGTCTCGCTGATGGCTCACATGGTCTAGATCACGTGGAAGACCCCAGATCCCTTCTCATGTCCAAGCTCAGTAGGGTCACTGGTGTCTCTCTCCCATGATGTCCAGGATGTGGGCGTCCAGTTGCGCTTGGCAGAGTGGCAGGGTGCCCCCCTCCTGGAGCCTGGCCTCCTTCCTGGGCAGTGGCCTCTGCCTGGCAGCCTCCTGTGCCCTGGGCGCTGAAGCTCTGGCGGAGCCTGTGGGCACTTAATTCATCTAATTAGGTTTGAGCGGTGGTTCTGGCCACACCGTGCCCTGGGGCGCCCCAGGGCAGTCCCTGCTCTCTGAGCCTCTTCTGTGTCACCCTGACCCGAGGAGCATCCCCCCAGCAGCCTCCCTGACCCCGTTCCAAGCTGGGAGTCGTCCATGGAGTGCTCTCCACAGGGCACGCACTCCCTCATGGCAGGGGACAGGATGAGCGAGGCCCTTGTCCATATGGCGCTCACATTCTGGGGACATCGTAAGGCCACAGAGAAGGCATGACAAGCAGAGAGAGACTCCAGAGCTGTCTGGGCTCAAATCCTGGCTCTGACTCAACTAGCTGTGCGACCTTGGACAAGGTACCTAACCACCCTGGGCTTCACCTCTCCCTCCTGTCAAGTGAGGGTCCGGCTGATGCCTGCTTTGCTGGTGGAAGACCTGGATGACTTGGCACCACGTGGCAGACTGTGGGCTACCATCGCTGCCAGAGCCTGGCACAAGGACGCAGGAGGATCAGGGCAACGACACCCCTAGCCCACCGTGCCCCCCATGGCGCCCCAGCCTTCCCTCCTGGGAGTTGAAGGGCATGGGCCTCTCCCCGATGGCCTCCTGTTGGACCCCAGAAGACAGGCCCTGATTCCTTGTGCAGATGGAAGGAGGGCGCGGGCTGTGTGGGCCTCCCCTGCCTTCCAGCTTGCCCTTGGGTTTCTCCCTGCCCTTGATGTTCTTCTGTTCCCAAGGATGAGAGTGGACAGTCCCTGGTCTTCCTCCAGCTTCTCATCTGCACCACCTAGGACACTTGTCCGGGGTCCGACGTGGGATCCACCGCGGTCACAAACCCTCTGCACCCGAGTCTGCGTCTGGCTTGGGGGTAGGCCGGGGCCTGGTGCCCGGATGCCCACTCCACCTGGACCACTCTGTCCTCAGCAACTGCCCTGGACCATGCGTGGCTCAAGAAGCCACGAAGGGCCGAGGCTGTAGCCCTGGCCTGGCAGGTCTGAGCTGTGGGCGCCACCCAGCACCATGTTAGAAAGGAGGACAAGCGAAAGACACGGTGGAAAATGCTAGAAAGTCTAGTCATCGAGTCTTTCTGTGAAAGGGGAAGTAGCACACCGAGTCCTGGACATCATGCTAGATGCCCGCTAATCGGAAGTGGCACCGTCTGACCAGGTGAGCTCCACTGGGCTGCAGTCACCTCCCGGTTTCCCAGAGGATGGGTCGCAGCCCAGGTCTGTGGGGTCGGAGGCCCCGGGGCTGGGGCCCAGCTCCGTCTTGACGGGCCGTCTGGGTGTTTCTAAGCAAGCTGGATTTGCTGCGGTGACACACACGCCCTCCTCGCGTGGCTGGAAGTGGCCAGGGAACATTCCTTCCTCTCCTGCTCGTCCAGGAGAGGAGGAAAGGGGCCTCTGCTCGCCGGGCACTCAGGAGCCCTTTGGAAAGCGTCCTAAAGGCACATAAAAAGGCGGATAAACATTTATTCAAGAAAATCTCCTAGAACTTGGTAAGAACAGTGAGAGTCTGTGGTTTCTGAACTAAGACCCACTCCCACCTGCTCCACAAGCTGGAAACTCCACTCCAGCCCCGTGCGGCCAAGAACACGGCGATCCGGCTCCCGCACCTCTGAGCTGGAAGCCTGTCTCCCCCAGGGGCGGGGGCAGGAAATCGGAGCGTCTCACCCTGCTCCCAGCTCCTGGGGGCTCGTCCAAGGCTCCGGACAAGTCCAGGACGGGCCCCCCTAGCACTGCCCCGCTCTCTGGTGGGCAGGTCAGCACTGAGGACACGAGGGGCCCCAGGTCCTTGTGAGATGGAGGCTCCACACTGGGAGAGGCAGGCCCCCAAGCCGAGGCTCCTGCTACCCCCTCGCTGGGCATGCAGTTCCCCAGACAGAGAAGCAGGCTGTGTCCAGCCCCAGCTCCAGAGCCGTGGTACAGAAATTCTGCCCAGAGAGCAAGATGGGGCTGGGACAGAGTTCTGGACCAATTTCCAAAGGAACTGACTTCATTTGCAACAAAGCACGGTGAGGCCAAGCCCACGGTGAGGCCAAGCCCAAGAGGTGAAAGGGGATCAGAAGATGGCGATCCACTCCTGGGATCAGATCAAGCTCGAACACCCAGCGCATGACACGTCCCTTCGAGTGAGCCCACGTCTGGTTGGATTTGTCTGTGGGACAAACTGTGCTCCAGGGCGATGCTGAACACAACAGGGCAACTAGCCAGCAGTTCACGGGCTTCACGAGGATGTGGTCAGGGCAAGAGAGGGTCCCCAAGCCCTGCCCAGACCCCACCTCCCGGGACTGGGCATCCCAGACTGTCCCTCCGAGGAGCATGTCCCAGGCTGCGGCAGAGGAGAGGGCAGAAGAGAGTGAGGGAGCCATCAAATCAAGGGAGACCAGGATGAGGTGCTATGCTAAGTTATCTGAAATGTCCAATTTCCAGTGAAAAATGTGCCAAGGAACAGGAGGGTCCTTACACCAGGAGGGCAGCTGGCAGCAGAGGCTGAATTTAATAGGCAAAAACTTCAAAGTGTACATGTATATATAGAGTACTGGGGATTTAACCCAGAGGTGCTTCACCATTGAGCTACATTCCAAGTCCCTGTTAGTTCTTTAAACTTAGTTTTTGCCTGGCTAAGTTGCTGGGGCTGGCTTTGAAATTGCAATCCTCCTGCCTCAGCCTCCCAAGCTGGGGTCATACATATATATTATAATATTAAAGGGAGGCTGGGGGCATACCTCTGTGATAGAGCACTTACCTGCTTAGCATGTGCAAGACCCTGGGTTCAACCCCCAACGCGTGCACGTGCACACACATGCACCACAAATGAAAGAAAGGAATAAGAAGGAAAGGGAATCATAATAGGAAAAGTGAAGGCTGGTCTGGTGATAAAGCTGCATCACATAGCAATTGTCAATAAAGAAATAGAAATTAATAACTAAATGGAAATTCTGGAATTGAAAAGCATAAAAACTGAAATGAAATATTTGCTAGAGGCACAACAGTAGATTTAAAGTGGCAGAAGAAGGAATTAATGGACTTGAAGACAGATTGATCAAGATTATCCAATCTGAGCCGGGCGCACTAATCTCAGCAGCTTGGGAGGCTGAGGCAGGAGGATTGTGAGTTCAAAGCCAGCCTCAGCAACTTAGTGAGGCCCTAAGCAACTTAGCAAGACCCTGTCTCTAAATAAAACTTAAAAAAAAAGGGGGCTGGGAATGTGGCTCAGTGGTAAAGCAACCCTGGGTTTAATCCCCAGTACCAAAAAAAAAAAAAAAAAAAAATTATGCAATCTGAAGAATTAAGATTTTTTTTTAAGTGGGGAAAGATGAACAGTGCCTCAGAGAAACATGGGACATTGTTAAGCAACCAATACATGTGTGATGGGAGTATTGACAAGAGAGGAGGGAAAGGAACAGAAAAAATATTCAAAGAATGACCGAAAACTTAAATTTATTGAAACATTAATCTGTGCATTTGAAAAGGACAAAAATCTCTAAGTAGGATAAAGACAGAGATTCACAACTAGACACATCATAGTGAAAATGCTGAGAGCCACAGATGAGTAGAAAATCTTGAAACCAGTAAGGGAATAAACAACTTGTCACTTACAAGGAATCTCAAGAATGACAGTTGACTTCTCATCAGAAACAATGGAGACCAGAAGGCACTGGGGAATGCTCTGAGAGAAACTGTAACCAAGAATCTTTTACCCAGCTACTCTATCATCCAAAAATGAAGGCGAAATAAGGACATTCCAAAATAAATAGAGATAATTTATTTTTTCTTTAATTTTTAAAATATCTTGCTCTTTATTTTTTCCTTCATCATTATTATTTTTTAGCTGAGAGAATTTGTTGTTAGCATATCTTCCTTAAAGGAAATACTGAAAGAAGTTCTTCAGGCTAAAAGCAAGTGACCCCAAACAGTAAGCTATACTGAAAAACCAACCGACCAACCAACCAACCAAACAAACGCACGCCAGGCATGGTCTGTAATCCCAGCTACGTGGGAGGCTGAGGCAGAAGGATTGTAAGTTCAAAGCCAATCTGGGCAATTAACAAGACCATGTTTCAAAAGAAAAAAGGTGGGCTGGGATGTAGCTCAGAGGCACACCACTTGCTTAAAATGTGCAAGGTCCTGGGTCCTATCCCCAGCTCTAGCAAAGAGGAGGACTTCTACAGTTCACAACCCAATTTAAAAGTGGGCAAAGCTGGCACCATGTCACACACCTGTAATCCCAAATTGGGAGGCTGAGGCACAAAGATTAAAAACCTGGACAACTTGGTGAGACTCTTGGTCAAATTAAAAAAAAAAATTTGTTAAAGTTCTGAGGATGTAGCTCAGTGATAGAGCACCCCTGGGTTCAATCCTCAGTACTGAAAATACTTACATATATACATGCATAAAATAGGCAAGAGACCCAAGTAGAACTTTCTCCAACAAATATATGAAAATGGTTAATAGTTTCATGAAAAAATGTCAACACCATTAGTCATTAATGAAAATCAAACCCACAGTGAAATAGCATTGCACATTTTTAGGATGGCTAAAATAAAAAGTCAACTAATAACATGTGTTGGCAAGGTTGGGAGAAGTCAGAATGCTCATGCATTCCTGGTGAGAATGTAAAATGTTAGACATTGAGTTCTAAGATGACCTAGCAATTCCACTCCTAGGAATATACCTAAGAGAAATTTAAGCAAATACCCATGAAAACACTCACATGTATTCATAGCAGGATTATTTGCAAAATCCCAAAGATGGAAACAAACCAAACATCCATCAACTCTTTGATGAAATGATAAAATGTGGTAGATTCAAGTAATGGAATATTATTCAACCCTGAAAAGAAAAGAAATACTACTGATCCATGCTACAGCACTGATGAACCCCGAAGATATTGTTAAGTGGAATAAGCCATTCCCAAAGGCTGTATTTTGTAGGTTACCATCTCTGTGAAATGGCCAGTTTTGATTCACCTATAGAAAACTCAAAGTAAACTATTTTTGCTTAAAGTGAGGAGAGATGGAGAATGGGCGGGGGAACGGCAGTAACTAAAGGCTACGAGATTGTTTTGTATTTGTGAGGTGATGAAATAGTCTACAGTGGATAGTGGTGTTGTTGTTCATATCTGTGAACATGCTGAAATATAATCATATACTTTGAATTGTACAGTCTGTGAATTTTATAAAACTGCTTTCTGATGCAATTTCTGGTAAGGGTTTAAAGTGATTTTTTCATATGGGATGCTCAACACAAAAAACAGATGGAAAAGCTATTTTCCAAGTGTTCTTTTTATAGTGTCAAAACTATAATAATAGCAATCATTTATGGAATTAACCTTACGCGTACTCAAGTTTTGCTTTGATGATCACAAATGTGTAAACATTTAGTATGAAATACATTTGAGCAGGCATGTCGATCCTTTGTAAATAGCTAAACATGTTTTTAAAGACATCTCTTTTGAGAGTATATGTTTATTATTATTGTTGTTGCTAAGCTTTTACCCTGATGGGGTCTTGCTAAGTTGCCCAGACTGGCCTCAAACTTGCAATCCTTCCACCTCAGCCTCCTAGATAAACATGTTTTTAAAATGAATATGCCAATATAACCAATTAGAACAAATAAAAAATTAAATATAAATAAATAATTATGCCAAGCAATCAGCAAAGGATAAAAATTAGCTAATACAATCCATCTTTGTCAAATCTGCACATTTTGCAATATTTGTTTCAGATTTTTATTTTAAGCAATAAAATGTAACAGAATCAGTTCAAGTCCCCTGTACACCCTCCCTTTTCCATTCCCTCTCTCCCTTCCTAGATGATGATTCTTTGCTTTCTGCACTTTAAAATGCGGTTCTGTTTCCTTCTGGTTCTGATGGTTTCTAATGAGAAATTCAGCCATTTGTACTGTGGTTCCCTCTGGTAATGCTGTGTTTTTCTTCTGTCTATGCATGATTTTTTTTCTTTCTTTTTCAACAGTTTAGTTAGAATGTGTATTTCTTTGGGTTTATTCTGTTTGTGGTTCACTGGCCTCATTGAATCTTAGGTTTATGTCTTTTGCCAAATATGGGAAGATTTCCGCCATTGTATCTTGAAATACAACCTGTCTGTGTTTTATAGCTGTATTTTGTGGGAGAGAGAGCGTGGAGTGTGTTCCCCCATCTTATCTGGAAACAGTACCTTAAAGTCTGTTTAATTAATATTAATATTGATTAAATAATATGGTACTCCAACTTTGAGTTAGATGTTGTCTATAGCAGAAGGTTTCCATTTCCTTTACTTTCAATATTTCTTCATCCTACTATGTCTGACTTACTGACACTCTCTTTTAATCTATGAATTTTGTCCATTTACATTTATTGTGATTAATTAAATGTTTTGGAGTGAACTACTTATTTATCCCCCCTTATCATTTTGCAGTAGATTGGTTTCTTCCTAGCCCCCACTCCATGCATGGCTTTGAAAGTTATATGTTATTTTCTTTATAGATTGATAGATTGCCCCCACCCTATTTTTGGTGGTACTGGGGATTTAATTCAGAGAGGGGGAGAGAGAGCGAGTGCATGAGAGAGCAAACAAGAGAGAGAAACCCCTGTGCTTTGTGATGGCAGAAGCTTCAAAATCATATGCAGGAAAATTGAATTTAATTAAATTAAGAAGGTGATATTTATTACACTCTTGTATTTGTGGCCTATTCATGATAGTTGCTTAGAGAATAAACTTTGGGATCAGAGTGGAATAATTTTGGTTGTTTTTGCATTTTTGCAATCTACCACCCTGTCACGGTTACTGGTTTGGGGGTTTTGTTTTAAACTCCATACTCTCCAAGGAGCGATTGTCTCGAACCTTCTAGTTCATTAACTCTTTCTTCAGCTATGGTCAAGTTGCTGTTTAATCATCTGCTGAATTTTTTTATTGAAATGACTATGTTGTCATTTCTAAAGGTTCCAATTGATCTTTTTCAAATCTATTATTTTCCAGTGTTGTCTTTTATTTATTTTTGACTTTTTAAAGTTGTAGATGGGTAAAATACCTTTATTTTATTTACTCATTTTTATTCAGTGCTGAGGGTCAAACCCAGTGCCTCACACATGCTAGGCAAGAGCTCTACCACTGAGCCACAACCCCAGCCTGAATCAATATTTATGTTAACATCAGTTTTGGGGTTAGAAGTGTAGATTCTGAAACCAGTGAGCACCAGCCAAGGCAACAAACCTCCACCAGGGATGAGGACCTAGCTGGGCATGGTGGGGCACCTCTGTAATCCCAGCAGCCTGGGAGTCTGAGGCAGGAGGATCACGGGTTCAAGGCCAGGCACAGCAACTTGGAGAGGCCCACTCTCAAAGTAAAACATAGAAAGGGCTGGGGACGTGGGGATGTGGCTCAGTGGCTAAATGCTCATGGGTTAAATCTCCAATACCAAAAAAAGAAGAAGAAAAAAAGAGGGTGATATCCCTATATTTAAATCCCACCAGCCCAGGCACAGACAAAACTTTTTCCTGGTCTCCCTGAGTCTAAATGCAGATTCCCCCACCCCACCAGCCAATGTCACACTGGGGGCAGTGCCCTGGGCGGCCCCGGTTTTATTGGGGTGGGTTTCATCCCCATTTTGGATCCGGTAGCCAGGGCTTGGCCACCGCCCCCAACCCCACAGCTTAGGGCAGCTGTGGCCACGGCCATTTTGACCACTTGGAGATGTCCTTGGTTTCTTGATTTAAAGGATGGTTGGTGTTGATTTCAGCCTAGTTTCCTGGGTGTTTAAAGCAGAAGCGGTTTCAAATCATCCAATTCTGTGCATTGTTCAAAACGGAAGGCCAAATATACAGGCAGATTAATTTTTTAAAAGAATCAAAATCACGACTTCCTTTTCCTTCTTCTTTCTTGTGCGCTGGGGATGGAACACAGGCCACCCCGTGCTGGCAAGCGGCCACCGCGGAGCCACCCCAGGCCCGACCGACCGTACGTTTCCAGGACGGCCACTGAACAGAAGCTCCGCAGAACACCATCCGAGAGGACTGTGTTCGAGCCCTCGCACCGCCTGCGCTGTGACCTGGAGCAAGTTGCTTAACTCCTCTGAGCCTCCTTTTCGGCTTCTGTTGGACGATCCCACCTGAGACTCGCCTCCAAACGTGAGGCCCGCCCAGCCAGGGGCGCAGGGCTTCCCCGCGCTGAGCCCGCTCGGGAAGAACTGGCACCGCCGGTCGGGAGCCCACTGCTGGGCACGACCTGGGGCAGCGCTGCAGACCCGAGGGACCGTCCCCTCCGCGCTGGCCTCCAGTTCTCCCGGGTGGGCGTGGCGGAGGGCGCTGCCCGGGGCCGGGACGGGGACCCGCGGGCGACCCCGGGGGGAAAGGCGCCTCGTCGGGGTCCCGCGCGCGGGGCCCTCGCGGCGCGGCTTCTGCAGGCGCGCGCTTGGGAGGCGCGTTCCCGGCGCCCCGAGGGTCCCGCCCGGCGCGGGTCCGCGGCGCACAGAGGCCCCTTTCATCGCCGCCGCGCCGCGGCCGCTGCCAACACAAACGCGGGCGGAACCGAACCGCGCAGCGCCGGCCGCGCCGCCAGCCGCGTCCCTCCGCCCGCGCTGGCGCCGCGCCGCGTTTCCGCTCTGCTGACGCTGGAGCCGCCGGCCGCGGGGCCGGGCCGCGGGGCGCCGGGCGGGGGCTCCGGGCTGCAGCGCCCCGCGCGGCCCGCCGCCGTCCTCCGAAGCGCGCCCGCGTGGCCCCCCAGGGATGGCCCGGCCCCCAAGTGTGCGCTTCCTGCCCGCGTCCTGGCCGGCCTCGAGCAAGCGGGGACACTCAGGCCGGCTCCCGGGGGACGTGCCTTCCAGAGGCTGGGCGCCGAGGGGTTTGCCACTGGGGCCTCCGCTCCTGGTAACTTAGGAAAGTCATTTACTCTCACCTGTAAAATGGGCACCGTCCAGTCATTTCACCTACATCTCAGGACGGGAGTGAGGCTCTGGAGACGGGCATCAGTCCATGTTCCCTGGCTGTAACAGAATGTCTGAAGTTGGCTCCTTTGTAAAGAAAATAGGTCCTCTCCAGACGGTGTTCTGCGGAGCTTCTATTCACAGTGACTATCCTGGAGACGTATGGTTGGGCCTGGGGTCGCTCCGTGGTAGGCACTTGCCAGCACGGTGTGGCCTGTGTTCCATCCCCAGGGCCACAAGAAAGAAAAAGGAAGTCGTGATTTTGATTCTCTTAAAAAATTAATTTGCATGTGAGAAATATATAGCTCACAGTTTTGGAGGCTGAAAGTTCAAGAGGTTCAGCCTCTGGTGAGGGCCTCCTGGAGATGGCACCACAATGGCCGTGAGAAGGCTAGGGAGCAGGAGGGACCCGTCTTGCTCTTTTTATAAACAAGTCACTCTGGGAGGAAAAGACCCAGGCCCCAGGAGCACTCCTAATTAATCCCTTCCCAGGGAGGGTCCCCAGTGATCCAATTACCTCGCCAGACCGCACCCCCTTCAGGTCCCACCACCTCAATATCCCCACATTGGATGCCAAGCTCCAATACATGGATCTTTGGGGGCACGCCACTCCAAAAGCAAGAAGAAAGGACTGATCCAGGACCGCAGGTGGACGATCCTTTACCAGACTCGCTCCTGGCCAGGGCTTCTCTCCGGACCCCGTCCAGATCCGCCCTCCTTGCCCCTCCCCAAGGCCTTGCCTCCCGCTCCCTCCTGGAGCATTAATCACTGTTCAGAAGCCCCAAGACTCCCGGGTGGAAGCGGTCCTGTTGGCTGGCAGTCTCCTCCCAGTGAAGTCCGGAACCTTACTTGGCTCCACCCCCAAAGCACAGGCGAGCAAACGCAGTTGGCTGAGCAGACACCACCCACCTTTCTGATTGGTTCAGGGATGAGCAACGACCCAAGCTGAGCCAATCAAAACCTTCCCTGGACTTTTCCTGACAAGCCCACAGGGATTCTGGTCCCAGTGCTTGGGAGGGGACAGGTGGAGGTTGCTGATGTCCTTGACCTGGCCCCAGAAGGACACCTGCTGCAGGGAACAGGAGGGATGGCCACACAGTGTGCAGAGGTGAGATGCAGCCAGTGAGGGACAAGACAGAGGAGGGAAGAGAGGAGAAAGAGACAGAGACGGGAAGTCTTCCTGTGGAGGGCCACCCCTGGACCACCGGTTACCACAGCCAGGCCATTCTGTTTGTGTTGAGCTAGTTGAAGTTGGGTTTCTGTCCACTGAACTTGAGAGTCCCACCAAATACCCTCTTCCCAACCCTTGGGCTTGGCCTTCACACCACCTGCTTCCTTTTCTGCCCTGCCTGCCCCCACGGGTCCAGCACTCTATGCATGATCCCAGGTGATCCTCGCCACACCCCAGGTGTCCGAGAAGGACAGAATGAAGTGGTGGATCCCAGGCCACATCGGCAGACAGGGGTGAGGGTGAACTTGAGGCTGAGTCATCTCAGACCACGGTCAGCCTTTCTTCTCACCTGAGGACTGAAGCCCTGCAGCCCACCCCTGAATAAACCTGTTCATCTGTGGCCAGTTGATTAACAAGTGCCAAGACCGTTCAGGGGGTCTGGAACAGTCTTCCATGAGTGGTGCTGGGGACACAGGTCCATGTGCCAAAGAAGGATGTTGGGTCCTTGGGACCACAAACAAAAACTCACTCAAAGCATCAATAACCTCAATGTAAGAGCCAATGCTGTCAACTCTTAGACGAAAACTTGGGGGTAAGCACATTGCCCTGCCTTTGGCAATGATTTCTTAGATCTGACACCAATTTAGACAACAGAGGCAAAATAAATTTGAACTTCGTCAAAGTGGAAAACTTTTGTGCTTCCAAGGGTACTGTCAAAAACAGGAACAGACAACTCACCCAAAGGAAGCACATTCCTGCGAATCATCAACCTGATGACAGAATTGATTTTCACAATATAGAAAGAATTCCTACAAACCAACGATAAACACAACCTGATCTGAAAACAGGCAAGGATCTAGGAAGACATTTCTCCAGAGGATATGTACAAATGGCAGGTGAGCACGTGAAGGGATGCTTGCCTCACTGGACCGCACAGAAGTGCCACTCAGGATTGCAAAGAGAGGCCACTTCACTGCCATGGGGATGGCTGTAGAGAAAGAAGGGGGGAAAAAGGAAAAGGACTAGTATTGTGGTGGATGTGAGGAGACCAGAGCCCTGAGCGCTGCTGGTGGGAATGTGGGACGGTACAACTGACATGGTGACTGTCCCTCGAGTTGCCCAGGCCTGTGGCACTCGCCTGTAATCCCGGTGGCTTGGGAGGCTGAGGCAGGAGGATGGCCGTTCAAAGCCAGCCTCAGCAACTTAGCGAGGCACAAAGCAACTCAGCGAGACCCTGTCTCTAAATAAAATCTAAAAAAGGGATGGGGATGTGGCTCAGTGGTTGAGGGCCCCTGGGTTCAATCCCTAGAACAAAAAAAAAAAAAAAAAAAAAAAAGCAAGCAAGCAGCCAGACGCAGCAGCCCATGGACTCCGATTCCACTTACAGGAAATATCCAGAATGCAAATACAGAGGCAGAGAGTGGGTGAGTAGTGTTGGGGGCCTGGGAGAGAGGGGACGGGAGACGATGATGTTCTAGAATTGGATAAGGTGATGGCTGCACAGCTTTGTGACCATGCTGGAACATTCCACGGACTCATCCATCTTACAGGAGTAAAATTCAAGGTATGTGTGCTACATGGCGATTTCTCTTTTTTGTTTTTAATTGACAGCGGGAGGAAAGGGCTGGAGCTCCCTGCCCCAGGACTCTGGGACGAGGCCAGGTGGTGAAGACACGGGAGGAGCAGGAGGAGCGGGAGGAGCAGGAGGAGGAAGAGCGGGGGTCACTCCGCAGTGGGGCCTTGGTTTTCCCAGTGGAGGAGGAGGCACATCCCTGGGCCTGGAGAGGCTGCAGTGGCTGCAGGGAAGGGGACTGAGGTGCAGCCAGGAGGGCCGGTGACGCAGGAGGGGCTGGCGATTCTGAGGTTGCCACACACCTTGGTGAGTGAGCGGCAGTCGCATGGGCTCAGGGGCCTGAGTGAGGCTCTTTGTGGCTGGGAACACTGTGCTATTGACGCCGCCCCTCTGCAGGCCTCACTCCCAGAGGCCAGGCGGGGGCTGAGCGCACCCTCTGTGGCCCCTGGAGGGGCTGCGCAGGTGAGGGCGGGTGAAGGCGCAGCCCGAGGAGGGGTACGCAGGTCGGGGTCCACAGGGGGCCCTTCTAGACCGGCCGAGGGCCTTGCCACCTGGGGGTGGGGCTCGAATTGGATGGGGGCCATGGGTGAGGTGGCGGACTGGCTTGGGACCCGTCCTCCCGGTCCACTCTGACTTTTCCAACTGCTCACAACCAAGCTTCAAACCCTCCTTGCACGTCCAGGGGTCCCAGGGCCCCCCAACACCCATGGTGCATCTATCAATGCCAGAGTGATCCATTGGGCCTGAAGTTCACGGTCAGGGAGGAGGGAGGTGGCCCGGTCACAAGTGCCGAAAGGTCAGAAAGCCTGGCGTCCTGCCAGGGGCCCTCTAGGCACTCCCTGGGCGGGAAGGTCCCCAGGACTGCAGACGGCAGGCTCGCCAGGGTCCACAGCCTCTGCTGCCTTGGTGGGACACTGTCCCTGCCTGCCCTGGCCTTCCAGGGGACACTGCGCCCTTGGCCCACACTGAACTCAGGATCACCGGGTTTCCCCTTTTCTTTTGTCATCAAGGGTCCTCGGACCACATTTCCTGGGCGTGGCAGACAGCGCAGACCTCGGTCCAAGCCACCTTCTGCATTATCAGAGTGAAATGTGTCTCAGCAATGGAGATGCCAGGTCACGTAAAATACTGTCCCTGCCCTGGGGGAGCATGTGGCCTTCTGGCTGGGCCTGCCACAGTGGCTCAGGGACTGCGTGCGGTGGCTGGGAGGCAGAGGCCACTGGAGGGGCCAGGCCTTCTGACTGCCCTGGGGAAACTACGGCTGCTGGAGCTTCTGCAGGGCTTTCGGGGGGGCAGGACAGGGACAGTGGAGAGAAGAGGCTACCAGGATGGTGTCCGATGACTGAGGAGAGATGTCAGTGTGGATCCAGGCAGGAAGGGAGATGGAGAGGAGGGCAGCACAGGCCCGCAGAGGCCAGCGGATGGGCTGAGTGGGGTGGGCAGTGATGTGCTGAGGTCACTCCACGTGGGCGGGGCCTCAGCGGGTCTGGGACACCTCCACCCACCGCCTCCCGACTTACCTCAGAGCAGTGCTAGAACCAACCCAAAGCTTAGCTTCACGAACTCAAAGACTCAATCAGCATCCATTGGGCACCACTGTGTACCGAGCACTGAGCGAGCATGCTCTTACAACCAGGGTGTCCTGCAGACACTGGGGCAGCCCAGGCAGGGGTAAGTTGGGGCTCCTTCTGGGATCCCCAGCCCCTCTCCCAGACTCCATCTTTCCAGAAGGCACTGCCGGTCGGAAGCCTGTCTCCAAGGGCTGCCCGTGTCTTCTGGCTCACTTCAGAGCAGCTACAAAGTCCCTGTCACCCCAGGTTCGCTCTGTTTGGATGGGGAAATCCTGGCGTGACGTCTCTACCCCCACCTGGCAGTTCTTCCTGGGTGTGGATTCAGAAAATCACATTTCTAAGAAAAAGGATACATTTCTTGGCTGATTGCAATGATCTCATATGTGTGCATCTGCGGTTTCTTTTTCTAGAATGTTTGTCGCTTCGGCTGCAGCCATGCATGTACGTCACACACACTCGGTGGCCCATGCCTGGGGTGGGTCTGACCGACGGCCACTGTTGGCCTCGTCACCCTGAGTTGGTCAGAGCCATTGGAGCATCAGGCACTTCCTGTCGGGAGATGACGGACACCTCTCTGGCCGTGGGACACTGAGCATCCTTCCAGCAGGTTCCGCCTGGGGCGAGGAGCCGCGCAGCTGTGGGAGGGCTCCCGACTCCCTGCACCTGGGCTCAGTCCTGCTTCCTGGCAGCTCTGCCTCTGCTCCGGGGTTCCCTCGGCCCCTCCCTGCCAAGCCTTCCTGTCCCCGCAGCTCTGAGCTTAGCCCTGTCCACTCCGCAGGATGGGGCTGTCCAAGCGGGTCCCCACCACCTTTGCTGAGGCTGTGGGAGCAGCTGGGCGGTGGGTGGCTGGCCTTCCCAGGTGTGGCCAAGGTGGGGGCCACCAGGCCTGGCTGGGGGAAGCATAGAGTGGGTTATGTCGCCACCTATCGCCCGATTTGTTCAGAGAAAGTCAGCCGGGTCCTTGGGCCTGTGTCCACAGGGAAGGGAGCGCAAATTCTTTCTGGAAGAAAGAAATGGACAGTGGGTGAGAGGGACAAGAGGGCCTCTGCCTCACGGGGGGAGCCCAGAGCGCCAGGTAGGAGGCTACTTCGGCTCCACTGGGGTCACCTGGGGCAGGCCCGTCCTTCCCTGCAGAGCCTGGAGGATGCACCACACCAGATGCAACGGAGGCCCTGTGTGCCGCAGGAGGGCAGCGGAGAGGCCAGTCTCCTGTCCTCTGCTCCAGTCTCTTCTGCCCTCGGCGAGTGCAGGAGTGGTCGGTGGCCAACCAGCCAGGGAGCGACGCGGAGCCAAGGCCTGCACCCTAGTCATCACTGGACACCACGTCATCCACCAGGCCACAGGGAGGCTGGCTGCAGGACGCCCACAGTGGACACGCTGCAAGGGAACAAGCACACAAAGCCCCTGGCATGCCTGCCCGTGGGACAGAGGGAACTCTAACAGGGTGAAGCAGCAGGGCCCGCTTGCCACGTGCGATGCCCCAGGTGGGCACCCGAGGCTGCCGTGATGCCCACCTGAGTGGAGCCTGGCCAGTCCCTTTCTGGAGAGCTCAGACCCACGAGGAGCTGCGTGACCCTGGCGGGACCCAGGCAGTGTGGCCCCCTGCAGACATGCCTTTGGGGCGAAGGGCGGGGCCTCACGCCTGCCAAGCAGCCTCCGTGGGCTGAGCCTGTGGCCGGGCACCTGCCCCTCTGGTCTGGCTCCATGGCCTGCGCTGGGGCCACCTGCTTTCCCCTCTGAATGTTGCTATTGCCACGCACAGTGCTTCCCCAGGCGGCCAGCGCTGGGTTTCCTCTCCCAAGGGCCACACAGCAGGGTGGGCAGCAGCCCCGGGGTCTGTGTTCAGCCACGGCAACAACCTGATGGAGACCCGTCTTCGTCTTTAAAAGCCAGAGTGCTCTGAAAACTGGCTTCTAAGTCCCGGCGGAGGACTTACAGGTGCTCGCTCTGCTAGTGCGTTCCAGGGGCAGGATGGCCAGGAGTCCACCAGGAGTCCAGAGTCCAAAAGTAAATTTTGACCCTTTTGAAGGACAGGGTCCTCCAAGGGGCACCAGAGAGCGCATCTTAGGCTTTCCGTATTTCTAAGCTGCCGGTGGGTTTCCAGCGCGCCAGCCTCACCAGGGCACTGCTCTGCCGGGGGAGCCAGTGCGTGGCACGTGCCAGTGGTCCCAGCCACAGGGGAGGCCGAGGTCGGACTGCTTGAGCCCCGAAGCTTGAGGCCAGCCTTGGCAACAGAGTGGGACCCGGTAGCAAGGCCACATTGGAGGCCCAGGTGCAGAGACAACCACAGGACCACCTAGGGTGGCCAAGCTTTCAGAAAGGCCATTTTGGCTGTATGACCAATTGAGGCCAGAGAGGCCCAGCAGGGCAGGTGGCCTTGCTAGCTGCCACCTGGCTTGGCAGAGAGGCTGGACTGAGTGTGGGTGTCAGAAAGGTGGTCTGGTCTGGGCCCTCCTGGATAGGGACTAAGGAATGCCTGATGCAGATGAGGCCAGGCCACGGTCAAAAGTGCAGATTCGGGACCTTCAGCACGGTCCCCAGGTCCTCGTGAGAAAGCCATCCCGGGCGTCCACTGCAGCAGGGTGGGGAGTAAGTGCCAGGAGTCGCTGGGAGCCTCCTGGCAGTGCCCATCCCCCCTTCTCGGGCGCAGACCGCCAGGCCCGCTCCACAGGGTGGTTTCTGCCGGTGGTACTGGAACGTGGGCTGCCGCCAGGAGCCTCCAGGCTGAGGGCACGGGCCCTCCCCCAGCACACCTGTGGCCTGGTCCTGGAGGAGCATGTGCACTGACCTCAGGGCGCTGTGCTACGGGAAGCCCTGGGGAGCTCGCCTGCTGATGGGAATGCAGAGCTGGGGGTGACTGAGAGGGTGGGGACAGGGCCCAGGAGGGGGCGCCACGGCCCCAGGTGAGACACCAAGGCCTGCTGGGGAGCCAGGCCCAGCCAGGGAGAGGCTGAGCCCCAGGTGACCCCACGCAGGAAGGACAAACCGGCTTTGGTTCCTCCCCCGAGGGCCCATCAAGGGCCCCGCAAGCAGACCTGCGCTCTATCCTCAGGTGAATCCAGACTAGCTGAGGCACCCCCTGGCCTGGCCTTGACAGATGGCTTCCCCACCCCACGCAGGCTTTGGACGGCGAGCTGCACTCGCGCCATTAATTCACTGGATCTTGCCAGAACAAGGAAGCATTTATTTATTTACAACAAAAACATTTGTAACCTAATTCTCTCTTCAAAACAGAGAACCTAACAAAACACACAAAGCGATCTCTATTTGTACTGGCCCGGGACATGGCCAGCCGGAAGGGGGCTGGGGCTGGAGCAGAGCCAAGGACTAACTCTGCTGGAAGAGACCAGAAACCGCCTTTCACGCAGCAGCAGTTTTCTACTTGTCAGTAGCTGCCGTGGGTGGACCAGGCAGGACACACGGGCTGAGCGCGGCACCCGCGGAGCCCAGGTCGGCAGCACGGGCCAGTCTTCAGCAGGCGCCTCCCGCCTGGCAGTGGCACTCGAGGGGGCTAGGAGTCAAACATAGCGGTTAGCAGCAGCCCAGCAGTCCTGTGACAAGCAGCCACCACGGGACACACCCGATGTCCCAGCCCAGTGGATGGCGGGGCCAGAACCAGGGCATGGGTCAGGGACGGGCGTGGCTGATGGCAGCTGGTTGGAGGCTGGAGTCAGATGCTATCACGGCATGGCCCACCGGATGGTTCCAGAAACAGGCACCAGTGGACATGGTGGCTCCGAAATCTGGGATCAAGACACAGGACACGGGGGCTCTCTTGCCCAACATGTCTGAGCCACTGGATTTGATCCTCAGCACCACATACAAATAATTATATAAAATAAAGGTGCTGTGTCCATCCACAACTAAGAAACAAAAAACCCAAAAAACAACACCCCCCCCCGCCCCGGACCTGCTCCCAGAAGATCAGGACAGCAGGACCCGAGAGGTCCTCGCGCCAAGCTCTTCATTCGGCAGCTGAGGCCCCAGGACCCGTCTGCTTTCTGCTAGGGCAGGGCTTTTAATCCAGGAGCCCCTCTCAGCCGCTCCTCAGGGAGCCTCATCCTTGACCGCTCCTGTTAAGGGCCTCCTCCTGTTAAGTGCCTGTGATAACTGACCCCCCAGGGCAGCCATCTGAGGGCAGGCAGCGAGAGCGCGGCACACCTGGACTGCCGCAGGCCCCGCTGCCCACGTCCCCAGCTGTGATCATCCCGAGCCCCAGGAGTACTGGTGCCCAGAGCCGCTGTCTGGGCCCTGGTTCTGGTGTGGGGTGGGGCTGAGCCTCCCTCACTGCCCTCTGGTCGCTTCTGAGGCCAGGAGAGGAACCTGCCTGTGCTGGATCCCCCCAGCGCAGCAGCAGGTGACCCAGGAAAGGGGGAGGGGAGGCCAGCACTTCCTCACATTTGTTTCCATCTTTAAACACCAGGAAAGGTACCTGGGGCGCTTTTTAGCACCAAGCCACATCCGCAGTCCTTTTGAGACGGGTCCTCACTAAGTTGCTGAGGCTGGTCTTGAACTTGTGCTCCCCAGTCTCCTGAAGTCTAGCATTAACAGTGCTTTTCTACCATGGTACTCTGAGGGTTAAGCTCTAGTTCACACTAGGACT
Source organism: Sciurus vulgaris (assembly GCF_902686455.1). Lineage (NCBI taxonomy): Eukaryota > Metazoa > Chordata > Mammalia > Rodentia > Sciuridae > Sciurus > Sciurus vulgaris. The sequence goes on along the minus strand of NC_136479.1, from coordinate 35,088,016 downwards.
GTTAAATGACAGTTTATAAAAACTTGCACCAGTGAGATGAAACTCCAGTACCGAAGTCGGCACCCCGGTGGCACTCTTCCTAGCGGGACAGAGATAAGCAACAAATGCACCCAGGACACGGTGCAGCCTGGCGCGGCTGCTGCTGGATATAATAACCAGAGACAGCCTGTGAGGGATGGTTAAGTAGACTGGGTTTTGAGTAGTCAGAAGAACCATCCAGGCTGTAGGAACACAGGTGCGAAGGCCACAAGTTGGGGATGTGATGAGGGAAAAGAAGGAAATGAAACGGGAGTGACAGCCAGGGCGATCGGGAGGACTGCCTGGCACATGGAAGGACTTCAGGGTTTACTCTGGGTTCTCAAGGAGACTGACCCCAGCCGCTCTGTGGAGGATGGACTGCAGGGCAGAGCAGAGCGTGGGCAGCAGTTTGGGGATGGACTCACCAGCCCACGACAGCAGACTGGGCCGGTGCCCTGCTCCAGATTTTGAAAACTGGCAGTTTCTGCTCTCTTCGTCTGCAACACCTCACTTCCCATTTACTCCCCAGACCACAGACCCAAGCTGCCACATAAGTTCAACCGTGATAAGACCATTAGACAAGACATGGAGGCTACAGCTCAAAGTCCCAGCTAAGCCCAGACTTCCAGCCATCCCTGAGGCCCTCCAGACCAGTTCATCTGTCAGGCAAGTACCATCCAGGAACCTCACTTAAGGCCATGTGGAATGGAACAATTGCTCACTGAGCTCTGCACAAATTCCTAACCTACAAAATTGTGAGATATAATAAAATGGTTGTTTTAAGTCACTAAATTTTGGGGTACATAACTACATGGCAAATCAACAGAACAGGGGAAATGGAAGTATACTATGGTAAGATTTTTATGTCATGTATGAGATGGAACAACATTATGAAATTAAACTGTGTTAAGTTAAAGTAGAATACTGTAAATAAGAAAGTTGCATATTGTTAATTCTAGAGCAACCACTAAAAAACCCCATGATGCAACAGAAGTAAAATGGAATACCAAAAATAGAAACCCAAATGATTCAATTCAAAAGAAAAAAAAAGGATCAAAAGACAAATGTAAACAAAGCTGTTACAAACTTACACTCACCACATCAATACTTACACTAAATGTAAATGGTTTGACCATGTCAATTAAAAGGCAGAGATTGTCAGATAGGATTAAAAAACCCACAATGCACATATACATTGTTTATAAGAGAGACACATTAGATGTAAACATAGGTTACAAGTAGTACGAAGGGAAAAGTCACACCATGTAAATGACAAGGGTGATATGAAAGAGTAGCTACATTCAGATCAAAGTCTGGCTTTAGGGTCATATTTACTAGAGACAGAGTATGTTACTAGAGATTAAGAAGTGTATTTTATAACAGGGCCAATTCATTAAGAAGATAACAGTAAGTCTTCACCTAAGAGTGGAGCTCCCAAATACATGAAACAAAAACTAAGGGAACAGTGAAAAGTGGACAAAACCACAATTAAGAGTTGGAGATTTTAATACTCCTCTAACCTGAAAGCACAAGCAGACAGAAAATTAGTAAGGATACAGGGCTGGGGTTGTAGCTCAGGGGCAGAGCACCTGCCAATATGTTTGATCCTCAGCACCCTTAAAAATAAATAAGTAAACGTATCATGTCCATCTACAACTACAAAAAAATTTTTAAAAAAATTAGTAAGGATATACAACATGTGAATAACTATCAACCAGCTTAACCCAACTGACATTTATAGGACTCCATAACCAACAACTGTAGAATCAAAGTTTTCAATGCACATGGAAAAATCAAGAGAAGACTGTATGTTGGTCTACACAACAAATCTCAGTAAATTCAAATGGACTGAAATCACACAGATTACATCCTTTGACCACAGTGGAATTAGAAAACCAGAAAATCTCAAATATTTGGAAATTAACATACCCACAAGTAACCCACAGAGAAAAAAAGAGGACATTACAAAGGGAAGAGTGGATACCAGGGGGTCACAGCAACACAGTGGGAATGAACTGAAGGCCACGCAGAGCAGTGGGAACTCGGGGTTACAGAAGGACAAAGGGGACGGGGATGAAAACGGCCAGCGGACAGGCAAGGAGTGGGCTCTACAGGGGCCGACATGGAGGCTGTCTGGCCAGCCATCTTGCCAACATCTGTTGCTCCCTGAAAAGGGCCGTCAGCTGGGTAAGGGAACTCCCTTCCAGCGCTGGGAAGAGTTCATTCACGTGCCCCAGGTCAGAGCCGCCGTCTGGACGTGAACCCAGGAAGACCTCAACAGAGAGCTTGTCACTAGGAGCAGAGGAGTGATCTTGGCCGAGAGAGCCATGCAGCCTCACCTGGGTGAGAGCGTGTACCCTCCCCCTCGCTCCCCTCCCTCCTGCACACAGGAAGGGGCAGATCCCTCTCAGGCAGACCACAGACCGGCTGTGGGAGAGACAGAGCACATCTGAGGGTCACGTTTTAAAAACAACGGGAATAGGTCCTCCATGTTAAAATGACCAGGATGAAAACTGTCTAAGATGTTCGAGAGTCTGCTGCCCAGCAGGATGAGGTTCAATACAGCACAGCTGCGCAGCAGCCTCTGAAAGAAATCAACCTACATAAGCTGAGAATCCTCAAACTGGAGCAGACGCATAGAAGCAAATCAAAATGGCACATGCCAAGAAACGGGGGCCTAACAGCCTGTGTACAGACAGCTGTAGCCCAGCAGTTCAGAAGACATCACTGCAGATGTGTCACTGCATTAACGAGGGGCAGTCTGCAATTTAACCTGCAAAGAGCAAATAAAAACAGGAATGGACCCCGCAGCCTAACCTCAGTTCTTTGTGTGTGCCACTTGCACTGGAGCGGAGAAGCAGTGCTGCCCGCAGCCCTCAGGAGTGGAAGTAGCACGGAGAAGGACGGCATTACCCTGTGACCTTCCCGTGGGCCAGAGCGGGAGGAGCAGGGCTTGTGGATGCACTTGGCAGATGTGTGACTTATTCAAATCCAGCACCAGCAGTGCTGGCGTTGCTCAGGAGCACCAGAAGCTGGGTGAATGGCAGCAAGGTAGCTAACTGAGTTCTCCAAATAGCTCCCAAATGACACCCAAGACAAATGTCAACTCCAAAATGACACCCAAGACAGTGACATCAAAGCAGTGATGTAGGTACCACGTGAACTGCCACCAAGCTTTGGATCCACAAAGTTCTGCCGAGTGTGGGGCGCACATCTGGAATAGTCCAGCCACTTGGGAGGCTGAGGCAGGATAGTCACAAGTTTAACACCGGCCTCAGCAACTCAGCCCTAAGCAACTTGGTGAGACCCTGTTTCCAAAAAAAAAAAAAAAAGGGCTAGAGATGCAGCTCAGTGGTACAAGTCCCCGGGTTCAATCCCCAGTGCGGCCCCAAACACCCACCCAAACCCCACTGTCCTGAAATAATCCCCTAACAATAAAATTGCTGTACACGATTCAGCAGTGACTCAACAATTATGAGAGCCTACTATGTGCACTTCCCTTGGGTCGAGGGAAGCTGCTGTGAATGGGAGCACAGACCTTCCGCCTCTGTGTCCACAGTCTGGAGGATGAGGCAGGTCACAGACACCTGGCAGAGCCCCAGGTCCCTGCTGGGTGGCCAGCACATGACGTCGCTCCTGCCAACATGGCGCGCCCTGACCCTACTCCCTTTCAGCCCAGTTTCTCAAGATGCCCGTTTGGTGGCTTCCCACCCTCGGGTCAGAGGAGTCCGATTCCCTACCACCCTGCTCTGGAGACAATGTCTTCATCCTGCTACGGCCTCTCTGTCCTTCCTGCGTGAAACTAGGAGTAGCCAAGTCAGGGTGCGGAGTTCAGAGAGCCCCAGAAGACACAGCATGATCGAGGTCATCAGAGCTGGTTATCACCCATCCAAGTGGGGACTCACCAGGACATGTACAGCTTCTGGGAGCAGCACCTGGTAGGAATGGGGGCCACCCTGCCATGAGGCCAGCTGCATCTGCCGCATTGTCAGGCGTCCAGAAGAGGATGGCACGGGCAGAGCCACAGAGTGGCTGGATGGGGAGGGACTAGACAGGAGCCAGAGGGCAGAAATGATTTTTAAAATATTTTTTGAGTAGGTGGACATGAAACTTTATTTATAAGTGGTACTGAGGATGGAACCTAGTGCCTCACACATGCCAGGCAAGCGCTCTACCACCTAGCCACAGCCCCAGCCCAAAATGTCAGTTCTTTTCGGTGACCCTGAGTCGAGTTGGGAGCAACAACCTGCTGGCTGTGATCCCACCGTAACCTGTCTGATGCAATCACGCGGAGCAACAGCAGCCTGGGGGCCCAGGCTGAACTCGGTTCCCTGTGTCACTTGTAACTGTGGTCCAGCCTGGGTCCCAGTGGGACTTGTAGTATTCAGGACAGGAGCCTGCTGGAGCCCAGACAGCTCAAATGACAGAGTTCAGCACGGGGAAGCATAAATGCAGCATGGCTTGGTAATTCCACCACTAAGGGGATGGGTTATTCCACTGCCGAGGACCACGTGTTGTCCTGCATACGCACAGGTTGCTATGGCATCAACCTGACGGAAGAACGGACCCGCCCACACTGCTCTCGCCCACATTCAGGGGTTGCGACATTTTGCATCTGGATTGCTCCCCAGAGGTCCAGAGTTGGCGGCTTGGTCCCCAGCCTGATGCTACTGGGAGGAGGTGGAGCCTAGCGGGAGGACTCAGGCTGCTGACGGCATGCCCCAAAGGGGACTCTGGGACCCCCACCCTTTCCTCTCTTCCTGAACACCACGAGGTCAACAGGCCGCCTCACCATGTGCTCCCACCGTGTGCCTGGCCATAGGTCCAAAAGCAATGGGCCAACAAGCCACTGCATGGATCCTCCCAAACTGTAAGCCAAGGACACCTCTGCTCCTAGGAAGTTCCCTACCTCAGGCTGTCTTGTTATGGTAATGCAAGGCCACCCAACAGGGGTCCTATGGTATTTTAAGTCAGTAAAGGGAATGTTTTGGTACAACTGTTTAGGCTTTTGAATAAAAATAAATTGTGGCTTCAAATTAAGATTCAAAGTTAAACTACTGACAACATAAAGACCTTATATAAAAATAAAATTATGAAAGTATTAGAAACAGAAGACATTTCTTATCAGTTAAAAGGGGAAAATGCAAACAGATAACAAACAAACGAGAAGACGCTTAGATTTACTGGTCATCAGGGAAACGCAAATCAAAATATCAGAAGGGCTAAGCAGGCGGTCGCCATCAGCGTCTCACCACCTGACCCCAGTGACAGTAAGGCGGGCCTGAGTAACCAGGGAAGGCCTGTGCCCCTCCCGCCCACCCGGGAGCCCAGGAAGCTCAGCCTGACCTGCGGGGCTCCCACTGCCCCTCCCCTTGCTTCCCAAGTCTTCCAGAGGACAAAGGGCAGATTTAGTTCCCTTTGCCTCAGTAATGAAAGGCCTCTGAACTGAACTGAGTCCCATCAAGGACCTGCTCAGGGAAAGGACTGTGGGGCTTTCGAGGAAGGCTGCTGCCCCCCTGGGGCCGCCCGCTGCAGATGCACAGGATTTCATCCCTGCCTCCTGAAGGATTCAAAGGCGTGACCCAACAATAGGTCAGAAAGGGGAAGTCTTGTCTTTGTGGCAAGAAGAAGGCACTTGATAATCATTCTGACAAAAGCCCTTAGAAAAAACATTTCCTTAATATGATCTTAGAAAACAGCTCTTGTCAACCAAAGGCCAGCACCATGCTTATGGATGTGACAAGCGGCAGCTCGCTGCAGTCACGTTAGATGGGCGACCAGTCGTCAGTGCCAACGGAGCGCTTTGCAGGCACTTGCTCTGCACAAAGCAACGAGGCAAACCGTGCAGAAGGCGGGGAGGACGCGGGCTCACCTCACCTGCTTGTGACCACACACCTGGCCTCCAGTGAAGAACAGACCCACGGGGTGTTTGGTCACAGAGAAACAAACAGGCCGTTCACGGAAAGGACACCGTGCTCCGGGAACACGTGAGAAGATCTCAGTCAGGGATGCGCCTGCTGTTAACGAGATCCCACTCCAGAGGCACCACCTGGTGACGACAGCACGGACACGCGAGCGCTGCCAAGGCTGTGGACGGAGGGATGGCTCGGGCAATGCCTGCGTCAGGTGGACACACACCCTGCAACCCAGGCACACAGCCTGTAAATACGCATCCCAGAATACTCTGCGTGTCTACATCGTCCCTCTACCAACCAGTCACTGCTGAAGTATTACGATGCCCTCAGAGGAAGGAGCAGGCTCAGTCACCTCTTGAAAACGAGGCAGGCAGTGCTTAGCTGCTTGTGGAGGTGAGCAACTGAGGTCACAGCAACTTGGGAGGCCGAGGCAGGAGGAGAGCGAGCTCCAGGCCAGCCTGGGCAGCTGGGTGAGGCCTGGTCTCAAAAAAAGGAAGGGCTGATGGGGTAGCTCAGTGGTAAAGCACCCCTGAGTTCAAGTCCAGTACTAAAAAAGAAAAAAAAAAAAAAAAAAAAAAGAAAAAAGTGGTTCATGTCTTCACGTGCTTAGAAGCACCGGAAATGTATTTAAAACATATCCCAATACAAAATGCACGATTCTATTTGTGGAGAAAATTAAACATACACTCAAGGGTTGGGGTTGTGGCTCAGTGACAGAGCATTTGCTTAGCATGTGTGAGGCACTGGGTTTGATCCTCGGCACCGCATAAAGATACATAAATGAAATAAAGGTATTGTGTCCACCTACAACTAAATATATATATATATATATATATTTTTTTTTTTTTTAAAGAAAACATACATTCAATATTCTTGAGTATTTACCAAAAGACTTCAAAAAGGGAACATCTGAAAAATCACTGGAGCTCCATGGGGTTGGGCTGGGATTCAACATCCCTTTGTTTATTGGTTGCTTTAAACTATAAGCATGTAGCATGTTTTCTGATTTTAAGTATCACCCAAAAACTGGAGGTGGGAGAGAGCACAGCAGCAGCTGATACTGCTGAAGACAGCGCCCAAGTTCACCCGGGGGCGCAAACAGGCTGTTCCTTCACCTCTGGAAAGCTCTGAAAATGTCCCTAAGGAAAGGTTTAATGGTTAAGTGACAAGAAAAAGTTCAGTCCAGTCTGCATCCTTCCAAATGACTTTAGAATAAACCTTTGGAGCACGAAGGCGGTGGGAGAGGTGACCTCCCAGGTCTCTGCGGATGCAGGGGGCTGGCACCAGGACCCACTCATTCAATTTTCAAATCGGAACTGATAAAAAGGGAATGTGTTAGCATAAATGAGAGCGTGTCAAAGCAGGAAGCTCACGTTTCATTGCAAACCCAATCCACATAGCACAGAGGTGGCAATTCAGAGAAAAAAGCTGCCCGTATCCATGGCTCAAGCGAAGATGAGCCCTGAGACCTACAAAGACAATGGGAGGCAGACCAGGTGGGACGCAGATCAAGGCCCGCTGGGGACTCCGGCTGCAGAAGATAAGGCGGGCAAGCTGTGCCAGGCCTCAGGAAAGCCCAGCGAACACCAGCAGAAACCCAAGCAGCGATGGTATCGGTGTCTGCAGTAATCGCACAGAATAATGAGCAGTAATCAAAGAAGGGTGTGAAAATGTGAGAGAGATGACAGAGAAGTGATGTCACCCTGGAATCACAAGCTGGAGGCTAGAGCCCAGGAAGTGTAAGTCGGAAATTCAAGAACAAAGAGCTGAGGACTGGGACGGGGGAGCAGGGTTCCCTCCCACGATGGCCAGTGGCTGGAAACTTCCCTGCAGTTGTGTGACAGCCACCCAGAGCCCAGAGATCATCTGGTGAGACACTGATGAAAGTCATGAATCCCTCTCCAAAATCTCAGAAAATGAACAAATATTTTATAAAATAAATGTGAACAAAAAACCCCACAAAATAACAAAGAAGAGATTCACAGGCCCTCCCTGAACCGTGTAAGTGGACCTCTTTCCCAAAATGTCCTACGCAAATCCTGAGGCCCTGGGCATAGTCCCAGCTGAGAAGGCCCATGATCCCGGCCGGGCCAGTCCTATGCTCTCATGGGACACTCTGGCCTTGGGTCCCAGTGCTCCCTGCTGGCTCCTCCTCGCCCCACCTCCACAGCTGGCCCTGGTTCCCGGGGATCCTGCTCTGCACTGGCTGCCGGCCACAGCCCTGCAGCCTCCTCTCAGCTCAGAATGTGGTCTTCCCAGTGGCCACAGCCCTGGGAGTCAGGCAGCAGGACCCCGGGAACAGCGGACTCAGTGGTTCCCTGGAGCCCACCCCGCTGGCGTCAACTGAGTACTGGTCCTGCCGGGACCCTCAACCACCGCGGCTTTCCAATGTCACCCATTTCAAAACAAGCCACCACTTAAATGTGTGTCTAGTTGCCATCCCCCATTCTCTTCTCCTGGCAGGGTCTTGAGAAAGTGGTCCACAGTACTGGGCTGTGCAGGCCAGACGATGCCCGTCACCTGGGAGCCTGCAGGGACCACAGACCTTCAGACCATGCCTGCTGCAGGCATCCCGGGGAGATGCGGCCCAGCAGCGCCCTGCACACTGCCCCGGCCGGCTCCCGCCAGTCACCTTGTCTCTGCTGCGAGCTCACCAGCAAGACGCCACGTGGAGCCCAGGGCTCTCCCTCCATCCCTCCCTTAGCTGCCGAGGTTCTTCAACCATTTTTGCTGCAGAGGCCCCACAGGGAGGCGGACGGCAGTCACAGCATCAGCGTACACAGGGCCGTTTCAGTGGTTCCTGTGTCCCCGGGGCCCACCGAGCAGACCCAACTAGCCCCTGCTCCAGTCTCTCAGTGTCCATGGTGGCTCCTTCCCCGGGCTCCGGTCCCCTTTCAATCCCTTATTAGCACGCCCAGGGTGCATCCTTGGCCTCCTGGCCTCTTCCCACCGGTAGGGACACTCGCTCTTAGAGATCATGCCATTTTCACTCTTGGCTCCCGCCTCTCTCCAGCCAGGCCTCCTAACTGTCTGCTAGTCACCTCCACCTAGACGTCCACAGGCATTCAAGTTCAACAGGCCTGAAACCAAAAGCTGCTCTTCCAAACCTCCTTCATTTGGCAGTAGCTCCACGGATCAGCCGCCAAAACTGGAAATCTGGGGATCAGTCTTGGTTCTTCCCCCTTACACGGCCCCATCCCAACACAAACTGCATGAGTTTGCCACCTCAAACAGTCCCTGAACCCCCGCCCCCTGCACTGTCTGCATTCAGCATGTGAGCAGCATGTGTCGCCTGGTTCCAGCCTGCCCCTCACGTATCCCCCTTCCTCCACCTGCCAGGGTGGGCGTGACCGTGTGGGGGGTGGTGTTCAAAGAGCATCTGGCTACAGCGCGCGAGGAGCTTCCTAAGCCCCTGAGCACGCTACCACACGGCACCAGGACTTACGACTAAGGATTATGAGGTGAGAATCAGCCTGTTGTTTCTGTAGGCCCAACTGATCAGCAGGATCCTTCTAAAGAGGGAGGCAAAGTGTCAGAGGAAGAGCCACATCAACAGAAGCAGAGGGGCTGGAGGCTGGGAGACAGACCTTGACAAAGCCAGGGGAACTGAGCTTTGGAGGCACCATGCCACTGTCACTGAGGCTGGAGGAAGGGGCACCAGCCAAGGAACACAGGCGACCTCTCAATCCAGTTCTGACAGAGGCAACGGAGACACAGAGACATGCTCCACTCAGCTCCCTGCAGAGGGCAAAGGGCGCCGCACAGAAAGGCCTGCTCCCACTGTCTTTCTCTGCCCTCGTGCTCAGGCTGAGATGCTGACGGTGACAGCTGTGGCCGCTGTCACCGTAACAGGGCAGACCAAGTCCCTCTCGCCTTGGGAGCATATGCCTGTCCTCTGAGGAGAGGGACTTTCTGTCCACGCTCTTCGCTCCTCTCTGCTAGGTCCAGTACCCTTCTCTAGGTGCCTGGAACTCTCAGGCTCAGTCGGGTCACCTCGGCTTCCTCCTGGATCTGTGGCTGCTCTCGGGTACAGGAGAGCATCAGACAGCAGCCTGCAGAACGAGGACAGCTGGAACATTCTCTCCTGGACGGCCCACAACACCTGCTGGTGGTTCCCTGCTGCAGAGCCTCACTCCTTCCACTACTTACCTGGCTGCTGACTTATCCAGACTGGTGTCCAGGGTCACATGTGCTTGGTGGCAGGGCTTGGCATTGATAACAAACCTACGAAGTTAAAAACAGACCAAGCCAACGTCTGACGGCCTTAATGAAGCACATCCTGAACAAGCACGCATGACCCTGAGTGACAGATGACACAAGGCCCAGCAAGCTGAAATGACCTGGCTAATGTCACAGTCAGAGACCTAAGATGGAGAATCCACATTCCATTTTTCAAACCCCCCAATGAATCACAAAGGACACCTCCATGATCGTTCACTTTGAAGACCAGAAAAGGAAACCCAGTTATCTTCTGAAATAATTATGGCCTCACTGATCCCTTGCCCACAAAGAACACAGTCCACAAAGCCCATCTCAGTGGGAGGCGGGCTGTGGGCCCATTAGGGCTGCCAAGAGCGTGGAGCAGGTGAAGGGCCAAAGAAACGCACTGGGGAAGGCTTTCCCAGGAAGGGGCAGGAAGAGGCAGCGAGCTAAGAGCAGGCACTCAGAGCAGACAACAAAGGGCACTTCAGGGACACCTCCGGCGCTGGAGAAAAGGCCTCTCAGCCTCCAGAAGATCAAGAGCCCATGTCTAACGCTGCCTGGAAAACAGCCTGGCCTTCGCCTGGCAACATGAGCGCCACGGCCTGGCCAGTCAGCCTGGAGGGAATGCACATCCATTGCAGGCAGGAAATACAGAGTGGAGACATGGGGAGAAGAGGAGTCAGGAACGCGTCGCCCCACGGACACACTGGCAGGTCATTAGGGCTTGTCAGATGCAGGCTAGTCTAACTGGATGCATGAGCCGTCTTTGGAGGCTCAATACCAGATCTGAGTTTTCTCTTAATCTCTTTGGGAAGAAGCGTTGAAACAGATGCCCCATCTAGATCCGGCCACACACTGTGAGAGATGATGATCTGCCCTAGGGTTCCTGGCAACTGGCCAGGAGGCCGGACACCGGAAGGCCACGCTGCAACGGGAGAACCTGGCCCCAGAGGCTTCAGCTCTTGGCCTGCTGCTCCCGTGCTCACAGCGGGCTGACTCCCAGCCAGGACTAAATTCCAGAATCTCAGCTAACAGGGCTCTCCTCGGCCTGGCCTCATTTCCACCTGGGCCTCTGGGGAGCTGTTCTGACTTCCCAGAAAACATGGTTTTTTTTTTTTTTTTTTTTTTTTTTTTTTTTACAGTTTGTTAGGATGGCCTTTCCCCAAGGCTGTTGAGACAAGGCCTGATCCTCTTAACTCTGTACAGCCCAAAAGCTTCAGCTTCCTTAGGGATGGAAAGCAGAGAGGAGGAGGAGATTCCTAAACATCTGGGAGAAGGGGCATCTGACCAGGGCCGAACTCCAACCCAGTGAAGCGGCTGGGGCGATTTACAGCTCCAGATACTGTAAAAACCTAATGAAAACAATGCCGCCGTCACACGCACAGCCCTCCTGGGGGATGGGCGCCAACGCTCTAGCTTGTTCCTTCCCACCCAAGAAATCCTCCTGCAAGGAGGAAGGGTCGCGCGCGTGTCAGCGAGTGCTGTGCGTGTGGAATGCTGCCTGGACCCAGGGAGAACACTCCTCTGGTAAGCCAGGCCTCCTGCCCACGCAGTGCAGGCTCTGCTCACTCTGCAGGTCACCTTCAAGACACAAAACCAAACCAGGAACCACAGAGGAAAACGACCCATGAACCTGGGGAAAACCCTGAGTTTATGTGAGAAGTACCCATGGCTCAGACAGGCAAGCGCTTCCGGAGCAGCAGACAGAAGCAGGTGATCTGCACCAACAGCACAGAGGCCAACAACCCCCAGCTGTCTCCACTAGGAGGTGGCAAAATGCAGATGAAGTCAGGCAGCACTGCGCCAGTCACTTCAGGAAACAAGACCCAAGGGGGAAAGAGCGGCCAGCGCAGTCGCTACTATTCAACACAAGCTCCTTCCTTCTGGTTTTGGGAGTCCAAAGCATCCTGGGTGGCTCCACCTTAAGGCACTGGCCCGAAAAGCCCGCCCAGGTCAGCAGAGTTGCTGGCTGACTTTCCTGTTCCATCCCTGAAAGTCAAATGGCCACAGAAACCAAGTCCTCTTGGAGGCCTACAACACAGCAGAGTTCAGCAAACAGGCAGAAAAACGAGCATCAGGGGAAGAGAGGAGGCATGCGGAAAGGTCCTCAGGATGGCTAGCGTTTTAGTCAGCTTTCATTGCTGTGACCAAAGACCTGACAAGAACAATTTTAGAGGAGGAAAAAATTTATTGGGCCCAATAAATTTGGCAAAAGTGTGTGGCAAAGGAAAGCGACTCAGGACCTGACAATCAGGAAGCAGAGAGAGCTCTGCTCAAAAAGGACAAAAGAAACCCCATGTTGGGTGCAGTGACACACCTGTAATGCTAGAGGCTAAAGCAGGAGGCTGCAAGTTCAAAGCCAGCCTCAGCAATTTAGCAAGGCCTAAGCAACTTAGCAAAACCCTGACTTAAAACAAAAAAGAGCTGGAGATACGGCTCAGTGGGTAAGCACCCCTGCATTCAATCCCTGGTACCAAAACAAAAGTAAACAAAACATAACCCCTAAAGGCACACTCCCGTGACCCACCTCCTCCAGCCATACCCTACCTGCCTACAGCTACCACCCTGCCAATCCATTCAAGTGAATTAAAGGCTCTGAGCCCAATTATTTCACCTCTAAACTTTCCTGCATTACCTCACACATGAGCTTCTAGGGGACACCACAGGTCTAAACCCTAACACCAAGGGAAGTACTCGTGGATGCCATGATGATCACTGAGATCTGCCTTAAACCAACCCAGCAGTGCCAGGGCAGCAGTGTGACATCAGAAATCTGTATCTGGATATGAAAGCTGGAGTGTTTAGCGGGGGCTCGTGCCTCCTTGGCCTGGGGTCACTTCTTCCCAGTACTGCAGCCTGTGGCTGAAGGCCTGAGGAAGGCTACCACTGGGTGTGAGGGCAGGGCGGAGGGAAGCGCCTGCAGGGGACTGTTGCTTATGTGGCTGGGTCTTTAACCCCAGCTGCACCACAGGGATTGGCACTCTGACCAGGGATGTGTCCCTCCGGCACTGTAAACCTGTCCTTCAGGCAGCATTAACTGGATGCTCTAAATGCAAACCAGTAAGACTTCGGAGACCACAGAGTGCAGACAAGCTGGCGACTGTGGGGACAAACTGTGCAGCACCCCCATGGAGCAGCCTGGGGCTGATGGCAGAGGCTACTGAGAGGGCTTCCCAGGGTCTTTGGGCTGGAGAGTTTAAATGGCTTCTACCGGATCACACCGGCTGGGAGGGCAAGGAGAGCTCATGGCAGGAGCCTGAGCCCCCCAGGACTGACCCTGGAACCCGAGGAGCTGCCAGTTCTAGAGTCACCAGCGCTTGAACAGACAGCTTGAACTGACCAACTAAGGGCTGCTGGTGCACAGGCGGGCGGCAGTTCCAAGCAGAGCAGAGACCTGCCTTCAGGAAGGCCCACGCCCGTGGAGGAAGGCGAAGCCGGCAGCCGTGGGCTGTGGAGCGCTGGTTTCCCACCGGAGAGCCGGACGGCGGGCAATGGTTCTAACTCTGGGAGTTCACGGACTGGCGGGCAGTGGCCAATGGCCTGACTACAGGGAGAGGCGGAGGGTAAAGAAGGCCCACCACAAGGGGACTGCCGGGGAAGGCGAGGGTGCAGCCCCGGGGAGAGCTCCCAGGGCCGAAAGGTGCCTGGACTCCACAGCAATGCCTGGCTTGTGTCGGGGAACTGTGGAATAGGGAGGCGTGCTGGACCTACGAGTCTGTGCCCTCTGAGGTCAGCAAGACAGACGGCCGAGTGGCCCCACACAGGGAGCACCCCGAGGGGGACCATTTCTTTTTCTTTCTTCCCCAATTGCCTCAAGCCCTATCCTACTAGAGACGGCGGTCACAGGACCAGGGCTGTAACTCCCAGAGCTGGCAGCAGTGATTCCCAAGCAAGAGGTCAGTGCCAAGAAGTCGTCTTCAAGTCCAGTGCCAGAGTCCTACGGGCTGGGCTGTCTCAACCCTGTCCGGCTAAATCAGGGCTACCAGTGATCGAGGAGCCTGCCAGGGGCAAAGGCAGCTCTGCGCCCTCGCAACCTCACTGACCAGAACAGCAGCGCTGCAGGGGGGCCCCTGCTGGCCTGGCGCCTGGGGGAACCTGGCGACCCTTCAAAGGTGGCAACGCTGGGTATGAAGGAGCTGAGGGTAAAGCAAAGCAAATGAATTTATATGTGAAAGAAACTGTAGCACCTGCAAGGAGGCTCAGAGCCAGAGAAGACGTCCCTCTTACATGTCTGAAAGGGGGAGGCTGTTTTTGGAGGCCACTCCTGCTCCTGGAATCTGAAGAGGCTGGAGGGAAGCCTGCCTTGTCCTGGAGGCTTTCAAATGACTCGACCACAGAGCAGCCTAATCACTACCGGCTGAATGGGAGCCTGGCAGCGGCCTGTCTTTTGAACTGTACCTGTTTTGCTGTTAAGCAGCCCAAGGCTAGGGACTCGGGGAGGAACGGGACATAAGAAATAAATATACTGGTGCACATCTGTAGTCCCAGCTACTTGGGAGGTTGAAGTGGGAGAACTGCTTGAGCCCAGGTTAGTTTAAGGCCAACCTGGGGAACATAGCAAGACCCTGACTCAAAAAAAAAAAATAAATAAATAAAATAAAATAAAATTGGTCTCTATTTTTATTTACTAGGAATTGAACCCAAGGGCACTGAACCACTGAGCCACATCCCAGTCCTTTTTCTTTTGAGACAGGGTCTCACTAGGTTGCTTACAGATTAAGTGGCTGAGGCTCACTTCAAACCTGTGATCCTCCTGCTTCAGCCTCCTGAATTGCTGGGATGACAGGCGCGCACCACCACACCAGGATCCACCACTGATACACAGCTCCTAAAAACCTTGGTGTCTCCAGGATAATGAAAGGGCTTGCTTTGGTCTGCTACTGAGGCCACTGGGAGCTGGGGATCCTCAGGTTAGGGGCTGGTTGCCAGGAAACCAGTCATGTGATTAGGGAAGTGAGATGGGGTGAAGACTAAGCTGATCACCAGTGGCCAGTAATTCACTCCATCACAGGACGACCTACAGACCTCCAACCACAGGCTTCAGAGAGCTGCTGGCCAGGGGGAGGGGCTGGGAATGGAGTGGCCGGGGCCTGAAAGCGCAGCCCACTCCTCTGCCCCTTGCAGTGCCCTTTACACTAGACCGCGGACTAGGGGTCAGCAGCTCTGGGAGCTCTTCTCTGGGCCCACGGGAGGATCTAAGGGGACAGGCAGCACTGACTGGAGTCTAAGGCAGGAGCAGTCAGGACGAGCTGCAGACCCGACAGGAGGAGTGGAGAGTCCAAGCCGAGCACTGCAGGACAGCCACTGGTGTGGATCTCAGCCGCCTGTGTCGGAAGCCGGGTGCTCCAGACGCACCGAGTGCCATCATGAGACACAGAGCAGGGATTTTTGTGTTTTCTTACATGGGAGGAAAATGAGTGGCCACAGATGGGATGGGTCACAGTTGTCACTGACAGCTGCTGAGGCCGGAAGCTGAGTGTGGCCCATCGCTGACATCACTTTCTTGGGCTACAAGCTTGAGAGTTTCCATAGGAGGAGGCAGAGAGGGATGGCAGCAAAGAGGAAAGCCAACAGGACTCCTGGATTCTAAAAACTGGTTGCTGAGATGAAAAGGGAAGATATAGAAGATGAAGTACAATTCCTGGGACGAGGGGAGGGAAGATCTTTAGAAGACTCAAGGAAACAGAGGATCCACACAGAGTCTCACCCCTGACCAACAGATGCTGCAGGACAAGAGGGAGGGACAAAGAGAGGACAACCAGTTAGAAAGGGCAACCGGAGCCTCTGGATCCGAGGTGCTCTGGGAGCCAGGTGCTCAGCAGAGGAGCTGTGCACTGGGGGCCTGCACGCACCACCAGAGGACACGACATGGGACAATTCCAGACAGGAAGACATGCTGCTTAGAAATCACCACCCAGGAAACAGACTGTCCTCTGACGATGAGGTGTCAGAGAGAGGGCCCAGGTGGGGAGCAGGAGGAGGGTGTGAGGAGGGGGACCTGGAGCAGGGAAGGAGCCTGAGCGCTCCTGGCAGGAGGGGCAGCCTGACTGGGGAGTGGGGCTGTTAACCTGGGGTGAGTCAGGTCCCCTCCACTGCAAGCCTATTCTGTGTCCTCATGGGTGCACTCTCTCCACACACATGCAACCTGTATCCATGCGTACACGCACACGTAGCATACATGCATACACACATACACATTTTTTGGGTTTTTTTTTTTTTTTTTTTTTTGTAGTCCTGGGGATCCCACCCAGTGCCCTGTGCATGGGAGGCAAGTGCTCTACCACCAGGCTACTTCTGCAGCCTTGGCTGTACGTTTTTAATCACGGGTTGGGCTGCGCAGTGGTGCACGCCTGGGATCCCAGGAGGGCAGGAAGATGGCAGGTGGAGGCCAGTCTCAGCAACTCAGGCGACCCTGTCTCTAAGTGAAAAATAAAAAGGGTTGGGGTGTTGCTCAGTGGTAGAGCACCCCTGGGTTTAATCCCCAGTATTAAAAAAGAAAAAAAAAAAAAAAAAAAGAATTTCTTGGATATGCAAAGATCCACTTTATCTTCTATACATCCAATTTCCAAAGTTGCTCCAAAATGCTGGGACAACAAGGAAGTAAATTAAAAAGGGATCCAGGAAATAGTGGATTCAGCACAACAGATAAAAGCGGAGGACAGCAGCTGGGTCTCTGCCTGGAGAACAGTCTGCACAGCGTTAGGCAAATACGAACACCTCAGGAGGAGGTCCCTTCGAGGAAAGGGATCCGCAGGTGGTATGGTACCACAGGTTAAAAAGACAAGGACATGATAAAGGCAAACCATTCAGTGTGTGTGTGGGGGGGGGGGGGGGGCAGGAGGAATTAAAAACTGTAGGAAAAATAAAAACTCATAGCTCTTTTAAAGTAATAATCTCATCATTCAGAGCAGCGCACAGGAACATGTCTTTAGCTTATGAAGCCAAAACCATCAGGATGAACATGTGATTTTCAGTACACTGATCCAAGAGTGGCAGGAGAGGAAGGAGATGGCACTGCAGGACGTCGCCGACACATGTCTAAAACCCAGAAACCAAAAGAGGGCAATAGGCACGTAATTTTTAGCTCTATGGAAAACGCCCCAGAAGAGACGGTTACAAGGCAAAGCTGGCTTCCCTTTTACATGGGATTTTTTTTTTTTTTTTTTAGCTTGATGGCTCTGGGCCAGACTGGCAGGGTTTGACTCGGGGTTCTGTCATTTACTGGCTGTGTAACTTTGGCAAGTTACTAGGCTTCCTCGTGTGTAATTCATCCTCTGTAGAGAGATCCTCCTCCACGTGATGGAGCTGTTATATTAAAACACTGATGCATACACATTGTGTAAAAGAATACCTGGCATATGAAGTACGACACATAAAAATTCTGATCAAAGTTAATAAAGATAAACTGGGGAAAAACTCAACGAACCTACAGTCATGATATCAAAGCAGAAGGGGCTGGGGCTCAGTGGTACAGCACTTGCCTAGCATGTGTGAGGCCCTGGGTTCAACTCTCAGCACCACATATAAATAAAGGTCCATCAACAAACAACTAAAAAAAATTTAAAAAAAGCAATCTAGAAGAAAAATAAAACATGACAAACCAAAAGAACGGAAGCCAGGCTGAGCTCTTCAGGAGCTTCCCCGTCACTTCTAGGGCAGAGGCACCTCCCAGGGCTCCTACTTCGGCTTCCTGCCTTCCATTAGCTCTTGGCTAACCAACTGCTACTAAAAGCTTTTCTCCCCACCAGAAAGTGAGCGTCAGTCCTTTGCACCAGCTACCACAGGCCATTTCCAGAGCCTGGGCATGACAGCCTGCCTCGGAAGGTGAGCACCTCTCCCCGGCACTCGGATGGGCCGTCCTCCAGGCCTGGCGCAGCAGAGCCTCCCTACCACGAGCACGACAGCTCACGGGGCTCCTCCTGTGTTACCTGATTCGACTGACGGTCCTGTCCCATCAGACCCCGATCCCTGCAGGCCAGGACTGCAGGTGCGGTACGGGGCCTCTCGTGAGCTCCATAGCATCCAGCCCCACGGTGTCTGAAGAGAGCCAGCTCGCTCAGACACAGTGGAAGGGGTCAGTGACGACTTCACCACTAGTGGCCAAGCAAGAGGGAACGCGCTCCCGCTGCTCAGACCTGCTTCCTCTGCGGCTGTGCCTTGTCGACCAGCAGCAAGAAAACCTCCATCTGCTCTCAAACCAGGACTCTGCTATTTCCTTTTCTGGTGTGACTTTTCCCTCAAGACGGGATCTTGCTAGGTTGCCCAGGGTGGCCTTGAACCCCTGGGCTCAAGCAGTGCCCCCACCTCAGCCTCCCGAGTGGCTGGACTGCAGGGGAGCGAGCACCTCTGACCAGCACACTCCACCGCTACTTGAAGGACTCTGAGGATGGGAGCCGCCACCCTCCACCTTCAAAGTTCACCCGACAGCAACACGTTTGAGGGAAGGACCTGGAAGGCCATCTGATCTCACCCACCACTTCTGTTCAGACAGACCCCAAGAGGAGCGCCAACTCCCGAGGCGAGCGGCCCTGGGAGCAGTGGAGGAGCCTGGGGAGGTGCTCCAAAGGCAGTCCAGAGCAGAGCGGTCCAGCACTTGTGTGCTGGGGACACTCAGTGCCACCTGTGGGAGGCTGTTCAATTAGCAGACCCTCCCGGCAGGCCAACTGCCTTCCTGCTGTGTCTGCCTACAGGCCTGACCTTCGGAACCCTCAGCATCAACCTCCTCTTGCTGCTGCATGGGCCCCCTTAGATGGCGACAGCTACCTTGCGTCCTTCAAGCCTTCTCCAGACACCAGGGAACGGTGGTGACGGTCTCGGCACAAGCACGCAGGACAGGAAAGACTCACACAGACCCCAACCACAGATGGTCAAAGGCACAGAAACAGAAAAAAACAGCAAACACCTCTCCAAGCATTTCTGACTCCGATGGCAGCTCTCTGGTGCCCCTGGTAAGAATCGAGGCTGCTGTGGGGAAGGACGCCTTGCTATGTGGGCAGCCGGTGTCCACTGGAGAGCCTCGGATGGTACCATGAACCCATGAGTACTGCCTCCAGTGCTTTGCAAACCCCAGAAAAAGCAGCTCTTAAACAGCTTATCAAAAATCACTGGGGGTCTACTCTAAACCTCTAGGTCTTCCGATGGCTGAGAAATACCTGACCTCTATGCTACCTCTGTGAAAATCCCAAAGCCAGCTCCCATCTGGAGGTGCCTTTGCCAGGCCCTCTGAAGTCCTGAGGAAGAAGACAATGGGGCCCAACTATGGACACACCTGTTCCTGTATTGTTCATTTCCAGCACCCAGAGGTGCCAGATTCCTGACCCACAAACTGGCAGATGAACCACTGTTAGGTCCCAGTGAGACGAAGGTCTTGTTGGAGGGACATCTGCCCATCCCTCCATCACCCTGTGCCACCTTGTTTCACACTGTCACTCCCGCCCAAATTGGTGCTGGGAAGGTGACCATTCCTGGGACTCCACCTAGCCCAAATCAGGCCAGAGTCCCATCACAGGGCTTTCCAAACTGGTACAGAAGGAGGAGGGGGCGCGGATGAGGAAGAACTGTCTCGCTGGAAAGGCCGTGGGGCGCACTCCTGGGCCCTCCTTGTGGTGGGTGGGAACGAGGCCCTCAGCACTGCCAGGTCTCTACCTGCCCACGCTGTGTGAGCTACTCCCAGGTTCCCATCAGTAACCCTCTTTTTGGCTGACACTAGAGAGTTACTGGCAATACCAAGAATCCCGACAGCTAACACGGGAGCCTGTAGCCTGGAAGATGTGTTGGAAAAGAGGTGGGCACACCATTCTGACAATCTTACACTGGATGCGACCACCACTTACAAGCACCAATTGTGACAGGCACTGTTCCCAGGGCTACAAAATACAAAGATGAAAAAGACATGGTCTCTGTTCTCAAAAGATTCAGCCTCCTGTACTCAGAGGCTCAGAGATCATACCTGAGAGGACACTCATTGCACCAGAAAGAACCTCCCGAGTCTGTGGCACCTAGTATCTAGAAGATGCTGGCCCAATCGAGGATGAAGCCTCTTTCAAATGACTGACAAGGCCACAGGTACGACAGAGAAAAGGGGACGGGGAGCTTGTCAATGACAGAAGTTGAAATACCTTAAAACCATAACAGCAGCAGGTATATGACAACCGTCCGTTTAGATGTTAATATGGTCTCTGTTGCTAAGATAAAACACTTCAGTTAGGCATGCCCAAGAGCGCAGTGGCACACACCTGTAATCCCAGCAACTTGGGAGGCTGAAGCAGGAGGATTGAAAGTTCAAAGCCAGCTTCAGCAACTTAGCCAGGCCCTAAGCAACTCAGCAAGACCCTATCTCTAAATAAAACATAAAAAGGGCTGAGGATGTGGCTCAGGGGTGAAGCACCCCTGGGTTCAATCCCTGGTACCACCCCACCAAAAAGGAATACCCAAGAAATCACCTAAAAACCACCAGCCTCAACCTCTTAATAGACTGAGAGGGTGTGGCAGATACAGACGATGGAGAGGAAGCCTGTTGCCCAGGTGGGTTTCCCAAGACCTGGCTCAAGGCTGGGCCCTGGAAGGACAGGATGGTTACTAATGGATCCCAGTGCAGTATCTGGCAGCCAGCCACCACTGTCCATCTCTGCCAGACATTCATGGGGCCAAGCAGTCCTGCAGCCTCTATCCCAGGAGACCTGCAGGCGAGGGTCATGAGGGCATGGCAGAAGGAAGGCAATGTTTACCTCTGATGCTGCCAGCGGCATCTGACAGGGTAGACCGCAGTGGTTCACAGAGTGAGCACAAGTGAACGTGTGGGGTAACAGGCCTTTCTCTGCCCTCTCCTCTCAAGCCGCTTTTGTACAAAGGCAGAGGCAGCAACAAAGGCTAGATTTATCACCAGGAGCCCATTCCACAGCTGTTTTCTTGTTGTTTCTTGTTTAACTTCTCTTGAGAGAGGGAGTTATCTGCCCGGCTAAGCAGGTGTTGAAGGCAGGTGATTCTGTTTCCACCAGTTTTCTTAAGTACCAGAAGACCAGCCCCTATCTCATGTCCCTACGGGGACACCTGGCCTGTGCCTGCTAACTCACGAGCTATGAGCCTGGGAGGAATTTTGCTTTTGGTTCCAGCAAAATCTCTAATTCTGCTCATCAGCAGAACTTAAGAGGCACAGCCAGACACTACCTTCCCTGACACCGAGATTTTGTCTGTCGTCTTTAGTAATGTGTCAGAGGCAAAATGAAACTGGAGATTTTCAAATTCTTAGGAAAAATCAGATAAAGAAAAGCCTGATTCTTTGTTTCAAAGCCCAGCTAAACTGTCACATTAATGACAATTTTTCTCCATGAGAATTTAACATAAAACATGGAAAAAAAATGTTTAAGCCAGGTGTGGAGGTGCACACTTTTAATCCCAGTGGCTCAGGAGGCTGAGGCAGAAGGATCCCAAGTTCAAAGCCAGTCTCAGCAAAAGTGAGGCACTAAGCAACTCGGGGAGACCCTGTCTCTAAATAACATACAAAATAGGGCTGGGGATGTGGCTCAGTGGTTGAGTGCCTCAAGTCAAATCCCCGGTACCAAAAAAAAAGTTTTTGAAAGTGTTAAAGCTTCAGGTCTCACATATGAACCTACAGATTTAACATTCACGTCTTACTAAACTTCCCAGGGTGACCTTCTCTGCGAGAAGGCTCACCACGGCCATCTTGCCCTCTGTCCTCGGCTGCCACAGGACCTTTCCTCCTCCCCTGCCACCCCAGGTGTGCACGGCCACCACTCCCTGGGGCCTCAGGGGTAGACCTTGCCCCACCCTCTCCATTACCTTCAGTTTTCTCCCACTGGGGCGCCATCAGCACAAGGGGCAAACATCCGGTGGCACATTTCCTTCTCTCTGTCGGTGTAGTCCCTGTAATAGCTGTGGAGAGAAGCACAGAGTCTGCAGGAGGTGACACCTGGTGGTGGAGTTCTCTGCTCAGGTTCTGAAACTGAAGACTCAGCAGGCCTGATGTTAACCGGGAGTGGGTGGGCGTGATGCCAGAGGGGCTGGGTCACAGTCAAGGCCCAGGTCTGGCTGTCTGGAAATCTCCAGACCCAAAGCCATCATTTGAAGAGACGGCAGCTGTGCAGGCTGGAACCACTCTGCGTGGGATCTGACCAAGTCCTGCCAAGGGACGCCTCACACTCAGGGGCTTCTGACTCATCTTGAGATTTCCTTGCTAAGGAATGGTCAGATCCCAAAACTTCCACATCTAACACAAAAGGATACTTGTGTACGCCAGGAAGTAAATTTCTGGGAGGTTTTAAAAGGCCCAAAATATAACAGTTGGATCCAAATATGAGATGCACACACCTCAGACTCCATGCCAAGAAAGCTTTAACTAGCTGGACTGACTGAGGGTAAGAGGACCTCATCAATCCAGAGGAACAGGAATATACCTAAAAAATAGCACTCTCTTACTAGGTGACTCCTATTTATAAGAGAATATTTTTTGAAGGTTTCTCCAATGAATCACAACTTCTAGAATCAGAAAATGTTGTTGCTAAAAGTCAGGTGAGAATCAGACCTGGCAGACTGGTTTCCAATCCCATGGAGTGCTACAATCTGTTGAGAACAGTGGGTGAGTTTCAGATGGTGTGGGTAGCGCAGTCTAAAGCACGGGACACTTTTAAGGGTTACACTGGTAGCTGGGCACAGGGTCACATGTCTGTAATCCTGGTGACTTGGGAAGTTGAGGCAGGAGGATTACAAGTTTGAGGCTAGTGTCATTGAGGTACTGAGATTCTGTCTCAAAATAAAAAGGGCTGGGGATATAGCTCCCTGGTTATGCACACTCAGAGTTCAATCCCCAGTACTGCAGAAAAAATTATACCGTCCCCTGTCTCTGGGGGACATTTAACTGCAGGGTGGGGCAACAGGAAGGCAAGAAATGATCAGACATCAAGTTTGGCAGTTGGTCCCCTTTCCCACTGGGAAATGCTGGTGTTCGGTACTAAGCACTTCAGAAAATCAGCTCTAGGTGGGGCTGCCTCCCAACTGGTCACCAGTCTGTCCTATCCAGGTGGACAGGCCAGAGAGGTAGCCAGGTCTCAAGCTGCTGCTGGTCACATTCCTGCTGACAGGAGTCTCACCTGGCCAGTTTCTTCAGCTCGTTATTAATGTCGTGGTTGAAGGGTTGTTCCTTCTGGGCTCGCACTAGAAAATCCCGGGCCTGCTGATACTCAGTCAGGAGGAGGCAAGCCTGTCACAAAGCACAGAGCTTTCAAAGCACACTTATTAGAAAAAAATGGCATTCTGGGCAATGACTGAGTGGAGCACTGCTGCCCCTTTTCTTAGGCATTTGTCCCCACGCTCACCTGTCCACACCTGAAGAGGGCCTTGGCATTCTTTTGATCAATGATCAGAGCCTGCTCTCCATAGCGCAGGGCCATGGCGGGTCGGTCTAGCTTCAGGTAAGCAAAGGACAGGTTAAGGAGAACAAGAAGCTTGGCTGCCTCCACCAGGTGCTGCTCTTCAGGGGGAGCCAGTCGCCGGTGGAGAAGCACCAAGGCCTGCAGAGAGGGAAAGCAGACAGTGGGAAGGAGGAATGGCCTCCTGGGTGTAGAGTCCCAAAGGTCTCACACCCCAAGCTGAAAGCTAGAAAATGAGCTCAGCAAGGCTGCAGGGCGCAAGATTAATATATATAAGGTGGTCTGTCAGAAGTGGAACCAAAGAGGCTTTTTTTTCCCCAAAGAAAGAACCTTTATCAGGCAATGTGAAGAAATGAGTGGGTGGGAGCACCACCACAGGAGCAGGTAGCCCCGCGGCCACATCCACCTCAGTCCAGACACGTCGCCCTCCTTCTGCTTGGGTCTGGCGTTGTTCTGCATGGCTTTGGCAAATGCTTCCACATCGCCCTTGTTGGCGGCCTCCACGACCTCGACGGGAAGGCCGAACTGGCACATGAGGGGCACTGGATGTGCCCAGGGCCTGTTGGAACTGGAGTGAGGTCAGTATGCTCTGGATCTCCTCTGCAGTCTGGGGCAGTGACTCCCCGGAGGGCAGGAGGGCAGCAGACGCTGCTGGACGTTGGCAATGGCGAGGATGGGCACCATGATCTCTGGTGTCAGCACGTTGGCGAGGTCCACTTGCTGGCTGCCTCCCAGCCTGGCCAGCACATTCATGGTGGCCAGAATGCTCTGGAGGTTGCTCAGCTGGATGGATGGGGTCGGGCTGGCTGCTGCACTGGTTCCATTACCTGAGCTGGGTGCAGGACTTGGGCTGGTCGCCGAGGCGGCTGCTGGGGCAGAGAGGGCCGGGGGGGCATGGGTAGAAGAGGTGGAGGAGGATGGGGTGACCGCTGCTGACTGGCTGGAGCTGGATGAAGAGCTGCTGAAAGGAGCCCCGCGGCTGCCCAGCAAGCTGGCCAGGCCTGGCCCGGTCAGAGCCCCAAGGCCACCCAGTCCTCCGAGGCTGGCTGGTCTGATGAGCTGCATGAGCTGGCTGTGACTCGGGCCCCGAAGGCTCTGCAGGTCGCCCTCACCTCCCAGCGCCGACAGCTTGCGGCCCCCACTCCCACTCGCCCCCGGGCCCCAGGCATTGGGGTTGTTCAGGTACTGGTTGACTGTCCGGCAGTGCTCCTCATCCTGGTTGGTCTTGGGCTCCTGTATCCACAAGAGCCGCCTGGACCCAGCCTTGAACTTGAGCACGCAGACCCTCCTGCTGAGCACTGAGGCATGTGCTTGAACTCAGTCATCAGGGAAGATAATCAAGTTGTCTTCCACGGTCCCAGATGTCCTGTCCTTCCAGAAGTGAACGTGAGAGTTGTGGTCTGCTGGATGTACACAGCCCTTTCCGTTTATCTGGAGTGACAGTGGAGCCTTTCGATGACATTTTCCCTGCCTGAAACCCCACCAAATGCTTGTTGAAGGACCCCCGAGAGACTGGTGCCAGGCTTGGGAACAGAGCGCCTGAAGTCGTCATCCTGGCTGCGCCCACCCTTGGCTGAGAGGGGCTGTCCGGGTTCACTCTTCCTCCTCAGCGCCTCCCAGAGACGCTCTTGACCAAGGAACAGGATGGAGCAGAGGGCAGACATGATCTGGTCAATAGCTGAGGGCAGGACAGAGTCAATGGCAGCATGACACCTCCGACCTGCTCCCTGCTCACTCCCACTCTCAGCACTGTAGCTGGGCATCTACACCAGGCAGAGAGTGCAAGGCCGAGGGTTCCCCGGGGACACATGATACACGTCAAGTGCGGAGCTGCCAGCGGGCCGGACTGCAACTTGCCCCAAGCCCCTGGGGTTCCGTCAGCTTCCTGAGTTTTTTTCAAGTCTCAGTGGTTGGCCATTCGAGGATAGCCTCTAGGGATAGGAGGCCTCTGCCTCCCAGAAGCCATCCTCCCTCTTTCCACAGCTGTCAGATCCTCTGCAGTTAGGGGCAGCCAGGAGAAGTTCGGGAAGAGATAGTGAAGGGAGATGGAAAACCAAGCAAGCAAGCAAGAGGTGACATGAGTGGCCAGAAGGGATGCTGCAGAAGAGGACAGAGAGTAGCCCACTCAGCTCAGCAGGAGGAAACACACCTTTAACACCAACACAGCTTTTAAAATAACACATCAATAGGAGACCCATAGCAAGGACCAAGGCCTCAATTTCCCTAACGTGTCAGAAAGCAATGAGATCATGTGTCAATGCAGAATGGAGGAAACAGATGATGTCACCAATGATGCTTCAGGGGTCAGACTGGGAAGGGGGAGGGGCTGCTTGAGGTAGGTGGGCTTGCAGGAGGGGCTTAAGTAACAGCAGCTGTGGGCAAGGAGGCTGGCCTGTACCTTCCGAGTCTACCTCCTGCTCTGAAGAGGCGGCACGTGATGTGCTCCCCCTGCTGGGGCACACTCTCACGTGCGCAACACGGCAGATGTTCCATATCCATTTCCTGCCTTCTCCCAACACCAATTCCTTCCATGCAACAACATGCTAATTAAAAAACATCGTGGGCCAGGGGCACAGTTCAGTGGGGAACGTTTCCCTGGCACGAGTGAGGCCCTGGGTTCCATGCCCAGCACTGCTGACAGCTTCCCAGCTTCCCACACAGTTGAGGGTCTGTGCGCCACGGGTCTGGCCAGTGAGATACTGTACATGTTTGCAGTACTGGCGGTTGAACCAGGGGCACTCCGCCACAGAGTTACATCCCCAGCCCTTGTTTATTTTGGGAGAGGGTCTTGGTAAGTCGCTGAGCCTTACCTTCAACTTGTGAGTTGGGTTCCTGGGTGGCTAGATGTGTGCCACCAAGTCAGGCCAGGAAGTGAGGAAGTAGGGAAGCCTGGCAGACTTCTGGAATACTCTTAAGGTAAATACACACACCACACTCCCCACCCCTTGCAACCTAGAGCACCACGTGACCTGAAGACCGAGCGACCACCTCGAGAGGAAAAAGACAACAAAGACACTGAAGGGTGGGTAAGCACAAAGAGGCGCGGGCGCCCGAGACTGCTGGCTGCTACAGCCTTCGTGGGCTCCTTGGGAGTTTCTTATAGGAAAAATTAAATCTCCAGCTTTCAAAGTGCTGTTTTTCGGGATTCTGTTATTGTCCACAGGCTCAGTATGCAAATGGACAGGGTCAGAAGCCGAGACATCTGGTTTGCCTCAAGGCTGGAGTGTGGCACATGGAAAGTGCTCCTAATATTTGTTGAACGAATTACAAAGGAAGCAGAAAACTGCTGTCAGTGGAAGCTGCGCAGGGAGCCTCACAATCAGAAGCTGGGGGAGAACAGAATGAGCCAGAGAGAAAGTCCAATCTCCACCAACAGAGAGACATGAAATGCAGAGGGCAACTGGGCTTCAGAAAACAGGTTGGGGAGGACTGCAAACTGGCAAGATTTGAATTTTTTGTTTTAGTTATACATGACAGAACACATTTTGATATGTCATATATAATGGAGTATAATTTCTCATTCTTCTGGTTATACATGATGTAGAATCCCACTGGTCGTAGAGTGATGTGTGTACACGCGGTAATCATGTCTGGTTCACTCTACTCTCTCCTATCCCCATTCCCCCTCCCCTCCGCCTAAAGCAACTCCATTCTTCCCTACTCACTCCCACTGTGAATCAGCATCTGCATATCAGAGAAAAACGTTGGATTTTGCTTTTTTGGGATTGGCTTATTTTGCTTAGCATGGTATTCTCCAGTTCCATCCATTTGCTGGCAAATGTCATAATTTCATTCTTCTTTAAGGCTCAGTAATATTCCATCATATATACATATACACACATATAGACATTTTTTTATCTGTTCATCTGTTGAAGGGTACCTAGGTTGGTTCCATAGTTTAGCTATTGTGAATTAAGCTGCTATAAACTTTGATGTGGCTGCATCACTGTAATAGGATGATCTTTAAGTCCTTTGGGTATAAACTGAGAAGTGGGATAGCTGGATCAAATGGTGGTTCCATTCCAAGTTTTCTGAGAAATCTCTTTCCATAATGGTTGCACCACTGTGCATTCCCACCAGCAATGTATGAGTCTACTTTTTCCATCCACGTCCTTGCCAACATTTATTTATTGTTGTCTGTATTCTTGATCACTGCCATTCTGATTGGGGTGAGATGAAATCTTAAGAGTAGTTTTGATCTGCATTTCTCTAACTGATAAGGACATTGAACATTTTTTCTTATATTTGTTAATCATCTGTATTTCTGCTGTGAAGTGTCTGTTTAGTTCCTTAGTCCATTTATTGATTGGGTAATTTGCTTTTTTGGTATTCAACTTTTTTGAGTTCTTTATATATCCTAGAGATTAATGCTTTATCTGAGGTGCACGTGGTAAAGATTTTCTCCCAATCTGTAGACTCTCTCTTCACATAACAAGGAGATTTTTAAAAATTGACTTTTAGTGGGAATGGGATTTTTTCAACTTCTAAATAAAGAATACACGCATGACCTAATGACACCCACGTGCCAGCAGGGAGATCAAAATACGTAACATCACCATGCCTCCCAGTCATTACCGTTGGCACAAGGATTTTTAACAATAACTTTCTTTAGAGCTACCCACAAAGGTAGGGAAAGACACAAAGTTTATGTTTTTTAAGCACGGAAGTTTTCAAGATCTACACTTAACTTTCAAAGCATCCTTACCCGCTTATACCTCACTTTGGCATCATAGAAGCGATTCTGGCGGAAAAGGTAATTGCCAAACTCCCTTTCAGTTGTTGCCACTTTGAGGACCTTCTGAAGGGGAAATTGGTCTTGTTGCTCCTGAGGACCAAAGATAAGAATCCCCAGTCAGGATGTCAGAAACCACAACGCTACAATGAAAGCAGCGCTGCAGATGAGTCCACAGACCATGAACTTCGTTTACTCCCTCATGTGTACAGAGGTCGTCTGAGTCCCAACAGAGGCTATGAAAGGTTGCTATCACAACTGGCCCTATTTTCCAGGCTAGGGCCAGAGGGACGTCTACAGCGGCAGCCCTCTTGAGACGCTCCTGAGGCAGCAGCATCCACAGCCTTAAAAACGGACGGTGCTCACTATGCACAGAACTCGGGTCTCCCAACCTGCATTTATCCAATAAGCTTTGCCAGGTCCTGGTTTGTTCAGAGCCCTGATGGTCTTTGTGGTCATGACGCCAAGGGTCAGAATCACCCACGGAAGCCGGGAGTGGTGGCATATGCCTGTAATTCCAGTGATTTAAGAGGCTGGGGCAGGATATGGACAAGTTCAAAGCCAGTCTTGGCAACTTACCGAGACTCTGTCTCTAAGTAAAAAGTAAAAGGGGCCGTGATGTGGCTGGGCAGTAGAGCCCCCGAGTCCAATCCCCAGCACCACACAGACAAACAAGACCACCTGCAGGGCCTCTTTTCTCCTGCCCCACCCAGCGATCCTAAATCAGTACCCCAGGTGAGTCCCAGGTGTCTCCAGGAGCCTCTATTCTGTGGAAGCTGAGACAAGGTGCGAGTCTCCCTGGAGCTCTGACATCTAACTAGGGAGACACCACGTCATACAGAAACAAAACCTGGGAAGGACAGCCATGGGCATGTACGCGGTGTGTCACATGGAAAAGAGTGCAGGTGACGGCTGATGGGACTTACGCCCTGCATCTATGGGATGGGTAAACGAAAGGTTACAGGATAAAATCAAGACTTAAGTTACGAGGACAGTGACCACTCATCTCAGTTCACAACTGATGTCCTGGGCATCCTATCCAGTTAACAGTGCCTTTCCCTCTCCAGAGGCCAAAACTGGACATAAATTATGGTCACCTTAGTTATAAGCTACCAATGCCTCACTTGCTGGAAACCAAACAGTGCTGAGACATACACTCACTGTCTTGTAGAGAGAACTAGGCAAAGGGTGACTGAGTGATCAGCTCAAGTTGCTAATCCATGACTAACCCACCTTGGCTCAGACAGAAAGACTAGGAGGTGGAAATACTCTTCCACCACCAGCACGTAGGAAGCCTGCAAGGAGCCTGGGCCTCCCGTCACCACGGAGGGCAGGATATCTACGAGGATCACCCATCCACAAACTCCAGCTTCCCTCCAGGAAGTGCTGACACCTGCGCTCAGGAACTTACAGCTGAGAGGGCACAAAACTTGTCTGACTCAGCAGAGTCAAGGAAGTCAAGCAGCTCGATCTCGAACAGGACAGTGGTGTTTGGGGGGATCAGGGGAGGACAGCCCAGCGTTCCATAGGCATAGGTTGGTTTGAACAGAAACCTGGCCAGCTCCCCTCTCCGCATGCTCAGAAGACCCAGCTCCATGCCCCAGAGTGTAATATCTGAAAGAAGGGACAGAGATCTCAGGTGAAGCTTGCCCATCAACCTGTTCAATGCCATCAGTTTTTTCCTGCTTCCGAGTCCATATCCCAAGCCTTCTGCGTTCTGGTCCCAGCTACTGGTCAGCCTTGCTTCCCATGCCCCTCCCATTCCCAAACTTCAGCTTCTCCTCACTGAGCAGCATTCGGACCATGTGATTCCTTCTACCTGCAATGTCTTCCTCCTCACCCCATGTTCAGCTTCTTCCCCAATCTTACTCAAACTTAAGAGCGCATTCGAATGCCCTCTTCCATGAAGCCCAGCTGGAACTACTCACGCTTCCTCAAGCACACCCTTCACACTGCCCACACCTCCCAGACCCTCTGCCAGGTCTACCAGTTAGTCATCTTAATGCAGATCAATCTCCACCACGGTGAAGTTCTTAATGGCAGTAATGTCCTAATTATCTGAGTACAAGCTCTATTTTAAAACTGTGCATGGTGGGAAGCAAGCATCCGATAAACGTTTACTTAGCGAATGAACAAGGACAAATACCTGATAGGTAAGTTAGGCTTCAAAGATAATCTCACCAGGTAAGCCGCCCCCCAAATATGTAGGTCTTTTTGGAGAAACACGAGCGAGAACATGGCTGGTTCACTAAGACCTAGCCTCAGAGAAACCAACTCTAAGACCTGTGCTTGTCCCACCTTCTCCAGCTCCCAGCCTGAATTTACCTTCTCCAAGTTTCATTAGCCGAGGAGTCTTCCTAAAACAATTAGAATCGAAGGGCTTGTCCATGTGCTCCAAATATCCCGAATATTTCACTAAGACACAAGAGAGTAGTGAGGAAAACACACGCAAGACACCCTCCCCTCGCCTGCAGTCACCGCACGGAAACAGGCCTGCGTGAGCTCCACCTGCGACACCCTGAGCCACAGGAATGACTCTCGGTATTTGGGGTGCGGCTCCAGGGCGCTGAGGTTCAAGAGCTCCACTCCTGTGCCTTGGAGCGCTCAGCGTCCACCGCAGCATCACGCAAAGGGCAAATAGCATCCTTCATGTTCCTCTCAAAAACGCGGAACTCAAAGCACCAGACCCCCCCCCCCCCGAAAAAAAAAAAATTGTTTTTCTTTTTCAAATGTGGCCTCCTTCACCCAAAGGAAGTGCGTTACATAGTCCTGGGAGAACGAAGGGCGGCCGCGCGCCACACCTAGCGCCGTACCCAGCACCGAGGCGTCAGGCGTCACCAGATCTCCGGTGCCCTCTCGGATGACATCCTTCAGCACGCCCCGGTCCCCGGTGATGTCCAGCATCCTCTGACTTAGGCGCTGGTAGGGCGACTGGGAGAGTGAGAGAGGCAGCCCTCAGAGCCCCAGGCCCCCCAGAAGCCCTGGGCAGCGTCCTGGGTCCTACCTGGCCGGGGGCGTCCACCCCTTCCAGGACTCCCGGGTTCCGGGCGCTGCCCCCCATGTCCGCGCCGCCAGCCCTCCCTGCCGCGAGCCCTCGGCCCGCCCCAGGCCAAGCCCTGGCTAGGACTCCGGGGGTTCCGAGGGCGCGGCCACCACCCCTCTGTACCCGGCAGGTCGCTCCCGACGGCGGCGTTCCGTTCCGGGGCCACGAGGAAGCGATCATCTCTCGGCGCCAACCGCCGCCAACGGCCTTCACGCGGCGGGAACCTCACCCGGCACGTGCGGAGGACGCGGAAGGACCTGGCAGAACTGTGACGGCCCCGCAAAGCACCACGGGCACGGGATAAAGGCGCGCGGAGCACGACGGGTCTCGGGAACAGGGCGCGCGCAGCGTGGGGCACGTGACGGGCGCGCGGAGCACGACGGGTCTCGGAAAAGGGCGCGCGCAGCGTGGGGCACGTGACGGGCGCGCGGAGCACGACGGGGCACGTGACAGGGCACACCGCGAGTGATGGGGCTGGTGGGACGTTGGCTTGTCTGGGCAGAGCTCTGAGGAGCAGGTCGTGCGCCGGCGGAAGAACTCCACGGCCCCCTTAGTGCAGGTGGGTGGCGGGGCATCGCGGGGGAGCACAGGCAACAGGATGGAGGACATGACTGGGAGCATGGGTGGCGCACGTGGCCAGGGAGACCTCCAGAAATACGGTCCTACGTTCCGGGGAAATTCAGGCCTGGACGAGCCTGAGGTAGTACTGCCCAGTTCTTGCCCATGTAATTCTGTTGTTGACCGAAGTCTGCAGACCACTGGACTCCTCAGGCATCTGACCCCAGATACCCCCATGTACTTTTTTGATTTTTTTTTTTTTTTTTTTTTTTTTGGTACTAAGGCTTGGACCCAGGGATACTCTGCCACTGAGCTACATCCCCAGCCCTTATTTTTTATTTTGAGACGGGGTCTCATTAAGTTGCTGAGGCCTCACACTTGTGATCCTCCTGCCTCAGCCTGCCAAATCGCAAGACTTACAAGTATGCCTGGCTTACTCTTCGTCTGGATCTTGTTATCAGCCATTGACATCGCTGTCCATCCACCCAGGTGCTCGAGCCCCTGTGATCCACTATCTTCATGGCAGCCAGCACGCTGTTTTAAAAGTCTAAATCTCTGCAAAACAAACAGCTCTCCCAAGCTCCCACTGATCTTAACCCTAACCCTTCCTGCCAACCCTCTCTGATCTCATCTCCTGAGGTTCCCTCTCTAGTGTGTCTCACAGATACCAAGCTCTCGGTGGCTTCAGGGCCTTTGCACTTGCTGACCCATTGCCCGGCCTGCACTCCTACAGCCTTTAGGGTGGTTGCCTTCTTTTTTCCCTTCACCTTGTTATATGATGCCATGAATCTGAGCTGGGCGCCTACATTAGGCCCAGCAGATCAAACCAGTATAGGATTTAGTCATAGCAGCTGAGCTTTGGTGGGTCGTAGGAGGCGCTGTAGCCAACTTTAACTAATAAGGCTGTGTTTACAGATCTGACTTGATAGCTGTGACTCGTTGAGTGGCCAGTTAGCTTGTTTTCTCAGTCTTGCTTCTGTTTTTCCATGAATGCTGCCAGATGACTTTGGTGGTTGGAGTTCTCAGAACCTGCTCTGAGAACTTCTGGATTCACAAATTGTTTTTGTTTTGCTTTGCTCAGATAAAGTCCAATCTTAATTGGTCTAAGGAATTTTCCTTTCAACAAGCTCAACTGACCCCTCTTCAAAGACACCGCCCTGCCTCTTTCTAAAACAGTCCTTCACAGGGCAGCTCTCCCTTCCCTTTGTTCACGCTGTTTACTTCCTGCGTGGCATTTAACACTCCTGGATGGTGTATTTATGGCCTGTTGCACCCCGCCCTCTAGATGGTACACTCCAGAAGGGCAGGGACTTGGTCTTGTTTTTTGCTGTATCCTGAATACACATCACAGGTTCTCACTAAATATTTGTTGAGTTAAATAAAGTGGGCCTTCTGCTGCCTGTGCCAGGCCTTGACCTTGCTTGTCAGGGGAGACTTCACCCCACTGGTAAACCTGGGAGCTCAGACCTTGTGGGACTGAATCTGTTCTTCCCCCTTTTCCAATTAATATTCCCCCATGCCCCTGTAACATACACGATGACCATGATATTCATTAGTTGTACAATAGAATATCACTGGACTTCTGCCAGGTATGGTGGCTCATGTCTGGAATCCCAGCCACTTGGGAAGCCGAGGCAGGAGGATCGCAAGTTCAAGGCCAGCCTGGCCAACTTAGATCCTGTCTCAAAATAAAAAGTGCTGGGGATGTAGCTCAGTGATAGAGTGTTCTTGGGCTCAGTCCCCAATACAAAAGAAAAAAAAAGTTACTGAACTTCTAAAACATTGGAGGCTTCACATTTTACAGGTTCATAGTTAAGTGATATTGAGGGGAAGAATCGGACATAAAAATACTACAATCCTGTGTGACTCTGTCCGTGAAATTCAGAAACAGGCCCCAAAAGGATACAAGTCAGGATAGGGCTGTCCTCGTTCAGGTGCTGGCTGGGAGGAGGCACAGGGAGCCCCTGGGTGCTGGGATTGGTCACCTTGGTCTTCAGAATGAACGCACGTGCATGAGATGTAAGTCAAACTACGGGGTTAGGATTTGTGCATTTTATTAAATTATACCTCAATTTGAAAATCTAAGCAAATTAAAATACCTTCAAAGTCTCTAAGGGAGATTCAGAAAGCAGCCTGTCATGGCATGTTCCTGCCCGTTTGGGGTTGGTGGACGGGGAGGGCGCGCCCCATCCTCCACATCTGCTCCTCCCCCATCCTGGCCGACCCCTGAAAGCTGAGGTTATCGGAGTGGACCCAGCAGGGACTGCCTCCCCAGTCCCGTGATATGACCCAGTTTCCACCTGATTCTGGGTGACTTTGATGACACGGGTGTTACTGGGAGAGGGGTGGAGGGAAGGGGCAGAAACCAGGCAGTGGAGCAGGTGTGCAGCTGTGCTGCCCAGCTCTCTGGAAGAAGGGAGTAGTGATCAGACACTGCTGCTGGCTTGAGGTCCCAATGGGAAGCCTGGTGGACGGTGAGCAGCCAGGTGGGTGCGTCAGGTTCCCCGTGGTCTGCACGCAGGTGCTCCTCCCTGCCAGTGGCTTTCCATGGGGAGTGGGTGTGAGGTGAGGACAGAGCCCGTCTGGGTCCCCAACTCTTAGGAACAGTCTGCTCTTGAATTGCGTCCATTATATGTGCAGCGTTCTGGGTGTCCCTGGAGACCCCCTGCAACACAATCCCTGGACATGGGGCTCAGGAAACTCCAGTATAACTCGGCTTTCTTGCTGGCAAGTTCCAGAACTGACCTAGAAGGTGGGAGGAGCTTAGGCTGTTTTTGCCACCGCGTTCTGGTCCAGGTACTGAGGGGATGCAGCAGGATGGCCCTTCCCCGTGACTCCAGGTCTCAGTGGGAAGTGAAGCATCCTGCATCTCCAAGTGACAGTTTTGGTTCCAGCGCTTGTTTTACAGACGGGGAAACTGAGGCCCGAGGTGATAGTGGGTTAAGCCTTGTACACAGGACCAGCACCTCCTCTGAGATGCCAGCAGCCCTCAGGGTCAGGGGCGGGGGCGGTGGGGGGGGCAGGCCAGTGGAGCCTGTTGACATGTGTTTCACCCGGGCAGCGTGCGTGGCGTGGCAAGTGAGTGTGCCCGAGCTGCAGGCCCAGCTCCAGTGTCCCATCTGCCTGGAGGTCTTCAGAGAACCCTTGGTGCTGCTGTGTGGCCATTCCTGCTGCAAGGACTGCCTAGTCTCCCTGTCCCAGCACCTAGACTCGCAGCTGCGCTGCCCCGTGTGCCGCCAGGCGGTGGATGGCTGCAGCTCCCCGCCCAATGTCTCCCTGGCTGGGGTCATTGAGGCCCTGCGGCTCCC
Source organism: Sciurus vulgaris (assembly GCF_902686455.1). Classification (NCBI taxonomy): domain Eukaryota; kingdom Metazoa; phylum Chordata; class Mammalia; order Rodentia; family Sciuridae; genus Sciurus; species Sciurus vulgaris. The sequence continues at coordinate 35,052,854 of NC_136479.1, read as the reverse complement.
AGGGAACCCAGAGCCCGCCGTTTGCTCCCACCACCGAAACCCACTCAGCCTTTTCTGCGAGAAGGACCAGGAGCTCATCTGTGGCCTCTGTGGCCTGTTGGGCTCCCACCAGCGCCACCGGGTCACGCCGATCTCCACTGTCTACAGCCGCATGAAGGTGCGAAGGCAGGGCTGCTGGGGGGCCGTGGGGAGCAGGGGACTGAGGAGCCACTGCCTGGCACACAGAAGGGTCCCATGGCCAGGACGCAGTTCCCTCCAGCTCTGCCCTGGGGCTTGCCCCCTGCCACAGCGAGAGCTGCCTACTGCTGCTCGCAGCCCCTTTCTCTGCTTTGCTTTGCAGCTGGTTTGTTTCTGGAGTGTTCTGCTTGTGTGCCCAGGTGCACCAGCAGCAGAGACTGTTTCCTCCCTGATGTGTCACTGTGCCTGGCATAGGATGGATGTCCATGGTGTGCTCACTGAATCCCTGGGTTCCAGCCCTCGTGGACATCTCCCTTGGTTAGCAGACTGTCCTCTGAGAGGTGTAGTAACCAGAGTATCTTGGGTCCCCACATTGATCAGAGGCTGAGGAAGCAGTTCGTCTGCCCAGCCTCCCTCCCTCTTTAGAGTGACTCGGTTGTATTTTACTAATGTGAAACTGGGATTCAGAGAAGGGAGGGGTCTTGTCCAAGGTCATGCAGCTTGTGAATTGTGGAGCTAGGACCAAACTGAGGTCAGTTTTCCTTTTTCTCCAATGCTGGGATGAACTTGGGGCCCCCTTGTTCTGGGCAAGCGCTCTGCCCCTGGACCCCACCGCCAGCCTAGCAGGCCAGTGTGCTTTCCAGTGCTGGGGACCAAGAATGGACTGGAAGGAGGCACTTGGCATGGTGGCTGGAACTGGAGGGGAGGATGGCAAGATGCAGGCCGGAGGAGGCGGGCAGAGGCCTGGGGGCTGCCGGGTTCCGCGCTGGCTGCTCTGGCAGTGTGTCCAGGACAGGCGAGGTGTCTTTGGCTCCTACTGCCCCCACACGTTTTCTGGGCCTCTGATGTGTTCTCGGAGCTGTGCTGGCCTCTGCCTGGGAGCCCAGCTGGAGTCTGCTAAGAGCTGTGTGCACCTCAGGGCTCCACACAGGCAGCAGGCCTGCGGGACAGGTGGTGGGACAGGGTCAGCCTGGTCTCTGGTGGTGGGTGGCTTCTGGAGGAGGTGGACTGCTGAGACCTGCGCTGCAGGGACAGGTAGAGGAGGAAGAAGCTCCCAGGCACAAGGAGTGTTCAGAGGGCCAGGAGGTGCGCCTATGGCCGCAGAATCACGCCATGGAGCTGGAGGGGGAGTGAGGTAGGAGCAGGGTGTGGTAGGCGCCGTGAGCCAGTCCCAGACTGGGAGAGTGGCATCTAGAGGCTGTGTGTGTGTTGGGGGGGGGGGGGGACACACGGCCAGGCACTTGCAGCTGGAGGGCAGATGGCAGTGTGAGGCTGAGAGGAGGGTGTGAGGGCACAGGGAACTGAGTGGATGTGGCAGGAAGGTCTGGCCCACGCCAGAGACACCCGGAAGGCAGAGTCCCTGAGGACTTTGTGGGTGGCAGAGGGGCGAGCTGGACCCAGCTCGGGATTTCCCTGGCACAGCAGGGGGCGCTGCGGTCGGGGCAGGATGTGGCCTGGGAGCCAGGAGGGCTGTGTGAAGATGGACACCTTGAGGGACAGGGACACTGGATGTGCTGTGTGGCCACCGTGCACTGACATCCACCAGAGCGGGCTGTGGGGAGGGGAGGAAGTCAGTGCAGAGCGCTGCCTCGGGTGGGTGACCCTTGGGATCCCTTCGCACTAGCCAGGGCGAGGGTGCTGACCGCGACCACACACTCGCTTTGCTCTTAACCCTTTCCTGAAACTCCTGCATTTGCTTGGAAATGATCGAATGGCACAGACCAGCTGGGGCTCTGGCAAGCTGCGGATCCAGACAGTGGTGCGGGGGTCTCGGCTGGCACCGCAGGCTGAGGCAGGGCAGCCCCAAATCCAGGCTGGGTCCAAGGCTGCTGGGCTGACGGAGCCTGAAGGGCGTGGGGAGTCCCCAGGCTTCACCTGGGCCACATGAGCACCACTGGCAGGAGAGCTGGTCTCACGGGGGCCGGCCTCGCTGACAACTCTTGATCTAGTGCTGCTTCTGGACCTGCTGGTGACCAGGAGCAGGCAGCCTTTAGTGAAAGGAGTGTTAGCTTTAGGTTGGCCCTTGTCACTGTCAGATGCAGTATGGTGACTTTGGGTGGCTGTATTGTTTCATGGAGAGACTACCTGTCCTAGCAAGGGATGATGTTGGGATCCGCTGCTGCTGCAGACTTTCTTGAACACTCTTAACCTTAGGGGTCAAGGGCACTTGGCTAGCCCTGGCCCTCCTGCGGGTGCTGGTGGCCGGTGGTACTCCAGGAAGGTACTCCAGGAGCCCCAGGGCAACGCTGAGGAGCAGAGTGGGGGATGGCCAGCTGCTCACGGGGCCTGGGCTCCTTGCCTCCAGGAGGAGCTCGCGACCCTCATCTCTGACCTGAAGCAGGAGCAAAGGAAGGTGGAAGAACATATTGCCAAACTGGTGAACAACAGGACCCGGATTGTTGTGAGTGTCCTTTGCCTCAGCCTCACCCTGGGACCAGGCTCTTCATCTGAAGAGCCCGGTTTTTTTTTTTTTTTTTTTTTGGTGCAGGGGATTGAACCCACTGGGCTACATCCCTAGCTCTCCACCCTTTTTTTAAAGATAGGGTCTCACTAAGTTAAGTTGCGTAAGGTTTTGCCAAATTGCTGAAGTTGGCCTCCAATCTGTGATCCTCCTGCCTCAGCCTCTTGAGTTGCTGGGATTACAGGCTTTTTTTTTTTTTTAAACCCAGGGCCTCATGCTTGCCAGGCAAGTGCTCTACCACTGAGTCACACCCCCAGTGAGCCCAGTTTTGATTCTTCAATTTGTCCTTTACCTGCCACACAAAACAAGTTCAAAGCGTTCCAGGGCCGGGTGGGGAAAGTGCAAATCCTTCTGGAGGAATTCAGCTCAGTTGTCAGGCCTGGCTCCAAGTTGTCTTTCATCTTCTGTGTCCTTGGGGCTGAGAGAACCCAGGGCATGAGTCCCCTGAGATAAACTGCCCAAAGCTCAGCATGCCTCTCCTGCCCCCTGGTGCTTGACCTTGCCAGTCTGTCAAGATGTCCTCTCAGCTGGGAGCAGAGGCCTGGAGAGGCCAGGAGCCCTTGGTGCTGTTTACCCTTGGGCTGGAGGTGGAGCAGGGGCAGGAGTGGCGCACAATCTCCTCAGCCTCCTCGCCCTGGAGGGAGCGCCCTCGGCGTAGCGCCAGGGTCCTGCTCTGCAGGGCCTTTCACTTTTTTCATGGTGGACTCTGGGATCAAACTGTGCACGTAATGATGGAAACAGCAGAAGCAGGCCAGGGGTGCGTCTCGGTGGTGGAGCAGTTGCCTAGCATGTGGGGCCCCCCAGCTTCCACACCATACCCCCAGAAAACAGGCAGAAGTGGAGCCGCTGTATTGGAAATGGGAACCGGGGGTCCCTTCAGCAGCAGCCCTCCCCCACGGCCACCTCTAGGGCCCCAAGCACACAGTGAACTCCCTGGCAGGCGTCCACCCACACGGCCTCCGAGGCTCGCCCCAACTGGGAAGGCCCGGGAAGGTCCTGGGGATACTGAGGCCAGCCACAGCCAGGCTGCTGAGCTGGGACTCCTAGGGACTGTCCCTCCTTGTCCCAGAATGAGTCAGATGTCTTCAGCTGGGTGATCCACCGCGAGTTCCAGGAGCTGCACCACCTGGTGGATGAGGAGAAGGCCCGCTGCCTGGAGGGGGTAGAGGGCCACACGCGCGGCCTAGTGGCCTCCCTGGACATGCAGCTGGAGCAGGCCCAGGGCACGCGTGAGCGACTGGCCCAGGCAGAGCGTGTGTTGGAGCAGTTTGGCAGTGAGAGCCACCACGAGTTCATCCGGGTGAGTGGACTAGGGCGTGGTCCCCTCTCTGACAGCCGCACTTGGCTTTGACTTTGGCGCAGCCATAACCTGCCCCTCTCTGTCCTCCAGAACTACCACTCCATGGCCTCCAGGTAACAGCCCAGGAGTGCTGGGAGACGGCAGCCAGGGTGTGGTGGCTGCGGGATGGGCGTCGCACCTCCAATGGATCCTCCTTTCCATGTGACCAGTGTCCGTTAGGCGTCTGCCCACTCTGGCTCTGTCCAAGCCCAGGACAGTGACAGCCCCGTCCCTGTCTTCAGGGATGTTGCAGATGGGAGGTGGGCAGCCAGCTACAGTTCCCCTCCACCCGGGCCACGGGGAGGAAGTGCCAGCTGCAGGATGCCAGCTGCAGGCAGAGGCCTGGGAGAGGGTGAGGTGACCGTGGGTGCCTTGAGAAGTATTGCCGGGTAGCACAGTGCCCGCAGGAGGCCTGGGTGATGAGGTGGGAGAGGTGGGCTGTGGCCTGACAGGGCCTTGACCCTGGGAAGGGAGTGGACCCATGCTCTTAGTCCCTGCAGATGAACATTCCTGCTGCCCTGACCCTGTTTTGGGGATCTCCTTGTTTTCTCAAGTTTTCTTTACTCTTGGGGACAGTGTGGTGAGGAGGCAGGGGCTTAAGTGGATGGACACAGTCTGCCTGGCTGAGTGCGGAGCACAATCCACTCCAACTCTGGCGGGCTTCTGGGTCACTTGATAGAAAAGAGGGGTTCTTAGAGGTCAGCACATGCCAGAATCACCTGGAGGGTGGAGTAAGACAGATCATGTGACCCCATTGCTCAGTTTCTGATTGGCAGGTCTGGGGCGGGACCCAGGAATCAGCATTTCCACCAGGTCCCCAGGTAATGCATGCGGCTGGTCCCCAGCCCTGCACTCTGAGAACCGTTGCTGTGGAGTGTTGCCCTTCTAGGAAGGAGACAGGTCCAAGAGGGAAGGGTGGGCACAGTGAGGGACTTGACTGGGAGGCCTCCCACACTGGACAGAGGGTGGGTCCATCGTGTGACCTGTTGCTCGCAGAGCAGAGCTCCAGCAGGCCCGGCCTTTGGAAAGCACGTTCAGCCCCATCTCCTTCAAGCCAGGCCTCCACCAGGCTGACATCAAGCTGACAGTATGGAAAAGGCTGTTCCGGAAAGTTCTACCAGGTGAGGCCCTAGCCCCTCCTCCCTCCTGGGGACTGCCACCGGGGCTGACTGCAGACAGCGTCTACACTCCCGAGCGCTGAGAGGGCCCTCTGGGTGGGCAGTGGTAGGTGCAGGCCGGGGTGGCTGCCCACTCTGCGGGATTGAGCTCTGTCTAGTGGCTGAGCAAATTCTGCGGTTTCGGGGCTTCAGGCCCCTGGTGTCTGAAGAGGGGCTGCGGAGCCTGCCTGGCCGGGCGGCAGAGCGTGGACACGCGGGGGGGTGGCCTCTTACAAGCGGTGGCTGTTTCTGTCAAATGTGGCTCAGCGGCATTTAATGAATTCTTTTACGAGAGCAGGCTCCGGTGTGCCAGGAGACCAGCCAAGAGGCTGGGTTTACCCTTTCAAAGGCAAAGTGGGGCGCGCGATCGTGAAGGTGGGGAGAAAAGATGGCCGCCTGTGAACAGTGGGTCTGCTGCGCGTTTCTGGGGTAAACTGGTCAGCAGGTCATCAGCAGAGAGCTGGGCTGGGCTGCCCTCCCTGAGCGGCCTGAGGAGGCGGGCAACTCAGGCAGCCGCAGCCACCTCGGGTCGCCCAGGTTGGGGCCGGGAGCACAGCACGCAGGCCTCCCAGCCCTCCAGCAGGCAGGCTCGGGCCTGCCCCGCAGGGTCCAGGCGTCCCTCTGCCTGGGGCGCTGAGGACCGGCATCGGCCTCGGCGGGGCAGTGGCTGCTGCCTTCTATGCGGCTAACCTCGTGCCTTCTCTGGTCTCCCTCCCAGCCCCAGAGTCGCTCAAGCTGGACCCTGCCACTGCCCACCCACTCCTGGAGCTCTCCAAGGGCAACACGGTGGTGCAGCGTGGGCTCCTGGCGCAGCCGTGCGCCAGCCAGCCCGAGCGCTTCGACTACAGCACCTGTGTCCTGGCCAGCCGGGGCTTTTCCTGTGGCCGCCACTACTGGGAGGTGGTGGTGGGCAGCAAGAGCCACTGGCGCCTGGGGGTCATCAAGGGCACAGCCAGCCGCAAGGGCAAACTGAGCAAGTCCCCCGAGCATGGCGTGTGGCTCGTGGGCCTGAAGGAGGGCCGGGTGTACGAGGCCTTCAGCTGCCCGCGCGTGCCCTTGCCCGTGGCCGGTCGGCCCCACCGCATCGGGGTCTACCTGCACTACGAGCAGGGGCAGCTCACCTTCTTCGACGCCGACCGCCCCGAGGACTTGCGGCCGCTCTACACCTTCCAGGCCGACTTCCAGGGCAAGCTCTACCCCATCCTGGACACGTGCTGGCACGAACGGGGCAGCAACTCCCTCCCCATGATGGTGTCCCCACCCAGCGGGCCTGGCCACCTCGCCCCCCCACGGCCTCCCAAGATGTAAGGCCGCCCTGCTGCTCCCTGCCCACAGGCCCATGGCGCCCGGCACTGAGACTTGGGTCCCCTGGTCCATGGTGACCCCCTCACCGCCTGTATGTCCCCGAGGAGCCATCGCCCCTTCCCGGTCGGCCACAGGAGAACTTGTCAACTTTTGCCAGGGTTAGCGGGGCCAGCGGGGCCAGCGTGGGAACGCGAAGTTCCGCTGAGCAGCTGCGCCTCCCGACCATGCCCTGCACCTACTTCTCCAGCAGAGGGCGGAAACACTTTATCATCTGGGAAATTAAAACATTTATTCACGATAATAAATTCATTCATTCTTTCTTTAAACGGGCTGTAAATATTTGTCGTACACAAGTACTGCTTAATGCTCAAGTCCTTTTCTTTGGTGTTTGTTTTGTGGGTAGGATGGATTTAACCCAGGGCAATTTACCACTGAGCTACAGCCTCAGCCCCTTTATTTTTTGAGGGTGCTGGGGATTGAACCCAGGGCCTTGTGCTTTCCAGGCAAGCGCTCTACCAACTGAGTATATCCCCAAACCCCCCTCTTGTTTTTTTGAGATAGGGTCTCCCTAAGTTGCTGAGGCTGGCCTCAGAACTTGTGGTCCTCCTGTCTCAGTCTCTTGAGTTGCTGGGATTACGCCTAGCTGAAAGATATGGAAAATGACAACCCCCAGGAAGAAAGGACAGGGTCACCGGGAGTAGGAGGAGGAAAGCAAACATGTCCCTTCCCAGTGACAATGGGTCCTGAAAGGAGGAGGTGGCTACTGAGCACTGGGCCCTGGAGTTTCACCCTCTCCATTGCTGCCGAGTCCTGGAGAAGCAGCAGAGAGTGGAGCTCTGGGTAAGGATGGACCCGAGGAGTAAGGTAAGCAGAGAGCGCCGGCCTCTGCCCTTTCACCCTTCCCAGCTGGAGAGTTTCGGATTTTTTACTTCTTTCCTGATTGCCTGAATCAACCAGCACGTTGTGCTTAAGTCTCCAGGGGTGAAGCCATTCATTGCAAACTAGAAAACGCAGACCCCCTTCTGCGACCACGGGCCATTTTCTACCCCGAAAATGAGCCCCTCAGATGCCTGAGTGACTGCGCTTAATAAAGGGCATCAATGAGTCTGTTGAGGCCTGCTTCCATCTCTCATGTGTGCTCATGCCAGCCACCGGCTCCCTTTTCTTAAAAAGGCAATTCACCTGCAGCTCCACCTGCCTTATGTTGACAGGACAGGTTCCATTCCTCAGGAAACAACCTGCTATCTGCAGGAGAAATGCAGGACCAAAATGCCAATAAAAGGAACACAAGTTACCCCAAAGTGGGGAGGCTTTTGTGACACAGACCAGATCCCAGAACTCAGGGAGAGAAGAATCACCCCTTACCATAGAATCTGTGAACAGGTTCCAATTAGATCTGGTTAGCATGGGCCCAAGAGACCTAGAGTTATCCAGGCCAGTGGGGACTTGAACACCTGAGGTCTCCTGCTGTCGGATGTCGAGGTGGACCTGGGCATGACTCTGGCAACTTCCCTGAGACCCCGGATAAAATGAGGGCAGGTGAGGTATACCATCTTTCTCCCAAGAGGACCTACTCTCCCTGGAGTATCCCCTTGTCCCAGCCATTCTAATAAACTTGTGCCTGTTACTCAAAGCTACATGTCGGAGATCTTTCTGGTATGACTGCAAGAACTGGGCTGAGCAAAGAGACTCCCTGCCTGCCCAGCTTTGTGGCAGACCTCTGCCCTGTAACAACTGAACCAGGAGGGTCCAAATCCTAGCACTGGGGTCACGGTGGTGCTGTTGGAGAGTGTCAGGCTCTCTGGACCACAGCTGCCTGGAGCTGCTGGGCCCTTCTCTGCCATTATGTGGAAAATGCCCAACTGAAAATGAAGTCATCAAGGGCACACCACAGAAAGAAACAAGAAAACACAGACATGTGAGCAAACACATTTGATCAGATTTTAATTTAAAAGCTTGTTGGTAACATTTATGTCCCTAGATCCAGCCATGCCTGAAATGAAAGTGCCCCAATCTCAGGGAATTCCCATTTGTGTGAGCAAATAATCCTCCTCCCTTTTTGTTTAATTGGCTGGAGTTCTGTCACTTGCAGCCAAAGCAGTCCTGACCAAGGAGGAGGTCCCACTGACACTGGGTGAGAGATCCTAGACCTCATCCTTTGGGACTGTTAACGGGGAGCTTGTTGGTGGCCTTTCTCTTCCACATACAAGAGTAGGCAAGCACCTGCAGAAGCTGTCACTCCGCCCTGGCGCCATGTTACTTCTGCCCCCATCCACTGCCCACTCATCTGCTGGGAGGGATCTGCAATTGGTTGTTCAATATCACGTCCATTTGTGTTCTTTCACATTGTTATTAATATTGGGTGTTCCCCCCAGTAGTAGGGATCCAACCCAGGGACGCCCTACCACCGAGCTACACGCCCCACTCCTTTTTGAGACAGTGTTGCTGAGGCTGGTCCTCGGCGCACACCAGCACACCTGGCTTGGTTAGGGCTTCACCTAGACGCAGGTCTAGAAGCAGGGATTAGTGAAGGATATGGGAATCAACAGCCCCCAGGAGAAAAGGAGAACCGTGCGCCCCGGGGACCCTCCCTGATCGACGATTCCCCTGCCCGCCTCCTGTCCCCGCCGCCAGCAACCGGCACTTGGCCCCGCGAGACCCTACAAAACCCCGACCCCGGTAGCCAGGCGCCGTTTTCCCTCGAGGAGGTGCCCTCCGTGCTCAGGACGGCAGCGCCGATCCCTTGAGGTCCGTCTCCGTTTCTCTCTCTCTCTCTCTCTCTTTTTTTTTTTTTGTATTCTCTTCCATTTGCTTTCAATTCGACCAGAGTCGAGACCGAGAAGACGCCCTCGGAGCAGGCTGGGCGCAGACGACCATCCACCCGCGCGTGCAGGAGCCGGGCGGGGGCGGTGCCCGCTCCGGCCGAGCCGCGTGGGACCCGTGGGTGGCGCCATGGGAAGATCGCCCGTCGGTTAACCCGACGCCCGGCGGGCGAAGGCGGGGGCCCATCAGGCCGAACCCGCCCCTGCCCCTCGTTTTTTCCTCCCCGCTTTCCGCGCCGAGGACACGCGCGAGACCAGGCGACCAGGAAAGCGCGTGCTTTTTGACCCCGGAAGTCCGGGCGGCGGGCGCAAAGCCGGCCGCGCTTTGCGACGGAGCCGTAAAAGCACGCGGGAGCGGGAGCGGGAGCATGGCGCTGTACGCGGCCGCGGCCGCCGTGCTGGCGGGCGTGGAGAACCGCCAGGGCTCCATCAAGGGGCTGGTGTACGCCAGCAGCTTCCAGGTAGCGGCGCTGGGCGCAGGGAGGTGGGCGCCCGGGCCAGGGGCCGCGCGGGGGGAGGCGGCGCGCGGTGCCCGTGCCGCCCGCGCCCGGCCCAGCGCGTCCTCTCCCGCAGAACGTGAAGCCGCTGTACGCGCTGGTGTGCGAGACGCAGCGCTACGCCGCCGTGCTGGACGCCGTGATCGCCAGCGCCGGCCTCCTCCGCGCCGAGAAGAAGCTGCGGCCGCACCTGGCCAGGGTGAGCCCTCCTGGGCTACCGGTGGAGCGGGGTGGCTGTGCTGTCACTGCGAGCCGCGGGCCGAAAGAGAAGGGGTCGTTTGCAAGGAGGAGGGCTGGGGAACCCAGAACCCTGCTAGGGAGCATCCTGGGGACGGGGGCCAAGCCTGGCAAGCAAGGCGCCAGGTTCCAGTCCTGCTGCCCCCAGTTTCTTGTGTAGTGATGGACAAGGAAGCCACCTTGACCTACAACGGACCGGACCACTGGTCTCTTTTTAGCCCTGTCAGTTCTAACAGTCTATAGACTTTTTTTTTCTTCCCCTTTATTTGGGGGGAGGAGGAGGGATTTCCGGGAATTGAACTCAGGGGCACCCGACCACGGAGCCACATCCCAAGCCCTATTTTGTATTTTTTTTAGAGTCAGGGTCTCACTGAGTTGCTGAGCGCCGCACTTTTGCTGGGGCTGGCTTTGAATTCGCCATTCTCCCGCCTCAACCTCCGGAGCCAGCTGGGATTACAGGCGTGCGCCACCAACTTTTAAGGCGTGTTAGGGCTCAGCAGTTTTGTTTTCTTGGTCTTTCCCCGCTCCCCAGGTGTTAGTGTATGAGTTGTTGCTGGGAAAGGGCTTTCGAGGGGGTGGGGGCCGATGGAAGCCTCTACTGGGCCGGCACCAAGCGAGGCTGAAGGCTGAGTTGGCGAGGCTCAAGGTACAGCGGGGTGTGAGCCGAAACGAGGACTTGTTGGAAGTGGGACCCAGGCCTGGCTCAGGTGAGCTGGAGGGAATGGGTTGGGGGAGGGCAGTAGCTGTCAGGCCCTCAGAGGAGAGGGCCGTGTCCCTGCTGCTCACCGCTGTTGCTTTCTAGTCTCCCAGGTGCCTCGATTTGTGCGAGTGAACACTCTCAAGACCTGCTCTGATGACGCAATCGATTATTTCAAGAGACAAGGTTTCTCCTACCAGGGCCGGGCTTCCAGGTGAGAGCTTAGCATCCTGTCTGGCTGCCCTCGTCTAGGGGACGCATCTGGGGTCATGGGGAAGCAGGAGTTTTGGGAAGAGAGATGCTGGGTGGTCGTGACTACTCCTTCTGAGTTTTCCTGTTTCTAGTAGTTTCTCTGTTGCTTTTCAAGGGCTGATTGCCACCCCATCCCTTAAACACTGATGCTCATGGGACTTTCATCCTACCTTTCTTTTCCATGGTAGGGGTGGAACCCAGGCCTAAGACGTGCGAGGCGAGCGTCCCACTGACCTACACCCCTTGGTCCTACATTTCTCTAATGGGTTCTCTGATTTGTTCTCTTGACACTGCTCCTGCCTCCCACCTGCTGATTCCTGTCTTCCAGTCTAGACTTTTCATTTTCCTCGCCCCTTGGGTTCCTGTGCCTGCTTGGCAGAAACCAGCACTGTCCATGTGGAACTGAATTCATCCTCTTCAATCGCACACTGTGCACCCTGGGCATCCCGTTTTAACCTGCTGTCTCACCCGCACCCACCCATTTGGTCCTGCCAGAAACTGTCACCCAAGATGGCTCCTTTCTCTCCCGTCAGTCATTTACTACTGTCCTATTGGTATCTTTTCCAAGTCTTCCTTTTTCCACTCTTCTTGGCCTTAGCCTAGGTTTTGGTGCTCATTTCTTACCAGGATGGCTGAAGGATCCCCATTCTCCTTGGGATCTAACCCTGAGCAAGGGTTAACAGAGACCTAACCCTGGGCGGGGCTGTTGCTCCCTGCTAAACAGCCTCTCGGCCCTCCATGGTGCTGGAATGGCTTTGTTTGGATTTGAATGTCATTTGCCACAATTTTACTTTTTTTGTGGTGATGGGGCTGGGTCCCAGGGCCTCATGCACACTAGGCAAGTGCTCTACCACGGAGCTGCACCCCCAGCCCTTCACAGCCATTTAAAGTACTGGCTGTGTGAATAAGCTGTTAAAGAGGGGCCTGGCACAGAGGAATTCAGAACTCAAGTTGGTGGTTCACATTTCCTTGCAGCCTGGAGGACTTGAGGGCCCTGAAGGGGAAGTACTTTCTTCTGGATCCCTTGGTGCCTGAGCTGCTTGTGTTTCCTGCCCACACAGACCTGCATGAACATCCTCTGTACCGTGCAGGCCACCTCATCCTGCAGGACAAGGTAGGCAGGAGGGTGGGAGGGAAGGATGTGGAAGACCAGCCCAGCCCCTGATCACCTGGCTCTTGTGTTCTGCCTCAGGCCAGCTGCCTCCCAGCCATGCTGCTGGCTCCGCCACCAGGTTCTCATGTCATTGATGCATGTGCTGCCCCAGGCAATAAGACCAGTCACTTGGCAGCTCTTCTCAAGAACCAGGGGTGAGTGCCAAGGACAGATGGGGTTTGGTCTGATCCTGGATTTTGTAGGAATAAAGAAATCTTTATTCCAAAATATGTTGACGGCTGAAAGGACAGACTTGGGGTGGTTCATGGTTTCCCCGGGCAAAGCTTCCCAGGGGTGCAGGTGTGAGATAAGGTTCCTAAGCCCCACAGGCCACTTAGATATTTTCTGTCTTGACTTAATGTTCATGGTACTGCTGGTATGTCAGCGCTGTGCCTCTCCCTCCGATGCCCCATGAATTCTCAAGTCACCCAGTTCTGTTGCTAGGAAGATCTTTGCCTTTGACCTGGATGCCAAGCGGCTGGCGTCAATGGCCACTATGCTGGCCCGGGCTGGCGTCTCGTGCTGCGAGTTGGCTGAGGCCGACTTCCTGGAAATCTCACCAACGGACCAGCGTTATGATCGTGTCCAGTACATCTTGCTGGATCCTTCCTGCAGTGGCTCTGGTGAGATGGGGAGCGCGTGGCCGTGGGACCCCCCCCCCCCCCCCCCCCCCCCCCCCGCCTCAGAGCTGAAGCATACCAGTTTGGGTCTTGGTTCTGACTCACTCGTGACCTTGGGCCTGCAGGCAGTGTTCTCATTCATAAAGTGGGACTTCAGCGCCAGAGGGCAGTCTGGAAAGCTTTGTGACTAAAATACCCTCCTCCCCAGGTATGCCGAGCAGGCAGCTGGAGGAGCCGGGGCCAGGCAGGCCTAGCAGGGAGCGCTTGCGTGCCCTGGCGGGGTTCCAGCAGCGAGCGCTGTGCCACGCGCTCTCTTTCCCCTCCTTGCAGCGCCTCGTCTACTCCACATGCTCCCTTTGCCAGGAGGAGAATGAAGATGTGGTCTGGGATGCCCTGCAGCAGAACCCAGGGTCCTTCAGGTGACGGTCTCCCCAGGGGAGAGGAAGGGTTGCCGAGTGGCCCCTGGAGCCTGAGTTCTCCCTCCTTGCAGGTTAGCTCCTGTCCTGCCCTCCTGGCCCCACCGGGGCCTCAGCACTTTCCCGGGGGCTGAGCATTGCCTACGAGCCTCTCCTGAGAGCACACTCACTGGTGGCTTCTTTGTTGCTGTGTTTGAACGGGCAGAGGGGCCAAGGTAAGGCTGCCAGGGGTGGCCTGCTTGGGAGGTGTTGGTTGATGGGGGCACACCGGCTTCACCTGTCCTTTTCTCCCAGCTCAGCCTCACAGGCAGCAGCTGTGGCACCAGAACTTGCACCCAGCCCGGCCCCAAAGAGAAAGAAGAGACGGCGAAAGCCTGCACCTGCCACGTAGGCCGCAGTCGCACCACTGAGCCTGCCCTGGGAAAGGAGCTGGCCAGGCGGCGTGTGGGCTCTGAAAGGCGGCTGTTACTGCCGAAGCCCTGCTCCTCCAGCTGCAAGGACAAGAGCGGGGATGTAGCTAGTCCTTTAGGTCCCTCCCCTGGGCTGCCTACATAAATAAAAGACAGAAGAGTCTGACAGGTCACAGTTTTTTATTCTTAATGACATAAGCAAGGAGAAAAACCTCACATTCATACTAAAAAGTCCACCTAGACTCGACAGGAATTAAGTCTTTATTTGTAATGGAAAGTCCAGCCTCCTGTTCCGTCCAGCGCACGAACACTTCCACGTCCACACTCGCGCCCAGGCTGTACCAGGCCCCACCCCAAGGGGTTCCTGGACCCAGCGGCCTGCTGTGGAGCTGAGGTGAACTGCTGGGACTAGAACCAGGAGGATCTGCCTGGCCAGGCCGAGGCAGAAGCCTCACTGCTAGACCTGTGCTCCGCACCCCGCCAACCCCAACAGCTGTGGGACTTGAGGTGCAGGCTCCTTCCTCAGCCCCACAGCCAAGCTGGCAGGTGCCCAGCTCTCCTGGGTGGGAGCAGTCCCCTGCCACCGGACATTCAGCCTCAGTCACAAAGGGTACTACAGCTACGTCACATTGTTCATAAAATAAAGAGATACATTTATAACAGACACGTCCAGAAGGAGCTCAGCCCCTCGGAAAGCTGCCTGGGACAGCACTTGGGCCCCTTCTTCACACAGGCGAACCTAACTAGACGGCTAACTCCTAGTCAACAGCATTTATACTTAACCACCTCAATGAACCAAGCTTGAAGGAATTTAAAAGGCAATTTAGCTTAAATACAAAAATAAATTTTTATTTTGTTAAAAAATGCTTAAATATTTTCTTTTAATTTAGACACACGCATTCATACTTCTCCCAAAGAAGATGGGCATGGCAGCAAGGCTCTGGGGCCTGGGGAATGTGGTTTTGGACCCAGGGAGAGCGCGGGGGAAGGATTGGAGGGGTCCTGTTTGGGAAAAAACCCAGGTGCCACTTCAAGGAAGGGTGCGTTGGTGTGGACTGGACACTGAGGCTTTGCTCAGGGAGGTGGGGGAGAAATGGTGGAAGGAAAGGGTCTCTTGCTTCCCCAAGGCCCCGTCCCCTGGGCTGCCAGCCCTTAGTCTAAACACCACTGGGAAACTCGGGAGCCAGCACTGTGGCCCTCAAGTGGTGCCACTTTGATTAGAGGCCCAGAGACTTGAGACAGTTAAGTCCGGCACTACCAACATGCCGCCACACATACAATTCGATTCTTCCTCCAAACTCGATTCAAAGAGCAACAGACACGGGCTTCAGACAGTAACACAGGACAAGGCGTGGGGTGTACGATCCTGGAGAGGCAGAGGATGCCAGTCAGGCCAGCAAGGGGGGTGGGGGGGCAGCAGAAAGCAGCGGTGTGGGCACCCTGCCTGCTCCAGGAGCAGCTCCTGGGCGAAGGCTCACTCCTGGCCCTGCCAGACTAACAGTCTTAAGCCACCAAGTGTTTAGGGGCCAAGCTGGCAGAGGGAGGGAGGTGGAACTGGGACTTGGCAGGGTGAAGGGGGCAGCAGGAGCAACACCCACTGGGGTCTCCAAGGCAAAGCTAGATTCAAAGTCATTTAAAAAGGAATAAATCCTGCAGGGGGCCAATGAGGGACAAAGCAGCAAGAAACGGGGAAATAAGAGTCCCGAAAGGGACCAGAGGAAGAGAACCACTTCTTAGAGCCTAGCCAAGCAGGCGAAGCTTAGGGAGGACCCATTTCCCCAATCCCACCAAACAACACTCAGGCGGGTGCCTCACACACCCCCTGGCAAGGATGGATCTTGGGTAACATGGGGAGGGGAGGCCACCTGACTACGTGACACACTACAGGAGCCAGGGAAGTGAGCAGACAGTATGTACAGATGTTCCTTTAGTTCTCCAGCCTCACCACTGGAACTGTTCAAGTACAGGTATCGGCTTCAGCCCTGCCCCCCGCCGGCTCCCTCCCTGAGGAGCCGCTTCCTCCAGAAGGGAAAGGGCCCAGGGCTGCCACCACTCCCTGGTGGCTGAAGCCAGAGATCTAGGGTAGTTCTGTCTTATGGAACTCAAAGGATCAGAGGCTCTTCCTAGCAGGTGTTGAGGTCCAGACTTGGGCAAGGGCAGGGGAATGGGGACAGGGACAGAGGCTACTTCTTGCGGGTGTGCTGCCTTCGGGCCTGCAGTCGCTGCCGGGCCCCTGGGGTCTTGGATCCCGCACCGATGGAGAATGAAGGGGCTGTCGATCCTGGGAAGATTCGACAAGATCTGTCAGGTAGCTGCCACTGGAGCACGCCAGGAGCCGTCTCGAGGCATTAGCTCTAAGCCCGCAGCGATGGGGTGGATCAGGGTTCCCCGAGCTGCCGCGACAGCCCCACGGAGAGGCCATCAAAACACAAAATCCCGGGAAGTCCCAGAGGGAGGCCACAAATCCATTTTAACTTGACTCCCCAAGTGCTCCGGGACTGTCTTCTCTCTCAACTCTGCTGTCCAATTCCATCCGGGGTGGTGCCGGACCCCCATAAGCCTGAGCTTCACAGGGCCAGGAACCCACCCCAATCCAATCCCTCAGCGAGGAGGGTAGATGACACTGGCAACAGAGATGGCTACTTACCGAAAGGCCCGACTCCAACAAATCCCTGGGTGGGTGTTGAGGAAGCCCCAAAGGACAGGCTGCTGCCCACTGTGCCCACTCCAGCAGTTGGGGTGCTCTGCCCAAAAGTGGGTGTGGAGGTGCCTAGAACAGACCAGCAGAGAACTGTAGAGACTGAGCCAAGGTAAGAGGGCAAAGAAAGCAGAAGGCTGAGGGTCTGCTCTCTCGGGGGCGCTTCCCACACCTGGTTCACACCACCACAGCCAAATGTGTGAAGACTCAGGTGTAACACCTAGAGCTCAGGTAGCCTGTTGGCCCCTCAGTGCTGAAGTGTCCATCTCTGCACTTCCCTGGCAACACCACCGCAGCACGGGCACTCAGATCGTCCAGGCTTGCCTCTGCTGTTTTCCAGTGACCTCCTTCCAACAGCCCCACTCCCGCCAGCACACGCCCTGTTGGATAGCTCAATTTCCCCTCCACCCCAGCCCTACCTGCAGCCTGGCTGCTCCGCCCACCACACCCTTCCCCCACCAGATCCATTTGGGGCTGGAGGGGCAGGGCTCCCAGATGCTGTGTCCAGGACACTTCTCTTTCTTGGCCTTTAACATCCAACTGTTCTGAACTTCAGATCACCAGTCTTGCTCCTGTTTAAGCATAACCTCAACAGCTGGGAGCCGCTGGGGACGACACCATGCTGACTGGGCTCCCCTGGAATCCAGGCTCCTCCCATTCTGCAGCACTGGGGCTGAACCCAGGGCCTCACGCGAGCGGGGCAGTGCTCTCCCACCAAGCACATCCCAAACCTGTGTGTATTTGCCCAGGCTGGGCTCCAACCTGTGACCATCTGCCTCCCAAGTCACTAGGGTTACAGGCACACACCACCGTGCTGGCACTTCTCTACTTGGTGAAGGAGACAGAAGCTCTGATGACCAAAATTCACCATCCAAATGGCAAATGAGATCACTTCATTCTTCTTCAAATTCTACAAAGATTTTCCTTGATACTTAAAAAAAAAATCCAAACACTGAAGCCTGATGCTCACCTGTCTCAGAACCTTTCACACCACGCCCTCAACCTGCAGCCAAGCTCACCTGCCTTCTGCCTGTGAACACGGCAGGCTTACCTCTGCCTTTGGACCTTGACACCAGCCAGGCCTGCTGGCTGCCATCGTGCACACTCCCATGCCCCCTTGGCAGGACTGCTCAGGAAGGCACTCGTGAACTCTGAGGGCCACCTGCATTTACTTCTCATATTTACCAACACATTCCTTCACCCAGCGCCAGGCCTGCAGACCACACCCACTCCCGATCTTACCTCCAAACACAGGCTTGCTCTCAGGGGTGCCGGCCACGTTGAAGGCAAAGGGTGTGCTCTGGCTGGGTGCACCCAGGGCGTTCTGACTCAAGCCCCCGCCAAAGGGGGTGGTGGTGCCTGTGGTCCCACTCTGTCCAGCTCCAAAACTGAATGCCCCGGAGGTGGAGCTGGGGCCTGGGGCTGCCACACTGAGCCCAAAGCCCCCACTGGAAGCTGGGGCTGCAGATCCCCCGAAGGTGAAAGGGGATGGAGTTGTGCTGCCAAACACTGAGCCACTGGTCCCACTGGGGGTGGTCTGGGTGGTAGCTCCAAAGCCAGAGGTGGTGGCTGCACCAAACGAGAAAACAGCCGTGGTACTGCCAAAGGCTGGCTGTGCACTGGCAGGGGCGCCGAAGGCTGAGGCCGTGGTCTTCAAGCCAAAAGCGGACTGTGCTGAGCTGCCAAAGGCTGGCTGGGCTGACGCTGGCGCTGCAGATGGGGCAGGGGCCACTGAGTTCCCAAAAGTGAATGAGCTGCCAAAGCCTGGGGCAAGGGCTGGCTTGGAGGACCCCTGCTGTTGCCCATCAGTAGCCCCGAATGTGGGCTGGGGGTTGGCCGCTGGGTATGCTGGGAGCGGGGACTTGGTGCTTGAGCCAAAGGGAATGTTGAACGCAGGGGTGGTCGTGCTGCTGAAAGTCAGTGTGGGCTGGCTGCTGGTGGTTGGGGCTGCGGTGGTGAGGGAGCCACCAAAGCCACTGAAGCCAGCAGTGCTGCTGCTGCTGCTGCTGCCGCTGCTGCTGCTGGTGGCCGTCTCAACAGCACCAGGCAGGGACTGGCCAAAGGTAGCAGCTGCTGTGGACACTGGCAAGGCAGTGGACTTGCCAAACTGGAACACAGAGCCCACGGCCGGGGCAAAGCTGGTGGCAGAGGCAGGGGGCGCCCCAAAGGGGAAGGGCTGCGAGGCAGTGGTCACACCTCCGGTCACGCTGCGCCCAGTGCTAGCCACGTTGCTGACCCCAAAGCAAAAAGCAGGCTTGGAAGCAGAGTCTGTGGGCACACTGGCGGTGGTGGTGGCCAAGGCAGAGGTGGCAGTGGCCAGGCCAGCAAAGAGAGGGGCAGCTGGGGCTGCAGCAGCAGTCGCAGCAGTTGTTGGCTTGAAGGAAAAGGGAGCAGGCAAGGGCACAGACGCAGGTGGCCCCAGGTCACCAAAGATGGGCTTAAAAGTTGGGGTGGCAGCACTGGTGGTTGTGGGGAGGGTGGAGCTGGAAGGAGCTGTGGCTGCAATGGAGGGGCTGGATGGCAAGGGGCCTTCACTCTCGCTTTTAGGTGGCGTCGCGAAAATGGGCTTGAACATGGGAGAAGCAGAAGACACAGCTGGGGCGGCCGGGGAGGGCTCAGAGGGCACGCTGCTCGACCCGCCAAACAGCAAGCCTTGCTTGGGGGTGGGGGAGGGAGCAGGTGGGCCTGAAGCTTTGGCAGGTGTGTCGGCCTGAAGGGCTGGAGGTGACTTGGTGTCAGCGATGGGTGCCGGGGAGGAAGCAGGGACCAGCCCCAAGAAATTGGCTGTGGATTTTGAATCTGAAGAGGTGCCTGGCAGGGGCCCTGGTGGTGAAGAGCCGAGAGGGGCCAGAAGGCTGGGTGTCTTCAGTGGTGAAGAGGCCATGGTGGTTGCCACTCCGGCAGCTTCTGGGAAGAAAACAAGGAACCTGAGTTCTAAAGACTTCTAGTGGATGGAACCAGCATGCCTGCGCTGTCTGGTGCCTTCCCCGAGTCAGTCAAGAGGTGTTAACTAGGGGCTGGGCTGTGGCTCAGTGGTAGAAAACTTGCCTGGCATGTGTGAGGCACTGGGTTTGATTCTCAGCACCACATATACTATATAAATGAATAAAATAAAGATCTATCGACATTAAAAAAAAAAAAAAAGGTATAACTAAGTCTATGCCACAGTCCATTAAGCAAACTCAAAGGTTCTCCAGTTTCCACCCCTCAGCCCACAGGACAGAGGGGATAAACAGGGCCTCACCAGAGGTGACATAAGTAGGCACCAAGTCATTTCAGCACTGATGTCCAGTTTCTCACCTGGACAGGTTTGTTTGTGAGTGGAGGTGCGTTCCATGCCCACCCACCAGGTGCTCAGGCGCCAGAGGAAACGACGACCGTGAGGGAGGTGTCTCTGCTCCTGGGCCCCGGGGGGGGAGGCTGCACCCTACACCTGAACCAGCTCCGCTGAGGTGCCCTAGGAGTGGGCCACACCCAGTGCCTCCAAGGTCTGGGCCTGCAGTCTAGTAAGCCACACTGCCAACACCTACAGGGCGTGACTCATTCACAGATGACGAGGAAGGCTCAGCGGTCCCAGAACTGCTCTCTGAACCTGGAGCCCACCCGACACGGCCTCCTGAGGCTCCAGCGGGCGTGCTGAGCCAGGAGGCTAACCTCTAGACTAACAGAAGCATGACGCCTGGGCTTCATCCCCAAGGCTGACGCCTGCAAGGCTGAAGTCAGGCTGCGCTGGCCCACCCGGCACAGGGGCACCGTGCTTACCTGGGAGGGACGGGCCTGGGGGGCTCTGCATCTTCTTTAGGCTCTCTAACAACGGGTTGGCGCCTGTGGCTGGGGAAGAGGCTGCTGAGGAAGTGGTCCCCACCGCAGGCAGGGTAAAGGTGAAAGAGGGCTGAGTGGCAGGTGGGCTCTCACCCACGGAGTTCACAGGAACATCTAGGAAGAGAAGCAAGATTAGACTCTCCTCCCTTCCTGATGGCTACAAGGAAGCTCCAGGCCTAGCACGACTGATCTGGAAATTCTTCCCCTCAATAGTGTTCACTGTGCTCCAGGATTCAAAAACCTAGGTGGCTGAGCACGGTGGCACCCACCTGTAATCCCAGTGGCTCGGGAGGCCGAGGCAGGAGGACCAGCAGTTCAAAGCCAGCCTCAGAAATTTAGCAAGGCCCTAAGCAATTCTGTGAGACCCTGTCTCCAAATAAAATACAGAAAGGTGGCTGGGGATGTGGCTCAGTGGTTAAGTGCCCCAGGGTTCCAGGCCCTGTACCCCACACCCCCCCAAAAAAAAGAAAAACAGGTGGAAGAACAAAGGAAAACAGGGAGCTCTCTCCTGAGAAATCCTTTAAAAGAACTACCCACATGTCAAGTCTTCCAATGGGCCCCTCATGTCAGCCTTACCAGCCTTGTCCTCCAAGACCTTATTGAACCACTGGAGTGAAGCTTTCTTCTCAAGGTCAAGGTCCTCAGCAGTGATGGAATAACCGAGCTGAGGTGGTGGAGGCTGCCACAGAGGAACAAAGAGGTCAGGTCATCGTGAAGCAGCTGGCAGACTTGCAGCTACCCTCCCAAGATAAAAGAGGGCCAGGGGTTGGCCACACATACCAAGGTCAGCTGGTCCCCTCGCCTGGAAGGCAGCAGTGGGACCTTCCGTTTCCGCTGTCCAGAGCTGCCAGGTGTAGCTGGGGAAGCCCATGAGTTTTGCTGCTTCTTTGTGGTTGTGTCTGCAACTGAAGGAAGGAAAGGGGCTGCTAGCTTCCTTCCCTCTACCTGGAGGGCAGGGCATTTTTCTGTCCACTTGGCTTTTAACACCGAGTTGTCAGTGGGTGTCTGGAAAGGTGCTATCTTCCAGGGCTGGGGCACCCAGATGGTGTCTGAAAAGATTACTTCTGACAGTTGAGAGGAAAGAGTTAATTGCTCCAAATGCAGCGTCCAATGCTTACTGGAAAGTTGTCAACTGGATGCTCACAGATGGTTCAGAGTGAGCTCTCGACCCAGTGTCACACGGGACTTGTCTGTACTACTTTCTCCTTTATACCGTGAAGCCACCCTGACCTAGGCAGGGCAGTGCTCAACCAGGTATCCTCAAGGGTACTTCCAGCCACTCACCCCTCTCTCCCTGGAACTCCTTGTCGGCCACCAGTGGAGTTGGGGAGCTGGAATGTGGACCCGGCTCCTCTTCTCTGCAAGGTTTTGAAAAGGTGGAGTTTAGTTTAGAGGTTCCCTGACTAGATACTAGATAACGTTCACACCCCCTAACCATCAAGTGGCCAAAGCCACTCCTAGGCCACACCATTCTTAATCATGATTTAAGATCTCAGTATGTCAGCACAAAAAAGGTCAAAGGAGAATTTCTACAGAAACAAAGGCCACGGAGAAACCCGCCTTAAACCAACCACAGCACATTCATCTTCAAAACTTTCCTCAGTCTGCCGAGTCCTGATCTCCACAGGAGCAGAGCCGCAGCTGGCTGTGTGCCCAGAACCCTCTCTGTATTCCACTGAGTGGCGGCTGGAGCATGAGGCAGAGCAGGGGCCTGTGCAGCCAGTGAGACCGCAGAAGAGCAGGGGGATTCTGGTGGGCACTGCACTGCCCTTCTCTTATACTTGTCTTATACTCCTGACCCACTGAGTCAGAGTCACACAAAGTCCAAGAGCCAGCTCCATTCCTTCCCTCCTCACCTCCCACTGTCCACACAGAGCTAAAGGTAACTGCAGGAGGTTGATGATCACCTTGTTTTCTTGGCTGGCCTCTCTGGGGTCTGGGAGCGGGAGGAGGCTGGGCTAGAGAAGGGAGATGCAGGAGGACCACTCCTCTTCCACAGCTGAAATCAATGAGAGTTACACAGGGAGACTTGAGCACACAAGGCTTGAGATACTTTTGCGATTGTGTTCATCACTGCATGTAAAGTCTCTTTCTAAGGGACTAAAAAATACTTCTTTGTGAGATCCCTGAAAAGAAAGTCAATTGTCAGTTATGGAATTACAGCAATTACAATTATGGAAGCAAAAAAGGAAAGAAAGGTCTAAACATGGAAGGAAGGAATAAACCTTTTATATATGTTAAGAAGCAGAATTAAAGATTTTCAGTAGCAGTGCAAAGTTATCATGCACACAAGTCTACTCTAGACTGTGTATGGAAAAGTAAATTTATACACTCTTTTAGTGAAGATAAGCCAGTAAACTAAGTCTTCTTTTCATTAAGTTTAGTTTAATTAACTTTATTTTTTGTGATAACAGAGACTGAACCCAGGGATGTTCTATCACTGAGCTACATCCCCAGATCTCCAGCCCCCTTTTATTTTTTATTATTATTTTTTTTGTGGTGCTAGGGATTGAACATGTGCATGCGAGTCAAGTGCTCTACCAAATAAGCTACATCCCCAGTGCCCCCTTTATTTTTTATGTTGAGACAAGATCTTGCTCAATTGCCCAGGCTGGCCTCAAACTTATAATCCTCCTGCCTCAGCCTCCCCAGTAACTGGGATTACGGGTACATGCCACCACACCTGGTTGTTTTCTTAAAACATGCTGTCATGACATTCATGAGTTTTGCAACACTATGACATTTATGGTTATGTGAAGATCATCCACAGCTGTCTCTTCTACCAGGAAAAGCCCCTGACAGCAAAGATGCAGTTTTCACCTTTGTGTCCTCAAAAGCCAGCGGCAAAGTCAGCAGAGTCTACTGACGGAGACACAAAACCATCACCATGGTTTCATTTTTCCCTACTCAAAAAGCTTCCAGTGATTTCTTACCTGCAACAGTTGCATCACGTAAGTACAGACAAGAGAACAACATTGCTTAATAAGAGTTCCAAAGAGGAAATGAGACATGAAGGAAGGCTGGCAGAACAGTGGAGCATTCCCCAAAACCCACACTAGGAAGCCCAAGGCCCAGCTTGAGATGAGAAAAACCCTCACATCAAGTAGAGCTGTTCTGCTCCATAAAGGACAAAAAAAGGACAGTCACGGGCTGGGACTGGGGCTCAGGAGTACAGTGCTTGCCTACCGTGTGTGAGGCACTGGGTTTGATCCTCAGCACCTCATATAAATAAAAATAAATAAGTAAAATAAAGTTCCACTGATGACTAAAAAATGTTAAAAAAAAAAAAAGGACAGTCACTTGGAAAGGCACGAGTAAACAACAGTCTAAAAACATGGGATCAGAGGGATATGAAAGATCAGGACAGGGAAATCGAAAGTGATCTGATCATTTAATCCATGAAAACTGGCATTTCCAAACACCTCAAATCCTTGATACTCGCTCACTGGTTTTCAACATGACTGCTCTTCAGTCATCTGTGGAGCTTTACAAGAATGTTTATTAATGTCTGGACCTCAGACCTTGTACTAATTAGTTTTTTGAGACAAGGCCTCCTCCCTCCTCAGGCTCCTGAGTGCTGGGTCTATAGGATAGTACCACTGTGCACAGCATCATGCCTTTACCTTTTAAACCAAGTGACCTGGAGGCTGAAGGTCACACATCCCATGACCATGATGTTGGGCTGAGGCTCACATGCACAGATGTAATAAAGATGAGGGTGCAGGGCACGGTGGTGCACGCCTGTAAGCCCAGCGACTCAGGAGGCTGAGGTGCTAAGCGACTCAGTGAGATCATCTCTAAATAGGATGTTAGAATGTGGCTCAGTGGTTGAGTACCCCCAAGTTTGATCCCTGATATAAAAAAAAAAAAAAGATGAGGGCACGTGCTACCACTCCTGTCCAACACTGTATCACGGGTCAGCCAAGTGCAACAAGGCCTAAGAAGACAGGAAGGGCTGGGATGTAGCTCGGTCCCAGAGCACTTGCCAGTAGGTCTGAGGACCGGGCTCAATCCCCAGCTGTTCATTTCAATAGAGAAATGGACAGAGAGATGGACAGAGAGACTGGAAAGGGAGACTGTCATGAGAGGGCATGACCATATATACAAAAATCATAAAAAATACACAGATGAATATTCAGAATTCAGCAAATTTTTCTGAGTACAAAATCAGCTCTATTCCTACACACCCACAAACAATCATAACGATCCTGAGGAGGAAGGAGAAAACACAGACATTACGACTTCAAGACTGAGGCACAAGGGTAGAAAAACAGACCAAGAGGACAAAATAAGAGTCTAGAAATGGAACTGTACACGTGGACACTTAAATAACGACACAGCTGGGGCCGCACAACAGGGAAAGGACGGTCCTGTCAGTAAATGTAGCTGAGAGAAACAGGCATTCCTAGGGGAAATAATTCTGATCCTCTCCCTTACAGCACACACAGAAACCAATTTCAGGTACATCTGATCATAGAGTTAAATGTGAAAGGTGAAATAATAAAGCTTCTTGAAGGTAGCAGAGCAGAAAGCCAACACAACACAACCTTAGGCAAAGATTTCCTGAAGGGTACACAAAATACACTAACCCTCAGACAAAATGGCACGCCACTGAGGGACTGAGTTAATGCAAAACAGTATGACAGAGGGCTTGTATCTAGAATAGATAAGAACTTCCTCAAATCAGTCAAAAAAATAGAACCCAACAGAAAAGTCAAGAAACCTGAACATGTATTTCTTACAGGAGGATATGTGAATAGTCAATGAACAGTTCTCACTTCTGTCTCACCAGTTATCAGAGAAATGCAAAGTAAAGCCACAATGAAATACCATTTTACATTCACATGAATGGATAGAGAGAATGACAATACCAAGTGCTGGTGAGGATGTGAAACAACAGGAACAAAATCATATATTGCTAGTTGTAAAAGTATAAACTAAAACACTCAAGAAATTGTTGGGCCAGGCGCAGTGGTGCCAAGTCTGTAATCCCAGTGGCTCAGGAGGCTGAGGCAGGAGGATCAAAGCCAGCCTCAGCAAATGAGCAAGGCCCTAAGCATCTTAGTTAGAACCTATCTCAAAATAAAAAATAAAAAAGGGCTGAAGATGTGGCTCAGTGGTTAAGTACCCCTGGGTTCAATCCCTGGTACCAAAAGAAAAGAAAGAAAGAAATTGGCAACATCTCCTTAAACTAAACATACAGGAACTATACATGTGTACCAAACAAAAGACTTATCTAAAAATGTCCATAACAGTATCATGCATAACAACCCAAATCGGACACTCAAACATCTGATGGAAGAATGGTTAATTGTGGCATATCCCATTACAGAACAGTATAAAGCAACAATAATGAATGACCCACAGTGACTGCAGTAGATGGACGAACATCACAAGTAAAATGCTGACTGAAAGAAGTCAAACACAAAAGGACGCATGCTCTATGTTTCCATTTAATTCAAAAACAAGGAAAACTATTTATGGTACTAAAAATATTCAGGAAGGAAAAGAAGAAGGGGTACAGTGACAAGGAGTGTGTGAGCCAGGGGAGGTTTGGGTGTTGAAAACGTCTTATTACTCGACCTGTGGATGGTGTGGTTAGTATCTGTGTTTCTCTGTATATTACACAATTTTCAAAAGCCATTAAAGAAGACAGATTTTATGACAAAGAATGTCACACGAGATATCATAGGTAAAACACTCTCTGCCAACCATGTGCTGCAGGGCAACATTTCAGTCAATGACAGACTGTATAAATGGTGGTGGGCCAGTAAGATTAGCCTGGAGCTGAAAAACTCCTCTATTTGGTAACATTGGCATTACTTATGAATTTGTGGTGACTCTGGTATGAACCTGCTACACTGCCAGTTGTGGAAAAGCATAGCACAGCCAGGTGCCGTGGTGCTTGCTTATAATCCCAGGAGGCTGAGGCAGGAGGATCCCAAGTTCAAGGTCAGCCTCAGCAACTTGGTGAGATCTTTGTCTCCAAACTAAAAAGTAAAAAGGAGTGAGGATGTGGCTCAGTGGTAAAATGTCCCTGGGTTCAATCCAGCATTCCCCACCCCCCATAAAAAGGAAAGCTTGGGCTGAGGCTGTGGCTGAGTGGCAGAGTGCCTGCTCATCATGTGGGAGGCTCTGGCTTCCATCCCCAGCACCACATAAAAATGAACAAATGAAATAAGGCATTCTATCCATCTACAACTAGAAAGACCTGGGCCCAGCGTCTGGAGTGTTTGAGGATGGGATCTGGGATTTCAGGTCAGCTTAAAAAAAGAGAGAGAAGAAAAACTCAGCACATATAATTATGTAGACTACCCGATTCTCAGTGTCTATTTCTTTTTTCTTTTGGTGGTACTGAGGATTAACCGGGGTCCTGAGCATGCCAGGCAAGCACTCTACCACTCAGACACACCCCCAGGCCTTTTTATTTTTTGAAACAGGGTCTTGCTGAACTGCCCAGGCTAGTCTCATGATCCACCTGCCTCAGCCTCCTAAGTAGCAGGGTTTACAAGCACGTACCATCATGCCCGGCCAGGATCTAATGCTTGATAAGGATAATAAAATAAACGACTATGCTACTGATTTATGTATTTATTTAGGTGCATTCCTACTTACATATAAAAAAAGGTTTACTCTAAAACTACACGTTATGTCTGCAGCAGACTCGTCCACCTCGTGTTTACGAGTTCCTTGGTTGCATCAAGAGGCCACACCGAGTGGCTGATCTGTACCATCTGGGTCATGCAGGCGCACTAACTCTATGATGCTCACACAATGATGAAAAAATCACTAATGACACATTTTTCATTAAGTGACATTGACTGTACCTGCACATACGGTAAGAATGTTAACAATAGCAAGCTATGGGGCAGGACTAGGAGAGACAGGACGATGGAATTTTGCTTATTTTTCTTATTTTTACAAGAAAGTTACCTATGCTTTTTTTGAAACCAAGAAAGGCACACATTTCAACAAATAAGAATAACATACAGTAAAAAGTAGACTCTTATTGGGCACAATGGCACAAGTCTGTAATCCCCAGCTACTTGTGAGGCTGAAGCAGGAGGATATGCAAGTTTGAGGTCAGCCCTGGCAACCTGGCAAGACCCTGCCTTCAAAGAATTAAATAAATAATAATGTACCTATTATCCCAATAAATACTGTCAGTTTCTACTGCACTGCCAGTTGTATAAAATCATGGCACATATAACTATGGACAGTAGCTACATGATCACTTTTAAAAGATTTAAAGACAGAAAGCAAAAAACAATATGGAATAAAACACACACAGTTGCCCAGGTAAGATGAGGCTACATGTAGTTCTGCACCTTGTTTTTTGTAACTTTTTAGTGAGGTTGTGGAACAGGAACAAAATCATATCGTGCTAGTTCTAAAAAGTATAAACTGAAACTAAAAAAGTAAAGGTACACTTGTTCATAGGGTGCTTCCTAAGAGCAAAGCTGCTGGGTCGTTGGGCAGCATCTCTAACGCTGACAATTCCTGCCACCCATCCTCTGGAGAACGAACCAACACTCCCAGCAGCAATGTGCAAGAAGCCTGTTTCCGCTAGTACTTCTGTGGTTTCCATTTTTATATTTAAAACTTCATTTCATTTGGAATAGGTTTCTCTAATATAGAAAAAACTCTTGAAAATGAGAAAAGACCAGTAGCCCTTCAAAAAAATGGGCAAAAGATAATGGGATGTAAAGTAAAAATAATCATTCAACATATGAAAAGACCATGTTCACTCATGAGACAAAAATTAGATACTACTCTTCACCTGCCATATAGGTGAAAACCCAAAACTGTGATAAGCTACTAGGTTGGCCAGAATGTAGAAATGCTCTCTTTCATGCCCAGTGCTAACAGAATGGTACACACTGGATCAACCAAAGAATTATGACCCCAATTTTTTTGTGTAAGAAAACATAAAAATATAAAATCAGAGTGATTTTATGTAAAAAATCCTGCCATCTTAAATGTGAATTTGAAATATCATTATGAGCTAACAATTTTGATTCTTCTTTTTGGAGGATCTGTACCTCTTATCTCTGCTAAAACCTAGACTAGTCTGTAATAGAACTTCGACTGGAAGAAACCGAAACTATTTGAAGAAATGGCCAACTTTAATCTGGAGTGGAAATGTACAAGGATTTGCGGGGAGGGATCAAAAGCAATGAGATTATTTATCCAAAGACTGCTGGGGTCTAAACAAAAGGATACAGGAGCCAGTTTTTTTTTTTTTTTTTTTTTTTTTTGTTTTTGGGATTGAACCCAGTGGGGGTGCTTAACCACTGAGAAACATCCCTAGCCCTTTTTGTGAATTTTGAGGCAATGTCTCGCTAAGTTGCTGAGGCTGGGTTTAAACTTGTGATCCTCCTACCTCAGCCTCCAGAGCCACTGGGATTATATGCATGTGCCACTGGCACCCAGCAACATGAGCCAGTTTGAAAGGACTCCCACCAGCCAACACTGTAACAGTCTGTGTGCAAAAATTCACTACAATTGAAAAGCATGAAATATCTATAAAGATTTGGAAGTTAGTAAAGATAATTACCAGCAACAGCAAAATCCCCACTGGTTCCCTCTGCAGTCAGCTGTGCCATCTGATTACCCTGTCACCTCTCCAGGCGGTACATTTTCTTCCACACAGATTATCAGGTAAATATATGCAGGTACCACAAAAACTGAATATCCCCTTTGCAACCCACAACAACAGCAGATCTAGGTAAAGATAACAAATGGCTGCTTAAATCACCAGAGGAAAAGCCCAAAGGAAAATTTAAACGGATCAGACCAGCAACACTAAAACCAGTGGTCAATATTCACATCCCTGGAGGTTTCAAGATGGCGGCCTAGAGGGTGGCTGCATTTCATGTTGCTCCAGGACTCAGGATTCAAAAGAGGAGATATTGAGACACTTGGGACCAACTCAAAGCAGCCGGGTGACTCTCACCCGATGGGAAGGTGTCCCGGATGGGACGGTGGTCCCGGAACGCAGGAAACTTTGTGAAGTAGAACTGCCGGCGAGACGCCCCTCCCCCCGCTGGAGCAGTGACTCGGACAACTGGGAGCGCCGTAAAGGAGGTCGCTGGGCACAGCGCTGGGACTTGGAGCAACCACTGGGGCTCCGGCGGCTGCCCAGGGGAGGAGTGGCGAGGAGAGCTGTGTGGACTCAGGACACCGGGGCCTGCCCTGAGGAGGAGGAGGAGGAGCGTGGCCACTTGGATTCGGAGTGACTGCACCAGAGCTACAGGCGGTTGCCAGAGGAGAAGCCGCACGGCGAGCAGCGTGGACTCAGAACGACTGCTTCTGAACACCGGCGCCTGCCCTGGGGACGAGGAGGAGGAGGAGCGTGGCCACTTAGATTCGGAGTGACTACACCAGAGCTGCAGGCGGTTGCCAAGGAGGGGCTGCGCCGCGAGCTGTTTGGACTCAGACCACTTCTGAACCCCCGGGCCTGCCCGCAGGAGAAGGAGGAGGAGGAGGAGGAGCGCGGTGGGTCCTTTGGACTCGCAGTGACTGCATTAGCGCTCCAGGCGGCTGCTCAGAGGAGAAGGCGAGTGGTGAGTTGTTTGGACTTAAAGCCACCGCTCCTGAACACAGGGGGGCTGCCTGGAAGAGAAGTGTGGTGGGTCGCTTGGTCTTGAGTGGCCGCACCAGAGCTCTGGGCGGTTGCCCAGAGGACCCGTGCAGCAGGTCACGTGGATTCAGAGCCACTCAGAGTGACCGCTCCTGAACACTCGGGGGGTTATCTGGAGAAGGAGGAGGAACGGGGAGGGTCACTTCGACTCGGAGTGATTGACTGCCCAGGGCTACGGGTGGTTGGTGGGAGGTGGAGGCACGCAGTGAGTTTCTTGGACTCCTAGTGACCGCACCGGAATACTGGGCGGCTGTCTGGAGGAAGAGGCGTGTGGCGGGTCTCTGGGACTCAGAGCGATTGTACGGGGGCCCCAGGTGGCTGCTCAGAGGAGGGGCCGCATAGCCAGGCGATTGGGTGCAGAGCAGGATCCCAGGATCCAGGAGGTTTCTTGGTGGAAGAGCCGCACAGAGACAGGCTTAGGGCGGAGCGAAGGTTCCAGAACTGCGGGCAGATTCTCTGAGGAGGGGCAGCCTAAGGAGATTCATCTGCGAAGGGTGAGGCTCCCAGGCCCAGGAGGTAGGGCCGGGCCCCTGGGAACTTTGCAGAGGAAGGCAGCCCAGCCCAGGCGGTAGCTGTAAATTGAGGGGAACCTCTAGGAGGGAACTAACCAGCGAGACCTCCCCACCGGGTGTGTCTTCCCTGCCGGGTGAGGTTTCCCCACAAGGACGGTAAAACCAGAGACACAGGCCCAAACAGGCCTTGCCTCAGCCCGCAGCCTAGGTCCCCTTTGGATGACCATTGGTCAACAAGTGGAGGCACCTCTGCCCACTAGCAGGGAATATACCCCACCTGAAGGCCACCACTCCTAGAGAGGCAGCTTCCTTGTGGAGCACCGCATTATCAACTTCCTCCAAGACTTCAGCCTACTGAAGGCTAAGAGGGGATATATAGAAATCTTCAGGGACATTGTAAGTCAATAGAGGAAATCTGCAATATCTCAGCAGTCCACTGAAACCTGAACAATATGAGAAAACAAGGAAAGAAAATGCTGCAAACAAATCTAGATGTTACATCAATAAAACCCAATGACAGCATGGCAGAAGAAATGACAGAAAAGGAGTTCAGAATGTACATAATTAAAATGATCAGAGAAGCAAACGATGAGATGAAAGAGCAAATGCAAGCATTGAATGATCGCACCAATCGACAGTTAAAAGAGCAAATACAGGAAGCAAAAGATCATTTCAATAAAGAGTTAGAGATATTGAAAAAAAACCAAACAGAAATCCTTGACATGAACGAAACAATAAACCAAATTAAGAACTCCATAGAAAGCATATCCAATAGGATAGAACACCTGGAAGACAGAACCTCAGACATTGAAGACAAAATATTTAACCTTGAAAACAAAGTTGAACAAACAGAGAAGATGGTAAGAAATCATGAACAGAATCTACAAGAACTATGGGATATCATGAAAAGGCCAAATTTAAGAATTATTGGGATTGAGGAAGGCCTAGAGAAACAAGCCAAAGGAATGAACAATTTATTCAATGAAATAATATCAAAAAATTTCCCAAATCTGAAGAATGAAATGGAAAATCAAGTTCAAGAGGCTTATAGGACTCCAAATACACAAAATTACAACAGACCCACACCAAGGCACATTATAATGAAAATACCTAACATACAAAATAAAGACAGAATTTTAAAGGCTGTGAGAGAAAAGAACCAAATTACATTCAGGGGGAAACCAATACGCATATCAGCAGATTTTTCAATCCAGACCCTAAAAGCTAGAAGGGCCTGGAACAACATTTTTCAAGCCCTGAAAGAAAATGGATGCCAACCAAGAATCTTATACCCAGCAAAACTTACCTTCAAATTTGACGATGAAATAAAATCCTTCCATGATAAACAAAAGCTAAAAGAATTTACAAAAAGAAAGCCAGCATTACAGAACATTCTCAGCAAAATATTCCATGAGGAAGAGATGAAAAACAAAGAAGCAAATCAGCAAAGGGAGGAATTATCCTAAAGGAATTGTCAAATAAAGGAGGAAACAAGTTGTGTCAAACAAATAAATAAATAAAATTTAAAAAACGAACCAAATGACCGGAAAACCAAATCATATCTCTATAATAACCCTGAATGTTAATGGCCTGAATTCATCAATCAAAAAGACACAGACTGGCAGATTGGATTAAAAAGAAAGATCCAACAATATGTTGCCTGCAAGAGACTCACCTCATAGAAAAAGATACCCATAGACTAAAGGTGAAAGGATGGGGAAAAACATACCATGCACATGGACTCAGCAAAAAAGCTGGAGTATCCATCCTCATTTCAGATAATGTGGACTTCAAGCCAAAGTTAGTCAGAAGGGATAAAGAAGGCCATTTCATACTGCTTAAGGGAAGCATAAATCAGCAAGATATAACAATCATAAACATCTATGCCCCAAACAGTGGCTCATCCATGTATGTCAAACAAATCCTTCTCAATTTCAGAAACCAAATAGACCATAACACAATAATACTAGGTGATTTTAATATGCCTCTCTCACCACTGGACAGATCTTCCAAACAAAAATTGAACAAAGAAACCATAGATCTCAATAACACAATCAATAATTTAGACTTAACGGACATTTATAGAATATACCATCCAACCAAGAGCGAATACACTTTCTTCTCAGCAGCACATGGATCCTTCTCTAAAATAGACCATATATTATGCCACAAAGCTAATGTTAGCAAATACAAGAAGATAGAGACACTACCATGTATTCTATCAGATCATAATGGATTGAAGTTAGAAATAAATGAAAGAGTAAAACACAGAAACTATTCCAACATCTGGAGATTAAACAATATGCTATTATATGATGAATGGATAACAGAAGATATTAGGAAGGAAATTAAAAAATTCTTAGAGGTAAATGAGAACAAAGAAACATCATATCAAAATCTCTGGGACACTATGAAAGCAGTACTTAGAGGGAAATTTATTTCATGGAGCGCATTTAATAAAAGAAGTAAAACTCAACAAATAAACGACCTAACACTACAGCTCAAAGCCCTAGAAAAAGAAGAACAGAACAGCACCAAAAGTAGTAGAAGACAGGAAATAGTTAAACTCAGAGCTGAAATCAATGAAATTGAAACAAAAGAAACAATACAAAAAATTGACAAAATAAATAGTTGGTTCTTTGAAAAAATAAACAAAATTGATAAACCTTTAGCCACACTAACAAAGAGAAGACGAGAGAAAACCCAAATCACTAAAATTCGGAATGAACAAGGAAATATCACAACAGACAGGATTGAAATACAAAACATAATTAGAAGCTATTTTGAAAATCTATACTCCAACAAAATAGAAAATTTCGAAGACATCAACAGGTTTCTAGAGACATGAATTGCCTAAACTGAACGAGGAGGACATACACAATTTAAACAGACCAATTTCAAGTACTGAAATAGAAGAAGTCATCAAAAGCCTGCCAACAAAGAAAAGTCCGGGACCAGATGGGTTCTCAGCCGAGTTCTACAAAACCTTTAAAGAAGAGCTCATTCCAATACTTCTCAAAGTATTCCATAAAATAGAAGAGGGAACCCTCCCAAACTCATTCTATGAAGCCAATATCACACTGATACCTAAACCAGACAGAGACTCATCAAGGAAAGAAAATTTCAGACCAATATCCTTAATGAACATCGACGCAAAAATTCTCAACAAAATTTTAGCAAATTGCATACAAAAACATATTAAAAAGATAGTGCACCATGATCAAGTAGGCTTCATCCCAGGTATGCAAGGTTGGTTCAACATCAGGAAATCAATAAACGTAATTCACCATATTAATAGACTTAAAGTCAAGAATCACATGATTATTTCAATAGATGCAGAAAAAGCATTTGATAAAATACAGCATCCCTTCATGCTCAAAACACTAGAAAAAATAGGGATAGTGGGAACATTCCTTAACATTGTAAAGGCCATTTATGCTAAGCCCATGGCTAATATCATTCTAAATGGTGAAAAACTGAAAGCATTCCCCCTAAAAACTGGAACAAGGCAGGGATGCCCTCTTTCACCACTTCTATTCAACATCGTTCTTGAGACTCTGGCCAGAGCAATTAGACAAACCAAAGAAATTAAAGGGATACGAATTGGAAAAGAGGAACTCAAACTATCCCTGTTCGCTGATGACATGATTATATATTTAGAGGAACCTGGAAATTCCTCCAGAAAACTCTTAGAACTCATAAGTGAATTCAGTAAAGTAGCAGGTTACAAGATCAATGCTCATAAATCCAACGCATTTTTATACATAAGTGATGAATCTTCAGAAAGAGAAATTAGGAAAACTACCCCATTCACAATAGCCTCGAAAAAAATAAAATACTTGGGAATCAATCTCACAAAAGAGGTGAAAGACCTCTACAATGAGAACTATACAACACTAAAGAAAGAAATTAAAGAAGACCTTAGAAGATGGAAAGATCTTCCATGTTCTTGGATAGGAAGAATTAATATTGTCAAAATGGCCATACTACCTAAAGTGCTATACAAATTCAATGCAATTCCAATTAAAATCCCAATGATGTACCTTACAGAAATAGAGCAAGCAATTATGAAATTCATCTGGAAGAATAAGAAACCCAGAATAGCTAAAGCAATCCTTAGCAGGAAGAGTGAAACAGGGGGTATTGCAATACCAGATCTTCAACTCTACTACAAAGCAATAGTAACAAAAACGGCATGGTATTGGTACCAAAATAGAAAGGTAGATCAATGGTACAGAATAGAGGACACGGACACAAACCCAAATAAATACAATTTTCTCATACTAGACAAAGGTGCCAAAAATATGCAATGGAGAAAAGATAGCCTCTTCAACAAATGGTGCTGGGAGAATTGGAAATCCATATGCAACAGAATGAAACTAAACCCATATCTCTCACCATGCACGAAACTAAACTCAAAATGGATTAAGGACCTCGGAATCAGACCAGAGACCCTGCAGATTATAGAAGAAAAAGTAGGTCCAAATCTTCACCTTGTTGGTCTAGGATCAGACTTCCTTAACAGGACTCCCATAGCACAAGAAATAAAAGCTAGAATCAACCACTGGGATAGATTCAAACTAAAAAGCTTTCTCTCAGCAAAGGAAACTATCAGCAATGCGAAGAAAGAGCCTACAGAGTGGGAGAATATCTTTGCCAATCATACTTCAGATAGAGCACTAATCTCCAGAATCTATAAAGAACTCAAAAAACTCTACTCCAAGAATTCAAATAATCCAGTCGACAAATGGGCTAAGGAAATGAATAGACACTTCACAGAAGAAGATCTACAAGCAATCAACAAACATGGAAAAATGTTCAACATCTCTAGTAATAAGAGAAATGCAAATCAAAACCACCCTAAGATTCCATCTCACCCCAATTAGAATGGCGATTATCAAGAATACGAGCAACAACAGGTGTTGGCGAGGATGTGGGGAGAAAGGTACATTCATACATTGCTGGTGGAGCTGCAAATTAGTGCAGCCACTCTGGAAAGCAGTGTGGAGATTCCTTAGAAAACTTGGAATGGACCCTCCATTTGACCCAGCTATCCCACTCCTTGGCCTATACCCAAAGGACTTAAAATCAGCATACTACAGAGATACAGCCACATCAATGTTCATAGCTGCTCAATTCACAATAGCCAGACTGTGGAACCAACCTAGATGCCCTTCAATTGATGAGTGGATAAAGAAACTGTGGTATATATATACAATGGAATATTACTCAGCCATAAAGAATGATAAAATTATGGCATTTGCAGGCAAATGGATGAAATTGGAGAATATCATGCTAAGTGAGATAAGCCAATCTCAAAAAGCCAAAGGACGAATGATATCGCTAATAAGTGGATGAGGACACATAAAGGGGGGAGGGAAGGGTTAGTGTTAGGGTTAGAGTTAGGGTTAGGGAGGGGGGCAAGTATGGAGGAAGGAAGTACTGTATAGAGGGTAAAGAGGGGTGGGGGGAAGGGAAAAAATAACAGAATGAATCAAACAACATTACTCTATGTAAATTTATGATTACACAAATGGTATGCCTTTATGCCATGTACAAGCAGAGAAACAACATGTATCCCATTTGTTTACAATAAAAAAAAAAAAAAAAAAAAAAAAATTCACATTCCTGAAGCAGGAAACCAAACATCACCTGCCTGCCAATGAGATGCAATAGGAAATAGAGCACTACCTGTGCAGTAACTGCTCAAATAACTGCACTCGAATCTAATCAAGCTCTAGGATCCAGCTACTCACAAGGAAAGTAGGAGAGAATCCGTCTTTTGACGCTATAGGGCTGGGGTTATGGCTCAGTGGTAAAATGCTTGCTTAGCATGTGTGAGGCACTGGGTTCGATCCTCAGCACCACATAAAAAGAAATAAAGGTTCATTGACAATTAAAAAAAAAAAAATGACACCACACTGAGATAAACTGAATTCAGAATGTGGGAAATTCTGCAGAAAAAAGGGAATTTTTTTTATTTTTAAAGCATAAAAAAAGGGACCTAAAAATATTATAGAACAAAAGACAAATGTACAATTACAAACATAATGTTCTGAGTTTCGGTAGCCAATAAAATGCTGGTAACTACTGAAGCTACACTGGAGTTTTCATTATATTTTCTGTGTATATTTGAAATTTTATATAAAAGAATTTAAAAATAGGAATTGTACCTGTGAGATGCCTCGGGTAGAACTATAGGAACTGGTAATTGCATTGCGGCTGGAGCTGGGAATGCCACCTGTGCATGTGCTTGTCAGGGAGCTCACAGAAGAGGTGCGTGATCGCTTATTCAAGTGGTCGTCTGCGCTCTGGGAAGTGAGACCTCTCTTCAGAGACCCAGGCCTAACCAAAGAGAAAAGGTTAGATGTACTACTGAAGGCAGCACCTTTCAAAGGTTCCATCCGTGGTTACATACAGCTAGAAGGAAGTGGACAATGCTCTTAATTGGCACTGCTCATAATTTGGCTAAATATATCTGACAAAGTCAGTAGAGAGAAAGCCAAATACCACAAGTCATTCATTCTACACTGCATTAAGAAGTCTTTCCCTAAGCTCTCACCCATAGAGCCTACTTGTAGCCACATCGAGCATGTGACAGTCCTTTACCTTCTGGAGGACCACTACGCTTCCTTTCCTTATTCCCCTGAGAGCACTCTCCTCTGAGCTAGTACTCGCTAGTACTTCTATATCCTTAAAACTCCCTCACCCACCACCACCACCCGCTTCTGGCTCTTCCAATCCCCTTAACATTCCCAACAGCCCAACTATGGAACCAGCCTAGGTGTCTGTCAACCGTTGAATGAACTAAGTGTGGTATATATACACACAGTTTCATTCAGCCATAAAGAAAAATGAAATCACGTCCTCTGCTGGTAAATGGAAGGAACTGGAGAACATGCTCACTGAAATAACCCAGGCTCAGAAAGTCGAGGGTTATATGTTTTCTCTCACATGTGGAAGCTAGGGAGGAAAACTGAAGGGTGGGAAGTGTCTCACAAAAACAGAATGGAGACCAACAGAGGAAAGGGGAGGAACTGGGAAAGGAAACTGACCACACTACACTGTTGTATTGTGTTGTGTATGAATGTAACAACGAATCCCAGTTATGTATGCTTATAATGCACAATGAAAAGGGGAAAAAAAAAAAAAAAACCAAACCCCCCCAAAACAACAAATCCCCTTAATCTTTTGGTTGCTTGATTGGAATGAATTTCAGTTTGCATACATCCTTTCTTGTATGTTGAGCTGAACACGAGGTTCTGCGTCAATCCAAGCATAACTGTGGAAAGCGGGAGGAACCACTTCCCAGCTTCATTCTGATCGTCTTCTAACAGCACTGAGTAGGAACATATCAGCTTGTGTGACAGTCATACCACATTGCTGATTTGATGGAAGTTATCCTAAGCCTTTCCACACATACTTCTGAGCTATTTCCCCTTCCATTCCCACCCCCCATGGTGTTTTTTTTTTTTTTTTTTTTTTTTTTTTTTGCATAGATACTGGGGATTGAACCCAGGGATGCCTAACTACTGAGCTACACCCCTAGCCCTGTTTATTTTTTACTTTGAGACACAGGATCTAAGTTGCTAAGGCTACCCTCAAATTTGTAATTCTCCTGCCTCAGCCTCTAGAGTAACTGGAATTCCTGGTGCGTGCCACCATGCCCAGCTCTTCCATTGTACTTTTAAACTCAAATGTAGAAAGTTAACAGTTATCTTAAACTTTATATTTTTGTATTTTATCTATTAAACAAGCTTTGTGATCCTTCTGTTTACTTACCTGGTTGTCAAATACACTTACTAGCCCTCTTAGCTCTAGCATAGTTCATTCATATTAAAGTGAAACTATGAAAAGAAATTGGACAGAAGATGGTTAATTGTGGCAGGTCCTCCGATTTCAAAACATGCGAACCTGAACTATGCAAAAAGCAAAGAGGAAAATCTCTAGGGCAACAGATGTGATAATGCCCTTTTCCTCAATGGTTGATATTTCATTCAGATGAACTCTCACTTACTTAGGTACAAAAGAAGCAGGGACTCCATTGGCCACCAAGGGCTCAAATGCTGAATGTCCACTCCCACTGCTATCATGGCGCCTACAATAAACCAAAAAATTCTCAGTGAAATAACATGATCCCCACCCGGCTTAAGGCATATTCTCAGATCCCTGGGATTACATATTGCCTCTCTGGGGCACAGGTTACATTCTAGACAAGGCAAAGGTTGTTTTAAACCCCTAATATTTTGAAAAGTAAATTTAATCTGAGGTAGTCCTGGTAATGAAGGATAGCATGAAAATACTTTGAAGACCTTTTGAACTATGCAGGTGTATCAATTTCTTATCTGCTAACTTCACACTGAAGTATTATGTTCATAAATTAACCCAACATCCACAAATTTGGCGGGGGGGGGGGGATCCAAAATGTGTTAAGGACCAATCCACACACCTCACAGTGCTCCAGAGGTTAACATGCTAAAACTGTTAGGTAAAAATCTATGTCACATATAAGAGCATGGAAATGACACACATGATCATGGCTTATTTCAATAATGGGAAAGATAATATCGAATTTTTAGTTATAGGTGCACCACAGTCAAGAAAAATCATCATCCTGGAGAACATGAGACACCTATTTGTACCATAAAAATGGTCACTATTTCTTCCCTGCCCTCTGCCATCCATTTTATTTTTGCAGGTAATAAGGACTGAACCCATGGGTACTCTAGTACTCTACTACTGAGCCACATCCCCAGCCCTTTTTAAAGTTTTTATTTTGAGACAGGGTCTTGCTAAGTTGCCCAGGCTGGCCTTGAACTTGTGATCCTCCTGCTTCAGCCTTCTGAGTCTCTTGGATTATAGGTGAGTGACACCACACCAGGCATCCCCTGCCATTTCTGGTCAGCTAGATGATGTTAGCACAAATTGCTTACCACAACTGAAACTTTTATGTTGATCTTCCTATGTTACTTAATGCACATGCATAAATTAAGATTTCCTTTACTAACTTTGTCTTCTACAGTACCATGGAGGGCCGACTTTGAAACTGCTGGATATGAGCAGTCTATTCAAGGTAATAGGGACAAATCATACACTTCAGGTGTGGGGGCTTCACTGTCTCCTCGGAGCTCTTCCCTGATTACATTACATGAAGAACTCCTCTTTCCTGTTTTGTTATTCCCATATACTTACAATCCGTGATTATAATGTTCATTATGCCATTTAAAAAAATTGCCTGTCTCCCTCTAAAAGAATCCCCATAGTGCTGGGATTCTGTCTTGTTTGCTGTTCTGTCCACAATTCCTGGAAGGGTCTGGCATAATAGTGGATGTTCAATAAATATTTGTTTAATTGAATAAGTGGAGAGCTAGGGGTGCAGTTTAGTACTTTCCTAACATGCAGAAAGCCCTGGGCTCCACCTCCCACATTAGGAAAAAAAAGCAGAATCCTTAGGTGACTCCTTGGTAAGCATAAGTAATCCTGTATCCTAAACAGCCACTTCAATTGCCTCTCATTCTCTACTTAGGAAGCTTTTTACCCCATATTTACTGAGAAATCATATAAACAAAATAAGGAAATTGGTTTATTTTCATACTGCTAAACAGACCATACTCTATGGTACTTTCTTTCACAAGTATTTCCTTGAGTAAAGTTATATTTAAACTGGCAGTCACCCAAGTAATTGAACATAAAATTGAGAAGATTAAGCATTCTCTCCCCAAAATACTTTACACATTTATATCAAAAGTAGGAGGCCAACATGGATGATCTACAGTACTTACAGAAAGAAAACGTTATAAAAATTAAATAACCTGTCTTACAACCAAATAACATTAATGTCGTTATTACCAGGTCATGAAAGAAGGGGATCTTAAAGACTCTCAAACCCAAGCTGGCTACTGTGTCTTTATAAGAATGACCTAGATTTCACTGAACACTCAGGATCTGCATGGGAGGCCCATTTAGCATTCTACCAGTCCTGTTACCTTCTCTTATTCTCCTGGCCTTCCACAAATATTTGGTCTTCTTCCTCCACAATCCTTTTTTTCCTCTCTTTGAGGGCATTCAGTACAGTCTCCTTTGCACATGGGTCTGGAACATTACTTGATGGTGAGGGCAGTGTTGAGTTGATTAACCGCTCTGGTCTGTAACAAAAGACAAGATTCTAGAAGTAAGCTATTTTAATTGTCTTACCACACAGCATTAGACTTAAAAGTCACTGGAAACCACAAGCTAACCAATAAGCAAAAGTATCATTTATATAGTCACAGAAACTGTCATGAGCAATGAAAGCTACTGTCAAGGACAAAAAATAAATGAAGGTTTTTATTAGAATTTGGAATTTCTCATTCAAATAAGCAGTCATTTCTTTATCTTTTTTTTTTTTTTTAAATGATTGTTTTGTCAGCAGAACATCTGTAGAAGAAGAAAAGCAGACACAAAGGGAGAGCACTCTTCCAATAATACTCACATTGGAGAACGAGTTAGCTTGCTATCCGGAGGAGCAATCCTCACGGTCACTGGGCTACACACCATCTTGGAGTTTCGAGCAGAGAGCACAGCCTTCTTGTGACAACCATTCCAGCACACTGTGGGTAGCACCCCCAGGAAGGAATACTGGGCCTGCTGGATCGGATAGCGTCTTCGAGGGGTTATTACAAATCGATTGGGTAAAGTCCCACAATCCCTACAGGGAATATGAGAGACATCATGGAACCAGAGAAGCTTAAAAGAACATCGGACATTTTCCAGAGAGCTTCTCTCTCTTTCTAAGCAACACAGAACACAGTATTTTTATGGCAAATTTCCCTTATTCCATCTGTGAGCAGAAAGTGGCAGCTGTTCAACAGCTGTCTCCACCACAGACTTCAACAATTTTAAAGTGAAATTGGAAACCTTGCCTACACAAGTACAGTATGCTACTGGGTTGCACTGGGAGGAATTTTTCAAGAATCTTTGGATCAGTTTATGCTAATCAGTAAGATGCACCTTAGTTCATTTTCTCAACTAAATATATTTATCAATAAATCTAACATCTTCACCAGTTTTTTTTTTTTTTTTTTTTTCTATTTTCTTATATCACTTGGCTTTTAAGACTGATGAAAATGTCTAACTTGGTCAATTTTACCAGTCAGGTTTTGTCAAAGAGGCATTTCCTGAGACACTGCTTTGAGCTCTGCTGGTATCATTTCTCTTACTGGTCCAGACAAAAACGTCAATGCCATGTGACTACACTCAAAGGAAAAGTACCTGCGCCTATTTCAGAGGCTTAGTAAGTATTCTTCCCAATCTACACTGCACTGACGCTGAGGCAGGGTTAAGAGCTGGAAGGAGGAAAGAGTTTTAGCAACACATTTCACCCTCAGGGTAGAAGCGGGCAGGAGTCACACGCCAAGGTTTCCTTAATGAGGACAAAAACCACACGGAATGTGTTTTGGGGGGGAAAAAAAAAAGTCACGCCCTCGGTTCAGCCAGTCTCCCCAGTCCCCTCACCTGTGCGGAGGCCTCCTGGAGGGTCGGAGGAGAGGGGTGGGGGGAGAGGGGTAAACGTGCGCGACGCGCTGGGCCGCGGGCGGCGGGGAGCGGGCGGGCGGGCGGCGTCCGGGCCGCTCCCGCGGGTCCCTGCCTTCCGGGGCGGCGGCAGCCTGCGGCGGGCCGGGCTTGCCCAGGTAGCTGCCCATGAGGAGCAGTTCGGCGGGGTCGGGTCCTTCGAGCAGGGTCCGAGGCTCTAGGAGGCTGCCGTTTACTGCCGACTTGGCTGGGGGCGAGGCGAGCAGCGTTCGCTGCCTCCGCGCGCTGCGAGCGAACGACGGCAGGGCGCGCGGGCCTCGGGGCTCGCGGCTCAGTCCCCACCAGGCCGCGGTAGCCCCCACGGCCAGCCAGGCCAGCGCCGCCGCCGCGGGCACCAGGTACAGCACGAGGCCGAGCAGCACGAGGCCGAGCAGCGCCGCCCCCGCCGGCCCGCCGCAGCCCCGGGCCCGGCCCCGGCCGTCCCGGGCGCTCGCTATAGGGGGCCGCCGCCGCTCGCCTCCTCCAGCCGCCGCAGCCGCCGGAGACATCGCGGCTCCGCGCCGCGGAGAAGACTTAAATATCCCAGCGTGCACCGCGCCGCGCGCCGCGCCGCCGCGCGCCGCATGCGTCACTCGCGCGCGACTCGGCGCGGCGGCCGCGAGGGGAGGCGCTCGCCCTGCGCCGAGACCTGCCAGCTCCGGCCCGCTGCGTCTCCCGCGTGGCCTCGAGGCGAGGCAGCTGGACCGCTTAAAAATAAACAGCCGGCGCGGCTGCGCACGTCACTCCCAGCCGGGGCTTAACTGGCCTCCGGCAGAGCCCGTTACCAGGCAGCGGTCGCGGCTTCCAGCCGTTGTGCGTGCCCAAGCACGCTGTGCACACTCAGCTCGAGGGCTTAACTCCCACGGCGACGGTGAGATGCAGGGACGAACCAGCCACCCGGAGCAAACGTGGATCAAACCCGAAGCTGCTGCGTTAGGCCCCGAGTTTGTACTTCTACAGCACACACTGAACGTGGGACAGTGACCTACCAAACTGCACATCGTGGTCCGGATTGAGGGATCGGTTTTGAGGACTGGCCGATGT
Organism: Sciurus vulgaris; assembly: GCF_902686455.1. Classification (NCBI taxonomy): domain Eukaryota; kingdom Metazoa; phylum Chordata; class Mammalia; order Rodentia; family Sciuridae; genus Sciurus; species Sciurus vulgaris. The sequence goes on along the minus strand of NC_136479.1, from coordinate 35,010,042 downwards.
AATGTTAAATTTGTCAGACTGAGAACGAGTAATTGCCCAGGGCTGCGGAGTGGAGTTAGGATGGAATGGAGACTGACCGCTAAGGGCTACAGGTTTGGGGGAAGTGGCTAAAATTGCATTGTAGTGATGGCTGTACACTCTATAAATTGTATGGTATATGAATTACGACTTTAAAATTTTTACTTTATTAACTTTTAGCTTATTTAAAACTCCATTCTTTTAAAATTGGTGCTGAATTATGTCCTAATAAAATAATTTTTACCCAGGTAGTCTGCCAGGCCACACTGGCTTAGCTCAGCTTGCTCAGCCATTCATTCGTTGATTAACTTATTCCACTGTTTGTTCTGTTAAACACTAATCAGTGCCTAAGAAAGCTTCCAGTGAGGTAAGAAGTTCTCTGAAAAGAATGTGGTGAGGAGGGAGAGGAGGGGGGAGCTGGCCATCCCCTTATCTCCAGTCCTTAGGAGATCATGATGAATGACCTTGGTTGTAAAGGAAAGGAACGTGGTGCAGCCCTCCACTGCACCCTGGCTCGCAGCCCCGGAGGAGTGAGTAATAAAATGTCCAAAACCTCTGTTGAGTCCTCCAAGTTCTCCCTTGGGATCCGTAAACAGTATGCTTGGGGCCTTTGCAGTCCTGGGGTTGAACTGTCATTACACATTAAAAGAGATTACGGAGAAAAAGATAGGGGCACGGATCCGTACAAGTTCTCAGTTTAGTAGGGAAGAAAGCTGTGTAAAGAGAAATTTACAATGCAGTGTGATAAATGTGATGTTAGCTTAAACACACACACACAAAGGGGAATGTAGTCTGGGAGGTGCTACTGGCACTGAGAGAACATCTCGGAACATCTCCAAGGCAGGTGAAGCACTGTGCAGAAGCACTGAGATGGAATGAGGATGCAAGAGTCTCCAAAATAAAACACACAAGGGCTGGGTATGTAGCTTAGTGGTAGGGCACCCCTGGGTTCAGTCCCCAGTACAGCAAAAAACAAATCTCCAGACATTTCAGTGGCGGAAGAGATCAGGATGTTGGGATCAATGCGTGGGACTTGGTATAGATCCTTTAATGGCTTAGGTGAAAAGAAAGAGCAGGTCAGGTCCAGCTCCTCTCTGGCCTACTCCCAGAGCAATTCTGCTTCTATCTCTTCAGTGTACTGTGACTTCACATAGACTTCATTTTAAAAGGAAAGGGGGTGGTCTGTTTTGCTTAAAAAAAAAAAAAAAAAAAAAAAACCAAAAAAAACACATCACTCTCAGCGTTACAGAGGGACAAAAGGCAAGCTGTAGTGGGATGAACAGTAAATGCAAAGTAAAGAAATGGAGGCAGTGACTGCAGATTCCCACTCAAGAAACGTGGATAAGGGAAGAAGACAGTATCTAGCCCATACATGGTGAGTTCAGCAGACGCGATACACATAGTCATCAGTGTTCTAAGATATCATGAATAGAAAAATTACTTGGAATTAACACAAACAGAAGATCCAAGGCCTGATTCCTGGGGCACCTTTGTGTTTAGAGGTCAAAGTGATGGACACACAAAAAGTACAAATCATTTAGTAAAATATAAAGTAAAAGAAGAGCCAGGCATGGTAGTGCATACCTATAATCCCAGTAACTGAGGAGATTGAGGCAGGAGGATCGTAAGTTGGAGGCCAACTTCAGCAACTAAGGGAGACCCCGCCTCAAAAATAATTAGAACAAAAATTTTAAAAAGTAAATAAAAACCTAATATCAGCATAAGATAGATAAATAAATAGATCTGGGGCTGGGGGAGTAGCTCAGTGGTAGAGCACCCTTGAGTCCTATCCTAGTACCAAATGAAAAAATATGACTTGACAAGAGTCCATCACTGTCAGAATGACACTGCCAGAAGTTTTAAAGGTGGCTTGTTAGACCAACTGGAGGCAACAGCAGATGGAAATTCGGAACTATAGAAAGGAATGAAGACCATCCCAATAAATAAGAGTAAGCAGGAAAAAACCTTCATTTTCTCATGATTTACCTACAGCACTTTATTTTAAAATCAGGATAACGTGATATGAAGTTTATAACAAGTATAGAAGTAAAAGATGTGACAACTGCCACCAAAGCCCAGGTGTGGGGAAGATAAACGGACTTACTATCAAAAGGCCATTACATGTGCAAGGTAGAAGCAGGAAATGGGGCATTTGCAGTGCTAGGTGGGGCACGAGAAGGGGTACGTGAAACAGGTCCTGGGTCACCAAACGAGACTGTGTAACTGATAACGTATGAAACAGTGGTATAGAAAGAGAACAAAGTTGGACAACTCACATTTCCTTATTTCAAATGGAACAATGGAAATAATATGGTACAAGCGTAAAGACAGATAGATATACAGGCCTATGAAAAATAAGAGTGCCAAGCCATTCAATCTAAGAGTAAGAATTTCTTTAAGGGCTGGTGGTGTGGCTCAATAGCAGAGCACTTGCCTGGCATGTGTGAAGCACTGGGTTTGATCCTCAGCACCACATATAAATAAATAAATGTCCATCAACTATTAAAAATATTAAAAAAAAATAAAGAATCTCTTTTAACAAATAGCACTCAAGGTCAAAATTGTTAAAAATGGCAAATTTTATGTTATTCATATTTTGTCACAGTACAAATAATGAAAAAAGATAATTGTCTAGTAAAAATAATACCCATACCAGGGGTTGGGGATATAGCTCAGTAGGTAGAGCTTGCCTTGCAAGCATAAGACCCTGGGTTCAAATCCCCAGCACCGCAAAAAAATGATAATAATAATACCCATACCTCAAAATAATAAATGCCATATATAAAAAGTATGTCATTAACAATATACTCAAATGTGAAAGATAGCAAGTTTTTCCTCTAAGATCAGGAACAAGGCAGTTATGCCCCATCTTGCTCCTCCCATTCAACACAGTTTTGGAAGTCCTACCTAGAGCAATTAGGTAAGGAAAAATTTTAAAAGGCATTCAAATTGGAAAGACAGTAAATTATCTGTATTAGTAGATGACATGATCATACATACAGAAAATGCTAAATACTTAGGGAACTTATAAACAAATCTAGCAAAGTTGTGGGATACAAAATCAACACGCAAAAACTAGTTGCATTTCTACATAAACAGTGAATAGTCCCAAAAGGAAATTAAGGAAACTGCCTATTTACAAGAGCACCAAAAAGAATAAGAATTCTATGAAACTAAAGAGGCCAAAGAGGTAAACTTTGAAAACTACAAAACATTGTTGAAATCAATTTTAAAGGACACATAAATAGAAAGATACCTTGTATCCATGGTATCTCGTGTACACCTAAAGTGACTAACAGATTCAACACAATCCCTATCAAATTCCCAACCCCCCCAATAGGTAAATTCACCCTAAAATTCACATGGAATCTCAAGAGAGCCAAAACAATTTTGAAAAAGAACAGAGGGCTCACACTTCCAGATCTCAAATCAGGTAATCATATTTCTATTTAAAAAATGGAATAAAAACGTGTTCAAGCTAAGGTAATCAAAACATTGTGGTACTGGCATAAAGATAGATATATAGACCAATGAAATAGAATAGACTCCAAACAAAACCCTTGTGTATTTTATCAAATGATTTTTCAGCAAGAAACAGTTCCAAGATCATTCAATGGGGAAAGGGCAGTCTCTTCAAGAAATTATGTTGGGAAAACTGAATATATACTGCAAAAGAATGAACCTGAACCCTTATCTTCTGCCATATATATAGTGGATTAAAGGCCTACATTCAAGATCTAAAAGTATAAAACTCCTAGACAAAGAGAGGGAGAAAGCTTCATGATGCTTGACTTGGCAAATATTGTTTTTTTCATTATTTAGAGAATATTAGTTTCCATAATCAAACCACATAGATAAGACTTTACATATTTAATACAGTACATTACCCTTGTACAAATGGAAAAAAATGTTCTATATTTCTAGACCAATATGCGTTAATTTCTGTACCATGCCAACTCCACATGGTAAGCTGGGATACTTTTCCCAAAGGGCAAACAATTTCTTGAATGTGACACCAAAACACAGCAACAAAAATAAACAAATGGGATTACATCAAACTTAGAAACTTCTGTGTATCAAAGGACACCACAAACAACAGAGTGAAAAGGGAACTATAGGGTAAGAGAAAATACTGTAAGTCATGAATCTGTAAGGGATAAACATTTAGAATACATACAGAATTCCAATAACTCAAAAATCAAATAACCCAATTAACAATGCACAAAGGACTTAAATTAACTTTTGTCCAAGATGATGCAGAATGAGTGAACAAACATATAAAAAGATGCTTGTTCAATTTCACTAATGGCTTAAGATGCTTAGTCAATTTCACTAATCATTAGAGAAATTATCTCGTACCCCTAAGATGGCTATTAACAAAAAGCCAAAACAACCAGAGTTAGCAAGGTTGTAGAGAAATTGGAACCCTTGTGTATTGATGGTGGGGTTGTAATATGTGCAACCACTATGGAAAATATGATAGATTTTCCTCAAAAACTAAAAATAGAAAACCACATGATCCAGCAATTCCAATTCTGGGTATGTATCTAAAATAACTTAAAGCAAGATTTTAAAGAAATACTGGTATGCCCATGTTTATAGTGAGGTGGGGGAAGCAAGCCAATGTCCATTGATGGACGGATGGGTGGATGGATGGTTGGACAAAATGCAGTGCTTACATACAATGGAATACTATTAAGCCTTCCTAGAGAAGGAAATCCTGTCTCATGCTACAACATGTGTGAATCTTGAGGGCATTAAGCAAAATAAGCCAGTCACAAAAAAAGACACATACTGTGATTCTGCCCATATGAAGTATCTATATTAGTCAAATTCATAGAAATAGAAAGTAGAATGATGTTTAACAGGGGCTGCAGAGAGACGAGAGGGAAACTGTTGTTTAACAGGCTTAGAGCTTCAGTTCTCCAAGAGGAAAAAGTTCTGGAGATCTGTTTTACAATGTAAATATCCTAACACTATTGAAACATACACTTTAAAATGGTTAAGACGGCTGGGTGTGGTGGCACACACCTGTAAGCCCAGACATTCAGGAGGCTGAGGAGGGAGAAACTGAAGTGCAAAGCCTCAGCAACTTAGTGAGGCCTTAAACAACTTAGACCCTGTCTCAAAATTTAAAAATAAATAAATAAAAAGGGCTGGAGATGTAGCTTAGTGATAAGCGCTTTTGGGTTCAATCCCCAGTACCAAAAAAAAAAAAATTTTTTTTTAAATTTTATGTTGTGTTTGCAACCACAATAAAAAAATAACAATGTGTTGTTGGGTTTATATCATGTATAAAAGTAAAAAAAAAAAATAGCAGGACAGAAATGAATGTAGAAGATTATCAAGTTCTTATGCTTTATATGATGCGTCTACTTATTATTTTAAGGTAGGCTCTGATGCCTTAAAGAGGGACCCTGCAAACTAACAGAACAACTCAACAAAGGATGCAATGGAAGAATGTAAAGTGCCTGATTAATTCAAAAAGAGGGAAAAGAGGGTAATAGAAACAAAAACCATACCGGACAAATTCGAAACAAATAGCAGCTTCTTCCCAGGTCTGCGGGTCGGGACAAAGAGGACTTCGGCTCCTCCCCGCCTGACCACAGTATGGTGACTGTGATCGTCAGGCGCAGCCTTGACTTGCTGCTGGGCCTCTACTTCCTCCCCCACATCCCCATCACTCTGTTTTTCGACCTGTAGGTGGTGCTGCCACGAGAATTCTACTGGGCCAAGTTTAGAAATCTGCTGTCTTGGTAGGCTAAAGAGTTCAGACCCTCTGATGCAGAGCACCCCAGTGTGGTTTAAGTCCTTCGTGTTTTGCGAGCTTTTGTTTCAGCTGCCTCTTTCCCGTTGCAACATATGCCTTCTTCAGAGGAAACTGCAAGTGGATCCGCATGCCTGCAATCATCTACTCAGTTCACACCCTAACAACCTTAATTCCAATTCTCTCCACATTTCTATTTGGGGATTTCTCCAAAGCCAGTGGTTTCAAAGGACAAGGTCCTGAGACTTTCCATGAACGAATAACCCTTGTAGCCATCTATGCCCCCTACTTTGTCTTTCCCCTCATACTTCTGTTATTCATGTTGAAGAACCCCTTCTACGAGGAGAAAAGAAAGAGAAAATGAGGAAAACAACCACTGACCCAGGGAAGAGACTTTCACAGGGCAGTTGCCTTTTTGACTCAATACAAGAAAAACTACTCTGAACCATGTCTCAGTAGCATTTGAAACACCAGCAACAGTGCATAAGAACAAGATGGTGGCAGGAGCCACATCAAACCCTTACCTTCCAAGGGCACTGGGATGAACAGATTGATCAGCAGGGGTGGGGGCAAAGGAGTATGGGTTTTCATAGGAAAGTCGTGTCAAATACCTTACCATATGCCTGAGTTCCACTGTAGGATTTCCAAAAGCAGGACCAGACCAGAAGCTGAGTAAGCTTCCTCAAAACATGGCCTGCTTGACTCATAAGGCAGCTGATCCACGGCATATACACACGACTAAACCTTTGACTCATGATTCGTTATAGCTTGTCACCAATCAACAAAATAGTGGAGTTTTTCAGGCCATTCAAATTAGAAATTGTGCCTCTTTAATACTCATTAGAAACTATGTTTTCTTGGTCCTACCTCTACCCCTGGGAGAAAAAAGGGAAAATATTATGCAGAAGAGGTTTAAACTTAGTTCTCCCTAAGGTTCAGCCCCAGGATGACCTGTCAATCAAACAGGCTAAACTGGAAGATGTTTGTTTCTTAAATACATCATCCCGGGAGATTTTAAGTCACCTTGTTCATTTTATTTCCAAATCTTAGTCATCCATATTTTAAAGACCACCTGAAACAAGTCTGGCACCTAAAGACTGTTCTGGAAGTGTGCTTCCTAATGAATAGCTTCATCCTTCCTGCTAGTCTGGTCATTACCATTTTGTTCAGGGGTGGGGATAGCTGGGTGTGACAAAGCCCATCATGTGCCTGTCAGGTCTCTTCACATTAATGCTCAACATTCCATTAGTGTTCTCTAAGTCTACTTGAGGCCAACATTAAAGAGGAAAAACAAAAAACAGGTCCCAGTCAACTCCCTGATTTTGTCCTTTTTGTTCACAAGCCATACTGGTCTGACTGTTGGTACTATCTGACTCGTGTGCATCTGGTCCAAATAAAGGCAATTGCTGACCACTTTAAAAAAAAAAAGGAAAACAAATAGCAACATGACAGAATGAAATCTAACAATGTCAATAATCATAGTAAAAGTGAAAGTTGTAAAAGCCCTCTTAAAAGGAGAGGATACAATGAAACATATCTGAAAAAACTGAATACCCATTCATAATAAAATTTAAGAATTTCTCAGCAAACTAGGAAAAGAAGTGAACTTCCTTCTAATGAAACGCAAGTTCAAAAGTTTATAATGCACATCACACTTAATGAAAAAGACTAACTGGTATAAGGTTATGATGCCCATGCTCATCAATTCTATTCAATGTTACTATGGCAACAAAGGCAAGAAAAAAATTAAATGACATGTGGATTAGAAAGGAAGAAGTGAAAATGTTCCTTATTCATAGATGACATAATAGTTCATGGAAAATCCTAAGCAATTTACAAAAAAAAAAAAAAAAAAAAAAAAAAAGGGAGAGAGAAGAAAGAAAAAAGAAAAGGAAAAACAACTTGCTAGAAGTAATGTGAGTAGCGAGTTACCAGAAAGAAAATAGTCAAGCTGGGTGTGGTCATGAATGCCTGTAATCCCAGTGACTCAGGAAACTGAGGAAGGAGAACTGCAAGTTCAAGGCCAGCCTAAGCAACTTAGTGAGATGCTGTCTCAAAATTAAAAAAGGCTGAGGATGTGGCTCTGTGGTTGAGCAGCCTTGGGTTCAATCCCCTGTACCAAAAAAAAAAAAAAAAAAAAAAAAAAGGAGGAGAAGAGTAGTCAAAATGTGAAAATCTATTGTAGTGGGGCTGGGGTTGTGGCTCAGTGGTAGAGTGCTCACCTAGCATGTGAGACACCCTGGGTTTGATCGTTAGTCCCACATAAAAATAAAATAAGGGTACTGTGGCCACCTACAACTAAAACAAAATATTTTAAAAAATCTACTGTACTTCTATATCTAGCAACAATTAAATTTTTATATTTTAACATATAAGCTATAGCATAAAATATGAAATATTTAGAGACAAGTTTAACAAAATGTATGAAGATCTGTACGCTAAGACATGTGAAAGAGACTGAAGATCTAAATAAATGAAGAGATTTCCCATGTTCGTGGATTGGAGCATTCAATATTGTTAAGACAGCCATCATTCTCATTTTAATTTAAAGATTTATTGTAATACCAATCAAAATCCCAGAAGCCTTCTTAGTTTGGTAGAAATTGACAAGTTGACTTAAAATTTATATGAACATGCAAATAATCCAGAATAATCAAATCAATTTTGAAAAAAATAACAATTTACTTTAGAACTACAATGAAAATTATAGCAATCAAGATAGCATGTTGTCATCAATGAAGACAGTTCAATGGGAGAGAATAGAAAGTCCTAAAAATGACTAACTCATGTGGTCACCTTGTCTTCCATAAAGGAACCACTTTAGTTCAGTGGGGAAAGGTACTGGAACATTGGATGTGTTGCTCCTAATACTTGGAACAAATTGCCTAAAGCTTAGTGGCTTAAGTAAAACATTTATTTTCTCACAGTTTCTGTGTGTCAGGAACTTGGGAGTGGTTTGGGTGGTGATTTGGGCTTGAGATTTTTCATGAAGTGACAATCAAGACATTAGACAGGGCTACAGTCATCTTAAGGCTTGACTGAGTTGTAGGATCTGCCTCCAAGATGGCTCATTCACATAATTGTTAGGAGGAGGCCTCAATTCCTCACTGGATGCTGGATGAAGGTACCAGTTCCTTGTCAGTTGTACCTCATGGCAGTTGGCTTTCTCCAGGATGAATGGTTCAAGGGAAAGAAGCCACAATGACTTTGATGCCTTAATCTTGGATGTCACATGCCATCGTTACCATCACATTCTGTTCATCTGAATCAAGTCTTTAAGTTCAGCTCACACCTCAAGGAGGAAGAAACACACTCAATTTTTTTTTTTTTTTTTTTGGTATGAGAGATTAAACCTAGGGGTATTTTAATGAGCCTCCATCTTTTGAAGGGAGGAATATCATAGAATCTGTGGACAATTATAAAATGCCCACACTACATATCCATCTGGAAAAAATGAACCCCTAACTTACACTATATACAACAAATTAATTTGGATGGATCACAGAACTATATGTAAAAGTTTTTAAAAAACTCTAGTAGGAAATATTGATCATCTTTATGACCTTGGGATAGGCAAAGATTTCTTAGTATGTAGAAGGCACTTACCATTTAAAAACCTATTGATGTTAAAAAAAAAAAAAACCTATTGATGTGCACATCTGTGTGGATATATCCCCCCAGAATAGTGTTGAGTGAAGAAAGCAAAACAGCCTAATGATGTGCATTGAGGTCAAGAACACTAAACACTAATAAACCTAAGACGACCATCTACAAGTGCCATAGAAATATAAAAGAACACAATTTCAACCTTGTGTCCACCTTGAGAGGGAAAGGAATGGCACCCAAGTGGCATATGCAAAGGAATTTCAATTGTAGCTACAATGTTTTATAAGATCTGAAACACAGCAAAATGTAAACATGTGATACATCCGGGTGACAGAAACATGGAGTGTTCATTATATTATTCTCTCTGGATTTCTGAGGTTTGAAATGCTTCAAAATAATTTAAAAGAATTTTTAAAGGACCTAAGTAGAAAAGTCCATATATGGTACCAGGGGCCATATCGCTTGCAAGCTGGCTACCTACTTCTGTAAATGATATCATGGGTCACAGACACATTATACACTGTGACTGCTTTGCTACTGTGCCAGCAGAGTTAGTAGTTGTGATACGGACCATGTGGCCTCCGAAGCCAAAATATTCACTACAAGAAAAAGTGTGTCAACCTGACTCATGTCATCTCCAGTCCTAATCCTTGATTTATGTCATCTATAGACCTTTACTTACTGTCTTGAATAGAGCAGATTCTTGGGAGACGTGCTGGTGCTCACAGCGCACCTTGGTTAGTTTGTTTGATGAAATAAATGCCAGGTAATATGGTAAGCACGGATTTCACGTATGTATACACATATGTAGGTGGGTATGTGTGTCTCGTCTAGGAGCTGGAGCTGGTCCCGACACTTCAATCTCCTTGGTTCCTGCCACCCAAGTTGCCTCAGGTGTAATGCAGTGGGACTTGACTGTGTCGCTTCCCACTAGAGGGCAGCCTGAGGCTTGTCCATGAGGGCAGTGAAATCTGTTACCCTGCCTAATGCTATCTGTGAAGCGCTGTTCTGAAAGACAAGAGACCCACCTAACATCTGTAGTTCTCCTTTCCAGATTGTCGTTGACAAAATTATAAAAATGGGTCCAGTTTGTGTCTGGAACTCCTAGCCTACTTCTTTTCCCTTTCTGCCCTTTTCCCTGCGGAGTGCAGTGAACCAGCTTCAAGTAAAACCCAAGGCAGAGGGCTGGGCATGAAGCTCAGGGGTAGAGCGCTTGCCCAGCATGTGTGAGGTCCTGGGTTCCATCACCAGTACCTCCACAAGGGAAAACAGGTATGTCATCAGTAGATCTGTGGAGGGGGTCAAGCTGGTAGGCACAGAATTGTGGGCCAGAGGTAACCTGGAAGAAGAAACAGGCTTATGCTTGCTTTCACATGGATACCAAGTGTGTGTCACCCAAATTACAAGGAGAGAAGAAAACACATCATTTCCACTAAATTTGCTATTTCTTGTGCACCTAACCTACTTAGTGCCCCACAGGGTGCAGCAAGAAACACCACGAGGCACAGCATCTGCCCTTAAGGAACAACATCAACAGGGAACCAGATGTTAAACAAGTAGGTAGAAGAGTGCTGGATGCGGCAGACAAGTAAAGGTCGCTCCAGTTACTAATTGCACAAGAAACCAATCTGAAACTCAGTGGCTTAGAACAACCACTTTACTACTGTCAGGGATTTTGTGACTCTAGGAGAACTGGCTTGTTTCTGCTCCATCATATCTGGTCCTCTCAGGGGAAGACTCAAAGACTAGGAGCAACTGATGGCAGGGGCTGTCACCTAACTAGTAGCTGATGCTGTCAACCAGGACCTCAACTGAGCTGGATGCATACACCTGGCCTCGCCATGAGTCTCTCCGTACCGGTTTGCTGGCTTAGTCCAAAGAGCAAGCATTCCCAAAGGTAAAGGTGGAAGTACCTCACATTTTTATGATCCAGCCTAGGAATCCCTTAACACTGCTTCTGTCCTACATTATTGGTCAGGGCAATCACAAAGATATACATAGATTTAAAAGAAGACAGACCTTCTACCATGCAATGGAAGAGGTGTCAATGTCATGGTCAAGAGCATGTGGCCATGGACTGTCAGGATGGCACAGGAGGGGGATTTAACTTAGGCCCCTGGGGGTAAGGGGTGAGAGGTCATCTTCAGCTAAGGGATAAGAGGCTAAAAGGAGATGGGAGAGTTTCAGGTACAGCAATCAACAGGTTAAGGGGTGGAGCCCAAAGAGGCTGACATCTGCATGATGTGTTTCAGTGTGACAAAAACACAGAGGGCAAGGTAGATGTGATGTGGGGGCGGGGAAAATGCCACATGCTCTAGGCCTCTGTGCTGGACCCCTAGGAACAGCAGTGACCCCAGCTGGCAGTCCCTTAGGACCAGGAAGGCTGTAGAGGACAGGGGCAGCCAATCAACACTGCCCACTGGTAAAGGTGGGGAAAAGCTGCAGGGTTTGGGTGCCACCTGCTCCGGTGGCCCCAGCACAGAAGATGAAACTGAATCTGCCCAAATGAATCCAGAGAAAGCAAGGGAAGCCTGAAGAAGGGCTGGGCCTGGCTCCCCCTGCCTCTGCCTCTCCCTGGAGATGCCCAACCAGCTGGCTGGAGAGACTGTGCAAAGCCCAGGACAGCCCCAGGGAGGCGGGGAGGCCAGCAGCGCAGCGGAGCACTGAGGATGCTCACTTAGAGGTCTGCTACCCTGTGCTGCTGTCCATCTGTGGGTGAGCTGATTTTCCCATTTGGTTCCTTGGAGTAAATGTTTCTGGAGTGGCTGGTCTTGTCCCAAGAGTAGGATCAAAAAAGAGGTCTGTCATTTAAAATCAATATCGAGTATCAGTGTGAAGGTGTCAACATATTACATCAGACAAAATTGTAAACATGATAAAACTAGAGAGTTCAGTAGAGTTCAGTCACAAGTTCCTTGCTAATTAGGTCTGGCTTATGGCTTCACCAGGCAAATGCAGGCATGGGACTGGCTGTGTGGACACTAAGCTTCCCACCGTGCTGATGTGTGCCTCGTGGCCACGGTTTTGTCTGTGTTTTATCGGCACCCCTAGTGCTCAGAGTGAAGTGCTCTGGGAGGGGCAGAAGATATGGAATACAGTGTGTCTTCAGAGAACCCCAGACTAGAGAACTTATTGGATATAATAATATCACCTGTACAAGGTAGAGTGGGGACTCCAGGGTGAGACTGGTCATGTGTTTAGGGCTGGGATGGCTTCCCAGAGACAGGGACAGTTAGGCCGTCTTAAAGGTAAGTAGAAGCTAACAGGAATATGGCTCTGGCTACCGGGGGAGGTCACACCCAGTGCGGGTCATCTTTTACCAAGGCTAGGTCAAAATTGAGGGCTATCACACTCACCCGCCACCATGCAAAAAGGGCTCATTCTGTGCCAGAGGTCCTTCCACATGCTGACCTTGTATCAGTCTATTTAATCCTCCCAATAATCCCACTCCAAGTCCAGCAGGAAGTGAAAAGGCTAGTCACAAGGAAGGGGGGACCCAAGGAACAGACAAAATAAGGAAGAGCTGGAGAGGTCTCCCGGCCAGCATACCAAGGCCAGGGGCTGAAGAGCAGGATCCTCTGGGAAGCTGGCTGGGGTTGACAGCTATACAGGATGAAGCGAGGAACTTCATCAACAGATGAGGCGGGCAAGACATCCTGGGAGCAAATGTGTAACTGCTAACGCGAGAAGTGACACTTTAAAACTTACTAAAACAACAACTTAAAATGTCATATGTTGTTCCTAGTTTCAGAGAAGATGGCGTGAGCACAGTTGTCATATTCCTCTTGCTAATTACAACTAAAATCCTCATCGGAACATTTTTGAAATGGGTGAAGCAACTACCAGAGCTTTGCGGGGTAGCTCAGGGGCAGAGCTCAGTGGGAGAGCACAAGCACAAGGCCCTGGGTTCAGTCCCTAACACAGCAAAACAAAAACAACAAACAAAGACAAGTTGGGCTGGGTGAAGCCCAGCGGGAGAGGTCAGCAGGTACAAGGTCCCAAGTTCCATCCCTGCACAGCGGAAAACAAATGGATACTCTTGACAGGTAGAGAAGAGGAATGACCCAGAGGTGAGTGGTTGGGTAGTTTATCTTGCCTCCTATGTACCCTGACTTAGGTCAGAAGAGTCCACAACCAGGAAATACCCATGGGAGGGTCTAGTCAACCAACTGGCAGGAGGGCAGCCCTGTAGGATGGCATCCTTGCCTATACCTACTCTACTCTGGAAAACACCATGAAAAGAGCAGTATCATTCCTGCACTCCCAGGAACTCAAATGGAAAGCCAGCAGACCCTCCCACAAGCAGAGGGGGCACCTCTCTCCCCGACAGGGCCCTGGCAGGCTGTAGGGAAGAGCCCTGTCAACCATCTGCAGCCTGCACTAATTGAATAGTCGCCCGAAGGGAGCACCTAGCCTCAGAGAGAGGATGGGGCACTGGAAAGAGTGGGCTGATGGAAATATTTCAGAACTAGGCAGAGGTTGGTGCCTGCATGATATTGTGAATTTACTAAATAAAAATCACTGAAATGTACACTGAAGTGGTTATGTGAGTAGGGCATGGTGGCATGCAGCTATAATCCCAGTGACTCGGGAGGCTGAGGTAGGAGGATCCCAAGTTAAAGTTAAGATCAGTCTTAGCAAGATCCTGTCTCAGAACTGGCAAGAGTTGGGGGGCTGGAATATAGCTCAGTGCTAATGTGCCTCTAGGTTCAACCCCTAATACCCAAAAAAATAAGTAAATAAAATAAAATGGTTATATGGACTTGATCTCAATTTTATAAAATATGAGTCCAAATCTGCAGGATACAGCTATGCTGTGCTTATAGGAACATTTATAGCACTAAATGCTTACGTTAGAGAAGAATCAATAGAAAAGAGCTCAAGCTAAGCTTCCATTTAAGAAACTAGTAAAAGAGCAGGAAAGAGGGAAATATAATAAATGTGAGAGCAGAGATAAATGAAATTAAAAACAAAATAGAAAAAAGCCAAAAGTTGGTTCTTTGGAAGATCAATAGAAAGGAGAATTCCAGTGGTGCATGGCTGCCATCCCAGCAAACTGGGAGGCTGAGTCGGGAGGACTGCAAATCTGAGACCAGCCTGGGCAACTCTGCAAGACCCTGTCTCAAAATAAAAAATGACTGGGGATGTGGCTTAATGGTAAAGTGTTCCTGGGTTTGATCCCCATTAAAAACCAAAAAGTGCAAATTACCACAATCAAGAATAAAAGAGAAGTTATCACCACAGATCTCATATCCATTTAATAGTGAAATACTGCAAACAAAAAATCTAGGCACACAGCTCCCACTTCTGTTTCTTATAGGTGGGTTTTGGCAGAGAAATTCAGTGACTCACTCAAGATGGTAGTCATAGTCCATGACGGAGCAGTGTCTTGGTCTTTTATTATACCCAACTCCAGGATCATTTCACTATGCTTATGAATCTCAAATACCATCTAAGCATCAGCGCAGAAGCACCTAGTCAACTTCTAAAAGATAGTTTCCAGGGTCCAGTCCTGAGATTCTGACTCAATATGTTTTGGGTTGATTAATATAACCTGAAAATGTTAAGAGCTCATCAGAGGGTTCTCTTGTTTGATTAGTTGAGAAAACGCTGCTCCCCACATCACCACCTTCACCCATGACAACTGTGGACATGAGAATAAAAAGTTGGTGCTCAAAAATAGAAGAAAAAAACCGGTGCTCAAACACAATGTAAGTCAGTTTTCCACTGCTGTGACAAAATACCTGACATAAACACCTCAAAAGGAAGAAAGACTAAGTTGGGCTCACGTTTTGGAGGTCTCAGTCCATAGTCACTTGGCCCTGTAACTTTGGGCCTTTTTCAATGCAGAACATCCAGGAGGGGAACACGTGGTACAGCAGTACTGCTCACCTCATGATGGGCGGGAAGCAAAGAGAAGGTGGGAAAAACCAGGGACAATATACACCCTCAGGGACATGGCCCACTAACCTGCTTCCTCCAAGCAGGCCCCCACCATCTAGTGTACACCACCTCCCAGAGGCCATTCAATTATGAACCTACTGATGGATCGATCTACTGATGAAAGCAAAGTCCTTGTGATTCAACCATTTCCCAAAAGCCCCGCCTCTGAACATTACTGCCTTGGGTCAACATATGCTCTTTTGAGGGACATTTCACATTCAAACTGTAACAAGTATGTTTGAATTTGATATAAAAAGAAATCACTGTGTGGTGCAGTTGTCACTTTTTCACTTTATTCGCACACATTTATTCATCAACTACTTACTGGGTACCACTCTGTGTAAAGTTCAGGGGATACAGTCATAAGCATCACAAAGTCCCTACTTACTTCAAAGAACACTCACCGAGTATTTACCAGCACAGAAGTGTGCCAGGGGCTATCAGAGACACAAAATAAAGCAGAGCCCCTCCTCTCAAATAACTTACCCTCTACAAGAGGAGACAAACTGGATTCACAAATATAGTCCCTTCCAAGGCGACTTCATCCATTTTCATTGCTCCAAATAGTATCTCCACAATGAAGGCTCTGGAATTTATATCTATCTTTAGTGGCAATCTCTTCCTTAAAGTCTAGACCCACATGTTCAACCAACTTGAGGTTTCACCTAAAAAATGCCTTAAACTCACCATGTCCAGAAGCAAATTCCCAATTTCCCATTCACCCACTGCACTGGTTCCCTGTGAGGTTTTCCCCATCGCAGGAGATGGCAACTCCATTTTTAGAGCAGATCCATCAAGAATTCTGGCGTCATCCTGACCCCTCTCTTTCTCTTACATGCTACATACAAGCCATCTGCAAACGTGGGTCTACTCTCAAAACACATCCTGCAAGGGACTTCTGCTATTAACTTCTAACTCTTTCAAACTACTGGCTTCTCTTGCCTGGAGTATTCCCTCACACTGGCCTGTCTTTCTTTACCAGAGTTCTCCTATGAACTACTGCCAACTTAGGAGCCAACATGATGTTTTTAAAAACATTGTCAGTTCTTGTTAGTTCTGTTTAACCTGCTAAGGTTCCCACCTGAGAATAAAAGACAGGCCTGCAATCCCCTCCAGGACTCTTTCTACTCCTTCCCTGGACTTCTCTGTTCTAGTCCTGCTGGCTTTCTTGCTGTTTTAAACTCACCATGCACATTCCTACCTGGAATGTTCTTACTTTGGAAGCAATGCCAGGCACATAGCTGATGATCAGTAAATATCTTTTGAATGAATCTGATATGTTTTGATGAAAATACGGAAAAATATTTTTGGGATCAGTAAACAGTGGGAGTTATGGCCCCAAATAGTTTAAGTTAAATCACTTACTCCAGAGGGTTTCAAATATTTTTCAAAGAGAAGCACAATACCCAAAGACTGACATGGGTCTGGAAAGCCAGAAATCCCCGACTCAGCTTCTTTCTCCTACTCTCCCATTCAACTCACCATGCATCTCAGGTTGGCATTTCAGGCCAACCTGAAAGCTACAAGTTGACAGCTGGGATCCCAGTCTAACGTTGGCTTCTAGACTGACTATGACTGGAAGCTGCTGAAAGTTTTTGAGCAGACAGATGATATATTTAGGTCTATGTTTTAGGAAGATCAGCCTCTTAAGAATGGGTAGACTGGGGATGTGGTTCAGTGGTAGAGTGCTATGCCTAGCATGCAGGAGGGCCTGGGTTCAATTCTCAGCACCGAAAAAGAAAAAAAGGTAGACTGAATGACAGCAGAAAGATGGCAAGCAGAAAGACCAAAGAGGAGACTGCTGCTATAAGCAAGTCAGTAACTCACAGATGGAGAGCCAGGGAGCCAGTGAGGGAGGCATGAGACAGCAAACGACATAATGATGGAGACAAGATGCAGTATAGAATCTGGCACTTCCCAGAATGATGGGGCTGAAGAGGTGGTTAAGAGTCAAATCTGTGAGCCTTAGTGACTGGTGAATTTAGCCAGGAAACACACGAGGAGGAAATTTGGCACACAAAGTCACTACTGGATTTAGACCAAGTCTGGGGAATGTGTAAGGATCCATGAATCTGTTTCTTGAACTCTAAAGTACATGTCCTTAATTTAGACAAGAGCTTCCGGAAACTACCTAATGAAACATGGTAGCCGAGGAGGAGGTGATGATGACCAAGAGCCATTTAAAGTGTGCCACCAACAGAAACTGCCCAGAGGAGGGCGAGGCGATGCTGAGTTAAGGGAGCAGAAACCAGGGCAGGAGCACCGGGCAGAGATGAACGTGTCATTGAAGGAGTGGCATGATGGCACCCAAGGGACCCTGAGCGCGGGAACCAGGTTCGGTGCAGGCCAAGGGCGGCGCTGGAGCCGGGTCCGGCCATGCCCACTTCGCCCCTCCACGCGCTGGACCAGACTTTGCATTGTGACGTGCTTCCTTACAGAGCTGGGCCGCACGACGCCTGGCGTTCACCCGGGCTCTGCGTCGACGACTGACGACCTGCCAGGGCCGAACCTGGGGGCGGAGAGGCCCAGACGGCCAGGGCACCGCACCAACTTACCCGACCACGCCCGTGCGGGCGGGCCCCGAGGGCGGAGACGGCCACAACAGCCCTGCAGCCCAGGCGCCTGCCGCCCGAAAGGCCCCGACTTTCCCGACCGCGAGGGCCGGTGTCAGCCTCCCTGGCCGGCGCAGCCTGCGACTCCGTCTGGCGCGAAGGCCCGGGGCAGGCGGAAGCCTCGTGGTCCCTACAGGCACCGCGCACGGTGACGTCACTAGGGCAACTCTCGCGAGAGGCGCTTGAGTCGGCGGGTTGCCGGGCAACGAGGCTGGTGCGCTCTCAGCTCGCAGTCAAGCTGCTCTTGGGTCCATTGCGGGCTAGAACTGCACGTGCTTTGGGCTCTTCTCTTCCGCCTGGCGAACCGACCCGATTACTCTTTTCTACTGGAAGGGAATTTAGTTCTGCCCCAGATAGCCCACGCCCCCAGCGTAGTGAGTCCCTGCGAGGTTTTGTTTCTTTAATGCCCCCAGTTCCGCTCAGATCAGACCCTGACAGGTGGCAGGTTTGGGGCTTCCAGGAACAGAGCTCACGCCCAGTTGGAGATTTCACACGTTGGTTGTTTTTCGTTTTGTTCTCTGAACATTACTCTGATCGCTATAAAGAGTGCCTGCAAAACTGCACATTTGCGTTAACGCCAATCCCAAATGGCTTTTTTTTTTTTTTTTTTTTTAAACCAAAAGCATGCATTTGTCAAGGGGTCAGAGCATGGTTCTTTGCTTTCCACCAGTACTGCTTGGAATATCTGTAGCAGAGCTGGAGAAAATACCTGGCCTCGCTGGGTGTGGTGGCCA
The DNA here is from genome assembly GCF_902686455.1 of Sciurus vulgaris. Lineage (NCBI taxonomy): Eukaryota > Metazoa > Chordata > Mammalia > Rodentia > Sciuridae > Sciurus > Sciurus vulgaris. Next base: position 34,991,362 of record NC_136479.1, on the reverse strand, counting down.
CCCTATTATCCCAGCAACCTGGGAGACTGAGGCAGGAGGCTCACGAATCGGAAGCCAGTCTCAGCAACTTAGTAAGAACCTCAGCAACCTAGCGAGACCCTGTCTCAAAATAAAAAGTCCTGGGGATGTAGATCAGTAGCACCCCTGCTGTTCAATCCCCCAAAGGAAGGAGGAGGAGAAGAAAGGACGAAAGGGAAAAGGAAGAAGAGAGAAGAAAAATCCTGGGTTGGTTTAGCAAGGGTTCTCCCTGCCTGCCCACGATCATTTGTCCCAGTTCTGGCCAAAATCTTAACAACTAAAACCAATTCTACTAGTCTGAGCATTAAAGAATGCCTTTGGGTGGGTTTCCAACTCTGAAACTTTTCTTCTGCAAACCAACTCTGTTCCCTCTTCTGCATCTTTGTGTTATTGGGAATAGTTCACATTCCTCCAGGTCTATTTCTGACATAGATTCTATCCTTACCAAATTCCACTTGGCCCCTCTGACCTCACACACAGTGATTTTAGCAAAGTCCTGTGAAGAGGTCAGTTCTGGTATCTGATCACCTTTAATATATAAATGGGAAAATATTTCCCATTTCTCATCTTCCACCACCCCCAGGTCCCCCAGATGATGTCTGATGCCCTGGCCTGCCTTCTGCAAGAGTCTTGTTTGGTTGGTTCAAGCCAAATTTCCCCTCACCCCTGATGTTTCCTGTCAGTAATTTCCCATCCACTGACTCCTTAGCTATCAAGTCTCCCTAGCCTGTGCTGTATTTGGAGTTGAGCCTCATCTCTCTCGTGCACTAAGGCCCCAATGTAGTGGTCCCTGTACCCTTGTGAATAAGGTCTTTCTTGAAAAGTCCCCCTTAATCTTTAACAAGTACCATTGAGTACTTTAACACTTTAAATACATTTTTCCTCCTCGTTCCAGTTCATAAACAGGGACTTCTCTTCAGTCCCCAAATGGTCTTGGATCTTAGGACCAATCATCTCCACACTCAACTAATGATTTTTCACTCTGCTTTTTTTGCCCGTCTCCATCCTTTGCTAAAACCAGGCTATGAATTTTCTCCAGTTCAGCTTCAGAGTTTCCAAATGTCCAGTGAAAGGAATTGTGCTCTCTCTCCCTGTGCTTTCTAATGGAACTGGGTCCTTGGGTGGCCTGGAAAATTCTGGTTCTCGTCCTCGTTGATCTTGCTGTCATCTTACTTACAGATTTCCTTCCAAACTTCCTATAGACTCTGCTGTCGTTCGACTGTGGTTTGTCTGCAGCAAAACTCATGTTGAAATTTATTGACAATGGAGTAACGTGGGAGGCAGGGTTCTAAGACTGATGTCTTTCTTGACAGACGAGGTTTATTCACTTGGGAATGGAAGAGTTCGCCTGAGAGGAGGCTATTATAACGAATATAATGTAAACATAACATTTCTTTTGTGGCGTTTCCCCCATTTCTCTTACTTTACCTGGCATCCCTGCAGCCTTTCCTGATCATTCCATCTGGGAATGATCCCAATACTCCCACAGCGTCCCCTCATTTGGTTCATTCAGAACAGCACTGCCTGACGCTGTCTCATGTTCCACGCCCCCAAACGCCATCTTCCCTTGGTTTCCAAACCCCCCTTCTCCTGAAATCGCCCTCCCTCCCAAGCTGCTCTTTCTAAGGTGCTTGGAGGACGGAGCCTCCTGTATTTGGCTTTTTTTTAATGCCGGAACTCCTCAAGGCTCCATTCTGAACCTTCTTATCCTTTTTTCTCTCAGCTGTGGTTCCAGACACCATCAAACTCCATCACCTCTTGCCTTGTGCTCCGGGGGCCCACTGAGGATCTTCGCACGGAGGCCTTGAAGGGATCTCACCGAGAACCCAACCTCCGAGCCCTCGGGAGGATGGCACCACCAGTTCCAGAAGCCAGAAACCTGGCAGCCCTCCTTGAAAGCCCCTCGCTATCCTCCACCTGGACAAACGCCCATTTGATCCTCCAGGTGTCTCTGTGGCCTTTCGTCTCTCCCCATCCCTGGTTTGCCCATCTACTCCTGCCCCACCTGGGGTCGTTCTCCACACGGCAACTAGAATGGTCTTTTCAAAATGCAAATCACATAGAGCTGGGCTTGGTGGTGCAAAACTGTAATCCCAGTTACTGGGGAGGCTGAGGCAGGAAGATCACAAGTCCAAAGCTAGCCCGGGCAACTTAGTGAGACCCTATATCAAAATAAAATTTTTCAAAAAGGGCTGAGGATGTAGCTCCGTGGTAGAGAGCTTACCTAGCATGCATGAGGCCCTGGGTTCAGTCCCCAGTACCACAAAATAAATAAGATCGATCACTCAATCAATCTTATATTGTCATCTCTTTGCCTAAAGTCTACCAATCATCTTCCATTGTCTAAATGACCAACTGCATCTTTTCCAGACTTGTTTTGTACCCTTCTGGTCTCTAGCTAGTCCCTCTAGCATACTGCCACAGGACCTTTGCATGTGCAGCTCCTACTGGGGGCAAGCTTCCCCTCCTTCCTTGCCTACTTAACACCTCCCCATCCTCTGAATCGTAGCTTAGCTATCATACTGTCAAGGAGGCTTTCCTACAGCTCCTCCTTCCAGACTCTCGGAACACACGACCGCTATCCTTATTGTTTAGCTCAGTTGTAGTGCTACTCTGTCCTTGTGGTTACCGGATCATGCCATTTGTTTCTCTCAGTAGCCTGTGAGCTCCAGCAGAGCAGAGCTGTGTAAAGGAGAACGCAGCATAAAAGCAAATCAGTCACTCAGAAGCAATGTCGAAAGGACTACCCCACTCGGGTGCCATATGTTGGACTGGAGACTGAAGAGGACCAGGAGGAGCAGTGGCTTTGGGAATGGGAAGGGCAGGAGAATGGATCAGACGGAACTTTCCTGTGTTCACGTGTGAACACACGACTGGCGAAACTCCCCATCGTTTATGGCCACAGAACAGGCGGTCATACTCCACGTATGTATACTATGTTAAAATATGTTCTGCGGCCACGTACAGCTATAACGACAACAGAAATCCTCCATGGCTTGGGCTCTAGGCTGTTTGCTGTAGCCTGGGCCCCATGCCTTGACTGGCCTTCCCCTGGGCTCCTCTCCACGTTAGCAGCACCTCAAGTCCGCAGCCAACTTGGACTGCCGTCTAACAGCTCGTTAGCCATCACTCTGGTGATGGATCTCCCCATTCCTCCCAGGAATACTCTGCTGGCCTGCGTGACTGGCTGGCCAGGCTGCCCTCCAGGAGCTATGGCGTGCTCATAGGACCCCAGGAAGTCCTCTTGGGCACGAGTTCCAGCCTTTATGGCACCTGGCGGAGGCCCTGTGTGGGTGGGAGCAGGGTCCCTGGCTGGAGAGCACTCGAAGGGGAGAAAGGCTCCGCCTGGGCAGCCCTCTGGCTCGGGCCAGACCCAGGTCTGGAATGGGACTCGAGTTGATTTCAGTGAAGCCACTTTGAGGCATGGGGCTCCCAAGGCAGTCTTGTTGCCTGGCTTTCTGTAACGCTGAGCTTCACAGAGGAGCTCTGGGAATGACCTGCAGGACTTCTGTGGCCAAGAATCGTCCCTTCTACCAGAGGTGCTTCGGATGGGGCACGCTCACCTGGGCCCTCTGCTTCAAGGGGCAGGGAAGCCCAGCTGTAGACCAGAGTCCCCATCTTCCATGTCTACCTGGCTCCTCTCCCCTGAGCAGTTCCAACATGGTCTCTCATTTTTCTGGTTCTCTGGGCTCCACAGCCATGGATTCTGGAATCAATTCTTTTCTTGAGGAGTCACTTGGGCCAATCCTTCCAGGCACCAACCCCAGCCACCAACCTGAAGCTCCCCTCTTGGTCCCGTGGCTCCACACTGGCAGCACTAGGCTGCAGCCAGTCCAGCGTGGAAAGGTCACCATCAACTACTAGCCCCACTGTTAGCTCCTCTGCCAGTCTTCTGGTGGCTGTGACTGGCTTGCTCACTGTCCCTTCTCAATTGGCAGTTTCTGTCCCTAAGCTGAATTAGTCACATCCTATCTTTTTTTACTTTTTGGTGCTGGGGATTGAACCAGGGGGCGCTCTTTACCACTGAGCTACATCCCCAGCCCTTTTCTTCCCTTTTGTACCAGAGATTGAACTCAAAGGTTGTTAACCATGAGCCACATCCCCAGCCCTTTTAATTTTTTAAAATTTTGAGACAGGTCTTGCTAGTTGTTGAGGCTGGCTTTGAACTTGTGATCCTTCTTCCCTCGGGCCTCGTGGGCCACTGGGATTATACCTTGCCATGCCCAGCCAGACCTTTCCATTTTATTTTGAGACAGGGTCTCACTAAGTTCCCAAGGCTGGTCTTGAACTCACAATCCTCATGCCTCACCCTCCCGAGTAGCTGGGATTGTGTGTACCACAACACCCAGCTATATCTATTCTTTTTTTGTTTGTTCCAGTGATTGAACCCAGGTACCTTTTTATATTTTATTTAGAGCCAGGGTCTCAGAGTTGCTTAAGGCCACCCTGAATTGCTGAGCTGGTTTTGAACTACGGATCCTCCTGCCTCAGCCTCCTGAGCTGCTGGGAGTACTGGTGTGTGCCACCGTGGCTGGCAGTTGCATGCAATCTTTAGGAGCAGGTTATATTTGCATCTCTAGGTTGGAGACAGAGTAGCCAAAGTCTGAGTCTTCAGATCTGATGCTGAGACCTGGTTTTCTAAATTACTGTGAGGACCACTTTGGCCCTGTTTGTATACTCCCACAGGGTCATGTACAGAGGATGGAACATGTTTATTAAGTTGAAACGCATGATTTGAAGCTATATTCCCAAAGGCGCAGGGCTAAGTGGATTCCACAGACCTCAGGACAGGCTTTTCCCTGGAGCCCAGACCTCGGGGCCACTTGGTCAGTTATCACTACTATTCTCCATTGCCAGGCTGAAATATTTATTTGAAAAATTGAAAACACAGATGCAATGTATTATACAAAGAAAGTTCTTAATACCATAATAAAAGTATTGTTGGAAGGAAACCAAAGCCAGTGGCTACCTGCCCTGGGAAGGTAGGCACTCAGTGAAAAATGAAATTTATAGGGACTATTTTAATGGAGAACTGGGGAAGAGGTTAAAAACGGAAGAAAACCAGACCCAACCCCATCCCTGCAAACCTAAATGTAAGTTTGTTATAAGTTTGAGACATTTGTGTTATCACCAAGATTTAACCAAACCCCCTCGGTTTGTCCCTGTGAGTGGTAATCAGCTTTAGGGCTTTCAAACCTGAGGTAGTTGAGGGTCACCTGAAAGACATGTCTGGAAAGATCTACTCTCAGAATTGGATCCAATGGCATCTAACCCATTATTTCCCATTGCTTTGGCTCCTGGTGGCATGAGAGGCAGTGCCACCACGGTGTGTTACTGGTCCTGGGAGATGAAGGAAGGGAGCAGCCAATGGCTGATCTGGTTTGCTGCATTGACGGCTGGTAGGCTCCATGGTGGTGGTTTCCTATGCTACGGGCAGTCCAGTCTCTGCAGGACCAAGATGGCGGAGAGAAGGCAAAGCCACTCTGGTTGGAAGGCCCATGTTGAGAAGGCTTTCCTTGGCAGAATTTCCAGAGTCGTAGAAAGGCGGCAGTTAGCAGGACATATACCAGCTATTAAAAACCAGGAGACCCCTCTACGCTAAGGACCCGACAGGGAAGTGAGAACTTCTCAGGTGCCAGTTGAGAACCCACCCCTCCTCAGGGCCAAGAGGCCAAAGCAAACCAGCTTGACCAAAATGACATGTACTTGTGAGCTCCAGATTACCCAGTATAAATCTCGGTGTCTGATTTGGTAGCTGAAACAATTCTAAGAGAGGATGCTCTGGACAGCGCTGGTTCTTCCAGCCACTGGGTTAAGGGATCGTATTCAGGTGGGATCCTAGAGGTACCTCTGTGGGCAGCAGAATCAGCACATCATCTACATTATTACCTAACTTAAACTCTGTGCTTAGATGTAAAATAATCCCACAAAGGCAGACCTTTTCTTTTTTCTTTTTTTTTTTTTTTTTTTTTTGCTTATTATGTACACAAATATCCTTACTCTAAAGGTATTAGAGCACTGTATTGCAAAATTAGATACAGGTGCAGGTGTGTGTCAACCTCTGTCTCATCCTAAGCCATTACTGTGCGGCTACCCGCCTTGTGGGGACTCTGCACTCACCTGTGATACTTCAGTCACTAAGACGGTTCAGGTTCAACAGGGTGCAAGGCTCGTTTGTAGCTCTGAGATGTGATTCTTGTTTTCATTCATGGTATTTCCTACCCACTCCCACACGTTCATTTTTAGAAGAGCGAGACAAACTGATTTGGGCTGGAGAATGGCACAGTTTCTGATCTGAGCTGTTATGAAAGGAATCAAGCTATATCCGACAGGCAGTGACACTCAGGTGACACTGAGCTAGCCTGTGCTCTGGTTCCAGTGCCTTCTTGACTGTTTTATTACCTGGGTTGAGCTCAGGGGTGTTTTAAAAATTACTGGTTTCAGAGGGAGTGTAGGAAATTCTAATCTGCTCCAATATGCTCTGTACATATCGGAACAGATTAGTTTGGAACACGCAGGTGTGAAGGGCGTAGACCACAGAAGGGACGACTCCACCACCACCTCTCTGGAAAAGCTGACCCACACTGAGAACACACCCATCAGCTTACCTGGCACAGGTGGGCCAGGGGTGCTACACGGGGCTCCTTCTGAGCCTTGGAATGGAGAAACGCTAGGCAGAGAGGCACTGAGAACCAAGACTGCCTGCTGCCACCACGGACACCTCCTTAGCCCAGCACGGAGGTTGCACGCCTGGGAATGCTAATTGGAGTCCCTGGGGGACAGTGTTCGGAGCGTCCCATTTAGAAAATGCAAGGAGAGGGCCCGGGGGTGGGTGGGGAAGGAGAAGGGGGTTGATTCACAGTGATCAGACAGAAGTCTCACAACCCGTCTTTGTAGCCAAACTTCCCGACGTTCCTTGGGGCTGAGGAAGCGCTTGCTGGCTACCATCTGTGAGCTGCTACAGATAAAGAAGGAAGACGCTCTTTCCCAAGGTCGGAAGGCCACTTAATGCTGGGGTTCACTGGGAGTGGGAAAGTGCTGTCAGGCTGCCCATCTCAGGTGGCTGCGCCTCTGTCCAGGTCCCGTCCTCAGGGCACGAGAGCTGGGAAATGTGGCTGGAGGGGTCAGAGCCAGGGGTCCCCCTTTCTCGTCTTCCCCGCTCCGAACGCTCTGAGCAATCTGCTTGCTTTGGGACCCACGCCGGGAACAGCCCGGGATGGCCCCTTGCCTCTGTGGGTGATCCCTGAAGTCAGGTGTCCGAGGTAGCAGTCCAAGCCTGCCTCGGCCACACCCGCGACCGCGATTGCTCCAAGCGTCTCTTTGTTGACTGCTGCTTAAAGGAGGTTAGTAATAAATAAGAAGGGCTCTTTCCTGATGGGAGCGGTGGGTCTGATCTCCGGATCTGTCAGTCAGGTGGCACACGGGACCGTCTTCTTCAGGTTCAAGAGGACGCCAAGGCAGGCGGTGGAGGAAGGATCTGGAAGCCCTCGCACACTCCCTCCCAGGGCCCTGCCTGCCCACGGGAGGTGGCCTGCCTGCCACAGCACGGGCCATGCTCTCCAGGGAAGCAGTGTTGCTGCTCACGCCGGCTTGTCCAAGCATGTGGTCAGGTGTGTGAGCCTGGTCAGGAGCCCCTGGGGAAGGCGGTCCCCAGAGCCCTCTTGCTTGTGAAGGTGGACAGAGGCGCTCAGCTGGCCTCCAGCGTTAGGAAGGAAAGGCACTCGCTCTGCTTCTGCCTCCTGAGGAGAGCTGTCGCCCGCCCCTGGTGAGTGGCCTCTGCTGACCGGCACTTGCTCAGCGGGACACTCAGCGAGGAGGCTGAGCTGGAGCACCAAGGCGAAGCCTGAGCGGCACCAGGGCGGAGGCGGCGGGGGGTGAGGGGCCGATGGCTCAGAGCTCCAGGGCGTGTGTGTCCTTTGGAAGAGGCGGCTAAGTGAGTGAAACTTTCAAAATATAAAACCAAAAGACCCAGCGACCACCATAAGCAGCAGTGGGAATCCGGGGAGCAGTGCCGGGGCCGCCCCAGCCAGGACACTCCCGCCGTCCCGCCGCTGACTCGGGCAGCGCTCTGGTTTGGAATCCACCGGCCCTTGGATGCTCGCGAGTTTGTGCAAAGGATGAAACGGAAAAGACTGAGAAGGAAAAGGAAAAGGAGACGCGTAAGCTCTTCCCTCTCCAAGCCCTCTAAGGAGGACACCAGGTGCTACGGAGGTGGAGCAGTGGGCAGGTCTAGCTGGTGTCCTCCCCCTTGAGTGGCCCTGTCCCCCTCCTCTATGGACCTGGGCTTGCTCATGGACAGCTCGGGCCAGCCTGGATACCAAGCGGGTGAGAGAGACAACAGGTCCTGGGTTCCCCTGGGGAGTCTCTGAGGAGGGAGTCTCTGAAGGGTTATGCAGGGCCCAGTTCTGGTCAACAGGAAGGTGCGGCTGCCCCGGACTCCCAGGATCGCGTCACCAACAGATGGGTGATGGGCACTTACACTCTGACGTCTGGGGCGCTGGCTTGGCTCTACTCTTTCTCAGGGACCGCTTCTTGCAGTGTAGGTGGAGATGCTTCTGTTCCTAAAAGACAGTGAGAAGTTGTCCCATGGCACTTCACGTATGCACACATGCATGCATGCACGGAACAACCCAAACTGCCACCACGTTGGGCTCTAAAATTGCATGAAGCCATAACCATGGGGCCACCACCTACGCCCCCAGCTCAGCGTCTAGGAAACACCAGGGGGTATGTATGGATGGTCCCCAGCGTCAGTCAAGTCTGCCAGGCATCAGCAGCCTGGGTGAGATTGGGTCGGCCACTCTGGCTGTGTGGAGAAGCAGCAGAGACACTGGCTGGTGGGGGGGTCCCTGCGCTGCCAAGTACGACCCCATTTCACCCCGTTTCTCCTCCTGAGCCTGTCTCTGGGCCGTGTGGCCTATCTGGCTGTGGACAGCCAGAACCACGCAGGTCACTTGTCGCATCTGGCCTTTCTTCGTCCACTGTCGCCTCGGTGTGGGGAGGAGATGAAGCACCCAGGGTCCAACCAGGTGAGCGGCCTGGGAAGGTGTGGGGAGAAGGCGCGGAGCCCCTGGCTGAGGGAGCTTCCGTTCACTAGTCCACCCTGGCTTTAGACTCTAGGTGTCTACAGGGGGCAACAGGCTCGGGACGGCCAGGAAGCCAGGACCCCAGGGCTCCTGTCATGAAGCGGAGCGGAGGCCTGGCGTCCCTGGCTCACCTTCTTCCCAGCCCTCGGCGACACCAGCCAGCTCGTAGTGCTTCTTCCGAAGCTCGCCCAGTTTCTGCCGCTCCTTCTGGAGTTCGTTTTCCAGCTCCAGCACCCTGACCTGCCAGGAAAGGAAGCAGGGTTTGCTTTAGGTCCCAAGACTGCCTGATCTGGATGGAACCCTGTTCCTCTGCGTTCCGGTGCTCTTCATTCCCACGGCTCACCCAGGCTCGACCTCAGCTCTGCTCGACTTTCTAGTCTCTCCTTCATCCTTCTGCCCAGGGGCCCACTGAGACCCTCTACTAGAAACCAACCAGATGCCTGAATGGGAGGCAGGCCCATCTTTGGTTCCTCTGATAAGTCACTGTGGGAAAACAGTTCTCTGCACAGCCCTTCCTAACCTTCTCATTTATTTATTAATTCAAGGAATATCTGCTGACCACCCATTGTGTGCCCCAGACTCTGCGGTGAGGGCTAGAGATGGTGACGGGCCACTGACTGTGTGGAGGAAGAAGTAAACAGATGAACGAGTCAAGATCAGGCTGCACCGGAAAGGACAGGACAACGTGATGAAGACTAAGGGTGGCCAGCAAAGGCTACTCTCAGGAGGCCACTTTCAAGCTGGAACCTACACAGCAAAAGCCCAGCTGTTCAGAGACATAGGGAGGAATATTCCAGGCAGAAGGAAGAGCAAAGGTCTAGAGGCAGAAAAGAGCTTGAAGTGTCAGGAGAAAGGAAAGAGCCCCCCGTGGGTCACGAGAGAGGAAGAAGGTCATGAGGTGGTTGAGAGACAGGCCAGGATATTAGCCTACTGTGAAGCAAAGCCACTGGAAGGTTCTAGCAGGGGGGTGACATGTGTCCTTTATGTTTTAAAAATGTCACATGGAGACCAAACGGCCAGTGGAAGGTCCAGAGTAGAAGCGCGCTGGCCCCAGCCATGTGGTTCCTTTCTTGCTTTTAAATTAAAATCGTTCACAGTCAGTGTAAAACATCCACAGAAGGATGGAGACACCCAGCTCTCCACTCGCAGCTGGGCTGCCTCAGTCCCCGCACCTGGCCCTGCCCTGGACGACTCACAGATGTCACGGCCAGTCGCTCCTGCTGCACTTCAGCAGGGAGACAATGGGGGCCAAGGCGAGGGAGGCAGGGGCGACATTGGAAGGGGAAGGCTATGTTCTTGAGACTCAGTCATGGGACTTGCTGGCTGGGAGGTAGAGGGTCAGGGGAAGAGTGGAACCGTGGACGAGGCCTGCGCTTGGGGGCCGGCACCCGGGTGGTAGTGGCAGTGCATTCAGCGAGATGGAGAAAACGAACCGCTTAGCATGTTCTGTTTGAGATACTTATTGGGCATCAAGTGGAACCAAGCAGGAACCAAAGAGCACAGAGAAGACCAGGCTGAGGAGAATGTGGTGTTTATCAGCATTTAGATGGTGTTTAGCCGGGCACAGTGGTGCCTGACTGTAATCCCAGTGGCTCAGGAGGCTGAGATAGGAGGATCTCGGTTCAAAGCCAGCCTCAGCAACTTAGTGAGGTCTTGAGCAACTTAGCAAGACTGTCTCTAAATAAAAAATAAAAAGGGCTGGGGATGTGGTTCAGTGGTTAAGTGCTCTTGGGTTCAATTCCTGGTACAAAAGAAAAGAAAAGAAAAAAAAAAAAGATGGTATTTAGAGCCAAGAGAGATGGAATGAAACCACAAAGCAAGAGTCTTTCAGTATTTACATGGCAACTTGGTTCTGTAAGATGCTGAGTGATCCACCTGCCGTACTTTAATAATCCCGATGTGGGTTTCACCCCGAGACTGGTGGCAGGATGTCGGTTTATTTTTCCAGGACCCCACTTGTGCTACCTAACTTTACCGAACCCCAGAATGAAACAACATCATCACCTTTGACAAAGTTACAGTGAACCGATTTTTTTTAAAAACTAAAGGTTATTTACAATTTGTATCAGAAGGTCTTTTTTAAAATAATTTTTAGAAGCAGATGGACACCATATCTTTATTTATTTTTTTATGTGGTGCTGAGAATCGAGCCCAGTGCCTTGTGCTTGTTAGGGAAGCACTCTGCCGAGTCACACCCCTGCCCTGTAACAGGTTTTGGAAGAACAGGTTTGTAAGACCATTAAATAACTGTTTGTGGACTGCCCTGAGGTCCCTGGTCACTAAGAGTTACAATTCTGGAATCTACTAACCACCGCTCCCCAGCTCCAGCTTCTTCCAGTGCCATTCATTTCCAGTCTTGGGCCCACCGTGCACGCCCACCCCAGCCCATTTCTCTCTTGGCTTTCCTTCCTGGGGATGGTATTTGGGGCTGGTGTCCAGATACCACACACATCTGGACGCAGAGCTGACAACAGCGCTCTCACCTGGGAATCCATCTCCTGGCGTTTGATCTGGGTCAGTGTCATGCTGGAGAAGTCCATGTTGTCTGCAAGGACAGAAATAAGGTCTTAACACATCGTGTCCCTGGACGATGGTCACCTGAGAGGTGGTAACACTAGTGCGCAGCTGAAATGCTGGGCTTGCCACTGGCCAAGACCTGTGTGAGAGTGACGAAGGGATTAAGGGGCAGGAAGGATGAAGAGATCATGGGGCAGCCGGGGTCTGACCTCTCCAGGGGTGACTAGACTCTTAATGCAGAGAAATGACTGAATGGGAAATCTACCTGAGAGCCTGTCGCTGCAGCAATATAAGCGCCCCACCTGGTGGGAAGGCCGGATACGCGAGCAGACATGGAAAATAACAGAGCTTAAAGCAGAACTGTGGGGGGCTGGGACAGGAGGAAGCAGAGAATGGCTACCTGTCTCTTCGATCTGTGATTTGCCTGAAATTGTGGAGGCCACGACCCCCGCCGTGGCCTGGTTCACCCCCCGAGAGGCCTGCTGCAGCTGGGCGAGGTTGGGGCTGTCCTTATCGGCTTTCACCTGCAGACGGACAAGGCAGAGTCAGGTCATGCCACCCAGGAGCAGCAGGGCTGGATCAGCGGGTCTGAGGGTTCAAGACCTTCTGTTGTCACCCATCAGCTTCTCCCAAACTGCTGCCTGCAGGGCTGGCTCCTGTCACCTCTCCAGTCTGAACCGTTATTCCTGGCTTACTGGCCAAACTCTAGCTTTCTTGCTCATTTGGATCAATTGTTCCAGTCGTGAACAATTTAGCGCCAGGCACAGTAGCGCACGCCTGTCATTCCAGCAGCTCAGGAGGCTGAAGCAGGAGGACTGGGGGTTCGAAGCCAGTCCTCAGCAACTTAGTAAGGCCCTGAACAACTCAGGGAGACCCTGTCAAAATAGGGCTGGGGATGTGGCTCAGTGGTTGATCCCCTGAGTTCAATCCCTGGTACAAAAAGAAAAAGTTGAAGGCCCCTTGACAGAGGGCAAGGAGAGCCTGTGGCCAGCTGAAAGGGCCCCTTGCTGCACGGCAGGCCTTCAGAAGGGTGGGTGGGGCACGAGACCTTGAGAGGCAGAATTTTTGTTTGGGACCCAACTGACTGGAAGGTATAACCCATCTGTCCCTGGGGTCCGTCCCACATCTAGGCCCTCAGTGCCCTCAGGGTCCAGCACGGGTCCTACCTTAGAAGCAGCCACAAGCTGGGCTGTGCTAGCAGCAATTTCGTGTGAACACACCATCAGCTCCTCGAACTTCCCTCTGCCTTGCACCACCAGGTCAGCAGCGTCCCTGGAGGCAGGAGGATGGACGGGGTTGCACGCGGACAAACCCTCGGCATCCACCAACCCAGCCCTGCCCCTGACTAGACGGCTTCTGCCTCCCCTGCACCTGGGTCCACCAGGAGACTCCCGCTCCTTTTCAGACCTTTAGTCCTGCTTCCTTTACCAGCAGTTCATCAGGGGACACACACATCTTTTTCTCTTCTTTCGCCACTCCCTGAGGTGGATCCACGGAGTGGGGGTTGGGAAGGATCCTGGCCCCACTCACTTACACCATGATGGTGGCTCCCCAGCCCACGGCTTTGGAGGCTGAGATGAGTCCCTCTGTCCACCGAGAGTTCTTGGCATAAAATTCTTTAGGAGAAGCGGTACCCTATGGAAGAAGAAATATTAACAACGCCATTTTTAGAGTGCTTATAAAAGTGCCAGGGGCTTTTATCTGTATTGTCCCACTGAGTCTTCGCTGTAACTCAGAGAAGCAAGCATTTTTATTCCCTTCTATGGATAAGAAAACGAAGATGCAAAAATGTTCTTCCCAAGGTCACACAGGAAATAAGTGGAAATAAATCCGACACCAAGGCCTGTGACGTTTCTGTTACCTTCACTGTTTCTGTAGTCGGCCCTCAGTGTCTGAGGAGTCCCAGTGAGGACTCCACAGCTACAGATTCAACCAGCTGGGGACTGAAAATATTGGGATTAAAAAAAACTGCACCTGACTGAGCATGTGCAGACTTTTCCTTGTCATTATCTCCTAGCATTTACACGATATCAAATCAGGCATAATATTGGTATTATCAGTATTATTATGTTATAGCCTAATCATAATTAAATGCATTATATCAAATCAGGTATTATATCAGTAATATAGAAGTAGTCTAGAGATGATTTGAAGTATATGGGAACCTGGGCTTGGTGGCACATGTCTGTAATCCCAGTGGCTCAAGAGGCAGAGGTAGGAGGATCACAAGTTTGAGTCCAGCCTCAGCAACTTATTGAGGCCCTAAGCAACTTAATGAGACCCTGTCTCAAAATAAGAAATAAAAAGGGCTGAAGGTGTGGCTCAGTTGTAAAGCACCTGTGGGTTCAATTCCCAGCACCCCCTCAAAAAAAGTACATGGGAGATGTGCATGGGTCATGTGCAAACACTGTGCCATCTTATACGCGACTGGAGCTTCTGTGGATTTTGTGTCGGTGGGCGATTCTGGAAGCAATTTGCTGTGGACACTGAGGGTTGACTGTACATTACATGAGTAATGGCGTAAGATATGGTCTAAGGGGAGTCTAAAGGTGCTCCATGATTTGCCAAGAGAGGAGGGAATACAGTGAATGATTTTAGAAAATTATCTCCGCTTGCCTGGGGAGTGTCTGAGTCTGCGGATGCTCTTGGCTCATGCCATCTTTCTACTATAGGAACAGAAGGCAGCCCCGCCCGAGGCTGGAGCAGAACCTCTGGAGCAGACAGGCTGCTTCCTCTCTGGGACCAGGTCTGGGCTCTGCACAACCGGACAGAGCTCTGCTTCCAAGCTGTAGCCGGGCAAGCACATGAGGGCCAACGAGCTGACACCAGAACCAGCGAGAAGGGAGACAGAACCCAAGGGACGTGTGGACCCGAGGCTGGCAGGAGCAAGCACGGGCTGACTCTGCTGTTGGATGCAGAGCCCATGGCCCCCTGTGCACAGTGAGCATGGCGGCCCTCGGTATGTGCATGCAGCCAACCACAGATGGAAAATAGTTTTAAAAAACCAAAAAACTGCATCTGTACTGAACACGGAGATTCTTCTGTTATTATTCCCTGAACAACACGGTGTGACGACCGTCACCACAGCACCTGCACTGCAACAGGCATCCGAAGTCACCGGGAGGTGCGGGAGTGGGTGTGCAGACACCCAGCCAACCCGCGCCACCGTATAGAACCAGCATCTGAGGTTCTGTGTCGGGTCCTGACACTCCACGGACACCGAGGGGTGACTGCACAGTTCTGCTCGTGGGATTCACCCAGACTCCCCACTTCCTCCCCAGAGGACCTGGACTTGCCACAGAAACGGGGTTTCCACAGCTAGTCCACCTGGGGTTTGTGAGCTGGAGCTGGAAGCTGTGGCTGGCTGCCCTTTCCTGAGCTGGCAGGGCCCTGCTTCTTTCCCCAGCACCTGCTCACGTCCAGGACAAACACGACTGCTGTGGACACAGGACAGGCCTGCAGCGCAGCTGACTCCAGGGGATGGGGGAAGCCATGGTCAGGCCTGGGTCGCCTGTTCCTGGGCCTAAAGCCCTACTCACCCTGCCACTCTCCACGATCTCCCTCTGGAGGTCCTTTGAGGCCACAATCAGGACCTGGATAGCCTGCATCAGGCTGGTGCAGGAACCAAGGATCCTGTTAAAAAGAGGAAAACCAACAATGACAAAAATGTCAGAGACACAGAGACCAGGAGGCGCTCCTCTTCCTTCCGCCTAAGCCACGGCAGACGTGGAGGGGGAAGAGAAGCAGGGAAGGCCTGGGGATCGCCGCTAACTCCACGGAGGCTGGTGACCCAGCAGACCTGGCTGTGGACCTTCGCTCCTGGGGTCCGTCTGCCCCAGACTGCAGCAGCAGCCCAAGTCCACTCCAGATCCCCAGCACTGGGAGGATGGGTCCTGCTCACCTGGGCACCACCGCGAGGCTCAGACTGACCTTTCATTCACCTCCAACTTCACTCCTGTGTCCCCTGCTCGAGATTTGCTGAGCATTTCCTGTTAAAGAGAAGCCTGGTTTCTAGATGGGCCATCTCAATCTGAGTACCAAGAAGCCACCGACGCCCTTCCACACTGGGCCCAACATGCGGTGGTAGCTGAGAATCCTGGGTCTAGATGTCCCCAGGTGTCCTTGCAGGGTTTGGGCAACGTGTCCAGCCCTCTCGTCTGCTGGGGGTCGGGGTGGGAGCGCAGATGCAGAGCACTCTGGGATCAGCAAGACCCTGACTTTCGGGCACCCAGGCTGATGTGCACAGAACTGGCTACTGCCCCAGGTCCTGGAGGCAGGTGCTGCCACCGGGGCAGGTGGCTTGGGTCTCCCATCAAAGGGGCAATATGTGACCTGTGCAATGGTGCCCACTCAGCTTGTTGTGAGAGGCCCGATACCTTAAGGGCTGCAATTCAACGTCCCTGGGGTGGTATTCTTATCACTATCATCCTGCAGCAAGGGGGCCGAGTCTGGGCTGGGTGACTTTGGCTCACAAGTCATGCAGCCTAATAAGCAGCAGCCTAGCACTTGAGCCCTGGATGTTCTGACACCAAAGCACCTGACCCTTGAGGAATCTGCTCACCTTCCTTAAGTGACGACCTCTCGCTTCCTGCCCCGCACAGATGCAGTGAGTTTGGGTTTTGGTTTCTTTTATACGGGCCTTTGTAGCCTTCGTGAATGACCAAGACACGTCTAAGGGGCAAGTTGCCCAGAAGCAGCTGCAAAGGTGTTGTTTAGAAGATCCTGCAGGCACCTCCTACCTCTATCCGGGCCGTGGCAGCTTCAATGGCGGCCGAAGTGGCAGCCATCTCCTTATCCACCAGGTCCCCCAGCTCCTCCTGTTTGATATCCAGGCCCCTGGGCAGCAGCTCCTGTGAATGGCATCACAGTGAATGACAATTCGACCTCTGCTCTGTAGACCTTCTGAGACAGCAAGGGTAGGAGGACCCACCATCTAGCACTTTCGACAAGCCATGGAGAGGTCTGCCATGGGCTCCATCTGGAACCTCATGCTCCATCCCTCTTCTCCCCTCACTCATGAATCCCTCCTTGTGGGAAGCCCCAAGCTCACGCAGCGGCAGCCGCTCAGCTCTAAGCTCATAGTGCACACTAGCAACTGTATCTGCAGCATGGAGTGTTTTTACATAGGCGTCTTCCAGCGAGCCCGCCCCTTGCTTGACTCTGCTTCCATAGCCACCGACGGAGGTAGTTCCCCCTCCTGCTGCACTTGGGAGCCCAGGTTCAGACCCGGGAAACGTCGGACCACAGTTACGCTAAGAGAGGGCAGCGCAGGGGTTTGAACTTGTTTCTGACCGCTGCAAAGCCCATGACTTTTTAGAACATTGTGTGTGACACAGACTACAGTATAAAATGTTTAAAGAATGGACTCTTAAACACTATGCCATGTACATATCTACGGAAACATTTGGTATTCCATTAATCAGTACAATTTTTTTATGATTTTACGTATTAGTTAATAAATACGCTTCTTAAAGAAAGAATAAGGACTCATGTGACCCACCACCCAATTTAAGGACTTAAGAAGTGCATTACCTTTGAAATCTTCATATGCTGCCTGGGTTCTATCTTCTCCATTCCTCCCTACCCTTTACTCCAAGATCAATAGAGTTCAGGAGGGTGATGGTCTTATCTTTTGTTGTTGTTGTATTAGGGCTTGAACCCAGGGGTGCTTTATCCAGTCCTTATTTTTTATTTTGAGACAGGGTTTTGCTAAGTTGCTGAGGCTGGCCTTGAACTTGCAGTCCTCCTGCCTCAGCCTCCCAAGTAGCTGGGATTATGGGCCTATGTCATCATGCCCAGTTATGATTTAATTCATGTAAGGTCTATAACTAACAATATATTATTTAGGGAGGAAGATGAGGACACGGCCTATTATTTTTTCTATTATTTTCCTCTAGAAAGCTGATCAGACATTCTATTCTCTCCCTCTTAATTATTACATTCCAATTCATAAAACCACTGCCACACTGAAATTCCTTTGCTTCTGTCATCCAGTTCACTAATCCTCTCTTCAGTTTTGTTTAATCAACTGCTGAAATTGGATACTAAGTTATCACTTGCAATAATTATATTTGTAATTTCTACAGGTTCTATGGTTCTTTTCCAAATATTCCTTATTACTTTTAAAAATATCTCATTCCTCTGTCATGTTTACTACCTTTTTTAAAAGCTCTTTAAATGTGTCAAACATATTTACTGTGAACTTACATTCCTTGGAAATCTGTGAACCTCCTTTGAGGTCTAAATTCAAAGAATATTCCTCGAGAGGCAGCTAGAATCTTATGCCAGGTACCTGGGCCTTTTACAAACTGACAACTTTAATTTTCTGTTTAGGATTTTCCAGACCACATAGGTAGTATGAAGACTGGACCTTGTATTCATAGTTTAGGGCTAAAATTTCTCTAGGGACCCGTTTTCTTCTTCCAGAACCAAGGAAGAGATAAGTCTCTTCCACAGGGTGGGTTCGCCGACTTGCTTTTTGAAGTAAGGTACATTAATTCGTGCTTAGAGGATTCCCTTACTGTTCAAGGTACCTTCTCTGGGAGGCAGAATTCCATCTCAATCTTTTATCCTCCTTAGTTCTAGGTTTTTGTTTCTTATTCTCCTGCATATGTGGGGTTCATCCAAGCCCTGGGTCATCAGAGATGGGTAAAATCTGCAGGACAAATGCCGACTCCAGCAATCTTTGGTTTCCAATCCTTGGAATTTCCTTGGCTTTTAGCCAATTGGTCACTCAATTAAAAAAAAAAACAAAACAAAACCCTCCTCCCCTTTTTTGAAGTTTTATCCAGCACTTTCCATGTGCTGGGAAAGATTCTCTGAATACTCTGTCAGTCTATTGCCAGAAAGGAAGAAAGCCTGTGACCTTTCTATGGCATTTAGCTTTGCTTCCATTAATTTAATCTCATCTCCTCATGGGGTCCTCCATATCTACTCAGGCCTCAGTTTACCCGGTTGGGCAACATACTGAGGAGGACGTTCTGTCTCCAGCAGACTGTGCCAATGCTGTCTATGCCACCCCTTCCCACCGTTTAATGACACTGAAATCAAATGATGATAATGCTGAAGCAGCAGGATGATCGCACCGTCCTGGGGGAAAGAAGCTAGCAGGTCCCCACCACGCGCAGCCCAGGGCTCTCCGTCCTACGCCCACTTGTCTCAGCGTGTACCTTCCCTGTCACATCTGTCATCTGTTCTGCTCTCTCCACAGGACACCCCTAGGCCGTGACCACCTGCCAGATATGCTGAGGCTGGGAAAGGACAGGAGAAGGGCATGGCCTCTACCTCTGAGGACGCACCTGGAGTGCATCAGAAAAGCAAGCAGCTGCATGGTAGGGCTGTAGGCCAGGGAGCAGGGAAGTGCCCAGCAGGGAGCTGAAGGCCAGAGGTGAAGGCCCTTGTGTGCCAGGCTGCATGCTTTGATTTTTGTTATCCACCAAGAGATATCATCAAAACTGTTTTTGGAAGAGAGCAGAAGAAAGAAGCCAGGAAACTGATCAAACTGGTTTATAAAGTCCCAATGGAGGGCAGTGGGTGTGGTCAGTGGTGGAGTGCTTGCCTAGCATGTGTGAGGCTCTGAGTTCCACCCAGGAACAAAGACAAAAGCCAGGTGTGGTGGCCACACCTGATCCCAGTGACTCAGGAGGCTGAGGCAGGAGGATCACAGGTTCACGGTCCCTTTTTTTTTTTTTTTTTGTGGTGCCGGGAATTGAACCCAGAGCCTTGAGCATGCAAGGCAAGCACCCTACCAACTGAGCCATGTCCCCAGCCCACCAGATCACAGGTTCACAGCCAGCCTCAGCAACTTAGGGAGACCCTGCCTCAAAGAAAAAAAAAAAAAAAAGAGCTGAAGACGTAGCTCAGTGGTAAAGCCCCCCTGGGTTCTACCTCCGGTTACAAAAGCAGAAAAATGAGTCTAAATGAGGAGAACCGAGTCTGGCCCTGACCCGTTCTTTCCCTGAACTTACTGCACATTTTAGGAATTAATTAAATGCTGCCTTACATGTACTCTTAAAATAGATGTCTGTTAGCTCTTACCACACTGTACAGAAACAGATGCTTGTCTTACTTTCCTTTCCCATAGAGTTCCTGTGTTTTTGCCCCTACGTAAGTCCACCTAACCCAGTTCCTGGTACGTGGGACTCAGTCACTCCATCTTTATTGAACGAATAAATATGCTCTTATCTCCATTTTAGGTGTTACCTGCCCAACCAGATAACGGTCCTTAGAGACAGGGAAACTGCTTATCCTTCTGCGATACTGTCTAGCACGGTGACGGTGACAGCGCCTTCTCAGTTAGCAGCCAGTGAGCTCAACAAGGCTGGGAAGTGCTTCAGGAGGTCGGCTTTCCAGCCTTGACTCATAAGTGCAGAAAGAACGGGCTGGGACATCACCTACGAGTGACAACTGCTCTCCACAAGAGCAAGGCTGAAGGTACCTCGCCGATGGCCTTGATCTTGCTGAGGCAGCTCCTCATGGCCGTGCTGTCTGCTTTCCCCAGGGTCTCCTCTTCCTCCAGGGAGGCCAGATAGGTGAGGGCTTCCCTGCCGAACTGCTTACAGGCCTCAGTGAGAGCTGGAGAGGCAAGGGACGATGACGTGTACCAACCCCTGCTGGCCCTCTTCCAGGGGAGGCCCCTGCACCCTGGTACTCACAGTCAGCGGGCTCTGGCGGGGCCCGGAGGCTGGTGGTGCTCCCGTGGGCAAGGGTCTCGCTGGTCAAGTGGGCCAGCAGGGTCACTGAGTGCAGAAGCCCACTGATGTCTGTCGGGGTGAGAAGGAAGGTCCCTCGGGTGGGTCCATGGTGTCCCTTTCAGACCCTCTCCCTCCCTGCTTTCCGAGTCACACACACGCCTAACCTGGGCACCATGTTTGACCACTCTGAACCCAGCCTGGCTGCCACTAGGGACAGATTCCATCCTTTGGCCTGCTTACCTTCTGGGCAGGCTAGATACTGGCTCCGGCTCTTGTCCAGTTGCTCGATGCAGCTGAAAACGGACTTGACCTTGGCAAGAAGGTGATCTACGAGAGGGAAGACAGTGGTCTGAGCGGGCATTCCCATAGCTGCTTTGTCCTGCCTGTGAGTGCCGCTGGACAGCCCAGCCAGCCCTGAGCAGCTGCCCAGGGACGGGAAGGAAGACCGTTGGCTCTGCTGGTTTTGCTGACCTATGTGACCCTCCTACTGTGCTTCAAGAGCTATGCTCTGGACCAGTCTGGTCCCTTAGCCAAGAACCAGGGCACCGCACTGCTGGCCTGGCCTCCGCCACTGCTCTTCATGGTCCATCCTCTGAAACCTGGGCTTTCCTGCGAGGTCTTTCAAGGACCTTGGCGTCTGGCTGCTCTTGAGCCTGACCTTGGCTCTCAGGCTGGTCTGTTTTTCTGCTCTGCACCCCACGGTCATTCCCATGGCTGCGCCTCTGGCCACAGAACTGAGGAGACCACACAGCTCCCATGGGTGATGCTGCCCAGGTGTGGCTCCCGGCCCTGCTCCCCAACCAGGCTGTCTGTGCCTCCTCATCTGCAGGGGGCCACAGGACCCTTGGGGCCGGCGCTGGGCCGGGGCAGAGCTCGGCACTCGGCTGCTGTTTCCATCAGCGCTGGTGTCTCCACCCTGCTTCTCCACGGCTCCAGGCCTCCCTTCTTTCAAGTCCTAGTTCCCATCTCCTCTTTCCATTGCCTGTGGCCAGCATTCCCTCAGTCCGCTCTCCTGGGTCACTGTTCCTGTGCAAGGGGTCCTGCTGGAGGAGCAGGAGCCAGCCTGTGGCACAGTGGCAAGCCAGGGCCTTCTACCCGACGATGGAAGCCAGTGGCCAGCTGCTCCTGCCCTCCTCTGCCTGCGCTTCAGTGGGACCTCCCAAAGCTCTGCCAGCACATCCCTTTGGCCTAAGAGTGAGATCTGTTCATGGCTGCATCATTGTCTGATGAACCTCCTGTGCCTGGGACTCTCCCATCTACTAAGCACCTCCAGGGGAGGTCTCCTGGGGCTTGGTACACTGCTGCAATTGCATGTCCTCGGGACTCAACTCCCTGTGCGGTGGACTCCACTCATTCCTGCCCCCATGCTGGATTTTAATTTTTATTTATCTTTTTGGTAGCAGGGATTGAACCCAGAGGTGCTTAACCACTGAGCCACATCCCCAGCCCTTTTTATATTTTTTTACTTTGAGACAGGATCTTGCTAAGTTGCTGACGCTGGCTTTGAACTTGTGATCCTCCTGCCTCAGCTCCCTGAGCCCCTGGGATTTTAGGTGGGCACTACCGTGTGGCTGGCTGGGGTTTGTATTGCTTCTGCCACTGCATTCTTCATGGCGTCCCCACTACGCACCTAGCCTTGAGGGTAGTGAGCAGCTTTCTCTTCAGAGAGACATGGGGTTGCTGCGACTACTTTTTTGCCTTCGAGCAAAAATAACCCTGAATGCCAGGTGTGGTGGCACACACCGTGGCTCGGGAGGCTGAGGCAGGAGGATCGCGAGTTCAAAGCCAACCTCTGCAACTTAGCGAGGCCCTAAGCAATTCAGTGAGACCGTCTCAAAATAAAATATAAAAAAGGGCTGGGCATGTGGTTCAGTGCCCCTGGGTTCCATCCCTGGAACTCCGCCTGCCCCCCACCCCCCAAAACAACCCTGATGGTTTCAGGGTTCTGCTCACCGAGTGACCCACTGACTGCTGCCCATGCCCTGTGCCCAGAGCTTCTGATTTAACTGACCTGGGTGGGGCCTGGGCATCCCCCAGAGACTGACGTGCGGCTGGGCTGAGAAGCCCTGAGCTAAGTTTCACGCGGGACTCAGTGCCAACAGGTAGCAGCTGCGGGCAGGGCAGGCGTTCGTACCTGCGGCCCCAGCGCAGCTGATGAGAGCGGGCTCCTCCAGCCGGCTCAGGGCCTCCTGGATCACAAGCTCGGCGGCCTTCCTGGACCCCACTAGGAGCATTTTCTGCTGGTCCTTGGCGAGCTGGCTCATAGATTCCTACAAACCGCCCAGGGAAGTGAGAGTCAGCCATGTCCCCCGCTCCCCAGAGCCCAAATAGCATCCACCTGGACTTGGGATTCCTGGCGTCTTAGGTCAGGGTGTCACTAATGGGGTCCAGGCCTGTCAGCTCAACACAGAGAACGCTTGAGCAGTGGCCGCAGGAGGCTGCTGGGGGGTCACGGAGACCCTCTTTCCACTCCCGGGGGAGAAGGCCCCGGCCTTCCCTTCTCGTGTGACAGGGTGCTCTGCGCTTGCTCTCTGGTTGGCACCAGGTGCTGTGCCTACCAACGCCTCAGGACCGTCCCGGCCTCCCCGGACACTTGGAGGCCTGTGGTGTGAGCCTGCAGTTGCTCAGCCCCAGTGGGTGTCCACGACGTGCCTGTGCAGTGGCCAGTTTGAGCTGGGTGCCTTCCAACTGTTCTCGCAGGGTTAATAATTCCTCTTCCCGAAGAGCCGCCGCGCTGGCCAAGCTGCCCCGCTCCTTCTCCAGTTCAGCGATCTGCGTCGTCCATTTTGCTTCTGACTGCAGTGGTGACCGCGGCAAGAGGGAGACATTGGGAGAATGAAACTGTCCCCTCCCCCAGCGCCTAACCCGCCTCCCGGCCCCAAGCCGCAGGAGCGAGGCCTCCATCCCCCGCTCGCTACCCCGAGTTCACGCCCATCACAGCGGTCAGTGTGGCCTTGGGCAGGACGCTGGGGCCCACCTGGGCAGAGGCTTCCAGGCTGCTGTGGAGGAGCTGCAGCTCCCGTCTGCTGGTGGCAAGTTCTTGCCTCAAACTCTCAAGAATTTCCTGCTGCTCTTGAGTCTGAAAGAGAAGCACACAGGAGGACCCTGGGCTGGGTGACCCATGGAAGGAATAAACAAACGAAGGTCCCGAGCCGCCAAGGCCAGATGGCGACTCTACTGTAGGAGGAAAGCGTGCGGGAGGGCTCGGGGGAGGCGGCACTGGAGACAGTACCCCTTCTGGCTTCTGGGGGCATTTTCTAAACGTCACGCTTGCACCTGATAACACCGAGTCCGGTACAACCAGAACTTAGAAACACCTGCTAGACAGCTGGCCGCGGCCTCTCGCCACGGCAACGACCCCTTTCCTGGAATTCTTTTCTAAGGTGTTTTTTAAAGAGTGTGTTGCGCCCTTTAGTAGAAATTCACGTTGACTTTTCAAAAAGTGATCTAAAAAGAAGAGAAGCTCTCCAAAGGCGTCAAATAGCGAGGGCATTGCTTGGTGAAAGTCCTCTAGGTGACGTATCCTGAGTGCGCAGGTTCCTTGAAGCAGCGTCCAGGTTTGCCCACCTGACCTCCTACTCTGCTGCCAGGCTTCGGACCTGCCTGTGGATCCCCCGACAATGGTGTTCTCTGACTGTAAGTCTGTAAGTGTGCACCCGTCTCTCGACTCCCCTCCCCAGGACTCTCCCTGGAACACTACTGCTGATAAACCCCACTCGACTTGGGTCCAAGTCCCTTCGTTACTTCCTGTCCCTAAACCACCTGTGTGCTATTGACAGTGACCCTTCAAAGGCCCCCCAGAACGGCCATGGAGCAGCTGACAGAGCTGATCTGTGGCCTGCTCGCGGCCTCCCCTTCCACGGCCCTCCTAGCCACCCCTCCCCGCCAGGCATTTCTCCCTCATGCACCTTCTGCTGGGCCTGGTTGCTCACTCGCTCAATGGAACCTTCTAGCTCCTTTTTCTCTCGTTCCAAATCCACCTGGGCTTGTCTAGCCACAGACACCTGTTTGGTCACCTCTGCATTCTGTAAGGGAAGAACAGTGTCTCGAGCTGCTGTCTCCTGGGCCTACAGGACATCTTCCATCCAGAACCAATGAACCCATTCAGACTGAGTGGCCGGGAACGGACGTGGGAGTCCCTTTCCTGGCCGGAAGGAAGTCAGAATCAAACTGCGACCTTCAGATTCTGCCTCTCAAATGGTTACAAAAGTTAAAAAATGGGCATGCATTTATATATAAAATAAAAAAATTCTATGTGGGGCTGGCAGCCAAGATGGAGCTCAAGGTATGGGAGGCAAGGGGCCTTGAGGGGCTGGGGTTCTGCAGAAGTGGGGGCTCTGGGCCTGGAGGAGCCGGAGACCCAGGTAGCTCTCGCCCTGTGGTGGGGTCTGGGGCCGGGGGTGGCGGAGGCCTACCTTCCGCAGCAGGGCCGCGTGGTTCTGGACCAGCTCGCTGTACTTCTCCTTCAACTTGCTGTACCGCTGCTCATTGGCCTGGGCCTTCCCTGCAGGGTCAAGGGCTGGGCTGAGGCGTCTGCCCTGGCTGGGACCCTCTGCCCTCCTTCCAGCAAGAAGCGGGGGCCCCAGGAAGCCTTTTATTCCAGGAGCACCTGCCTTCCTCTCCCTTAAAAATCCTACTTAGAGCAACTTCTTTGGAAAGACATCTTTAAAAAAAAAAAAAAAAAGGAATCCATGCCTCCTGGGCATTTCATCTGTGGGATTCAATCTCCAGGGTGCCCGGCTTTGGTGCTGACTTTTTGTCTTGGGCCTCTGTCCTGCTTCCCCTCTAGGGAAGTGCCCCCTCCCGGGGCGGGTGCCCCATCGTCATCCTCCGCACTCCCTGACTCTGTGGGCCCAGAGGTGTCTCACGTGGGGCTCTGCCCCTGCTGGATGACCCGCGCTCTGGAGGAGCTGGGACCTGGGCTCCCCACCCGGCCCCCAGGCCCTGCCTGGACGGCCGCTCACTCTCGATCTCGGTCAGGCTCCGCTGGGCCTTCTCCGTGTCTTCTCGCTGCTTCCTGAGCTCATCCAGCTCTGCCCGCAGGAACTCGCAGTCATCAGCTGCCTGCCGCCCCAGGTGCTGCTGCTCGGCCAACTCCGCCTCCAGCTCACTGACGCGACCCTTCAGCTGCAGCATGGCCCGCTGGCTCTGCGGGAGGGGCCCGTGTGAGCCGTCTGGTCACCACGCTGCCACAGGCCGGGAGTGCAGAGCAGAATTTCTAGCTCAGACCAAACCCAGGGGGCCTCCGCATGGCGGGATCCTTGCCCACTGATCCAACCAGCCACAGAGGGAAGAGGTTTTAAAAACCTGGGTCTCAGAGGGCTGGTGGGAGGCTTGGGGCACAGTACAGGCTCAGTGTCTGCACCACACACGAACTGGCTTTGCTCTCTTATCATTGTTCCCTAAACAAGGCAGTCTAACAACCTTTGCAAAGCATGCACGCTGTATCATAAGTGATAAATGATTTAAAGGGCAGGGAGGATGTCTGTGTCCTATGTCAATGCGACACTGCTTTATATGAGGGATTTGAGCATCTACAGCTTTGGTGTCCACAGGGTGTGCTCGTGGGTACAGAGGGAGGACCCCAGATGCCTTGGTTTCCCTTCGAGCCTTCTGGTTGCCATAAACCCAACAGCTAATGGCAGGGGAATCCTAGTAGAGTGGCCGGGGGGCAGCACTGTTCAAGCTGGAAGGAGGAAGGTGCTGGGCCTGTACCGTGCCTCAGGCCTCCCACCAGCCCTGGCTCTGGAGGGCAGGAATGCAAACAGACACCAAGGGTCCCCAACCAAGCTTGTCATGGCCATGTGAGAAGAACTGGTCTTCTTCATCACAGCCTCCTAGCCAGGTGGTGACTGGCTACTGCTTCGTCTCCCAGGGACCCTGGTGCCTGGCTGAACAGCTGTCCTAAGGGCGCGTGCCGTAGAAAGGCATTCTGCTGGACAAGGGGAGGAGCAGGTGCTTTTGGCTTTGGCATTTCCACTGATTAACCTGCCTTGGGATGTGGTCCCACTGGTGTCCATGGGACACACTTTAATATGGAAATGCGTTGCCCGATCAGACCCCAGTTCCTACCTCCAGCTTTATGCTCTCTAGCTGTGCCTTCAGCCCGCTGATCTCCCTGTACAGGGCCTCGATCAGGTGATCCCTGGGGAGAGAAGGAGGCCAGGAGCTTCCACCCCTTTCTTTCCCAAAGGCACCTGGGAGATTGGTGCCGGGGCGGGGGGGGGGGGTGGTTAAAAGTGTGCTAATCTGGGGACAACTCTTCGACACTGTCCCTCCTACAGTTGACCTTCTGCACCTGTGGGTTCGTCCTGTGGATAAAACCAACTGCAGATTGGAAATATTTGAGGAAAAAAGCTGCACCTGTGCTAACAGGTACAGACGTTTCCCCCTCTCATTCTTCCCTAGACGCTACGGTGTAACGATGTCCCAGCATTTATGCTGTATCAGGCATTTTAAGTCACCTACAGAGGATCTGCGCTACCTGGGAGGAAGTGCAGAGGTTCTGTGCAACACTGACCACCAGATCTTTTACCAGGGACTTGTGCATGTGCCGGCCTTGTACCCATGGAGGGTCCTGGAATCACCCTCCCTTGGATACCAAAGGACAGCTGTGCTTGGTTACTGGGCCTCACGTGAAGCCCACAGGTGCACAGTCTTTGATCTCCTAGGCAGGGGGCTGATACTCGGAGGTCAAGCCACTCTTCCTCCAAGAGGCCTCAGGATGAAGAGTCCCTCCTGGCTTAGCAGTGCAGCCACAGCCTGGCTCAACTTAGCCCCCGAGTGATGCGCCGAACGCAGCGTGAACTCACTTCTCATCCTTGTTCATGCCATTCTGGCTGTTGAAATTGAAGGGGTCGCTGCTGAACGAGCTGCCAAAGATGTCATCGAACTTGTTGTCAAATAAATTCTGTGGTGACCAAAAGGGAGGGGAATAGGTCAGAAACTCAGATAATCTGCGTGTGGGTCAAGTGGGTTACGTGTAGGAATGCTCCCTCGCCTGGTGTGGTTCCGACCCTTCTGGGCTCTCCCCAGGAACTACAAAGCAGGCGACACTCCTATTTCTCTTCTGAGAAGGCTGAACAGTCAGGTCCAGCAGCCTCTACCTGTAGTCCCAGCTACTCAGGAGGCCCAGGCAGGAGGATCGCTTGAGCCCAGCCTGGGCATCACAGTGAGACCCCCCCTCTCAAAAATAAGCAGTGTGGCGAGAGCCAGTGCCCTCTCCCACCCCTTCCCTGCACTTGGGGGCAACAGGAAGGGCTAAGCTTCTCTCCCGAGGGTCCTCACCTGCTGGGAGGCATCCATGTCCATGAGGTCATCCTTCTCCAGGACGGGCTCGCTGTCAGGGGACGAGGCCTCTGCGGGGATGACCACCACGGGGCTGATGTGTTCTGACAGGGCCGAGGCTCGCAGGAAGTTGGGCGGGTTCTGAAGAAGGGAGACACGCCTTCGACCTGGGCTCAGCTGACAGGCCCTGCCATCCTCAGGCAGGACCTCGGGACCCCACAGTGCCTGGGGTGTGGACAGGTGTGCTCACTCACCTCTGGCAGCTGGGGGATCTGAATGAGCCGCTTGAAGTACTGGAGGTTGCTGGAGCGGTGGAAGAGATCTTTCAACCTGGAGGCGGAGAAGGGCCTCAGGGGTGCTGGGTGTCCTCGCCAGCCCCCGGGAGGGGACAGGGCAGCACCCCCCAGCTTCCCTACCCCCTTCCCAGCCCAAATGCACAGGCTGTCAAGGAGATGGTCTCTGTGGTGCCAGGAGTCAATTATGATGTTATGAACAGGGGTCATTTGTAGCCGGTCCTCAGTTATCTGGTGGCCAGGAAAGAGTGATTCTTGCTACAAATCCTGTGGAAGAGGAATCGCTCTTCACCCCTAGAATAAATGCTATTGATTTATCTCCCTAGGAAGGTCTGGCTAAGAGTAACACCAAAGAATCTGATTTTCTCAGAGGATAGATCGACCAGCCACTGGAGAAGGGAAAGGAGCTTTGTTACTAAGGCAGATCTCTTTTCAATGACTGCACCCCGTTTTTTTGAGCCAAGTATTGTCTCCCTATTAAGCCAGACATTTTTAGAGGGCAGGGACTGATCCTTACTGAGCTGCACGTACCAAAGTCCCAGGCATGGAGGAAATACTTGTTGAGAAGAATAATCTGTCTACACAGAGTCCTAATCTGGAAGAGTATGAATGTGAAAAAAACAACTCACTATTTTCTGCGGTGCTGGGAGTGTAATGGGCCTTGCACCTGCTAAGCTCTCGCTGACCACTGAGCACAGCCCCGGATGGGAAGCCAACATGTTTTCCTTGTTCTCAAACCTCTCTTCTGAATCTAAACAGTGAAGACTGAGAAACCTGACAACTCAGAGTGCTGTATTCTGAGATGAAAGAGGATCATGGATCCCAGGTCTCCACCTGGCAGCCACACAACATTGACTCTGGCTCAGCCCCATGGACTAAAGCCCTGGGGGTCTCTGGACAGCCTTTCAGACCTTAGGGCTTAGGTTTGTCCCTGTGACGTCGTTGCTGCCTCTGTGTGCGAGGGAAGGTGTGGAGATGTTCTCATAAGCTCAAAGAAAGCGGAAGGAAGTAGGGCCTGCTGGCCACACGTCCCTGCCTTCCTGGGCTGCAGCCAACAGTAACAGCCTCTACTGCTTTTGCAAGCTACCGGAATTTGACATTCCAGGAAATCGGCCCCGGTGCCTGGCCCCCTAGGGTTTCATAAGTCATTTATTACAGAACGTGCACTCAGTGTTCCCTAGTGGAACAGGAGCTGGGAGGTGAGTCCAGCCCTGCACTTGGCCTTTGGTTGCTCCTGGGGAGCTGGCAAGAAAAGCACAGCGTGGGGATGCAGTAGTCATGGTCAAAGACGAAGAGTGGGCGGGAAAACCGAGGCCAGTCCTCCCGCCCTCACCGCGCCCCTTCCCCGCTCCCCTAATTACTGCAGGGTGACCCCACCTCTCACCTAGTCACCAATTTCCACCCCCAAAGGCACCAGGACCACTCACTCCTCAGCCAGACAAGCTCCTTCTCCTCTGCACCAGGATTCTTAGCTGGCAAATTCATTCCAGAATTTTTCTAGCACTATATGCTTGTTATGGTTTAGATGTGAGATGTCTCCGAAGCTCGAGTGCGAGGCAATGCGAGAAGGTTCTGGGTAAGTGACCAGATCCTGAGAGCTGTTGCTTCACCAGTGCGGCTGCCTGATAGGAATGAGCTGGGAGGCTGCAGGCAGGGAGGCTGCGGCTGCAGGCGCTGGGTCGCCGGGTCCTGCCTTTGGGATTTGTGTTTAGTCTGCGGTGCGGGGGGTGCTCTCGTTCTCTCTCTCTCTCTCTCTCTCTCTCTCTCTCTCTCTCTCTTTCTCTCTCTCTACTTCCTGGTGCCACGTCCCCAGCTGCTTTCCTCCACTGCACCCTTCCGCCATGATGGTCTGCCTCACCTCAGGCCCCTCAAATGCAGCTGGCCATCTGGACTGAGACCTCTGAAACTGAGCCTCCAGATAAACTTTCTTTCCTCTACTTGTTCTCCTCAGGTCTGTGGGTTGTAGCAGTGCAAAAGATGACTGAGAAACAGCACTTCTCAGGTGCTGGGGACAGAGTACTGGGTCAGAGGGTTCACTGTCAGGTGCTGGGGACAGAGTACTGGGGTCAGAGGGTCCACAGGAGTAAAGCTACATGGAGAACCCCGTGGGGAACAAACAGGCGAGGAAGAACTTGGGGTGGGGTGTGGCTGGAGGAATGGGATGCAGGGAGGAAACCCTGGCCGACCAAGGGGCCAGGGATGGCCTTTCTGAGGAGGTGGCCAAAACTGACCAGGAGCACTGCAAGGAGAGGAAGCAAGCAAGCATAGAGGCCCTGAGGAGGGAAGGAGATGTGCGTATTACTGGGACCAGGAGACTCGGAGAGGCTAAGCTCCGTGAGCAACAGGGACAAGGTCCAAGAGGGTCACGCGCGGCCTTGTGGCCCCCAGAGAAGGGCTCGGCTGTACTCTAGCGTAAGCAGACCCACTAAGAGCTCTTGAGCGAGAGATCTCGGTTTGACATGCTGAGTGAGGCCAGGTTACAGAGGGTGGGGGGGCGGAGGTCCAGGGAGTCTGTCAGGCCAGAGGGTCCTGGCAGGAGGCCTGGTGGCTACAGGATGCACTTGTGAACGAAGCAAGAAGTCATCTGCAGGGCGCTGACTGAGCCTGATGGGGGCTGGACGTGGGGCAATGTGAGGATGCGAGCTCCAGATCTCGGGGCTAAAGGGATGGCAGCAGCCTTTATCAAGACAGAAAAGCCTGGGAAGTTGTTGTTTTCTTTCTTTCTTTTTCTTTTTTTGAGAAAACCTTGTGTTCAGCTTGAGATTCAAATCTGCTGCAGAGATGTCAGATTGAGTGTGAGATCAGAATTTAGATCTAAGATACGTGTATTCAGAAGCTGTCTGCATAAAGGGGTCAGACTGGTGACACAGGGGCAGGACAGAGACGAAGTCCTGGTGTGGAGCAGGCGAACCTCCTTCCAGGGGATTTACTAGGGACCCGGCAGCTTCTCCAGCATCTCATCACCTAAATGCAGGTGGCGTGGCCCCTGGCGTGCTTCCCGGTGCATGTGCTCCAGCCTGGACCGTCCTACGGTGGGTCAGGGTTTTCCTGCCCTCCTGCCCCGGAGCCACTTACTTTGTGAACTGCTCCATGAAGCGGTCTCGGTGGCCCTGCAGGGTGTCAGCTGGGAGACCTGGAAGAAAGCGGAAGGAGCGTGAGGGGGCAGCAGGCCACAGCGGGCTCTAGGGGGAGGACTGGCCATCTGGGGTCTGGGCCACTTCTGGCCTGTGACCAGGGGAGCCCTGAGGAGCGTGGGGACACTCTTGCCACTCCAGTTCGTTCCTGAAGGATGAACCATTCTGCCCAGTGTGTGGAGGCAAATCCCTGACCACAGCCGCGGCGCTGCCTGAGGAGCCGGATGGCCCGGGCAGAACCTGGGGATGGGCTTTCCCCTCCCTGGCGTGGCGCACGCTTCAGGCTTCAGGGCTTGGTCACCGGTTGAACTCTGTGACCTGTCACCTCTTGGGGACACTCCCCGCCACGGAGCTGATTCTCTGAGGGCCCCTTCACCTTCAAGACTGTGGGAGTCTGTGTAAGGGTTACAGATCGCAACTCAGTTTTCATTTTATTTTTAAAAATCTAAATTTCAGTCATTTTTGAATGGGTGGGACACTCACTGGGTATGAACACGAATCAGGCATGATCACTCGAGGGGACCAAAGTGAGTGTGCACGGAAATGGAACGCGGTCTCTGTGAGCTTTCTCCCGAGAACACTTGATCCCAGTACCCCAGTCACATCATGATAAAAGTGAAAAAAATAAATAAAAAGGAATTGAGGGGCACTCTCCAAGAAACCTCACCAGTACTCAACACTGTCAAGGTCCTCAAAGACAAAGAGGGGCTGAGAAATTCTCTCAGCTGAGACAAGGACACGAAGGACACATGACTCGGTGTTATGCGGTATCCTGGACAGGTGTCTGGGACAGAAGAAGGACCCTGTACGAACTGGAAATCTGAGTATGGACTTCAGTCAGCAAGGAATGCATAGCGGTTCACCGGTTGTGACGGGTGCATGCCGTAACATGGGGACAGCAGCGGGAGCTGCCTGCGAGGTAAAGGGGAATCCTCTGTGCTGTCTTGGTGACTTTTCTATAGATCTAAGATAAAGATAAATGTTTATGAGAAAAAGCATAAGAAGTCGAGCGTCTGCAGGCTGAACATCAAGAGAGCAAAACGCTTCCACATGAAATGCTCTGAGACCCAAGGCCCTCGGAGCACCACTGGACCTTGAGACCAAGGGTGATGGCAGTCTGCGCCAGTGTTCCAAAATCTGAGAAATTCTGAAGCCGGAAACACTCTGGACCCGGCACTGTGGATGAGGCATGCGCAGCCTGTGCCCACCTAAAGCCCCTGCGACTCTCTCCGCCACACAGTTCCCCTGCCATCACGGGCGTCTCACACCTCGCTCTGCCTTTAGAGAGACCTGCGGGCCCAAGTAACTGCCCGCCTCTCCTCCTGCCTCCCATGGCACGGGAACCCAGGGAGATTCTGCTGCACCTTAGAAACGAGGAAGAGCTCATCGGTGTCAGCTTCTGAGCACCTCTCCCTTCTTCTCTTGGGGTCTGATCCACCGGGGCTCCCTGCAAGGCTGCCCTTCCACCCAAAGCCTTTCTAATTCCAGAACTGCAAATTCCCATCTCCCTCCCACGAAGCCACCGAGTTCATCGGAGTGGCGCTGCTTCTCTGACCCTGTCCAAACAGCCAGATTCCGCACTTGTCAGTGACCGCCGTTAGGGAGTGTCCCTCATCCCACGTTTCTAAAATGTGGCCTTCTGTGCCGTAAAACCTTGCTGGTGTCCACGCACATGGAGATTTTTCTTGGTTTTCCTCATGCAGACTGTTCCTATACATCCTCCATGGTGGCCACCCTGCAGTGTGGCCACAGGAGGACACAGGGATCTGCATGGAACGGTGAGATCTGAACCCCCTAAAGCAGACCCTGAGCCTGGTACAGACACACAGTTTAAAAGAAGCAGCACACAGGGCAGGGGAGCAGCTCGGGGGCCAGCAGGCGCTTTGTCCACCTGAGGACCCGGGTTCCAGCCCCATCACCACAAAACAAACAATCTGGCACACAAAAATGTGAACTTCAACAGGAACGGTAGTTTCCAAAATACGCTCTGCTGGGACCAGCAGCCAGGCAAGGGACAGCCCCACTCACAGAGGCAGCTCTGTTTCACGTATCTCTCCAGAAAATTCCATCTGTACGAAGGGATGGTATCATAAGTGGTTTGGAAATCACTGCCTTAGCTCACAGGGGCTGAGGCCAGGGTGCTCTCCTTTGGGTGGGTCCTAGAATACACGATGTCCTTGAGGAGCAGAGATGCAGCAGAGCTGGAGATGGACTACAGGACCATCCTGGGACATGGCAATGACTTGCCAGGAGCTGAGTTTGCCCACCAAAATTTAGATCCCTGCTTTTCCATTTTCATTCTCTTTGTTTTTTTGGTGGAACTGAGGATGGAACCCGGGCACTCACCCACGCTGGGCAAGTGCTCTACTGCTGAGCTAGAGCACAGCCCCTTCCATTCTCGATGGCCAGGAGCTCCAGGGACTTTTGAAACAAGCAGAAGCCAAGGGCATGTGGCTGGGCTGCACTTCTCCAGGGACATCCTTAGGCTGGGCTCCATCTCCCAGCCCGAGGCTCACGGATAAAGATCCAGCCGGTGTACTCACAGGAGTGGAGTTTGAAGAGAAGCTTGACAGTGTAGTCATAGAGGTGGCTGCAGTCCAGGATGACCTGGATCAGCGGTGCGAGGCGGCACTGGCCGGCAGTCGTCACTGACACGGAGCGGGACATGTCCAGGGAGTTGAACACTGGAAATCAAAGGGGTGAAAGCAACAGAGTGAGGCAAGGACAGGTGGCCTCTGCAGAGGCACACAGGAGGGCCCAGCGTGCAGCCAGGGCCACTTCTGTGTGTGTTACTCCAGCTAATTCACTTAGCCCTCGCAGCACTCCTAGTGAAGGGGGTCTCCCTGTCATTCAGGTGAAGAACCAGATCCTATGTCACTGGAAAGTGGTCACAAAGCCAAGAAGTATCGTGCTGAGAGTTAAAGATTCACCAGCGAGTCAATGTGGTCACCCATGGCTGACGGCCAAGATGTTTGGTGTGCAATCAACAGGTGGCCGAGGCTCCTCTGTGTGCACAGCCCTGTCACAGCCTGGGCAAGAAGAGATCTGCTCGTGCCCTGGGACAGTTTCTGGAACGCAGAAGAATCCCTTTCTTCCTGACCCTTCCCCAAGTCTGATCAGAAAGGCCTGACACGTTCCGGAGCTTCTGACCTGATGGGAGGTGGGCTACTGACCCAGGGCAGCCCCTCCTGCTCACACACGGACCTGGCCTGATGGCCTGGCTTTGGAAGCACCACACCTGGTTGCTGGTAGCAGCCAGCAAGCAGATCCAGAGGTGAAGAAGAGGATCTTTGGCTGTGGCTTCCCAGTGGCTCCCCGCAGGGGTTCTTGGAACCTTTCAAAGGCAGATGTGCCGGAGCCCTGAGGCCATGGGAGGGTGCAGGAGCACCAACCAAGGACCTGGGTCCACGGGGGCCAAAGGCGCATCCAGGTCTGTGGGCAAGGGCTGGAGAGGAAGTGGGAAGTGGCTCCATCAGCTCCTTTTTTTTTTTTTTTTTCCCCCTTTTTTCTGCAGCACTGGGGATCGAACCCAGGGCCTTGTGCTTGCAAGGCAAGCACTCTACCAACTGAGCTATCTCCCCAGCCCTCCGCCAGCTCCTTATTCCAGGGATTCCCTCCACACTTATCCCCTGCCCAATTTCCTGACCCAGGAACTGGATACCTGGCTGCAGACCCTCATCTCCGCCCCCAGCCAGATGGGTCCCCCTTCCTGCCCAGGCTGCCCATGTCCCTGGAGACACTGCCCGTGGCAGAACAGGACACAGCTCCCTGTGGCTCCAGTGCATGGAATGGCCGGAGCTGTGCGTGCTCTTCCTCCTCTGGCTGCATGGCTCCCAGGTAACTGGGTTAGTTTGGCAGCTGAAAAAAAAAGCCCCAAACTGCTCTGATTGAAAGGCGGCTTTTCTTCTTGACACAAATTAAAAGCAGCTGTCGCCGCAAGGTGTCCATCCTCAGGTGCCACTCTGGTCCCTCTCCAGGGCTGCGTGCGGCCTTCTTGACGCCGTCCGGACACGGCCCTGTAGCCCGCACCATCTACGGCAGTGCGAGTGTGGCCAAGGCACTTGCCTCTGCGCCTCCAGGTGCTTCTGTGAGGCTCACGCCTCACAAGGGGCTCGTGAACCCTTGAGAGTCTCCTGCAAAGTGCGCGGCGGCTCTTGGCTCTGACGTTGAAAAACTCCTAATGTCTGGCTCAAGTCCCCATGTCCCCGTTCTGTGTCCATTGGTCTGGGGTAGGGTTGGGGTCATGGTGGTTTTCAAAAGCCCCCTGGGTGACTTTAACACGCGACCAGGGTGGAAACAATCTGCTAGCCTGGTGGCTGTCGGACGTTTGTGTGCGTCAGAGTGCCCCGGGGCAGCGCCACCCGACAGACTTCCCTGATGATTGAAATGCTCTGGACGTGACGTCCAACATGTCAGTCACACGTGGCTACTTGAAACGTGCCCGAAATATGGCTTGTGCAACGGAGGGGTGGACTCTGAAGTGTTATTTAATTGCAACCAATTTAAATACAGACGCTCCTCAGTCGGGGTTGGGGTAACGTCCTGCTAAGCTGAGAACATACTGAGCTGGGAATGGGCTTGCTGCAGCTGACCTAGTCAACGTTCGGCTCAGCCCAGCCCCTTAGTGCTCAGGACACCACGTCAACCCTCAGCTGGGCAAAATCACCCAACAGAGCCTGTTGGATGTGGAACTGCTGGACATCTCATGTCATTTATTGAATGCTATGTTGAACGTGCAGGATGGAAAGGTTCTAGGATTGCTTTCACACCACTGTGAAGTGAACAATCCCCAGTCTCACCATGGAAACTTGGGGACCGTCTCTGCTCGTGTGTGGCTCCCCTTTTGGATTGTGCAGGCCTGGGTGGGAGGGAGACCTGTTAAAACACAGGCTCCGGGCTCCACCTGCATAGACGCTGGCCAAGCAGGTCTGTGGCAGGGCCTGGGAATCTCATTTTGACACATTCTCAGGTGATGCTGATGCTGCTGGTCTGGGGACCACACTTTGAAATGACAAGTCTCAAAATAAATGTTAACTGCAACTTGCCCCTACTTCCCACAGCGTGGAAAGCTAGTGGCTCCCTCCTGTGGTACCAGTCAGGACACGCCAGGGTCACAGACTGGGACTCAGACACTTAGAGGCTCATCCTGACACCTTCTCCTGATTTCTGCAGCACTCAGGTGTAGGCACCTGGGTTGGGGTGGAGTGGGGGCATAAGCAACAGAGGGATCTCGATTCCAAACCAATGCTCTCTCAAGGACACAAAAGCACAGGACATCTGAACATGAGAGGTTCGGGAAAGACGTGGGGCTAAGATGTGGGAGGCATGACCCTAAGACTTCGTTTAACACATTTACCCCAAAGTCCCCACAGTCTTGAGCTGGAAGTTGACGTCACACAAAATCTGTTCTGTGACTTCTTCACTGCTGCTTATTCTTTTTCTGTTGAGTGCTTGCTGTATACCAGGCCGAGAGGAATTCCAAGATGAGTCGGACGCCATTCCAGGTTTTGAGGAGCAGCTCAGCATCTTGAAGGAACAGTGAAGGTCGCGAGTAATGGTGGAAACTGGGGCTCGTGAGGTGGGGCACCCCACTCACTCTCCCAGACCACTCGACTCTTCTAGACACGATCTCCTCCTCTGCTTACTCCGAGCGCACGTGTCTATCAGGAAGTGCCAAGACTGAACCACATGACCTGCTTTCCCCTGACCACCGCAGCAGTGGCAGGCAGCCAGACTGCTGGGACAGGGTTTGCATCCGCCAAGCAGCCTCTACGCTGGAGATGTCAATTCCTGAGGGTGTCCATTCCTAGAACATAACCCATACCTGCTGCTGAGGTTTGGTTTAGTGCCCCACAAAGGCCCACGTGTGAAAGGCGTGGTCTCCAGCCTCTGGTGCTGTGGAGAGGGGTAGAACCTTTAAGGGGTGTAGCCTACGGGGAGGAAGTCAGGTCATCGGAGGCATGCCCTTGAGGGGAATATTGAGACCCCAGACTCTTCCTCTTCTGCTTCCTGGCCACCATGAGGCGAATGGGCCACCTCTGACATATGATGGATTCCTCCTCTTCTCCCACCACGATGTACTGTGTTGCCACAGGCCCAAACCATAGGGCCTAGTGACCATGGTCTGAAATAGTAAGCCAAATATAGTTTTCCTCCTTATAAGTTGTTAATTTCAGGTATTTTGTGACAGTGGAGAAAAGCTGACTAACAAACCTACACTCAAATCTTGCATGTTCTAAGCCCAGGGCAGTGGCCTGTAATCCCAGTGACTTGGGAGGCTGAGGCAGGAGGATTGCAAGTTCAAGGCCAGCCTCCAAAGCAACTTAGTGCGACCCTGTCACAAAATATAAAGAGGACTGGGGATGTGGCTCACTGGTTAAACACCTCTGGGTTTAATCCCTAGTACCAATAAATAAATACATACATACATACATACATACATACATATATACATAAAAGAAATAAATCTTGCACATTCTAGAGCCAAACATAAATGAGTTCTGAATTGCCTGTCTGGGCTCTTCCCTCCTATGCTAAATAATTAAGTCAGCCACAGAAATTAATACTTACACATGGACTGTCACACAAACAATGAGGGAGATTAAGGAGTATATAAAAAATACTCCTAGGGCTGGGTTGTGGCTCAGTGGCTCGCCTAGTACACGGGAAGAACTGGGTTCGATCCTCAGCACCACATTTAAAATATAAATAAATAAAATAAAATAAAGCTTAAAAAAACACTACTGGGCCCCCCTACACCACTCCCCTCACTGACTGGAAACGGCTCAGGCAGGGATCTACTCCACAGATTTTTGTTTCCGGGCCTCTGCCCACTTCATGGAAGGCCCTGCTGCTGCGGGTCTCTGGTTCCTTCGTCTCCCTGCAAACCGGTTCCCGGGGTCCTAGGGCTGCTCTGACCACATCCTGGCTGGGCCGACTGGTCAAAGCATGACCCGTGCCCTGCCCTGTCGCAGGCTTAGACCGGCGCTGAGTCAGAACAGGACACTAGGAGGCATGTGTTGCACAGGTCAACTCGCTGAAGGGAGTTGGAATCCAGGCGAGCCGCCCTGCGTGTCCCTTCGCTGAGAAGGCCAAGCCTGAGTGAGAACACCCGTCCTCTTTCCATCAGCACTTGTGAGAAACACCTCGAATCTCACACCTCGTCCTTCCATCGCTCAGGGAAGGAGCCCAGCTGGGAGGGGAGGGGAAGAGAGACCCCGGAGGAGGGAGGTGCCAGCCGCTGAGGGTCTGGAGGCCCCAGAGCGCTTGGCAGGGTGGCCAGCTGCGCCTGGTAGCACAGTAGGACGTCGTGAGCTGCCTCCGTGGACTTGGGTGACAACCCAGCTTGACCAGCTTTACCCCATGGCTGCAGTTAAACAGCAGACACGAGGCCTTCCTCCTGGAAGAAATCAGACTTGAGTGAAGGCCCAGCCCTGATGCAGACGGGGCCAAAGGACTGGCTGGGGCTGTGGCCACAGCCCACTGGCTGTCAGAGAGGTAAGACTTGTCCTGGTGGCCTGGACTTAGGAGGGAGGCCAGCGTACGAGTTTTCTGCTCTGATGTGAATTCGCTGGCTTCAGGACAGGTGCTTCGGCCCCTCCCTGAATCGAGAGCGCAGAGACAGGTGTGAGCAGCTGCACCCTCCTGCCCGGCGTGCTGCGCAGCAGAAGGGAGACAGCTGGCACGGGCCGAGGGGGGAACCAGGCGGGGGACACGGTAACTCTGGGGGCCCAGGTGAGGCGGAAGGGAAGAGACTCACCGGTTTGGAAGAGGTTCAGTTCACACTCCAGGTAGTCAAACATCTCCACTGTTAGCTGGAAACTGACCCAACAAGAGAGGAACTCGGAGTCCCAGGCGTGGTGTGTGTGGCTCGAGCCCGGGCCTCTCACAGGCTGGGCCCCGGCTTACCCGCTGGGCTCCACCCGACCCCAGGCCAGTCTCTGACCTGCCCACCCCCCCACACCCCTGCTCCAAGCCCGGACACACATGTGAGCACTAACGCACACGCACACACCCGGCTGCCATCTCGGCTCTCACCAGAGTGGGCATTCAGGCCATCTGAAGACCAGGAAGGACAAAGAGCCCCCAGTGTCGCGGGGAAGGGGAAGGGCAGGTGCCAGGGTCGGGCGGGAGCCGAGGGTGAGGCAGAGGGAAGCCGGGGAGTGGGTGCCAGGCAGTGGCTCTGGATGGCACAGTGGGAGGAAGTGGTTGTCAGGCTGTCACCCAGGGGCGTCAGTCCCCACCCCAGCCTCTGCCCCTAGCATCAGGCCCTCTGTGACACTAACGGGAAGTGACAAATGACAATCGCTGTTGTTCCCCTGGGCCCAGGGCATGAGGACTGCTTCTTACAAGTTGTTGACGTCACTTTCTCCAGCCTCATCCAGCTGTCGGTCGCTCATCTGAAGGTTGCATGGGAACCTGGGATTCTGGAAGGGAGGAAGAGGACGGAGGTCAGAAGGCCACCGAGCCAACAAGCCATCCGTGTCCAGCGGAACACAGCATGCCCACAGGTGCCTGGGCTCCTGGGACGCACATGGACGCCTCAATGGACTCAGCAAACACCCAGCATCCATGCCAGAGAGGACGGCTCCACTCCACCCTCTGAGTGAGGAGAGGGCTCCCCTTGCACTCTGAGTTCTGGAACATTCTACACACGCTCTCCTGTGAAACCCTGCGTGTGACAGCGCTTGCCTGTCAATCATCCACCAGTCGTTGGGCAGGCTATTAATTCATCCCTGTCCATTCTGACTCCGATCCAGCCTTCCTGCTGTCCTTCGCATGGAGTTGCTGCTCTAAGCTCAGGCACGGTAAAGTCATCCTCTCCTTAGCTTTTGAAAAACATCATTAGAAAAATAAACTCCATGGCAGGAAAATATTATGTAATGCAGCCCAAAGCTGAGAGAAATCTTTCGCGAGCTACGTCATTCTCTTCATCCATGGGGTCTGTCCAGAGTGGATGGACCTGGAGAGCCAGGAGAGCCACAGAGAGATGGGGCCACTCCACCAGGGGCTTCCAAATTCCAGAGCGAAGACCCCAGGCTGAGAAGATGGGACCCCAGAGCTAAAGGAGGTGGGGTGGGGAGCCTGTCCTTCTGCTTCATCTCACCCCAGAGTCTTCAGCAACGGTGCAGATCATGTGGTCCAGCACCATCTAGAACTTGCTAGAAATGCCCACCCAGGCCCCCCCGGCTCTACTAAATCTGAGTCTGAGGAGAGGTCCAGCGCGGTGTTTCCTTAGCCTCAGGTGACTGGCCAAGCAGGAGCAAAGCCTGCACGTGACAGAGGCGGGGAGCCTCTGCATGGCAGCATGGTGGGGACAGCCTGGGCAGAGGGGCAAGGGCCTATGCCCCCTGCCACACCCTGCAAGGCCTTGATGGACCTTCCTTCATCTTTCCAACAGCCTGAGGGGCAGAAATAGTGACTTCCGTTTTAGGACCGAGGAAACCAGGATTGGCTGTGAGTCACGTGGGCCGGAGCAGAAGCCCAGACGTGGCACACTCCAGGTCAGCCCTGGGTGCAGAGGGACACTGGGCAGGGGCTGGAGGTGCAGGCCGGGAGTGGGAGTCAGAGTGGTGCAAGGTCTTGTCTTGGAGGGGCTGAACCGACCCCAGACTCGCTGCCCTGGGGGAGCTCGGCATTGGCATTCCCGTAGGTACGGGTGCTCGCAGGCAGGGGGACTTCTTCACAACTGACCTGGCCTGTTCCAGCCACGAGATACCTGTCTGTGCCTGCTGCAGCTCATCACTGGTTCCTGCCACCTCCTGGTCACTACCCAGGACTCACCCTTTTCCCTGGCATCCAGGCCAGAGCCTTCCTGTGTGCTAAGACCCACACGCTGCCATATAACCCCAGGCCACCTCAATTCCGGTACTTGTGCCTCTGCCCACCTGCTCAGGACCTGCCATCGCCTAGAGCTGCCTCTCTACCGACTCCGCCATCGCAGACCCTCACCCTGGCTCTATATCCGGGTCCTGGCCCTGCTGTCCTCTCCTGCCCTCGCATCCACCTGCTCCTCCTGCTCTGTCTCAGGGACGCCCCACGCCTACATGCTTGCTCTCCTCCTAGCCTCTCTGGCCCCCTGGACACCAGACTGGAGCCCTGGTCCCTCCTCCCGTGCTCTTGTTGTCCAGCTGCTGTCTTCCACCACATTGCTACTGAATCTGCTGGGCTTAGACCCTTGTCACGTGCTGTATACTAGGACCAGCTGAAGCAAACGTGCCTGGACATCTGGAGTCACTGTGCATTCACGCTCTGGGTCCTTAGCACCCATCTGAGTCAGCTCGAGCTGCAGACAGGACAGCTGAGGAAACAGACACTGAGTCCTCACAGTGCTGGACGCCGGGAAGCCCAAGAGCAAGGCGCAGACAGGTCTGGCTCCTGGTGAGGGCCCTCCTGGTTCTGTCCCCACGTGGCAGGGAGAAGTAAGCTCGCTCCTCTCTCACCCCAACGTGAGGGCTCCGCCCCCATGAACCGTCACTTCCAAAGGCCCCTAATGCCACCTTCCTGGGGCCTGGGGCTTCCAGGTGTCCATCTGGGGGCCACGAACGTTCAGTCCATAACCGCCCCTTCGTGGTCCTTGCTTTTGCCCTACCTGTTCACCTTCCGTCAACAGCTGTTCCCCTCTCAGACCTGGAATTCCGCCCATGCGGCCCTCAGAGGTGACCTTCCTTCTCAGACTGCTCGGCAATGCCTCAGGTCCTGCTGCCCACTCTCCTCCCAGTTTCGGATGTCCCTGTGGCCCTTCCTTTCCTCTGGCCTCAGAGGAGGAAGAAGAGTCCCTCCTTACTCAGGCCCGCCCCTCCTGGGGGGTCAGACCCCACCTAGGCTCTGCTTCATTCTGTCTCATTCAGCAAAGTCGACTGAGGACCATTCTGGGATAGAAGCTCAGCAGAATCCAGGAGGCAGACACCTGTCCTCTGTGCTTCAAGAGCCCCAGTCCAGAGCCCCCAGTTCTGCTCCTCTTCTTCCTCTTCCTCTTCCTCCTCCTTCTCTTCTTCTTTCCTTTTTGCACCAGGGATTGAACCCAGAGGAACTTAACCAAGGAGCCACACCCCCAGTCCTTTTCTGTATTTTATTTAGAGACAGGGTCTCACTGAGTTGCTTAGGGCCTCACTAAGTTGCTGAGGCTGGTTTTGAACTCCCGATACTCCTGCCTCAGCCTCCTCACCACCACGCCCGGCCCAGTTCTGCTCTTCCTGAATTGGAATCCCTGCCCTCCTGTACCCTTGCCTCTCTTCCTGTGACCTGGCTCCTTCGCACGGCCCCCACCTCCTGCTGATCTTCAGGCAGTCTCCCCCGCTCTGTCAGTTCCAGGGGCCACCACCCTAATTCTGGCCCTCATCGTCAGTCACACGGACAGCTAGGTCTTTCAAGTCCACCTTGCACAACGTCCCAGGAAGGACACCCTAAAGTGTGGACCTCGCTCTTTACACCCGGGTCTCCCCTGGATGCAGAGCAGTACAAGGGGTGCCCAGGTGGGTGCCGAGGCCTCAGGGACTGGCGTGGTTTCCTGCAGCTGCTTGGTCCCTAGTCCTCTGCTGCCTTGCCCACATTCCATCCTAATGCAGCTTCACAGGAACGCCAAGTTGTTCCAAGCCTGGTGTCCCTGGGTCTCCACGGCTCCCTCTGCCTGGAGTACTCAGTGGCTCTCCTACCACAGTCACCTCCTCTCTAGCCAGCCTGTGGCAGAATGGGGTCTCGGGAGGCGTTACATTGCAGGAGGGCGGGAAGCAGGCCAGTCCCGGCAGCCGGGCTGCAGCCTCACGGTCCCGGCCCTCGCCAGCACTGACTGCTGGGAACACACTGGGGACCTCCGGCCAGAAGTGCCCAG
Source organism: Sciurus vulgaris (assembly GCF_902686455.1). NCBI lineage: Eukaryota > Metazoa > Chordata > Mammalia > Rodentia > Sciuridae > Sciurus > Sciurus vulgaris. The sequence continues at coordinate 34,948,504 of NC_136479.1, read as the reverse complement.
CCAGGTCCTCCCAGGATTCCTGACCAACAGAGAACACGAGAGCCAAGAAGAAGTGGAGTCTGGCCACACCGCCGGAGTGACGTGTGCTGTGGCAGAGAACCAAGCTTCCTGCTCAGCTTACTGTCTGCAGCCACTGTCGCCGTCCCCAGGCTGAGACAGGCACGCCCCCCACGCTCAGGTGCCACCTCCTGCTGCCCTCCACACTAGTCCACTGCTCTCCACCTTCTCCACCCTGGTCGTCTGCCCCAGTGAACTGGGAGACTCGCAGAAGTGGGGACACAGTGTGGCCCTTGTCTCTTCAGACCCGAACTGTTCTGGCCCATGGCAGCCCCTGGGCACTGCGGAGGTGTCTGATGGGCCTGGCTTCGCATTCCCACTCAGAGTCCATCTCCTGGGACGTGGTCACCCCCACTGGCACGCTGCTGTGAGGACTGGATGTCACACATGCACATTTAAGATAATGGCACGGGATACGTGGGTTGAAGCAGCCCTTGGAGTGGTCGAGAAGACAGAGGCGGAGACCCTGAGAGGAGGCCTCCACATCCCCGCTCAGTCCTGAGCTCCAGCTGCTTTCTCTCCCACCTGGCGGCCACTCTGCTCCCACCACCTACGTGCCCCTGACCCTGCCTCCAAGGTCCCTGGGGCTTCCACAGGCTTGGCGAGGCCGGCACCACCTGGCTCTCGTGAGCCGGGAGCCTCCCTGCCGAAGCCTGTGAAGGCCCAAGGGAGGCCGTCTTTACTTCCCCATGTGCCCTCTGGCTCTAGGCAGGCAGATCTGTACACGTGAGAAATGCTTATGACCGAAGTCCAAGCCCGGTTGAAAGAAGGTTCTGCGTGGAAACTTCAGTGGGAAGATGGTGGGGTCTTTTATAATTTTAATGGTACTGGAAATTGAATCCAGGGGTGCTTAACCACTAAGCCACATCCCCAGCCCCTTTTTGTATCTTATTAAGATAGGGGCTCACTGAGTTGCTTAGGGCCTTGCCAAGTTGCTGAGGCTGGCTTTGACCTTGCCATCCTCCTGCCTCAGCCTCTGAGCCACTGGGTTTACAGGTGTGTGCTACTGCACTCGGCTCTTTATTTGTATTGACGGTAAAATCGGTGCCTCTCTAACATCTGAAAAGCAACCAGGTGGATATGCTTCCATTTTTGCAAAACAGGGAACAAACCTCCATCCCATGTCACGTGCAGGAGCCTGATGGTGGTGGCCCCATCGACCGCCTTCCTATCACTCAACGTGGATGCAGGACGCACGCTCCCTGAGCAGCCCAGAACATTCCCCAGGCCTGACAGTTCGACGGGAGGGGCTGGGGGCGAGGGGAGGAGCTGCCAGGGGCAGCAGGACTCACCTTGGTGTGGTACTCCATCTTCGTTCTCAGCAGTTTGAGGTAGATGCTGCAGAGCTGTCCGTACCCCTCGCTCAGGTGACCCTTCCAGGAAGAGGCAAGAAAGCAGAGGTCAACACAGAGGACATGGGGGTAGAGACCTGCAGCCAGGGCTTCCCATGTAAAGAATTTCTTTTTCTGACTATGAAAATAACAGATACTGGTGGCAAAAAATTGTGGAAAATATATCATTTTTGTTTTCAATCTGGGGATTGAACCCAGAGAGGCTCTACCACTGAGCCACATCCCTAGTCCCTATCATTTTTTGGTGTTCAGAAAGGATCTCACTAAATTGCTTAGGACCTTGCTAAACTACTAAGGCTGGCCTCCAACTTGCAATCCTCTGGCCTCAGCCTCCCAAGTCACTAGGATTTCAGGTGTGTGCCACTGCACCAGGCCTTGATTTATTTTTTCACATAATATATTGCAATTTCACCTCATTTTTTTCTGTATGGTCATTTTTAGTGATTGCCTCATACATTATGAGTATGTACTATCACGTATTTTTACAGCATGATTTCATTTTATTTATTTATTTTTGATACAGGGTGGCTCTATGTCACCCAGGCTAGTCTCGCATAATCCTCCTGTCTCAGCCTTCCCAGTGGCTGGGACTATAGGTGTGCACCACTGTGCCCGGCTTGCCTTGTGATACACAAATACAAGGACTTCCTTTGGGCAAATTCTGGACAAGGATTTTCATTTAAGGATTTTAATTCTCCACTGAGCAGTCCTATAGCAGTCTAGCTCTAGGCTATCGGAGCACAGTAAAGTCGCTCCGGGAAGAAGCTAAATTAGCAGAGTGACGTCGGTAACAGCCAGTTATCAGCAAGAGAGGAGAGGAATGGGGCACCAGGGACCTAAACTGAATAGCTGTGGTTCTGCATGAGTTCTGACTCCAGCATCTTCTTTCACGTGTGCCCAGGTCCTCTGGGGTAGAATAAAGGACCATCCCTGAAACACACCAGAGAGGGCCCAGGACATTCCCTGAAGGAAGGGAGGGCCCAGAGGAGGTGACAACGGTCACTTAAGTGACATAAGCTCCTGGGAACACTTCACATTCTACTAATTTTTATGGCAGACTTATTCATTCTAGAAAGATGGGAAATTGCTGCAAGGAAGAGAAAGGAGCAAAGGTATTCTTGCTGTCAGAGCTGATTCAACACGAAAATGCACAAGAACCAGAAAGTAAAGCCGGTTCCAACTCCCTGAAGCTCTTGGTTCAGGGGATCCTGCCTGGGGTAACCAGGCAGGCCAAGCACCTGGGGTGACCTTTCCCTGAGAACTACTGAGAATAAGGAGCCCTGAGACAGGGGTGGAGTAAACCTGGGCACTGAGGTGACTGGAATGTCGGCTGAGCAGGGAGGTGACCCTGGGCCTTGCTTTCCTGGGCCTCACGGGCCAGGCAGTGGGCAGGAGGCCATGCTCCCAGCTGCCCAGGGAGAGGAGCCTGGTAAAAGGGTAAACAGCCTGGGTGAGGGCGGGCGGCTGGACAGACAGATAGACACAGACACAGACACAGACACACACACACACAGCACTCGGCACTGAGGAAGTCCTCTCTGCAGATCATAATGAAAACCCTGGTCTCCAAGCCTTGGTATGATCAGAGAGAATCCACCACTGGGGATTGGACCCATGAGCCAGTCCTCAAGGGGATCTTCCCAGAATCCACAAAACCTTCTGCCGAGAACTTAATTTACGGTAATCTCAATGGAAGCAAATAGCCAGTTCTCTCTAGAGAAACCTGCCTTTGTTATTGACTTCAAAGAATTTCCACAAATAAAAGTGCGAGGAAACTGAGTACCTCGCAGTAGAAAATAAAGCAGCACAAAAAGAAAATACGAACTGTGAGCAAAATCCACCAAAAATGGCATTCAGCAGGAACAGATCTCCAAGGACTTCAGAAAATGGAATCACAAAAAGTGATACACGAAATGATTATGCCTAATACATCTAAGAAGTAAGAGAGTCCATGCTGGGCAAAAGAAACTGTGAAGGATACCAAACAGCATTTTTCTTTTTTTTTTCAGTACTGGAGATAGAACTCAGGGATGCTTCACCACTGAGCCACATCCCCAGCCCTTTGCATTTTTTATTCTGAGACAGGGTCTCACTAAGTTGCTGAGGCTGGCCTCAAACTTGGAATCCTCCTGCCTCAGCCTCCCAAGCAGCTGGGATTACAGGTGTCTGACACCATACCTTGCCCAAGCAGATTTTTTTAAAAAAAGTATTTCAAGAAATGAAAACCATACTAAAACTGAAAACCTTATGGAGAGGTTTAACAGATTAGCCCCAGCTGAAGAGGGAACAGTGAACTGAAATCTAACTGATGAAATTATCCAGAATGCAACAGAGGCAAATAGGTAGGAAAATTCAAAACAGCGGCTGCTCAGAGACACGGTGAGAGAGACTGACAGGGTCTAACCAAGGTGCAGGATGAGACAGAAAAGGGCAAGGGCAGTGTTTACGGCAGTGAGAACATCTCATGACTGATCAAAGATGCTGACCTGAAGATTAAAGAGGTTTAAAGAATCCAAAATAAATTTACCCCTAGACATGTTCTAAAATCTTAAAAAAAACGGCCAGAGAAAAATCACAGATTAGCTGCAAAGGAGCAACAGTGAGTTTCACAGTTGACTTCAAGAAAATGATGGCAGCCCAGGGTCAGTGGAAGGGTTGCTTGAACAGCAGACTTCCTGTGCTGAGGGAAAATAACTGTCTCCCTAGAATCCTAAACCCAAAGAAGGTATCTTCCACAAATGCGGCTGAGTCAGGACATTCTCAAAAAGCAAAAATGTTTGCCACCAGCAGACTCTTCAGTATAGAAAGCTCTGAGAGAAGCCGGGCATGGTGACCCACTCCTGTAATCCCAGCAGCTCGGGAGGCTGAGGAAGGAGGATGGTGAGTGCAAAGCCAGCCTCAGCAAAAGCGAGGTGCTAAGCAACTCAGTGAGACCCTGTCTCTAAATAAAAAATACAAAAGAGAGCTGGGGTTGTGGCTCAGTGGTTGAGTGACCCTGAGTTTAATCCCCGGTTACCCAACCCCCCCCCCCCAAAAAAAAAGAAATTTCTGAGAGAAATAACTTGGGCAGAAAGTGATCCCAGATGAAAGATCTGAGACGAGTACAAAATAAAACAATTAAAACAATATTGTATAGTGCCTAAAAAGAAAAACAACCCAAACGAAAACACATGACAATAACACACAAGTTGAAGGAGTGGATGTTATTAAAATATTCTAAGGCCTCTGCGTTCCATAGAAAACAGATGTAGATATGAAACGCAGACCTCGATAAACTAAGCAAACATTTTGTAATTATTAAAGAACATACTGAAATATTTAAAAAGAAAATTTTAACCTCTCAGCTAGTGATGAGAGAACCCCAATCGATCCAAAAGAAAGCAATGAATGCAAAATAGAACAGGAACAGATGGGACAAAAGGAAGCACAAAGTAAGTTGGGAGCCAAAGTAGCTGGAAGCTAAGCCACACCTAACTCAGAGGTGTGCTAAGCATGCATGCGGCCCAGAGTTCAATCCACAGCATAAACCTCCACCCCACAAAGTCCCCAAACATCAACAACAACCAAAAAGTTGGAAAATATAAATCTAATCATCTCTTATATTATAATAAACATAAACGTACCAAATATCTAGTTAAAAAACAAAGACTGCCAACTTGAATAAAAAACAAACAAAAATCAGTATCTTTTGTGGCTACTCTGGGCAACACAGGGAGAACCTATTATCAAAAAAATAAAATAAAATTAAATTCAACTGAATGCTATCCACAAGGGACACTCTAAAAACATGAAAATATTGGAAAGTTGAAAGAAAAGGGTGGAGAAATATATACCAGGCAAATTCTAACAAAAAAGATATGAACCTAAGCTTTCATGCCATAGGAAAAGCCTCCCAGCACGCACTTGGGAGATTTGGATGGTCACTCAGCTTTGTTCAGATAACTTGCCTTGTGAATTTTGGATAAGAGGCTTCCCTCTCTGAGCCTGTATTCCCTCACTTATGATAGGTAAACTGGACCATATAATCACTAATATCTTGTGAATGCAGACAGATACAGTTAAGATTGAGCAAAAATTTAAAATAGTAGTTCTCAACTGGTGGGTGTATAAGCATCTATCAGAATCAACCAGGGAGATTTTTCAAAATGTTGACTCCTTTACACATACATCCCTTGAATGTCAGAATCCAGAAGGATCTGGGTATGTACAGAAACACATTTTTTTTTTGGTACCAGGGATTGAACCCAAGGGCACTTAACCACTAAGCCACATCCCCAGCCCTATTTTGTATTTTATTTAGAGACAGGGTCTCACTGAGTTGCTTAGGGCCTTGCTAATTTGCTGAGGCTGACTTTGAACTCAGGATCCTCCTGTCTCAGCCTCCCAAGCCTCTGGGATTACAGGTGTGCACCACTGCACCTGGCTAGAAATGCTCTTTCAATTGATTCTGAGATTGCCTCCACCTCCCCACTCGTGCTAAGGCATTGAGAATCCTCAGGAAAGAAAAGGCACTGGCATTAAGAATTAAAAATGCTGGGACTGGGGAGATAGCTCAGTTGGTAGAGTGCTCGCCTCGCAAGCACAAGGCCCTGGGTTCAATCCCAAGCACCGCAAAAAAAAAAAAAAAAAAAAAAAAAAAAATTAAAAATGCTAATCCCCAACAGAAGGGAAGAAGCAGGAATTGTGGCAATGTCCCTGCTGAGGAATCCCAACGCCCAGACAGCTTCAGGAGATCAGCTTCCCTTAGCAAGAGAGGCTCCCAGGCCTTGGAACTCTTCTGCAGCTTCCTGAGACCCAGGCAAGGCAGTGGACACTGTGGTACTACTGGGGAACACTTGTAGCCCCTCCTTGTTCTTCAGGGAGAAATTCTAAACAAGCTGAAAGAATGAATTTGCTCCATCCCATGGTCCCCGTCCTGTGGCCTCTGGGGAAGGACACAGTGTGGCTGGCAGCCCAGTGCACATCCGAACTCACCCACATCCTGCTCATGTCACTCAGTTCATTTTTGTATCTCAGAGAGTCCTTCAGGACCTGGAGAGGGAGAGAGCAGAGGGGCAGCCAGAGGACGCTGGAGCTGGCCTGGCAGGGTGTAGAGGCCCAGAGGAGGGGCGGTGTGGCAGTGGACCACCTGTGGCCCGGCCATCACTCCACCAGGGGTCCCCCCCCCGCTGCAGCCCCAGGGACTCACATTTGGGTGTCCGTCTCGGAGGAGCTTGTGGAACACGTGGCAGAACTTCCAGCAGAGCATGGCGTTGCTAGAGAGAGGCAGCCGGCTGACCACGGACCAGAAGGTCTGCGCCCCCTTCTCGTGGTGGGTGCCCAGGATGCATGGTGAGGGGGTCATGGAAAACACAGACATGAGTCTGGCCTAGGGTGGCCGCTGGCCATCGTGGAGGGCCAAGGCATGGCCCAAGGCGGGGGGTCCTGCTCATGGCTGACATTCATTCTGGCGATAAAATGCCTTGTTCTGATAAGATCTAGTTTATGAGGCAATTTCCCCAGGGATGTGTCTGGAGAGAGGGGTTGTTTCTAATTTGCCCAGATGCCCCTTGGGCCACGAGTGGTCCTTGGCTGGCCCTCCTCTGGGTGGGCGGAGTGTGGTGGGGCCCTTTGGGGGTAACCTTGCTAATGTTTTAACAACCCAGGTGTCTCCTCGGAGTTCTGTCTTGTGCTCTGCTCAAGTGGGGTGTGCTCGGCACTCCATCCAGGGCCCCACCCTGTGGGGGATCCTACACCCTGACTGGCCGATTCTTAGGGGTCCTGTGCTGGGAAGTATCCCCGACGCCTCACAGGTCAGCAGTAGCTTTTGCCTGAAAATTTCACATGCCCCTAGCACCCCATCTTTCCACAGACCTTCCTGGCCTGGTTTCGGGTGCCCTTGTCCCAGACATCTCAACATTCCTGCACGTGGAGTCCTGGGTGGCTCTGGACCCAATTCCAAGGCACACACCCTTGCAGGCTGCCTGCCATGGTCTGTAGGTTCACCTGTCCTAGCCTTGAGTGGCTTTCAATTCTGCATTCCAGATCTGTCATTAGCCGGGCCTTCTTGGAGGCAGGAGAGGATTTCCACCTGTCTCCTGTAGTCACAGGACCCGGTAACTTGGGATCACCGACCTGCTGCTCAGCTCTCGACTCTGGATGTGGCCTCCCCTTATCCAGGCTCGGGAGAAAAAACACAGTGCCACTCAGGACAGGGACTCGGCCTCAGGTCACGGGCCGAGGACTCATGCAGGACGTGGATCACTTTGCTTCCGAGCTGGGAGGGGCTGCCACTTCCCTCTCCCAGATGAAATTTTCCTCTCAAGGGGGTGGGCCTGCCTCCACTTTCAGGCCTGGAGGCCAAAACGCAGGTTTTGGTGCCGGTGTGGTCTCTGAAGTATTTTATGAAGCGAGACTTTGGGTTTCTGTTCAGAGCAGAAGGAAGCAACAGGAGAGGTGGGCAGCTCCCTTCCCTTGCATGGCTGACGGCGTTCACGATACCCGAGAGCAGTCTGCCTAGACTGAAGCCAGAACAGGCACAGAGCCAGCCGGGCACCCCGACTTTGAAAGAAGCCAGGGGAGCCTCCTGTCGTTTTTTGTTTTATAGGCATTTTTAATGTCCTGATTATGCATCAGGTACAGTAAGAAAATCTAAGATCAGCCCAGGCCTGGGAGAAAAAACAGTGCCACTCAGGACAGGGACTCGGCCTCAGGTCATGGGCCGAGGACTCATGCAGGACGTGGATCACTTTGCTTCCGAGTTGGGAGGGGCTGCCACTCATGGTGCGATGAGTAGATACCACGTGGGGGTCCAGCTAGCTCCCTGTTGAGCGTCCATGGTAAGTGACTGTCTGAAGCACTCCTGGGGTCAGGCTTCCTGAGGCTTATTCAGGTGGCATCTAGGATAGCTGATAAAAGATGCATGTTCCTCGATCTCTTCATCAGGCCCTTAAACCCCTGTTGTAGGGAACTGATGGTTTCCACTTTTATCCACCATAAAGAAACCATGAGTCAGAGATTCACAAAATGATAGCACAGGGACAGTCACCTTCTGAAAGCTTTGGCCAGCTCTTTAGTTTAACAGAAATGTGACCTGGGTCTCCAAGCGAGCCAGGGAGCTCTGGAGCGGGGCTGACTGTCTTCCAGAAATGCCCTGCCCCTCCAGGTAGCCCGCCTTGACTGTGTGGAGCGGCCCGGCCTCCCTCTGCAGAGACCCCAGGAGAGGACCCTGATCCATGAGGCCACACCCTGCATCGGGCTGACCACAGGTTCTTGCAGGCAGGGGTCAGGACCGGCCATGCCCTGAGAAAATCGACTGGGCCACTTAAAACGAGGGCTCTCCTTGATTCATTTTTAATCATGGTGAGCGAGTCAAGGTGAAGAGGAGGCCTGGCCTTCTGAAACAGAGGGGAAAACCGAACAACTCTCCAGTGTCAACTGCTGCAGTCACTTTCATCTGGATTCTAGAGGCCACTTGACTGAATGAGAAAGTACCGGACTCCACAGGTTTCGTGGTAGGTGACGTCTGGGGACGTGCCCCAGTGTTAACCAGGAAGGTGTTTTTCAGGAATCTGGAGGTGGCCTCGTCCAGCTCAAACTGGTTGAAGTCACTGACCCCTTCACTTGGGCCTACAAAAGTGTCCCATGAGTGACGTTTTGCCTGGGAGGGCCAAGGCTCCACCACAGAGCACACCACCACCGTTTTCTGAACGTGCCTCCTACCCAGAGCTGTGCAGTGAGGCTACCCACGTGCAGATCAGCCATCCCTTCACTCCTTACCCCCAGGCGCCCCTCCCTGCTTCCTCCACCCCTAAATGCCCCAGGAGCCTATCCCCAGGGGGCAGATCTGAGACCTGTTCTCCCTGCTCCTCATTCAGTCACCTGCTGAACAAACTCTGCAAAACTCATCCTTTGAGGGATCACCCTGCCACGTGGTGGGCAAAACCACCCTGGTTCAGGACCAGCTCGGGGGAAAATGAATAAGCTGGGCTCACGGCTGGACCAGCCTCCAGCACCGCCCTGACCTCAGCCAGGGATCCTGCTGAGCAGTGCTGGGCTTCCCCGGCCATGCTCCTGGAAGCCTCCCCAGGCACTGAGGCTGGCTGGCATAAGGACGGGCTACAGGCCTGGCTGGCGGGGGCAGGGCAACCCGCAGGAGCCCAGGCACACGGCTTTCCACAGCCAACTGAAGCTTGAACTTCCCAGCTCTGCCCTGGGACACAGGGCTGGGGGCTTAGCCCCACTGGGGGCCTCTCTCCTTCAGCCTTCAGGGATTAAGCACCCACCAGCTTCCAAACTGAGACCCAGGGATCCATTAGCTAGAGTCCGCCTGCACCTGTGTACAAGGCCACAGAGCGGCGATGGCCAGCTGTGTGGGGGGCCTTGGAGAGGCGCATGTGATGCCAGCTTCTTGGTCCACTCTGGAGTCCTGCTTTTGGTTGCGCGTCCCTGCGCCTGTTCACAAGGCTGGCTCTCACCCTTGTGCGGAGCCTCTGCCTCAGCGGAACTGCACCTGAGACTTTCAAGCTCAGAAAAGGGGGAATGACTGTGGTGTCCCCTGTCAGTGTGGCCCTACCCGCCAAGTGCAGAGCCTGGAGGGCTTTGAAAACAGGCGACGCTCCTCCTGAGCTGCAGGGGACCTCTCAAAGGAAAGCCGCTTTCCAGGGACATGGAGGCCCCGCAAGGCCTCAGTCCATCCAGATGGCTTGTGGTCCCCAAAGCCAACGCTCCCTGGGAGCCTGAGATGGCCCCAGGACGCTGCTCCAACCTGGCTTCTCCTGACCCCAGTCCCCACCATCTGACCCCCCTCAGGGTCAGCCTGGAGCAACAACCAAAGGATATTTCTGGCATGTTTTTCCTTCACAGCCACTTCCTGCGTATTAATGGCCTTATTGATGCTGACAGTCTGCAAAACAAGGGGGGAGGGGAAAGGCGGAGGAAGTGAGTAAGACTCCCAGAGGGGCTGGGACCCTCCCACCCACCCCATGCCCTCTGCCTGCTGACCCCCCTGCCCCAAGGCCGCTGGCTCCCCGGTGGGTGCCCAGCTGGGGCAGAGGTGGGCAGTGCTCCCAGGCCAGCTGGCCCGGCTGTCCTGAAGGAGCAGACTCTGCTGCCTGGCATTGGCTGTGCCCAGCTGCTGCGCCCGCCTGCCACTCATTCACTTGGCACAAGGATGTGGCAATTAAGGCCGGCACAAAGGCAGGCTTTTCATCCCCGGGGAAACATTATTCCTCAGGAGCAGGGGGAAGGGGCGCTGCTGCCGGGCACTGACTGTGGCCCAAACCCCTCCAGCCGCCCTCCGTCACCTCCGACCCTTCCCCGGGGACGTCCCTGCAGGCCGCGCCGGTCCCTCATCTTCCTCTCTTGGGCACTTTCTAACGCCCCAGAAATTCCCTTCTCTTTCCTTAATGTCGTCCCGAGGACATGGGAAAGGCCCCTTTCTGGTCATTTTTATAATCATGACTTTTTTCATTTTGCAAAGCGCAGATCCATCTCCACATCACTGACAGGCACATTCAGAGCAATCGTGTCACAGGCGCCGCTTGCAACTTTTTTTTAAATTTATTTTTATTGTAAACAAACAGGATACCTGTTGTTTCTGTTTGACATGGAGTAACAGCATACCATTTGCATAATCATACATTTACATAGGGTAATGGTGTTGATTCATTCTGTTATTCTTCCCTTCCCCCATCCCTCTTTTCCCTCTACACAGTCCCTCCTTCCTCCTCCATTCTTGCCCCCCTCCCACCCCCCATTAAGTGTCATCATCCGCTTATCAGCGAGATCATTCATCCTTTGGATTTTTGAGATTGGCTTATCTCACTTAGCATGATATTCGCAACTTTTCCTTTTTAAAACCGTGTTCCATCCCTTTGGTGGGTGTCATCTGCCTCTAAGCCACAGACAATGGGCTCCGGATCCCGCACGCCAAGGGGTCGGCCAGCCAGCGTCATACGTGGGATGGTCACTTAGAGGCTTTTCCACATCTCACTTTGCTCACGGGACATGGTCTCCTGGATCTCTCCCCAGGGGAACCGCACACCTGTAGATCGTTCTTAAAGGACGATGCCTTTCCACAGCCAGGGTGGCGTGAGCGACCCAGCCTGTCACCGCCCGCGGCAACAGTCACGTGGATACTGTTACCGCCTGCAGCAACAATTGCGCAGGTATTTATCGGAGGTGGACTGGAAACTGAGCTACTTCTATTATCTTTCTCTTTAGTGCACTGCTTTCTTGCTTGTTCACTTGTTCCCTAGCTTATAGAGAAAGAAAGACTGAGAGGAGAGAGAGAGAGGCTTCACATAAGAGAGAAAGAGAGACTTTGCTTAAGAGAGAGACTACCCTTTCAGAGATCTTTATCTTCTTAGTTCTGCTGCTTCTTCTTAAAGGTGCATCCTGCATCCTGCATCCTGCGTCCTTCCCTCTGCTATCTAGAGGTGTGGCTTTACTTCTCCATTCTGCAATCTGCAACCTGAGGTGCTGCTTACCCTTGGTGTTTCCTATAGGTGTGTCTTATATACCTAAGGCAGCCAATCAGCTTAGGATCAGCACAATTGAAGCACGCCCCTCGGTACCAATCAAGAAAGAACGAGGAATATCTGTTGACCACTAGCGCAGAGGAGACATTAACTAATCAGGCAAAAGTAGATCACGCCGTGTTAACATTAATTATGCGCCACCTCCTGGCTCAACGCCAGCCACCATCTTAGGGTTACCCAAACATGTCTTCTGCACCAGCCCACACTAGGAGATGCTTCTGCTTCCTGGGGTGGACTGTGGGAAGCGGGGTGCCCGGGTCGAAGTGCTGTTACCTCCCTCGTGGAAAAGCCCGGACACGCACAAACGCCGAGACCAGTCTCATGGGCCCTGACCCCAAGCACTGCAAACACATGGCCAGGCCAGCTTCCCAGGGGCCAGTTCATCAAATGTTTCCTGTGAAGTGCTGTTAAGTACATATTTTAAGCTTTTCGGCCTCCACAGTCTTCCTCAAGGCTGCCATTGGGAAGGAAATATATAAGCCAGTGAGGCTGTGTGTTCAGAAGCAGGCGGCAGCGCTTGTCTGCAGACCCCTTCTGTGCCATCAGCCACTGACCCCTCCTTCCTTGGATGATTCTGAAGTAGAGTCCAGACACTGTATCATTTTCTATTTGTTTGTTTCTGTTTTGGTCCTGGAGATTGAATTTAGGGGACTTAACTACTGAATCACATCCCTGGCCTCTTTTATTTTTTATTTTGAGATAGGTAGGGTCTTGCTAAGTTGCCTCAAACTTGCCATCCTCCTGCCTCAGCCTCCTGAGTCCCTGGGATTTCAGGTATATACCACTGCCCCCCACTGAGCTGTATCATTTTATCAGTAAATCGCCACTCCTGGTGACTGGGAAAAAGACTGACAGGCTCAAGTTGGATCAGGTGACTTCTAGATCCCCTCCCATTTTTAGTCCATAAAGGCCCATCAGATGATGGAGGGTCCTGGATATCAGAGTAAGAAGTAGTGATGTGATAGATACTAGGGATCCACAGAAGGTTCTTGAGCAGGGGAGGAACCTGATACAAATACCCTCCATCCTCATGAAACAGGAGTTACTCCTGCAGCCTTCTAAGGAAAGTGTGGGACATTCGTCCGACGCAACTGACAGGATCTGGCCTAGGTCAGGGTCATGGACAGAAATGGCTGGCTAGATCCAAAGTTCCAAGGCAGGTGCAGGCCCTCCTCCTGCAGCAGGCGGGCTCATGGGTCAGGAAGGTAGTGAGGCCTTGCTGGGAAAAAGGCCTGGGGCCCAGCTTCTTGGCCAGGCTGCTCAGGGCTCCGAGGTGTGAGGCAGGGCCGAGCTCAGCTTTCTGGGCCTCGGAGCAGAACTGCCTTGAGTCTCCAGGCAGAAGTCCCTGCTGGGCCCAGCTGTGAACCTGGGAGCCACTCTCCACCCCTCCATTCACACATGACCTTGTCTACCTACATTCCAAGTCCTGCCTTGGTTGGTCTCAGAGCAAAGACCACATTTTCTGTTTTCTAGGACTTTCCAAGTTCCTGGGGGCCAATCACCTATTTTTCTTTCCTGTTGTTTGTTAAAAAAATTTTCGCCTTCTCTTAACATAGCCAACACACACATTGACTTCCCCACACCAGATTAAGGACAGAGAGGAGACACGTCTATCCCTCCCTGCAGGCCCAGGCAGGGCGGAGGGGCATCTAAATCCACCTGCAGGATGCGCTGCGGCCCAGCTCCGGCTACCAGGTGCCAGGCGGGGGACTCACGGCTGCAGGGGATTCTACTTCCTGTGCCTGGGGGCCCCAGACTCTGAAAGAAATCACTGGGCCCAAGTCAGCCCACCCACAGGTCAGCGCAGTCGGCCTCACCTCTGGAGGGGGGTCCGGGGTAGAGAACATCCTCTGGGGACAGGCTGTTCTCCAGCTTTCCCTGGAATCACTCGGGACCTGAGACCGGCCACGTCTCCCCTCAAAGAGCAGCACCAGGGACCACTTCCTGCCCGGCTGGCCCTTGTGTCCTAGGCCGGCTCAGAGAGCCAATGACCAGCAGGCGCCGCAGGAAGGGCGGCCTCCTCCTCCCCTTTCAGCCTCTGGGCCTCCCTCCTGCCCCTCCCTGGCCTGGCAGCCCTGCCCAGCTGTGGCCAATGGGAGCCCTTGGGGCTTTGCTTCTGGGGGAGGCAGGGCCTGGGCTGGCCAGCTGGGCCCTGTGTGGTCACACACACAGCTCCAGGCAGGGCCCAGCCCTCGGGCTGCCAAGGCCAGGCCAGCTCACACAGGTTTCAGGGCAGGGCGGGCAGGCCTTCTGGGTACACAAGCACTGCTTCTGCTTTCCAGCGTGAGTTGAAGCAGCGAAGGCACGCAGCAGAGCCAGGGCCTTGCCCTGGACTCCCGGCCCCAGCAGGTGGGGGTGGCGGCCCTGAGGGCAGAAGCTGGTTTGTTCCCTGGGAAACTCCTGCCGGGATGTGACCGCCATCAGCCTTGATGGAGCTGGGCCCCTGCGAGGGGACTTAATGGAAAGGGTTAGGCCTCTCTCGGAGCGGGCCTGTTCTCAGGAAAGTGGCCTCTTCTGTCCAGAGTCCGGGCTGGCTTTCTGTGTGGTGCTGGGGACGGGGCCCAGGGCCTCACGCAGTCTTGCAAGCGCTCCCTCGTGGAGCGGCCTTCTGGGTACACAAGCACTGCTTCTGCTTTCCAGCGTGAGTTGAAGCAGCGAAGGCACGCAGCAGAGCCAGGGCCTTGCCCTGGACTCCCGGCCTCTGGCACCATGCCCTGCATACACTTTTTTACTTTATAAATGACTTAGTCTCAGGTGTTCTGTTATAGCAAACAGAAAATGGACAGAGGCAAAGGGAGAAGGCCTGGGACTGGCGGCCTCAGCAGCCCCCACCCGCCCTGGCGACTGAGGACCGGACACCGCAGTGCCTCACGGTGCCAGCTCACCTCATGGGTCCAGTCAACACCTGAGGTCGGCCCAGCTCTCAGCCTCCTCGCATCTGAACCCATATTCCTGCTGCTGGTTCGGAGCATGCGTGACCCAAACGGATCCTGCCCCAGGTGCCTGATCCTGAGACTCAGGCAGAGAGGGCTCCCCGGGGTCCTCAGTACCCTCTGGGAGTAACGAGGCTGGCGAGGGAAGAGGCGGGTGAGACCTCGAGGGGAGAGACCACATGGAGCCTGCTGGTGGGCAGCCATAGGGACATCAGCCTGGGCCAGGGTGACAGAGAGAGCTGGGGACCAAGTTGAGGCCAGAGGTCCTGAGGCAGCGAAGGGCCAAGCAAGGCATGGGAGGCTAACTGCACTCCACAGCCAGTGTCCGCAGCATCAGTGAGGCTGCACTGGCCTTAGCTCTGGGGTCTTCCAGACCATTCTCTTGATCAAGGCTGTCAAGAGTCCATAGGCTCCTGGAGCCGTGGCGTGTTACGTTCCAGTGAACTCATCCCAAGCTGAAGATACTGCTAAATCAACAACACAGTTAAGCTGGGCCCGGAGGCCCGTGCCTGTAATCCTGCTCCTTGGAAGGCTGAGGCAGGAGGATCGCAAGTTCGAGGCCAGGCTCAGCAACTTAGGAGACCCTTATCTAAATCAATCAATAAAATGTGTCGGGGATATAGCTCAGTGTAGAGCACCCGTGCTCAACCCCAGAACCACACACAGACACACACCTGTGCTCGACCTCAGATTGAAGGAGTTAAAATTTAAGTGCCCATAATTAAAGCACAGAATCTGTAGTCTAGCAAATGAACTTAGGAAAAGAAACAAAGAGGGACAGGCCTGAGGCCTGAACATACCTAAACAAGCCTAAAATAAGACTGCCAAAACATCAAAATCTAACTGGCCATGGAGGATAAACAATCTCCACAAGGCCGTGGACCATCTGGTGTCACCCACTTTCCCCCTTCTTCCCTTTTCTTTAAGGTTAACTTGACCCCTGCTAACCAAAATAAACTGCCCTACCACATTGCTGGAATGTCAATTTGCACGTACTACTTGCTGATGTAATCAATGTAGTCATGTGCCCGCTTAAGTTTGAATCAGCCAATTATGTGTACCCATGCCAAACTCCCTAACTTTTCCTATATAAACCCCTGACTTCTGAGCCTCGTGGTCAACTCCTCTATCTCCTGCGTGAGATACGTGTTGGCCCGGAGCTCCGTTATTAAACTGCCTCGTGCTTTTGCATCAAGCCGGTCTCTCGTGCTTCCTGGAGCGCGCCATCCTGAGACTCGAGTAAGGGTCTTCCTTTTGGGGGGTCCTACATTTGGGGGCTCGTCCGGGATGAGTGCGCGACCCCAGGAGCTCGAAGACCCCTTGGAGGTACGTTGGTGTGAGTCTTGAATGTTTGTGTGCGTCCCGCAGTATGTATGTGAGTTTTGGTTTCGGTTTGAAACAAGGGAGAGGACGTGGAATCCCTCTCCATGCAGCCGCCTCTGTGGTCCGTGAGGACCCTCTGGCCGCGGAAGGGGGGACGCCCCGGTCCCGCAAGCTGCAGCCCTGGAAGACGTTCCATGGGTGGAGGGCAGTCAGGAGGACCTGACTGTGGTTTTTCGGAACGAAGGAGACGGAGTGCTCCTTCTATCCAGGCGGGAGTGGACGCAGGGTCCTACCCCGTCAGAGGTCGCGTTCGGCTGCCTATTCAAGTCTAGGCGCGGACGAGTGTGCTTGGACGTGTTAGTGTCTGTTGTCTTTATATTGTTTTGGTGTTTGGTGTTTTTTGTCGGAGGATGGGCTCCCTTTGTCCTCCCTCAGGTCCCCTATTCTTAGGCTTAGGGATACTCATTGCAGGGTACTTTACAGTCCTTCTCCTTGTTCCTAAGAGATTTGTTTACTCCAGTCCCCCTAGGCGGAGAGCTCAGCAGCTCCATTCCCCAAAAGTGGTGGGAAATAATGTTTTGTGATTTTCTGCATTCAAACCTAACCTGATTTCTCAACCAGGAAAAAAAGGGTTAAAAAGTCCTGGGCAATCCCTCCCTCCCCCTTGCCTGGCCTTGCTGAAGTCTGTATTAGAATGTGAAGTGTAGCAGTTTCAGTGGGAGAGGCAGAACTAACCTGAGAGAAAAAAAAAAAGAGGTGCATTTTAAACTCCTGGGCTAAGTGGTCAAACTAATGAAATGTTGATGTTAAACAATGTCTAATATCAGTTGTTTCTAGGACTTTTCTTCAACAGGAAAGAGACAGCAAATACTGTTCAGGACACTTGTCTGATATCTTGGTTTTTACAGAATAAGTGAATTAGAGTTAACATGTACGGGATTACTCTAATGTGTTTGTAAAGACATCTGATTAATTTACAAAGTTAAAATGCTAATTGTTAAATAACATTAAGTACTCTTAAGTCCTTAAATTCCGTGGGGTATCATACTTAAACATTATTGGTGTTTTCATAGGTTGGTAAATTAAAAAGTGTTTAGAATTGCTTTGTGTCATTACTAAAAACAAGGTTATTAAGAGTTATGTCCTAACAGGTAAAACCCCAACCCGGAGGATAAGCGTTCCATCTGCTTCCTTATCACTCCCCCTGCTCCCCCTCCAGGTCTGCAAAGCTCCAAGGAGCTCTTAGGTTTGAAATTAGAGTTACCATCTCTCCTCTTACTGTGTTTCAGTTAGAGTACTATAAACGACAAAGTATTTTATCTTGCTAAAATGGAGTAATTTATCTAAATTCAGAAATTTCATGAGAGTTGTCTCAGAATGTGAACAAAAAGGTGTCGACAGAAAGTTAGTGTAAATGAAGAGAAAATAAAAGGTTCTGGGTATGGATATTTAGTAGAAGGAAAAAGGAAATGTTTTGGGGTAAGAAAGTGATTCTGTGATGAAATACATGAGGGTCTAAGTAAGTGCTAAGAAAGTCTGTGTAAGTGAAGAGAAAGTTTGAGCAAGTGTGTGTGTAACTAATTTGGTTACAAGTATGTGAGACAATCAGTTAAAACTATTTAAGGTTTTTCCTAAGGTAAAATACTAATGTTCTGATATAAATCAAAGTCTAATCTATATGGTAAAATGACATGGTAAAATAACAAGGATTTATTTGAAACACTAAGTTACTCTTAACTTTGTGTCTATTAAGTTTTATTCTTTAAAACAATTAGTCTTAAAGATTGGGGTGTATACAATTGTGGTTGAACAACTGTTGTAGAGTGTTGTGCTGTGTTGCAGAGTCTACATTTTTCTTTAAAAGCTAAATTTGGTAAGAAAAAAGTGTCAAGGTAATTGTAAAATGGTCACTAGTTGCATATTAAATGTGTTCATATTTTCCAGGTATACAAGTTTTTAAAGCAGGGAATTTATCAAGCGCTGCTATTCTCCAGAATAAACTTGTCTGTAATGGTAATCTTAAACTTTAAGGGGTACATTTTATTGGGGATTTATTTTTATCATTTAATGTTCTATTATGGGACCTATTATCAATAAGATATAAATAAAATTGGTTACTTATTTCACTGAGATAAAAATTTAAATGTAAATGTATTTCTAAGAGGTAGTAACAGCCTGATTTGTTTAAAGGTTCATATAATAGAAGGTGAAAGCATTTTGCCACACAAAAGGAAAGTTAAAAGCTCTCTCAGCCTTTCTTTGATTCATGTTTTAGATATAATGTTAAATTGTGTTAATTATAAAGTTTATATAGACTCAGGAAACAGTATATGTAAACTACTTAATGATATTTAAGGAAGAAGCAAAGATCAACATCAGAATTAAAACACTTAAGATCTGTAAAGAGCCATGCCTTACCTGAGATAAGGCTGTGCCTTCCACCTTACTGCATGTTAGAGTGACTCCAAAATAAGTCAGACTTCAGCTTATTTAAAGTTATAGTCAAAAGATTGGTTTTTGTTGTAAAAGTACTATGATCTCAAATTGGGGATATAATATGGTTCTCAGTCCAAATTCAAGATAGCTATTATACAAGCTGAATATGTTTTTACTCTTGCTAATTTCATTTTGTAAAATTGTTGCTTGTTACTGTTTTGCAGAAGTAGCTGCTTCCAGAACATACAACCTAGGTAACTTGTGATAATAAGCCATCACCTATAGAACAGATAGTGGTAACTTCCAGTACTAATACAGACTCCAGTTAGATAAAAGGGTAAATAACTGTAAAGCTATGGACATTAAAGTTAAAGCCCAGTACTGTTACTTTATGACTGGTGAGACTGGCTTGCTGGATGATTAAGATCAAACTTAGAAATTGGAATTAAATACAGAGGTCAAGAAAATTCCATGTTTGGGTCTTGCCCTCAACGTCAGCCTGAACCCAGGGAATAAGAGGACTTCTCTAAGGAGCGTTGCAACTCTGGGTCACACAACCTCCTGATCAAGGAGATTGTTGAAACTAGAGGATGAAAAATCACTCAGTGCATCTGCTGCAGAGGAAAGTCATGGAAAAAGGGAGACATCCCTGACGCTTTCAAGGAAAGCCATGTCATCAGGAGACCCTGCCTAATCAAAGTCACTGGTGGAGCTAAGGAGCCGCTCTTAAGTTCTCTATGAGTAACCCCTGTGGGAACTCAGCTGACTCTTTAACAAGACAGGAACCAGGTCAATTTGACCAGCTTGATCTTAGACACCCAGCAAAACAGTTAAAACCAAAAACAGCCATTCTTGGGCATTTAAAAGAAATAATAGTTAAATGTAACTTAAGATGTACACTTGTATTAGCCCACTAGAATAAAGACTGAAAGCTACAAATGAAAGAAAGATTCTTCAGCAAGTGTGCCTGATAACTATTAAGAGAAACTGCCAGAGTCAGAAGTTTTTAGTCAGTTTAAGGCCTGAAGACCTTCTTAAGCTACACAGGTAGACTTAATCTATGTTTGCTAGTATAATTACCTAGCCCTAAGTAACAGAAGTATAGAGATCTCTACTAAACACAGGTTATATCAATAAAGGGATATTTTACAAAAATCAGATGACATTAAGTAGCCTAACTATATTTTCTGGGAACATCTATGACATTAAGAGTTAAATGTTGTGTTTAGATTCCTGGTAACCTGGACAATGTTAAAGTCCCCAAATGAAGGCCTTGTCCTCTCCAGCCTTTGTTAGGCCTAGTTATGGGAACAATTTCTCAGTTCTTCCACCTCCTGGTGAAAGATTGACTTCTGTCATTTTCATGATACTCAGTGGCATGTTTCAGATGCTGCAACATTTACTTTGTACTAATCTCCTTTCAGTACTCATGTCTTTTTGTTCTTCTCTCATAGAAGCACCCACCCCCAGATGACTTTACAACATGCTCTTCCCCAACCAGACTTCTACCTTGGACCCCTCGATTGACCCGATTTTTAAAAAAGGAACTCCAAGCTGCTTGCCCCACGCCACCCACTTCCAGCTTGAAGAAGCCAGAGCGGTCATCGACCTTCTTCCCCAGCAGCATGGAGTTCCTAAGATTAGAGGGGGGAATGAAGCCAGAATTAAGAACAGGTAGTTAGTGTAGAAATAGGGGATCGGGTCAAATCGAGGAAATGAAGGCCATGAAATCGCCTAGTTACCTTCATCAGGGAAAGAGTAAGTGCTGTACAGGTATTAATGCTCAGGCAACAATATCAGTCCCTCCGCCAAGAAAATAACTTGGGAGAAGAGTTTATAGAAACAGAAGTTCCATAAGATACTGATTTATAAAATTCTAAGATTAGAATTAGTTAAAAGAAGAAGAGGGGAATGAAGGAGTTAAAATTTAAGTGCCCATAATTAAAGCACAGAATCTGTAGTCTAGCAAATGAACTTAGGAAAAGAAACAAAGAGGGACAGGCCTGAGGCCTGAACATACCTAAACAAGCCTAAAATAAGACTGCCAAAACATCAAAATCTAACTGGCCATGGAGGATAAACAATCTCCACAAGGCCGTGGACCATCTGGTGTCACCCACTTTCCCCCTTCTTCCCTTTTCTTTAAGGTTAACTTGACCCCTGCTAACCAAAATAAACTGCCCTACCACATTGCTGGAATGTCAATTTGCACGTACTACTTGCTGATGTAATCAATGTAGTCATGTGCCCGCTTAAGTTTGAATCAGCCAATTATGTGTACCCATGCCAAACTCCCTAACTTTTCCTATATAAACCCCTGACTTCTGAGCCTCGTGGTCAACTCCTCTATCTCCTGCGTGAGATACGTGTTGGCCCGGAGCTCCGTTATTAAACTGCCTCGTGCTTTTGCATCAAGCCGGTCTCTCGTGCTTCCTGGAGCGCGCCATCCTGAGACTCGAGTAAGGGTCTTCCTTTTGGGGGGTCCTACAAGATCACACACATAAACGCACTCAACCCTGGTACCACACACATACACACACACACACACACCTGTGCTGTACCCCAGAACCACAGACACATACAGACACACAAACACACCTGTGCTTGACCTCAGATCACACACATAAACACACACACCCATATTCAACCCTGGTACCACACACACACACACACACACACACACACACCTGTGCTCGACCTCAGATCACACACATAAACACACATACCTATACTCAACCCTGGTACCACACACACACACACAGACACACACCTGTGCTCAACCCCAGACCACACACATACACACACACACCCATGCTCAACCCCAGTACCCCCCCACACACACACCTGTGCTGTACCCCAGAACCACAGACACATACAGACACACACACAGACACACACCCGTGCTCGACCACAGTGACCCCACAAAGACACACGCAGACACACAGACACACACAGCACTTAGTACACCCAGCCTAGCAGACCCTGCGCTTGCCCTGGGCTCCTGTGGACCCGCTCAGACACTGACATCAGCCTGGCTGGCAAGCTGTCTCACAGGAAGCCTTTTACCCGACAGTGACAAACAGCTCCAGCTCACGGAACGCTGCCGAGTGTGAGGACCGGGACACCTGCGTGGGCGTGCGTCCACGTCACCGTGAAGCTGAGACGCCATCCCGGTTGTCACTTTCACTAGATTGTGGGACCCTCCCTTGGGCCTCTGCCTCCCACTGGGCGTCCCAGCGTGATTTGCTCCTGATGCCCCGGAGCTCTGGAGGAGGGTAGTCTGAGCCCTGTTATCCAAGTCAAGTCGCCCCAAGTAGCAAAGGGAGCAAGAGGTGGGGTCAGGACTGGGGTGATGGCGGGGTGTGCTTAGCACACACCAGGCCCTGTCCATCCCAGCACCGAAAACAGCGAGGCCAGAATTCAAACCCAGCTCCACCCGAGAGCAGCTCCCTTCTCCACAGCCTCAGACACCTCCAGCAGTCCTGCCCGACCTGCCACGACCCTGCTCCCTCCCCAGGGTGCTGCTCCGTACTGATCAGGCTGGAGAACAGGAGTCCATCGCCTGCGGAGCCTCCAGGCATCACGGCAGTGCAGACCCCCGTCCACGTGTGGAACGCACTCCAAGCCAGGAGACTTCCCGCCTGACAAGCGGGAAGAGGGTCCTCACTGAGGCCGGATCAGTTGCTCTGACCTGGGCTTCCAGTCTGTAAACGCCTGCTGCTGGAGGCCGGCTGGGTTCTGCGCGGCAGCCAGGCTGACACAGCCTGCTTCATCAGCGGGGAGCTACCATGATCAGGACCCGTCTCCTTCTCCCTCTCTAAAGCCCCACACCCTCTGACTTCCGGGTTTGTGATGAGTAACCACACTGTCGGGTCAGGCAGGTTCCCGAAGGGTAAGCAAAAAGAAAGGCGCTGAGTTGGACGCAGTGGTGCATCCCTGTCATCCCAGCCACTCGGGAGGCTGAGGCAAGAGGATTGCACGTTCAAAGCAGCCTCAGCAAAAGCAAAGTGCTAAGCAGCTCAGCGAGACCCTGTCTCTAAGTAAAACACAAAGTAGGCTGGGGAGGTGGCTCAGTGCAAGTGTCCTTGAGCTCAAATCCCAGTACCCCCAAAAGGCAAAGAAATGAGGGCGCTCAAGAGGGAGGCACTGGGGGGAGCAGATGGCGTCCGTTGGCAAGACGTGGCCTATTCGTGAGGCAGAATAAGTGCCATTCTTGAAACAGGACAGCATGCCACGCGCCACAACACAGAGGGACCTCGAGGACAAAGTGGTAGGCGAAGCCAGCCAGCCACAGGGGGAAAGGCCACGCAGTGCGTCTTACGGAGGCCCTAGAGCCCCCAACTCTGGAGAGTCAGGAAGTGGGCTGGGAGAGGGGACCCCGGGGTGGCGAAGACAGGGAATTTCACGAGCGGAGTCACAGAAACCGTGGTGAAAGCAACAGCGCCTTGTGCGTGCCGGTGGGCCAGCTGACTCTGGTGAGACACTGCTGCAGGAGCCCAGGGGGGCTTCTCACAGCCATGAAGGACAGCGAGCAACGGGAGGCGGGGAGCCCCCCAGGCGCCCGAGCTAGTGGACGCTGTGCTCAAGGCGGGGACTGCAGACCGCGAGAGAGGCTGCTCTTCTCCCTGTTCTTCCTTCTCTGGTCGCGCGAATTCAAAAGCACTTTATGAAGACAAGAACCTGGAATGGGTGTCCAAGTGACCCTGTGAGGCCGGAGCGGCACAGGCCAAGAAGCAGCGCCAGGACGCTGAACCCCACGGAGAGCGCATGCCTCGCCTGAAGCGCGCGCGGCTCTGCCCACAGAGGGGACAGGAGAGGGCGGGGTGGGCGCGCTGTTCTCAGCCAAGGGCAATGAAGACCAGCCTCTGCATCTGTCTTTTCTGTCCCAAGTGTCTGAACTGAACAAGGAAGAAAGAGCGCCCGTGGCCAGGGCGGGGCTGGGTGAGGGGGACTGTGGCCGAGCCCCCAGCTGTGTGAGCGGCAGGCTCAGACTTGGGCAGGGGAAGCACAGGGCTGAGGGACAAGCACGTCACCCACCTCCAGGGATCACAGCAAGGGACGAGGGGAAGGGACCAGGGTCACGAGGGAGCGAGGGGAAGGGACCAGGGTCACGAGGGAGGGAGGGGAAGGGACCAGGGTCATGGAGGGAGGGGAAGGGACCAGGGTCATGGAGGGAGGGGAAGGGACCAGGGTCACGAGGGAGGGAGGGGAAGGGACCAGGGTCATGGAGGGAGGGGAAGGGACCAGGGTCACGAGGGAGGGAGGGGAAGGGACCAGGGTCATGGAGGGAGGGGAAGGGACCAGGGTCATGGAGGGAGGGGAAGGGACCAGGGTCACGAGGGAGGGAGGGGAAGGGACCAGGGTCATGGAGGGAGGGGAAGGGACCAGGGTCACGAGGGAGGGAGGGGAAGGGACCAGGGTCATGGAGGGAGGGAGGGAAGGGGACCAGGGTCATGGAGGGAGGGAGGGGAGGGGACCAGGGTCATGGAGGGAGGGAGGGAGGGAAGGGGACCAGGGTCATGGAGTGAGGGAGGGTGGGGAAGGGACCAGGGTCATGGAGGGAGGGAGGGGAGTTCAAAGCCAGTCTCAGCAAAAAGCGAGTCCTAAGCAACTCAGTGTCTCTAAATAAAATACAACACAGGGCTGGGATATGGTCCAGTGTTTGAGTGCCCCCGAGTTCAATCTCTCGTACCTCATAAAAAGAGTGGGGAAAAGATCTCAGTTCCCCCAATGAGGAGCAGGGAAAGTCCCCAGGGCTAGAATAGGACCCTGCATGAGCAAGAGGGACGCCAGTTCTCTTCTCAGACCTCCCCACACTGGAAGTGACTCCAGTGTCCCCCACGCAGAGGGTCACCTGCAGGGCATCCCCCCCATCCCCCCAGGCACCACTCGGCAATACAAAAGGAACAAACTGGATCCCCCATGGAGGGGGAAGAATCTCAAAAGCACTGCAAATCCATTTACATGACATTCTGGAAAAGTCAGAACTGCAGAAACAGAAAACAGATCCCTGGAGGCAGGGGCTAGGGCGGTGGGAGACACTGGCTACCCAGGGGCAGGAGAGAAGCTTTCGGGTGAGGGAGCCAGACTCCCGGCTCCGGTGCCAGAACTCAGTGTGCGTCTTGCTGCACGTGACCATACCTCCATAGGCCTGGCCTTCAAAACAAAGAGGCCAGGATTGGTGACAGGTGGACAGGGAGCCTTCGGAAGCCGCCCGGGCAGGGACTGCAGGTGCCCAGCCCCCACGGTGCTTGAGGCCCCCTTGACCTCCGATCCCATGATCCTGGGACCTCACGACGTGCTTCTCTTCCACTTAAACTTCACTCAGCTCGTTGAGTGAGCTGTTTTGGGCACGGGGTGAGGGGGTGTGGCGGTGAACAAGACGAACCACAGCACTCCTGGGACAGACACTCCAGTTTAAGAGGGAGACCAGAACAAGCAGACCCAGTGGATCTGATGGAGACAAACGTGTAGAGGAAAAGCGGCCACAAGGGCGCTAGCTGGCTGGCAGTGTGGGCGCCAGATGGGTGCAGCTTATCTGGATGATCAGAGGCTACGCTTGAGCGGCGCCTTGGAAGAAGTGAAGGAGGAGCCTGAGGACACGGGGAACAGCATTTATGTCAGAGGGAACAGCAAGATGACTTGAGGCCAGCAAGAAACCAGCGGGACTGGGGCAGAGGGGGACAAGGGCAGCCAGCAGCAGATGGAGCGGGGCTCATAAGTGCTTCCGGTCGCTTGGGTGTGCTCTGGTGGCTTGGTCTGGTGGCTTGGTCTGGTTGCCACCAAAACTCATGTTGAAATTTTATCCCCAATGCCATGGTGTTGAAAGGAGGTGGGGCCCTTAAGAGGTGATTAGGTTGTTAAGAGGGATTAATGACTTTCCTGGGGACTGGGTTAATTCTCCTGGGACAGGGTTCGTTAACGTGGGAGTGAACGTTACAAAGCCAGGCAGCCTTGGGCTTCCCATCTTCTGTACCTGCCACTTGCCCTTCAGTTTCCCCAATGAGTTGAAGCAGCAAAGGCCTCCCCAGAAGCCCAGCAGGTGCCAGCACCTCCCTTCTGGAATTCCCAGCCTCCAGAACCATGAGCCAAGACAAACCTCAATTCCTTATAAATTAACCTATCTCAGGTGCTCTATTACAGCAACAGAAAACTGACCCAAACGCCACTGTAGGAACTTAAAGCGAAGGAAGAATCTGGGTTTTTGTTTGTTTCAGGACTACCCTGGCTTCTGTATGGAGGATAGACAGGAGGAAGCAGGGATGATAAATAGGAGACTATTACGATATTCCAGGCCAGGCATGCTGGTGGCTTGGACCAGGACAGCAGATAGGAGTGGTGGGAAACAGCAAGGGTCTGAATGCATCCTGAATGCAGCAGTTGGTCTTGCCCATGTTTTAGATGGGGGGTGGGGTGGAGAAAGATGGAAGCAAGAAATCTTGGCAGCTGAGGGATAAGACTGCCATTTATGGCGCCGAGGAAACTGGGGAGGATGTGGGCTCGTGGCAGGGCCTGGGGTGTGGGTCTGCGTGTGAGGAGTCTGGGGTGCCTGTGAGCACTGCTCCAGGAGGAACGTTTGTGTCCCCACAGTTCCTGGGCTGACCCCTGACCCCAGCATGACAGCGTTAAGAGACAGGCCTCTGGGAGGAGGTGGTCACCACGGCACTTATGGGGTCAGGCAGTTTGTTCCCTCCACCACGTGAGGTGCGACAGGAAGGCACATTTCTTGACACAGAACAGGACTTGCCCTGACAAAACCCTGGCCTCGGACTCCCAGCCTCCAGACTGTGAGCAGCAACTTCCTGTGGCTCATAAACCAACACGGCCTGGGGTGTTTTGTTACAGCCTGTGAGGACTGAGCCGGCATCCCGTCCGCTGGGAAGGCAGGGTGAGAGTGGCTGGGCACAGTTGGGGTTACCAAGGTGCTCCCAGGTGGCATTCAAAGCCACCAGCCAGTGGCATGAGGTCACCTCAGAGGTGCCAGTCATCAAGAAGTGCAAGAGGCCCAGATGGACCCAGGGACCTTCCCTCCAAGTCAGGCATAGGCAGGGGAGGACCAGGAAAGAGGCTGTGGAAGGGCGGCCAGTGGGTGGGAGGGACACAGGCAGGGTGGACAATGCTCAGTGAAGATGGACCCTGCACTTGGGCAGCCAGGAGCACCAAACAGTGCTCAAGGGTGGGGGAGGGACACTGAGAGTGACAAGATGGCCCTGGTGACCTGGGCCAGGAGAGCACGGCTGGACAGGAACCGGCACTGCTGGACCAAGCCAGTGTCCCTCTCTCTGGGCAGCTCGGCTTCTCTCCCCTCCTTCCCTCTGCTGTGGGCTCTCCCCTGGCCGTCTCCACCTGGAGAGGTCCCCAGGCTGGTCCCCAGGCACTGGTTTTTAGGTTGCTGGCCACACAGCGGCCCTGCCTCAGGCTGTGTGGCGCACAGGCAGAGGGGCTCCGCGGAGGGAACAGAAGTAAGGCCACGTGATGGGCGGCCTGTTCCTTATCTCCAGGCAGATGGGCACGCCAGGCAGGCCCCCTGTCCTCGGCTGGCCTAGGCTGGATGGTCTGCCGGAGTCGGGGTCTCCCAGCACGTGGCCGAGAGCAAGATGGATGCAGGGGGTGGAAGGTGAGCAGCCTGGTCTCGTGGGGGTCGTGAAGCCCCTCCTAGTCCCCGGGTGCTGGCTGCCTCTCTCCACAGGAAAACCTCTGTGACAGCCTGGGGTACCCACTTAGGCTGCCAGATGGCCCAGAACATAGGGCAGAGATGCGCGGACGCCACGCCTTAGGGAAAAGGAGAAGTGGGTCTCCCGGCCCCGCCCACGGGGCTGCCCTTCCTCACGGAGGCAGCTGGGTTCCACTTCCCCAGCACCCACACTGCGAGGTCACCTTCCCAGGTCACACACCAAAGACGCAGTCACCCCAGCCGCTCTTCCAGAGCGTCACCTGCCGAGGAAGCTGGCCTCAGGCATGCCCGTGGGACACATCCTGACCCTCAGCGTACTCCGCCTGGGCTGCATGGGCTTCCAGGGAGACTTCCAGAGGGACAGCTGGTCAGCAAGAGTTCACAGCCTGGGGCTGTGCCCTCCCCTAAACCGCCAGGGTTGCCCAACTTCCTCTCCCCCTGCCGCGCTCCGCTGGCCAGCTGTGGACCGCCAGGCCGCTCCCTCCTTCCTTAGTAACACCCAGCAAGTCTGCCCCACAGTCAAGACGCAGGGCGGCGGGGGTGGTGGCCGATGCACAGCGGTCCTGAGCACGGGAACCTCTCGGCGTCCAGTTCTGTCCTTAACCCTTTGTCCCAGGTGCGGGACAGTCTTAAAGACATCAACCGAGCAACACACGCATGCTTAGGGTCGCTCTGAAATAACATCTGAATAGTCCCCATGTGTGCAGAATTGAGAACTCGGGGCTGATCCATCGGTGGCGCCTGTCCCACTACTGAGCCGGAAGGACTTGTCACGGTCCAGGAACACTGAGGCTGGTGGCGCCCTCCTCCCGACCCCGCTGCCTCCCTCTCTCTGGTCTGATTGCACACAGCCCCATCTCACCTCTCACCACATAACCGGCCCCCACCTCTGCGCACCAGAGCAACTGGCCCCCGGGAAGCAGGAAGAGTAAGCGCCTCCTGAGTCCTGCCAGCTCGGACAGCACGGGTGCCGAGCGCGAGAAATCCAGACTCCAGCAGATTCCGCGATGCCCCGTCCACCCCCCTCCTCAAGCCTTGTCCTCGATTCAGATGGCGGCGGGCACACAGCTGTGACCCAGATTTCCTGAAACGCAGCCTAGAAGTCCATAGAATCCCGTTTCACGCACACAATGGCTACGGGAAGGTACCTGCTGGGCTCTGGCCGACGGCGCTGGCACGCGGAACGTTCTTGATTTACCTGTTCGGCTCATTCAGATCTCAGATGCCAGGGTTGCTGGAGTGACAGGTTGCTCATTCTGTTCCCCAGAGCTTGCCTCTGCTGCCTCTCTGAGGCTGAGACCTCCTGAGGGAGGCAGGGAGTGCTTCCCTGGTGAACATGGGCTCCCCATGGCCAAGCCACACAGCAGGGGGCCCGGCCTTTCTCTCAAGCTGCATATTCTCCATCCTACTATTTAGCAGGTGATAGCTGGCTCATCAAACCTCTGTTTTGACCTCAACATGTCTGTGCCTAAAGGCGGCTTCTTCACGTCTTCAAAACAGTCCAGCCTGTCTCCCTAGCAGACGTTAAAACCTTTATTTATTTATTTTTGTACCAGGGATTGAACTCAGTGTCACTTAAGCACTGAGCCACGTCCCAGCCCTTTTTACATTTTATTGAGGAGGTCTTGCTTAGTTGTTTAGGGCTTTGCTAAGTTGCTGAGGTTGGCTTTGAACCCGTGCTCCTCCTGTCTCAGCCTCCTAGTTGCTGGGATTACAGGCATGGGCCACCCTCCAGCTGTTACAACCTTTTGATCCAGTGAGAACCAAGAGGAGAAAGTCTGTCAGAAAACCTGCAGCCGGTACCTGAGACAACCATTTGCCTAGGGCCCTGCCGTCTCCAACCAAGTTACCCCTGCACCACCCTCCAGGAAGCGGATTCTGACTCGGGTTGCTCATGCAGCCGTCCCGCACAGCCAAGTGGTCTCTGGAGGGATGCCCCCTCAGGCACACCCATTCGAGAGCATGGGAGACTGGACACTGGGCCTGTGAAAGCGAAGTTCCTTGTGGAGAGCCCTGAACAAAACTCCATTATCGAGTGGCCAAAGGACCTTGCCCTCGCCCCAGATATCAGCAGGGTCCAGCCTACTGACCAGTTCTGGGATGGCCTCTGGCCACGTCCACACCAGCTGCCTTCTGCAAAGCCCCAAAGGGGATTCCTCATCCTGTCCCTGGATCTCCATCTGGGATGGGCCAAGGGCAGACAGCATGTGGTTTTCACTTTGGTCAGTGGTCCCCAACCTGGCTCTACCCGTACATCCCCTAAGAAAGTAATCCTGTGCCCCCACACTGGTCTGTCTAGGCAGGGGCTGCTGGATCCCAGTCGATCTCAGAAGAGCATTCCACATCTGAGTCTAAGAAACAACCCGGCTAATGCAGAGGCAGGAGCAAAGGAGCAGGACGCCCGGAAAGAGAGTGCATGATCGAGGCAGCGGGATCAGTCGCCGGGGACAGTCCCCGCAGCTCAGGCTGACACACCTGGATTCAAGTACATGTAAATGCTTCATGGAAAATGTGAATTGACTCTGGGGACAAATTAGGAGATGATTATTCATCTTACAAAAGAAATGGGCATCAGAGTCCTTTAAATAGCAATCTCTGCTAGTACATTTAAAATAGGATTCAGTTTACAGAAGTGTGATTTATACAAAACCACATCTGTTACATAAAGCTCAGAAAAATAGCTCTCCTCCCATGAAGACTCTAACTATAGCGCTGGCCCAGTACAGATGGTCACCTGCTCTCTTAAGAGGCCCAGCCTCTGTCACCTACTTCCACGCTTCACCCTGATGATGGCCTTAGAGGTCCTCCAAATCTCTCCTGGACTTCAAACTTGGAACAACTGCTGGGAATTCTTTTCCTATTCAACACATATTTCTTTTTCTTTCTTTCTTTTCTTTTCTTTTTTTTGGTCCTGGGGATTGAGCCAAGCAGCACTTTACCACGGAGCCACATCCCTAGCCCTTTTTATTTTGAGACAGGGTCTTTCTTGCTAAATTGTTGGAGCTGGCCTCAAACTTGCAATCCTCCTGCCTCAGCCTCCAGAGCAGCTGGGATTGCGGGCATGGACCCCCACGCCCAGCTCAACACATATTTCTTGAAGGCCTATCCTGTGCCATGCTAAGCAGTCAAGGGAATGAGAAGAGCAAGAGGTCACGTATGGCAGGAGGGAGAAATGGAAGGTTTGAGCAAAGGGGTATCATGAGCTGACTCACTTTTCTAAAGGAGTCGTCTGGACTCCTTTAGAGTGTGGATGCAGGGACCACAGTTAAGATGTTGCTGTATCAGCTCGGGCCGGAGATGTGGCTCAGACCATGACGGCAGCAGAGGAAGTGACGAGGTGTGGTCGGATTTGGGACTTGTTTTGAAGGTAGAGCTGCCGGGGTCTGCTGACAGGGAATTTGCTGGTGGGAGGCCATGGAGGAGGGAAGGAAGGAAGGAAGGAGGCAACGAAGACACACCGACCCTTGGCCAGAGCAGCAGGAAGGACGGAGCTGCCATTGAGGAGACGCAGAGCGCCACAGGAGGGTTAGGGTTTGGGCAGGGAGCCAGGGGCTCATTTCTGGAAGCGTGAAAGGCGAGATGTCTATCAGGGATTCGAGCAGAGCTATAAATGAGCAGCGGGCTGTGCCAGGTCTGGAATTCAGACGAGTTCCCAGCTAGAGTTATAAATGTGGTGAAGAGCATCCTCACAGAGCCAGAATGAGAGAAGGGATGCATGCCGTGTCTCCTGTGACGCAGGAGACGGAGGGACAGAGCACTCTCTGCAGCCTCCGTCACGGGGCATTCGATTTAAGTGAACAAGGTCCCCCAGGAGTGAGTGCAGGCGAGGAGTCGGGGACACCCCAACATTCCTGGAACAGAGAGGAGGAAGTCAGCAATGCAAACGGAGAATCCAGGAGAGCAGGAACTGGAAGGCACGCGCCGCCAGGGTAACTGCGGCTGGGCGGGCGGGGTGAGATGAGTTGGCTACGTGGAACTCACCGGGGCTGCTCGGGTCCAGTGGGAGGCGAGGAAACCCTCTCCCTGATGGGGTTCAGGACAGAAAGGGGAGCCAGAGGCAGCGGGCGGCCGTAGCACTTCTGCCATTTGGGGAGCAGAGGGGCAGCAGATGGAAGGAGGGGGCCAGGGCTTCCCCACTGCAAATGGGAGAAATGATGACGTTTCTGTTAGACGTGAGGGAGGTGGCTGGGACGGGACGTGGCCTAGCGCACTCTCCGGTTACAGCAAGGGCTCGGGCACAGGTGGCTGCTGGCAAGAGTTGACCAAGCTTTCCAGGGACTGGGCCTCTCCAGAGCAAAAGAGGAAGCAAGGTCACGGGAGAAGCGTGCGGGACCAGGGAAAGCACAGGGAGGGCGGGAGGGCGCGCGGCAGAGGAAGCAGAGCTGGCCACTGTCCCCGAGCTCGGCTCTGCCCAGCCTGAGTGGCAGGGGAGTGTGCATGTGTGTCCGGGAAGGGGCGGAGGGTACATGGTGCAAAGCATTCAATCTCTGGCTTGCTCTTTCCACTTCCTTCGCCCCCTCTTGGGTCTGTTTCCCTCCCTACCATACAGTGGAGAAGCCTTCCCTCCCCTGGACTGAAGCCCACCCCATTACCCTCACCTGGCCCATAACGGGTCTGAGAGCCACACCCGTAGTTCACAGCCCCTACAGCAACCCTGGGACCAACTCCACTGAGTACACGGGAAACCCAGGCACAGAACACCTTGGGAATTGTCCAGCTGGTCACGATGCCTGGCTAACTGGGCGACCCAGTTAGTAAGTAGCAGAGCCAGAATTTGAACCCAGGTCTCAGTGCAGGTTCTCCTTCACTGATCCCAGTCACCTCTTCCCTGGCCTGAGAAGGACAATCAGGCTGGTTTCCACTGAACACAGAGGCCAACGCCTCAGGGACAGAGATCCTTAGGAAAGGACAAGCAGAGCGCAGGTCTCGCTAATCTCAGGGCAGAACCAAAGAAAAGCCATCCAGCGAGTGAGCGATGCAGGGCCTGGTTCCCCGCAGGCGGCTGTGGAAGGCCCTGAGGTCCTGCCCACTCTGACCCCAGCGGGTGAGGACTCGCTAGCGCTCCAGGCGAGGGAGGGCTGCTGCTGCTTCTGGAGGTGGAGCTCATCATCCGCTGGGGCTGCTGCCCGACTTCCTCAAAGCTCCGCTGCCCGACCCTCACTGTCTCTCCAGGGCTGAAGAGAGCCCTCCTCGGGAGTGAGCGGAGGAGTCTTGGAGGGTGGGGGGTGGCTGCCGCCAAGCCTCCAGGCCTGACAGCCTGCAGTCCCCCATCTCCTGGTGCCACAACACTGCAGACATCTTCCATAAGATGGTTTCAACCACCCAGATGTTATGGTTTGACCTGGTCCCCAGCTCACAGCTCCATTGGGAGGTGCAGCGGCCCTAGTGGGAAGTTGCTGGGGCAGTGGACACATGTCTTAGGATATATTGGGACTCTGCTTCTTCCTGTCTCTCTTTCTCTCCCCAGACACCATGAGGCGAGCAGCTTCCTGTACCATGTGCTCCTACCACAATGCACTACCTCACCACAGGCCCAAGAAGAACAGGCCAATGGATCATGGGCTGGAACTTCTGAAACTGAGCAAAATAAACCTTTTTATCTTTTTAAGTTGATTATCTCTGGCATTTGTAACAGCAACGGAAAGGTGACTGATACATTGGGCTCACTGCCACACACACAGTGGCAACTTCCTGGCCTGGCAACCAAAGCTTGGGGACTGGTCTCTGCTGGCCTTTTCAATCCCACCAGTCACTCCTGCCCCTCAGGGATGTTTCCAAACATGCCCTGCATCGTCTGACCCTCCTGTCTGGGCAAACCCCTTCCCAACCACCTCCATTTATTTGAGTTCCACCGTTCAGTTACTCCTGGTTTTCTTCACGCACTAGATTCCACCTTCCGACATACGCAGAGGAGCTACATGCCAGACCCTGCATCTGGTCAACTTGCAGATGAGGAAGACAGTGCTGGATTCAAAGACTGTGGTCTAGCTGGACAGATGACAGGCAATGACCACAGCATGTTTAGAGGAGCAACACCTGTGGGCACAGTGCAACAGGGTGGGCATCTGCCCAGGGCTAAAGGGAGGAGGAGGAGCTGGCTCACCAGAGGAGGAGCTGGCCTGGAAAGGGGCCCGCAGGGCAAATGACCAGAGAGGAGAGCTGGGATGAGGCCCCAGGGGACCACCCAGCTGCCAGTGTCACCATGGGGATGGAGGAGCAAAGGGGGGTGCCACAGTGCAAATCCTGTGTCCCTTGACGTGTCCCTCATGTTGACACTTCACTCCCTCTGTGCAGCATTGAGAGGTGGGCCTTCTGGGGGTGATTAGGTGCTTCCCGAGGCTCTGCCCTCTTGGACAGGATGAACACCCCACTGCAGGGCTGCCAAGAGCAGTCTGTTCCTTCCATCTCTTCCACCATATGAGACCCGGCATTCACCCTTCTCCCTCCCCGGCCCTGTGAAGAGGCTGTGAGGACATATCGGGAACAGAACAGGCACTCGCCAGACACCAAATCTGCTGGCCCCACAATCACAGGCT
Source organism: Sciurus vulgaris (assembly GCF_902686455.1). Taxonomy (NCBI): domain Eukaryota; kingdom Metazoa; phylum Chordata; class Mammalia; order Rodentia; family Sciuridae; genus Sciurus; species Sciurus vulgaris. The sequence goes on along the minus strand of NC_136479.1, from coordinate 34,914,673 downwards.
CCTTGGCCTCCAGAAAGGTGGGAAGTATATTTCTTCTGTTAATAAATAGCGCAGTTGAAACGGTTTTGTTACAGCAGCAGGAACAGACTAAGACTAACTGGTGAGTTAGTTTACAGGCCAATAGCCCAGAGAACCTTCCCCTATAATCATCACCCAGCTCAAAACTCATCAGTAAAAAGAATTCTTAAAAGCTAACACCTCGATACCTGCATCCTTAAGGCATAAAGTGATGACTGGATAAATATATAAGGATCTCACCTTGAGGGTGGGAAAATGTATTAACCGAGGGTGGATGACGTGTCACCTGAACTCACAGGAAAGACAGTGATACTTGCTGATACTTAAGCACTTCACAAACATGTGAATTCATCTGCCCTCACAGCCCTGCATGGAAGGTTCCATGACTATTGCATGATATGAAAGGGATATGGCCCAGGAACCCAGGGTAACCTGCCAGGTGAGTAAGCAGTGGACAGACTTCGAACCCCAGGACCTTGACCACCATCACACAGTTTCTCAGTCTACAGCGCAGTGAATGCTAAAATAAAAGCATAAGGCACCAGGTGTGGTGGTGCACACCTGTAATCTCAGGGACTTAGGAGGCTGAGGCAGGAGGATTGCAAGTTTGAGGCCAACCTCAGCAACTTAGAGAGGCCCTCAGCAAATGAGTGAGACCCTGTCTCAAAATAAAATATAAAAAAGGGCTGGTGGTGTGGCTGAGTGGTAGCCAACCCCTGGGTTCCATCCCAGTACCTGCCCTCACCCCCCCACCAAATATGTCAAGCTGGGTTACAGTATGACTCCACATTTGTTTGTATGCATTTGTTTATGTGTCAATCTTGGTTGAATCAAATGACAATCTGCCTGTTTTTGATCAACAAAAACTGCACTTCGTACAGTTCAGAGTAGTGCACTTGTGCATGCACAGAAACACGTGAAAGTCTGGAAGGGCCCAATTATTATCAGTCATGTCACATGGTGGGAGACACCTTTTCACATTTCCTAAAAAACAGCCGAAGTTCAACATCTCCTCTAGATGCCCCGTTTCCTTGCTGTTCCTGCCGGTGACAACAGCCAAGTAAGTGACATCTACATGTCCTCAGGATGCAGAGCGCCAGCCCTGCCACACGACAGCACTAGCAGGCAATGCACTTGGGCCATCTCTCCCAGGAGCCGGGGAGCCGGGGAAGAGAGAGGCGGCCAGACAGCCCAGATCTCGAGACAAGGGATCCTGTGCGATCTGAATTCTCCTACGCCTGTTTCTCCAAATCAAAGTACTGTCACCCCAGCCTCATTTGAGCTGGGGTTACTGGGCACAGCTGGGAGGGTCTCTTGACGTGTTGATAGAACTCCACCCACAACAGAGCCACGGCCGTTGAATGGCCCAGGTGACGCTTGGCTCCCTCGGTCCAAAGGGGAGGCAGCGCCTTCCCGGCTGCCGTGAAATCTGGCAGACACAGGTGAGCTCCCTCCTGGTGCTCTCCACACCGACCTGCTGGATCCCCGCCGAACAGACCCCGGGAGGGGGGAAGAGGACCCTGCTGCACAGAGAGGTCGCTGAGGTCCAGACTCAGCAGCCCAGCAATGAGCCAGGGGCCGCGGCTGGGGCCGTGATCTCTGCCAGACTGTGGGCCAAGTGCAGACTAGGAACCAGGCTCCCAGGGTGCCCTGGCAGCCAGGGAGGCGCTCTTCCTCTTTCACGAGCATCCTCAGGGCAAGTCGGCCATTCTGCACGCCACCCTTCCATGGGAAACCTTCTACCTAGCGATGTCTACTCGACGTGCTCATTTGCATTTACTACCATCCACCTCCCCTCCCACCGCACACAGCTCGGCTCCAAGGCGCAGGGATCTCTGGTTCTGTGACGCATGCCGAGTACCTGGAACAGCAGCTGGCAGACGGAGGGCACCCATAAGACTTTTCAGAATAAATGAAAGAAATCCCTCCTTCCTCGACTCGCCCTGTGTGCCACCCAGTGGAATCAACTGTTCCCACCTCCGAGTTTCTGTGGGACTGTCCTTAAACCTCTGCTAGTCCACTCATCACGCTGGGCCATGATGACCTGTCCTCTCCACCTCTCTGAAGGTGACAGTACCCAGTCAGCACATTCTGTGCAGTCTCGGCTGGCACAGGGCCTGGGGGGGTCTTTAGTATCTGCACCTCAGGGGTCAATTTTTGCACATCTAAAGAGCCAAAAGGCACTGGCCAGGACTCCGGCTGCAACCACCGGGGCCTCGGTGTCCCGGGCCAGGGCCAACAATGCCGTCTCGCAGCCAGCAGGAGGAGAGAGGCGGTGCTGTTACCAGACTGCTTTCCAGTCCAGGAGGAACCCGGCAAAGGAAAGCTATTTAGGTCTCAGAAGATGAGATCAACTGAGGGCTCCAGAAGTCACAATGGAAACCAATGGAAAGGTCCCGATCAAGAGAAACTGCTTCAGCCCGGTCGGCCATTCCCACGCTGACCCGGGGACCACGAGGGCCACCATCTCCAGGCACTGGCACCAGAGCGGGGGAGATCTGCCGACCAAAATAGCACATCCAAGCCGCTGACTGGTTCCCCAGAGACTGGCTGGTTATTTTTAACTTGGGCGGTCACACCTGTGCCCACTCCTCCTCTCCCATCCCTCTGGACCCTGCTCCTGGCAAGCCTACTCCACGTCCACTCCCAGGAAGGGCTGTTCTGACTTCAACAGAAATGTCTGCTCCTTTCATTATTCAGTGGCTCATTCATTAGGCACCTACTGTATGCCTATATGTATATGTTTTGAAGCTATTGCCCCCAACCCCCAAGTCTGCGGCACGGAGTCTTGAACACAGCCTAACACAGGCCAGGCAGGCACTCTACTACCAAACCACATCCCCAGGCTTTTAATTGTATTTTAAGTTGCCCCAGCTGACCTCGAACTTGTGATCCTCCTGCCTCAGCCTCTGGAGCAGCTTGTGCCCCCGTGCCTGGCTGCTGCTCCCCCCCTCCTTAAAGCGCAGCTCTTTCAGGCAATACTGAGGCACAGAAAGACTTGACACTGCTCATCCCATAGAGATGGGCTATGCCTATTCTTCTAGCACAAACCAGATAGGTCCTGAATAAACCACTTAGTTTCATGACCTTAGGTCTTTAATGTCCCTGGAATGCCCTTATTCTCCTCACCAGGTGGAGGAACTCCTTCCCATTCATCCCCTGCTTTCTCAACGATTCCCTCCTCGAGTTGCCAGCTGGATAATCCCACCTCTTCCACACCAGCACAGGCCTCAAATGTACTTCGTGCATTCTATCGCTTGTATTGCTACGACTGACCAACCTGCCTAAATGCATTAGACTGAGCTCAACCAGCAGAGTGAATATAGTAATCTATTTTGCATTACTGTAACAAAATGCCTGAGGCTGGATAACTTTATAAAGTAGAAAGGTTTATCGAGTTCATAGTTCTAGAAATTTAAGGGCCCACATCTGACGGTGGCCTTCTTGCTAGCAAAGTCCCAAAGCAGCACAGGGTATTACACACAGCCAGAGAGAGGGAGCGTATGTGTGTCTCTATGCTCTGGTCTCTCCTTATAAAGCCACCAGGAATCACTGCTGGTGGCTCCACTATGATGACCTTATCTATCTCGATCATTCCCAAAGGAGTCTTTTTTTTTTTTTTTTGGTACTGGGGATTGAACCTCAGGGCGCTTAACCACTGAGCCACACCCCTGGCCCTTTTTTTTATTTTATTTAGAGACAGGGTCTCACTGAGATTCTCAGGGCTTTGCTAAGTTGCTGAGGCTGGTTTTGAACTCAACATTCTCCTGCCTCAGCCTCCTGAGCCACTGGGATCATAGCATGTGCCACAGATGCCCACAGGCATCTCTTAACACCATGGTCAGATGAGGTCACGAGGGGAATCAAGCTTCAACACATGAACCTGGGGACACAGTGACCACATCCAAATAGGAGCAGGATCGTCCTGAAAGAAGCCACGCTCCACCTGCTACCTTCAGTTTGACAATTTCATCTGTTGCCTGAACGAATGAGCAAATGCATTACTAACTACAGACATGGCTTACCAAGCCTGTGTGCGGCACAGCCATCCCCGCAGGCTGCAGCCGCCAACCTGGCCGAGGGCTGAGAAACCCAAGCACAGCAAGGTCACCTGACTAATGCTCGGCCACAGATCCATCAGGTGGTGGCAACAAGATTTAGCCTCTGGCCTTGTGACTCTGAGGCCCAAGCTTGGCATCTAGAATATTCTCAGGCCACGGAAGAGGCTCCCTAATCCTCCATGCTTTGGGAATGTCCGGCTCGGCGCTCACCCCCAAGTTCTCTGGTCCACTTAGGCACCTCCAAATCAAGGACATGGAGCATGGGGGCCCCAGGGATCTGAAGGAGACACCGGGTTTTCCCCTCCCTCCTCCCTTCGTTTAGACCTATGGCTTAATTTCTTTGGGGCTCCAGGGCAACATGAGTTTTGTCAGGCTGCTGGAATCCTCTGGCTCAGGGCCAGTTGCTGACCACGTGCCTGTCTGGCTCTGGGACTGGACTGGGACTTCTCTGGGCCAGGAAGGAGACAAAGGTGAACAGGAAACAGCCCCTAGAAATGCACATCAAGAAAATGACCGTCGACTATGGTGGCGCACGCCTGCAATCCCAGCAGCTTGGGAGGCTGTGGCAGGAGGACTGCAGGTTCAAAGCCAGCCTCAGCAACTTAGCGAGGCCGTAAGCAACCTCGCAAGACCCTGTCTCAAAATAAAAAACAAAACAGGGGCCGGGGACGTGGGACTGTGGCTCAGTGGTAAAGCACCCTTGGGTTAAATCTCCAGAAACAAACAAACAAAAAATCACCTGGGTGTGTGTGTTGGGGTGGGGATGGCACACAGGGGACAAAGGAATGCGGCAGCTAGAGGGGGGGGGTCCTCAGGGTGACTGTGGGCATGTTTGCCTCTGGGCTTCCCCAACCGCTGGCGTGACTTGGAGGAAGATCCTCACAGGTGAAGCAGGGACACTGAGGGACACCAAATCCTGCTTCTAAGGCTGTTGTGAGCAGAAGACAATCCAGCTCAGAGCGTCCCATCAACTGCAAGCACCTATTAATGTGCTTCACACTCAACGCTCTGCAGGGAGGGACTGACCACCCCTCACCCCCCACACACCGCGCTTTCAGCAGACGAGGGCCCAGCCGTCTTCGGCCCTGGATCCGTAGCATCTGAACATCCTCAACCAGGCTTGTCCCACTCGCGTCTGGACTAAATTCAACCTCGTCGGGCTGGGATAAAGTCCTGGTGACCAGCGATGATACAAGACAGCAGTAGCTGGGTGCAGTGGCACAAGCCCGGGGGCCCAGCTACTCGGGAGGCTGAGGCAGGAGGATCCCGAGTTCCAGGCCAGCCTCAGCAACTTAGTAAAAAGGGTGGGAATGTGGCTCAGTGGTAGAGCACCCCTGGATTCAACCCCATTACTGCCAGAATTTAAAAAAAAAAAATAGGTTTCATATGGTTAATAAAAATGTCATTTTCCTAAGCATCCTTAAAGGAGGTAAATAAGAAATTTCCTTCCTTCTCCACTGGCCCCTGGCTGACACCAATGTCACCTATGACTCCTGCCCTTACAGCAGGGCCGGCCGGGGAAGCTCCTGCTCGTGATAACCGATGTGTTCTGAAATCCCGACGTGCACCACCTCGCTTCTCTGGAACTGCTGTCTTTGCACAAGAAGTCAAATTCTCCTTCGCCAGCCACGCCAGACCTCAGCCGTGGAACCCACAGGTTTCTGAAGGCTGTTCCCGAGGCCCATGTGCTGAGCCAAAGTCTCCAGGTGCTAGGAGTGGAGCTTGGGGCTGCTCTAGGAGGCCACTCTCCTCGAGGTCCCTGAGTGGCTCCAGCTGGCTGGAGAGGGCCTCTCCCTGGTGGGGGAGCTCATTCCACCAGAGCGCTGTAGAACCCCTGTCCCCCCCGCTAACCCCACCCTCTGGGGCCACCTGGAGCCCGCACTACCTCTTCCTCCCAACAGTCCCCAGCAAGTCAAAGACCACGACCGGTCCCTGTGCAGTCTTCCACGTGCTTGAGGACGGTGTTACAAGGGTGACACCGTCTTCACCCTCCTCTGAACATTCTCTAGGTGAGAGGCTACAAGTTTTCTGGACTCCAACTACTATGATTTAAGTGTTTTCATCTCCTCAAGATTCAGGTTAAACATTAAACTCAAGTCCCAGTGCAACAGTATTAAGTGACAGGGCTCTGCTTTCACACATGAGATGGTCACTCTTATAAAAGGGCTAGAGGTGGACTCTTGTCCTTTGTTCCTTCCACCCTTCCTCCCCTCTGGAGCACACAGCAGGAAGGTGCCATCTTGGAAGCAGAGAGCAGCCCTCACCAGACACTGAACCTGCCGGCATCCTGATCTTGGACTTACCAGCCTCCAGAACTGTGAGAAATCATTTCAGTTCTTTATAAAGGACCCAATCTTGGTTATTTTGTTGCAACAACATGAATGGACTAAGAAACTGACCTCAGTTAAAAAAAAAAAAAAAAAAAAAATTGCAAAGCACCTGGGACTTTCCTGGGTGCATATGGATATACAACCAAAACCAAGGAATACATCTGAGTTTTTACTGCTTCAACTAATTACTTAGCTCACACCCTGGACAGGAGGGCAGTCTCCTTTCTATGCAGCTATTAGCTGGTACGGGCTGCCCCAGATCCCTGGCATCATCCTGCACCAGGATCTCCCCAGCCCGCCATTCAGCTTCTATCACATCCCTCCTCCAGCCCAGCGAATACAGTGCGCCAGCAGCGCGTGGGTCGCCAGAAGTCCTTTGTGCCTGCCGCTATCATCATCCGTTACTCAGAATATCTGAATCACCTTTTCGGCATCCCTCCCATCTCCTGCTGGGTGAGTCAGGAGTCTCACGTCTGAGGATGAGGCAGCGAGATTCACAAAAGAACCCCAAAATTTTAAAAATAGCTGCAGGTGATTTGAGGTGCATAGTCCATATATAGGCAGATGCTAACCATGCTCCTTTGGACCTTCTTCCCCAGGGAACTCAGAGGCCAAGGGCTGCCATCCCCAGCTCATCTTCTGCCATCAGCGTGGTCCCACTCTTACTGTTTTTTCCTCTACCTTCTATTATTTTTTCACCTAGTGTATATTTGGTTATCAGAACTGGGTACAAGACTCGGCTTTGCCCTTGGCATAGGATCCTGGGCTCAACTTTTCTGAACTCCAATCTTAGCAGTAAAGGTGGCTAATTATTACTGCCCTGCCTTCCCCCAGGGCTGCGGTGGGACGGGGGACCCTGCTCTGTGGACTGTAAAGGGCCACCTATGCAAACGCGAACTGTTCTCTGAGCTGTATGTTCTTGGTGAGGGCTGGTGGCACTGACTCTCCCCCAGTTCTGGTCCTGTGCATTCTCCGGGTAGAGGGGAGGCAGGCTCCATCAGCAATCCCAAGGAGGCTGCACTTTATCCCTGCTGCGGGGTTAACGGGCGCTCCCGTGGGCAGATATCTGATGGCATCAAAAATTCATCACTTGCAGCAGCTGGCGAATCTGCCATGACCAGTCATTTGTACCCACATTTAGAAAGATTACTAGACCTGGGAGACTTGGCCCCGAGCAGTCCAGAGAAAAGAGCTATAGGCTTAGCTCTTAGGCCAATCAAGAAATTAGAGGGCGTGGGAGATTCAGTCACCTTAGGGCCAGGAGGGACTTAGGAAGCCATCGCTGCAGAATAACTACTATGTTGGAGGACTTTTTACTCCAGGGCCTGCCTTAAAAGAGCCATTTGCAGGCTTCACTAGGTTACTAAAGTACCATGTCACTTAAGAGGCCAAGAGGTTAGGGGAAACACTTCAGATCACACAGGGAGTCGGGGAACTGAGAACGTAATCTGCCTTTTCTCATTCAGTGACAAGCAGGGCCAACCCTCAGGGCTGATGCTGGGCTGTGGGGATGTGGCTGCGATGCTGGATTTGGGGTCATCCCTGCAGCCAAAGGCCCTCTGAGGCAGGCCTTCAAATCAAACATGGGGACCCAGTGGTCAGGACAGTCAGTACCATGGGCCTTCTGCAGGAACAGGAAGCAGCTGCCAATGCCCCAGGTGGGGAAGGTTCTCCTGCTACATACCCACAGGGTCTGTGTTCTTCGAAAAGAGCGGAGGACAATGGTTTCAGGGCTGAGCGCTTGGCTGTTCAATGATTAATGAGAATCTAATATCACTTTCGTTTGGACTCTAAGCTAAGAGGGGTAAGAAGCAATGAATGCACCCCTCCTGGGTTCAAAATGCCCCAGAGGTTACCCAGCGCCGACAGGCCAGGGCTTTCCTGGCCTAAGCCCAATCAAGCATTTAGACGTTTCTTGATCTCAGGGTTCTCAGCCAGGTGGGCTTGGCCTCATCCTCTTCCAGCAATGGTCCCAGCAGGCCACACCCGTCACTATTTCCAGAGCCAATTCCACTCAGCTTTCCAGAGCTGGCCCCGTCCTGTTCTCCAGTCAACCGCTATAGTCCAGTCTTAGGTCCCCAGGGCCAGTGGAACTGTGGCCTTCTGACTGCTTGTCTGCACTGAAACTATCTCTCAGTCCTCCTCATTTACATGCAAAAGGCCCCACTGAGCAGGAGGCCTTCGGTTATGTTCCTCTGTGTCCCTCATCTAGCATGTGACATAGAAATGTAGGAATTAAATAAATGTTGCTGAGTTAATGAGGGATACACAGAGAGAAGGGTAAGCTGGTTCTGGCAGGCCAGATTTTGGAGGGGTCCTGAGCACAAGGTCAAGAGGAACCTTAGGGGCCATCGGGTACAGCAGCCACTGGACCCCCAACCAAGCCTGGACAAGTGGCTCTCTGGTCATGTTCAGACACCTGTAGGAAAGGGCCAGGTACCGCTCAGTTTTCCACATCACCCCTTCACCTGGGGGAAAGATTATTTCGAGGGGAGCTGCTTATGGCACAAACAAGGGAGTGGTTGGCTCGTCTCTGAACACCGTCCCACCATGGATGGTGTCTCCTCACACGATGATGGGAGCCCATGAGGACCCTACGCAGCCCCCGCCAGCACCACCCCATCAGTTTGAGACTGATCTCCTGCCAGAGGAAGAGTCACCTGCCCATCCCACTGTCCCCTATCCAAGATAAGAGTGCCAAGAGCAAGAAAGGACCAAGAACATCCCTGCTTTCTCAAAGGATGGTTGTCCCCAAAGGGCATCCACTGGGCAGGGGTGCACTCTGCCCGAATTTCATTTCCTTCTCACTGCTAAGCTACAGACAGACCCAGGCCCCTTCCCCGGCATCTCCCGCAGACACATCCCAAGCTGGTTCCTATCTTCTGATGTACCACAGCCCCCGGAGGGAGCACAGTCCATCATGGGGGTGCCTCTCCAACCTGACACGCTCGCAAGGCTTGGGCCTGGGTGCCCTGATCTAAAGCCATCCGGGTGGCAGTGACCTCAAAGGCACCATTCAGTCTCCATTCACAGCAGGAAGAATGGAGATCCTTGGGAAAATCTGCAGTGTCCAGGCCTGTGGGTGCTTCAGGAGACCCCTTCCTCTGGAATCCCCCAAATCACACGCAGCTCCCTGCTGAGGGCTTCATCTGTGTCTCAATCAATGAACATGTCCTCAGCTCCCACGGTGTTTGGGATGGAGGCGGGAGGGCTCCGCTGGGGCAAGACACAGAGCCCCCCCAGGGAAGCCCAACTCTGAAGGAACTGGGCAGCAGATGCTGATCAGACAGAGGTGGCCGTGGCCCCCCAGGCACACTGAAGCTGGGGCTCTCCGTTGGCCCATCTAGCACCTCCACGCTCCATGCCCGATTCCATTCCTGCCCCCTCACTTTGGTCAAAGCCCTGTCTTTGCCTCACTGTCCTCCCAGGGCCACCTGTGCCTCCCTGCCCACTGGCTCGGAGCTACAAACCTTCTGCAGATCTCAAGAGGACAGGCGGGCGGGCAGGGGAGTCTGGAAGGGACAGGACGAGCCCCTTCCACAGCCGTGCCTGTGCCTCCCTCTACCCCACAGGCTTCCTAATCTGGGAGACGAACCCACCGCCCTCTCCGGGGAATCTGATCTCCCGGGCAGCCTGGCGCGGCGCGGCGGCGGGAAACCGGGAGCCCATCCCGGCCCGCCAGCCGCCTCCACATCCTGGCCAGGCTCCCTCTCCAGCACGGCCGCCCGGAGTGGGGCCAACAGGCAGGATCAACAATCCAGAAACTTTCAATGGATCTCGCCGACGGGGAAGGGCGGAGGGGCACGAGCCGGTGGGGGCGGGGAGGCCGGACCGAGTCCCTCTCACTTACCATCTTGCTCACGTCCATGACCGAGGCTGCAGGGTACCCCCCGCCCCTGGAGCGCCTGCGTCCCCCCAGAGCCGCTCCCGGCTACTGCAGCCCCGGGGGTGCCATGCTGCGGGCAGGGCGGCCGGCAGGGCCCCCGCGGCGCGCAGCAGCGACACCGCGGCTGGACCCGAGGACGGCGGGGCGGGGCGGGCGCGCGGGGAGGGGGCCGAGCGCTGAGCCGCAGCGCGCGCCGGGCGGGGGAGGCGCGGCCCCGCGGCCGAGCCCTGAGAAGCGCGGCCAGGCGCGCAGGGCACCCCGAGAACAGCTCCGGACGCTCGAGCGAGGGTGTGATTTGAATAACAAAAGGTCGCTGCTGCCCCAGCCCGGGCGCTGGGATCGGCAAGCCGGGCGAGGGAGGCCGCCTGCCGCGGGAAGAGCGTGTAGGGTGGGTGTGTGTGTGTGTGTGTGTGCGTGCGCGCGTGTGTGCGCGCTCGCGTGTTTTGGTGGGGGGATCAGTGGGAGTCAGGAAGTGCGCGGGGGAGGTGGCAGAGAGGAGGGAGCGGTGGGGGCGCGAGCAGACATTCCAGCGGGGGCAGGGGGTCCCCTCCGCCCCTCCCCACTTGGCTTCCTCGGACAAAGAGGGAATTCAGAGCCAGTTGTTGGCCTCCTGCGGCTGATCTCCAGGGGCCTCCCAAATGAGTCTGGGGTCTCCAAACAGATGGCCAAATGGAAGGAAGCGGCACAGGTATCCCCAGGAGGGCTCTAATGGCCCTCCTACCCTGGCAAGGGAGCTGCAGCCAGCCCTTCTGGGAGTGAGGAAAACTGGCTCCCTGGCTTCTGAATGATGTCTGCTTCGAGCTCAGAGCTCCTTCCTCCCAAGCCCGAATTCCCAGTGTCCCATTCCTTAGAGAAACGTGAGGCCAAGCCGCTCATCTGCTGGAGACTGCAGCTGGTGGCCAGAAAAGGGCTCCCGCCAAATGCACATTTGGAGAAAAGTCCCCAGAAGTAGCTTCGCCGTCCAAACCTGTAATTTCAATAAGGCTTCCCCCCAAATCAGAGCAGCAGTAAGGCTGAGGCGCAGGAGAACGCAGGGACCTGAGAGTCCACTTAGACGGACTTTGCTTTACACAGTGAGGACTGAGGTCCAGAGGAGGGTTTACCCCAGGTCACACCCTCCCAGGAGAGATGAGCTCCCTATGTTGCCCCGCTGCCCTGCAGTTGGAACCTCCAGCTTTTAAAATCCTTTCAAATGAACAGGTGACCGCCCCAAAGGGGCCTGCTGGGCTGACATAGCCCCCTCCTCTTCCCGCCCGAGTTCTAATCTGTGAAATTGGGACTGTTTCTCCTCCTTACTCCTGGGGGCATGTGAGACCACCATGATGCTTGCTATCAAACAGCTCTTAATGCAGAAGTGGGGACAGGAATATCAGGGGCTTTTGTGGTGATGGTGATTTTCATTTTGTGGCTCAGTCTGGAGGCTAGACAAGGGTCTCTTGGCTTCAGGCAGGGGATCTCAGGGTCCTGGTCTCTATCTAATCCTGATCTGCTGCCTCTGCCCCCATCCCAGGGCTGCCCCTGGCCAACCTGGCCCTAAAGATGCTGTGCCATGGCCAGCCAAGTCAGGAGGGCTGTTCTGGTCTCTTCTGATGACACACATGCCACGTACACCAAGTGGGGAGGGACCCAGTGCAGTGGGGGTGGACGAGGAGCAGGCGCTGCTTCCTTACCTTCCAGTGTTGCCTCCGTGCGTGCCATGGGAGACCCGGGCCATGTGAAGCCACACCTGTGTCCTCTGCCCAGGTGAGTTCTGGATTATCTGCTGCTTTATTACATGGACTTATGTATAATACATGGATATGTGTGGCTGCGTTTTAGCTTCTTTAACAATGCCATGAAAAAGGCCCGGGGTTGATCCAGAGATCAAGGTTTCCCCTTAATCTTGGCACCCACCTGGCAAAAACCGTTTCTCATCTAAGATGGAGGAAGTGACACCCACCACTCAGGTGGGCAGTGACGTTCAAAGGAAAGTACCCTCCCAAGCCCTACCTGTAGGAGGTTGAATAATGGCCCCCAAAGACATGCGGCCCCAGTCCCTGGCATCTGTAAATGCTACTTTATATGGTAGATGGTGGATATATTAAGGATTCTGAGATTATCTGCGTAGATCCTAAATGCCATCACATGTCACTACGGGAGGGATCGTTGATAGAGACGAGGCAGGGCATCACAGAGATGGAGAATGGAGTGACATGGCCACAAGCCAAAGGGTGCCCGCAGCCACCTGAGGTCAGAGGAGACAAGGAGTCTCCCCTGGGGCCTCTGGAGGGAGCGTGGCCCTGTCGACACCTTTGAATACAGCCCAGGGACACTGGTTTGGGGCTTCCGGCCTCCAGGACTGTGAGAGAAAATAATTCTCTTGTTTTAGCCACTGGGTTTGTGGTCCAGTTTGTTTTAGCGGCCACAGAAAATGGATACACTGCTCAAAGGTCAGTGAAGGCTGGTGTCCCAGCTCCAGACAGATGCTGCGTGGGGGCTGCCCTCTCTGTAGGACTTCCTCGCCCAGGAGCTGCCCATGTGCTAGGACAGGTCAGCCAGGGATGGGCTGCTCCTTGCTCTGTGCAGAGGGAGTTCTGCCAGCAGTCCCTGGTGCGTAAGCACAGATGCGCACCGTGCTCCCAGCGTGCAAGCAGATCGCTGCGGCTTGGGCCACCCTGCTCCGGGGCCTCTTTCAAGAAAATTGAATAGGCAGAAAGGAAACAGCAGGTCCAGAACCAAAGTCCTGCCAGCTACTGCCATGCCCCCTCTTCATCAGCTCTGGGCCACTCTGCCTGTCCACCTGCAGCACACCTCCTAGGAGGTCTCAGCCCCAGAGGCACCTGCAGCCTCAAGTCCATGGATAAATTTTTCTCCTCCTCCTGTGTTTTCTGTGTCAGCTAACATTTCCACTTTCATTTAGCTTCTCAAGCTAGAAACTTCTAAGCCAGCCTTAATTCCCACTGACATTCTCCCTCTATCACCCCTTCTAACCTGTCTCCACATCTGTAGTTCTTCCTTGCAAAGAGCTTCCAAAGTATGTCTGCTCCTAAGCTCCTGCCCTGGCTCAGACTCAACAGCAGCCTCCTGGCCTCCCTGCCTCCTCGCTCTGCCTGCCTAATTCATCCTCCACACATTTACTGATGGCTCACTAGCCTGCTACAAAGGAAAAGTCCTTCCATGGTTCATTGGCACTCCAGGTCCTCCAAGCTATGGCCTTCTCTGCCCCCACTCCTGCCCTTCCACCTCAGATCCTGGCATCTCCATGCACTGGTTAGTCCCTTCCCATCATGGACCACTCCTGGGCATGCTTGCATCTCCCTGGGATGGCCTGGGCTCCCTGCTCACCTCTGAGCAAACCCAGGCCAAGCCTCGGCCTTGGTGTGCGGAGCACTCTGCCTGCTCCAGGGCTCCCTCCAGCCACACCCACGTGACCCATCCCCAGTTGACATCGGCAAGAAAGTACGAAAGGACCCAGGAGGCTCCCAGTTCCTCGACATCCTGAAGATGAGTGGACATGCCCTGGTGAAGGCTGACACCTACTGGTGACCAGGACTCTCTAGCCTGGCCCTACACATACCACGTGGATGACCCTGGATGACCGGCTTGAGCAGGGCCTGATTACACAGTACTGTACTTCAAAGGAGTTAAGTTTCCGTAATTACCAGTAACAAGGTTTAAATGAAACACTACTCTACAAAAGGACCGTAGTAACGTGAGTTACTCTGCTGCTACTAAAATAAGCCCACGCAGAGGGCAAAAGTGTTCACGAAGTGCCTTTTCATTCATTATCTCGTTAGACCCTTTAAAAAAAAATCAGGCCAGGCAGAACCAGGACTATTATTACGACGCATATTTTACAGATGAGGAATACAAAAATATTCAACGACAGAGTGTACAGCTAAAGCCTGGGGCCAGAAAGGTGGCCGAGGGATATTTGACTTCGCCTCCAGTGTTTTAATTTTTATAAGGAACTGTGATAAAATATCACGTGCATAGTAACAATCATTATTAAAAGAAGAAAGGCGTCTGGAATCCAACCGATCCCAAGTTGAATTCTGGCTCCATTACTTTGTAGACATGGTTAAGTTCCTTAACCTCTGAATTTCAGTTCTCTTGCTGAAAAGTAGGCTCATAAATACCAGACCTCCCAGGGTCGATGTGAGAATTAAGGGCACCAACACACACCAAGAGCCCTGTGTCTGGCTAGTTCTCAAAAAGTTTTAGGTAACCTTTAAAAAAAAAAAAAAAAAAAAAGCTGAAATCATAAGAAATAAGGACAAAAAGCAGAGGTAACTGATTGTTTTGATTTGAAGACAGTAAATGAGCAGGTATTACCTGGGGGGAAAAAAGAGCCAGAGTCACTGACTATGCCAAGTGGAGCTGTGGAGGGTGCTGGCGGACGGGCACTTGGCTGGGTGGTTCCAAAGCCTCTCCCTGTGGGGGGCACTCCTATCAGCAGGGCCTTGGCAGGCTGAGGGAGGTCCCAGCGTGGCCTGTGTGCTGGCTTGGATGTGGCTTGTCCCCTATGGGTTGGCGTGATGGGGCCTTGGTTCTTGATGTGGTGGTACTGAGCTGGGCCTGGTGGGAGCTCAGGGGGATGCTGTCCTGGAAGTTCTCCTGGGACGGCTTGGTTAGCTCTCGGCAGGGGGTCACTATAAAAGCAGCAAGCCTGCCCCTTGCTCTGACTTCCTCTATCATGATCTGTCTCTCCTCCTCCAACCATACTGCCAATCAACCTGAATCAGCAGCTGAACTACGGAGTCACCCAACCTTGAACTTTCAGCCTCCAAAACTATGAGCTGGACAAACCTCTTTACTTTACAAAGTTACCCAGCTTCAGACAGTTTGTTATAGCAACAAAATGGAGTGATCTAGTGGAGTATCCACACTAGGCTTGCCTTGGGTGGCTTTTCAATGTCTTAAGAACTTTCACTGTGACTCCTCTCTTTCTGGGAGCAGAAAGTTAAAAAAGAAAAAAAGAACCCTTTCAGGAAATGCAGCACTCCCCAGCTTAGGGGATACTTATGAACGCCTTGTACGGGTTCCCTAACAAGGGAAAGGTGGGGTGCAGGGGAGAGGGTGCTTGAGTACTGAATAGCAACAGTGACTGACGATGCTGACAGAGCTGGCACCAGGTGCCACGCACCACGAAGAGCCCCACCAGGACTGTCTCGTAGCCCCCACAACAACCCTAGGTAGCAAGAGTTGCCGTTGCTACCTCTGTTTTACAGACAAGGAAACGGAGGCCCAGAGGTGTTCCCTGGCTTGTGCAGGGGCCCCGCCACTAGTAAGAGAGCCAGAGTTGAACCCAGCGGCTTCTCCAGCCCCACTTGGGCTCGAATGTCCTCCCGCAGGGCAGGCAGTTACAGTTGGAGTGGACTGGTACTTCACGCTGACCTCTTTCACTCTAAAACCATGTGGAGTCCTGCGAGCACCTTGAGTTTGGCGGACTTCCCTACCCGATTTGCATGAATCCCCACGGCCGAGTATGGAGAACCCCTGATTCGAATGCAGGACCTGCTGGCTGGCCTCTGGGTTCCCCCTTTGACCAGCAGGATCTCTCCTCCTGGCCCAGGCCAGCCACACGAGTGGTCACATGCACACCATGGGCCACAAGGAGAAGCACAGCAGAGAGACCCTGAGTTTTTAGACTCCTGGTTGCACATTGGGACATTAGGTAAACTGAGGCAAGCAGAAAGGCCGATAAAGAGTGAAGACCCATTCTGCCTCCGGCCCAGGCCTCCCCACCACCAGCAGCTGTACCACAGGCTCTGCCTGGCGGGCATGTGAGGAAGGGCCTGCAGATAATTTTTCCCTCAAGTGGTTTAAACACAGATTTCATCAGAACACCGTCAGCAAGCCCACACTTTTGAGATACCTGGCGTTGTAACAGGTACCTAAATCCTGACCCCAGGCAGCCAGCACAGTGGCATGCACCTGCAGCCCCTGCTACTCAGGAGGCAGAGGCAGGAGGATCGCTGAGCCCAGGAGTCTGAGGCCATTCATGAGACCCTGTCTCAAGGACACATTAAAAGACCAAAAACAAAACCAGACAACTAGGTAGAAAGAAAACAGCTGCAGCTTCGGCAGGAAGCACTGAGCGAGATCCGGGGGCGCAGCCGGGAAAAATCCCATAACCAAGGGGCCTGAGGGGAAGCAAAGGCAGGGAGAGAATGCCTTTGGGAGCACCCAGAGCTCAGACAGTGCCAGAAAGAAGAGAACTGAAAGGGCCTAAGGCTTCCCTGCCACCGTGCTGCTCTAGGTTACAAAGGAGCTCAGCAGCGCGGCCTTCTCCCATCTCCAGGTTTTCACGGAATCCTAGTTGCTTGCTTTCCATATGCAAGCAATGCAAGGAAGGATATTGACCCACAGGAAGGTTCTGGGCCTGCAGGAACCCTTGGTTCCCACTGGCCGGCCAGGACTCCTCTCCTGGATAGGCCAGTCCCACCTGTGTTGATAAGTACAGAGTGGCCCCAACAGGAGCCTGGGTGGTAATCTCCATAAATCTCCATGGGGAGTACTGAGCACAGCACTACCAAGTCCTGGCAAGGTCCTCAATAAAGACCTAGTCGTTAGCCAGGTGCAGTGGCACGTGACTGTAATCATAGCGGCTTGGGAGGCTGAGGCAGGAGACTCGCAGGTTTGCAGCCAGCCTCAGAAATTTAGCGAGACTGTAAGCAACCTGGTGAGCCCCAACTCAAAAAAAAAAAAAAAAAAAAAAAGGCTGGGGATATGGCTTAGTGGCTAAGGGCCCATGGGCTCAATTCCTGGTACAAAAAAAGAAAAAAAAAAAAAGACAGTTGCAGGAGTGTGAACAAGTGACTTTGTGGAGTCTGTGTCACTCCAGTGACCATCTGGGGGTGCTCTGCCAGCACCACAGGCTGGAGCTGCCACCTGCCAAGGAGCAGGCTCTGCCCGGCGGTCCTGAGTATCCCAGCAACACTCACGTAAGGAGCTTCAGAGAAGCAAGTGACCTGCCTGAGGTCCCAGAGGCAGCCACCACCCTGGCCACCTTCCTCATCCCCCTGCCTTCCCCGAGGTCCACTCAGCCCAGCAAGGGCTCCGATCACTCCCAGCTGACGGTCTGCCTTTCGAGAACAGGCCATCAGCCAGGGATGTCTGTCCCGGGTCCTTTCTGGGCACCAGCTGGGGACGTCAGAACTGTCCCTGGGGAACCCCGAGAGCTCAGCATGAGAACAAGAAGAGCCCCAAGTGCCACGAGCGCCAGGACAGGCCAAGCGCTCTGTTGGGTCATGCGGCAGCCTGGGGACGCCCACAGCAGCTGGAAGCGCCACTGCCTGCGTAAGTGCCTCAGGTGAACCCTCCTGGTCCTGGAAAGGGCTGGCAGTCTCCCAGGAGGACAGGCAGGAGGCCCCAGGTCCCTGTCACTCTAGCACCTACGACAGTGTGCACAAGCCAGGGCCTTGGCCTCGGTTTTCACATCCACTGGCCTTGAAGTCCAGGTATGTTCCTAGTCCTGCCTCCCGGTGGCTGCCTGGGGACCGAAGCTATGGCAACGGCTGGGCCATCATGAAACTTGCTTTCCCTGAGGTGGACACGCCTAGGGGCGCCTGAGTGGGCAGGCGGCAGTTTCAAATCCAGAGAGAATCAGAAGCACCCCAGTTCTTGGGGTGCACGGGCTGCTCCAGGACTGGGGGTCCTGGCAGGCAGCCACTCAGGGAGGCACCCTGGGTACCTGCACATACCACCCTAACCCCACAGGGTCCCTTGGGAAGCAGGTGGACAGCACTGAGAAGGGGAGGTTGT
Source organism: Sciurus vulgaris (assembly GCF_902686455.1). NCBI lineage: Eukaryota > Metazoa > Chordata > Mammalia > Rodentia > Sciuridae > Sciurus > Sciurus vulgaris. The sequence continues at coordinate 34,896,632 of NC_136479.1, read as the reverse complement.
GGCGGGGGACAGTCGGGTACAGCCTGTCACGAGCCCAGGGCATCTCGTGAAGCGAGCACATGGGGAGCTTTGGCCTCCTGGGCTCTCCAGTGTAGACACCAGAAGGCCAGCACAGGCTGCCTGTGGCTGGTGGGAGCAGCTGGAGAGGTTGTCATGGAGCTGAGTGGCACGGGGGCTGAGGATGACCCCCGCGGGCCCCCAGCCTGTAGATCCACAGGCCGGTGGCACTGCAGGCCAGCTGTGGGCAACCGTGCCTGCGAGGCTCTGCAGGGGGCCGGGCTGGGAGCTTCCAGTGGTTAGGCTGGTGCAGACCATGGCTTCAAGAACAAGGGGAGAGACAAGACGGGACCGCTGCGGAGATGAGGGAGGGACAGAGCCAGCGGGATGCAGAACTGACCCTGAGGACTGGGAGGTAGTGGGGACATCAAGAGAGATCCGGGCAGTCAGACAAGGGCAGTTGGGGAAGAGAAGTGATCTTACTAGCTAAGTCTGCCTGGCCAGTTTGCCGTGTGCCAGGTAAAAGGAGCTTTGGGTCACCCCGCAGCATGGACGGGACGAGCGGCCACTCAGGCAGGCCAGGAGGGGTCCTTAGCTTTGGGGAGCTCTTTAACCAGGACCATAAGCACAGCTTCCACATGGATCCTTTCCCATTAGGGCTTTTAAGGAACATTTTTAAATGAAATCCTGGAAAAGCACTTTGCCATCACTCTGAGCACTTGGCATGTGGCCTAAGTGACCATTAGCACAGTGTGGTAGGAAGGCTCCACATCCCTCCCCAAGCGCCTACTATGTACTGCCACGCTGCTTTCTAAATTTGAGAGTCACAAGTAAAGGAGCAAGACGGAGGGTGGAGGAGAGGGGGCGGGCGGGCTTTGCCAGCTGAGTTCCCCTTCAGTCACCTGGGATACTGGCCCCTCCTCGGGGACTCTTGTCACCAGCCTGGGGATGGCCTGGGTATCAGGACTTGGAAGCTCCCCCAAGGACACCGTGATGTGCAACTAATCCTGGGAACAAATGAACAACCGCAGCTGGGACTTGGGTCCCGCCCGGTTGTGGCCAAAGCCAGTGAGGAGGAGAGGAAGTGTGCCTCTGCCCTTCGCGCCCCTCCTGCTCGGGGAATTTCCAGGCTGCCACCTGGAATTTTCCATCCCTTGGCCAAAGGCTCAGTGTCAGCGGAGACTTCTGAGGCCTTCCCCACCCCACAGGACTTCTTTCTCTTTATGTCGCCTTCCCCCCACCCCAAACATGGGGGCCAGGGGCCTTGGCCGCACATTGGACACCATGTGAGAAAGAGACTCAATGGCTGAGCTGTTCAGAAATGCCTGGTGCATCCGCCCGACAGATCCTGTCGAGCAAGAAGACAAGCCTGGTCCCTGGATGCCACTTTCGTGGGTGGGTTCTGAGAGCAATGCTCTGCTGGGTCCCCAACACCTTCCCAGGCAGACTGCGGGTGGCTGGCAGGGGCTGGGGGGCCTGTTTAGAGGCACGGATACAGATGGGAACCTCTCAGCCAAGCTCTTGAGTCAGCAGAGGCCTGGAAATCTCGCCTCAGGGGCCGACTGCTGGCGCTCTCTGCCCCTGCCCAGCCGGCTGCTCCCTGTGTGCAGCAACTGTGGGCACCCTGGACGGCCCAGCCCAGGCACTGCCGGCCACGTACTTGGAGAAGGTTTTCCACTGCTTCTTCCCAAGAGGATAAATCAGAGTCTGGTGCTGTTCAGTTATCTCTGAAGCAAAGATGTGTCCCAGAAGCGCGAGCCAAGCGAAGCTGGACGGAGCAGGTCACAGACGCTTGCAGTGACCAAGAGCCAGTGTCTCAGTCCTGGGGTGTGCAGCAGCCAGGCTAATTCCATGTTATTACAGCCTTACAGGAAGCCCGCCTGGCCAACTGTCAACCAGCAGCAGTTTACAGGCCTTGGGAGAGGAGGGAGGGAGTGGAAGGAAGAGAAAGGAAAACATGGCCTCCTCCCCCTCAAAACTGATCCTGGGTTATTTTTAGGTGCTTATTCATCCCACATATTTCTTTTTAAGAGTCACAATGTGGGCTCTGTACAAAATCTGTTTAGCAGGAGGCAGCTGTGCATGCAGGTGGATGGCAGAGGGGCACCTGTGAGCCCCTCCCCTGTACAAAAAGGAGGAAGGGTGTCAGGGTCTTCAAGGACCCCTGTGTAGGAAATGCCTCCCAGGATTCTGCGGGCAGAGTCGGGAGCTGGAGGGAGAGTGATATGTAAGCCAGAATCCCCAAGTTCAAGTGCGACCTCCAGCTCTTGCTCTCTGACCTCTCAGAAGAGATCCTGGGCTTTAAGACTTACTCTCTGTGTGGCCTTGGTTTCCCCGTCTACAAAACAGGGCTAGTAGTGGTAGCTACCTCTAAGGGCTGCCCTGAGATGGAATGAATTAACATATGTCAAGCACGTAGACCAGCTAGGTGGCACACATCTGCAATTCCCAGCAGCTCAGGAGGCTGAGGCAGGAGGATGGCAAGTTCAAGGCTGGCCTCAGCAACTTAGTGAGACTGTCTCAAAATAAAAAATAAGTAGGACTGGGAATGAGGCTACCCCAGGTTCAATCCCCAGTACCAAAACAAATAAATAAATAAATAGAGTACTTAGAACACTGCTTCGTACACTTAGTGTTACAGAAGGATCGGCTGCATTTTCCTTAAAGCACTATGCAGGTTAATTATTACCGTCAGTAATGAGCATTTAAAATACTTCTCTGAGCCAGATACAGTGGTGCACATCTGTGGGAATTGGGAGGCTGAGGCAGGAGGATCATTTGAGCCCAGGAGTTTGAGGCCAGCCTGGGCAACACTGCAAGACCCTCTCTCCAAAACAAACAAACAATAAATATGATAGTATATTGTGGTGGGAGAGATAGAAAGATAAAATCCACAGACGGCCGAGGTAGAAACAGGTGAAAGTACATAAAGCCATTTCTACAGCCAGTACCACTAAGGATGGGTACGGAGGGCTTGCTCTGCTTAGGCGTGAAAGCTGAGATGTCACCTCTCCCCCATAAACAGGTAACCCCCATTGCTCAGGGGGGTTAAGACAGGTGTGCAAATGGAAGTCCCCAGCAAAGCTCAGAAAGGTACCTGCTGACATCATGGACCCCGAAATCACCTATGCAGGTGTGAGGGTTAATTCTGTCAACACGACTGGGCCACCAGGTGCCCAGATATTTGGTGAACCATTACTTCTGGGTCTGGGAGGGGATTGCTGGAGGGGATTAGATGTGAATGGGTGGGCTTGACGAAGCGGACTGCTTTCCCAGTGTGGGTGGACACTGTCCAATGGCTGAGGGCCTGAAGGAGACAAAAGGCGGGAGATGGAGGAACTGGGTCCTTTTCTGTCTGACTGCCGAGCAGGGACATCCCGTCTCCTGCCCCTGAACTGTGATTGACACCATTAGCTCCCTGGATCTCAGGCGGGAGACTGAATTCTAGAACCTGCTCTTCTGAGTCTCCAGCTCACCAGTGGCAGACTGTGGGGTTTCAGCTTCCATAAGGACGCCAATCAATTCCTGTACTCTAATCAATCGGCCTATCTCTGTCCCCTCCCTCCTTCTGTCTCCTTTCCTCGCTCCCTCCCCCATCTCTCCCTGTCTCTCTCTGTCTCTCCCTCTGTCTCTGTGCATTCTCTGGAGAACCCTAATACTACCGATAATCACAGCCCTCTAGAATCCGGCCACCCTCCCTGACACCTGTCTGCCCCCTGGACCTGTAAGGCCCATCATATTACCAGCACTTATTGACCTCTCCCTTCTAGTTCTGCTCAGTAAACCTTTATTGAGCGTCTACTGTATGCATGGCACTGGATTGTCGTGTGATTCCCAAGACAGACAAAACCAGATTAGTCACAGATCATTTCAAGAAAGCGTCGGGGTGACCTGCACAGAGCACAGGCAGGCACCCAGGGAGCGCCAAGGGGGGCTGGAGGTGGCTGGGGAGGCGGGGTCAGACACAGCTTCCTGGAGGAAGTGACAGGTGAAGATGTTCCAGGAGGAGCAAAGGCTGTCCCGCAGGTACAGGGAGGCACCAAGAGAGGCATGGGGCTCCCCCAGCTCTGGCCACCTGCCTCATGCAGCTGGCCCTAGTCAAAGTGGCCAGTAGCCCACTCTTCTCACTCATTCACCTGCCTCAGGGCCCCCCTAAGAAATGGAATTCATGTCTCCTCCTGACTCACTCATCAAACACGGCAGCTGGGGGCCCTCAACGGCTCCACGTTGCTTCCCGCCATTCTGCTCACAGTGTGGGGACCAGGTCACATCTGTCCACCCACGCTGCACCACCAGGGCGGGTCCTGGGCTTGGTTCCGGCGAAGGGCAAACAGGGGCAGTTGGTGCCAAACCCAGGCAGGAGCAGGTCTCAGGGACGGTTTTCTCTAAGAAGGGGACCAACGTTTCCTCTGGCGGCTTATAAAACAGCCTGCCGCTCCTCAGAGCCCGACAGGACCACCGCAGTACCAGCAAAACTGTGGGGGTCCGCCGAAGCACTGACAGGGGCCCTCGGCCACCTGAGCACCATGTTCATGCAGCATCGTCCCGACGGCCACAGATGGGGCCCAACCAAGCGTCCTCTGACAGATGGGAGGGTAAACGAATGTGCTCCATGACGAGGAGTGCAGCTCCAGCCCGCGGCTGTGTGGCCAGGAGCAGGCGCATGTCTGTCCTTCCTCTTCTCCCGTCCCCGGTCAACTGGGAAGACTTCTGCACCCTCAAAAGTGTGGGGATTTCTCCCCGCCCAAGAGCGGGCAGCGCAGCGGCGGATGCCAGCAAGGTGTCCTCCACGCCAGTTCAGCTCTGATGCGACCCCTTGGAGACGGCACCAGGTCCCACAGCCTCCGCGCCCAGGGCTGAGTCCCGACCTCCGATGCCACAAGCCTGTGTTCCGGTCTCTGGTCAGATGTCAGGGGTCCCGGCACCCCGCCTCAGGTCCTGTGAGTTTGTGGATTGGCCCCATAACGTGGGGAACCACGTTTACTGGCTTATTATAAAATCTCTTACAAAGGGCACAGATAAAGAGGCACGGGGGGCGAGGTGTGGAGACAGCGCCACGGAGCTCCGCGCCTTCTCCGGGGCTCCAGCTTCCAGGAACGCGCCAAAGCGCTCCACACCCGAGAGACTCCACAGCACCGTAAGGACTGAAGTGTGGACAACCTTCCAGGGATGTGACTTGCCGGGTGGGACAGCCCAGCAAGTCCCACCTATCCAGGTTCTCTCAGCCTCTCCAGGCAGCCTTTCCTGCCTCCAGGGTGGGGCAGGACACTCCGGGGCAAGGAGGTCTTCTGACCTGCTGTCACACCCGGCGGACACAGGACTTCTTTATGGACAGGTTCAAGAGGGAAAGGCAGGAAGATGGGAGTGTCTAAGACCTGCCTTGGAGAGGGAGCAACAGGTCATGATCCACGGGCAGTGTGTGTGTGTCGGGGGGTGGGGGGGCGTCCTATCACAATGACACCACGTAAATGAAAACATTAGGTGAAATGAAATAAGCCAGACCCAGGAACAAATGCCGTGGGTCTACCTAGCTGCACGAGGCATGGCCCAGTGGAAGGGCTCTTGCCTAGCACGCGTCAAGCCCTGGCTTCAATCTCCAGTGCCAAGATGAAGCAACAGAGACATAGGAGGAGGGAAAGACTTTTTTGCCAGCCTGGGCAACTCAGCAAGATCCTGTCGTAAAATTTTAAAAAAGACCTCCTTAGGTAAGATATAAACTGACGAAGCCATAAAGAAAATCATTTTTCCTATGGGGATACAGCCTAAGAACATCACAGTCTGACCCCTGGGCATCAATCCTAGGGAAAGGCTCCCACGGGGCACGACGAGTCAAGTTCAAGGACATTCTCTGAAGCACTGTTTCCAAGGAAAAAGGGAAGACACTTAGATGCTCCAGCCACAGCAGAGGACTAACGGGCACTCGAAGAAGGCTATGCAGCAGATAAGAACGTGGCGACAAGAGGGCTGGGTGCAGCTGAGCAGCAGCGCGTACGAGGACCCGGGTTCCATCCCAGAGCCACAAAACTGGGTAAGTACACAATGAAAATGCAGAAAGAGAAAAATTCCCCAAATGAAGGAACGAAACTCCACACCCTTGTCATTCCCAAAGGGCTTCAGAGCTGGCCGGCCTGCCTCTTCCTCATTTTTGCAAGGACTCTGGAAGGTGGGAAGCACATCTGTCCAGGTGTGGGATGGGTTCGTACAATGCCATTTGAGAAGCTACCAGTACCGAGGTGGGGGCTCAGCGTATCCTTGGACGCTCCAGCGGCAGCCACGTTGTGAGGGGGAAGGCAGGCAGGAGGCAGCTGGGCTCGGGTCCTGGCACAAGTGCACGTGACGGGGTCCTGGGGAAAGGGGGTCGAGAACATGGACAACAAAAACCTATGAAAGTCAGCCAGAAAGCAGGCTAGGGCAGGACTATGTGAAGGTCAAAGGGGCCACATAAGGGCAGCGAGAGTACGGAGTCGGGCCAGCTGCTGCCTGGGTGGAGATGCATCGCGTGACAGCTGCATGTCCTCGGACACCGCTTTCTGTCAATCTGCCTCCTCCTCCTCCTGGCCAGCCCCAGGGCTGGAACTATAGATTGCTCAGAAAGAATCCTGTGCATGTCACAAGGGCACTCTTGCTAATGGTCTGCTCCCAAATCCTGGAGCATGCAGAAACGCTTGTCTCCCCGATGTCCTAGCGTCCCCTGAGGTGCTGCTCCCTGTGCACCTTCCTCCAGCTCCTCCGGGTTCAGCAAGGGAGGGAACCCTGACCTGTGAGCGTCTATTATGCCTTTAATCCTTATGATGCTGTGTGGCAATGACTGTAATTAGGTAAGCGATGTGCCCAAGGTCACACAATGAAGAGGACCATGGCAAGGAACAGGAGGAACTCTGGCGATCAGAGCAGCATCACCAGAATGCGACAGGGGCTCAGAGGAGGAGGAGGCACAACAGGTGGGCCACCAGCACTGCGCCACGAGGACGAGGTCGGAGGCAGCTTCAAGAGGAGTAAGAGCATGTGGTTCATCCTTCCAGCTCTTTCCACGGGCCCTAAGGAAGCCCTCCTGCCACTGCCAAACAAAGCGGACACAACAAACAGCAAGGGAAGCAGACTCAAGGATGCCACCAAACCGACACAGAGACCTACCCACCCTCAGTCTTCTCACACCCTCTCTAGCCGCTTAGTGTAGGTGATGGGAAAGGGTGAAGGGGACAAGGCCAGGGAGAGAGCCACACTTCAGGTGAACGGTCACTGCAAGGTCAAGGTTCAGCCACTGCAAGGTCAAGGTCCAGTTCCGCAGAGAGAGCCCCAGGGGCGAGGAGTGGGGGAGGGAGGGAGAGATATAACGGAACAAGTGCCACAAGGTCTCCCAGGTGGCCTTCTCTCTGGAACCGATTCCTCTGTCCCTCGGGAGGGACAGAGAGGCACAGTAGGTTCCTCAGGAGATGGCAAGATGCAGAAGGCAGTGGAGCTGTTGAAGATGAGGAAGGTTGGGCCGCAGGAATGGGCAGAAGGGCTGGAATGAACAGGAGTGGCAGCGAAGGAGAGATGGCTGGGAAGGAGCCGACAGGCGAGTGCCATCAGGGAGAGGAAGGCAGCCAGCGATGTCATGGAGGACAGGCGTCCACGTGGGAGGCCACCACTTTGCAATACAACCAGGAGGGAGAGGGAAGAAGAAGGAAGACTCAAGAGAAAGTGGTGTCCCAGAGGCCAAGGTGGGGAAAGTGCTTCTGGTTGGCAAGGAGCGGGTGCTCAGGAGGTGTGGGCAGGAGTCCTCTCCCCAAACAGCAGCAGGGAAGGACAGAGGGAGGCCCAGAGAAGAGCAGGCTCGGAAAGAGGCTTTCAAAGGTCGAGGGCAGGTGGGCAAAGGGTCGAAGGTAGAGGGCAGGGCGCACACTTACAGGCTGAGCAGAAAGGGAAGCCACTGACGACACGGAAGGGGCCGGTGCCAGAGAGGGCTCAGGTGGCAGCAGGCTGCAGCCTCCACGCACGGCAACCCACCCAGGCTTCCAGGGCGAAAACCTCCACCTCCCCCGCGGCTGCTGCCGGCCTCCGCGGCACGTCTGGCACCGGCATGCCTGTTAGCATCAGAAGTGACGAAGGACTCGCACACCCCCTGCATCTGGACACCTGTGGCTAGAGGGAAGCGAGGCCAGCGCGGGTCCATTAACGTGGTCTCAGGACTGCAGCGAGCGCCCAGCAGCAGCTGCCCCATGAAGCTCCAGCGGGCGTTCTCAGCAGTGGGGCACCTGGGGGCAGGGCTGGCGTCACCAGCACAGAGTCCATGGCGAGGACTGACCAGGGCCAGATAAGCACGAGTCACGGAGGAGAGGGTCCCGGGTGACAAGACCGTGCCGAGGTCTGTGCCTCGGGTGGGGAAAGCTCCTCCGGGTCTGGGTGCTCCCTCCCCTGCTGGAAGCCCCAAGCCCACTGCTCCTGGATGCGGGAGGTGGAGGGCCACCCGGGGTGTCTGGAGGGGGACTTGGCGGGCCTGGGTTTTCAGCGTCTCTCCGAAAGCAAGCCGTGCAGAGGACACTCCGAGGCTGGTGAGGCTGGAGGAGGGCGGCGAGGAGGCTGCTGCTGGAGCCCAGCACACAGAGGGGGCTGCCCTGAGCAGGGGAAGGAGAGGGCCAGCGGGACAGACACGCGGGGGGACCGGCGGTGGGAGTGAGGGAGTGCTCGGCACCATGACTCCTTGCTTTCTGACTCAAGTGATCAGGACAGCGAGGGTCCCACTGAGGTGAGACGGGTGGGTCAGAACACGGGGCGGTGGCAGCTGCACACAAGGGGGGACACCCTCTGAGCTAGCGGGAGGGCCGAGGAAGGGCTGGGCTGTGGCAGAAGCAGGGGACACCAGGTTTTCTCTGGGATGCAGGAGACAAGGGCCACAGCTGGAGCCCGAGGAGCAGGAAGGGCTGGAACTCGGTAGCCCTTCTCCCTCAGTTCCACTCCCTGTGGACAACAGTGGTCGGAATATTGCATGGAAAGTTCCAGAAATAAACGATGCATACATTTTTGAATGAGCTTTATCATTGTATGTTACAATTGTCCTATTAGTAGCGATGGTTGTTACTATGCCTAATTTATAAGTTACGTTGTATCAGATGGGTGTGTCTATGCAGGGACAGCGCAGCACACGCCGCGTCCAGGCACCTTCAGACGTCCTGGAACACACAAGGGTAAGTGAGGCTGCTGCAGTCACCAGCGAGGGGACAGGCACAGGGACCACCTGTGGTGCAGGTGACCCGTGGGACCGGAGGCCATTTTGCCTTTTGACTCTGCTTACATCATCATTTCTGCTGCGAAAGCCATTAACTTCTACGTCGTCAAACTTACCGACTCTGCCTTTTTCATGGTGTACCTTAAAAAGCCATCCCCCTAAATGGCAGCTTGGAACAGGCAGGCCACAGGGACCCACCTGGACGACAACCAAGCCACGTGCCGCTGAGTGTGCGGTGCTACAGAGCCCAGGGCTGGCCGGGGGACCTGCAGATATGTCAGGGGGAGCGCAGAGACTGAGGGGCTGCCCCTGGGGAGGGGGCTCGAGGCTGGGGCGGAGGACGGCTTATTCTTCACTGGGTCACCCGTGTTAGGGCAGATGTCACCAAAGTCACGGACCGGGACTGGAGGACGTAAACAAGATGCCCAGAGGGCAAAGGGCTGCTGGCCAATGGGAGAAAGAGCGAATGAGCTTCTGGCACAGAAGAGTCATTAACCCAAGGACAGAGAGCCCCTGGGAGCAGAGGTGGGACACTGAGGCGCAGAAAGGTCAAATAATTGAGAAGGGCACACAGCTAACAGAGGATGCAATCTGGCTCCAGGGCCTGATTCAGCGCCACCTTTACGCTGCTTCTCACAGTATCCCAGGAGCCAGAGCCGTCTACAGAGCATGAGCACAGTGCCCCAAGGACACCGTGAACACAGGTGGGCGTGTGGACGTGCACATTTACAGGCAGGGGATTCACAGGCAGACACCGGAAACAAATGAAATGAAACGCTAATGGTGGTGATGAGGGGCGAGTTTTTAAAAACCGTTTGTGTACCTTTTCTAAATTTAACAATAAGAGTAACAGGGGAAAATGCTATTTAAAATAGTCACTGGACGGGGCAAGTGCCAAGACATTCTATAAAAATAGACTTTCTAGAAAAGGGTGCCTTGGCAACATACCCCGAGAATTTGAATAAACACAAAGTATCCCGCTGAATTCAGGAGTGATCGCAGGAAGAACAGGAGACTCAGAAGACCTGGGCTCAGGCCGCAGAGAGTGTTAACTGCTGATTCCTTACCTAAGCATGGGCTCCAAATTGACAAAACCGGCTTCACAAAGCTGTCACAGAGACTAGGAAGGCGGCGCCAATGAAAAGATTCTAAGAAGCAATCAAACCCTGTTAGTTCAATAGTATGAAGTTTGCCTTTTGCTTCTTCAACGACTGGCATAGACCCAGTTCAAAATTAAACAGTGCTTGTAAAATACACTGCCAATTCCTGACTAATCGGTCACTTTGATTTAAAAAACCAGACATGCCAAAATAGGGCATTTCCAAATCCAAAATCGGCTGCGGATTGTGGTGTTGAGCTTGATGACGGTGACGGCACCTCCATTCCTCCAGCATTTCCATTCAAAAGCCACCACTGGGCGCACCGCCTGAAGGATGGCTTCTCCCTGCCTACGGGGTCCCGTGGCTCCTAGATGCCATGGTCATGGTCAGGCTTGCCCACAGCCATCTGAAGCTCTCGGCTTCTGCCCATAATGGCTCATGACCCTTCTGGTACCAGACCAAGAGTCAGAGGTCAGAGTGATTTTCTAAAATGCTTGCCCTGCACCCACATCCCCACCCTTCCTGCCTCGGGGATGGGAGGCGGCTCCCTTCTCGTGAGCCTGGACTGCCCACCTTGCCGGCCATCATATGCTCAGGTCAGTCTCCAACCCAACCACTGCCACAGCTCCCAGCTCCACTCTTGGCCACTACAGTCATATGCAGTCAGAATGAGCTTTTTTTTTTGAAAGAAAAAAAATTGAGATAGAACAGACACCATTTTAATAGGTACACTTCAATTGGTTTCAGCTTTATAGAAATCACCCCTGCTTCCCAGGGGCTCGGGAGGCTGAGGCAGGAGGATCGCAAGTTCAAGGCCAGCCTCAGCAACTTAGAGAGGTCCTGAGCAACTCACTGAGATCCTGTCTCAAAGTAAAAAATAAAAAGGGCTGGGGACGCGGCTCAGGGTTAAGTGCTCCTTGGTTCAATCCCTGGTACCCCCTCCCACAAACACAAACACACACATGCAAGTCACCACTGCTATCTAATTTCAGAACATTTTAATCACCCTAAAAAGAACCCCCCACATGCCTGTTCACTCCCTATTCACCCTCTCTAAGCCCTGGCAACTGCTAATTTACCTTCGGCTTCCACGCATTCGCCTATTCCAGGTGTTTCATATAAACCGAAGCACATGGTATGCGGCCATTTGGGACTGGCTTCTTTCACTTAGCATAATAGTTTTGATGTTCGGCTATGTTGCAGTATGTAATAGTACATCATCCTTTTTTGGGGGGGTGGGGGGGTTACCAGGGATTGAACTCATGGGCACTGGCTGAGGCTGGCTTTGAACTCAAGATCCTCCAGCCTCAGCCTCCAGAGCCACTGAAATTACAGGCATGCACCACCACACCTGGCTCTACTATTATATGCCCAGCGTAACATGTGGTGTCTTGAGCATTTTTAAGCGTGTAGTTCAGTGGTATTTACACTCACATTGCTGTGCAACCTCCCTGCCATTCAAACCACCCTGTTCAACAGGAACCAGCCCAGGACAACCACTGGGGCTTTCTGTCTCTATGGCTCTGATTACTCTAAGCACCTCGTCTGAGTAGAACCAAGTCTCTTTGTGACTGGTTTCTTTCACTTAGCATATCGTCCTCAAGCCAGTCTGTGTTGCAGCCTGCGTCCACGTCTCCTCCTTTCCAAGGTGGCGTGGTGACCCTTGCAGGTGCGGCTGCATTCTGCTACATTCTATCAGCTGCTGATGACACTTGGGTCACGTCCACAGTTTATCTGTAGTGAACAACGCTGATGCTGAGTCTAGTGGACAAAGACCTCTTTGAAACCTTGCTTTTAATTTTTTGGCAAACATACCCAGCCATGGACGTGATGCACCACATAGGGTTTTAAGTCGCTGGGAGCCCCTGCACCGCGTTCCATGGCAGCTGTAGACTTTACCTGCCCACGAGTTCTGACTTCGCTCCACCCCAGCCACGTGTTTTTTGGGTTGTAGTCATCCTAGCGGGTGTGGTCAGAGCTCACTGGAGTTCTTTATAGCACTTGCTGAATGGCCAGTGATGGTGGACATCAGTTCATGTGTTTCTTGGCCATTTGTGTATCTTCTCTGAAGGATTATTATTATGTCTTTAACAATCCTTTGCCCATTTAAAAAATTTCTCTTTTTTTCTGTTATTAGATATATACACTTTAAAAAAATCTAGTTGTCAATGGATCTTTATTTTATTTATTTATATGCGGTGCTGAGAATTAAACCCAGTGCCTCACACATGCTCAGCAAGTGCTCTACCACTGAGCCACAACTCCAGGTCCTTTGCCCATTTTAAAAATTTGTCTATTGCTCTTTTTGTTATCTTTAGAAGCCTCACTAGGTGTGGTGACACACACCTCTAATCTCAGCTACTTGGGAGGCTAAGGCAGGAGGATCATGGGTTTAAGGCCAGTCTTCCTTAGGGACGCCCTGCCTCAAAATAAAAAGGAGTGCTCCATCTGTTCTGGGTATCACTCCTCTATCAGGTGACGTGGAAATGCTCTCTCCCATTCTGATGAGTCTTTGTGCATTTTTGATAGTGTCCTTTGAGCACACACATTTTAAATTTTGATGAAGCAGTTTATTTTTTCTCTGGTTGCTTATGCTTTTGACGTCACCTGTAAGTAGCCACCGCCCAATCCAAGTCATGCAGATTCACATCTGTTCCCTTTTAGGGGTTTTGCAGGTTTGCTCTTCCGCATTGGCCTCTGATCTACTTGGAGTTCATTTCTGCACAGGGGCATCCGTTGGTCTGAGCAGCTTGGTAGAAAAGACCTTTCTTCCCCTACGAACGGCCTTGGCACACTTGTTGAAAGCCAGCTGACTGAGCGCTGTGGATTTACCTCTGCACATTCGGTTCTACTCGGCTGATCTCTGTCTCTACCCGTGTGCCTGGTTACACCTTGACTTCTATAGCTTTGCAATAAGTTTGGAAGTTGGGAGGTCACCAACTTTGTCCTTCTCTTTCAAGATTACTTTGGCTGTTTGGGGTTCTTTGAATTCCCATCAACAATTTTAGTATTAGCTTGTATATTTCTACAAAAAGGTCACTGAAATTACACTAGGGAAATAGCGCCATCTCAACAACATTAGGTCTTGTGACCTGAGAACGGGCTGTCTTTCTACGTATTTGAGTCTCCTTGAAGTACTTCCAACGGTGCTTTGCAGTTTTCAACCTGCAGGTTTCCCACCATAGTTGTTTAAATTTATCCCTAGGCATTTTACCCTTTTTTATTTGTTTTCTTTAATTTCACTTTGGATTTTTTTTAGAGCTAGTGTATAGAAATGCGGTTAGTTTTTAATTATCGAGACAGAATTCTACAACCTCGCTTGACTCATTAATTAGCTGTAAAAGTTTGTTGTTGCACTCTTTGGAATTTTCTACATGGATAAAATAATGTCATCAAAAATAGGTGAGGTGGCCGATGCCTGTAATCCCAGCGGCTCGGGAGGCTGAGGCAGGGGGATCTCGAGTTCAAAGCCAGTCTCAGCAAAAGCGAGGCCCTAAGCAACTCAGTGAGATCCTGTATTAAGTAAAATACAAAACGAGGCTGGGGAGGTGACTCAGTGGTCAAGCACCCCTGAGCTCAATCCCCGGTGAGCCCCACAAAAAAATAAAAAATCACAAGATCTGGAGGTGCCGCTGAGAGGCAGCGCTCCCTGGTCCCACCCCCGTCCCACGCACACAGGGGGCGGCGGGGGTGGGAGCTCGCTTCTTCCCTGCCAGTGTGGGCACTCTTACTTCTTTTTCTTGCCTTGTTAGAACCCCTAGAACAACCCTGAATAGAAGTGGCAAGAGCTCCACCCTTGTTTTGTTCCTGACCTGAGGGGGAAACTTCCAGTCTTTTAAGAATGATGTTAACCCCGAGTTTTTGGCAGACACCCTCCATCTGCCTGAGGAGTGTCTCTTTTTTTATGGATAGTGCTGGGTATCAAACCCAAGGGCCTCTCCTTCAATTCAGAAGAGTAGTTTAACCACATATAGAGTTCCTTTTTTTTTTTTTTTAATTTTAATTTTCCCCCAGTCTGTGATTGAACCTGGGGTGCTCTACCACTGAGCTATATCCCCGGCCATTTTCCTTTTTTATTTTGAGACAATTTAAATGGCTGAGGCTGGCCTCAAACGTGTGGTCCTCCTGTCTCAGCCTCCAGAGTTGCTGGGATTACAGAGTGTGCCAGCATGGCTAACTCTTTTTGTCTTCTGATGGTATGATTATTACACATCTTGGTGAAGATCTCTGAATTTATCCTTCTTGGAGTTCACTGAGCGTTTTGATGTGCAGACTCATGTTTTCCACCAAATGTGACATGCTTTCCTTCCTTTCTCTTCACATGTCCTCTCTGCACTGTCTCTCTTCTTGCTGTGACATTTGCCACTTGCATACCTTGGGTGCAAACAGAGTCCTGCAGGTCTTTGACGCTCTCTCCATTGGTCCTCCTTCCTCAGCCTGGGGGGTCTCAGCTGAATCAGTTCACGGGTTGCTTCTGTCTACTCAAATGGTGGTTCGGTGCTCCAGTGAGTATTTTTTGGTTTTAGTTATTGTACTTCTCAATTCCGCAATTTTCCTCGTGGTTCCTTTTTATAATTTCTGTCTCATTGTTGATCGTTGCCCTTTGAGAATCTGTTCGCATGCTTCCAGTCATTCTTTAGGGAGGGTTTTCTTCAGTTCTGTGAATGTACTTTAAATAGCTCATTTAAGGTATTTGTCCAGCAATTCCAATGTGGGGGATTCCTGGGGGACAGCTGCTATTGACTGCCTTTCTCCCTATGGATTCTTTCTTGGCATGCCTGTTTTATGCGTTTTGTAGAAACTGGACATTTCAAGTGATATGACTGACAGCTCTGAAGTCTGCTCTGGCCCTCTGCAGGTTTGTGCCCTGCTCCTGTGGCAGTGATCTTCCTGGTAATTACACAAAGATTGTGTTCTGTCAGGTGGTCACTGAGGTCTTAACCGGCTATCTTATTTGTCAGCTGGGATGGACAGAGACATCCTTCCAGAACCAACGAACACCCCGCCTTCGCTGCGAAGCTCTGTGTGCATCTTGGGCACCTTCCCCGCTGGCCGGGCAGTTTTAGACCCTGCTCGCAGAGTCCCCGGGCTGCAGAGGGAGGGACCACGTCCTCCTCAGGGCTTTTCAGGATGGCAGGGAGCCGGCACACGCATGGCCTTCAGGGCTCCAGGAGCACACCCAGAGCTTTCCAAGGCCCCCACGGCGGACACCTCACTCCCCAACCTCCCCTTTGAAGCCTTTAGTCCATCGCTTGCCCACCATTATCCATCACCTCAGGCAGCTGTCCCCGAAGACAAGTCGACCAGTGACCCTGAGGGGTTGAGTAAGGGAAAAGACCCTTCAGGCGGGGTCTCTGAGGAGTCACCGGGTGGTGGAGTAGCACTGTCAGGCAAGACCTGCCTCTCCACCCCACCAGCTCTGCTCCGGGTGTGGACGCTGCTCCTGAACAGGCCTTGGAGCCTCTGGCCACTGCCCCCCGGCTTGGAAAGCGCTTCCCTCTGACCTGTGCTCAGCCCTTCTTGCCCGCCGTGGTCTCTGGTGGACTCCAAGAGGCTTGAGGCTTACAGCAGCCTCCTGACAGCCTCCCTCCCACCCAGCACCTCCGCCAGTTCCTCCTCTGCTTTCCTTTCTCACGGTGCTCAGTACAATCGGGACCTCATCGTGTGGGCACTGCTTAGTGTCCCGTTCCCTGGCTCCTACCTGCGTTGTGAGAGCAGGCTCGTCCTCACCCCCGTCTCACCCCGCTCCTAACGACGTCTGGAGTGATAACACTGGCGTACAGGTGCAGTGGCCCCTGGGATGGACGTCTACTCCACTGGCTTGGCCAAATGGACCACACTTCCCCGAATCCCCTTCCCGGGTAGTCCCGAGTTAGCATGAGACGCTTTGGGACTGGAAAGCAGCCGGGAGAGTGTTCGGAGCCTCTGAGGCCCAGGCAGTCGGGGCCGGGGAGCCAGCCGAGCCCCCCCACCACTGCTGATCACTGCAGGGCCTCCTGCTCTAGCTCCGCTTCTCCTGGGACAGGCGCAGGTGACAAAGGGCACCAGCAGACACCCTCTCCACCAAAGCAGAGGCAGGTCCCCTGCACCCTGTGGGCTGAGCTCAGACTCCACGCTCCAGCTTGCTCATGCTCCCCATTCCCCTCCTCTTCCCCACACCCCGCAAACCATGAGGTCCAGAAACACCAGCTTCACACCCACAGGGCGACCAGCTCCCACCACTGAGCAAGGTCCAAGATTTAAAAACGAACCCTTATTATTTATGTCCCTCTGTGATCTGCTTCTCCCGTCGAAACTGACACTCCCCACTCGCTGTTATACCTCATTCCCTGTCAGTTTACTTCCATCTGCTTTTATAATTTATTAATTATTTACATATTTGCTTTTATTATTACTTATTTATTGGTACCGGGGATTGAACCCAGGGACACTTTACCACTGAGCTACATCTCCAGTCCTTTCTATTTTTAGTTTTTATTTTGAAACTAAGTCTTGCTAAGTTGCTGAGGCTGGCCTTGGACTTGTGACCCTCCTGCCTCAGCCTCCCAAGCTGGTGGGATTACAGGTGGCTGAGTTAGCACCCAGGCCCCATCTGCTTTTTAAAAAGATTCTCTAAATTAAAAAGAGAAAAGGAATCCCTCCTCAACCGCACAACGGTGGGCGCCAGCAACAGACCCCTCCCTTCCCAGGCGGGCTTCCTGGAACACGGGTCTCTGCTGACCTATTTCACAGATCCGGCTCCTGCTGGGTCAACAGTAAGTCTCCACATGCAAAAATCCATAGAATTCTTCTTAAGACTCTTTTTTTTACCTTTATTTTATTTATTTATTTATCTGTGGTGCTGAGGATAGAACCCAGTATCTCACACGTGCCAGGAAAGCGCTCCACCCTGAGCCACAACTACAGCCCAAATCCATGGAATTCTTCATTTTTGTTGTCTCCCACCCCCACGCTGGTGTCTGCAGCCTCCAGGGCTCACGCCCACCCTGCGCCTCCTCCCTGCCCTCCTGGCCAGGCTGTCCTGTCTCCTTCCTTCCCTGGACCGTGCTTAGCACTGGGGTCCTGAGGTGGCTGTGGACTGTCCTCTCCCTCCAGTCCATGCCTTCGTGGACCCCACTCTCCAACCACCTGCGATCGTCTGACTGCCCGATCTGCTTAGCAGTGCCTCACAATGACCCCAGACTCAAGATGCCTGGAGTCCACCCTGGCTGTCCCTGCCAATGTGACGGCACTACCATGCTCTTGGCTGTGGCCACAGCCGGAATTCCAGAATAATCCCTGACTGCCCTCCTTTCACGTCCAGCCAATGCCACATCCCCGCAACTCCACTTCTCTGTCTGTCTCTGTGGCCACCGTCCGGTCCTCCTAACGGATCCCTGGCCCCGTCCACAGCCCTCCAGCCCACTCCGCACACTGAAGCCTCCTCCCTCTCCCCAGGGCTAGCACAGGCTCTGCATGAAGGGGGTTTACAGATGCGGCTGACTACATAAATACACAAGCATCCAAAGTTATTCATCTAAGCCAACATCCCCATTTTAGAGACATAAAAAAGAGGAAAACAGCAGCCAGCGGGTGAAAATACCCCTGTGCCCCAGGAGTCAAGGGCTTTCAAGTTTAAGGAGCAATTGATGGAACACACGTACATGCACGCATACACGCACGCACACACACGCTCCAAACACACCTGCTGTAACACTCAGGGACAGGAGCAAACGGTTCTGACCACGTCACAGCTTGGCTTTGCTAATGTGTCCACAGCCTGCTGCCCTGAGGGATCTGCTGCCAATCCATCCCCATTCTGCTGGTCAGGCAAGGGCGGGCACCATGGAGGGCATACTCAAGGACTTTGGGAGAAAGGCCAGAGGACCCAATGGCCTGCAAGAAGGGGGTCCGTCACTCACTGGCTCAGGCTGGATGAGAGGTCTGTGCCGTCAGCTGCGGTACCGCGAGGACTCAAGGCTGCTTCCCGTGGGGCCACTTGACCAAATGGGCTGGAACAGTCCCTGACCCCAAAAGGCATTCCTGCAGGGTTCCTGGGCAGGGACTGGTGTGAGCGAGAGTTCGGTCACTGTACACGCGAGAGGAGGGGTGGACCCTCAGGAAGAAAAGCCGCTCTTCGTCCAGTTGGGAGGGACGCACAGCCTGGGGACATGGTGTGCACGTTTCCATATGTGCACCTCAGGGAACCCAGGGCAGGAGGAAACAGCCAAAAATGAGTCCACGGGGCTGCTCCTCTGGAAGTGCCCCTGCAGAGGTGGGAGCCACAGGTCTCCATGAACCTCGGCTCCCCCCATCCTTACCTCCTGACACGGGAAAAAAGGAACACACGCTCCCCATTTGTCAAGGGGCTGCTCTGGTCACCAATGAACATGGGCACAGCCCTGGACGGTCACATATCACCATCCTCTCTATTCTCCAGGGAGGCCGAGCAGCCCGGTTGCCAGCCAGGGACGCCAATTTGAACAGAGGACTTCATTCTGGACTCCAAGTCCTCAGCTCTAAGTCAGGGTCAGGGACGCCCCAACCAGCTCACGCTGACCAAGTGCAGAGAGGCGCTGTGGGTGGGGCAGGTGGCGCTCTGCACCCGGGGACTCATCCCTACTGCTCAGCTCTGGGACAGCGTGGCCAGTGGGCCTTCTCTATGTTTCACGAGGAAACTGAGGCACCGGGACCCCCCAGCTACGTGCTACGAAGTCACTCCCCCAAGCACCACGTGACACTGCTGTCCTGTGACTCGGGGTGCACGGGATGGAGTGACCACAAGCTCCCTAATCCCTTGAGCAGGCCTGGTCTCTGGGTGGGCTGGGAACAGAGACGCACAGATGGGGCCCTGAACTGGGCCTGGAGGCAGTGCCCGGGCTGACCCGTCCTGCGCTTTTGGTCGGCACTGGCCAGCTCAGCTTCCTCAGCCCACCGCCCCAGCGGCCTCCCACCTTCCCCACCTGCAGGTGCCATTTCCCCAGGAGTGTCCAGCACCGTCCACTCCTATTCTCTGCCTAGGCTAGCCACCCTGTCCCGCTGCCCACGCTGCCTAGGTCGCCACAGCTCACTGCCAAGTACAGAGACCTCTTCTCAGGCTCAGGAGCGCCCCACCTGGGCTGGGCTATAGCTCAACAGGGAGCAAGCACTGGCCTAGCACGCTTGAGCCCAGTACTGCCAAAAAGAAAAAATTCCTCCCCAGTTCCTCTTCTGTCTCAATCAGCCTCCTCTGCACCCCTCCCTTCCAGTGCCTCTCTGGGTCCTCTGACCCGCCCCCCCCCCCCATGTGGCGGTCCCTGGGAACCTGCTCTGGGCCCTGCCTGCGGGCCCCTCCCAGATCCTGATTCCCACCTGCCTTGGCCTTGCTCCAACCTCTACTTCTTCTTCTTTTCCTTTCAATTAAAATGCAAAACTGCAACCTGACCCCAGGTACCCATCCCACAACAGGGTCACACCTTCACCTGCCTCACAAAGCAGAGCTGAGCGCCTGTGGATCTTCCCAGCCCCACTCTGATCCTCACTCCCCAAATGTGGCCGTGACCCTGCATTCGGGTTTATTGTCCTGCATGTTTTTACACTGATGCAAATGAGTCTCCAAACCTGTCTGCAGCGTGGCTTCCTGTCTCCACCCCGCCTATCAGGTGAGTGACAGAGGCATGTCTCTGTGCTGGCTCCACCTGCCTCACGTCCCAGGCAGAACCTCAACCCCAGGGATGTTTCCTGAGCTCCACATTTAGGGTTTCGGAGTCACAGGGGCTGGGGAAGCACAGACTGCCAATGAGTATCCCCCATGCCAGTGAACTTGGCCATTCTCTGTATGTGGACACTTAGGCTATTTTCCACCTTTGATAACTGCAGGCGGAATATGGTGCTTCTGTGAATAATCCTGTTTACACGTCCCGCTGTACATGGGTACATGGGTCTAGGAGTAGATCTGCTGCACCTCGGTTCTGTACCTTTGAAGCCACCTCCAGATTGATCCCCAGGATTGATCCTAGAGGCCGGGGCCCCGGGGGCCCTCTTCCTCACAGCTTCGTTCAGCTATAGTTTCATTTTGCCAACAGAACAGCGTGAGCTGGTGTGAGCTGGTGTGAGGTGGGGTTTCACAGGCTGCTGGGTCATCTGTTCCTCTTCGTAAAAGGCCTGTTCACACCTCCTTCGGCTTCGCCCCCGGTCGCCTGCTCCCTCCTGTGGACTTGAACTGGTTCCTCGTTTCTCAGCACCGATCCTTGGTCCATTTTCTGCAACACCTGTCGCTTTACAAGGGCATCTTTCGTTGACAGCGCTGACAGTCTCACCCAAGGTTTCCTTGTCCTTGTGCCCTGGTGTCTTAATGTTGTCCCCAACCCGAAGGCTGTCAAGATACGCTCATATTTTCTTCTAAAAGTTTAAAAGACCTGGTTTTCACAGTGAGGTCTTTGACAGGCTTGGGAATTATCTGAAGCGGGGCCTGAGACAATGACACCCTCCTCCTCTGACTTTTCCCTGGGCTGGACCAGTTGCTCCTGCATCGTTCATGGAAGAATCTGTCGGAGTTCGGGTTCCTGCGGAAGCGGACTCGGAGACAAGCACTCGAGAGCAAGGAGCTGACGTGTGGGGACCCAGGAAATCCTGGGGGACCAGGAAGGCGAGACAGGACGTTCTTTACCACCCAACGAGCATTTCTTTCCATCAAAAGGGACACTCTTCTTACCTAGTGCTCAGAGAGCGCAGGCAGCAACGTGGTGGTCGGGCTGCTGGCCCACACTGGAGCAGTGACCAAGGTCTCTGGTGGCCCTGACTTTCTGCCAGGAGTCACCTTCCCAGGAGCAGCAGCCCACCCTAGCTACTGCCCCTGGGCCCCTTCCCCCAGGGCCATCCTCTCTGGCTCTTCTGCACTGACCACGATGGTCCCTGGCCCGTCTCTCTGCCCTCACCGCTTCTGTAGCCTCCTGAAAAGCTGTTGTTCTAGAACACAAGGCTGACTAGCTGGGCTCAGTGCACCTTTAAAACCTACGGCAGGGCCTGCCTTCCCCTCTTCCCCCCGGGTCCCCAGTCCTCTCACTCCGTGCGGAATCCGGCTCTCCTTCCTGTCTCGGGGCCCTTGCACGGGGTGTCTGCATCCTGAGTCCTCTCTCGTGCTCCAGGGTGCCCCCTTTGCAGGCCTATCTTCCCAATCAGAAAGAGTCCCTGTGTCCCTCAAGGCTCCTCAGCACCCCCTACACACCCTGGCCAGATCACTCCTCTAGTCAATTGTGAGAAGTCTCTCTTCCGACATGGTGGGCAAGCACAGGTCTCCTGCCTCCTCCGGGACCCACCATGGCACCTGCCCACGTCACCAGTGCCCTGGTACATGCCACTGTCCAGAAGGGGAAACCAGCCCTGGAGCCACGGAGCTGGCAGTGGCGGGAAAGGACAGGCCCAGCCCCACACGCACAGCCCAGGCAGAGCTGGCCCCGCCACGTGGAGCACGGGCTCCTGAGGGAAGCGGGGGGCTGCATGTCGGGGGGTGGGTGCAGGGGCTGGACAGTGGCCAAGGGCAGCCCAGATGACAGGAAGCTGCATTTAGGAGAGATCTGCTTGTGGCGGCCCGTCCGGATGAGGGCACCCGGGACACAAAGCCCCACCTGTCAGTCCTCCACACAGACCCTGCACCCCGCTGTCCTGGGCCTGGCCCTGCGCCCGCTGCCAACAGCTGCCTGCCCCTCCCTCCCGCCCTCAGTGGCCTTAGGTCCGCTCCCCAGGACAGCTGCACCAAACCAACAGGTGGGCAGGGGTTCGCCATGACCCCCGGCTCCAGCTCTCAACCGTGACCTTCAGATCAAGGAGTCTCCCTGGGAGTGGCAGCGGAGTGGCCCGGAGGCCTAGCACGTCCCTAACTTGGAAGACAAGCGGAGGAACTGAGCCGTCCGCTGCCCAGCTGCCCAGGGCTTTCTTCAAGTCTCCTTTTGTCCTCTCCCAGGTCCTGGCTCGGCTCCACGCAGGCATGCTCGGGCGGCCCTCCCTGCGAGACAGGAAAGCCAGCGCAGGCGGACCTGAGCTTCCGACGCCTCATCGCAGGGGCGACACCAACCCAACCAGAGCGCTGCTCACACGCGGGGACGCCACCCGCGAAACCCACACGCCTGCCGAAACGCACGTGCGTGTGGATGCGAGTGCAGACTGCCCACGGAGGGCTGCTCCTCACGGCCGTGAGCACAGAGGAGGCCCGGGCACCCGGGAACGCCAGGCCTGGCTGTGGGGGGAAGGTCTCCTGGGGGTCCTGCAGGGCCGGGAGGGCGCCGTCCGCCAAGCACGCAGGCAGAGACCTGCGCCCCGGCCCAGGCTGGAGCCCGAGGATGCCGCCTGACCTGGACTGTGCGCCCGCCAGGGCCCGCTCCGTCCTCGATCCCTGGTGCACAGCGGTAGGCGCCTGCAACTCCCGGTGTGCTCGGCACGTCGCCCCCACTTGGCCAGCAAAACCCGCCTCGCTAAGGGGCAGGGAGGCGAAGGTGCCGGGGCCCAGCCCACCAGGCCTCCCTCTGCCCAGGGAGTCTGGGCCCCTGTCCCAGCCGAGCCAGGTGGCGCAACTGGGTGGCAGCAGGGACAGGGCACACTGCTGGGGATTGAACCCAGGGCCTTGTGCGTGCAAGGCAAGCACTCTACCAACTGAGCTATCTCCCCAGCTCCCTCTTTCCATCTTTATTTTTACCATTAAATAAGACCTTTCCAAAAAAAAAAAGATGGTTAGACCCTATTCCAGAGAAGAGTTTTTTAAGATACTTTTTTAGTTGTCAGTGGACCCTTTACGTGGTGCCGAGAATCGAACCCAGGGCCTCACACGTGCTAGGCGATGCGCTCCGCCACCCCACCACAGCCCAGATCCAGATGCGCGTTTCAAGCTCGTTTCCCCAAAAGCTGGAGTTTCACCATTCAAACACTTCACAGGACAGTCGCCAGCGGCCGTTAGGACGGGCATCCTGCCTACCACGTGCCAGGTGCACCCACAGCGACCCACCCCTACCCCTGCAGGGTCAGGGCACTACTGCACTCACATGGTGACAGACGCCTTCATGGGTAAGAGGGTTCTGTGAGTTTCAAGCCATTTTCCTAGGAGAGAGTCTGAAGTCGAAGCACTGGTCAGGGTTCCGAGACGGGCCAAGCAGCTTTCCAGACTCACTCCTGCCTGTGCTGTTACTACCTGAAGAGCCCATTTGGTACGCCTTGATATTTGATTTTTAAATGTGACCTCATATTAATTTGTATTTTTTATTTGTTAAGTTTTCTTGTAATTATGAATTTTTCTCTTTTGTGAGTTTGTATCTTTCTCAGGTTTTTAAGTTCTTTGTATACTAAAATTTTTATCACTTTTTAAAACACATTACTTCTTAATAGCTGATTTTACCCATTTACTAATTTTAACTTATTTAATCAAATCATCAAAATAATACAGGAATGTAGTTTTAAAACCAAGTAGTGACATTATCAAGAAAGTGAAAACCTACAGAATGGGGAAAATATTTGCAAATCATACTCCGATGAGTCTAATACCCGAAATATATAAAGAACTCTAACAAATCAACAACAAGGAAAACAATTCAATTTAAAAATATGTAAAGTCTTAAATAGACATTCTTCTGAACAAGATAAAGCCATGAGCATATGAAAAGACGCTCAATATCATGGGCCTCCAGGGAAACGCAAATCAAAACCACAAACGAGACACTGCTTCACACCCACAGCGATGGCTCCCATTTTAAAAAACCAGAAGATAACAGGTGTTGACAAGGGTGTAGAGAAACTGGAACCCTTGCACACAGCTGGTGAGAATGTACAATGGTGGAGCCACAAGAGAAAACAGTTGGGTAATTCCTCAGAGAGTCAGACCAAGAATTACCACCAAGACCCCACAATTCCACTGCTAAGTGCATGCCCAAAGAACTGAGACTAGTTATCCAAATTGATATTTGTACAGGAATGTTCATGGTAAACACTGTTCACAGTAGCCACGGAGCAGAAATGACCCAACGCCCACTGACTGATAATGAATGAGCAAAGGTGGTATTGTCCCTGCAATGAAATGGAATATTATTCAGTCATGAAAAATGGTAGAGTTCAGATATATGCTACGATGTGGACAAACCCTGAAGACATCATGCCAGGGAAAGAATCACAACAAAGTTACTATTGTGTAACAGTTATGTAAAACTTCCAGAGTGGGCAAATCCATAGAGACAGACAGATAGCCGGTCCAGCGGCTGCCAGAGAGTAGGCAGAGGGGAAGACAGAGTGGGGGGTGACTGCTTAGTGGGTATGTGGCTTCCTTTGGGTGGATTAAAATGTCTTAGAGCCAGAGAGAGTGAAGAGGCACAGCACTGGGAATGTATTCCACGCCACTGACTTGTACCCTTTAGAAGGGTCAAGGATTAATTCTATGGTGTACAAATTTACCTCCACTAAAAAAGAAGTTGAGTGGCGAGGACGGCTCTGACGAGCAACCTGGAGCCTCACCCGCTCCCCGGCCCGGCCCCCAGGGCTCTCTTGCAACATACTCCACGTTCCCAGCGAACAGCCTTCCTCTGCTGTTTCCTCACTGCCTTTAAACGTCGCTGACCTCCGATGGGGACAGCTAAGACGTGGCTCTGAGCTCTCCTCCGCCTCCTTCCCATCTTCTCACGGTGACAGAGATCCTGGTGAATGGCCATGCTGGGCAATGACTGTGGAAGGCGGGAGGACATCCTGCGGCGGGTCCACTTTTGTTCCCTGGCGTCAGGGGCCCCTTTGTTATTCCGCTGCACAATGTCCTTTGTGCGGCTCCCTCTTTCCCAAGCCCTCATTGTGCAAGATGTCCTGTGGGGTGCCCTGGCCTGCTCCCGCTCCCGGCCTCCTCTTCCTCGGCCCGCTGGAGTGCTGGGCGTCCGCCTCTGCGGCCCGCGCTCTGCTCCCCTGCCCACACTCGCTCATGGCTGGCTGGCAGGAAACCACAGATGCCAGAGGCACGCGGTACCCAGGGCCGCAGTCTGCACGCGTCCCCAGATCTCGTATTGGAAACTTCGGCCCCCAGTGGGAGTGGCGTGTGGTGATGGGCCCTGGGGAGGGGGCCGAGTCATGAGGGGTCTGCCCTCGTGAATGGTTCCACCCAGTGCTGCAATTTAAGGATTAACGGACGTCCAGGCTGAGCACGTTCTCTTGGGGGTACCTGCTCCGTCTGGCCATGATGCAATTTGCCATGGCAGGATCTGGCAGGAAGCCCCTCAGCAGAAGCCTAGCAGAGGTAGGTCCCATGCTCCTGGACTATGCAGCCTCCAGACTTATGTGCCAAAATAAACCTTTCGTCTTTTTAAATGGCCCAGTCTCAGCTATTCTGTCATAGCAATGGAAAATGCATTAAGGCACCTGGCACTCAATGTTACTCTTTTTTTTTCCCCCCCATGGTGGAAATAATATGAAACATTTATTTGAAATATTGAACAACAACAGAGCTAAGTAATCCAACTCTACTGCGGCATAACAAAAAAAGCATCCCTCAACACAGTTTAAGATTTAAATGCAACCTGCATAAAGGTGCATGTCATATAAAATAGTAAGACTGCTGCTGCCTTACCAAATACTTCCAGTCCCTACCCAGGTTTAGAGTGAAATACTGGTGGTCCAAATAGTTTTATTGAAATAAATCACTTAAAAATATTTTAAAAGAAATCAAAACGCCTCAGTAACCATATATTCAACTGAAATTTTATCTATGTAAATGAGATTTATTTACTTCCCACTAGTAAGTATTTCACTCACACTAGGGCTATGTATTTTCCATACTTAGTATCTGCCTTGCCCAATATCAAAGAAAAAATTCTAAAATGATTAGTAAAGAAAAATGTAGGAATAACACCCCCCTTTGTTTTAAATATTTTTAAGGTTTAAAAGTGTTTAAAGTTTGTAATTCCTAGTAGGAAAACATTATCTGAATGAATACCCTAATGGCAAACCATGTAAAATGCTTCAATTGCATTTGCTGCAGAGGGGTAAGGATTATCTTCAAAGCACCCCAGCTCTCCTGATGAGGTCAGAGGTACACTGGTTTGTATTATTGCGACATCCATTAAATGATCTAGGTTGCTTTTCCTTCAGCAAGGGTTTTGTCAGGTGGGCATTATGCTTGACCTCCAAATTTGGCTGACAATTTACTGATAAGATTCATACCTTCAGGTTGCTTTGATATTTTGACATATTGCTGGGTTCTGGGCCACATCCTGGAAAGCCACCATACTTCTGGATCCTGCATGGCTGCAAGAACCTCTGGATCACTAAGAATTTCATTGAGCCCAGGCATCCCTGCCATTCCAGGCATGCCCCCTCCCATTCCAGGCATTCCTCCAGGAAATTACCAGGCATTCCCCCAGGAAAGCCACCTGGAAAAGAACCAAACTGAGCTCCTGCTTGTCGTCTGGCTTCTTCCTCCCTCTGGGCTCTCTCGTGCTCTTCTCGAGCCTTCTTAACCCTTTCTATTCTTTCTTTGATCTCTCGCTCTTCTCGTTTTCGCTCATATTTTCTCCGATGTCAGCAATTTTCTGGGCCCTTGGTTGAACTTCTTCCAGCATTGCACTAGCATCATCATCACAATCCAGTTTACAGGCAAGGGCAAGATCATGCGCTGCTTCTTCCCAGTGGCCCAGAAGTCTGTGTGCTTTCCCTCGCCACTTATAAGGCTGAGCTGAATCAGGATTTATTTCAATGGCTCTGTCACAGTCTCGAATGGCAGCATTTGGCTTCTGTAACTTGATAAAGACACTGGCTCTCTTGGCATACAGAATGGCCAAGCGGGGATTTAGCTTGATGGCATCTGGGAACAAGTCAATGGCTTTCTGTAGCTCACATCATTCAGGGCTTCAGTGGCAGCCCCTTTCTTTGCATTTGCCTGATCCATCATCTGCCGGTTATCTTTGCATTTTCATCCCCCATTTCTTGGGGGGCATCAGTGTCTGGTTCGATGACACCTTCATCGTCAATTTCCAGATCACTCTCCTCACTTGATGGCTCATCTCTCTTGATGTTTCCCTCCGTCTTCTTGCTATCTGTTTTTCCTTCCTTGATATTTTCTTCGATTTTAGGTTTTACGGGTAGCAGGTGGTACCTTAACCCCCATGCTCTCCACCCGCTCCTCAGGAAGCGCATCTCCTCGGTGTGCAGGACGCTCGGATCCTGCTTACACATTTTGCACGAAGGGCCCGGAGCTCGCTCACTTTGCGGGGGTCCATGGTGGCGGAGAGGCAGGCGGAGGCGGCTGCGCCCGTTCCCAGGCCCGGGCGCTGGCTCAGCGTGACCGCGCAGAAGGGGGCGGATGCCGCGAGGCCGAACAGACTCTCAATGTTACTCTTGATAACTTCAGAACCATTCAATTCTTGTCCCTTCTCTGACATTTGTTCTTTCCTCTCTGGAAGTTTGTGGAAATCTCTCTATTATCCCTGGTATTTGAAAATGCCACACCGCTGTGCCTGGGTATGTCTTTTATCACTTATCATGCTGGGCATTTGTGGTCTGCAGATGTGTCTCCTGGGAGACTTCGTACATATAATTCTACTTTTGTGTACCTCTGTTCTCCTTGGATGGAGTTTCTTCTGAGTTTGCACGTCTTGTTTCTTGGAGTGTCTTCCTGATTGCTTATTGCAGTTCTTTTGTTCACAGATCCTTGACTTCCCCTGATGTGTCCGCCGACCCCTGCTAGCTGTTTTATTAACCAGGCGGCTCGTTAAAGTTAATTGGAAATTCGTGAGCATGGGGGAGCTCAGCCACTGGCAAATTCTGAGTGAGGGCGAGTGGGGCAGAGCCAGTCCTCCGCTGGGGCCTCCCTAAATGCCAGGCTGCGTTTGGGGTTTTCTGGCACCTGGGTTTCTCAGAGAAGCTTCTGTTGGAACTGCCTGCCTGGGAGGTGAGTGCTGGGTGACCTGAATGTTGGTTCATCTGGAGGGGAGGGAAGGTTCCAGACTTCCAGTGATCCCCTGTTTGGACGCCTGCTGTATGCAGCCCTCTGCCAGAGGGGGTGTCTGTGTCAGCAGCTCCTGGCGGGTCAGTTCTCCATCCTGTCCTCGGCTGCAGGGTACACACCTGGAACTCA
This sequence comes from Sciurus vulgaris, assembly GCF_902686455.1. Lineage (NCBI taxonomy): Eukaryota > Metazoa > Chordata > Mammalia > Rodentia > Sciuridae > Sciurus > Sciurus vulgaris. The sequence goes on along the minus strand of NC_136479.1, from coordinate 34,868,281 downwards.
GCAGGGGCCGCGGTTTCACCTGCACCTAAGCCCCAGCAGGAACCCCCTAGCTCGCCCCTCCAGGCAACTGCTCTTCTGCCTTCTTCTCTTCTTTCCAAAGTGTGGCGTCTCACTGGACAGCGACTGCCCTTCGTCCTGTAGGTGTTTTCTTCCTTCTGGGGGTTGAACCCAGGGTGCCCTACCACCAAGCTACTCCCCAGCCTATTTTATCTTCTGAGACAAGGTCTCCCTACGTCGCCTAGGTTGGCCTTGAACTTGTGATCCTCCTGCCTCAGTCTCCTGAGTGCCTGGGATTACAGGCGTGTCACTGAGACCAGCTCCTTGTGGGTCTTTATCATTCATATTTCTTTTCTATTATGTATCTGGCAAATCTTGGAAAATGAAGGGGAGGAGCCGAGCTGATACCCGAACTGAAGTCCTGCCTTGTGCTTTGACAGAGGAAGCCTGATAGAAACTGAATTCTGTCCCCTCCAAAAAGATATGCTGAAGCCCCAACGCCCGGTTCCTCAGAAGGTGACCTTCTTTCCAAGCAGGTCATTCAGATGTCAGAAGAGAAGAGCTCACACTGGAGGAGGTGGGCCCAGAATCCAACATGGCGGGGACACAGACTCGTGGGGGACAGAGACGTGGAGTGCAGGGACACACCTGCCAGCCCAGTCACCCGGAGGCTGCCAGCAAACACCAGCAGCTGGAGGTGGCAGGAAGAATCGTCCCCTGCACAGGTCAGGTGCCGTGGCGCATGCCTGTCATCCCAGCGGCTTGGGAGGCTGGGGTAGGAGGATCGAGAGCTCAAAGTCAGCCTCAGCAACTTAATGAGGCTCTAAGCAACTCAGCGAGACCCTGTCTCTAAATAAAATATAAAAAGGGCTGGGGGTATGGCTCAGGGGTTGAGTGCCCCTGGGTTCAATCCCCGGTACCAAATTTAAAAAAAAAAAAAATTTTCCTCTGAAGGTTTCTGAGGGAGCCTGGCTCTGTTGACAGCTTGACTTTGGCCTTCTGGCCTCCAAAAGTGTGACATAATAGATCTCGGTTATTTTGAGCCACTCGGTTTGTGGTACTTGGTTCTGAGAACCAGGGAACTAACTTAGACCCCTTACCTTTTTGCAATCATGACGCAGTTTTTCCCGTAACTGTGATATTTTGATTGCTTTGAAACTCAGAGGTCCTCCTTGACCCCAAGAGCGTCCTTCTACTTTTCTTTTTTTGCAATTTTCTTTTACTACCTTTTTTTTAATGGTTTGATTCCAAAATTTAACTTTCGAATCTATCTAGAATCTATCCAGGCATGCAGCCCCTGGAGAGAATCTAAAGCACTTCCTTCTCACCAACAGTCAGCCCAATTACCTTGCCTCCGTTATCAGATGACCTTGCATTCCTCCCGCCTTGCGGACTCATCTTTATCAGACAACTGACTCACAAGTGTGAAAAGGTAAGTTTCTGGGCTATTTATTCTATTGCCGGATCTGTTTATTTTTAAGCCATTAATGGGGTCACCGTTTAAATCATTAAAAATGTGTTTGGATCTTTAGTGGGGCAAGTTTCTTCTCGCCACCATCTTCTTCAGATTTTTAAAATCAGTCTCACGCTTCCAGACAGATTTTAGAACTTAAGTTCTAAAAGAGATCCTCTGGGTTTTGCTTCCGAAAGAAGAGCTGACATCTTTCCACACTCCAGCTCCCATTCGGAAATGAAGGAAGCCTCCCACTGACTAAGTTGCTGGCTGGCATGTCACCTCTGCCACCAGACCCAGTCTACCCACGGGGCCCACCCAGTCACTCCTCAGCCCCAGCCTGGCTTCCCATTTACAGAGCTCACGGCTGCAAAGGATGGGGAAAAGCAGGGGCTGCCGGAAGCCAGACCCCGAGCACTTCTCTGGCATGTCTCCCGGGAGCAGGCGCCCGTGTGGTCACCGGCACCAGGGACGGAGGCACAGAGGTCAGTACTCAAGCCCACGTCCCAGGGGTGGAACTGGGTTTCAAGCCCAGGCCGTTTCACGCTGGAGCTGCGACCTTACCTACAAATCACTGTCTTTACCATTCGCCTGTCAACAGGGAGGCGGGAGCGTGTCCCAGCTGACGTAAAGGTATCCCCAGACCTGGTTAAGTGGGAAAGATGCTGAGCCATGACTGAACCCGCGGGGTGGGGAGGAGCGTTCCCGCACACGCTATGTGCTTGCACGTGACATGGAAGCTGAATGGACGCGCGAGAGCAGCTGGGTGGTTTTCTATCTCAGTCCAGCAGAAGTAGGAGACAGGGATGGCGGGAGTCCATTTCTTTCTTGTTTTGTTTTGGTTTTGGTCTTTGGTACGGGTGATTGAACCCGGAGAAACTGGACCACTGAGCCACATCCCCAGTCCTTTTCAAAGATTTTTTTTTTGGGGGGGGGTGCTGGGGATTGAACCCAGGGCCTTGTGCTTGCAAGGCAAGCACTCTACCAACTGAGCTATCTCCCCAGCCCCACGAAGGTTTTTTTTTTTTTTTTTTTTTTTAAAACAGTGTCTTGCTAAGTTGCCGAGGCTGGCCTTGAACTTGAAATCCTCCTGCCTCGGTCTCCTAAATTGCTGGGGTTACATGTGTGTGCCACTGTACCTGATTTTTCTTTTCTTTCTTTCTTTCTTTTTTTTTTTAAGAGTCCATGACTGTTCTGAAAAATTAAATCCAAGGTCAGGCTGTGGCTCAGTGTCAGAGTTCATGCCTGGCATAGGGAGGCCCGACGTCCATCCCCCGCACTGTATGATTACATACATACATTTACATTTAAATTTTAAATTTAAAATAAAATACACAGCCAATGCTCAGTAGCTGTGATGGAGCATGTGCGCGGAGGTCATGCGCCCTGGCCGGCTGGGTTCCGCTTTCCTCCCTGCCTCCGAGATGGCCGATGCGCTTGGGCAAACACGGCACTGGTTCCTACACGCCTCCCTCCCGAGCATGCTGATTCCGTCCACTGACCGTGCCCATTACGCCTGGGCTCTCCCTGCCCACTCCTGGGTTTTCCCGGGATGGCGCGGGCCCTGGGCTGGTTCTGGACAGGAGCCAGGGCAGGACAGGGAGGCCAGTGGGGGCAATGGGACCGTGGGGAGGGCCACCGCGAGTTCTCCATGTAAAGGCATGAAGTTCCAGCCTTTCAACAACCGACGTGGGCCAAAGGAAACAAGCCCAGGAAAGAGCCCGGCCCTGGGATGCCAGTGACCTCTGCGGTGGCCCGGCCTCGGCGGCTCCACCCCTGGGGCCCGCCTGGCTCCTCCTCTCCGCTCCGACTCCGGGGCTGAGGGATCAGGACGGCCAGCCTGGAGCAGCGAGCGGGGTCCATCCCACCTTCCTGGGCTCTTGCGCCTGTGTGGCCACGTCCTCTGCTGTGGAGCGCATGCAGCGGCCACCTGGCCCATCCGCCCTGTGGGTCTAGGAACACGCTGAACTTGAGTCTGACCCACCCTGACTCGCCGCCGAGGGCACAGTGACATCCCAGCACGCTGGTCCCCAACCTGGAGGACTCTGTGGAGCAGGCAGGTCTCTGTGACGCTGCAACACGATTCTACAGCTGACCTCAGAGGAGTCCCGAAACGCTTGGGGGTGACACCCAGCACCCACGCGCACCGGGCAGGGCAGAGACCAAACTATAAAAAGGGTCGGGAGCCCTCATGGGCCCCAGGGCCCTGGGATGGGGGAGCCCAGCCCCTCACCGAGGACACAGGTATGACTGCCCTTCCCCTGGGTAAGGCAGTTGCCAAAGCCGTGCCAGCGGAGGGGACATTCACTGTCCATTGTCATAAACACCTACCACGCATGGCTGGACTTGCTGTGGAGACAAAAGGCAGATGGAGGGAGGTTAAGTAGTTCCCAGATCACAGAGGGAATGTGCCTTGCAGACAGGACTGGGCCACTGGTCTCTGACCCTGAATCCAGTGCTCATTCCTGGGAGATCTGACGCAGTGGTTTTTGAGGGGGTGGCAGGGGGCCGAGGGAGAAGCCCAGGAGTTAACTTCTGTCCACCTCAGGGTGGTGGAGGCTGAGCAGGCTCTAGTACTTAAGACAGAGTCTTTTCTTCCCTGGTACTGGGGATTGAACAAGGGACAATTGACCCCTGGGCTACATCACCAGCTCTTCATTTTTTATTTTGAAACAGGGTCTCCCTAAGTTGCTGAGGCTAGCTCGAACTTGCCATCCTCCTGCCTCAGCCTCCCAGGTCTCTGGGATTATAGATGTTTGCACCTGCGTGCCCAGCAAATAAGGCAGATTCTGAAGGAGCTTACAGAGCGCCCACTCTGGCACAGGTGATGGTAAAAGACAGACGACGAGAAACTCCGCCTCCCCCCAAAATAAAGAAGAGCATGATCCCAGCGGGTGACGAGAACCACAAAGACAGTACAAGGGACTGAGGGGAGTGCAGAGGAACCTCTCTGGGAGTCACAGGAGAGCCCCTTTAAAGAGGCTGAACAAGCAGCAGACACAAAGGTTCTGTGCATGTCTCAGACCAGGAACTGAGCTCCTGGCCAAAGCTGTCAGAGCCAGGCCTCTGGCGGGGAGTCTAGAGCGAAGCCAAGCCTCTGCCTGGTCTGCACAGTGGGTCAGGCTCCCCAGCTTCCTGCAGCACAGAAGCCCTGCCCGGAAAACCAATAAAACTTGACCTGAAACCAGTGAGCTCAGGAGGACTCGGCAGAGACAACTACTAAATGGTCCCGAGAGACACAGAGTACGGGGCACCGACAGGTCCCCAAGGACTATAATCTCCACCCAAGATGACCCACAGCCACGAATGACAAAGTCAGAGGGGAAATAATCAGATGCTATGCAAAGAGCAAATTCAACAGACAGCAAAACTGTATTCCAGGAACAATAAGTAACAGTCTCCTGTAAGAAACATCTGAAAAATAATACTTTATAAGTCAGGTGTGGTGGTGCATGCCTGTAATCCCAGTGACTTGAGAGGCTGAGACAGGAGGATCACAAGTTCAGGGCCAGCCTCAGCAACTTAGTGAGACCCTGTCTCAAAATGAAAAATAAGAAAGGGCTGGGGATGTGGCTCCTTGGTAAAGTGCCTCTGAGTTCAATCCCCAGTACCAAAAATAACAAATAAAAGTAATATTACTTTATTTCTTATATTAAAGATAAAGGAACGCAGTCCACAAAGGAAAATGAAGGCACTGTAGAAAAAGAATAAGTTGGTTTTAAAAGGAACAAAGTAGACATTCTAGACATCAAAGAGTAGATTCAGATACAACTAAAGAGAGAATTAGTGAATAGGAAGGTGAATCTAAGGAAATCAACTAGAATGAAAACAGAGAAAGAAAAAGAGGGAAAGAAAAAAATTAAAATGGAAATTAAAACAAGGAGTTCCAAAACATACTTAATAGGAGTTGCAAAAGAGAGAATAAGGAAAAAATCAGAGGAAATAATTTAAAAGATAAGGAAGGAAAAATTTCCAGAATTGGAGTAAATGCCAAACCAAGTTCCAAGAATAAATTTAAAACTCGATGTACATCATGTACCACATTAAAAGAATCTTAAAAGCTATCAAAAAGGAGAGGTCACTATTCTACAGACATGGACAATTAGGCTGATTAAATGCCCGCAGACAATGGCGTAAGAATGTCAGAATGCGGAAGCAACAGCAGTCCTGCACAGCGACGCTGCAGCAGCAGCTCGCCCTGTTTCACCCACTACCCCACCTTCATCACGTATCCCAGCAGCTCAGGCGGCAGGAGGCAAGCGGCCAGGCGATGGCCCTGGGAAGGTCTTCGCATGGTACCCACAGTGCCTGGCACCATCCCACGGCCGTGTCCATGGCCAGTGCTTGCAGCCAAGACAACAAAAAGGAAAGTCAATTTTGCTGAACAGGCACCCAGAAGTCATGCCTTTTGCTCAGCAAACAGTCACCCAATGTGACCTTGAAAAAATGGAATCTTTGCCCCCCCAAAAAAGGAAAGGACAGCCAAAGAATGAGCAGAAGAGAGCCATCAAGCAAGGACTAAAACAACCTGAGAGTAGAAACAGAATCTTAAAGTGAGAATATTTCAGGCTCAAATGCAGCAGGAAACAAGTCTCCTGGCAGGCTCAGGAAGGTTCTTACTCTTCTGTGATGCTAAGAAGCCACTCAATGAAGAATTTGGGAAATGCAAATTTTCTGCAGTTCCAGAAACCTATTGTATTCCATGCTTTTAAGACGTCTTTAAAGAAATTCGAATGGCTTTTTCTTTCTTTTCAAATTTTTTAAGTTGTAGTACGATACACATAAGATTTGGCGCCTTAGCCGTTTTTAAGTGATCATGTGCATTCATATTCCCATACAGCTATCAGTATCATCCACCTCCAGACGCTTCGTCATCTTGCCAAGCTGACACTCTCCCCTATCCCCACTCCCAGCCGTGACAACCACCCGTCCACTCCTGTCTCTGTGGCCGTGGTGACGCTAGGTTCTTTATATATGTCATACCATATAGTACTGGTCTTTTTGTGACTGGCTTTTTTCACTTAGCATAATGTCCTCAAGGATCATCCACATTGTAGCAGGCGACACAATGCCCTTCCTTTTAAAAGCTCCATAATATTCCGTTTTATATACACACACTGAATCATATTTTGCTTATCCAGTTCCACTGATGCACATTTGGGTTGCTTCCACGTCTTAGCTGATGTGAATACTGCTGCCATGACAAAATATCTCCTAGAGACCCTGCCTTTAGTTCTCGAGCACATTTCCAGAAGAACTGCTGAATCTCATGGCAATTCCATTTTTAATATTTGGGAAACCATCACACTGTTTTCCAGGGGTACCATTTTATATTCCCACCTACCCTGCAGAAGAGTTCCCATTTCTCTACATCTTCTGCGGTACTTATTTTTTTAATAGTAGCGATCCTAATGGTTATAAAGTTGGATCTCATTGTAGATCTGATTTACAGTTCACTAAGGAGTTATTTTGAGCATCCTTTCATACATTTATTTACCACTTGTACATCTTCTTTGAGAAATGTCTCCAGCAGTCCTTTACCCATTTTGAATAGGGTGGTTGTTCAGTTTCCAGAGTTCTCTCTGTATTCTGGATATCAATCCTTTATCAGATTTATAATTTACAAATATCTTCCCCCATTCTTTAAGTTGCATAAAATCTGTAATTTTCAAAAACTCTGATTCACCTATTCTTTTTTGTTGTGGCCTGTACCTTTGGTGTTGTATCCAAGTAATCATTGCCAAATCCACATCACAAAGCTTTTGTTCTATGTTTTCTTTTGAGCTTTATGGTTTTAGGTCATACATTGAAGTTATGGGTTGACTATGAGTTAATTTTTGTGTATTATAGTAGGTAAATCTAACTTCATTCTTTTGTATATATCTAGCGTTCCCAGAATTATTTGCTGACAAAGTTTGGCTTTTCCCCTCGAGTGGTCTAGGCACTTGGTTGAAAATCATTTGATGACATGTATGAGGGTTTGTTTTGATTCTGTTTTATTGCTAAGGACACCGTGAACACAGGTGGGCGTGTGGACGTGCACATTTACAGGCAGGGGATTCACAGGCAGACACCGGAAACAAATGAAATGAAACGCTAATGGTGGTGATGAGGGGCGAGTTTTTAAAAACCGTTTGTGTACCTTTTCTAAATTTAACAATAAGAGTAACAGGGGAAAATGCTATTTAAAATAGTCACTGGACGGGGCAAGTGCCAAGACATTCTAAAAATAGACTTTCTAGAAAAGGGTGCCTTGGCAACATACCCCGAGAATTTGAATAAACACAAAGTATCCCGCTGAATTCAGGAGTGATCGCAGGAAGAACAGGAGACTCAGAAGACCTGGGCTCAGGCCGCAGAGAGTGTTAACTGCTGATTCCTTACCTAAGCATGGGCTCCAAATTGACAAAACCGGCTTCACAAAGCTGTCACAGAGACTAGGAAGGCGGCGCCAATGAAAAGATTCTAAGAAGCAATCAAACCCTGTTAGTTCAATAGTATGAAGTTTGCCTTTTGCTTCTTCAACGACTGGCATAGACCCAGTTCAAAATTAAACAGTGCTTGTAAAATACACTGCCAATTCCTGACTAATCGGTCACTTTGATTTAAAAAACCAGACATGCCAAAATAGGGCATTTCCAAATCCAAAATCGGCTGCGGATTGTGGTGTTGAGCTTGATGACGGTGACGGCACCTCCATTCCTCCAGCATTTCCATTCAAAAGCCACCACTGGGCGCACCGCCTGAAGGATGGCTTCTCCCTGCCTACGGGGTCCCGTGGCTCCTAGATGCCATGGTCATGGTCAGGCTTGCCCACAGCCATCTGAAGCTCTCGGCTTCTGCCCATAATGGCTCATGACCCTTCTGGTACCAGACCAAGAGTCAGAGGTCAGAGTGATTTTCTAAAATGCTTGCCCTGCACCCACATCCCCACCCTTCCTGCCTCGGGGATGGGAGGCGGCTCCCTTCTCGTGAGCCTGGACTGCCCACCTTGCCGGCCATCATATGCTCAGGTCAGTCTCCAACCCAACCACTGCCACAGCTCCCAGCTCCACTCTTGGCCACTACAGTCATATGCAGTCAGAATGAGCTTTTTTTTTTGAAAGAAAAAAAATTGAGATAGAACAGACACCATTTTAATAGGTACACTTCAATTGGTTTCAGCTTTATAGAAATCACCCCTGCTTCCCAGGGGCTCGGGAGGCTGAGGCAGGAGGATCGCAAGTTCAAGGCCAGCCTCAGCAACTTAGAGAGGTCCTGAGCAACTCACTGAGATCCTGTCTCAAAGTAAAAAATAAAAAGGGCTGGGGACGCGGCTCAGGGTTAAGTGCTCCTTGGTTCAATCCCTGGTACCCCCTCCCACAAACACAAACACACACATGCAAGTCACCACTGCTATCTAATTTCAGAACATTTTAATCACCCTAAAAAGAACCCCCCACATGCCTGTTCACTCCCTATTCACCCTCTCTAAGCCCTGGCAACTGCTAATTTACCTTCGGCTTCCACGCATTCGCCTATTCCAGGTGTTTCATATAAACCGAAGCACATGGTATGCGGCCATTTGGGACTGGCTTCTTTCACTTAGCATAATAGTTTTGATGTTCGGCTATGTTGCAGTATGTAATAGTACATCATCCTTTTTTGGGGGGGTGGGGGGTTACCAGGGATTGAACTCATGGGCACTGGCTGAGGCTGGCTTTGAACTCAAGATCCTCCAGCCTCAGCCTCCAGAGCCACTGAAATTACAGGCATGCACCACCACACCTGGCTCTACTATTATATGCCCAGCGTAACATGTGGTGTCTTGAGCATTTTTAAGCGTGTAGTTCAGTGTATTTACACTCACATTGCTGTGCAACCTCCCTGCCATTCAAACCACCCTGTTCAACAGGAACCAGCCCAGGACAACCACTGGGGCTTTCTGTCTCTATGGCTCTGATTACTCTAAGCACCTCGTCTGAGTAGAACCAAGTCTCTTTGTGACTGGTTTCTTTCACTTAGCATATCGTCCTCAAGCCAGTCTGTGTTGCAGCCTGCGTCCACGTCTCCTCCTTTCCAGGTGGCGTGGTGACCCTTGCAGGTGCGGCTGCATTCTGCTACATTCTATCAGCTGCTGATGACACTTGGGTCACGTCCACAGTTTTCTGTAGTGAACAACGCTGATGCTGAGTCTAGTGGACAAAGACCCTCTTTGAAACCTTGCTTTTAATTTTTGGCAAACATACCCAGCCATGGACGTGATGCACCACATAGGGTTTTAAGTCGCTGGGAGCCCCTGCAACCGCGTTCCATGGCAGCTGTAGACTTTACCTGCCCACGAGTTCTGACTTCGCTCCACCCCAGCCACGTGTTTTTTTGGGTTGTAGTCATCCTAGCGGGTGTGGTCAGAGCTCACTGGGAGTTCTTTATAGCACTTGCTGAATGGCCAGTGATGGTGGACATCCAGTTCATGTGTTTCTTGGCCATTTGTTATCTTCTCTGAGGATTATTATTATGTCTTTAACAATCCTTTGCCCATTTAAAAAATTTCTCTTTTTTTCTGTTATTAGATATATACACTTTAAAAAATCTAGTTGTCAATGGATCTTTATTTTATTTATTTATATGCGGTGCTGAGAATTAAAACCCAGTGCCTCACACATGCTCAGCAAGTGCTCTACCACTGAGCCACAACTCCAGGTCCTTTGGCCCATTTTAAAAAATTTGTCTATTGCTCTTTTTGTTATCTTTAGAAGCCTCACTAGGTGTGGGACACACACCTCTAATCTCAGCTACTTGGGAGGCTAAGGCAGGAGGATCATGGGTTTAAGGCAGTCTTCCTTAGGGACGCCCTGCCTCAAATAAAAAGGAGTGCTCCATCTGTTCTGGGTATCACTCCTCTATCAGGTGACGTGGGAAATGCTCTCTCCCATTCTGATGAGTCTTTGTGCATTTTTGATAGTGTCCTTTGAGCACACACATTTTAAATTTTGATGAAGCAGTTTATTTTTTCTCTGGTTGCTTATGCTTTTGACGTCACCTGTAAGTAGCCACCGCCCAATCCAAGTCATGCAGATTCACATCTGTTTCCCTTTTAGGGTTTTGCAGGTTTGCTCTTCCGCATTGGCCTCTGATCTACTTGGAGTTCATTTCTGCACAGGGGCATCCGTTGGTCTGAGCAGCTTGGTAGAAAAGACCTTTCTTCCCCTACGAACGGCCTTGGCACACTTGTTGAAAGCCAGCTGACTGAGCGCTGTGGATTTACCTCTGCACATTCGGTTCTACTCGGCTGATCTCTGTCCTCTACCCGTGTGCCTGGTTACACCTTGACTTCTATAGCTTTGCAATAAGTTTGGAAGTTGGGGAGGTCACCAACTTTGTCCTTCTCTTTCAAGATTACTTTGGCTGTTTGGGGTTCTTTGAATTCCCATCAACAATTTTAGTATTAGCTTGTATATTTCTACAAAAAGGTCACTGAAATTACACTAGGGAAATAGCGCCATCTCAACAACATTAGGTCTTGTGACCTGAGAACGGGCTGTCTTTCTACGTATTTGAGTCTCCTTGAAGTACTTCCAACGGTGCTTTGCAGTTTTCAACCTGCAGGTTTCCCACCATAGTTGTTTAAATTTATCCCTAGGCATTTTACCCTTTTTATTTGTTTTCTTTAATTTCACTTTGGATTTTTTTTAGAGCTAGTGTATAGAAATGCGGTTAGTTTTTAATTATCGAGACAGAATTCTACAACCTCGCTTGACTCATTAATTAGCTGTAAAAGTTTGTTGTTGCACTCTTTGGAATTTTCTACATGGATAAATAATGTCATCAAAATAGGTGAGGTGGCCGATGCCTGTAATCCCAGCGGCTCGGGAGGCTGAGGCAGGGGGATCTCGAGTTCAAAGCCAGTCTCAGCAAAAGCGAGGCCCTAAGCAACTCAGTGAGATCCTGTATTAAGTAAAATACAAAACGAGGCTGGGGAGGTGACTCAGTGGTCAAGCACCCCTGAGCTCAATCCCCGGTGAGCCCCACAAAAAAATAAAAAATCACAAGATCTGGAGGTGCCGCTGAGAGGCAGCGCTCCCTGGTCCCACCCCCCGTCCCACGCACACAGGGGGCGGCGGGGGTGGGAGCTCGCTTCTTCCCTGCCAGTGTGGGCACTCTTACTTCTTTTTCTTGCCTTGTTAGAACCCCTAGAACAACCCTGAATAGAAGTGGCAAGAGCTCCACCCTTGTTTTGTTCCTGACCTGAGGGGGAAACTTCCAGTCTTTTAAGAATGATGTTAACCCCGAGTTTTTGGCAGACACCCTCCATCTGCCTGAGGAGTGTCTCTTTTTTTATGGATAGTGCTGGGTATCAAACCCAAGGGCCTCTCCTTCAATTCAGAAGAGTAGTTTAACCACATATAGAGTTCCTTTTTTTTTTTTTTTAATTTTAATTTTCCCCCAGTCTGTGATTGAACCTGGGGTGCTCTACCACTGAGCTATATCCCCGGCCATTTTCCTTTTTATTTTGAGACAATTTAAATGGCTGAGGCTGGCCTCAAACGTGTGGTCCTCCTGTCTCAGCCTCCAGAGTTGCTGGGATTACAGAGTGTGCCAGCATGGCTAACTCTTTTTGTCTTCTGATGGTATGATTATTACACATCTTGGTGAAGATCTCTGAATTTATCCTTCTTGGAGTTCACTGAGCGTTTTGATGTGCAGACTCATGTTTTCCACCAAATGTGACATGCTTTCCTTCCTTTCTCTTCACATGTCCTCTCTGCACTGTCTCTCTTCTTGCTGTGACATTTGCCACTTGCATACCTTGGGTGCAAACAGAGTCCTGCAGGTCTTTGACGCTCTCTCCATTGGTCCTCCTTCCTCAGCCTGGGGGGTCTCAGCTGAATCAGTTCACGGGTTGCTTCTGTCTACTCAAATGGTGGTTCGGTGCTCCAGTGAGTATTTTTTGGTTTTAGTTATTGTACTTCTCAATTCCGCAATTTTCCTCGTGGTTCCTTTTTATAATTTCTGTCTCATTGTTGATCGTTGCCCTTTGAGAATCTGTTCGCATGCTTCCAGTCATTCTTTAGGGAGGGTTTTCTTCAGTTCTGTGAATGTACTTTAAATAGCTCATTTAAGGTATTTGTCCAGCAATTCCAATGTGGGGGATTCCTGGGGGACAGCTGCTATTGACTGCCTTTCTCCCTATGGATTCTTTCTTGGCATGCCTGTTTTATGCGTTTTGTAGAAACTGGACATTTCAAGTGATATGACTGACAGCTCTGAAGTCTGCTCTGGCCCTCTGCAGGTTTGTGCCCTGCTCCTGTGGCAGTGATCTTCCTGGTAATTACACAAAGATTGTGTTCTGTCAGGTGGTCACTGAGGTCTTAACCGGCTATCTTATTTGTCAGCTGGGATGGACAGAGACATCCTTCCAGAACCAACGAACACCCCGCCTTCGCTGCGAAGCTCTGTGTGCATCTTGGGCACCTTCCCCGCTGGCCGGGCAGTTTTAGACCCTGCTCGCAGAGTCCCCGGGCTGCAGAGGGAGGGACCACGTCCTCCTCAGGGCTTTTCAGGATGGCAGGGAGCCGGCACACGCATGGCCTTCAGGGCTCCAGGAGCACACCCAGAGCTTTCCAAGGCCCCCACGGCGGACACCTCACTCCCCAACCTCCCCTTTGAAGCCTTTAGTCCATCGCTTGCCCACCATTATCCATCACCTCAGGCAGCTGTCCCCGAAGACAAGTCGACCAGTGACCCTGAGGGGTTGAGTAAGGGAAAAGACCCTTCAGGCGGGGTCTCTGAGGAGTCACCGGGTGGTGGAGTAGCACTGTCAGGCAAGACCTGCCTCTCCACCCCACCAGCTCTGCTCCGGGTGTGGACGCTGCTCCTGAACAGGCCTTGGAGCCTCTGGCCACTGCCCCCCGGCTTGGAAAGCGCTTCCCTCTGACCTGTGCTCAGCCCTTCTTGCCCGCCGTGGTCTCTGGTGGACTCCAAGAGGCTTGAGGCTTACAGCAGCCTCCTGACAGCCTCCCTCCCACCCAGCACCTCCGCCAGTTCCTCCTCTGCTTTCCTTTCTCACGGTGCTCAGTACAATCGGGACCTCATCGTGTGGGCACTGCTTAGTGTCCCGTTCCCTGGCTCCTACCTGCGTTGTGAGAGCAGGCTCGTCCTCACCCCCGTCTCACCCCGCTCCTAACGACGTCTGGAGTGATAACACTGGCGTACAGGTGCAGTGGCCCCTGGGATGGACGTCTACTCCACTGGCTTGGCCAAATGGACCACACTTCCCCGAATCCCCTTCCCGGGTAGTCCCGAGTTAGCATGAGACGCTTTGGGACTGGAAAGCAGCCGGGAGAGTGTTCGGAGCCTCTGAGGCCCAGGCAGTCGGGGCCGGGGAGCCAGCCGAGCCCCCCCACCACTGCTGATCACTGCAGGGCCTCCTGCTCTAGCTCCGCTTCTCCTGGGACAGGCGCAGGTGACAAAGGGCACCAGCAGACACCCTCTCCACCAAAGCAGAGGCAGGTCCCCTGCACCCTGTGGGCTGAGCTCAGACTCCACGCTCCAGCTTGCTCATGCTCCCCATTCCCCTCCTCTTCCCCACACCCCGCAAACCATGAGGTCCAGAAACACCAGCTTCACACCCACAGGGCGACCAGCTCCCACCACTGAGCAAGGTCCAAGATTTAAAAACGAACCCTTATTATTTATGTCCCTCTGTGATCTGCTTCTCCCGTCGAAACTGACACTCCCCACTCGCTGTTATACCTCATTCCCTGTCAGTTTACTTCCATCTGCTTTTATAATTTATTAATTATTTACATATTTGCTTTTATTATTACTTATTTATTGGTACCGGGGATTGAACCCAGGGACACTTTACCACTGAGCTACATCTCCAGTCCTTTCTATTTTTAGTTTTTATTTTGAAACTAAGTCTTGCTAAGTTGCTGAGGCTGGCCTTGGACTTGTGACCCTCCTGCCTCAGCCTCCCAAGCTGGTGGGATTACAGGTGGCTGAGTTAGCACCCAGGCCCCATCTGCTTTTTAAAAAGATTCTCTAAATTAAAAAGAGAAAAGGAATCCCTCCTCAACCGCACAACGGTGGGCGCCAGCAACAGACCCCTCCCTTCCCAGGCGGGCTTCCTGGAACACGGGTCTCTGCTGACCTATTTCACAGATCCGGCTCCTGCTGGGTCAACAGTAAGTCTCCACATGCAAAAATCCATAGAATTCTTCTTAAGACTCTTTTTTTTACCTTTATTTTATTTATTTATTTATCTGTGGTGCTGAGGATAGAACCCAGTATCTCACACGTGCCAGGAAAGCGCTCCACCCTGAGCCACAACTACAGCCCAAATCCATGGAATTCTTCATTTTTGTTGTCTCCCACCCCCACGCTGGTGTCTGCAGCCTCCAGGGCTCACGCCCACCCTGCGCCTCCTCCCTGCCCTCCTGGCCAGGCTGTCCTGTCTCCTTCCTTCCCTGGACCGTGCTTAGCACTGGGGTCCTGAGGTGGCTGTGGACTGTCCTCTCCCTCCAGTCCATGCCTTCGTGGACCCCACTCTCCAACCACCTGCGATCGTCTGACTGCCCGATCTGCTTAGCAGTGCCTCACAATGACCCCAGACTCAAGATGCCTGGAGTCCACCCTGGCTGTCCCTGCCAATGTGACGGCACTACCATGCTCTTGGCTGTGGCCACAGCCGGAATTCCAGAATAATCCCTGACTGCCCTCCTTTCACGTCCAGCCAATGCCACATCCCCGCAACTCCACTTCTCTGTCTGTCTCTGTGGCCACCGTCCGGTCCTCCTAACGGATCCCTGGCCCCGTCCACAGCCCTCCAGCCCACTCCGCACACTGAAGCCTCCTCCCTCTCCCCAGGGCTAGCACAGGCTCTGCATGAAGGGGGTTTACAGATGCGGCTGACTACATAAATACACAAGCATCCAAAGTTATTCATCTAAGCCAACATCCCCATTTTAGAGACATAAAAAAGAGGAAAACAGCAGCCAGCGGGTGAAAATACCCCTGTGCCCCAGGAGTCAAGGGCTTTCAAGTTTAAGGAGCAATTGATGGAACACACGTACATGCACGCATACACGCACGCACACACACGCTCCAAACACACCTGCTGTAACACTCAGGGACAGGAGCAAACGGTTCTGACCACGTCACAGCTTGGCTTTGCTAATGTGTCCACAGCCTGCTGCCCTGAGGGATCTGCTGCCAATCCATCCCCATTCTGCTGGTCAGGCAAGGGCGGGCACCATGGAGGGCATACTCAAGGACTTTGGGAGAAAGGCCAGAGGACCCAATGGCCTGCAAGAAGGGGGTCCGTCACTCACTGGCTCAGGCTGGATGAGAGGTCTGTGCCGTCAGCTGCGGTACCGCGAGGACTCAAGGCTGCTTCCCGTGGGGCCACTTGACCAAATGGGCTGGAACAGTCCCTGACCCCAAAAGGCATTCCTGCAGGGTTCCTGGGCAGGGACTGGTGTGAGCGAGAGTTCGGTCACTGTACACGCGAGAGGAGGGGTGGACCCTCAGGAAGAAAAGCCGCTCTTCGTCCAGTTGGGAGGGACGCACAGCCTGGGGACATGGTGTGCACGTTTCCATATGTGCACCTCAGGGAACCCAGGGCAGGAGGAAACAGCCAAAAATGAGTCCACGGGGCTGCTCCTCTGGAAGTGCCCCTGCAGAGGTGGGAGCCACAGGTCTCCATGAACCTCGGCTCCCCCCATCCTTACCTCCTGACACGGGAAAAAAGGAACACACGCTCCCCATTTGTCAAGGGGCTGCTCTGGTCACCAATGAACATGGGCACAGCCCTGGACGGTCACATATCACCATCCTCTCTATTCTCCAGGGAGGCCGAGCAGCCCGGTTGCCAGCCAGGGACGCCAATTTGAACAGAGGACTTCATTCTGGACTCCAAGTCCTCAGCTCTAAGTCAGGGTCAGGGACGCCCCAACCAGCTCACGCTGACCAAGTGCAGAGAGGCGCTGTGGGTGGGGCAGGTGGCGCTCTGCACCCGGGGACTCATCCCTACTGCTCAGCTCTGGGACAGCGTGGCCAGTGGGCCTTCTCTATGTTTCACGAGGAAACTGAGGCACCGGGACCCCCCAGCTACGTGCTACGAAGTCACTCCCCCAAGCACCACGTGACACTGCTGTCCTGTGACTCGGGGTGCACGGGATGGAGTGACCACAAGCTCCCTAATCCCTTGAGCAGGCCTGGTCTCTGGGTGGGCTGGGAACAGAGACGCACAGATGGGGCCCTGAACTGGGCCTGGAGGCAGTGCCCGGGCTGACCCGTCCTGCGCTTTTGGTCGGCACTGGCCAGCTCAGCTTCCTCAGCCCACCGCCCCAGCGGCCTCCCACCTTCCCCACCTGCAGGTGCCATTTCCCCAGGAGTGTCCAGCACCGTCCACTCCTATTCTCTGCCTAGGCTAGCCACCCTGTCCCGCTGCCCACGCTGCCTAGGTCGCCACAGCTCACTGCCAAGTACAGAGACCTCTTCTCAGGCTCAGGAGCGCCCCACCTGGGCTGGGCTATAGCTCAACAGGGAGCAAGCACTGGCCTAGCACGCTTGAGCCCAGTACTGCCAAAAAGAAAAAATTCCTCCCCAGTTCCTCTTCTGTCTCAATCAGCCTCCTCTGCACCCCTCCCTTCCAGTGCCTCTCTGGGTCCTCTGACCCGCCCCCCCCCCCCCATGTGGCGGTCCCTGGGAACCTGCTCTGGGCCCTGCCTGCGGGCCCCTCCCAGATCCTGATTCCCACCTGCCTTGGCCTTGCTCCAACCTCTACTTCTTCTTCTTTTCCTTTCAATTAAAATGCAAAACTGCAACCTGACCCCAGGTACCCATCCCACAACAGGGTCACACCTTCACCTGCCTCACAAAGCAGAGCTGAGCGCCTGTGGATCTTCCCAGCCCCACTCTGATCCTCACTCCCCAAATGTGGCCGTGACCCTGCATTCGGGTTTATTGTCCTGCATGTTTTTACACTGATGCAAATGAGTCTCCAAACCTGTCTGCAGCGTGGCTTCCTGTCTCCACCCCGCCTATCAGGTGAGTGACAGAGGCATGTCTCTGTGCTGGCTCCACCTGCCTCACGTCCCAGGCAGAACCTCAACCCCAGGGATGTTTCCTGAGCTCCACATTTAGGGTTTCGGAGTCACAGGGGCTGGGGAAGCACAGACTGCCAATGAGTATCCCCCATGCCAGTGAACTTGGCCATTCTCTGTATGTGGACACTTAGGCTATTTTCCACCTTTGATAACTGCAGGCGGAATATGGTGCTTCTGTGAATAATCCTGTTTACACGTCCCGCTGTACATGGGTACATGGGTCTAGGAGTAGATCTGCTGCACCTCGGTTCTGTACCTTTGAAGCCACCTCCAGATTGATCCCCAGGATTGATCCTAGAGGCCGGGGCCCCGGGGGCCCTCTTCCTCACAGCTTCGTTCAGCTATAGTTTCATTTTGCCAACAGAACAGCGTGAGCTGGTGTGAGCTGGTGTGAGGTGGGGTTTCACAGGCTGCTGGGTCATCTGTTCCTCTTCGTAAAAGGCCTGTTCACACCTCCTTCGGCTTCGCCCCCGGTCGCCTGCTCCCTCCTGTGGACTTGAACTGGTTCCTCGTTTCTCAGCACCGATCCTTGGTCCATTTTCTGCAACACCTGTCGCTTTACAAGGGCATCTTTCGTTGACAGCGCTGACAGTCTCACCCAAGGTTTCCTTGTCCTTGTGCCCTGGTGTCTTAATGTTGTCCCCAACCCGAAGGCTGTCAAGATACGCTCATATTTTCTTCTAAAAGTTTAAAAGACCTGGTTTTCACAGTGAGGTCTTTGACAGGCTTGGGAATTATCTGAAGCGGGGCCTGAGACAATGACACCCTCCTCCTCTGACTTTTCCCTGGGCTGGACCAGTTGCTCCTGCATCGTTTCATGGAAGAATCTGTCGGAGTTCGGGTTCCTGCGGAAGCGGACTCGGAGACAAGCACTCGAGAGCAAGGAGCTGACGTGTGGGGACCCAGGAAATCCTGGGGGACCAGGAAGGCGAGACAGGACGTTCTTTACCACCCAACGAGCATTTCTTTCCATCAAAAGGGACACTCTTCTTACCTAGTGCTCAGAGAGCGCAGGCAGCAACGTGGTGGTCGGGCTGCTGGCCCACACTGGAGCAGTGACCAAGGTCTCTGGTGGCCCTGACTTTCTGCCAGGAGTCACCTTCCCAGGAGCAGCAGCCCACCCTAGCTACTGCCCCTGGGCCCCTTCCCCCAGGGCCATCCTCTCTGGCTCTTCTGCACTGACCACGATGGTCCCTGGCCCGTCTCTCTGCCCTCACCGCTTCTGTAGCCTCCTGAAAAGCTGTTGTTCTAGAACACAAGGCTGACTAGCTGGGCTCAGTGCACCTTTAAAACCTACGGCAGGGCCTGCCTTCCCCTCTTCCCCCCGGGTCCCCAGTCTCTCACTCCGTGCGGAATCCGGCTCTCCTTCCTGTCTCGGGGCCCTTGCACGGGGTGTCTGCATCCTGAGTCCTCTCTCGTGCTCCAGGGTGCCCCCTTTGCAGGCCTATCTTCCCAATCAGAAAGAGTCCCTGTGTCCCTCAAGGCTCCTCAGCACCCCCTACACACCCTGGCCAGATCACTCCTCTAGTCAATTGTGAGAAGTCTCTCTTCCGACATGGTGGGCAAGCACAGGTCTCCTGCCTCCTCCGGGACCCACCATGGCACCTGCCCACGTCACCAGTGCCCTGGTACATGCCACTGTCCAGAAGGGGAAACCAGCCCTGGAGCCACGGAGCTGGCAGTGGCGGGAAAGGACAGGCCCAGCCCCACACGCACAGCCCAGGCAGAGCTGGCCCCGCCACGTGGAGCACGGGCTCCTGAGGGAAGCGGGGGGCTGCATGTCGGGGGGTGGGTGCAGGGGCTGGACAGTGGCCAAGGGCAGCCCAGATGACAGGAAGCTGCATTTAGGAGAGATCTGCTTGTGGCGGCCCGTCCGGATGAGGGCACCCGGGACACAAAGCCCCACCTGTCAGTCCTCCACACAGACCCTGCACCCCGCTGTCCTGGGCCTGGCCCTGCGCCCGCTGCCAACAGCTGCCTGCCCCTCCCTCCCGCCCTCAGTGGCCTTAGGTCCGCTCCCCAGGACAGCTGCACCAAACCAACAGGTGGGCAGGGGTTCGCCATGACCCCCGGCTCCAGCTCTCAACCGTGACCTTCAGATCAAGGAGTCTCCCTGGGAGTGGCAGCGGAGTGGCCCGGAGGCCTAGCACGTCCCTAACTTGGAAGACAAGCGGAGGAACTGAGCCGTCCGCTGCCCAGCTGCCCAGGGCTTTCTTCAAGTCTCCTTTTGTCCTCTCCCAGGTCCTGGCTCGGCTCCACGCAGGCATGCTCGGGCGGCCCTCCCTGCGAGACAGGAAAGCCAGCGCAGGCGGACCTGAGCTTCCGACGCCTCATCGCAGGGGCGACACCAACCCAACCAGAGCGCTGCTCACACGCGGGGACGCCACCCGCGAAACCCACACGCCTGCCGAAACGCACGTGCGTGTGGATGCGAGTGCAGACTGCCCACGGAGGGCTGCTCCTCACGGCCGTGAGCACAGAGGAGGCCCGGGCACCCGGGAACGCCAGGCCTGGCTGTGGGGGAAGGTCTCCTGGGGGTCCTGCAGGGCCGGGAGGGCGCCGTCCGCCAAGCACGCAGGCAGAGACCTGCGCCCCGGCCCAGGCTGGAGCCCGAGGATGCCGCCTGACCTGGACTGTGCGCCCGCCAGGGCCCGCTCCGTCCTCGATCCCTGGTGCACAGCGGTAGGCGCCTGCAACTCCCGGTGTGCTCGGCACGTCGCCCCCACTTGGCCAGCAAAACCCGCCTCGCTAAGGGGCAGGGAGGCGAAGGTGCCGGGGCCCAGCCCACCAGGCCTCCCTCTGCCCAGGGAGTCTGGGCCCCTGTCCCAGCCGAGCCAGGTGGCGCAACTGGGTGGCAGCAGGGACAGGGCACACTGCTGGGGATTGAACCCAGGGCCTTGTGCGTGCAAGGCAAGCACTCTACCAACTGAGCTATCTCCCCAGCTCCCTCTTTCCATCTTTATTTTTACCATTAAATAAGACCTTTCCAAAAAAAAAAAGATGGTTAGACCCTATTCCAGAGAAGAGTTTTTTAAGATACTTTTTTAGTTGTCAGTGGACCTTTACGTGGTGCCGAGAATCGAACCCAGGGCCTCACACGTGCTAGGCGAGCGCTCCGCCACCCCACCACAGCCCAGATCCAGATGCGCGTTTCAAGCTCGTTTCCCCAAAAGCTGGAGTTTCACCATTCAAACACTTCACAGGACAGTCGCCAGCGGCCGTTAGGACGGGCATCCTGCCTACCACGTGCCAGGTGCACCCACAGCGACCCACCCCTACCCCTGCAGGGTCAGGGCACTACTGCACTCACATGGTGACAGACGCCTTCATGGGTAAGAGGGTTCTGTGAGTTTCAAGCCATTTTCCTAGGAGAGAGTCTGAAGTCGAAGCACTGGTCAGGGTTCCGAGACGGGCCAAGCAGCTTTCCAGACTCACTCCTGCCTGTGCTGTTACTACCTGAAGAGCCCATTTGGTACGCCTTGATATTTGATTTTTAAATGTGACCTCATATTAATTTGTATTTTTTATTTGTTAAGTTTTCTTGTAATTATGAATTTTTCTCTTTTGTGAGTTTGTATCTTTCTCAGGTTTTTAAGTTCTTTGTATACTAAAATTTTTATCACTTTTTAAAACACATTACTTCTTAATAGCTGATTTTACCCATTTACTAATTTTAAATTATTTAATCAAAATCATCAAAATAATACAGGAATGTAGTTTTAAAACCAAGTAGTGACATTATCAAGAAAGTGAAAACCTACAGAATGGGGAAAATATTTGCAAATCATACTCCGATGAGTCTAATACCCGAAATATATAAAGAACTCTAACAAATCAACAACAAGGAAAACAATTCAATTTAAAAATATGTAAAGTCTTAAATAGACATTCTTCTGAACAAGATAAAGCCATGAGCATATGAAAAGACGCTCAATATCATGGGCCTCCAGGGAAACGCAAATCAAAACCACAACGAGACACTGCTTCACACCCACAGCGATGGCTCCCATTTTAAAAACCAGAAGATAACAGGTGTTGACAAGGGTGTAGAGAAACTGGAACCCTTGCACACAGCTGGTGAGAATGTACAATGGTGGAGCCACAAGAGAAAACAGTTGGGTAATTCCTCAGAGAGTCAGACCAAGAATTACCACAAGACCCCACAATTCCACTGCTAAGTGCATGCCCAAAGAACTGAGACTAGTTATCCAAATTGATATTTGTACAGGAATGTTCATGGTAACACTGTTCACAGTAGCCACGGAGCAGAAATGACCCAAACGCCCACTGACTGATAAATGAATGAGCAAAGGTGGTATTGTCCCTGCAATGAAATGGAATATTATTCAGTCATGAAAAATGGTAGAGTTCAGATATATGCTACGATGTGGACAAACCCTGAAGACATCATGCCCAGGGAAAGAATCACAACAAAGTTACTATTGTGTAACAGTTATGTAAAACTTCCAGAGTGGGCAAATCCATAGAGACAGACAGATAGCCGGTCCAGCGGCTGCCAGAGAGTAGGCAGAGGGGAAGACAGAGTGGGGGGTGACTGCTTAGTGGGTATGTGGCTTCCTTTGGGTGGATTAAAATGTCTTAGAGCCAGAGAGAGTGAAGAGGCACAGCACTGGGAATGTATTCCACGCCACTGACTTGTACCCTTTAGAAGGGTCAAGGATTAATTCTATGGTGTACAAATTTTACCTCCACTAAAAAAGAAGTTGAGTGGCGAGGACGGCTCTGACGAGCAACCTGGAGCCTCACCCGCTCCCCGGCCCGGCCCCCAGGGCTCTCTTGCAACATACTCCACGTTCCCAGCGAACAGCCTTCCTCTGCTGTTTCCTCACTGCCTTTAAACGTCGCTGACCTCCGATGGGGACAGCTAAGACGTGGCTCTGAGCTCTCCTCCGCCTCCTTCCCATCTTCTCACGGTGACAGAGATCCTGGTGAATGGCCATGCTGGGCAATGACTGTGGAAGGCGGGAGGACATCTGCGGCGGGTCCACTTTTGTTCCCTGGCGTCAGGGGCCCCTTTGTTATTCCGCTGCACAATGTCCTTTGTGCGGCTCCCTCTTTCCCAAGCCCTCATTGTGCAAGATGTCCTGTGGGGTGCCCTGGCCTGCTCCCGCTCCCGGCCTCCTCTTCCTCGGCCCGCTGGAGTGCTGGGCGTCCGCCTCTGCGGCCCGCGCTCTGCTCCCCTGCCCACACTCGCTCATGGCTGGCTGGCAGGAAACCACAGATGCCAGAGGCACGCGGTACCCAGGGCCGCAGTCTGCACGCGTCCCCAGATCTCGTATTGGAAACTTCGGCCCCCAGTGGGAGTGGCGTGTGGTGATGGGCCCTGGGGAGGGGGCCGAGTCATGAGGGGTCTGCCCTCGTGAATGGTTCCACCCAGTGCTGCATTTAAGGATTAACGGACGTCCAGGCTGAGCACGTTCTCTTGGGGGTACCTGCTCCGTCTGGCCATGATGCAATTTGCCATGGCAGGATCTGGCAGGAAGCCCCTCAGCAGAAGCCTAGCAGAGGTAGGTCCCATGCTCCTGGACTATGCAGCCTCCAGACTTATGTGCCAAAATAAACCTTTCGTCTTTTTAAATGGCCCAGTCTCAGCTATTCTGTCATAGCAATGGAAAATGCATTAAGGCACCTGGCACTCAATGTTACTCTTTTTTTTTCCCCCCCATGGTGGAAATAATATGAAACATTTATTTGAAATATTGAACAACAACAGAGCTAAGTAATCCAACTCTACTGCGGCATAACAAAAAAAGCATCCCTCAACACAGTTTAAGATTTAAATGCAACCTGCATAAAGGTGCATGTCATATAAAATAGTAAGACTGCTGCTGCCTTACCAAATACTTCCAGTCCCTACCCAGGTTTAGAGTGAAATACTGGTGGTCCCAATAGTTTTATTGAAATAAATCACTTAAAAATATTTTAAAAGAAATCAAAACGCCTCAGTAACCATATATTCAACTGAAATTTTATCTATGTAAATGAGATTTATTTACTTCCCACTAGTAAGTATTTCACTCACACTAGGGCTATGTATTTTCCATACTTAGTATCTGCCTTGCCCAATATCAAAGAAAAAATTCAAAATGATTAGTAAAGAAAAATGTAGGAAATAACACCCCCTTTTGTTTTAAATATTTTTAAGGTTTAAAAAGTGTTTAAAGTTTGTAATTCCTAGTAGGAAAACATTATCTGAATGAATACCCTAATGGCAAACCATTGTAAAATGCTTCAATTGCATTTGCTGCAGAGGGGTAAGGATTATCTTCAAAGCACCCCAGCTCTCCTGATGAGGTCAGAGGTACACTGGTTTGTATTATTGCGACATCCATTAAATGATCTAGGTTGCTTTTCCTTCAGCAAGGGTTTTGTCAGGTGGGCATTATGCTTGACCTCCAAATTTGGCTGACAATTTACTGATAAGATTCATAACCTTCAGGTTGCTTTGATATTTTGACATATTTGCTGGGTTCTGGGCCACATCCTGGAAAGCCACCATAACTTCTGGATCCTGCATGGCTGCAAGAACCTCTGGATCACTAAGAATTTCATTGAGCCCAGGCATCCCTGCCATTCCAGGCATGCCCCCTCCCATTCCAGGCATTCCTCCAGGAAAATTACCAGGCATTCCCCCAGGAAAGCCACCTGGAAAAGAACCAAACTGAGCTCCTGCTTGTCGTCTGGCTTCTTCCTCCCTCTGGGCTCTCTCGTGCTCTTCTCGAGCCTTCTTAACCCTTTCTATTCTTTCTTTGATCTCTCGCTCTTCTCGTTTTCGCTCATATTTTCTCCGATGTTCAGCAATTTTCTGGGCCCTTGGTTGAACTTCTTCCAGCATTGCACTAGCATCATCATCACAATCCAGTTTACAGGCAAGGGCAAGATCATGCGCTGCTTCTTCCCAGTGGCCCAGAAGTCTGTGTGCTTTCCCTCGCCACTTATAAGGCTGAGCTGAATCAGGATTTATTTCAATGGCTCTGTCACAGTCTCGAATGGCAGCATTTGGCTTCTGTAACTTGATAAAGACACTGGCTCTCTTGGCATACAGAATGGCCAAGCGGGGATTTAGCTTGATGGCATCTGGGAACAAGTCAATGGCTTTCTGTAGCTCACCATCATTCAGGGCTTCAGTGGCAGCCCCTTTCTTTGCATTTGCCTGATCCATCATCTGCCCGGTTATCTTTGCATTTTCATCCCCCATTTCTTGGGGGGCATCAGTGTCTGGTTCGATGACACCTTCATCGTCAATTTCCAGATCACTCTCCTCACTTGATGGCTCATCTCTCTTGATGTTTCCCTCCGTCTTCTTGCTATCTGTTTTTCCTTCCTTGATATTTTCTTCTGATTTAGGTTTACGGGTAGCAGGTGGTACCTTACCCCCCATGCTCTCCACCCGCTCTCTCAGGAAGCGCATCTCCTCGGTGTGCAGGACGCTCGGATCCTGCTTACACATTTTCACGAAGGCCCGGAGCTCGCTCACTTTGCGGGGGTCCATGGTGGCGGAGAGGCAGGCGGAGGCGGCTGCGCCCGTTCCCAGGCCCGGGCGCTGGCTCAGCGTGACCGCGCAGAAGGGGGCGGATGCCGCGAGGCCGAACAGACTCTCAATGTTACTCTTGATAACTTCAGAACCATTCAATTCTTGTCCCTTCTCTGACATTTGTTCTTCCTCTCTGGAAGTTTGTGGAAATCTCTCATTATCCCTGGTATTTGAAAATGCCACAACGCTGTGCCTGGGTATGTCTTTTATCACTTATCATGCTGGGCATTTGTGGTCTGCAGATGTGTCTCCTGGGAGACTTTCGTACATATAACTTCTCTCTTTTGTGTACCTCTGTTCTCTCTTGGACTGGAGTTTTCTTCTGAGTTTGCACGTCTTTGTTTCTTGGAGTGTCTTCCTGATTGCTTATTGCAGTTCTTTTGTTCACAGATCCTTGACTTCCCTGATGTGTCCGCCGACCCCTGCTTAGCTGTTTTTATTAACCAGGAGGCTCTTAAAGTTAATTGGAAATTCCGTGAGCATGGGGGAGCTCAGCCACTGGCAAATTCTGAGTGAGGGCGAGTGGGCAGAGCCAGTCCTCCCGCTGGGGCCTCCTAAATGCCAGGCTGCGTGGGGTTTTTCTGGCACCTTGGGTTTCTCAGAGAAGCTTCTGTTGACCTGCCTGCCTGGGAGGTGAGTGCTGGGTGACCTGAATGTGGTTCATCTGGAGGGAGGGAAGGTTCCAGACTTCCAGTGATCCCCTTGTTTGGACGCCTGCTGTATGCAGCCCTCTGCCAGAGGGGGTGTCTGTGTCAGCAGCTCCTGCGGGTCAGTTCTCCATCCTGTCCTCGGCCGCAGGGTACACACCTGGAACTCAGCAGGGGCCGCGGTTCACCTGCACCTAAGCCCCAGCAGGAACCCCCTAGCTCGCCCCTCCAGGCAACTGCTCTTCTGCCTTCTTCTCTTCTTTCCAAAGTGTGGCGTCTCACTGGACAGCGACTGCCTTCGTCCTGTAGGTGTTTTCTTCTTCTGGGGGTTGAACCCAGGGTGCCCTACCACCAAGCTACTCCCCAGCCTATTTTATCTTCTGAGACAAGGTCTCCCTACGTCGCCTAGGTTGGCCTTGAACTTGTGATCCTCCTGCCTCAGTCTCCTGAGTGCCTGGGATTACAGGCGTGTCACTGAGACCAGCTCCTTGTGGGTCTTTATCATTCATATTTCTTTTCTATTATGTATCTGGCAAATCTTGGAAAATGAAGGGGAGGAGCCGAGCTGATACCCGAACTGAAGTCCTGCCTTGTGCTTTGACAGAGGAAGCCTGATAGAAACTGAATTCTGTCCCCTCCAAAAAGATATGCTGAAGCCCCAACGCCCGGTTCCTCAGAAGGTGACCTTCTTTCCAAGCAGGTCATTCAGATGTCAGAAGAGAAGAGCTCACACTGGAGGAGGTGGGCCCAGAATCCAACATGGCGGGGACACAGACTCGTGGGGGACAGAGACGTGGAGTGCAGGGACACACCTGCCAGCCCAGTCACCCGGAGGCTGCCAGCAAACACCAGCAGCTGGAGGTGGCAGGAAGAATCGTCCCCTGCACAGGTCAGGTGCCGTGGCGCATGCCTGTCATCCCAGCGGCTTGGGAGGCTGGGGTAGGAGGATCGAGAGCTCAAAGTCAGCCTCAGCAACTTAATGAGGCTCTAAGCAACTCAGCGAGACCCTGTCTCTAAATAAAATATAAAAAAGGGCTGGGGGTATGGCTCAGGGGTTGAGTGCCCCTGGGTTCAATCCCCGGTACCAAATTTAAAAAAAAAAAAAATTTTCCTCTGAAGGTTTCTGAGGGAGCCTGGCTCTGTTGACAGCTTGACTTTGGCCTTCTGGCCTCCAAAAGTGTGACATAATAGATCTCGGTTATTTTGAGCCACTCGGTTTGTGGTACTTGGTTCTGAGAACCAGGGAACTAACTTAGACCCCTTACCTTTTTGCAATCATGACGCAGTTTTTCCCGTAACTGTGATATTTTTGATTGCTTTGAAACTCAGAGGTCCTCCTTGACCCCAAGAGCGTCCTTCTACTTTTCTTTTTTTGCAATTTTCTTTTACTACCTTTTTTTTTAATGGTTTGATTCCAAAATTTAACTTTCGAATCTATCTAGAATCTATCCAGGCATGCAGCCCCTGGAGAGAATCTAAAGCACTTCCTTCTCACCAACAGTCAGCCCAATTACCTTGCCTCCGTTATCAGATGACCTTGCATTCCTCCCGCCTTGCGGACTCATCTTTATCAGACAACTGACTCACAAGTGTGAAAAGGTAAGTTTCTGGGCTATTTATTCTATTGCCGGATCTGTTTATTTTTAAGCCATTAATGGGGTCACCGTTTAAATCATTAAAAATGTGTTTGGATCTTTAGTGGGGCAAGTTTCTTCTCGCCACCATCTTCTTCAGATTTTTAAAATCAGTCTCACGCTTCCAGACAGATTTTAGAACTTAAGTTCTAAAAGAGATCCTCTGGGTTTTGCTTCCGAAAGAAGAGCTGACATCTTTCCACACTCCAGCTCCCATTCGGAAATGAAGGAAGCCTCCCACTGACTAAGTTGCTGGCTGGCATGTCACCTCTGCCACCAGACCCAGTCTACCCACGGGGCCCACCCAGTCACTCCTCAGCCCCAGCCTGGCTTCCCATTTACAGAGCTCACGGCTGCAAAGGATGGGGAAAAGCAGGGGCTGCCGGAAGCCAGACCCCGAGCACTTCTCTGGCATGTCTCCCGGGAGCAGGCGCCCGTGTGGTCACCGGCACCAGGGACGGAGGCACAGAGGTCAGTACTCAAGCCCACGTCCCAGGGGTGGAACTGGGTTTCAAGCCCAGGCCGTTTCACGCTGGAGCTGCGACCTTACCTACAAA